>NC_132781.1:8755000-10005000 GCF_048418805.1 Vulpes vulpes
CTGACCTATCTGAGTTATACCAAATCACTAGGCTATTATCATTGCTGAAAATACCACAGTCAGTTTTCATTTATCTTCCAGACACACCTTAAACATTTCCTACTGGGACCTATTTCAAATCTTACTCTCTATCCCCAAATCTCTGTAACCCCTCCTGAGGAGATATTCCACTTCTTTATGTTCCTAATTTGAATACATTTCATTATTACCCTACTGCTTATCAATCATAAGATCTTCCCCCAGGTCTTTGATTCCATGGTCAAGATGAAAATTCTGAAACCCCCAAGACAATTAAATTTTTTCATTCATATTATATTCTCCATATTCCCAATTCATTATGGTATCAGATGCCATCCAAACTCTTTAAGATTTCTCTGTCTTGAGACAAGTGTCCTTAATTACCTGGACGATCTCAAACCCACTGGACCTCACGTGGGGATGGAGGTAGAAAGGGGCACAGCAGCACCTGAGATGTAGATATGATTTTAGGAAGCAAAAGGTGCTAAGTGAAGGTTTACTTTCCTTTATTCTTTCACTTCCAGTAGAAATTTTAGGCTCACATGGGTATCTAATCACAATCCTTTTTTTTCTTTTTTTACGTTATTCAGGTTACCAGTTAGGAAGTTATGATTTCTTGTATTTTTCCCTCTCTAGACCAGCAATTGATAAATTATGGCCTGTAGGCCAAACATTTCTATTGCCTGGTTTTGTACATTTTGTGAGTTGGTTTTTACATGCTGAAGTAGTTGGGGGAAAAAAATCAAAAGAAGAATGATTATTTTTTTAAAGATTTTATTTATTTATCCATGAGAGACACAGAGAGAGAGAGAGAAAGAGAGAGAGTCAGAGACACAGGTAGAGGGAGAAGCAGGCTCCACGTAGGGAGCCCGACATGGGACTCCATCCCGGGACTCCAGGATCACACCTGGGCCGAAGGCAGGCGCTAAACCACTGAGCCACCCAGGGATCCCAGAATAATTATTTTTGACACGTGAAAATTATATAAAATTCAAATTTCAGTGTTTATAAACAAAATTTTATAGGAACACAGTCATACCTGTTTGTTTACAGATTGTCTATGGCTGCTTCTGTACTAAAATGGAAGGTTGAGTAGCTATGACAGTCTGTGGAGCCAAAAATATTTACTCTCTGGCTTTCACAGAAGAAGTTTGCTGACTTCTGCTCTAGCTAGTTCATTCGTCTAGCTTCCTAGCTTTATGCTTAGCTTTATGCTCCCGAAGCTTGGTACATGCTTGGCTTATAGCAGGTACTCAGTAAACGCTGGATGAACTAATGCATGAATGAAGACACAGATGAGAAGTGGTTGGACTATTTTGTATTCCAATAATCATTCCAGTTTAAACATTTTATAACTCTAAAAGTACATTGGATGTTGCTAGATATGAATATTTTTTTCTTGCAAGTAGTGGTTTTAAATCTAGGTTCTCCATGAACGCTATTTTGGAAAAGAGTCAAATATGATTAACACCCCTTTAATCATGTATCTTTTTTTCTAGTTGCTATTTGGTTTACCAGCATGTTTACTCTTTGTTTGATAAGCAAGGTAAATAAGCCAAGATAAATCAGTTTTAATTTGCCAGCAAATGAGAGAAGTTAAGTTATTCAAGATGGTAGGAAATGGGGTGGGAGGGTGCGATGGAAGGAGGGGATGGAGTAGCAGATATTTTTAGGATCTGTCACTGTTTTAATAGCTCTGCTGTTATCACTTCAGAAAGGCCCACATTTGGGACCATTTACGGCTAATGGACATGTGTTGAGAGGTGTGTGTAGGATGATACGTCATGCAAAAGTGAAAGCTAAATGTTTGATTTTGCCTGAGCAGAATGTGGACCGAGAGGGAGAATCTATGCCAGTTACTTTAAGTGCCTCCACTCATAGTTAACAGGTGTCCTGAGTTCGTTTTGGGTGTTTCTGTGTATACTGAAATTTTTCCTTTGAAAAGGAGTTTTGCCAAGAATATGAGGTCAAGATAAGGTTTTAAATCAGGCAGGTTCTACAGGGCCCCAAGCTTGGCTTCCAAGGAAGCCACCATTCTTTCAGCTTAGCTATTTAGACAGTCTTCCTCTAAATCCTGTCTCGTGATTTGGATTTATCTAACTTTTGCAAATAAACTTTCATGTCTCTAACAAGTGCTTGAAATCTTAAGAATTCTTTATTCTAGCTTCTGCTTTCCAGTGAAATTATTTATCTGGACTTGTTAGTGATTTGACTACTTTTAATTAAAAAAAAAAAATCCTTATATCCTGAACTCAGAACACCACCTAGAGAGAGAGAGTGACACGAATTTCTCTAACTTTCCTTCTCTCATATGCTACGTTAATAATAAATAATGACAGCTTACCATTCTGGGCACCATTCTAAGACCTTTCCATGTACTAATTTATTTACTCCTCTGAATAGTTCATCCTACATATCACTATCATTTTAGTCAGAGAATCACACTTAGTGTGTGGTTGCTGGGAATGTATCAGAAAAAACAAACTTGGGATGTGGATATTACAAGCATGTTTGTCACCAAATCTCGTCAATGCCAGACGTTAGCTATCTATCAGTCTGTCTGTAAATTAGTAGTTTATTAACTAGCATAAGAGATATTTGTAAGGGATATTGACTTAGAGCATTTGAGAGATGTGACTTGGCTCAAATATTTTCAAGACCTCTGCACCTTTGAGGGCATAAGGATTCGGCAAAGGCAGTAGCTTTACATCAGGGTTGACAACCAAGAATTAACAGCTAAAAGGCCTTATGTCCATTTATTGGCTTTGAGCAGGGGTTCTGAACCTCAGCACTTCAGACATTTGGGGTCAAGTAATTCTTTGCTGTGAGGGCCATCCTGTCCGTTGTAAGATGTCTAATAACATCCTTGTTTTCTTCTCTAGATGCTGGTAGAAAACTCTCCTTCCTCCCCTTCTGTTTTGTCAACCCCTATATGTCTCTGGACATTGACAAAGGTCCCCTGGGCGTGGGGGCAAAATTGCCTCAATTGAGCAAGAGGTTAGTTTAGAGGATATAGGGACATGGGGCTAACCATAGGGATAACTGAGTTCTGACAGTGGACCATTGTCACGTCTATCTTGAGTAAATCTTTTCTAGAAGGTGGACCCAGATCCTCTTAAAGGATCAACACTGAGACGTCCCTGAGCTCAAAAAACAGGTCCTCTGAGCTTTTCTTTGTGCTACTTGCCAACAATTGTGTACACTAATATCTGTGTGTGTGTGTGTGACAGATTTGGTCTGACAGCTAGTTTGATTATAACTGGTTAGTGAGTTTATGGGGAAAATAATTAAACCTCTCCCACCTTGAACTTCCTGGTACCTACCATTATCTACCACAAAGAATCTATAAACTGCCACCAGATTGCCTTTGGTCAGTTCCCAGCAGGGCTGGACAGGGACAAATAAGTGATTTGGTTGGTACACAGAGCAGGTCTTCAACCTAAGGGTTCCAGGCCCCGGGTGGTAAGGAATCAGGACAAGAGGATGCGCAAAGGGAAGGAAGATTCCCTCTCTCACCCTCTTGCCCCCAATACACACCTACCTTGGTTTATAATTTCAGCATTTCATTTCCTAGAGATGCTCTGAACCATCTTGGCAATAGCTCTTTCTGTATAAGCCATATAAGCCACCCGCTATTGTCTGAGATCCTGAGAAGGAACAGTAGCATAAAAGCATACTTTTTTGAGTTAAAAAAATCCTTAGTTATTATCTCACTGCTGGTCTCCAGAAGATACAAGGCTGAGACTCTGCAGGCTCCCCCTCCCCCACTTCTCCTCCCCCCAGCCAAGAGTCTTTGGTGGGGATCTGGAGTTCATTCACAGCTTCCTACCTAATGGAACCAAATGCAGGCTCATCACAGAGATAAAATGTCTGTCTGCGGGTTTGCAGCTCCTCGGGGAATTTATGCAGGCCCCTAAGCTGAATTCAAAATGCTCAGTACTTCCTCAGCTCCCCTTCTCTGGAAATCTCCATGGGAGCTGCTTTTGCGGTCAAACAAGGAACATGGCAGGGCAGTGGGGTTGTGACTTTCAGAGCAGAGAGGCCCCCCCACCCCCCCAGCCCAGAGCCTCTTGGCAAACCATTCCCCTTCCCATCAGCTCCACCAGGCGGCTCTGTGCCCTGAGGAGCACTACTGTCCCCCAGTCCCTGGGGGCTCTGCTGCTCTCTTGAGGGGAAAGTTAACGATTTAATTGTGTCTGTGTGGGATACATAATGAATGAGCCTGAATAATTCAAGACAGGATGTCAGTGAAGAGGACACAGCCAACACCTGGGCTGGACAAAGATTTCTTTGGCTGCCTGAAAGGGTGAGGGGGGATATGCAGTCTTCATTTTACCATATTATGCTCCCAGCTGCAAACAGTCTAAACTACAGGGCCAGTCTCTTTCCCTTTTGAGAAGACCACTAGGGCTGTCTGGATGTATGCGTGTGTGCGTGTGCATGTGTGTGTGTGTGTGTGTGTGTGTGTGTGTGTTTCCTTGCCAAGACAAATGCTGATGATAAATCTGGCACCTTTAAAAAGACACTGGTATTGTATTCCTTTACTTAAACTTCAGACGTGGGCCTGAGAAAAATACCAAGCAAGCCACATTCTTCTCAAAAGTTTTATAATAACGATAATAAAATGGACCCCTACCAAGTTCAAAGAGGCTTTTCAACTGGATACTTTTTGAACAAGTGACCAGGATCTTGGCTGAAGGAGTGTAGAGATCCACTGGAATTTTGCTGCTTTGGGAGAAGATGGGAATAGTAGAGTCAAAGTCCTGGTTCACCTGAAATAACCCCATAACTGAGATTATTTAGTGACAGTGCCTGGGCTTTTTTGCAGCGTGGGTGTTATGTTTTATTTAAGGGGCTGTACGTTTCCAAAGCTTCGGAGAGTTTATTACTGTCTTTCTTTTGTTCAATCTCACAAAGCAATAAGATGAGGAACTGAAATCAGTTCCACAGATTATTAGCAGTAATTTTATAGAAATGTCTTGAACGACGTCACAGTTTTTATTTTAACATCCGAAAGAAGAGATAATCATCCATGTAGACCTGGAGCCTCCCTCCCTTCACAGTCCATGCCATTCTTCTAGGTTTCAATCTTCAGATTGTTTCCCTTAAGACCACGACTGTTACCATCTTTGTAAGTGGAATGAAAGCCCCCCCCCCCCACCACCACTGATACACTTGCTCCCCCAGTAATATGCACACATATACATATTCAAAATGCTTACAATTTCAGGGAACTCAGAGATTCTTTGAAGAACCACCTGCCAGTCCTCCAGATCTCTTGATGACCCCAATCTCTACAAACATGCAATCTGTCCTGCGGGAAAGATGGTGCCATATTTCAAATTCTCCTCAACTCACATAATCTGATGAGAGCATGAAGAAGTAAGCTGGGGTGACAGGTTGTGATTCCAATAATAAATCCAGACTACTAGACCACTTTAAAAAAATGATCTGACTTTGGGAAACGCTTTAAGAGACATGTTCCAATCCTTCTAGTGGTTCTACAAATGCCAAGTAAGGGGAACGATGAGAAAGAATAGAAAATGGAGACAGGCTGCAGAGCTGACCCCTTCTCAGGATTCTGTATACTTCAGAACGTAAAGAACATTCTCCTAAAGCAATGCTGCTCCAATGTCTGTTCATCAGGTGCCAGCCTCTCAAGTGAGTCAGATTCCGTGTATGCTGTCTTTTGAGGTCTGCTTCTTCTGGAAATATCATCCAGAATGATTAAGAGCTTTAATTTAAAAGCTCTAGATAGAATACGGACGTCTTGTTCTCCTAAAGAACAATTGCGAATTTTCTGGCACGTCAGAGCTTATGTCCCACGTCAATTAAGAAAATGTGACAATCAGTCATTAAGTGCCTACCTAGCTCAGAAGGGGCCTTAGAAATCACTGAGTGCCTCCCTCCTCTTGGATAGATGAGCAAATTGAGACGCAAGCAGGAGAGGAGGACCGGGTCTTGCCTGGGTCACTCCTGAGTTGGTGGCAAAGCCAAACAATATCCATCGCCAGACTCAACTGGCACTTCCTCACACTGCCTCCATTTCGACCATTACCCTGTCAACTTAAATGATTCAATTGCTCCAGCTTTAAATAGGTTCTCGTGATTAAAAAAAAAAAAAAAAAAAGGTAAAAGAAAAAAAAATACAAAATCAGACTAACTTTCCATGACTCACTTTTCCAAAATGTTTTGTATCAATGTATCATGTACAAGGAAAACCTATGAGTTGTAGCAGGACCACAGCCAAGATTCTACAAGGTGGGGAGCCCGTTAGGGAAACCCTGATACAGAAGAATTGGTTGCAGGGTCTCTTAGTAAATCGTTGTTTATAAGTTCCATGTTCAAGAGGAAGAAAAATTAAGACTTCTTGCAAACCACAGAACAAAAAGTGGAGATTTCCAGTGAGGCAAGAATTTGGGGATTTTTTTAAAAAATGAGAGTGGGGGAGGTGGGAGGAAGGAAAGGGATTCTTAATGGTATATTGTTTTCTGAGCTCTACCAATTAGCAAACATCTCTTATGAAAGGAAGAAAGAAAGAGAGAAGGAATTTCGTGCACTGAAATAGCCCCAGTCAGCTGCAAGCGCTCCAGGCTTCGGCTACAAGGCTTTCAACCCCCACCCCCCCAACTCTGGCCATTACATCAGTCCAAGTGCATCCTGGGGGCTATTGTCATGCTGATGAGACTGGATTCTCCCACTGCCTAGGGAGACATTCCCACCACAGACTGGCTCTGGGGCGCATTCAAGCTGTGCTGAATTGCCCTGGAGAATAAAAGATGCAGCCTTAATTAACTACTGCGCTCAGCTCCCAATCACAGCTTGATTGTTGTGCTGGCTGCACTCTCTGCGAAGGAGGAAATGCCAGGGCTCCTGTTGCAGACCCAGTGCTGGGAAGTAGGGCTCTCCTGAGGGAGCTGCAGTTGGGTTCTGTCTTGTTCTGAAAATAAAATATCAGAGGGTCTCATATCCCGAGGTCGCTGGTGTCCCGTTTTCCGGAAAGAAACAAACCTCGGTGCCTGTTATTTCCCTGCTCTGTTCTTGGGATCCAGTCGCTGCATGCATATCCCAATGAGGGTCTTTCCATGCAGTTTATAACTCTGGCAGGAAACTCAGCTTTATCCTTAGCACTGTCTTTATTTCCTTTGAATGGTTTCTCGTGCTGTTGATGTTCAGAAACATAAAAGATCCTGTCCCACCCTCCACCCCATTAGATTTGGAATTAGATCTGTATCTTTGTAACCTCTTCACCAGGAGGTTGGGTTGGGAAG
This sequence comes from Vulpes vulpes, assembly GCF_048418805.1. Classification (NCBI taxonomy): domain Eukaryota; kingdom Metazoa; phylum Chordata; class Mammalia; order Carnivora; family Canidae; genus Vulpes; species Vulpes vulpes. The sequence continues at coordinate 8,762,290 of NC_132781.1, forward strand.
TCAACAGTAGGCATACCTTTTCACCCCGAGGCATCTCACCTTTGATTCTCCCTAAAATCAGAGCCACTGTAGATTTTTTTTTCTTTAAAATTGTAGGAAAGAAGGGTATTCTTAATGGTGGATCAGACAAAATTGAATTCAGAAGTTTTAAAAATGTTGCAATTGGTGGACTTCATAATCTCTCAGTTCTGTAGCAGGTGGTGATTGAGGGGGCCACGGGGCCAGGAAAGGCATTCCCGTTCTCCCTGAGACCCATGAGATGTGTTGGATTAGGCTGGACAACGACTGTGGGAGGAGTCAGCAGGGTTTTGAGGACCTGACTTGGTTTCTGACTTTCCTTCCTAGTAGCCTATCAGGTGCAGGCTCTTGAATCCTCTGTCCAACCTGCCCTCCAAAATGTCTCACTCTTAAGTAAAATCACAGACAGCCTTTGAAGTCTGGAAATAGATAATTTTGGGGGGGGAGGGGAATGGTTTCTTTTTTAGCACAATTTCAGTGATCAGGTGAGGTTTTCAGGAGCTCAGAGATCATAATGTGTTTTTGCCTCTTCCTATCCTATAGCAATCAATTTGCAAGGCCTGGGTCAAGGGGTCATTTGTTCCCTTTTGAGTATTCAGGCCACTACAGGACATACTTCTATCCAGTACCTGTCATACCTTGCCATTCAGCATGCAAGACTTCTCATGGCTATGGTCGAGTAAGAGAAATCCTACTTCGTTCCCAGGTTGGGGCTTATCTTTAAATAAAATGACAACATGTTTAACAAACTACTCAGTATAAAATAATTACCAGTATAATGGACTACTGCATATTTAAAAACGGTACATACTAGACCAAGACTTAAGAAGTCCTGGGTACAACAGAGCTCAGGCTGACATTCACCTTAACATTTTCTTTCTTAAATTAGTTCCTTATTTTTATGCGGTTGAGCATTTCTCTACAACCATTAAATATAAAGAACTGGATATAAAATGTATTAGAATGAGAAGAATCAAGTCCAGTAGAGATAAACTTAAGACCCAGACATAGAGTTTAAGTACTTAACAGAGTGATTGCACCACCAGAAGAATCCAATCAAAGGGTAGCTCTCTTGTAGAAAGCAGGCATGTTGGCTTGGGAGGACACGTGGCTAGGACTATGGTTTTGAATTTGTGTTTTTTGGTCAGCAGAATTTTAAAAAGTGAAATGTGTAGAACCCCACTGTTAGGAAGCAGATAAAAGGAAGCTGTTCTTACAGAAGCAGAGGTCAGCGGAGACCCAATTTCTCCACCGTCTCATCACGTTCTGCTCATTTCCCAACTCCGATGGTGTGCTTCCAAAAGAACGTTGTCCTTGATGTAAAATGGTTGTAAAGACACTGCAGTGACATGAAACCACAAGCCAGAAAAAAAATGGGGTGGAGGGTCGCTCCTGTCCCGGCCCTCTAGGAGATTAGTGAGCATTTCGAAACAAGGCCGGGATCAATATAGCCTTGTTATGAACTAATCATTTCCAAACCAAGTCACTTACGCAATCAGTGATACTTAATGTTGGTAGATGGGGGAGTACAGAAAATTAAAAAAAAAAAAATTCGTAAAACGTCAACGACATGTTACCTACCCTTAAAAGATGCTGAAACAGATATGGAAAGATATCTGATAGATGGATTTATAGCAACCAGCTGGGCAAGGGGATTATATTTTCTGTTGGTTGTCCGGTGGATCACAGGAAGCAAGGCATCAGACATGTTTTAATACACTATTTAAATGCGCTAAACTGGAAACACAGCGTGAAAATAAAGAGAGGCGTTCTCCCAAGTTTGGGAAAGACAGTTTAAGTCATCAAATAAATTCTATTTAGTGAGTGACTTCCACCATAACATGGTTTCCTTAAGAGCTGGCTTCACGCTGGAGTCATCTGGGTGTGCCTAGGGCCTTGCTCAGTTTAAGCTTAAACATGTATCATCTAATTAGATTTACCATCTAGTTTCATCTCAGCTGGTCTGTATGCAATCCTGTTGTTTGCAGGGGGGCACAATTCCCTTCAGAGAGGAGCCAAATTTGTGTCTGATGGTGGCTGGGCGACTGTTCTCTCTGCCTTAAGATCCTTTCCAACTTTTGACCCTTTCACTTTTTTAAACTTAATTAATTAAATTATTTTTTAAAATGAATCTATTATTTATTTGCCTTCATTCTTATCGATCCTGCAAGATTAATTCAATGGTTTCCTCCAGGAGACTTCTCTGAATGCCCAGCTTGGAACAAGTAACTCTTCTCTCTTAACTCTCTACACATACCTTTTCTACTTACTGTGTCATATTTCTGTGTGTTTCGGTCCCTGCACGTAGGTGTTCACAGTCTAGTTCAAGAGACAATGACCTCCTCATCCATGTACCATTAGTGCGGTGCCTAAAATGCAACAGGTGTTCAAAAAATGTCTTTTTGAAATTGTTCAGTTTAATAAGAAGGGCCCAATTCATGTATTATACAAGTTTTCCAGTATCTTCTTTTTGGGGGTATTTCTTTGCCTGCCAGTACACGAACGAATGGGGATCACACGACCTCCCTTCTCCCTCTGTTTCCTCTGTTTCCTTCTTCCTCCTCTTTATCATAATTGTGATCATAGAATATTAAGATTGTCTTCCAGGGTCTAGGTCTTGTTCATCTTTGTACTGTGAGCATTTGGAGTAGTGAAACATATGAATGTTTCAATAAATGCTCAATAATAAATAATAAATGCTCAATAAATGCTTGATGAATAAGTGAATCTGTGAGTACGTGCTATCCTCAATATAAGAAGTACTGGTCTCATTGTGTTCTGCTCTGATTAGATACGTTGTAAGTGAAGCCTTGGTTGTTCTGTCTTTTTTAGATGCCTTTTTGGAGTACCCGGAGGGGGCCATTTAGGAAGGGATGAGGAGCAGTGGTGAGGGTTTTCAGGATAAGAAGTTGGAGGTGATACTGCCTTTGTAACGTCCTCCATCGGTTGTCCAGAATTGAATAAAAGCCTTCAAATTTTTCAGAGAACAAAACAGTTTCCAACATCCCACTGAATCAATCAAGCAGTTGTAATGCTCTTTTAAAAATAAAGATTCTTACAGTGTTTGGTTTACAGTGACTCATTTTTTAACCAACAAAATGAAGCAAATAAATCCTCTAGGGGAGATAGTTTAGTGGTCTAAATCTCAGGTTAGAAATGGGGAGACTCCCTAGAGCTGTAAAGTTCAAATTACAGCCACATTGACTTACCCCTTCATCTTTTTTGAGATACATTGAGTTGCTCTTGGTTTATAGTGACAAAGTCTTTTGGATAAGACTCTAAATACCTAAGTTTGTTTGCTTTGTTTCGGACCTTATAGAACTCCTAAGGTTTCTTTCTCTCTTTGTTTTTTCTTTCTTTCTTTGTTCTTTCTTTCTTTCTTTCATTTGAAAAGGGTTTGCTGTAATTTGGCTCCAAATTCTGGTACTCAGCTGAAATGTTGGGAAAACAGACCATTGGCTTTCTCCTATAGTCTATTAGACACTTAATAAAATACAGATGATTAAGAGACCTCTTTTTGCTTCCCAGAGGAGTACTTGAGACTGAGTAAGAAACAGAAGTAAAGAAATGGGGTGACAAATTTCAAGACGATGCTGTAAAAGTAGGGCTTAGTAGTATGACTAGCAAAATAGCTCTTAGGACTTTTAAACTGGCGTTGAGAAGCAGAAGGATATTAGGTCCAGTCTATTTTCAGATAAAAATGTAATAGCACCAGTGCTTTTGCATCTGGGCAAAAGAACTATGTAACGAGTTCAGAAGTGATTATTGGATTATTGGAGATGTAAAAGAAATATTTCCTGTTTTAAAATGGAGGCCCAAATCTATAAATAACGACTCTTATATTTCCAGGTAAGATTAATCTGAAAAACACACTAAAAAGAATAGGGTTCACACATAAATGTACACTGACAAAATGTTTTCATTGCAAGGATTTAAAAACAATTTCTCTACATATTCAAGCAGAAAACTTAGGTTATATCCAAAGGAACAAAAGTCAACTCTTTCTCCTTGGTAATACTTAACATTAAGAGATAATTTTGGAATTCCCACAGTGTGGAGTGGTAAAAGGCAAGATTCAAAGATTCCATAATACGCCATCTTGTCATTCATGAGCAAAAACAAAAGAAAGATGTTCTCAGATGTGAAAATACAGAACATATGAACTATTTGTGTGGACTTTTGATAAAACTACTTAGATTTACTCTAGAGATATTAGAGGTAAATGACATTGATGGGAAAAAACACAGTACGAAGATGAGAGTTGGAACTCAGTAAAATTCTTATTGAATGAATTTATGTAAATATGTAGACATTTCCGCAAGTGTGTATGTACGTAAATGATACAAAAGCCAAACTGAGGAACGCCTGGGTGTCTCAGTGGTTGGGCAGCTGCCTTCAGCTCAGGTCGTGATCCCAGGATCTGGGTTCAAGTCCCACCCACATCTGTCTCCTGCGAAGATCCTGCTTCTCCCTCTGCCTATGTCTCTGCGTGTCTCTCATGAATAAATAAATCTTTAAAAAAAGTCAAACAATACTTTTAAAATGTAAAATAAATAAATTCAAACAAAATTTGTTGTCACCTGTGTATGTACATGCCTTTGGGATCTATCTTAGCATTCATGGGAAGCCCTGCCTCCTGGACAGCATCCAGCCAACACCTAAGCACAGCAGGGGGCTATATTTGGGCCATTTCTGTTCAATTCTCTTTGTTCTAGGAGTCTCCACTAGTGGGCTGAGATGGCTTAGATCTGCATCATAGCTGAGGCTCTGTTTCTAGGTGTCAGAGCTGCATGACAATGCTTTTCTCTGCTTCATCTCTCCTTTGTCTTTCATTCAATAAAACTCTTGCACTTCTAGTTGCACCTCGGTGTCTCCTTCCTGGAAGAGGGGCATTGACAGTGTTTGTGTGTGTGCTTGCTTATGGTGAATTGGTAGGCGGAGAATGGGCTAGAGGTTAGAGAAACTAATAGAAAATTTAAAATTCTAAAATAGGAAGAAGTGTGCAACTAAAAGATAGAATATTGTAAATGTGAGGTGCTGACCCACCCATCCAACTACAGTCTTTTTTTTTTTTTTAGATTTATTTATTTATTTTAGAGAGATGGTGCATGCAAGTGTGAAAGCAGGTGGAGGGCAGAGGCAGAGGGAGAGCGGGAATCTCAAGCAGATTCCACAGTGAGCTTGGAGTCCAATGTGCAGGGTTTGATCCCATGACCTGAGATCATGACCTGAGCCGAAACCAAGAGTCCGATGCTTAACGGACTGAGCCACCTAGGTGCCCCACAAAGTACCTTACTTTCAATTTGCTTCTTTATAGCAAGGAGAAGATGGAAGTCAAAAGATTCCCATATCCAAAAAAAAAAAAAAAAAAAAAAAGATTCCCATATCCTATATTTAGAGCTGTGTGCCTTTGGAATGTTTTGGTAAATTCTTCCATAAAGGCTTCAGAATTTATCACACCCCCTCACATTCATCCCTCATTACATAGTTTCTAGCTTAGAGAAGCAGTCCTTGAAAGAAAAAAAAAAAGTCCCTATCAGGCTTTGAATATCAGCTTCCAGTTTGGCCAACTTCTGACTGTAGAACACTCGGGGAAAAAAAGGCAAATTATTCTTTTTTTAAATTAAGATTTTATTTATTTATTCATATGAGAGAGAGAGAGAGAAAGAGAAAGAGAGAGGCAGAGTCACAGGCAGAGGGAGAGGGAGAGGGAGAAGCAGGCTCCATGCAGGGAGCCCCACGTGGGACTCATCCTGGGTCCCCAGGATCACAGCCTGGGCTGAAGGTGGTGCTAAACAGCTGAACCACCAGGGCTGCCCCAAAAGAGGCAAATTCTTTCAATGATTTTGCCAGGTGTCAGCCCAGACAAACAGTGAATATGCCTGGCACTGTCAAACAACCCCCTAAACACAAGAGCCATCCTCAAGGAGGGTGCGGAAGATACCACCCTCCCCAAGCACAGAGCCACTCCCAAAAATAACCGGAAGAAAGAAAAACAATTCTCCCCAGACCTGGCGATGGTTTGTGGGACCCTGGCTGCCCATGGGGCACAACCCACATTTCCCTTTGACCATATTTTGGGGACCCCAACTTGACAGTTGCCAGGTCCATGTCTCAGGACCCAAAGGTGAGGCCTGATGTGAGACAGGAAAGCAAGAGCTCTCGCCTCCCCTTGGCCAGGCTGAAATGAGAAGAGAAGAGACAAGGGGACCTTTTCCCCTCCTCTCTGGACTGGGCACTAGAGACCTGGGCGAGGGCCTTGGGAAGCACGGTCACCCTGTGCAGGTGGAGTGTCCCAGCAGCTGTCATCCCGGGCAGGAGTGCTTGGGATAGCAGAGGTGCATGGGGGGATGGCAGGGGTGCTTGGGGGGATGGCAGGGGTGCTTGGGGGGATAGCAGGGGCGCGTGGGGGAATGTCAGGGGTGCATCAAGCGGTTCCCTCTGGACTGGTCCAAGAGTCCAGTTCTGGGCAAATGAAACTGTCATCCTCAGTTTCCATTTTGGGCGGTTGTCTTGTTTTTAGCAGCCCCCTTCTCTTGGTAGAGGGGAAGGGCCGTTTCAAAGCCATGCATAATAAATAAATAAAATCTTTAAAAAAATAAAATAAAAGCCATGCATACTCACTGGTCTTGGTGCTTGAGGACTGGCGGGAAGACGTTTAAAGAGCGACCGCCTGACGTTTGTGAGAAATGTGACTGTTGGTTCTCTGCATCTGATTTATACTAGGGTCCACCAGTAAATCAGGCTTTGGCCGTTGTGTGTTGGCCTGCCCACTTGTCTGCTTCTTTACCCTTTAAGAGGAGTGCATGTGATTTATGAAGATCCAGGAATTGTGTAACAGGTTGTTTGTAGATAAAATACGAAAGCCAGCGAGGCTCCCAGGTCACAACCCCTAGACAGTCAGGTGTCATTTAAATCAATTCAAATGTCTATTACTCCTTTCAAGACTGTTCCACATGAGCTCCCATTCTCTCCACCATCTGTGCAGCTAGAAGCAAAGGGCTTCAAGATGGCAGGGCCATAGGACAGGAGGCATCCAGACCCATGAGCCATTTGGGGGAGATGTGCCCGGGGCCACCAACAGTGGACTTGGCATGTGTGACAGATCCATCTTTGTTGGGCTAAGCCACTGCTATGCAGAGGTTGCTTATCTCAGAGGCTAGTGTGTTAACTGTTCTAACATAGGTCTCAGAACTGTGCATCTTGTTGTTGGTGCAAATAAAGAAATGCACATTTTAAACATTGCTCGTTTTCACAATTTACGTTTTATTGTTTCTATAGGAATAGGATGAGATCCCATCCCCACCACCCTCTCCTCGAGAGTTTTATTTGGTTCTTCAGATGGAGCGAATCTAATTTGATACCAGTTTTGTTAGATACAGTTCTCCTCGCAAAATACCAACAAGGGAGCAGAGACCTGGGAATTGAAAAGCTAAGTTTGTTTTACAATAAAAAGTTAGCGATGAAGACCAGATAAATCTTCATGAGCACGTATTCTTTTTCCCTGCTACATATTTTATATGACTGTATTTTAATGGGCAGTCTTAGACCATCCATCACCAAACATCCAAAGAAAATAGAGAAATTCAGTTAGTGGCATGCTAAGATTTTTCCATGTTGTTCAATTCTGTGTAAAGAAAACTATTTGGAACATTTACTAAATTTTTCAGTTTTCTGTCAAAATTTTGGAATAATATAGACAATGCTTTCATTGGTTTCTAAGGTGAGGTCTGAAAAAAATATTAGGCCACAGACGTAATTTGGGTTTTTTTTTTTCCTTCCCCTCTTTCCCCAGGAAAAAAAAAATATTAGTGCATAAAACATACAAAGTTAGTAGTTGTTGTTGTTGTTGTTGTTTGCCAGAAATTATCATCCTTCTCTCTTTTTTTTTTTCATCCTTCTCTCTAGGAAAATTGTCCCAGAACTTAACACCCACAGAATAAAGAATTGAAAAGAATAAAAATTGAAATGCTGGGGAATTGAGGACCCTATATAAATTATGGCAATCCCTTCTGGTCTTGTTGATGTGACCCTGTTGAGTTACAAGCCCCGGTCCTCTGTGGAATTGTATCTCATGTGGCTGCTTTCATAGGTTATGTCTTTATTCTGTAGGATTTACTAGAAATGCTTCTAGCCGTTATGTCCTGTCTCAGTCCTGGTGCACAGAGCTTGGTTAACACTTGCATGTGTCGGTAAAAATTTAGCACACTCGCTTACTTATCTCTGGGTATTATCCATATTAGACAGGGCCTTGCAAGATGCTTGGGTAGAACTTGGGAGGGAATATATATTTTATATATTTCTTTTAAATAAATTAATTTAATTATTAATTGTTAATAAATTACTACCAAACCATGCAGAGGCTTAGTAAGTTTTGTTTAATTGTGAGGGCAAACAAAAGAACCGTACAATACCCAAATTATTGGTGACCAGACGCGAAGCGCTGCCATGTGGAGCTCGCCGATTGCATAACAGCTACTAACTAAATGTAAAGGTCATCTCCCCTTTTGCCATAACATTATGATCAAAAACACGAACCCATGCTTTTAAAAATAACTCCTCTGGCACTGAGGGGGACAGAAAAAAGAATAAGAAAGTAGAGTCAAAGTTTCACTGCTCTTCTTGCCAACATATACAAACTCACATCCAAAACACATCTCATTTACATGCCTGTTTATTTTGTTTTCATGGCTGTCTGGAAGCTGGGACCTTTCTTTTTCTATAAACTGAAACAAAGAGATATAAAGATAAACTCTGACCCTGTCTAGCTCCCCATCATGTCTTGGCTTCCCATCTTCACCCGGGCGAATGTTCTTATCACTAAGGGACTTGGTGTATGGGTGAGCGTCTCTTTGGAAATCTCAAAAGCATAGTGTGAATTTTTTTCGTTTATAAATTCTGAATTGGTAGTTTTTGCTCGAAGTGTTAAAAATTCTTCTTGGTTTTAGGAAGATTTGAGTAGGTGGAAGGAACGTAGCCGGAGACTAAATCATTTCACAGAAACAGAAACTTTAAATTAGCAGAGATTTTAGAGTAAGGTAGTAATGATTAGTGGGTTTTTGTTATTACTGTTGTTGTTATGAAGCACTTACTCCGTGTCAGGGATTGCTGCGTGTACTATATACACATTTCATCCTAATAACAATCCTGAGGTAGGTACTATTATTATCCCCATTTTACAGATGAAGAACCTAAGGCTCAGAGAGCTTAAGACACTTGTCCAAGCCACACAGCATGTAAATGGCAGAGCCTGGTTTGGGTTTACCACCTACTGATTCCCTAGATTCCTTTCCTCATGAAACCCACTCACGGTAAACCTGGTGCCCTATCCTCCTTGGATATGTAACGCATGTTCCATCAAAATCATCCTTTAATCAGGTTTATTTCCCAGTGTTGAGCTCCTGTCAGCCCTGTAAGCAACTGCACACTCCTCAGGCTCTGCTGCACGTTAGGCCAGGTCTTAGAAGCAGGGGATTTGGAGAAATTGAATCCTCCTAAAATCAGTTCCCTATTATGTGGCACACAGTTTTGTCCTTTGGAGTTACTGGTTTCTCTCTTACATTCTGCTGATTTTAAAGGGATGCATTCACTTCCCATCCCATTTTAGATCATGTCAGGGGCTAATTTCTCTGTTTTCAACTGCTCCCTTTCTTTCTTAAATAAAAATGCTAAGAGTTTTGAGTGGAAGTTGAAAAGATCTTATGGAGAATAACAACAAGGAGGCCCGGCACTGCCTCACTGAGTGAGAAAAATACTCTGGTGAAAGATTTTATATTTTTCAAGAAGAACAAGAAATCTCCACATAAATCTCTGCAAACTTAGCCTTGAACACAAAGTAGAAAAGAGCTTTGAAAATGGGCTTCAAACTGGGCATAACCAACAACCTGTGCATGCAATGATTCATTCTGGAATTGTTCTGCTGAAATGTAAACTCAGCGGCGAAATGGATGCTGCATGCTTTGGGGTTCTTAGCCAGATCCCATCGGCCGTCGGGAGAAAGGAGGCCACAAACAAAGTGATACTACTTTCTTGTAATCTAAACAGTTCTCCAAGAGCTTCCAAATAAAACAGCCTCTTTATTTTCTGTGCCCACAACTCCCCATGTTCATGGCACATCCTCTCATTCAAGTAAACAGAACACCGTTCTTCCTTTGGGGTGCTCTTAAAATAGATTGGTCCAAAATGTCCCAACCCTGATGAGCTGATAACTACTGATCTATCTAGTGTCATCCTTTGCAGTTTTCTCCTTTGATCTACGTGATCCCTCATTTTTCTCCAATTCTTCGTAGATGCTTGTGCTTTTATCTCTGTAATCACTGTTCTATCCCCCTGAAATCAGTGGTCTGTACCATTCTTCTACTTCATTCTTTACACAACTATGTCCCCTCACCACCCTGGATCTTACCTAACGCTGGGAAGCTTTTTTCTGGATCAAGTGCCCTTAAAACCATATGTCATTTGGCCACTGGTGTGTGAGCACTTTTGTTTTTTTAAAGGCTTTATTTGAAAGAGACAGAGAGAGAACAAGAGAGCCCAAGGAGGGGGAGCAGCAGAGGGAAAGGGAGAAGCAGCCTCCCCGCTGAGCAGGGAGCCCAATGTGGGACTCGATCCAGGACCCTGGGATCATGACTTGAGCTAAAGGCAGACTGAGCCACCCAGGAGCCCAGTGTGTGAACATTTAATTGATCAAGTCTAAAGAAACTCCTTAGAAAGAGGGAGCTATTAATAAGTACACTGAGACAACACGCATTCATTAGGACTGTCCAGGGGAAACTGGTCCATCTTGTCAACTATTTAGGAATGTTTTTGTTGGATTGAATATTCCCACCACCCCCTAATTATAGCTTACAGAAAAAGAAGAACCTCATCTGAATGTTGTTTTCTGCTTATTTCCTGATTTGCACTATCTCATTGCTTAATAGTAACTGTTGTATATAATAGCAAGTATATATACATATACACAAAAGTGTTTACATACACAAAAGAAAAATAATGTATTCACAGACAAGTATGTGAAAGCAGAATACAAAATGTTATGTGTCTATGCCCACTGTCTGTCAGGCAGTGAGCTAGCTACCATAAACTGAAATACTGATTTTCATAATTCTCATCTTACACTGGGGCATAAACAAGTCAAGTGAAGAGCTAAGGTCCAGTTTCCATCAGATGCTAAGCCATGCATTTCAACTGTGCTCTTTCCAAGAGTCATGTTAACATGTTCCCTTTGTTTTGTCCTTTCATCTCTCCACTGGGCCCAGTAGCCAACACAGGTCATTATTTACGTGACTTATAATTATTCCAAATACAAAGAAGAGAAGAGAACAAAACCAAAATAAAAGATTTCTTTTTCATAAATCTAGAGGAGACGCTGAAGAAAAAAGAAAAAAAGAAATTAGTTGTGTTTGAATGGAAGTGTGTTTCTGGCCAGGAATTGGTGATCGGGATCAAGCCATTTGAAATTCTTCATAGAGTTTGGACAAACACACATGCATCATCTAACACTAACACCATCGATATGACTTTTATTTCTGTTTCCAGCTGAGAGAGTCATTACTGTGATCTGTGGGGCATTCTTTACTTGAGCCGATATTTCTCTTCCTTCTCCTCAGTCTCTAAGGTAAGATAAGTTCACACAGATCTTTAAGAAATCTAAACAGTGGCATTTTTGTTAAATAACTTACCTTTTGTAGCTTCTGACGCTAGTTGCTTTATCTTTTTAATTTGTGTTGTTTGTGCTAAGTTCTTAAGACAAAATACATACCTGAGCCTGTATTACTTTCTTTATTACTATAGAATTATACGTTTTCCATGCATTAGAACTTTTTCTTTTCTTTTCTCAGTTTTCAGCTTTGTTAAATATATTATGACTTCCCATTATAGCACATCGTAACCTGATTGGTAGAAAATGTGGTTGTCTTGTGCCAAGAATAACCAAACATGGCTCAGAATATCAATCTGGTATAATCCCAGGGCAAGCTACATTGGAAACTGAATCCACCTAAGTCATAGCTCTTTTAGTTCCAGGGAACAAGAGAGGGTTATGGGGGTTGTGGTGGACTGACTCCCCACAGGGTCTCTTAAGTACGAATTTGCCTATAGAAGTAGTATTTAGTAGAGGGCGGTCTCGGTCACTCAACATTAGCGTTTCACAGCTTCTAAGCCACGTGCTAAGTTTGTGATACTCATGTATTTCTGCTAAAGAACTGAATAATTTACAGAGTTGAGAAATTCCATGATACCTCCCAAGGATGGGAACATACTTCAGAGTTCAGATTATTTTTTAAAGAATTCTACTCTAAGTGTTATTAAGGTATTTTAATTATAGTTGGAGACTTCATTGCCATTTTGGGATAAAAGACTCTACTTTAAGTTGCTATAGAATTTTATCTACTTTTTGTAACCGCAAGTTTTTATTTTGCTACAATTTAATTTTAATCTCTTGATATTAAAACTTTGGTGTATATATCCACTTAAGTGGTTTTTTGCTTGTTTGTTTTGCTTTTTGTCAAAGAGAAAATTCTGGACTTTTTTAAGATTAGCAAATGAAGCTACCTTAAAACATAAGGTGGAAGCCCTTAGGTATTCTATTTGGTGCTCTGATTTTGTAAACCTTCTCTCAGTTTCTTTGTACAAAGTTACTCAATTCTCCAGGCAAAGTTTTTCAATTATTATTACTATTTTTAGTACTTATAGTTCCTAGAAATCCGAGATATCCACAGAAGTTCAGACTTATTTAGATGTTGGTCAGAATAGAATAGTTATACTCCATGTAAGTGCATTATTGTTCACTTAAAGCAACTAACATGAAAATTATTGTCTGCAAACAAAACAAAATAAAAATGAAAACAAACAAAAAGATTGTAGTTATTAAGGCTTATTATGTGTCAGAAACCTTTTGAAGAGCTGTTGACACACAGATGAATAAAGTATAATTGCTAAGTTTGAACAACTCACAAAAATAACAAATCATAAAGTGGAGAGGCAAAGATAAAGAACTATAATTCAGTGCAGTGTCCTCTACAAATGAGACAAATGCAAAATTCTATTAGCACACAAGTGCAGAAATGGATTTTTCTGAGGATGTTGGGGCGAGTTGCAGAAGAGAAGTATAAGGTTGAGTTGATTTCCCAGGTAGACAGGTGAGGCAGGTCGCCCCTGAGAGTGGGAAAAAGTCCCCTGGACATGTTGGAAGGAATGGGAAGTGGTCCATGGACAATAAACTGAGCAGAGTGCAGGGAATGTAGGAGATCTCAGCAGGATCTCATATACCAAAGAACTTACATAGGAGGCAGAGGAGTTTAAACTTTGAGTGACCCTTCCAGATCTGGTATTACGGGACAGCGAAGAGACGCCTGACCAGAGAACCAGGCCACCTATGTGTGAGACCTGATTCTGCTGTTAGCAAGAAAGTATCATTTGAAGCAAGTTATTTGCCTTTTTTGCCTCCAAAATGAGGTGATTTCTAGAGCACTAAAATTCTAACGTATAGATTGAGGCTAATGTTTCATCCAGAGAGATGGTGAGTTAGAAAAATGAGTTTTGTTTGCCTCCCAAACTAAAAATGTATTTAATTCTTATATTAGTAGTTGTGCTTTAACTTATAAATAGAACTAAATTTATATGGTGTAATCAAGCAGGAGACTTGATATATAGACTGACAATCTACAAAGACCCTGAACAAAATATTATAAATGAAGAATGGGAAATTGCATCCTCCCAAAATTGGTAAGAGTAGAAATAATGGCCTGAGACAAAGGATAGGACTATTTTTTTAGATTAAACTTAAAAGTATTTCTAATCTTTGAGAGCATCTGGGCTGTATTGCAGACTCCCTAGAGGGTGTGGAAAGGGCTTCCCCGAGACGCCCAAGGGCAGGCAGGCGAGCTATTGAAATGTGGAAGAGGAAGGACAAGTTGAAGTCATAATAAGCAGGCGATGGCAATAATTTGCAGCCTCAAATGGAGGAACAATGGATTTGAGAAGCTCAGATCTGATGCTGTCTTACTGGTTTCCAGCTACCCACTGGCACTTGGCACTAGAGTGCCACTCTCAGGAGCATAGGTCTCAAGATTCCTCACTGCTTTGTGGGGAAGTGCCATTTACAGAGTATCCACCATATATTTACCACCATTGTGCTCATGACACATTCAGGAAAGCTTTGAGAAAGAGGAAGGGAACTAACCCACGTTGACTTACGTTGAACCCTTACTACCTACTGCAGGTTGTGCCATGTGCTACAGCAAAGAGGATTCTGTTTAAATCTTGGAGCAGCTCTCTCACATAAGTGTTATCTTATTATTATAATCTCCTTTTTGTGTAAAGTGAGGAAACTGAAGGTCAGAAAGAATAAATAAAGCTACCTAAAGAGGCAGTCAAGCTTTGAACCTAGAACTCTCCACTCCAAAGGTCACTCCTTGCTGCCACATCCTTGGATGGTATCGTCCACCAATTCTCTACTGGGTTGATTTCTCAGTGGGTCACTGCTTATAATCTGGTGGAAGGTTTTCCTTAGTAAAAATGCTCCATTTGAATTTGTTCCTGCAGGTGGTAGAGAGACAGCCTGTAGTGGCTGACACATGACCAGTGGAAGGCTGTCCATTATTCTTTCTTTCTTCAGTTAAGGCTTTGAATTGGATCCAGCTGTTCTTTGTTGCAAAGGCCAAAAGACCTCAATATCCTGCTCTTTGTTTTCCTGGAAGTTATTGGCTATTGTTAGGCCAGATTGGAACCCCTTAAAGAACTAAAATGTTGGTAGGTAGGTACTAGGGAGCAAGGTCTCAGAATAGCAGATGTGATGGCATTTCAAGATCAAGCCTCAGTTTCAGGTCTGGCAAAAGCCATGTGTTGACCCCAGTGGGGAATAGTCTATAAATGGACTTGAACAAAGAAGCCAACTGGATTCTTCTCATCCTTTACTTAGAACAAATAATGATGTAATAATTTGAATACTTCTCATCACTGATCCAGTCATTGTCACATGCTAAATACTGTGCTAAAAGCTGTTTATAAGCTTCATCATCGTCATTTTTGCTCTAACATTTACTGAGCACTTATTAGGTGGCTCTTGTACTAAGCACTTTAAGCTTTGCCATCCTGTGAACACTGATATATTCCTCATTTTTGAGGCATGGATATTGAGCCTTAGGTTAACTAACTTTTCCAGTGTGCCACAATTAGCTAATGACAGAAATAGGGAACTAGAATAGGGATGTTTACTGAAATTATCAAAGGGTTAGATAGAAATTGGTTGACATAAGATTAAAAGAACGGGACAGGAAAAGAGCAAAATTATTGAGAGGACTGAGAAATCTGCCAACTTCTTATACCAAGCCAGCATTACCCCACTGCCTCTTGTAACAACTGTTTTCTCTTCTTTATCTTCTGATTTTGCAGCCAAAGAGGGCTGACCATTTGGATTGGCATAATCCTAAGCATGTCTAGAAATGGAATTCCTGTATTTCCTACTAAATAGCAACTCCAGTGAGATGACCAAGCACAAGATTGGTCAGGCAATACCTTCATGGATCAACTTGGTCAGAGTAAGAAACTCACTCACAACTGAACTTGGAATTCAAAAGGGATTTTCGTCTTCCAAATGTCAGATGTGATAGAGGGCTGTTGGTGAGTCACTCCCTTTTTCAAGGAATAGAGGCATAATTCCCAGCGGAATAATGAGCTTCAGCCCACTGGCGCCCAAGGAGCTAACACAGTGGGCAGATGTCCGAACTCTACTGGCCATGTCCCAGATGCAAACAATAGAACCCTGGCCAATTTCTACTAAAGAGAATATCTGAAGCCATGGTATTGCCTTGGCCCGCCAAAAATGCATTACAAGACCACGGTTGCCCACAATAGTCTCACTTCATAAAGAAGGAAAGGATTGGGGAGGGGAAGTAACGTGAGCTTATATTCTCTGATGGAGTTTGAGGAAAAGTGCTCAGAAAATTTGCCTCTTTGCCCTTTGAGATGATGGATTGCTTCAGTTTTATGAAATGCTGGGGCTAAATCCCTTCAAAGTTGGGACTACATGAATATTTAATTGGTCCCAAACAAGAAGAGTGAGGCCTTGCTCATTGCCAGTCTGGGGCAGTCATCATCAGTGGTCTTTTCCAGACTCTTTGTTTTAGAGGAGATCTTTTTAGTGGGGGAAACTCAGAGAGTTCCATTTGGGAAGATTTTTTTTTTTTTAAGCTTTCCATAGTTGTCAGTAATTCTGTTCGCTGAAAATTGCATCATGAGAAAGGACTATAATGACATTGAGTTGTCTAAGCAGATCCTATTTCATATTCTCTAAAATGGATGCAGATTACAAAATTCAGAATAAGCACTTTTTTACAGTTCCCAGAATTTTGTCTGTTTGTGTGTTTATGTTATGTAGTACTTTCATATATATCATTTTCCCTCAAGGTAAAAACTGCAGATACTGTTTTACGAGCAGGATCAGTAGTTAAATAACTTGCAAATGGTACATCAGGACAATTCAGTGGAGAACTAGAATTTAATCTGGGTCCCCTGATTCCAGGCTCTCTCCCTTTCCTACACAGGTCCTGTCCAGTCCATAGGGGCCACTCCTTGCTTTCTACCACTCATTCATTCCATTAATGGGCTTAGCCCCAGCTATGACATCTTCTCCATAAACAGGGGGAGAGTGGGGCCTAGACAAAATGATATTTGTATAATTTCCCTGGAGCCAACGAACAACTTTTGCTTTCTTGTATGTATTAACCTTGGTCACAAACCATTTGTCCTGGAGGAGTGATTTACCTTTAACTTTAGTAGGGGGAGAAATTATTTCCTACAGCATGTATGGTGATGAGTTTTCTTTAATAAATAGGACTCTGTCAATCACATTAAGACAATGACAAATAGGACATGCAGATGCATTTGGCTGCTTAGGATCTAAAACATAAAAACATTAAAAAGCACATTAAGTCACTTAAGGGAGCTTTCCTCAGAGCCACTGAATATCTATACACAGTTCCCTTGGGACATAATTCTGAAAGCTAAGAAGACTTTTGCTAAATTAGAGGAAAATAAAACAATTCCCCCTCAACTTCCAGAAGATTCCAGCCAAGCCTGAGTTCTAAACCTCTTAGATTTGGATTCGGTTCTAACCTTGGCAAAGAAGCACTAGCCCATCCCTACTGGAAAGCTCTCAAGAGAGCCAGTTCCAGCTTTCCAAAAACTTGCAGCCCAAATATGTTTGGCTCCACATCTGAACCTTTGTAATATTTGACATCTATTAGAAATTACCAAGTCGACTTTAGAAACCTAAAATCGAGCTGGACTCCAATGGGTGTATGGAGTCAAATTGATAAGATTGCCATGTAACTTAAGCAAACATTGAACCTGATTTGAAAACCCATGTGAAGGCTCACTCACATTTCTGGCAAGGGCTTTGGAGATATTAATGTGGAGGAAGAGGAGGGAGATCTCAGTTTTCTCTTCTAATCCATCGCTTCCACCTCTGTAGCTACTGTATTTCATGACCTCAAAGGACAGAACTCCTGAAACTAGCCTAACAATGGTCCCTGTGAAATCAGAGGTCTTTAAAAACAAGGTGATAATTTTTCCTAATCTGAATTAACCCAGTGGAGCTAGTAACAGAATAAGAAAATTACTACTTTGACTTCACCAAGAGATTGGCAGCCTTTAAGCTGGGAAAACCCAGATAAGTTTGCTCACAAAGACGGAAAAGCATTTACAGATCAGATAAGATATTAATCCAATTTGGAACTCTCGAGAGAATGGAGAGGAAGTGGCCAATTAGAGGAATTCTGATCTAGCCTAAAGGCTGAGAAGACCCTCAAAGTAGCCAACAGATTTTTTGGGTCGTTTGGTTGGCTACTTGTTTCTTTAGAGGATGCTAAGGTAGAAGAAGCTATATTTTGTCTCTTGTAAGCTTCTGGGGATTTGGCAACCTTGCAATTTGTTTGTGAATGTCTAGGGCTCCTGGACATGTTGTCTAAGAAGTAACATGTGCTATATCCATTTGAGGCTGCAGGAAGTAGCAGGAAAAGCTATGAGTCTGGCCCCAACACTCTGCCGCTTAAACAGCAATGTGACCCTGAGATAAATCACTTATTCCTCGGAGCTTTGGGTTCTTCAAAATACATAGTTATTATAGTATCTTTTTCAGACTGTCATTGTGAAAACTGAATGAAGGAATGCACATACAATCACTTAGCATTGTGCCTGCCACAGAGTTTGTTCTAGAAACGTTAAAGTCACTTAAATCTATAGGGAAATGCCAAATCTATTTCTCCTCATTTACCACTTCCATCTTGTCATACTATCTCTAGGATAAGAAAAGCTGAGTTGCTCTCTGGAACATTATTTCATGATGTCATGATAAGTTCTGGACTCCTAGCACACTGTTACCTTCTATCTCAAAATCAGAGCAAAGAAGGAGATAAGACAACATGCATTCATTATCATTCCTCCTCTTCTTTTTTCTTCTACCCGTTTCATTAGCCACCCTGCCTGCTCTCCTTAAGTTTATTGTGATCATTTTTTCTTCCTTTTTCAATTATTTATTTTTTAAAGATTTTATTTATTTATGAGAGACACGGAGAGAGAGGCAGAGACACAGGCAGAGGGACAAGCAGGCTCCCTGTGGGAAGCCCGATGTGGGACTCGATCCCCGGACCCCAGGATCATGACCTGAGCTGAAGGCAGACGCTCAACCACTGAGCCACCCAGGGGTTCCTGATTTTTATTCATTTTAAGACAAAATTGCCAGTATATTTTACCAAGGTGAAATCCTTTTCAATAAACTGTTGCTCTAGTCATGAATGACTTTCCCTCTCTCTCTTTCCTTCCCATTCTGTCTACCTCAGTCTTTTTCTTCCTTAGTCTTATTCATTTATATCATCAACAGTATGTTTGAATGCTAGTTATGTAGCAGTCATTTGTTGAGACATTGCATGTCTCACACTAAACCGTGTGCTGTCTCTGCTCTCACAGAGCTGACACTCTAGGGGCATCGGGTGGGATAGGGGCAAGAAGTAATGAACCAAATAAACATGTTCCATACATACGGTGGCAATAAGAGCAATGGTGAAATATGTCACTGGGTAATAGAATAGAAGCTGATGGGGAGTCAAACTTGGGAAGAGGTTTCTGACGATGGGACATTTGAGCAGAGACTTGGGAGGGAGGTGAAGGTGAAAGGGCTATCTATGATCTTCTAGGGGAAGGACATTCGGCAAAGGGAAGAGCCAGTGCAAAGGTACGCTGGGAGCACAGTGAGGAAGCCGAGGACTTTGGGATTTACTCTAAATTGGGTATGAGGCCATCAGGGGATTTGAGCAGATGAGATGATATGATAAAATGTAACTTTTAGAATGCTTTTCTGGGCACCTATTTGGGAAATGGCAGTAAACTCTCAGTCAGAATCATGGGGAAGAGTAGCACTCAGAAAATATAGCATATTCATAATGGAAACTCTTGCTTTTTTGTTGCATAGTAATGTTTAGTTAAAAAAAAACAAGCAAGCAAAGTGCTAATATTTCTAACTAAAAATACAGTTCCTAGCATTTCCCCCATTTTTTCTCTTGCCTTCCTTTCTCTTTTCTCATTCCTTTGGTTGGAAGAGAAAGAACACCAATTTGAGAAGGGGGTTAGTTTTCTCCTTCAGTAGGAATGTAGGTAGAGTCTAGAACAGTGTTACTTACCTTTGATTAATTTATATATTGTCATCCTAATAATCAGTGTTGATGTTTATTGAAGCCTTATTATGTGTTGCCAAGAATATTGCCAAGTGCATAGCATGCGGGACATTGACTCCTTAAGGACTGTTACTGATCATTTGGTAAATAAAAAGATTGAGTCTTGAAGAGGATGAGTAATTCTCTCAATGTCATACATTAAGCAATTTCTGAAGGCAAGACCCTGGTCCATTTGGCTCAAAGTCTATACTCTCCACAGACACATAATATTGCTCTCCAGCCACTCATTTGCTTATACAAATAGTTATAAAGGGGAAATTATTAACCAGACCAAGTATTGCATTAGGGTAAGATGTGGCATGGATATGTAGTTGTGTAACTCAAATCTAATGTGAATGGTATTCAAAACGTTGAGCTTAATTTTATGTTCACTAGAAATTTGAATTAGTAAATGGAGACTTTACTTAGACTGGAAAATTATGCCCCATTTTGTAATCATTTAAGAGTTGAGAGTACAACATTAAAAGAGGGTCTGTCCTCCAGAAATATCTTAGGTCCCATTTTTCTCTGAATGGAGACAGCTCTACATTCAATTATTTTATGCTAAGCACCTATGTTTTACTTGCTGTCAGAATATGTTTACAAATGACTTTCCCATCTCTTCCATCAAAGGGGCTGGTTTTTAGAAGGAATAAGAAAGATTTCAATGGCTAAAGTCAGCAAACAGCTCTACATTAATGATGGAGAGGTAAGTCTTCCATTTTCAGTCAGAGCTGAAAGATTGGTTGGTTCTGCTAGATAAAACCATAAAACCGATTTTCTTCGTGATGGGTGTACGTATGGTGTATACTTGTAGGATCTCCCTGCCATTTATCCTTTTTATCATTTCCTCAGGATTGGGAGGCATTTGATAATTTTTTCCCTCCATAGAACAGAAGGGGAAAAGGAGCTTGAGAGAGGTCACTGAATCACCCACAATCCTGCAGTTACTTGATGGGAACCTGAGTGTACTAGCCAGGGCTCTCCAGAGAAACATGAGCCAATATGTGTATGTACTAGAATTGTTTGGAATTAGTTCATGGGATTATTGGAGGTTTATGAGTCCCAAGATTTGCATCTGGTAAGCTGGAGGTTCGGGAGAGCCAAATGATGTTTTAGTCTGAACGCTCACAGGCTAGAGATCCAAGATGAGTCAGTATTTCAGTTGAGTCTAAAGGTTGGAATGAAATGGTATCTCAGCCCAACTAGTCAGGCAGAAGGTAAGATGGAAGGCTAGCTTTGTTCTACACAGGATGAGGACCATTAGTAGAATAATCTGCATTATACAGTCTACCAATTTAAATGTGGATCTCATCCAAAAACAAACTCACAGTCACACCCAGAATAGTGTTTGACCAGATATCTGGGTACCCCGTGGATCATGCAAATTGACACATAAAATTGACTGTCACAATGAATCTCTAGCTCCATGCCTTGTACCATATATGTTTGGTTATGATTCCTTTTAACACTCATACACACACACACACACACACACACACACACACACTACGCAATATCGTAGTAGCAGCAAAAACAAAAAGGTAAGAGATGAAAACAAACATATTTTTTTGGAAGAATATTCTTCTAAATGAGAAAGGAGCTTATAAGTAGGATTGACTCCAAACATAAGACTTACCAAACTTACTTGTCATAGATTAATTCATCTGAATATCCTGATCTCACATAAGTTACAAACATAGAGACGTATGCATGTTAAAAAATTGGAAATGAAGAGCACAACAGAGATTACTTATACATTTTAATATGTCCCGAATGTGAATCAATACTTTCATGAGTTCCTGATTCATTGCATACCATGAAGTGACCCAGGGGCCTTTCAGCACTCCCGGTGCCATCCAGCTTGCTTGCCTTGGCGTGGCTAAGAAAACCACAGCTCACTGCTTTGCTCAGTACACTCAGCAAGAAGACGAACGGAGACGGGTGAGAGCACACGTTCCGGGCAGCAGAGACTCCATTTAGAAAGCCTTGGGATGATGAAGGGGTAATGTGTCTTGACTTCTGACACTGTTAAATACCTTGCTACTACTTTTCCTTCCATTTCTCACCTTCCTGAAGTCTGAGGGAAATGAGGGGAAAAGGAAAGTTTGGCAGAAACTCCACTTTGGAGAAAGAAAATCTTATTTGAGTAAAGGTCCTAGATTGAAGAGCACTCATTGCCATTTGCTTTGATAACTGGTTAACTCTTTATTAACTCGCTCACAAAAACTTGCAGACGTTGGGTGGGAGGAGGGACTAGGGGAGACTGAAATAAATGTCAGTGTCTGCCTACAAAAGAGGAAGCAACAGAGATCGAGCCCTCTTGACTGGGCATTCAGTGATTTCTGAGCAGCTGCTTAAACAGCATATTGAGCCTGAGTCCAATGACACATCTATGCTGTTTTCACCTGAGGTCTGCTCGTCCCTAAAATGCTTTAGGTTTGCGCTAGACTTAGGAAGCCTTAATCTTCTCTTGGTTCTCCTCCTGATTAAGAACATGGGGATGCAGAGATACTTGAAGATAAGTTGAAAATAAGAGACTTGCTTTCTAGTTATAAGAAGGGACTTGTTTGTTTTAAAGATTTTGTTTATTTATTTATTTAGAGAGACAGAGGATATGAGAGTCAGGAGAGAAGCAGCAGGGGAGAGAGAATCTCAAGCAGCCTGAGCCACCCAGGCGTCCCAAGATTTTTCTTACTAGGAAATTCGTTGTATGGTACCAGATTTAATTATATATTTTAAGGTACTGCTACAAAATTAACTTCACCTATAGGGAGAGTCACTTATTCTCTTCTTTTTGGGGGGAACTGATGATTTTTTAAGTGCTAGGATGATATGTTTGTATAAAGCTGAAAATATGGGTCCTTGATCTCCTGAAGGAGTAGCAGTTTACCAGAATAAACTTATACAAGTGTATGTGCATGTGTGTGTTACATAGGTAAGATCTACTTGGGATAAAAGTGACTAAGAAAGCGTACAGAAGCAGTCCTGGTTAGGGCGGCAAGGGAAGAGAAGAACCAACTTTGTAGTGTGAATTATTTAAAAAGAAATCAGTTCAGAAAACCATCTGTACGCGGGGCACTTGGGTGGCTCAGTCGGTTAAGCATCTGCCTTTGGCTCAGGTCATGATCTCGAGGTTCTGGAATCCAGCCGTGTGTGAGGCTCCCTGCTCAGCGGGGAGTCTGCTTCTCCCTCTCCCCGTGCGCCCCCTCCCTCCCACTCTTTCCCTCTTGCTGTGTCTCAAATAAATAAAAATCTTAAAAAAAAAAAAGCTGTCTGTACAAACTTACTTGAGCAATGAAAGGGAAGACCGGCTGCAAGCACGTGATATGTGTATGTGTGTGTATGTGGTGGTGATGGGTTACTTTTATTCCCAATCCCAGGGAGGACTCCTAGGCCGTCTAACAATACCCTGTTTACATGCTTATTGGGGATGTTGAGAAAAACAAGACTTAAGCCACATTGAAAGAAAACTCAGTGCATTCTTCCAAGACTTGGTGCTCCCAGTCATAGAATATCTGGGACTGGAGTAAAGCTGTATGTCTTCCCTGGTTTTTAGCCCATGACACATCTGTGATTCATTCCTTTAATTATTGCAAACGAGGGTCTGAATGGCACATTTTTTAATTGTATATTGCTAGTAATGGGTGTATTTGTCTCCAACCCTGCCAGCAGTATTATTTTAAATTTGTGCTTTGTTCCCTTCCAAAGGAATCACTTCTTCTAAATGGCGTAATGATGATGTTGGTAATAATAGCATCAACAACAATAACATCTGCCATTTATTGAGCATTAATTAGGTGCCAGGCATAGCATGAGAGGATTTAGAATGTGGTGGTGGTGGTGGGGCGCCTGGGTGGCTCAGTTGGTTAAGCGTCTGACTTTTGGTTTCAGCTCAGGTCCTGCTCCCTGGGTCCTGGGAGGCAGCTCAGAGCATTGCAAGGGCTCCAAGCTCAGCAGGGAGTCCCCTTGAGGATACTCTCCTCTGCCCTCCTCCCCCTTGCATACAGGTGTGGGCATGTGAGCTCTCTCTGACCCTCTCTCTGAAAATAAATAAGTAAATCTTTAAAAAAATTAGAGTATGGTAGCCAGCATAGACTGTCTTCAGACTGCTGGATTCACATCCTGACTCCACAGTTGACTACTTATGGACCCATGGGCACTTTATTGAGACCTTAGTCTCTTCATCTATAAAATGAGTTTAGTGATACGATTTCCCAATCTTATGATGATAGAATGAACTGATGCAGGGAAACAACTTTACACTGTGCCTGGCATGTGGTGAGTACAGTATACCTGTTAACTATTATTGCTTTTATTATTCTCATTGTTTTGTGTAATGCTCATGTCACCACGAAGGACAGATATTATTATGTCAATTTTACAAATTATGAAGCAAAGACCTAGAGGTGTTGAGTAATTTATCCAAGTTTATGCATCTGGTAAACAATGGAAATGGGATTTGAATTTGGATCCATTACTTTTTGTCATTAGGCTAGATTATCCTATAGCCTGTTCTCTTGTTATGTCCCAGATTTGAGAAGGCAGCACTATGGCAAGAAGAATGTTATTTGACTTCTCCTATCAGTTATTAAAACGCCAAGCACTTTTTATAGATTATCTGTAAGTATTTCAAAAGGTTCTATGAAGTTGACATTCTTATCCTATTTGGGACTACATGAAGAAATGAAACTGAGTATTATAAAATATTCTATAAATTGTAGGTTCATCAGGAATGCCTGGCAGGCTCTTGCCTCAGGGTCTTTGCACTGCTTGCCTAGAATGTTTTCTGTCCAGATACTCAACCCACGTGGATCATACCCTCTACTCCTTCAAATTAATGAGGTCCTGACTGTCTTATTTAAATTATGAACACTATCCCTACTCTTGACAGTTCTTAAACTCCTTTTTTGATTTAGTATGTTTTTAATATCACCTACTCCCAAATGACATAATATACAATATACTTTTTAAATTTTAAATCATTTGCTATTGGAGTCTTCATGCAATCTACTTGTAATCATTCTCACAGTGAATTTTTTTTTCCTCATTAAAGGGTGTCATTGAGCGCAAGGGGGCATACATAATAAGCTAAGGGGGCATTTGAAGCAGACCACAAAATATTTAATCCACACAAATCTGGGTGCCTCTCATTCTGTTTCCACACAGGGCCCCATTCAAATAAACACAAGTTTAAAAGCAATGTTCATTGGAAAGACATTTTTGACTTTACTGATATCTATAAAAAATAGCTATATTTATATTCCACTTAACAGCACACACCAGGACTTTCTAAGATGTCCCACTCTTTACCTCACAGATACTCTCTGCCCACCAACCAGATTCCCTTTCACATTTTCCTTTTTTTTTTTTAATTTTTATTTATTTATGATAGTCACAGAGAGAGAGAGAGGCAGAGACACAGGCAGAGGGAGAAGCAGGCTCCATGCACCAGGAGCCCGATGTGGGATTCGATCCCGGGTCTCCAGGATCGCGCCCTGGCCCAAAGGCAGGCGCCAAACCGCTGCGCCACCCAGGGATCCCCCCTTTCACATTTTCAAAAGAAATTTCCCTAAAGCTTCTCTCTCTCTCTCTTTTTTTTTTTTACCTCTCTGCCTTCTTGTGACCCTCCAGATGGAGTCTGTTTTTTTTTTTTTTTTACAAGTGATTCTTTTCTCTTCCCACTGTGAATTAAGCAGCGGGTCTGGGTTCCTCTCAATTATCTCCTCATCCATTACCCTGATTCTGTATAACAAAGGGTCAAGACATCTGGAAGACCCAGAATTTGTAAGAGTGTTCAAAGAAGTAACAGTGATAATTATTCAAATTCACTTACTTTTTTCTTCTGTCATATACATGGAAGCCAACTAGGTTTCCCTGGGCACTTCCTCCCTTTTTATTTAGGAAAATTCTGTATTTTGTTAGGTCCCACCATGACTTGTGCTCACCAGCATGGTGATGACTGAAATGCTTTGTGGACATACTCCCTCAAAAGACAGGAGGGCAGGTGGGAAGAAGATTTGAAAGTAGGAAGATGGAGGGTAGATTATATGTTTGTTTTATAACATTCTCCCGTCCTAGAAAACCTAAAATGGTTTATGTGAGCTCAGACTAACCTAAACATTTTAACCTGTCAATCATAGCATGTTTGTTGACCTAAGATGGACAGATAGCAAGATAATTATTAGAGGGGAAAGTTCTACTCCCATCTCTGTTATCTTGGCATTAATTTCAGGGTTTTGTTTTCCAACCTGGCTAAATAACACTGAGAAAATAAATGCACTCTGATCATTTTAGCTCTTTAAAGGGCATGTATGTGTTTAATGTTCTTTAATTTATTTATGGCAGGGAATCATGAATCCTTTTGCTTATCTGCTTAAATAGCCTCTTTCCCTATCCTATCTCACTGTTTGGTTTTTATGTCTATGTTTTCTGTTTTGCAGTTCCCATCTCTGAACTTGTCTTTGTGCAGCTATTACTTTTTTTTTAATAAAAGGAGGGGACAGCAGTTAGTAAAGAAAGTCCAAAGCACAACCTCTGAATATGCTTGATTCCTGGGGTCTGGGATGGCCTGAAGTCCCTGTCTTGTGAAGTTCCCTGGTTATATGTGTCAGGCCAGGGAGCACCGTGTTGATGTTCCTGGGGAAGATTACAAAAGCTGTAATGACATGGCTGCCCATTTCTCTCCTTATGGGCAAAGGTGTGGGGAGCCTCTTGCATCCTGTTCCTAAAAGTTTCCTCTCTGTATCAGTCTTGTCCAGTTTGATGGTTGGGGCACTTATCCTTACCCTCTGAGACTGTAGATTCTAGAGAGCCAAAAGAGTCATTTCAGGGAAGAAGAGTAAGGCACTTTGAGGGAGGGTGCTCTTTTTGAGGAGGTGTGGCACTCTGCCTTGTGTGTTCTGAAGCTAAACTGTGACCAAGGTATCACGTGGAGGGGTTGCCAACCCTCAGTGAAGGATATGAATAAAGGGTGACAAGCACCTGACTGCAAATTGGAACTAATAGGTCCTAATTCCAGATCTGCCTCCCTCTGACCATGTGATCTCAGATGAATCACGTTATCTTTCTGTACATTGATGCAGTTGGACTATACGAGCCAAATCTTTGATTTATGACTCACTCTATGAGATGTGAATTTTAGACCTTTTTCCTTCTTCCACTACATACTATTGGACGTAGCTTCCTGGGAGAATAGCGTACAGGCAGGGGGAGAAAGTTGAATGTCATTAATAGTTTCAAGTTTTATTCTAAGGGATTCACTCTTACCAAAGTCTTAAGAATGTGACCTAATGCAAGGCTGTCCTGTATAGAGCTCTCCAGGGAACCACTTTAGCCTGGAAGTTCAGAGAAGGCATCTGGACTCGGTCCCAAATCATTCACTATTAGCCATGTGATGAAGAGCCAGCACTTTAATCTTTGTATGCGTCTGTTTTCTCGGCCATATATCTCATAAAAATGTTTTGGAGATTTAGTTAGTAATATAAAGAATTTACAACAGAGCCTGGTCTATAATGGGCACTCAGTATTACTTTCTGATTTCTGAATAAAGACTAACAAAAGGCCAAAGTAAGGAGCAGCAGAGGAATGGGCATACATTTTTGATTCATTCAATGTACAATGGATACTTTTGATGTGTCACATGACTTCTGTGTGCTGTCAGAGAGACGGGAAAGAGTCCTGCAATGGCTTCCAGCTTCAAGGAGCCACGCAGGAAGAGAGTAACAGGCCAAGAGCTATAGTAGCATAGTGATAAAGGTGGTGGCAGAGATATACCCATGTACGTGGTAAATGATTAGACACATGAGCCACAAACCCAGACCTAACAGCAGTCAGGGCACAATGTACAGGTAGGATAAATGCCTGATCAGTTGTATTTAATGTTGGTATTATCAGGAATTTTCTGTGGGGCTCGGGGAGAATAAGTAATGGAGCAACCTAGTATGAACTATTAAGATTAC
Organism: Vulpes vulpes; assembly: GCF_048418805.1. NCBI lineage: Eukaryota > Metazoa > Chordata > Mammalia > Carnivora > Canidae > Vulpes > Vulpes vulpes. The sequence goes on from NC_132781.1 coordinate 8,789,978, forward strand.
ACCATGTATTCACTTTTAGTTATTCCTAAGGCAGGGATTCTTAGTGAGAAGTGCACACTGAGATATCCTATGGTAGACTTGAAAAAAAGAAAAAACCACCACAGGCTTTATTCTCAACCCCAAAGATTGTCATTCATTAGATATTAGGGGCCAGGTCCAGACATCTACACTTTTCTACACTTTTCAAAAGCTCCCCTGGTAATTGTGTGATCCCTGGGTGAAGATCAGTCTTTCAAGGAGAAAGCTTTCTGGATTTATGAGAACTTAAACTGAGCATGTGACTCATGTTTACTATGACTTGTGCTCACCAGCGTGGGGCACAGCATCTCCTTTGAAAAGAGACATAGCCAGACATGTTTTGTTGTATTTTACCTTATATTCCTGGCAGAGCTAAATGATCCAGAGTTGAGAGCACCTGTGGCCAATATAATCTCAGTTTATAAATTTCATAATTCATGATATAATGGGTTTGAAATGTATTACCTTGGCCAGGTTGAACTACAAATCTCAGAATTCTTTTTCTTTTAGGAAAGCCAGATTAAGCAAATAAAAATACAGAGCACTCAGTTACGTTTGAATTTTATATAAACAATGAATCTATTTATCTATCTAGATAGGCATGAAAGTGTCCCATGCAATATTTGAGACATGCTTATACCAAAAAAAAAAAAAAATCTGTTGTTTATCTGAAATTTGAATTTAACTGAGTGTCTGTATTTTATCTGGCAACTTTCCTGTATGTTTCTGGTTGGGGTGGATCACAAGGGAGATTCTTGCAAGATTTGGAGCATTTTGTAGTTCATATATGTTGTCGCTCACTTGCTGACTTATCTTATTGGTATGAAGCAGCAGAGGGACATGAAACCACTCTACCTTTCCCTGGATCCTCCTTCAGCTTCTCCAACTCCTAGACCAAGATTATGTGTTTAGGTCTATATTATATTGAAGGGCCCTGACTTCTACGGGATAACCTCAGCACCAAGGTCAGAGCCAGCAAGTACTGACCTGGGTTGCAGTCTGTCCTCATGAGATCCCAGTTCATGCTTGTGGTTTCTCATCTGACCTTGATCTTCCCTGATTTACACCCACTGTCCCGTCCCATTTACCCACCCAATTTCAATCTCCAGCACCAGACCCAGAGGCGACAGTCTTACAGAAAGATGCTTAACCAGCTCTGACAATTGGGTGAAGGAAGTCAATGATGCCTATTGGGATTTGAGAAAGCGAGGATTTTGCTAACTATCCTTGGCCATTGCCTACTTCTGTTTCCCATAACCAGCCTTCACATAACCATAACCACAAACGATTATTTTTCATTAGCAACTTACACTAAAATGAAAGATGAGGACTGTTACCCTGAGGTATCATGTATCTCTCAATGGTTAGGGAAAAGGGAACAACAGCAGACAGCCTACAAGAGCTCTACCTTCTATGGTAGACTCATGTGCATTTGTAAATCAACTCTGTTAGGCATATTTTCCCTTGTAATTTTCTTAAGATAAAGGAGTAGGTCATTTTCTTATTTACCATGCTTGTTACAAAGGAACCATAAAGGTACAAAAGAACAAACTGGGAGACAAATATAGTCTTCCATTTACCTTGGTCACTTATAGAAGTTGATGGTTAATCCTCAAGGTGATTTCTTTATTTAACACAGCAACATGTGGGCCCTGTAGCATATCAGATCCTCTCATCCACGGTGGGGCACTGAGTATATACACCGCATGACATTTATATGTTCAGGCATAAAGTAAAGTGAATGGTGTTGAGAGAAATGGATACTTTAACGCTATAGGCATCCAGCATATTAAAAGGAGACTCAGCTTTTAAACATGTGTACTCTATGGCTATTTAGCTCTCTGCAGGATACCCACTGAGATGATGCTTCTCATGCACAGATAACCAGTCCTTTCCCTTGAAAGCCATGGTATGTGTTAAACATTAACCCTTCATTCTCCTCCAGTTGCTGACTTAGATTTGCAACAGTCCTTTCACATTATATTTTAAGTGGCTTCTAATGTCTGGGCCAAGTCCACACAATAAGAAGAAAAGATATAGAGAGAGGGGAAAATAAAACCCATAAAGCTCCCTTAAATTCCAGAGGAATCAGAAAGTATGTATGAAGAGCTATAAGCCTCAGAAGCTTCAGTTACCCTACAGATCTGTATGTCATTTCACTTTCTTGCTTGAACCTTCTTTCTTAAAGACAGATTTTTCTGTTGATGAAGCATGAGTTAGTCACCCAAAGTTTTTCCAGAAAAAGACTTTCTTTTCAGGAATTAGGGACAATCCTAGGTGATTCCACCATAACGTAGTACTTTTTTTAGTCCTTCTCCCTCACGTACTCAAGATGGTGTCAACTTACATTTAACTTGACTGAAATTGGGAAATCATGCAAGCCTTCATGGGGGCAGATGATGGAAAGAAAGAAAGATGACCCAAGAAGTGAATTTGCAAGTGTTCAGCTTTACTTTTTCAGATATCTAGTTGCTAGTTTGGCCTCATTTTAGCATTCCATTTGATTCTGTTCCTGTAACCTCAGTCTTGGGTTTGGAGAGACTCTTTAGTTTAAATTTCCAGAGTCAAGTGTCACAAATATGTCTTCTTGGCAAGATCAAATCTTTCAACCTTGATTATATCACCATTTGCATGTCTTAATTAATAAAAGGTCTTAAAAAATCCAGTGTGGGCGATTATAAAAGAATTGTGTTCCCTTTAATTTGTTTTGCAAGGAGAAAATGTGTGAATCCTATTGTTTTAATTAGAACATTGTATAGTCTCTTAGAGTTACATTATGCCCTCTGATTGGCAGTCAACAGAACAAAAGGAAGAAACAAACAAACAAAAAAAAATCAGGTTCTGAAACTGATAGCAATGAATTATGAGTAAAGAAAATGTAATAAATTAGAAACAATTTTGGGAGTCTGACAAAGAGATAATTACATGTTTCAGATAAATTGTTTTGCTAGGGATTAACATCCATACATCTTTGTAGTTTCCTTTGGTACTTGGTAGTGTTTGTGGTCACAACCTTTATGCAATAAGGAATTGAGAGAATAAAGGTGGGAAAAGGTCCTGAAAACAAGATTTTGACCTCAGTCTTTGTGGAAAAGAAGCAAAAGAAACCAAAGAGTAGGAGTAAAGGTTGAGAGGGAACTGGGAGAAAGATCAGACTCCCTGTCAGCCTTCTAGTTTGCGTCTGTTCCCTGCCAGCAGACAGTTGGAGGACATCCTTCACTACCCACAGGCATGCTTACCCTTTTTCTTCTTACCGGTATGAGTAATGCTTCATGTCTGTGAGGAGGTGCCTGGTCCCTTCTTTGCCCAAATTATTATTGAAAAAGACTGTCTGCAAGTTTAGTCTTGAATTTGTCTTGCTTTGTCTACATCACTGAAGTCAGGCTGCATCAACTCTGGCTCCAGGGGGAGCTCTTTGGTCCCAGGAACTGATTCCACAAAGAGGGATGTGTGACATGGTGCCAAATTGAGCTTCTTGACCTCATTCTTCCCATGAAAATTGATTATGTGATTTCTCAGAGAAAGAATCTAGTGTATTCAAGGTTTGCACACGTTACCATGTTGAACAATGACACATTTGTGGGTATGGGTTTTTTTTGGTTTTGTCTTTTTTAGTAAATATGTCAATATGGTCTCAACCTATTGTTTTAAAAACAGTTACTCTTGCCATATGTTAGGGGTTAAATGGAAGCTTTGGGGTTCTTTTTTTTTCTTTGGGGTTCTTAACAATGGTATTAATATGGCCTTTTGGCAAGGGTCGTAGGTATACCAGAACTCTGCCCTAAACCATAGCCACTATTCACCACAAGCTTTCTAATCTATGGATGTGCACGAAGGACACCAGTGACTGGAAAAGTACTATGTCCCTGTTGGCTCTGCTCACTTCTGAATTCCAGGTCACAATACTCTGCTAAATTGGATTGCAAAGTGTGATCTCAGGGATATCTTTGATCTTGCTAAGTTCAGACTTGAATCCCTTCATTGTAGAAAGTATGAGGGGACTGGAAAGAGAACATAGGCTGGATGGGCCAGTCTCAAGTGGATGGATAAGAGATTCAAGCAGCACTTCTACATCATCTGTGTGAGAGGAAGAGGAGAGCCCTCAGAGGGAGAATTAGAGCAGTGACTAGATAGCTAGAAGTCCAGGCTTAATTAATCCCTCAGAATCAAAGTCATAGCAAATTCTCTTTCCTGAGAGGGAATAGAGAGAATGTAAAATCTTGAGAGTCTCAGCTCTTAGACAACTGCACAACATAGTTTCTCAGTTTGCTGGGTGGGACCTTGGCCAATTTTTTGTCTATTTAGTCTTTCTCTTTCTCTCTCTCTCTCTCTCTATATATATATATATAGAGAGAGAGAGAGAGAGATACGTGTGTGTGTATATATATATATACATATATATATATATATATATATATATATTCACCATATACCACATGAGAATCAGAGGGTATTGAGAGCTTTATCACAAGAGACAAAATGTGAAAAATAAATAAAATTTCTTAAATTAAAAAAATTCTTAAATTTATCACAAGCTGTACTTCGTGTGTATTTTTTTTTAATTAAAAAGAAAAAAAATTTTAAGTAATCTCTATACCCAGTGTGGGGTTTGAACTCACAACCCCAAGACCAAGAATTGCATGCTCCACTAACTGAGTCAGCCAGGCTTCCATCACAAAATGGAAAGCCTATTTTAAGTTTTCCCAACTCCCTAGCAACCACACTGTATCTTTTAAGATTTTTAATATTAGAATTTAACTGAAAAGTTCTCAGTAGAGAGCAATTTTGCTCCCTAGGGTACATTCGAAAACGTCTGTGACATTTCTTTGGTTGTCACAATCATATGTTTGGGGGTGGGAGTGGTTGCTATTGGCATCTAATGGGTTAAAGCCAGGAATGCTGCTCAACATCCTACAGTGCACAGGACAGTCTCCACAGCAAAGAGTTATTTGGCTCAAAATGTCAGTAGAACTGAAATTAAAACTTCTGATTTTTAGCTTGTTAAATAATCTCTCCACTGTATGTCCTCTTTGAACCAGTATCCCTCACATATCCCTGGATATTCTCTTTATTCACAACTCCATATATTTGCTTGGGCATAATGTAAATAAATATATATGGATATGTAAATATACATGGATATGTAAATATATCTGTGTATATGTATGTATGTATATTTGACTTAGATTTATATAGGTCAGTGCTGGGAGATGGATTTATTTTTCTTTCCAGAAGGGTACACCAAATTTAAACTTGGGGAAAGGGTAGTAGGGACAAATCAGTTATTTCAAGAACAAACTTTAACATTAACCTAGACAACGACAGCCTTCTTTCTCTAGGCAGATGACACATCTTCTCTAGATTGTCTTGTAGAAATTATAAAACCCTATTTTTGTTGTTGTTTTAATTAGTACTCTGAGATATTCAGTCCGTATATGTGAAAATAAACATTATTCATTCTCTGGCAGATTAAACTTAATATTTGTCCTGTCACCCTCACCCTCCAGTGGAAGGTTAACAGAGACAGACTTGCCCACAGCCATAAAATAAGTCCTGACAGGCCCGGATTTCCATTTCCACTTTCAAGAATTAAATCAGCTGTCCTATGAACTAGAAATATGCATGGAATCTCCAGTTTTAATTTGGCATTTTTATTTGCCTAACTGCCTTTAATTTTATTAAGATTTATTTAAACAATTTATTCCTATGAGTAATTATTTTATTGTTTTTTAAAAAAATATGACTCATGTTTATGATACAAATTCCAAACAAAAAGAGAAGTCAAACAGACAAAAACCACAATTTCCCCAAATCCAGTATTAACCATTTCACATACACTCCTGACAATTCTCTCTACTGACACATACAGAGATGGGTGGATGCATAATATATGGATACAAGAAAGCAGGAATCTAACTATGTAGAAGGCATTTTCATGAATTACCTTTAATTTTCCTTGAATTTAGTAGTAGAAAAACTGAAGTAAAGCGGAATGATTTCCAAGCTCCAGATAAATATTTCATAAACACTAGTGGGATGAGTTCTTAGAGCACTTCTCTATGGCAGAAGTTTTCAACTTTGCCTACACACTGGGATCAGCTGAAAAGCCTGTAAAAATCGAAAGGACCTAAAAGCAATTAGAGTATCAAGGGATGGGACTCAAGTGTTAGTGTTTCTTAAAGCTCTGAAATGATTCTAGTCGGTACCCAAGATTGTGAATCATTGCTCTAAGATTAAGAAAAAAAAAATGACAATGAAAATAACCCAGAGTTAAAATCTATACTTCTTTTAAAAATTTTTTGAAGTTAATTGATTTGTTATAAAATATGAGGAAATTAACATTCTCACACTTTCTCCCACTGTTTTGGGGCCTCCTCATTTTTGTGGTCTATAGTATTTTTACTTTGTCAGGGTTTATAACACTTATTCTTTATGCTACAAAATTTCCCTCAGTCGGAGGAGTAATCAGAGAGATGATGAGGATGGAGAAAGATATTCCAGAACAACAACAGATCCCTAGGCATCAAAGAATTTATGAACAGAGACTGAAGTTTGGCAGGGGGCTGGCTACACCTGCAAGGAGAAATCTCAACCCAATTCTTTGTGGCTTCTTACTTTATTATTATGAAGTATTTGTGTTTACTTTGGGAAATAGGAAGATAGATCATCAACTACATCTTAGATATTTTTATTCAACGTTTTTTTGTTTTTTTGTTTTTTTTAGTTATCATCACCTGTGCATCATGATTTGGGAGACAAGTTATTTTTAACTGTTTTTAGACCACAGGCCCCTTTAACTCTCAGAACTATAGGAGTCCTGACTGGAGATGGAGTGAGGGGTACCAATTCTCAGAGTCCCGAGCCAATTTTAAATGGTTTACAGACTTCAGGGTAAGAATCTCTGTTTTAAACATTTAGTTTTGCCGGCTCTCCTCTTTGTTTATTCACTGACTAAATTGCATTAGGGTGAATGGGACCTTCCCAATGAAGGAATAGGTTTCTGATTGAGGGGGAAAACATAGGAATACGTTACTATGTATGCTATTTGAGAGTGTACTTTATTTTTTCTTTCTTTTTCATTGGAATGCTGCTAACTTCTTACTAAACATTAAAACATTCACAAAGCATGGCCAGGTAGTTCAGACAATTAGGGCTGCACAAGGTAAGTAAAAAGGTCTTCTCTAGAAAAAGAGATGAGAATACAATTTAGTATCCTAAGTAGTTATGTTTAGAAAAGCAAAGATGGGTCTGGAGGGGAGCCAGTTAGTATAGTGAATTTTCAGAGCTGTGTAGGTCTTTCTTGGACATTGGGATTAACTCACTGATGTTCCCGATTCACCCATGACCCATCTGGGACATGATCCGTACAGACTGGGGACACAGGTCTTTGGTTTACCTCAGAATGCTAAAAAGCTTCCAAGACTACTAGTGCTTCTGTTTCTTTCTTCCATTGCTGTCCCTTACTGTTCCTTCCTCTCCCACCTTGAATTCACTGGGCAAGACTAGGGGTTGTTGGATTTAGGCTCCAAGGCAACTTTCAGACAATTTCCTTCCCTCCTTCCTTCCTTCCTTCCTTCCTTCCTTCCTTCCTTCCTTCCTTCTTTTTTCTTTCTTTCTTTCTTTCTTTCTTTCTTTCTTTCTTTCTTTCGAGAATTTTGTCATTATTGATACTCCATTTTCAACCTTGAAGACTATCTATAACTTCTGAGCAGATCTATCTTGCTTTTAATAATAATCATTAAAATAATCCTTGGGCACCTGGGTGGCACAGTTGGTCAGGCCTCTGACTGTTGGTTTCAGCTCAGGCTGTGATCTTGGGGTTGAGGGGTTGAGCCCCTTGCCAGGCTCCATCCTGAGCATGGAGTTTGCTTTAGATTCTCTCTCCCTCTCTCTTTCTCTCTCTCTCTGCCTTTCTCACACTTGTTCACACTCTCTCAAATAAATAAATCTTTTTAAAAAAGTCATTCTTGCCTTTATGGCATTCTGGGATCACTCTTCCTTTGTTTCCATAGGTCCAGTGATCTCTGTATTTTCTCTCCATGAACCATCCTCAAGTGTGGCCACATCTTAGATCTCATCATTATCAGAACAGCCCCATTTTAAAAGGTCCCAGAATGTGAAAATCCCCTCTCAGGACATGACCTCCTTTCCATTCATATTTTCCATGCTGTCCCTCATGCTGGGTGTTCTATTTTTCTTCAGAGTAATTAAATTTCATTGGCATAACACTACAGATTTCAGTGGAATTTCTCATTCACACAAATCCACCGTGGGTCAGCAGGGCCTCTATCTGGGGTCCAGGCTCCTTCTACCTTGTGACACTGCTATTCCACTCAATATATGGCTTTGAAAGTTTAATAGTGGTAGAATAGGATGGAGGAGACACAGTGACCTTTTCACTGACTCATTGTTTAAGAGATGCACTTCATTTCTGCTTAAAGTCTATTGAATTAAGCTTATCATTTGGCCTTGGAAAGGCTGTGGTGGAAGCTCAGAGATGCACAGAGCCTGGGGGTATTTGGTGGGCACTGATTGTCCCTGCTGCTTCTAGGATGCTTTCCAGTCTCTTAAGGTCTTTCCTAAATGTCTCTTTCCTGCTAGCTCCATGAACTTCTTTTATCCTTTTATCCATTATTACTTTGGAATAATGAGGCCCATCATGTCATGAAAATTCTGACTCTCTTCAGAGTCCATGGGAATTTTCTTCACAGCTTCCCATGTTATTGCCTTATTGATCCCATATCTCATATCCATAGGCAGCTTCTACTGCACACCCTTTCTTCCTGCTTTTGTGGTTTGCCATGGGCAATGTAATGAAATCATGTTAATTTGATACAAGGAAGATTAAATCTATACAGTTCCAGGAAAGTCATAAAGTGCTCATTATTCGTATCTAGTTGACAACTTATTCTGTGATGATTTTTTAAAAAAGATTGTATTTGTTTATTTTAAGAAGTAGAGTAAGACAGAGATAGCATGAATGGGGAGGAGGAGAAGCAGAGGGAGAGTGACAAGTAGATTCAGTGCTGAGTACAGAACGTAACACGGGGCTCAATCCCACAATCCCGAGATCATGACCCAAACTGAAATCCAGTGTCGGATGTTTAACCAATTGAGCCACCTAGGCACTCCTATTTTGTGATGATTAAACCATTTTCGTATTTTTAAGTTGCTAACTAATCCATAGTTCTTCAATTTCAGCATATGGATTAATATTCAATGTTAATGAAAGGCAAAAGATCTGTGGCCAGTTTGTTGGAATATTCCTCAACTCTTCTGTTCTCAACATTTTCTTTATCTTTGTTCATGTTGTCTACTTTGTCCCTATCTTAAATACTTTTTTTTCCTTGCTAAAACATGACTCTTCATTTGTTGTCTTGATCAAGTCCATGTCTTTACTAATCATATGATGTGTTTCACTGACATTCAGACTTTTCATTATTTAAACTTTTTCTTTCCAAATACTTCTCTAGCTGTACATATGCTAAATGTTTGCTCAGTCCTGATTTTTTTCCCTGAACTTTTTAATACAATATCCCCTTAAGCTACTGCCCTAAATCCCACCTACTTATTAGTATTAAACACATAATAGAGAAGTCTGTAGCTGATACTTTTGCAAAATAGCTTTACCTCCAAGTGTGGACACTTTCCTTGTTTGAAATCTACACATTTAGATGGTTATTAATGGTCTCCTAATTACTAGTTCTTTTTTTTTTAATCTAATCACTAGTTCTAATTGTATTTCATCATTCTTGGTATAATTCAGTCTTCAACAAAGTTTAATATTATTGATTATTCCATAATTTTCTCTTTCCCTAGCTCTTGTCATACATTGTGTACATACATATCTTCTACATTAGTGATGAATTCTACTTATGGATTTTTGGATGATCTAATTGTCTCCTTCCTTTCTCCTACTGAATGCAAAAGACTGAACTCTATTTCTCTCAGAAAGAATGAAACTTTTCAAACTATAGCTCTTATAGAGGATAGTATATAAAGTATCCAGTGCTTCACTGCCTGAAGCTAAATAGAAATTCCTGCCCTTTCTGGTTTTTATTTCTCTTAAACATGTGGCCGGTCTCCAGCTAATTCGTAACAGTCTGAGGAAAATCCCACCATTGCATCCTGGGTCTTGTGACCTATGACCGACAAGGGAAACTTTGGATCCGTGATGTTTTGATGTATGAAAACCAAATCCAAATAAAATAAAACTAAAGTGAAGAGCTATTATCTGGAGGTTAGCCATCAGCTAATCTGACTGGTTATCAGCTCAGGATGGTTGGAGAGAGATTTGTCATGGACCCAATGTCAAGTCTGTAGCATTGGAAGGAAATAGAGAATTGGTTGTTTGCTGAAATGTGATAACTAATCTGTATAATCCAAGAAGAACAAGTGGAAATGTTGGTTCTTTGTGACACTTGACAGCTCCTAATAAGAATGGTTGGGCAATATTCATCTTCTTGAGGATTTTTATTTCTTTTTAGGCATCTTATCTGAGGTTTCGGTCGCTATCAGCAGGATCTTTTGTGAAATTACATTTTTCTTCATAATTCAAAATTTTGTTGGAATTTATCCATCTTTGGATTTATTTCCATTAATATTATTCAAAACAGATTGAATCTGTTTAATCTCTATTTTAAGATGTTTAGCTTTGAGTTCCAGAAAATTTTCCTTAATTGTGGATTTGATTACTGCTTATTGCTAGGGTTGAAATTGTTCACTTTTTCCACTCTTGGAAATAATTGTGATTTTTATGTTTTGTATTTATCATATGTCTTCTTATCAGTTTTGGTCCTTTGTCCTTTACCTCTTCATTGTGGAAGAGCTTATCAAGTTTGTTTTGAAGTTAGTGAAACTTTTTACATGCCATTACTGCTTTTAAAAATCTACCATGAAGATTTTAATTTTGCCATTGTAATTTTGTTATGTATTTCTCCATGTTTCTTCTGTTTTTTATGCATGTGTTTGTTTTATTTTGTTTTAGCTTATTGCCTTTGTAGCTTATTCTTTTTGTCTCTCTGTTTCATTCCATCTTTTATTAATTAGCCTGTTTGCTACTCCTGGATTTTAACCTTTGCTTGATATAAGACACTTCTTGCATACTATGGAGAGTGATCTTCTGTCTTCAGAATTGTATTTTCTTCAGAAGTATATTCTTTATGAGTTTTTATTTCCTCTTATTTTAAAATCTCCCTAGCCTTAGGTCCCAGTTGTTTTTCATTTTTTTTTTCTATCTTTAAATGGTGAGAATCCATTCTCATTTAGTTTGCAAACATATAAGGTATGCATAATGTTCTTGGTTCTGTTCCCCCAGTTATGAACAGAAAACTCCCAGCCCAGGATTCATAAAATAAAGTAGGGTTTTTAATTTAAGAGTCACTTATTGAAATCACCTGAATTTTGGGTGGGTGGATGCTCTCTAGAGGTCATCAAATCCATCTCCTAGGTTCCTGGAATAGCTGTATCTAAATTGCCCTATGTATATCTCTCTAAAAACCAGGACTCCAATGTGATTGGCTCCCTCCCAAGTGGCTACTCCATCTCTCAACTCCCCATGTTTCTCAGGGTTTGGTTCTAAGTCTCTCCAGGATCATATGGAGATAAGGCCTGTGGTTTCTGGGGTAGCCCCTGTGGAACCTAGTGTAGGGAGGCCTGTCCCCACCAAGCCTTGATGCTCCAAGCTTCTCACTCCACATACAGCAGACCACGACCTGTGCCAATTTACTGGTTGTTTAGTAGCCTCAGCAGCCTGTAATGAAGCCTCAACCTTTGTGCAGGGTGCTCCTGGGAAAGGCCCCAGTACCTCTAGGGATCCTGGAGGATTTACCTACAGGATTACAGGCCTAATCATTTCAGCCTAACCAAGGTCTGAACCAGGCCATTGACTAATATCCAAACACAAAGATTTCATTTATACCAACAAAGCTTCTAGTACTTTAACAAATAATGACTTTTCATTTTCTACCACACTTACTTTAAAACAAAACTGCAGTGACCTGTGAAAAGATAGTCTATGTTAGTAACTGGAACAGATAATTTTATCTCCCCGTCTATATTTATGTTATGCGTGTGTGTATGTTTTACTTTTCCTAACTAAGGATTCCTTATAGCCCTTTTAAACCAATATTCTTGCCCACTTTTTAAAGGGAGGAAAGATTTAGGCTGGATAAGTAGCATAAAACTTGATTGTCTTGTGTTTATGTGAACTTCTTAGAATTGTAGGAAGAGACTGTGATACTGGTGATATTGGTAATGGTTGATAAAAGCCTTTCTGCAGGCTAGTCAAGCTGGGATTAATTGCTAAGACCAGATGTAGAGCACTAAGTATCAACTTTTGTTAGGAGGAATTTGAGGAGTTACTGACATTCTTTGCAAAGGTAGAGGTAAAGTGAGGGATGGCCTGCAGAGGTCCATCACTGAGACAAGAAAAATCAGTGCTTTGAAATCAACAGTGAGACAGCTCACTTGCAGATGAGAGCAGTTCTTGTGCAGCCCATGAAATTGTTCTGATATGCTTAGGGATGTGCTTTTGGAAAAAGGAGGGTGCCTCTCAGAATCCTTGACAGCACTGGCGAGGGCTTCTAGCATCTTGCAGATGAGCCTGCTGGGGAAAGTGGTCTTCAGTTCATTCTTTTGTGACCACAAACAATTGAGTCTGGATTCTGAATGAACTTGGCCCTGAGTTCGACTGGCGATATAGTGGCTATAAATCTTCCCTTTTAATTTTAGAAGCCAGTCCCAACTTTCTCTATTTGCCAGCCTTCAGTGCCTGTGATTTTGAGGGCAGCTCCCAATGCCCTCTAATAGCTTGAATTGGTGTGATGAAGATCAGTAAGGAAGACATAATGGAGAGATACAATAATGCACTTGGATATCAAGAAACTTTCCATGTTCCTGGGTCTTTTGAAGTTTCAGGTAGTAAATATCTCAAGAAATCTTTTTTTTAAAGATTTTATTTATTTATTTATTCATGAGAGACAGACAGAGAGAGAGGCAGAGACACAGGCAGAAGCAGAGGGAGAAGCAGGCTCCATGCAGGGAGCCTGATGGGGGACTCGATCTGGGGTCTCCAGGATCACGCCCTAGGCTGAAGACAGACACTTAACCACTGAGCCACCCAGGTGTCCCAAGAAATCTTTTAAAAATAGCAAAACAAATACAAATACAAAACAAAACAAAGCAAAACAAAACATAAGCAAACAACACAATTAAAAACTGGAAACCAACTTTCCTGCCATTGTGTCCACTGGAAAATGCTTTTGTTTTAAAAAATGTTTTTAAACTTCAAGTTACTCCAGTAGTTATACTAGTTAAATATTTAGCATATTTTATTTGTGCTTTTAAAATATTATTTTTAATAGACAAATGCATATATGTAAATATTTGTGTGTGTAGAGATAGAGCTATACTAACTATATTTTTTTTCAAGATACTAACTATATTTTTAATATCTCTCTTTCCTGTATCATCATTTAAGTTTTAAGTTCAAAGCCTGAATCTTACTCTCATTAACCCCCAGCCTTTTTGTAACTTTCATTGTTATTCATATAAACAGTAAACCAGCTGTATAAGAAACTGAAATAACATAGCACATATTGTTGATTAAGTACAAAAAACATTTCCACTTCCCCCTTGTTGTGAACTGTTTAGGCAAGGGCATCTAGTATAATTATGGCCAATATGAAATGAGAGGAAGTATGCTAAGGAGCTTGAAGTTAGGGTTTTGTGATAATAAATAGACTAATAAAGAGAAGGCTAATAAAGGGAAGACATAAGCAAGAGAAACCTCCTCTTCATATTTTGGTCACTGCCCTGTTTGCTTATGAAAGCAGCCATACTCTAACACTAAATGCTACAAGCTGAGAACAAAGCCAGGATGCTGAGGAACGCAGAGGAGCAAGATGGAAAGTGACTGGTCTTTGATGACATCTTTGATCCACCGAATTGTCCAGTCCTGGATCTACCTGAGCTGAGGACTTCTTCACACATAAAATCATGAAGTTTATCAGCTTATTGTTTTGCTGGTTTAATTTAGATTTTTTATTTTATGGGATTTAAAGGCATTCTGATTGGAAGAATCTGTTTCTCAGATAATAAAAGAAGACCTTGTGGTTATTTTGTTCACAAAAAGTAGGTCACTGGGGAGTTAAACTATGGAGTCTTGTGTGATGGTCACAATCTCTTCTCCCAAAATAGTTTATGTTGCTGGTGGCATACAAGTTAAGAAAAGTAATGATGCTTTTTATGGAATTCAGCTGGTATTTTTTATAGCCAATAGGAACTTAGGAACATGACTAAAAATAGAAGCAGCTCCTCTTCTTTCTAACTGCCCCCCCCAGAAAACTAAGTTTCTACTGCTATCCAAGAAAAATAGGAAGCCCCAAGCTAAATCATACATGTCTACTTGCATAGTGCATGTGGAAAAGTGTTAGTATGTTTAAGTCTATTTGATTTTGTGATCAATGCAGTGACTTCTTGGAATTTTTGCAAAGTAATGATCCTGTGTTTTAAGACAAAGCACCATATGAATAAATTTTGTAACGCATTGTCACATTGAGTTTACTGTGGTGGCTCACAAAGCTTCTAATGGAACTCAAGAATTTGTATCTAGTTTCTACAGTTAGAGTAGAAACAGTGAGAATCACTTGCCAGAGTTAATGACCTGCTCTCCAGAGTTCTGAGATTCCAGCTCATCCGTAGGCAAAGAAATGATTCCTACTCAGCGATGCTGATGTGACTAAAAACAGAAGGATTTTAGTATCTTAGATAAGATGGAAATCCGATTTGGATTTGCTTTCCATTGCTTTTACACTACCCTTGAAATATCCTCACACCTATACACTTTACCTAGGAGGTCTAGGCAACCTTGAAAGGTAAAAGACATTTGTGAGTGTGTGAATCATTAAATTATTTCTCAGTTAAGTGTCACAAACTCCAGTGTTGTACCATAGCTCTGTTCAAGGGGCAGTAATCAAGTTGTGTCATGGTAACCATGAACGCCACCATGTGAAATGTTTCTTTCTGATGATTAGAAGAATTGGGGCTCAAGGAGAGGTGACCTTTATTTAAAGACACCTGACTCCACTAGATCTACACATAGAGACTATGACTTAAACTTTCTAATAATCATTAATCTATGTTCTTTCTTTCCTTGTATATATTGGACAAATGACTTTTTAGAGGGGATAATGGAGGCTGCTAACCATACTAATAACATGCAAAGTCAATGATATCAGTAACCTCATGAGGGAAATGATAACCATATGTGAATGTAATAATGAGTAAGCGTAACTTAAATCCTATATAGAGTTATAATTATGGATGCTTCCAGCCGCTATGTAACTATCACTGTCTTTCCAAAACATGAAAAATGCTGAAAACATTACAGTAATTAATAAAGACATGGACACATTAAAGATATTAAGGTATAAAGCAGATTAGCTCTTATACAGGCAGACTCTTTCTGCACATGCTCAGTTTATGATATTTAAAGATGCTGGGTTGTGTCTCAATTTGTCTACCTTGGAAGACTGTGAGCATTTGTTGCAGGGACCATTATTTCTTCAAATCTATAGTTTCAGAACTCAGCAAGATATTAAGTAAATGGATACAAACTAAAATTATGTGAGGGCTAAACGAGGAAGAGCTGTGTGTCCCTGTAGAAACTGCAAATATTCGCTTGCAAAGACGTTTCTATTTTTCTTTAAGTATATTTTGAGAGTTTTTGATAATTAAATTGTATTCAAGAAAGATTCTAGGGCAACTCTACACTAGCAATATAGAACATCAGGAGGATGTGTAAGTTATATTATGTAAATGAGTTATTTTAGTTTTTATTTAATTTGTACTCTTCATTTTTGGGGTTGTTAAATGTCTTATGTACTGGTGTTTCTAATTTGTTTTCCTTTTTGAATTTGCATACTTCTAATGGAAAGGAACAAATTAAATAACACTGAACACACATAATTACTTAAAAAGAATTTTGATTATAATAATGCCATGTATGATATGTATTTTCCAACACCACCAAGCTCTTCTGCAGTTCTCAGAGGGTACTGAGTGGGTGGCCCACAGTTTAGCTCACTTCTGCTATTACCTGGATTAGCATCACAGGTAAGGGCTCAGTCCCATAAGACTGCCCACACTTAGTTGCCAGTTTCAAGTTCAGATTGTATATAACCTGTGCTTCTGACTAGAAGTTTCCCATAATCCCCTCCTTATGCTTGATTAATTTGCTAGAGCAGTTCACTACAGTCAGAGAAACATTTACTAGTTTATTATAAAGACTATTATGATGAACAGTCAGATCAAGAGGTTCATTGGGTGGGGTCCAGCAGGATCCTGAGCCCAGGAGTTTCTCTCTCCACAGAACTGGAGTTCACAACCCTTTTAGCACATGAATGTGTTCCCTAACCCCAAAACTCTGGAAGTTTCTTTTTTTAAAGATTTATTTATTTATTAGGGGATGGAGGCAAAGGGAGAGGGAGAGGGAAACCCAAGCAGACCGTGCTGAATGCAGAGCCTGACATGGAGCTTGATCACAAGCGACCCTGAGGTAATGGCCTGAGTTGAAATCCAGAGTTGGATGCTTAGCTGACTGAGCCACCCAAGAGCCCCCTTTTTTATTTTTATGGGGGCTTTGACTGATGAAATCATTGGCCATTGGTGATTGGTTCAACCTCTAGCCCTCCTTCTCTTCCTGGAGTCCAGGGTATGGGACTGAAAGTCCCAACCCTGTAATCATGGTTAGCTCCCCCTCATCCTTAAGAGTTTTCCAAGAGTTACCTCATTCCCATGAACTCAGGTATGGTTGAAAGGGGGGTGCTATGAATAACATGACACCTTCATTACCCTTACCACTTAGGAAGTCTCAAGGTTTTAGGAGCTTTATGCTGGAAACAGGGACAAAGGCCAAATATATATTTCTTATAAATCACAATATCACACACAACATGATAGTGATAAGAAATGAGAACCTTATTGTCATGAAAGTGAATGTCAGCAGAAATGAGTGTGGTTTAGTTTTTAGCCAAGCTCTTTCTACTTGGTTGAAGATTTTGTGTTGAGGTATGGCTCACTTTAAGAAAAATTCCCTTAAAATATTTATTTCCAAGATGCAATGGAGGTCAAAATCTTAAATTATTATAGTAACTAACATTTGAAATGAGCTTTAGAGTTCCAAAATTCAGATCCATTTCTTCTTCTCAGTCTTCAAATAGCCATGTGACATAGATAGGATTATGACATTCCCCCCAGACAAGCAGTAAATATAAAGAATAGAAGTTAAACTTAGCATTTTGGCTAAATATGCAAATTGCAAAATATGTCCACTTTCCCCTCAGAAGTGATTATTATGTTCCTTGCAAGAGCTCTCTGTTTTTTTTTTTTAAGATTTATTTATTTATTTGAGAGAGAGAGAGAGAGAGAGAGAGAGAGCAAGCACAAGCAGGAGGGGCAGGAGGAGAGGGAGAGAGAATCCCAAGCAGACTCAGTACTGAGGGCAGAACCTAAGGGGCTCTGACCCTAAGGACCCTTGAGATCATGACCTGAGCCAAAACCAAGAGTCAGATGCTCAACTGACTGCATTACCCAGGCATCCCAAGCCCTCTCTATGTTTTTAAAAAGACAAATATGTTGTGAAGTTTCTCGAAATAATAAGACCTCTTATTCAGTGGCTCCTGAGTCAGAGTTGATTTGCCATACTTTCTGAGAACTGAGGCATTAAAGAAAGAAAGAAAGAAAGTGGGGAGGTGAGGGGAGTGGAGGGAAGGGGAAAAAGAAAGAGAAAGAAAAGAGAAGAAAGAAAGAAAGAAAGAAAGAAGAAAGAAAGAAAGAAAGAAAGAAAGAAAGAAAGAAAGAAAGGTTGTATTACCTCTTAAAGGGTCCCAGATACCAACAAGAAAGTGTTTTGGCCTTTGCTCTGATGCCTATCTGATGACATGAAACAATAGAATCTAACATATTTTAGAAGTCATTAATGTTCAATATACTGCACCACTGAATTCATATCTACAAATAGCAAGAAATAGAAGAATTATTGTTAATGTCCTTTATCCTGTCATGAATTCATGGCCTCTTGAAGGTAATAGCCATGATGAAAAAGGAATGCAAAGTAAATATCTATATTCCCATGTTTTCTGTTCATTTGGGGTATATGCTCCACACTCACAAAATATAAGTGACCAGGCAGAGATAAATTGCTATTCTTTAAAGTTTTTTAGGTAAACGTACATTTGTTTCATAAAGGCTGGTTCAGTAGTTGAAAAATCTCTTTGAATCAGGGGTCCCCGGAGCACACAACATAGTTCAAGTTTTCATCCCGAGTTAGGCAATGGGGGAGTTGCTTGTACTGAGCTCCAGCTTGGGAATGAGAGAAATGTAATCTGAAGACCGAGAGGAGTAAATTCATGAGGTTACAAATATGCTATCATACTTGGGATTACTGAGGAGCATGGAGAGATATGCATGTTGCAGTGAAATGCAATTAATTCAGCACAACATAGAGTTTAAAGTGGCAGCTCTGGGTTGAGATATCTTCTTTTGAATTTTGGAACCACGGTTTGGTTTGTTTGAATCCCAGCAAGTTTCCTAAACTTCGTAGCCTCAGTTTACTGAATTGATAAATGTGTCTAATGTAGTGCCTAAGGAATAATGAGCTAGTGCTTGTAACATGCTTGGCACAATAAATAATAGCTATTACTATCACTATTGTTATTACTATCGGTCAGCTACTTGAGTTTCAAATATGACACGTGACGTTTCCTTAAGAGGAGATCAACGTAGATATAGGAAGTAATTATCTTCTTTCTATCATTTCTCCTACACTTTGTGCTTCCATTTCACTCTAAACAAGAAACCACTGTTTGCTCTTTTAGTTCAGTGTAATGTAATACATGTTAAGGATCCCATGATAAGTAAATTTCAGAGCAATCGGTAAAATTTTACCAGGTAATGAAACCATAGCCTGGCTTCAGTGGACGTCATTTGTCTAATAATCGGCCTTCAAAACCATTTGTAACTTAAACTTGAATCCCACCAGATGTTCTATGCAATGATAGAACATTTTTTTTTCTTCAAGATTAGGTATTGCCCATGTACTTGGGACACACCACTTTCCCTCTGCCTTCCCTAATCACAACAAGCCTCTGGGATATGAAATCATAGTATGATCAGAGTTGCCCAGATGTTCTGAAATCTGTTACTCAGCATTTACTATGGAAAAAAAAAATATAAGGCTATTGACTTTCAAAAAATGCAAACTTCTTTCCCAAAGCTAAGCAAAATGAAAAGAGAAGTGAAGGATTTACTCGTTAAAGGAGAGAAGAGCAGAATGGGGCTCACTGAACGTAGGAAATGGAGTAGTAAGAAATGTTCAAGTGCAGTAATGGGTTTCATTTTCAGATTTTGAGAGTTATACTTTGAGGAAATTTCTGCACAGATTGCCTTACAAGTTACACTTTGACTCAAAATGGGTTTTGTACGTACTCCAAGTCCTTTTTCTTTTGCCTTGCTGTTGGTGCATCTGCCTTATATAACTGTCATGAATTTCAAGAGATTTTTGCCAATATTAATTTATCCTCAGTCTATCTTCAGCACAGCAAGCAGCCAATCCTGTTAAAACATCAGTGATATTATGCGACCGGTGTGTTTGCATGAAGGCTCTCCATCTCCTTCAGTATAAAAGCTCAATGTCTGATAATATCCTCGTAATCTGGTCTCTCAGCACTTTATCACACACTTTTCAACCTCTTTCACTGGACTCCAGTTGCACTTTTTTCCGCTGTTCCATAAGCCCCCCAGGCATCCTCTTGGCTTTTACCTTTGCTCCTGCATCTCCTTGGAATATTCTTCTCCAAGATACTTGTTTTGCTTGATCATTTACACCTTTCTCTTCTAATACCCTATATAAAAATGCAAGCTCTTCCCTCAATGCTCCCTAACCCTAGCCTGCTTTATTATGATGATTTTTTAATATATCTCTCGCTACCATTTAACATACAATATATTTTATGTTTCCTTTTTGTGTTACCCTCTGATACATAAGTGCCAAGATGGCTGGGGTTTTTATCTATTTTATTCCTCACTGCATCTTTACCAGCTAAAATATCTCATATTAGGCATTCAATAAATATTTGCAGATTTAATCGGTTAAGTAATCAGTTGCTTGGCCAAGAGGTTTCAAGGAAATGTGTTTTTCTCCCAAATTTCCTGTTGAACAAAGAGTGGAATATGGGAGTGATTCTTTAGGTTTGTGAGGGATGGAAGTAGTTGTCTGTCCCAATGGTTCATTGTTAATGGGTCAATATTCCTCTCTCCTCTGAAATATTTTATGCGAATGGCAGACATTAAATGACCTTTCAACTTTGTGGCTGCTCATTGCTGCTGAGAAAGTAAATAAAATTCTCTTAATGATACTGCATTTCCCATTAGAGTTTATTTTTTTCTCTCTTGTATTATCCTTTTATTTTGCACAACAAGTTTATACTAATCACTCTTGGAATAAGTGGCTAGCTAGAGATGCTCTTAGATTGCATTGCAAATAGAATTCTTCTCCTTATCCACCCTCAAGATTTACTTCTCTGTTTTGAAGAGAGGGTCTGAAAGTTGATGAGCTCTCCAAGGAACCAGTTGGAAGGTGGACAAGAATAATACTCCCAAGTCTCAGAACCCAGTCAGTGTCAGGCCCACATTGAGAGGAGGGAGGATGGGAAGTGTCGTTCAAGGTACCTTGTCCACGGTTGGAAGATTGTCGGGAAGCTCCTGATGAATGAGATGCTAGACTTCATCTCCTGCATTTCATCCTCAGGCCATGCTGCAGAACCCAGCCACATCTGTGCCTGATGGAAAGCAGATGTTTAACTTTTCAGGGAGAAAGCATTCAGAGCTATGGAATTGAGGACTCAGGCGCCCTTTCTCTTTTATTCCCTCTCAAAAAACAAATCGAGGAGGGAAAATTACACCAAGTAATGACCTTACAAGAGGACTTAACTACAACAGGTTGAAACCAATCTCATGTTTTAAGGATTTGTGTAATTCAGAAAGGAAAAAAAAAAAGCGATATACTTTAAAGTTAAGCTCAGCCAATTGTAGAGTTTCGAGAATTTTTTTACATCAGGTTCTATTACTGCTATTTCTATAATATTTCTTTGTCTCTATCGCCTCATGTTAATTATTGTGGTTACTCAGAGTCCCTTGACTTCTTTTCTATATTTTTGCTCTACCTTTCTAATTTGCTTTCTCACCTTGTCTTCCCCATTACCAACTATCGTCGTATGCTCTGCTGCTAAATTGGTTCCTTAAATCTTAGGTCTGATCATGTTACTGTATTCCTCAAAAGCTTTCAGTGGCTCCCTGTTGTCTACTGGATAAAGTCCATATCCCTCAATCTTGAATTTACATCCTTTGTCATTTAGACCCAAGCTGTATTAGCTTAGCCAATCTCTCGCTATATTCTTAGTGCTCCAGGTAAATATGAATATATTTCTGCCACTGTGGGGTTTTTGTTTGTTTGTTTGCAAACTTCCTTGGGTTTCTTTCCTAGGTGTTTTTGGTCATGATAAGCACTTGATATGATAAACCCTCTGCAATAGTTTGCTGGGACTGCAGTAACAAAATACCATAGACTGAGTGGCTTGAACAACAGTAATTTATCTCCTTACAGTTCTGGAGGCTGGAAGTCCAAGATCTTTATGCTATCAGGTTTGGTTTCTGGTAAGAAACCTTGGCTCTCTCCTTGGCTTGAAGATGGCTGGCTGCCTTCTCTCCGTGTCCTCATATGGTCTCTTTGTACACCATTCAACATATTGAATTAGGGCCCACCGTAAAGGCCTCATTTTACCTCAGTCACCTCCTTAAAGATCTTATATATATAGACATGGTTGCATTCTGAAGTACTAGGGATTGAGACCTCAACATATGAAGTTTGAGGGACACAATTCAGGCCATAACAACCTTCCTAATACATTCATAAGCAAATCCTATTTGTAAAGAAAAAAAATTAAGTTTCCTCCATCATGTCTCATCTGTTCTTTTAGCTATCAATACCTTTGTTTTCCTTTCCTTTTATCTCATTAGTACATGTTGTTTCTCCCGTATAATATAGCATTTTCTATTTAACTTCTTTTTCCAGTTTTTTCCAATTTTATTGAAGTATGATTGATAAATAAAAGTGTATATATTTAAGGTATATCACATACTATGTAGAAATTTATAAATATATGAATATACATAGAGATGATTACCATAATCGTTCTAATTCACATATCCATCACCTCAGATAGTTACCTTTTTTTGTGGATGTGGTAAAATTCTTGAGACCAGTGCATGACAAGATTGGACTAAATTTGCTGGTTTTTGCTGGAACTACAAATGAAACCCTTAGTGCATGACTTTGTAGATGGCGAATCCAGTAAATAAGATTATTATGAATGTTGATTTTGTTCACAGGTGTTTTTGAACTCCCTACCTTGTTCATTGGTACACCAAATAAGTGCATCCATATCACCTTGCAATGCAGTACATTCGTAGAATGAATGAATGGCCCCTGCCTCTGAGAAATGTCTGATTCTTCAGGAAAGAATATATATAGGCATTAAGAGGTAACGACCTATATTAAAGGTAGGCATTTAATCAAGAGAGAATATGTGCTGGTGTGCCAGAGTAATTGCAAAATAGCTGGATTTCCTTTTCATGTTAGTCTGCATTCATTGTTAGCTTACCAGTTAGGAAGGGATGAGAATGGGCTTGTGGATTTGTCTTTTATAGAATTTCACTGAAATATATGTAAGAGTCGGGATTTACCGTTATCTTGTGGTAAGCAAAATTTGGTTAAAGTAATCACTAGCAACCCATTAAACCATGGTAAGTGTGTCACTTTTCATTTGAGAGGAATAATGGTAATAACCAAAGAAGGGAAAGAAGAAGAGGAAGAGGGAGGAGAAGTGGGGAAGGGGAGGAGGAGGAAGAAGAGGAAGAGAAAAACAACAGGAACGATAGAAGCTATCAGCTACTATTGTTTGGCAAATGTGTGGCAAGCATTTTATAAGGAATTTTCTAAATCATACCTTAACTTTTAACATAACATCTCATGAGTTAAAGATTGTTTCCCACTTTACACATGATGAACCTGAGGTACTCTAAGATAAAATCAGTTGCTTACGTTTACACAAATAAGTGGCTGAACTAGGAATTGAAGCTACGCTGCCCGAATACAGATTCTATCTTCGCTTTTCACAGTATCTCACAAAATAAAATTTATCAGCAATCCCAAAGTAAATAGGTGAAACTTCTTAAAGCCTATGACATTATAATGTGTGCTGTGAATCTCCAGTAGGAAGTTATAGTAAATACTGCTTACTGAAAATATTTGACTGCTAGTATTTTGTTTCTAGGAACATATTCAGGAATTTTGTTAGGAGGAAATGCTATTCTTGGGCATCAATACTATTTTGGAATTACAATGTATTATTTGTATCTGGTTTTATGGTCTCCTTTCCTTTAAAACTGTTTGTGGCATGTAACTTGTCAAATAACTTTAAATTTCTTTTAACATATGAATATATATTTAGTGAAGTCTTTTTTTTCCCCCTTTGGAAAATTCCTGAGGTATCAAACCACAAAGTATTTCTTTTAAGGCAGTATTCTTGGTGCTATGATTGGCCTTAAGATATTTGCATTGCATTGATAAGGACTTTTACAGAAATGAAGGTTAGTGTAAATTTTTACCCAATCAGTATTCTTGTTTTATAAGCATTTTTCTATCAGATTTGTAAAATAGAGGACGTCTAATGATCTTAACATTTAAAACAATGTTAGAGAGTATATTCAAATTAAAATCTAGAAAAATTTTATATTTCAGTGAAATCTAGGAAGTTATGGAATATCTACTGTATAAAGAACATTGTAATGTTCAAGGGATATTAGAATGACATAGGATCACTGTTCTCAGAATTTCACAGCCTGATTGATATGTGTATAGAATTTCCTATAAGAGAAATTCTCAGATGAGAGTAGATTATATATAACCAGAAAGACCTGGAAAGAACCTCTCACCTCCTTGGTAATTAACTCTTCAGCAGCTTAACTCCCCTGGACAGAGGTAGTCTACTAAACCACCTAGGAAAGCTGAGGGTGTGTTTCTTTACAAGAAAGTCTCAGAGGATAGTAAAGTCTTGAACCAGCATCTCCAAACAAATGAGATTTTCAAGGCATAGTACGATTGGCGAAGGGTATGGGCTGCCATGGTACTGGTGTTTATATTGCATGGCAAATAGCTGTCTCAGTTCTACATGACTTAGAATCCTAAACTGTTATGGGGAAAAAGACATTTTCAACATTCTTTTTCCAAATCCCACACATTAAAAAAAAAGCACAAATCCAAGACACATACACCCTGCTGGGAATCCATCCCCCATGTGTGGGCGCTGACTACTCTGTCTGGAATTTGCTTGTGTGTAGGAAGCATGAAGTATATTAGTTTTTGGAAATTTGATACCAGACATGGACAGGTAAGGAGACACCAGTCAAGTTAACTTTATAAAGAAGTTACTTTGTGAGTGTTTGGGAAAGTTAAGGGGGGGTTTTGAGAATGAATTTCAAGTGCTTAAAATGAGAGTAAAACTTGTCCTGTTTGATTTCTCTTATCTTCATGTCTCAAGAAATCCCTAAGCATTTTTCTATAAATTTTAGAATGGGATAAGCACAGGTTCCTAATCTTCTCTGTGAATGTCAGAAAAGAATTTTGTGGGTTATGTGTGTGTGTATCTTTGAACTTCACTGTTAGAATAGCCAATGTAAGATCAGAATATCTGCATTCTAAATCCTGATTGCTAAATCCTGATTTGCTCCAACACTCTTGGAGAAGTTACTTATACTATACATATCTATAATTCTCTATTTGTAAAATTCGAGCAAAAATATTGATCATGATCTGTGTCATGGAGAATAGGACGGGACGCCTGGGTGGCTCAGTGGTTGGGCATCTGCCTTCAGCTCAGGGCATGATCCCAGGATCCGGGATTGAGTCCCACATCGGGCTTCCTGCATGGAGCCTGCTTCTCCCTCTGCCTATGTCTGCCTCTCTCTCTGTCTGTCATGAATACATAAATAAAATCTTTAAAAAAAAGAGAGAGAGAATAGGACATAGAAGTAAAAATGATAGACATGGGCCAACAGTACAGGAACTTAAATATGAATTTTATGAATTAATTAAAAGTACATTTGTACTTTTATGAATTAATTAAAGTATATTTGGACAAGAAGTGGAAAGAACCACATGAAGGGAAAACATGAATATTTAAAGTGGTGATATTTGGATTATTTTTACTTCTTTTTAAAAACTTCATTATAGATTTTTATTCTGTTTGAGAGATATAAATAATACTGGAGAATTCTACTTGCAGCAAGGCTGCATAGCTCTTGCCAGACCAATACTCTCATAGGTAAAAATAATGAATTCTGGACAAAATACAAAATGCAAATATATGAAGGCACTAAAAGTAATAAGCATAGGCAGGCAGATAGCGAAAGGAAGTTGATGTTGGAAAGATAGTAACAGCTTGGTTGAGTTTCTCATTTTTCAGAGCTTTTAGCCTGAGGGCAGGCCCTCATAATGCAGTCTGTCTGCATTATGTAGAACAGCTGAAGCTCAGATACACAATCTTAGTCATATTAACCTGGAAAGCCAGGAGAGTCTTTGGTGATCATAGTATCTGGGAAGTTAGGAGAGGAGAATCCCAGAAAGGGGAAGCTTTAAATTCTTTGTATAAACTTTTCCCAAGTCTCTAGTTGACTCTTGAATCATACATACATGCTCAAGGAAGACCCCAAGTAGCCTAAGGTTAAAAAAATATATTTCAGAGTTTGAAGTTTGAATTCAGTCAAGTATTACCTGCTTTATTATTATTATTTTTTTAAATCTTAGCTTGGCATGTTCCTGGTCCCAAAGGAGTTCAGTATGTATCATGATGGGTAAGAAAATGAAGGCAGAGGGGGAAAATCCATTCTGTCCCACAATATTTTGCTATGATAATTAATGCTTGCATTTTTATTTTTATTTATTTTTATTTTTTTTTTAATTATTATTATTTTTAATGCTTGCATTTTTAAAAGTCTATATGCTTTAGGGAAACATAACTGAACCCAGAGTACCTATAACATAGTTTTAATATCCAACGCACAAACCAAGATTACTTTACATATAAAGAAATGGGGAAACATAAGCTCTTCCCAAGGGGAACAACAATAAAAAAAATCTGTGGAGACTGCTACCAAGATGGTTAAGACGTGGGAATAATCAGATGAGAATTCTTAAGTGGCTATTATACTTTTGATCAAGGACTTAAAGGAAAACATGCTCATAATGAAAAAGATGATAGCAAATCATAGAAGAAAAACTATACTAAATCAAAAGCCTAGATAAAAAAATACTAGTAATACGAGAACAAAAACTCATAAATCACAGGTTTATTCAACAAGAAGCTATTTGTGGAATTACAATATTTATATGTATTTGGGAATGTTTACACAAGATGAGTACTCAGTAATGTGAAATGCCTACTGTCTGAAAATACGCAGCAGTAGAGAGAGAGAAGAATAAACTGATAGAACAAAGTTAGAGGAAGTAATACTACTACTAATAACAATGTAAACATGTATTGTTTGTTACCTTTTTTGTCCACGTTAAATCCTGATTTACCCAATTATCCATTATCTAACTTCTTTTAGTGCTATATTTTTCCCGGAACGCTGATGAAAAAACCCTGAGCCTTAGAAAATTTAGGTATCTTTCCCATGGTTCCATAGCCAGGAGTAAGTTGACTCTTTTAACTATCACACTCCGAGGCAGCAGCTTGGTTAGAACACTGACCAGAAACCTAAAGAGCAGGGATCCTCTTATTTATAGGACAGTGATTTTAGATCATGTCTGCAAAGGTGAGGAGGTAGTTGCTGGAGGGGGAATGATAAAGTGTTGAATGGGCCTAGTTTCCAAAAAAAAATTCCTCTTCCACCTTAGGCTTTTGCCACAAATTTCTCTGTCAGAGGCAGAGTGTATAATTTCATCATTAGAGACAAGAGTGAAAAACAAATATTCCCAAAAGAAGAAACCATCTGACATTTAACAGTGTAAAGATATACATTAAATTTACTCTTTTTCCTTGGATAGGATTACATTAATAACAATTTTTTTGAGAATTTATTCTATGCCATACACATTGCTAGGTGATTTATATATATTTACAAATATATATACAATATTTTTATATTTTATTTATTGTATCTTAATTGAGTATGCACTATTATCCTAGTTAACAAAAATAGAAAACAGGCTTAATGAGTTAAATAACTTTCCCAGTGTCATGTTTTGTAAATGGCAGAAGCAAATTAAAGACTGAGCCTGACTGACTCCAAATCTTGATTTCTCAGACTCTACCAACTCCAGAGTTGGTGTCTATATTTAAAGGAAGCAGGTCGGATGAAGGAAGAAGGAAGCTAGGGCACAGCAGAGACTGGTGACACTGGAGACAGACTTTTCTGTTTGATAATATTTCCTAAGGCTGTGCTGTGAGTGACATAGGTTCACACATGAAGGGCCCTGAAGAGAAAAAGGTGTAGAAAGACCTTAAAGTGGTATGATTAATGTCTGACTAGGGGGAGCTTTCTCCCAACTTCCACATCCAATCAATCACGAAGTACTTCCAATTCTTTCTTCTTGAGGTTCTTAAGTATGTCTCTTCATATTCATTTCTATTACCATAGTCCAGTCTACCATTATTACTCTGTTTCCAGTTCTTGCCTTGTTCCAAATTATTCTTTTCATTAGCAAAGGATGTTCTTTCTAAAACAAAAATCAATCAGAACACTTCTGACATTTTCAATGACTTCCCAAATTCCTCCTGCTAAAGTCTAAACTCATTTTCACAATTCATTGAATCAATTCATCTTTTAATGTTGGACTTTTATTCTAAATTTTTATTATAACAACCCTCAATGAACATTTCTATATATTTTTATATACATCCAAAACTATTTTATCACAGGGCCAAAAGTCATGCTCATTATTTGAGCCTATGTCTGATTTTGAGGATTCAGTCATCATCCTGGATACTGACCAGGGATCTAGGGCTGATCCATTATGATCACAGTAGTAGTCACAGTTTTCTTCCCAAGACAAATGTTATGACAGGCCAGTCAATAGGGATGAAATAGTAAGAAGGCAAGAACAATAAGCCAATACTTTTTGGTGTAGAGGCCTATTTATTCTTACCTCTCTTATCATATTGAAATGGGAAGGATATGGGGAAGGCAGTAGCAAACACAACAAAGGTTTACCAACCATGCTTTGCCCTCAAGAAAGGCATCTAGGAAGACCTCAAGGAACACTGAGGAAAGTATTTAGAAGTAGAAGGGATGGTGGAAGCTAAGAGGAGCTGTGGAATGTGGAAGTGGAGTGGGGTATAGAAGAAAGAAGGGACATGTCAAGTGCATTTCAGTAATACTAAACGTCCACTTAGGCTAGAAATGGTGCATTGGAAGATAGCCCTTAGGAAGATGAATTCCTAACAGAAGGCAGAGAGAAAGATATCATGTCCACTTTCTGAAGATGATCTTTCAGATAATTATCCCTATCATTTCAATTCTCTTGATGAACCATCATCTTCCTCGAAAAGAGAAGAGATGAAGAGAAGAAAAATATGTCAGATATACATGCATAGAATTCAAGAAGAGCAAAGAAGACAATTTGAAATAATCAGTAGAACTGGGCATTAGTAGAACAAAAATAAATGGTTTTGAGAACCCAGTCAGAAGTTAGATGTGCTAGGTGTTAGTGATACTGAGAATAAGAAAGAAAGAAATCTAGAGACACAGTCTACATGAAAGTAAAAGTAGAAAGAAAGCAGGATATCTACTGAGATTTTTTTTTTTTTAAATTTATTTATTTATGATAGTCACAGAGAGAGAGAGAGAGGCAGAGACACAGGCAGAGGGAGAAGCAGGCTCCATGCACCGGGAGCCTGATGTGGGACTCGATCCCAGGTCTCCAGGATCGAGCCCTGGGCCAAAGGCAGGCACCAAACCGCTGCGCCACCCAGGGATCCCTATCTACTGAGATTTAAAGAAACATAGCAGAAAAGACTGAAGATGGATTCTTAACTCCACTTCATCTTCTTTGGACATCTTGTCTTTTCCCTTCCCATTGCCATAGCAGAGTGTTAAACTTGTAAACTCGTGTTTTGAAATTATAGACCGATGATATATTCTCAATAATATGGAGGAGAGAATAAGATAAGTCTACCTAAGCTGATGTTATTGGGAAAGATTTGAAGATTGAGAAGCAAATCCAACTGACTCAACAGGGAAGATGCATCATTAAAGCCTTGAGGCATAATGATGTTCTTGAATAGATGAGCTCACTGTTGAACTCAATAAGGGACTTTAAGATCTTTAAATAAGCTGTTGGCTGAGAAATGTATTCAAGTTTATGAAAAAGGGTATATTGGTTTGCAGAAGGGGAAGGATAAACACCCTAAGCAATATTGAACACCAAATATAAAATATTTACAGGCATATAAAGTCGAGCAGCAGTAGGTGGCAGAATGATGCATGAGACCCAACTAGCACTGAAAGGAAGATGGCATGCTGCTTACTTACTTTAAGAGAAATGGGGAAATAGCTGCAACAAGGAAGTGGCCAGATCACCCAGGGAGCATGGACCAAGACCAGACCAAGGCTCCTCTAGGAGACAAGGAGGCTTGTGTGCAAGAGTCAGGGAACTGTGTGGGCAGGACTCAGGAAGATGTACTTTTTCCATGTTTCCAAAGAGAATAGAGAGAATGTTAGGAGAATAAGCTCCAATGGCCTGAAATCATAGACTTTGTCTGTTTTCCTTTGTAGAATGGGCCCAGACCCATCCTGGGAACAGAGAACTCTTTCTGGATAGCTTCCTCCGTGTCACAACTATCCATCATCCCCCATCTAGCAGTTTGTAAGTTCTACTCTCTTTCTTTCTTTAAAATATTTTAAATTCACTCAGGGGTATTATTGGTCTAGTTCAAGCTCTTGATTTATCAATCCTATTGATGCAGTACTCGTATAGTGCAGCAGTCAGACTAATCTTTTAGACAAGGGAAATCATATCGTATCTTATTGGCCCCCTGCTTAAATTTCTCCAACGATTCTCCATTGTTTTCAGGATTATGTTTCACATTAGGACATACAAGGTCTATTATGATATAGCCCATACCTAGTTCCATTTCCATGGAGCACCAAACCTTGCCAAATCCGCACACATATACATACGTGTGTTCCCACACATATATATATACACATATGTACACATAGCCCTTACTCTGTTGAACTACTGAGCTACTTGCTGTTCTCTAAATAGTCTATGATTCATCTTGTTATAGCACATGCTGCTTTGGCCAGGAAAGCTGTTAGCAGTCTTTTCCACTCCTTGAAATCCAAGCTTCAATATAACCTCTTCCTGGAATGTTCCTCACAGCATAGTATCTGGTGATTATCTCTGTCTCAGGGCTGGCCCTAACTCTATTAAAAATTAGATGTTACCTCATACATCCTCCATCGTGTGGCTTGAGTGTGTGGAGAGCAGAGATCTCTCTCTGCAGATCTTCAGTAACTGTAACATACATGGACGAATCAAAAACAGCTCAAAGATAAACCTTTTTCTTAGAAATTATACAGTTTAATATATGATCCTGAGTAAGATCTTATAGTGGGGTAGAGGAGAGGAAAGCTATAAAGAACATTATAAGGATCACTGATGACATTTTTAAAAAGATTTGTATTTATTTGAGAGAGAGAGAGCATTAACATGCAGGAGAAGTGGGAGGGGCAGAGGGATAAGTAGACTCCCTGCTGAGCCCAGTGGGTTGCTGGCAGCCCAATGGGATACAGGGTTCAATCCCAGGACTCTGGGATCATGATCTGAGTCAAAGGCAGACGCTGAACTGACTGAACCATCCAGGTGCCCCAAGATAACATTTTAATATAGACTGTGAATTAGATATTAGCATCGTATCAAAGCTAAAATGCATTTTGATAATTTTGTAGCTATGTAAGAGAATGTCTTTGCTCCTAATACACAAAAACATACTATATAATAAAGTGGTATGATGCCTCCAACTTATTCTCAGAGGTTCACTAAAAATATATAGATGTACAGGTAGAGAAATTGCTGCCTTTGCTATTGGAATTTAGCTCACTTAGTTGCCTCTAATGTTTTCATTTGTCTTTAGTCTCTTCATCTACAATTTAATGGCCCTGAGGACATGAGCCTTTTTTGGATGTTCCCATAGTGCCTAGTTTGCTCTAATGAGCAGAATGTAAGATCTGCTGTTGGGAAACCAGTGATACACAACAAATAATGTTCACTTGAGTGGGTGAGCTACAGTTTGGTGTACTGGAAAAAAGAAAGGACAGAGATCCAGGAGATCTGGATCCTCAACTACACTGTTTATTAAGCAGTTATATGACCAGGGGCAAGTCATTCATTTTTTTTTTTTTTTTTGCTAGTGTCATGGTTTATGAAAAGAAGGTTGGACTGCATGACTTATAAGACTCCTATTAGTCCTAGAGCTATCTGCCTAAATATACAATGCTGAAAAACAGCCCAAAACTCATTAATAATACAGTATGAAAATAAAAGGAAACAAAAACATGAATAATTAGCCAAAGCAGACAAGTACAGATGATATTCTATTGTTGCCTACGATGAAAGGGATGTCCTTTCAAAGAGGAAGCACTACAACCAATCCATGAAAATCCTAAGTTATCATAGAGAAAAGAAAGAAACACAATGATGGAAAAGGAATGTAATGACTATCAGAAAGAAATTAGACAAACTGTTATATATTCATACAAAGAGTACTGCATGTGTGTAATGAAAAACTCGGGGCTACATATAACATTGATGAGGCTCAAAAGAATGTTTTGCTAAGGGTCACCTGGGTGGCATATTTGGTTAAGCATCGGATTCTTAGTTTTGGCTTAGGTCATGATCTCAAGGTCAAGAGATTGAGCTCCATGTCAGGCTCTGTGCTGGGCGTGGAGCCTGCTGAAGATTCTCTCCCTCTCTTTCCCCCTGCCCACCTAAGAATGTTTTACATAACAAGAATGTTTTACATAAACAACCAATTAAACAAGTTGCATAATGATAGGAATATATCCTATACTGTATTGCTATGTATGTACTATGTGTACTAGTACTGTATTATACTATTTAAAAGTACCATGTAATACTATGTACTATATATAGGAAGGAATAATAATAAATATCAAATTTTAGAGATTAATGACCTCAGGAAGAAGAGATCACTAATGAAAGGGAGAAAAGTAATAATTTTGGAAACTGTTGGACAAGAAGCATCAACTTTAGAATAATTTCTTAGAAATTTGGGCGGGGGTTGGGGGTGACTGGGTGATGGGCACTGAGAGGGGCACTTGATGGGATGAGCACTGGGTGTTATTCTATATGTTGGCAATTTGAACACCAATAAAAAACAAATTTACATAAAAAAATTCTTAGAAATTTGGACCAATTCAAAAAATACTAAGATTTGACAATAGTAGTAAGTAAAGACAAAATGTTGTTTCTTAGATTATTCATTATAACTTTCTGCGTGTCTTGAATATTTCTTAATGAAAGATCATATTTAAAAACAATAGAGAGAGTAAAAAAAAGGTGAAGAGTAGTAAGGGTAAAAAAAATTGGAGAAAGGAACTAAAAAAGAGTGATAAGAAAATAAAACTAGACATAATACAAGAAGTGTTTTTGTAAATTTGCTCAGATAACCATAGTTGTAGAACCCATTTGCATTCTAAAGGCAGAGAGCTAATACCTTTATGTGTAATAAGAAAAAAAAATGAGCTGCATATTTCTAGCCCATACTGTCTGAATTCAGGCATCCAGATTTTAGAGTATAAATCAAGCTTTTTTTTTTAAGCTTTTTTGCTTAAGTTTCATAAAAAGATGTAGCTTTATTTGGGATATGTGTTTTTCCTCTTTGGGGAACAGGAACAAATGTGTTATATGGCCATTGTTTCTGACAGTTCATTTGTGCAGATGAAACAATCCATTCATTTGGTGAATCCATGGACTCAATGGCTTCCACTTTGTACTTCTTGAAAAATATACAGCATTTCAGGCCCCTGGATTTACATTCCACAGACTTTCTGGTATAATGGAATAGTTTTGGGTCCCTCGAGGGCAAGCATATGGCTCTGCAAGAGTGTTGATGGCTTTCCTACGATGTGGGCATGTGCATTTCTAAATGTTCTCACTTAGAGCAGTTCTTTAAAAAGCTCTTTGACATATAATGTGGGAAGAAATTCTTCTCAATGACCATTTATGAGAAAAGTTGCTTATAGACTTAGGTCTAGGGCTAAAATGTGGCCAGCTCATCCTTTTCTTCAGGCAGGGATGCTTCTAAAATGAGAGTGAGTATCATTTTTAGTAGCAATTTGATGGAAACCTTTCTTTGGAACAAACATCTGTAAAACTATATTTTTCTGAGTCCAATTAGGCATTTGTGGAAAGGAATATTTAGCACATGGAGAATTAACAGAAAAACATTATATATGGGGTGGGCAAGAGTTTATCAGTTAACTGTGGCCTCACATTGTCCCACTAAATATAATAGGATGTTTAATGATGTTATAGTTGGGGTCATTCTTATATAACTTTACCAAGGGGACAATTGCACTCCTGCCATCAGGTTTCTACAAGGTCTATACTATCTGGTAGCTGTGAGCAGCCTGGCCACTCTGGGAACAGATGCACTGGGAGTAAACAATCGGTGACAAATCTATGGTATTTGTGGATAAAAATTCAGTATTATGTTCATGACCTTGAAAAATGTATGCCTATATATAGAGACCTTGAGTAGCAGGATAAAAAGTTTATTTAAATGGTTAACTAATGAATGAGGATAAATATTGCTTTCAGCACCAATCTGTTTATGGTTTCATAGCCAGAGATATTAGACAAGCCATCGGTTGATTGAAGGGAATGCACCCCATTCCTTCTCCAGGAGCCTTGATACCTTGTTTCCTCATCCTTGGAGATGACTGTCTTGAACAAGTTTTATGCGGAATAAATAAAAGATCAGAAGGCTTAATTATACTTGCAATTAAGTGAAAGAAATGGCTCAGAGAGAGGTCTTTCACTACCCCGAGCCATGAAAGAGGAAAGTGGCTGAAGAGATTCATTCTCCGTTGGAATTAATACTCTTTGCTGTGCCCTTAAAGAAAGTAATTTTATAGCCATTATCTTATAATGCCTTTTTATAGTCAATTCTCTACATCTCTGTCTGCTTTACTATGAAGCAGGGAGCTGTAAGCCTGTGGAAAACAGTGCCTGATGGGTTCAATGACTGACTTCTGAGTTGAATTATTGAAACAATTGTGTAGGACTCTCAAGAGAGCACCAAACAGTCTAATTACTCCAGCGTCTTAGTGGCTCGGAGTGCCCTATCATCTCCTGATATTGCTTCAATTTACCCATGGAATCAATCTCAGCCTGTTTTCTTTAACATTATTGTTCTGTACTATTGTTAAAGCATGGCATGGTGATTTGAGTATGAGTTTGGAAGTCTGACCGCTTTGTTCAAGTCACTATTTCAAAATTTACTAACTTGAGATACATAGAAACTTATTTTACTTTTATGAGCCTGTGTTTTTTCACCTGCTGAATGCAGAAGACAATGTTATGAAATACATTTTGCATCAGTTGAGATGCCTTTTGCTGAAAGATGACAGGAGACCCCAATTCATGTTGGCCTATTCAGTTATCTCACACAAGTGGAAGACAGGAAGATAGTATAGTTCAGGGGAAGTATGATCAATGATTCAATAGTACCATCTCAGGGCTCAATTTTTTTCTATCTCTCCCCTGTTCTATCTTATGGTGGCAGTGTGGGTTGCATTAACTCCAGATGTCACATCCAGGGATATTGATGTGATGTAAGAAGAAAGATTATCTCTTTCTTGCACATACTTTTTAGGAGTAAGGAAATCATTTCCAAAAGCCCCTTAACAGGGATCCCTGGGTGGCACAGCAGTTTAGCGCCTGCCTTTGGCCAAGGGCGCGATCCTGGAGACCTGGGATCGAATCCCACGTCGGGCTCCCGGTGCATGGAGCCTGCTTCTCCCTCTGCCTATGTCTCTGCCTCTCTCTCTCTCTGTGTGACTATCATAAATTAAAAAAAAAAAAAAAAAAAAAAAAGCCCCTTAACAGGCTTCTTTTCATATCTTATTAGATAGGCATTGGTCATATGCCCATGCCAAATCAACACTGAAAAAAAGCATGCCATTATAATGGGTATCTTAAGATAATCACTTAGAATTCAGAAAGCAACCACCATGACTGCCACACAAAGGATTTTGTTAAATATTTGATGAGCTACTGCAGTTAAAGTTCTTCAAACAATCCCAGGCACAAAATAAACTCTCAGTAATTTTTCTCTATTATTAGCCATTGATCAATTTACTAATTTATACTGATGGGAAATTATAACTATTATTTGTTTCTTTAGGAAAATTTTTGTTCCCAAGAGTCATGGGATTTTAATTTTTAAAAAATATTTATTTATTTATTTATTTATTTGACCGAGAGGTGAGAGAGGGAATAGGAGTAGGAGCAAAGGGGAGAGAGAGAGAAGCAGATTCCCCACTGAGCAGGGAGCCAGATTCAGAGCTGGATCCCAGGACCCTGAGATTATGACCTGAGCTGAAGGGAGATGCCCAAACAACTGAGCCACTCAGTTGCCCTGCCTTGGGACTTTGAATAAGAAAAATATTTAAAGGTATGTTTGCATACTTTGATGAGCTGAATTAGGAATCCATTTTGTGGGTTTGGGTTACTTTCATGGAAATCCATGCATTTGTTTAATAAGAGGAGTTACATCCTTAGGATTGCAGCTGCTGTTGGAACTGGGAAGTTAAGGAACTAACAGAAGTAAGAAAAAGAAGAGCAAAACAAAATTTCTCAACCACAACTTGGCCAAAGCCCCTTCCCTTCCTTTAGTGCAGTGAATTACCTGATCTTTATGGCTATTGGCAGCCCCTGCCAAAGACTTTAGAGGGTCTCCTTTAACCTAGCACCCTCACGCTATCCTGTGATTTTCTGGATGTAACCGCAGGTCCAGAACAATACCAGGTAGACCCCATTTAGCTCCAGGAAGTGGGGGAGTATTCCTGCAAAAAAAAAATCACTGTTGTTCTTGCGTTGTCTCCAACTCTTTCAGAATTCTAACCACAGAATGGAGAAAGAGAAGGAATGGGCCCAAGGGTTTAAGATTGCTTGGTGTAGACTGAAGCAGGAATGGAAGTGAGCTGCCTCACAAATCATTCTTGAGGAGCTCCAAGGTGAAAAAAGAATCCGTTCCTAACAAATAATGAGGTGCCATGGAATGAATTTCCCCTCCTTCTGTGCATTTTATTTGTCAAGTGGATAAATTCAGAATAGGGAATAGATTATAGTTTGACCTCAGGGTTCATGTAAGGGTCCAATTTGACTACAAACTTGAAGATACTTCATAGATATTTTCTACATCTTGTATGATCAGTGTAACAAGATTGACTAGGGCAAGCTTTGTACCCTTTTCTATGACCCCCTCCTCAACTCAGGCTCATGACTAATAAGCAACAGGGGGAATTTCTTCAGCTTAGTGATGGGAAGTTTGGTCGAAAGGGGCAATGCAGGTGCTTCGAAAACCTGTATCTCAAATGTGCCAAGACTCTGGCGCCTACAAGATTGGTTTGGGACTCTTACAAGACCAGCCATTCTCTGGGAAGTTTCCAAGAACTTCCTGTTACTAGTCAGGCAAAAAGAGAGAGATGAAGAAAAAGTAAAAACAACTTCACTTCTTTTGGGGAGTTCAGCATAATTTTTGTGGTTTAAGACAGATTCAGAAAATGTTAAGCTTGCAATAAAATGTCACCTTTTTGGTATATCTGTGGGTAGACAGATGGTTACTGGTACTATTGATGCTGGTGATGAGGTTGTGGGGGTGGTATAGAGAAAATCATCAGAATTTTTCAGAATGCTTTCAAGAACTATTTCTTGAAATTAGCAAACTTCTATTGATTCTAAATTTAATTAATGGCTGCATAATGTGTCCTGATATTCTCTGAAATATTTAAATACCATACTAATAAAATAAATACATCTAATGCATACATACTCATGTAATTACCACTTTCAGTACTTTCTTTCTTTCTTTCTTTTTTTTTTTTTTTTGGCACTTTCAGTACTTTCTTTGAGACTTTTAAAGAAAAGACAGGTATAGTAAAGAAAGGTCTTTTTTGTTACTGCAAAATTTCCTAAAATCATTTTTTTTCAGGAAGGAAAAGAAAAGAATATTGTTAAATGTCTTAGCTACTACTGGTTGAGCTACAACTCAGGAAGCTCTTATCTCTCCTCTTTGACAAAGTTATTCAAGAAATGTTGTCTCTTAGTAATAAATGTTTTGCCTCCCTTGCTAACCACAGTACTGCATTTCAAAACTCACAGTAGTACTTAATGTACAGAAGTCTCACTGCATTTTAATGTAAAAATAACAGAAGAGAAAACCAATTCTGAAAATCCGTTCAAGACAACATTGTGTAATGCATTTTAAAACAGAGTCCTCTTAGTGACTGGCTGTCTATCAGGAAGGAAGAAAACAAATACTGTTGACCTTGGTAACCAGAAGTTTACCAACACCCTTCTGTCTGTTAAGCCTCCTCCCTGACTTTTCTCACTCCCCAGATATACATAATCTAACACACATTTTCTCACTGTAAATGGGTGGCCAGTTTATTTGGAGGTCTGCTATCATCAAGCCAGTTGCATAGACAATAGATCAATATAGAAAAGGGAATGAGCTTCACAAGAGCATATTTATAAAAGCCTCCAGCAAGGACCTTCAGTATGGGTATGGCTAAAATCTAAGAGCCCCTACATTCCCATATAATTAAGGAACCTCAATTAGTAAACTAGAAAGCATGAATTCCTGTTTTAGTATAATTCAAAGTGTTATAAATTACTGTAGCCATATCTAGTATTCATTCATTCATTCATTTATATATCCATTTACCTATACATACAGTAAATATAGATTGAACTTAAAATATCTATAAGTTACTGTTTAAGAACTGGAGGTGCAAAGATGAATATACATACTCTTCACTGTTAGATATTTCCCTGGGGATAAGGGAAGGGAGATACAGACTCATAATAGAATGTAGTAAATGCAACTATAGAAATTTGAAGATGGAGCTCTCAGTGCCTAGAAGAGAATAAGTAGTCATAATAGCTTAGGAGTGATCAGAAAATAATTTGTGCAGACACTACTGTCTTCACTATACAGTAAACTGTGAGTAAAGAGATAGTCATACAAAAGGGGGTAATCTAACCGAAGACATTCGAAGCTTCCAGGATAGTTTATACAAAATTATGGAGTCAGGAATAGTCTGATAGATGGGAGATTACAAGCAGTTTCATGTTGCCAAAAGCATCTGTCAAGGAGGGGGTATATTACCAGATTAGACTGTAGGAAGGGACAGTGGATCTCAGAAGGCCTTCCTGGGACATTTTAAGAGCTTGAGTTAATCTTAACAGAAATTGGGAATCACAGAATTGTTTAAACAAATGTGTGGCATGGCTAAATTTTTGTTTTCAATACTTCATTCTCTGTAGAGGATACATTTGAGCAATGAATAATATGCTAGTGAATGTTTAACAACTGCCTGTTTGAAAGCAAATTCTTGATAATAGCATTTGCCAATTTCTATGTTGTAAATACTCCCACCATGGCAGATTTTAAGCTACTAACTTGAAGCCACTGAATCCAGAGTTTGGAAGAGCACAACTCTCATGAGCCAGGACAGCCTACTCCAGCCCATCGGTAATAGTTTGGAATAGCTAAGACACCTTAGGAGGCTTGCATAGTTCAGGTGAAAGATAACACAGGCTTGAACTAAAGGAGACGCAGCTGATGTAGAGAGAGAGTGGCTTGGCTGGCTCGGGGATTCTTGGCATACAGAGGATGATAATGAAGAAAGATGACTCCCAGATTTCGAGTTTGGTTAACAGGCTTAACTGCCACTTAGGAGGGAGAAATCTAGGAGGAACTGTGCTGTAAGTAGAGGATACAGGGGTGGAACATCCTAACTGGGTTACATATCCAATCAGTGGTGGCACATGTGATTCTAGATCTGGGAGGTAAGAAAGAGGTGGATATCTGGAGAAGGAGGATACATATGGGAGTTATTGGTCTCTAGGTGATGATTAAAAATATAAGTGAATAGGATTGAGCAGGGAAGCATAGAAGCAGATGAGTAGAACAGAGTTTCCCAGTTGCTGTGGTGCTAGTATCCTGGCTTGCCTTAGTTGGGTTGCAAGTACACAGACATGTTGATTCCTTTAACTTTGGGGTTGCTATTGGGTGTCCTGGATCACATAGCTGGGTGTGGGCCACCAGAATCTCAGGACCAGCAATGTTCGGCCACAGGTAGCTTTATCATTCTCCTGTCCATATGCTGTAAGAATGTTATCACCTCTTATGTGTTACTTTATGTGAAAAAACATGTGAAATACTAGCATATTTTGCAACCACAGAGTATATCTTCATTTAAGGTAAAGGTAAAGGTAAAGGTAAAGGAAAGTAATCTTTAGAAAGAAACTAAAGTAAAGATCAGAAACGGTTTAGGAGAACCTGGAAAGAATGATATCAAGGAAACTAAGCATATACATTTGCAGAATGAAACTTCTTGTTGGTGATCAGTTACCAATGCATGTTAATTCATTTGCTATCATCTGTCTCATTCATTTATTTATTCATTTAGGAATTCAGAGAGTCACATGCATGTATCAAGTCCTTGTGTAGTGTCAGGTGCCAGACTTTTTGAATATTAGTTATTTGTTTAGTTCTGACCGGTAGCATAAAAGCAAATGCACATCGCAGCCAGGAAGAGAACAAATTACTCTTTGATGGTTTAAAGATCTAGAGATCCTCTTAGCATTCCTGCCCTTTGAGGGAAGGTGAGCAAGGTGACAGAGGGGAGGAGTGATCATCTCTGGAGAGAGTTTACAAAAGTGAAGGGGTTCATTCTGGTGTTTTGATAAGAAATCCCCTTTCAGTTACTTTATTCCTTCAGGAATACTTCTCAAGTCCATACTTGGGTCAGACATTGGAGTGAGAATTCAGGAGGCAAAACAGACAAAATCTTTGCCTTTATGGAGCTCACATTCTAGAAACAGGAGACAGACTATAAGCAAATGAATAACTGAAACATATATGTTGCCAGATGATAATGAGTGTTGGGGAGAAAAATAATGGAGGAAAGGGAATAAGGATAGTTGGGAGAAACTTTGATTTTAAATAGGGCAGTCAAGGAAATTCTAACACATACAAAAAGATACCAGAGAGGTCTCCTGAGTCATAATAACCAAATTCAAATAGGAACCCACATGAAAATCTAATGCATTTTACTTTCCCAAGGGAACTTATTTTCATTTAAGAACTCTCCAGGGACTGGTTTTATATCTCAGTCTTAGCCCATGAGTCCATGAGCTTATTTTGTATTTGTATTAGTTAATGACTAAACCTTTTTTTGCTCAATGTTCCAGAAGGAATACCTACCATCAAGCTCCATGTGTTAAATAAATGGAACACTGGAAGCATCCCTAAAACAGTGTTAGGTCTCCTCTGGCTTTGATATGGGATATTTTGAGTATCTTAAATTTTATTGTCTACACTGTCTTACCTACCTTATGTACTCTTTTATTTCTGTAAAAAGGCCCACTGACAATTTTATTTCTTCTACTGATCCCCCAGAACCTGGTTGTTTTCCTGGCTGAGAGCTGGCTGAAGCCAAATCTTGATTTTCTAGCTTCACTCTGCCTGAGTATGCTGGGACCTGGCTGGAAAGTTGCTCATGGGAATCTGTGCTATGGGGCGTCTAAGGCAGAAGGAGCAGTGGTTATAATGAGGTCCCTCTGGTCCTTTGAAAATTAACCTCCCTTGGATGGCATTCAAGACAGATTTGTATTTCACTGAGTTTGGTAAAACAGGTGTATCTCATTTTACCTAATGTGTATGTTTATGAAAGAGTGAATGAAATCAGGTTTGGTAAGTCAAATCCTATCTAAATACTCTGATGAAAATCACTGAGAAATGACATCTTATAGTGAATCCTTTTGGGAAATGAATAATTGACATCAAATTTATCTTACAGTCACAGATTCATGTATTTGGGATATGTCCATTAGTGTTACACCTTTAGTGAAAATTTTGGGAACACTGAGTTATGCACTGGTCATTATGATAGTAAAGGCTTTATTATGTGAGATGTTTCCTTGAACAGGAGTCTGTTGGCTAGAATAGGAGTCAGCAAAATTCTTCTGTAAGAAAACAAATAGTAAATATTTTAGGCTTTGCAAGCTAAAAGGTCTCTGTTGCAACTCCTCAACTCTCCCACGAAGTACACATGTAGCCATAGACACCATGCAAATAAACAAGCATGATCATGTTCCAATAAAACTTTATTTATGGATACAAAAATTTGAATTTCATGTAATTTTTATGTGTTATAAAATATTCTTTTGGTTTTTCTTTCAACCATTTAACAATATAAAAAATATTCTTAGTT
Source organism: Vulpes vulpes (assembly GCF_048418805.1). NCBI lineage: Eukaryota > Metazoa > Chordata > Mammalia > Carnivora > Canidae > Vulpes > Vulpes vulpes. Next base: position 8,831,651 of record NC_132781.1, read on the forward strand.
GGTGGGGCATACAAAAACAGATGGTGAACTGGATTTGGTCCATGGGCTATAATTTGCCAACTCTGGAGCTGGAATGTTATATTATTCAGGGTACTGCTCACACATCATTTTCTCCAGGTTTACATGATTTTTGTTTAGTGGAAGTCTGGAGCATTGTTTTTACATCTGTGTATCTAATGCATAAAGGTTTTTATATTTCTTCTGTATTTTTGGATGACTTATGTAACTTTTCTGATTCAGTTTCTTCACTTGCAAAATGGGAAGGATGATACTTGTAAGAGGATGATACCAAGTAGGTGATACGCAGATTAAATTATATGGCATTTGTAGAGCAGGCTACACAGTTCTTCATAGCATTCACTCAGCAAAGTAACATTCAATGTATGACAGTAGGGTGACATCTCGTTTTCTCTTTCATTGGAAAAATCTCTTGTTGTTAGGGATTAAACTCTGAAGGCAAGTATGTGGCGAACAAGAGGATGACTAGTAGTCAACACTATGATCCCTCTTGCTATTGTGGATTCTCTCTTTACCTGTGTGGATGGTTTTAGCTACAGAGAAAATTTGCCCCTAGTGAGTATTTCTGTCCATTTGTGACTAGGCTATCAAGCTGGCAGTGTAACTTGGCCTTTCCTATTGGTAGATGTGTTAACTTGCCATGCTTGATTAAGGTGAGCTACATGGGGAGACCTCCTAATTTTATTAGCCAATATATCAGACAGTCAATTTCCCTTTAATAGAGGGCCCTCTTAATTCCCTTTTACCAGTCACAAGGCATTCTGAAACATTGGTTGCTGTTGGTCATTAGTAAATTGTAAAGGGCATAGTATGAAGGGCTTTTTCTTCCCTGATACTTTTTCTCTTCCCTGAATATGTATGTTAGGTCACTTTGATACATTTTTAGATGGGTAGGAAAAATTCACCCTAGACAAACTCTATCCTGCACTGGAGGCAAAAAAATATATATATATATGAGGGATACAAGTCAATATCACAGCAGGATAGTGAGAACAATTTTGGAAAATACAGTTCCTAGAGTACCCTACAGGTTGAGCAATAAATAGGAAGGTCGGAAGATCTCAAAGATTCAGTGACATCTGAATAAGAAGAGGCAAGTTGGAGTTTGCTTTTTAACATCTGCTTTTGCAAGCTATAACAGCTATGGTTCTATTATATAGATATAATGTCTGATGTACATAATTCTATTTTTGTTAACAATAGAATAAAAATATAGCAACCCCCCCCAAATACATTATGTTTGCTGTATTAAATGGACACATATTATAAAATGTATATTATGTAGAATAGACAGTATAGCCACTACCAAGGGGTAGCATAAAATATTAAGTGTGGGTTCCCCACTGTCTGGGGGCCTGGGGCCATAAAGATGAGTGAGGAGGTGGTACTACAGACTGCTGTTTTATGGCCACCAACAAGGAATTGCTTTACTTTAACATTCCTTCCAAATTTGATCACTTCTTTTCACTGTAGAAATGATTTTAGAGTAGATTCCTGCCCACTGACAGCCGGATTATAGTAAGAATTATTTTCATCAAGTCTATAAAAGCTGAACCTCTGCTTTCAGAGCATGGAAGGTAGTTTCAGTCTTAGTAACCAGGAGGTTAGATTCACAGGTTTCCCTGTTTTCTGATCTACCTTCCGGTTCAACTTGGGAAGGAAGAATCAACAGAGACATCTTCTCTAGTTAAATTTGTTTGGGGAAAGGCCTTCAAACTTTTTTTTTTTAAGGCCTTTAAACTTAATAAAAGATGAAGTTGCTAGGAAGTTAGCAAACTACTGGGCAACAGAGTCATGATTTAGAAAATAATAAATGTTGATGAGGATGTGGAGAAATACAAATTCTTATACACTGGCGGTGTGAATGTAAAGTGGTGCAGCTACTATGGAAAACAGTATGGCAGCTTCTCAAAAAATCAAAAGTAGAAGGACCATATATGATCCAGTAGTTTTCCTTGTGGGCATGTATCCAAAAGATCTGATAGCAGGGACTGGAACAGGTATTCGGACACCCATGTTCATAGTGTTATTCTCAGTAGCCAAAAGGTGGAAGAAACCCAAGTGTGCATCTGTGGATAAATAAATAAACAAAATGTGGTCTATACAGACAATGGAATATTATTGAGTATTAAAAAGGAAGGAGATTCTGACACAGGCTGCAATATGGATGAACCTTAAAAACATTATGCTAAGTCAAATAAGCCAGTAGTAAAAGGACAAATGCTTTATGATTGTACTTACATGAGGACCAAGAATATGTAGTCAAATTCACGGAGACAGAAAGCTGATGGGTGGTTGCCAGGGGAGTTACTGTTTAATGGAGACATGGTTTCAGTTTGGGAAGATGAAAAAAGTTCCGGAGATAGATGGTGGTAACGGTTGCACAATAATGTGAAAGTATTCAATACCAATGAAGTACTTAAAAATGAGTAAAATGGTTAATATCATGCCTTGTATATTTTACCACAATGGAAACAAATGAGAGAGAGAGAAATGTTTGAAATCTACCAGTATTGGGCCATAGAGACAATGGAATAGAAACATGAAATTCAGAACCGGGCAAAAGTTAAATTCTCCATAGAAAATGCTATGTATATAGTTTCTGCAGGCTGGGGATTAAATATTTCATCCCCACCTCCCTTCCTTGGGCAGACAGTTGGGTTTAGAGCTGGGAAAAAGCTATCACTGTGCAACAATCCATTGTTAAAAATGTGGGCTTTTTAAAAAGATTATTTATTTATTTATTTGAGAGAGAGAGAGAGCACACATGTACATGAGCAGGAGGGGGAGGAGGGGCAGAGGGAGAAGCAGACTTCTTGCTGAGTGGGAGCCCCCATGCAGGGCTGGATCCTAGGACCCTGGGATTATGACCTGAGGTGAAGGCCGATGCTCAACTGACTCACCACCCAGGCAATCCAAAAATGTGTTCTTTTAGTTCAGGGCACAGTATATAAAATTGCTGGATCTGATCTACTGAATGCTATGGTGTATGGTACATATGAACAAGGAAATTATGTTCTAGAATAACTTGGTATGCTGAATGATCAAGGAGATTCCAATAGGAAAAAACTTGCATAATGCAAGCATGTTTTCTGGTGTTACCAGTCTCTAGTACCCTCAACTTCCTCTCAAATGCCAGACTGCTCCCAAATGTACCTGGCTATCACTTGTCTTTAAGAACATTTTATTTTACCATAAGGATGGTGTGAAATATATGATGAGAAAGTTGCAGGTCTTCCTTTGTGGTGAGAAGATATTATCTTAATGTTCAAAAAGTCTTTGATCATTCCCGATGATTCTGACCAGTTGACATCATCATGAAGTGCAGCCTCACTGCCAGCCTTGAAAGCAAACATGGGGAGGTGGGGGGCCGGTTGGGGGTGGTGGTGGAATAAGAGAGCACACATCTTGTACTTTCTTTCATTGATTCCTTCTCTGTGTCTATCTCTCTCTCTTTCTTCTTCTTTTTTTTTTCTTTTTAAGGAAAGATTGGTTTAAATAAAAAATAAATATGAGTAAAAGAGATGGTGGTGTAGAGAAGGGTGAGGGTGGAGAAAAACACCAGGGTGTTTTTATTTTATTTTATTTTTTTCTATATAGCACTCTGGGAAGTTTTGAAGGGGGGGAAAAAAAAAAGATTTAAGAAGTGATACTTTTGAACTTCAGCCAAAAGCAAGCCATCAAAATGGGACACTGTCCCTTTAAGTGCAAGCCTGCACAAACGAAAGGAAATTAATTAAGTATCCGACGCTGGTGTGGCGCCATGGAAAGAATACACAATCTGGGTCCAGCATGCCAAATCTGAAATGAAAATGAAGGTGATCCGTCATATTTGGCTGTTTTTTTAAGACAGAATATATATTTTTGAAAGTTGACTAAGCAATTACCCAAATTAAAGAAACTAGAAAAGCAAACAGTGGTAAAAATGCTTTAATTTTTTTAGAGGGTAAATTAGTTTTAAAATGTGTGCCTTTTATTATCTTAATACCAAAGAGAAAGAAGGAAAAGAAAAAGAAAAAAAAAAGCCAGGGTGTTTCTTAACTCCTTAATGGCAGCATCTAGGAGAATTTATTTACTGCCTCTACCAATGATAAAGTTTCCAAATTTAAGGAGGTACAGGCTGGCTTCTAAGCTCTAAGGAAGAGATGCTTAGTATATATTTCTGAATCGGAGATTTATTAAGGGTCTTTTTCCTCTTCTGTGTGGATCTATGCTCCACTAACTTGGCTTACATGCCATCAGCAGCCAGATGGATTCTCTCCCCCACCACGACTCCTTACCCTCTGGATCACAAAACTCAGGGCCTGCCATTTGGCAGGTAAGGGGAGTTCTGCATTGCTGTGTTTCTGTGTTAGTCTCTGGTGATGGCCAAGGGAAGGAACATGAGGGCTTTAGAAAAGGGTCCTCTCAGAGGACAAGAGGACATATGCCAAGAAGATTGTGTGGTCACCCGGACATTGAGTGCCCTTCCTCAGCTTGGAAGAGAATTCCAGAGACAAAGCTCCTGGGAATTCCATCTTATTTCTCAACATGCTTGAGCTTATTCCGATACAGTAGGTGGAAGTAGCTGTCAGAAGGAGACACCTTCTAAAATAAACACAGTATTTATGGGGATTGTTGAAGGGAAGTCTATGTTAGAGACAGAATATCCATGACAAATGGTCTTGAGACAAAAGGTAGTTTGTTGTCTCTCATAATTAGAAAGGTCTACCAGAGGTCTAGTTTCACCCATGATTAAATTCAACACTTGACTCTATGTGGTGTTGACTGAAGTCTTCACTTCCTATTTTTGACAGTTCTTTTTCACTCTGAAGCTTTATTTTCCCTCACGTGTGTCTAGTGAGAAAGGAAGTTTCTGAGAGATCAAACAAAGGCTTTGGAAATTTTGCTGGCTTTGACTGGCCTAACTTGGGGTATGTGCCTATTTATAAATTCTTCACTGTGTTCAGGGACATGAGATGGACATATAGGATTATGGTTGTCAAATGTTCCAGAAGCTAGGAGCAGGATTGACTTCATCAAAATTGCCTGGAGGAAGACAGTTTGCCTTGACTGATTGCTACAAGATTGAGTGGAATATTATGAGTGGCAGAAATAAGATTGCTTGCCTTATAAGTGACCTTAGTCACCGTTAATGTTTGAAACGACCTACAATTGCTTTCCAACTAGTTCAGAGAATTAGGAACGGAGACAACAAACTCCTATCAGCAAACACAATGCAGAAGGATAGTTATTGTGGGGAAATTGTTGGACGACTGGTGATATAAAAAAAAAAAAGTTATAAAAAAGTATAACAAATAGATAGAAACATTCTCAACATTTAAGTTATAACTTTAATAGATTTTCGAACTGAGTATAACCATGTAAATAGTGCCCAGATCAAGGATTAGAACATTGCCAGGACACATACATGGGCCATATGCTATGCATATGTTTAGCTTCAAAAGATAAAAGTAAACAGTGTTCCAAAGAGGTTGTACAAATTTATATATACTCCCACTTCAAGTTCTAAGAATTCAAGTTTCTAGTTATGCAACATTCAGAAGAATCTCATAAGTATTTTATTCTTTCCTTGATGATGTCTAAAAGTCTTATCAACACCTATAAATAGTCTACCAAGGAGGATCTTAGTTTAGCATTGCTCTTCTGATATAGACATATAAACATAAAAATATATAAAATATGTTTATAAAATAAATTATAAATATATTTATATATATACTTTTTTCACTCTAAATAGAGAGGGTGCTCAGCATGGTTTCTGGAGTGTGAGTCAAGGTGGTCTTTCTGGGCTTCTGCAAACTTAGATACGTCCCTCATATCATTTGACTTACTTGATTTCCCGGGATTTAAGGTTCTTGGAAACATGGCATATGGTGATATCCTTTTTCTTCTCATTTGTGACTTCTAATTTAAATATAGATGACTCATTTTTATTTGGACTTGGAAAGAAGAAATATAAAATATATTGGTGCATTCATGATCTATAGCTAGGGAGTCTGAGATACAAAGAAGCTAAATAAGTTGCCTGAGGCCAACTAATACGTGACAGTAACTGAGTGAGGACTAGAAATCTTGAGTGTAACTAGCTGGTTTTTACACTTAAATGTGTGTATATTTCTATTTACTTGAGTCTCTTCTAGCATAGGACCCAAAGAGTCACATAATTATTAACTCAGGAAAGTTTCTTCCTTTATTTGCTAGAGTAATGCATGCTACATTGCTAACTTTATCATACTACATTGTCACGATTCTCTTTAGCTCCTTAATTTGACACCCTACTAATCTCTTCTTGGTTTTCTTCCAGAGTACAATTGTGTTAATCCTCTCTTTTAAATTTTTTTTTTTTTAATTTATTTATGAGAGAGAGGGAGAGAGAGAGGCAGAGACACAGGCAGAGGGAGAAGCAGGCTCCATGCAGGGAGCCCGATGCGGGACTCGATCCCAGGTCTCTAGGATCAGGCCCTGGGCCAAAGGCAAGCGCTAACCCACTGAGCCACCCGGGCTGCCCTAATCCCCTCTTTACTATCCTAGCAACCTTATGAAGAACAGAATTATTTTTACTTATATTTATCAGAAACTGTAGGACTCAGAGGAAAATTATAGTCCCCTGACAGAACCCTTACTGGCTTTAGCAGTAGAAAGTACTGGGCCATTGTCCCATGCCATTATCCAAAGGAGGAACTAAGTTAAAATGGGCACAGATACAGATTTGTAAGATGCTGCTTCACACTCAGTATATGAAGAGGATGTCTTCAGGCTAAATGAGAAAAAAGAAGAACTTTGTAATCAACGTAGGGCAGTTCGAATCTAGGCTTTGTACTTTGGACCTTTCCACAGCTTCAATTTTATCATCTTATAAGGGTGACAATACTGTAAGAATTACAGAGAGTAAATATAAAGCACTCAGCCCAATGTTTTACCATAAGTTTTAGCAGTCATTATCAGTACCGTTCATATTCTTCAAGTGAGATATATTTCTGGCACACTGGTATCTTTTATATTATTAAAGTAATTTGCTTATGAAGCTATGTCGAAACCTTCTAAAACAAATTAAAGCAGCCTTTTCCCTAAATGCCTAACACTTAATACAATATTAGCACAGATGTTAGAAGAACCACAATCTGTTTGTAAGTGCACTTTCAAACAGAAATGTGCCAGAACGGTGGTTCCCAAGTCCAGATGAGCATGAGTATCCTCTAGGACTTTTCAAAACATACAACATTCTGGGCTCCTTCCCTGAAATATTGATGGATATGCCAGTGTGGTGCCCAGGTCTGGAGCCAGACTGCCTTGGTGTGGATTCCAGCTCTTCCATTACTAGCTAGGTAACCGTGGAGTTATTTAGTTTCGCTGCCTAAATTTTCCCATCTGTAGCATAGAAATAACACTTATACTTGCCTGGTACATAGAAAGAACTCAAAAAATGCCTGCTTTCATTAGGAGGTAGGAGTCTGTATTAAAACCAAAACAAACTTCCTGACAAATCTGGGATACAGCCTTGTTTGAGAACCATTGACCTACAGACAGAATGTAGTATGCTATTCTGGATAAAAATTTACATCTCAAACTATAACCTCTTACATTCTTTACCCTTAAATATAATATATTATAATATAATATAATATAATATAATATAATATAATATAATATAAATATAATATATATAATATAATAATATAATATAATAAATATAATATATAATATAATATAAAGGTTTTCTAAGGAAAAATCAATTATATATGTAGTTTGGAATATATATAAATTTCTGTTTGCAGAAATTATTTATCCATATATATATAGTTCTGTCCTTTGTGTCATTGCATAGAAGTGACTCCCTTTAAAAGAGAGATAAATGAGAGAGAAACAGTGGTCACAATACAAGTCCAGGATTTTACACTTCCCAGCATTCAAAGCTGATTTACCCTAATGGCAGAGGCCACTTAACCCAATGTCAATTGCACAAGTTTTGTTTTGTTTTGGTTTGGTTTTTTGTTTTGTTTTTTTAATTGCACAAGTTTTTAGGTAAGTCCTGATCTTAGCATTAGGGATTAAAGGAGCTCCAGCTTAATATTTGGGGTAGCAGCCTCATGTCTCATTTGTGGCCTGTCTGGTCCAGAATTTGTGAATTGTCTTTGCTTTTGCCCTTCCTTTGGTTCTGGGTCTGGAACAGGAATTTCTGTCTCAGTTTCCATGTTTGAACCCTTTCCTTAGCTTTTTGCCCCAGAGCCTATAAAATTGTCAAAAGTTGGTTTTCAAACTGCCAATGCCCTTTCCTGGACCCTACCTTCATGTATGAAGTCCTCAACCTGTTCAGATTTCCCTCTCTGCCTGGATCTTTGAACAATATCTACTCTCAAAAGTACAGCCTCTGTGTTCTGTTCGTATTTTACAATTTTAGTATTTTGAGTCTTTTTACTTGGTTAGTCTAGCTAAAGTTTTATTAACCTGGCTGATCTTTTTAAAGAACTGTTGATTACCTTAAATTTTTTTTTTGTCTATTTTTGTTTCATTCATTCCTGTTCTTTATTATTTTGTTTTGTTTTGCTCACTTTGGGTTTAGTTTGCTTTTCTTTTTTTCATTTACTTAAATTGGAAGATTCAGTTATTGATTTGAGGTTATTCATTTTTAATAAAAGCATATACTGCTATCATAAACTTCCTTCTAAGCACTGCTTTAAATTCCTCCTGTAAGTTATAGTATTTTGCATTTTTTTCTCATTCATATCAAAGTATTTTCTAATTTCTCTTGTGACTTCTCTGATGCATTGGTTCTTTGTTAGCTTGTTATTTAATTTTTACGTATTTGTGAATTTCCCAAATTTTCTTCTATTATTGATTTCTAGCCTAATTCAATATAGTTAGAAAATATACTTTGTATGATTTCAGTTCTTTTAAATTCACTGAGATTTGACTTATGACTTAACATATGATATATCCCAGAGAATATATCATATATATCATATGCACTTGAAACGAATGTGTTTTCTGCTATTGAGGGACATGTTCTATTAAGTCTATTAGGTCTATTTGCTTTATGTTGTTGGTCGGGTCTTTCTTTTTAAAATTTATTTATTTGAGAGAATGAGAGAGAATGAGTGTGTGTGTGTGTGTGTGAGAGAGAGAGAGAGCACGTGCACTAGCAGGGGGAGGGACAGAAGGAGAAGTGGACTCCCTGTGGAGCAGGGAGCCTGATGCAGGGCTCTATCCCAGGAGCCCATAATCATGACCTGAGCTGAAGTCAGATGCTTAACCGACTGAGCCACCCAGGTGCCCCAGGTCTTCTATGACATTGTTGATCTCCTGCCAAGCTGTTTTACCCACTATTTGAACAGATATTGAAGTCTCCAACTATTATTGTTGAACTGTTTTTTTCCCCTTCAATTCTATCATTTTTTTCATGTCATGCATTTTGAGGCTCTCTTGTTAGGCACACATATATTTATAATTGTATATATTCCTGATAGATTGATCTTACTTTCATTATAAAATGTCCCTCCATATATTGAGAAATATTTTTTTTCCTCTAAATTGTGCCTGATACTTGTATACTAACATATATTAGTATAGCACTTCTGCTTTCTTAGGGTTGATGGTTGCATGGTATACCCTTTTCCCCTCATTCTTTTTTTTTCCCTCATTCTTTTACTTATCTCTCTGAATCTAAAGTGTATCTTCCATGAACAGCATATAATTGTGTTTTTTTTTCTGTATGATAACCTTGGCTTTGCTTGGATTATTTCACCATTTACATGTAATGATATTAAAGATATGATGGATTCACTTCTATTATTTTGCTTCTCTGTCTTCTGAATGCCACAAGAATTTTTTCGTTCCTCTCTATTCCTTCTTTACTGCCTTCTTTTGCAATAAGTGGATATTTTCTACAACAAAATTTTAAATTCCTTTAATAATTTCTGTTTTTTCTTTAGTAATTTCTAAAATATGTTAAAAGTGTATTTTCTTTGTGGCTCCTCTAAGGCTTACATATATTCTCAACTTATCTGAATTTACTTCAAATTTATAATCATTATATTCCAGTGAGATATAGAAACTTTACTCTTATAAAGCTGTATTCCTCTATAGTCTTCTCTCTTTTTCAGTGCTATTATCATGACGTGTAGTATGCTTGTGTATACGTTACAAAGCCAACACTATACATGATTATAATTATTACTAGATTTATTCAGAAAAGCCTATTTCCTCCACAACAAGCAACCTCTGGTGCCACTCCTCGAAGTGCAGCTCTGGGCATGTGCATAATCTCTCTGACCAATAGGGATGATTATGGTTTTACCCAGACTCTCTATGTCTCTCCCTTTCCCTGACCTCCCCACTAAGCTTCTGGCTGCTTTGCCTCTATTGATACCACACCCAGCTGTTAGCTTCCACTAATTGCTAGTTGATTGCTAGTTGATTTCTTTTCTTTTTTTTTTTTTTTAAAGATTTTATTTATTTATTCATGACAGACACACACAGAGAGAGAAGCAGAGACACAGACAGAGGGAGAAGCAGGCTCCATGCAGGGAGCCCGATGTGGGACTCGATCCTGGGTCTCCAGGATCACACCCTGGGCTGAAGGTGGTGCCAAACCACTGAGCCACCAGGGCTGCCCCTGCTCTGTTGTTTTCAACCACAAGCTTAAATTCTCCATCAACTCGACCAGTTAAATTCAAGCATCTTTTCCAGGTTAGTGTATTTGCAGTGTTTGAGGCATGCTCCAGCTCTAGGAGGAATATTCTGAACTGTCTTTTCCTCTCTGTTAAATGTCTCGTGGTCTGTTGTTTCACTTGCTGTTAATGTGAACCTATCAGTGTCCTCTTAATGGCTCACCACTAACATCTTCCTTGTTTGACAGAGTCTTCAGGCATGAATTTCCCCATAGTCTGTTCCATACAACTTCAGTCCCCTTAGGTAAAGTTACAGAGCTTTCTGTTTTTGTGGACTGCCTATTCTCCTGAACCACTTTGACAGAACCTTCACATGCCTGCTCTGGAGTTGGGGGAAAAGGCAATAGCCCACGTGTTCCAGAGTGAAACTGTTGGGTTGGCAGGTGTCGGAGCCCTCAGTCTTCTTGCCTTGCTCCTGTGTGTGGAATCTCTGCTTCATGAACAGGCTGTAACAAGGATGATCAGAGTTCAGTATTCTTTGTCCACCAAGTCTTTAGTAGAGCTTTCACCCATTCTGCCCCAGTTCTTTCAACTCTGTCTGCCTAGAATTGTTCTTAAACATGGTGTTAGCTTTTCAGGCCGGAAATCCTGCTCCTTTCTTGTCTTCTTTGCCTTATAGCAACATAATTTCCTTTCTGACCACAAATTTGGCCACGAATTTCTCCTTGCTTATTCCACTTTTCTTCTGCCTCTGGGAACAGTGGAGCATGTGATATGAGAACACAATGCTGAAGGCAGTCGCAGCATTGGACATTAGGCTGTTGTTCTGATGGCCTCTTTACCTGATAGGTGGGTGAGGTTACTTTTCTCAAGCTTTGGGAAAACCTAAACCAAAGGGAATATATGTTCAGCAGAATCCCTGTGCCTAGGTTTATAGTGCAGGATCTTCTTAAAAATAGCCTCATTCGCTTTCTCCAGTTTCTGTCCATAGAGCACCTATGTTATAACTTGATTTCTTGACTGTGCTCAGAGATTAAAGAGGTAGTTCAGGGAACTATATATGATCTATTGGAAAGTATTTTAAAGCTACTGGTGTAGGATCATCGCAGATCTGGTTCAGATCTAGCCCTTTGCCCTTCTCCTCTCTAGGGGCCAAAGGAATATATAAAACTATTATTATTTTTAATGCTCTCATCCTCCCCAATAACAAGGTACCCCACAATTGATAGACATTGAAATAAGTCTGTGGATTATGAAGATGTTTAGGAGTTCAAATCCCTGCTAGAGCTACGTAATGGAAGTGGATACAAAGTGATATGAGGGAAAGGGATGTGTTAAAAGTTATTCTTAGACCCTTAGGATTGTGCTGTAGTATATTAAATATCTTATCGGGAGTGTGCAAAGGGAGGACATAATGGACTGAAGCTCCCAGGAATTAAAAGCTGTGGTGAGGAGAGTGAGCCCATAAGGAAATTGAGAAGTGGAGATCGGGATGGAAGAAGGAGAAAATCAGGAGGTTCTGGGGTAAGATAATCTTTTATGAAAGGAAAACAGTGAAGGTATGATTTGCTCTTGAGATTTTATGACAGAGGAAGGCTGAAAAGGATCCTCTGATTCTGTGGCAAGGGGGTCATTGGTGACTTTAGTAGGAATCATCTGTGTGAGGATTGGGGTGGAGTTATGTTGTGGAGGTTTGTGGGATGAATGGGTGGTGACTTGGTGGAGATGGACACTGCAGGCAGGAGATTATTGCTTCAAACCCCTTTTCCTTTTTGAATGCAGGAGAGGCAGTTTGAGAGCAGGAAGGTACCAGAGGAAGGAGGAGATAAGTCTTACTGTGGAGAGGAAGTTTATCATAAGAAGGGATGAGGACATTAACTCCTCTACTATATGGAGTGAGCATGGAGTAAAACAATATTGGAATAGGCAGCCATTCTGGCCCTGACACTTGTTGCTTGTGTAACCCTATGAAAGCAAAACATTTAGTCTCTTTGTTTTAGTCTCTCCGTTTTCTCATCTGCAAGATGAAAGTAATGAAGGCTACGCTGAAAGGTTCCCATGTCAAATAAAATCATGTATTGACACAACAGGTACATAATAAGTTTCTAATAAATGTTTCTTTCTTTGCTTCACTTTGCTTGCCCTATTTAATTTCAAATGTAGATGAAAATGTTATTAATGTTTTGTTTCATACACAGCCACCTTTACAAGAACATTGGCTATTCCATTAAAATCATCTGATATTTATTGAGCACCTCTATAAACAAAGAAGGGCTTAAGCATGTAGGTGACACAGTTTGATTGCATTTAAATATGGTTGCTCTGTCTCAATTGTAGAGAAAAAAAGCTATATACAAGAGTGTGTAGGAGCATAGGGAATATTTAGGCTCCTCATAGGCCCAGGTCCTGGGGACCACGATGGCTGTGTGGGAGACTGACTTGAACTGATTTGGGAAAATTCTAGGTGAGAGCATCGACAGACATGGAAAGTGACTAGACCCAGAGGGTGAATGGAGAGAATGAGACAAAGATGATACTCTAAGTTTTGACTTGGGCACTCAGAGGGATATTAGGGTCAGTCATCGAGAATTGTCTTGGTGATTGATCAGTTGAATGACCGCTGTCCCTAAAAGCTATGGTAAGCACATCAGTAACATACTCCATATATCTCACTCCATATATGCTCACTCCATATAGTAGAGGAGTTAATGTCGTCATCCTTTCTTATGATAAACTTCCTCTCCACAGTAAGACTTATATCCTCCTTCCTCTGGTGCCTTCCTGCTCTCACACTGAAGCAGTCATCTCCTGCCTCCAAGTGTCCATCTCCACCAAGTCACCACCCATTCATCCCACAAACCTCTACAACATAACCCTACCCCAATCCTCACACAAATGATTCCTACTAAAGTTCAGAGGATTTCTAACAATAGTGTGGAATTAAATGAACTTTTGGCGTGATCTACACAGGAGAGTATGAAATATACGAAAATGTCTATAAATTTTGTAGGCAGTAGTGCTCTAAGGAGTCCCAGAACTAATTATTGCCACATTCAGTTTTGCAGAACATTTTTCGGTGAATACTGCCAATCATGTAAAAACTCCATGTGTTTCTACACGTGTCACTTATAGAAAAAGTTGCTACAGGAAGTTAGCAGCCTTCCCCATGCTCTTTCCAGACGTGGAAAGCTCAGCTATGGCTACTGTGGGGGAGCGGGAGGAGCGAGGTAAGATTCCACTCAGTGCTTTTTCTTCTGTCTGTGTTTTGACTGTCATCCTTTCAGCTTGTAACAAAAGGAATGGGTTTTCCTGTGGCTAGATGGGCCTGAGAGGTTTGAAAAGTAAATCATTAAAGGGTTTCATGATGAGATTGAAATATATTATTGATATGCTGAACACCACATGGGTATAAAACGAAAGCAAAGTAAACAGAGAATGTCTCCCCACTGACCCTAGCGAGGAATTTCCAGATGCTGTCACAGCAGGCTCTGTGGATGGAACCTTTGCTGCTTCCCGGAGGTCAAATTTATGACCTTTCCTGGACACACACACACACACACACACCCTGAACACATGTGTGCATATACACACATTCTTCTAAAGTTGATTATTGTAAGCTTCTGGTAGTATCTGTTGCTTTCCTGCCTTGAGTGGACTTAGGACAATTAAAATGAGTTTCAGGGACATACATGATTTGAAGAGCCAGGAGAATTTGCCTTCTACCAGAGGAAGCCTAGATTCTACATTAAAATCGTGATGGACACCATCGAGGTTCTTTTTTATGGTTCACAGTCTAATAGAGCATCAGAGATACGAGAGAAATCTTAGCTCAAAACCTCAATATTACAGATAAAAAATAGCAGAAGGTATAAGTACTTTATCATACCAAAGTTCAGGCAACTGCTCTGTGGCTGAACACAGATTAAAACAAAACAAAAAAAATCTTTCTTTTCCTTTTCAGCCACATTTTATAATGTGTTATCTCCTTGTCAGTTTTTCTCAGTGACTTTCCGAGAGACATATGAATAATCCCGAACACAGAATAATCTGCGAATCAGTTCTTCATTCCCTTTGTTTTCCCTAGAAAAGTTTTAGGTGAGTTACACTTCCTTTAGATTATTTTGGTTTATGTGTAACCTATCGCTGCAGGGGTCCACATTCCATGAACATGCCATGTGGCAGAAGAAAAGCAATCTGAGGTTTAAACAATTCATTTCTTTTTTTTTATGATTTTATTTTTAAATAATCCTCATCCCTAATATGAGTCTTGAACTCACAACATGAGATCAAGAGTCACATGTTCTATCAACTGAGCCATAAAAAAAATGAATTTCTACCTGTAGAGTTCAATGGTTTAGTTATCTGAGATTAAACATAGCTGCTTTTCTGTTTTATTTGCTACAATATGCATGCTTTAATGCATGTTCTAATGAGGGTCAGTATACCTCAGAACTGTATGTACTTTCCATCGTACAGTTTGCTTTAAGTATATTTATATTCTAAAATGCATTAAGTGTATTTATTTCTAAAACCTAGTTTATGGCAAAGTTTATAATTTATACACTAGAAAATAAAGTAAAATAAAGGAAATATAAAAAAATAAAAAATAATAAAGTAAATATACTCGAGGTAGAAGGAGGATCACAGATTTTAGAGTAAATTGAAACCTGGTTTCAAATCCCATCTCCTCCAGTTCCCCGCTTTGAGAAACACACAGGCCGATCCATGTCCCTGTTTTTTCAGTGGCATTGTGTGTGAACTGTGGATCCCAAAGCATAGTTGCAAAGATAGTATAAAATAATACTCTTAAAGGCCTCACGCACTGTAGACAGTTCGTAAGAGGCATGACAAAGCGAGCCAAGCAGTCCATTCCTATTTGCTTGGTTTAATGTTCTATCACAATTCTGTGAGCTACATTTGGACTATGTCATCCTGTTAGGAAAAAATAATAATAAAATAATTATTTTTCCTTCTGAAAGGAAAAATTCTATCCAATGCAAAGTAAAATGAAAGGATAGCATGATTGTCATCCTTTTGGTATTCATGAAATTATTAGACTATTTCCAGCATTCTTCCAGTCTTGAGAGAATGTGTATGCAAAGGGAACTTCCAAAGGAGCAATAGGGTCCCCACTCAACTCCACTGAACATGACAGTGACTGTAAGCAGGTTGGTCAGTGCTGGTGCCGTCACACCACACCCTGACCAGCAAAGGACCACGGCTGCTGCTCAGAGTGGGACACGTGTATTACCTGTCGGCGAGGGTCTGGCTCTCAGCTGTAATTGCTGGACAGCCTCTCCCAGTGATCTCATCCCAGTCTCTCATTTTACAGACATGGACATGAAAGTATACAAATTCCACTTGAAAACTCAGTGAATAGATTTGGCATCTAACAAACAGATGACCTAAGTAGAGTGTTCCGAGGTGAAGCAGGTTATGCAAATTATCAAAAAATGTGAAATGACAGTGCTTTCAGTTTTTAAAAATTTCTGGGTTTAGTTTTAGTTTCTCCAGACATTTACTTTTATTTTCCTTGACTTTAATTTTCTTTCACCCTATGGATGATTAATAGACAATTAATTCCAAAACAATACTTTAAATTGTTATATGAAGGCATACATTTTTTTTCCTGAAGTTCCTTACTAAGCAACTGCTGTAGACAAATGCCTCCCTGTTTCTTTATTCTTTTTTTTTTTCCCCAAGAGATGAGTGATTGTTTCCTTCCACAGATTAAAATGAATCTCAAGGTTAGAGCATGCATTTTAGCTCTTAGTTCCACTGATTTAGTTCTTTTTTCCTAACATGATTCGCTTGAATACTATTTGCTTTTGTGTGTGTGTGACTTTTCTTCAATTATTGATTCATGTGGTTTAGGTTCTTGGTTTGGGTCCTTTTGTGCAACAGCTTTTTAGAGTAGTCCAAGTGGGAACATAAAGAGGCTATTTTAGAGGTATTTTAATCTTTGCCCAAAGCATCTGGAACCTTCTGAGTGAATACATTCCCACAAGTATCATAATCTGTCTGTAACAATTTTAATGAAAAAAATTGTAAATACCAGCCGTGTGATACTTGCACACCTAAAGCTAGATTCTCTAAGAGGGGAAATAAAAGGTGTTTCTACACTAGCTTCATTGAAGCTGCATTATCATTAGGGGCGAACTGACTTCTATCATGTGCAGGGGAAAGGGGCCAGATGTGAGTTCTGTACATCACAGACATACAAGGCATATGGTGGAAGGTGCTGGAGTTGGTTCATGTTTTCTTCACAGAATATGATATAACCAAAGGATTCATACCTCTGTTGAGTTTGTGAACCAAATTTAATTCATGTTTTAGGAATTTTACAGGATTAAATTTTAGAGACAGAAATACTTGGGTTTTTGAGAAAAGAACAGGGTTAAATTTTTGAGACAGAAATATTTGGGGTTATTTTCTCTTTAATAGTTCCAAGGTCATGCTGAATAATGTAGATGAACCCTGAAAATGATTATTTTTTATGTGAATATTTCCAAATATTAGTTGGTAGGATTGAGATGAGTAAAATATCTAAATAACTTGAGTTATTCTTTCACTTATTTATGTGTTTACTTATTATTATTTTGGGGGGAGAGATTAGGAATCATATAGTCATGCCCAGCCTATGTTGGCAGAAATTTGTTTATACCTAAGGTAAATAATAAAAACCTTGAGCCGGTTAATGGACACTGTATTTCCCTTCCTTTTTTCTTTTTTCCTTATTTAAATTGTAAACAACGTATCTTATGAGGAACTGGAGAAGCAGTGAGTAGTCCAAAGCAAATAATTACCTTTTCTCTTTGTTTACGAGGTTCAGAGAGAACTTCTTTTTCCTTTTCATTAAAAAAAAAAAAACCCAAAACAAAAAACTCCCTCTTCTTTCTCCAGAAAAATTTAATGGTAAGAAATAATCCCAGCCCCACTAACATCGTTAATAAGAATGGAAAGCGCTGGGCATCAGCCTCACTGCCCGATGCCTTCTTTCCCTTCCTGAGTGAGGAATGTTAACTGCATTGTGCTGTAATGAGCCATGCCCAAACTACTGTTTTCTGGTCCACTGTTTATTTGATTTCTTTATTGTAATGAAACTCAGATGGTTGGTGTTTACACTAGCAGTGTGCTGGGCGATCACGCTGGGAACCGTTCTAATTAGCTGCAAGTGGGTCTCAGAATTAGAATGGAGGAAAGAACAAATTTTTAGTAACGACTTTAAATTGAAGCCCTCATTTATTTTCATTATGGCCAGACCAGAAGCAAGCTAATGTTTCCCAGGTCTTTCCATGCAGGGCCTGTGGCTGAGCTCAGTGGAGTAGAATTCAACTATTTCAGATGCACTCAGCCTCCATTGCTCAAGGAAGGGGAATTTTAAGATAATATCAGAATGGGCACCCACCTAGAACTGTCAGGGCAGAAGACAAAGTGCACAGGAGCAGTGTGGCACTTTTTTCAACTTTGAACACAGAGAAAGTTATGTTTTTTGAATTCTGTGATCTAAAAACACCTTTTCTTCCCTGAGTGTATTTTCAGAAATGAAATCTTTTGGTGTCCGTAAAAAGTGACCAGTGAATTACATTTTACCATTCAGCACATAACAGAGACCACAGGCTAACAAGAAAACGGCTTGCTCTAATGAGCCAGTGTTTATATATCTTCAGGATTTGTGGTATCCATTCTTTGGAAGCGACTAATTGGTCAATCATATGAGATTGGAACTATCTAGTCATACTTCATGTAGAGGGTATCTCTAACACATTTTCTGTAGCATAGAACATCTTTTTAATGAAGACAGCATGTAGCCAGATGTCTTCTAAGACTCCTTTTGAAATGTAATTCTAGTATGTGAATTTGTAAAACATGATTTATAAAATTATGCAATCTTGCAGGGATAGTCAGAAGTTCCTCTCTGTAGAGGCACCTATGTATATATCTTTGCATATTTATTTTATTATCAACCAACATTAGGGATGTCTTTTTAAATTTTTTTTTTAAAGATTTTATTTATTTGGGTGCTTGGATGGCTCGGTTAAGCGTCTGTCTTTGACTGAGGTGATGATCTCAGGGTCCTGGTATCGAGTCCCTCTTCAGGCTCCCTGCTCAGCAGGGAGTTCATTTCTCCCTCTCGCTCTGCCCCTGCTCTCTCTCTCTCGGTCACTATGTCTCTGAAATCAATGAATGAATGAATCAATCAATCTTTAAAAAAAGATTTTATTTATTTGAGAAAGAAAGAAAGAACAGTCAGGGGGAGGGGCAGAGGGAGAAAGGAGCAGACTCCCCGCTGAGCAGGGAGCCTGACATGGGGCTTCATGCCAGGACTCTGGGATCATGACCTCAGCTGAAGGCAGACACTCAACCAACTGAGCCACCCAGGTGCCCCCATTGGTGATGTCTTTAATGAAAGTTTAGAAAAAAGCAGAGTTTAAACCATCTGATGATTGCTGTATAGAAACTCAGATGTGTTTTGCAGACATAATACAATTTTTATAAACTTGTACTGGAAGACTTTTGTTTCTGTTCTTTAAAATGTTGCAGTGTTAATAATCTGACTTTTCTCCTGATTGGGAACAAATCCTACATTTGATAAGGTACTTGTGCCTAGAATACATAAAGAAATCTTAACAGCACTTCATACTCACTGGGATTGCTGTAATCAAAAGACAAATAATAACAAGTGTGGGTGAGGATGTAGAGACACTGGAGCTCTCATTCTCTGCTGGTGAGATTATACAATGGTGCAGCCACTTTGGAAAATAGTCCGACAGTTAAGTAAGAATTACCACATGAACCAGAAATTCCACCCATAGGTATATACCCAAGAGAAATGGCAACACGTGTCCACATAAAAACTTATACATGAATATTTTTTAACAGCATTATTCATTATAGTCAAAAGACAGAAACAGCAAAAATGTCCATCAGCTGATGAATGAGTAAATAAAATGTGGTATTTCCATATAATAATAGTCAAAAGATGGAAACAGAAGAAATATCCATCAGCTGATGAATGAGAAAACAAAATGTAATATTTCCATACAATGGAATATTATATAGCTTTAAAAGGAATGAAGCACTGATACACAATACAACTAGATGAATTTTGAAAATATTATACTAACTGAAAGAAGCCACTTACCATCCAGGTTTTATGGTTCCATTTATATGAAATGTGCAAAAAGGCAATCTATGAAGTCAGAAAGTAGATTAATAGTTGCTTAAGGCTGGTAAAGGGGATGATGGAATTTGGGGGTTATAGCTAAAGGATGTGGATTGTTGAATATATTCTAAAATGTATTAGTTGGACTTATCTGTTAATATACTAAAAAAAACTGAAGTATTTTAAATGCCTTACAATTTTAATTGTATGGTATTGAATTACAGCTAAAGAAAGCTCGAAAGCTCTAACCAAAATATAAATTGATGCTTACATGCTTTGATTTTACATATATATTTTTTGTAAAAGAGAATGGGCCTATGGAAAAATTCTTTTGCAGCAACCAGGCATGCAGGACGCTGCAGATCTAGGAAGTACATGTATTTCCTTTTCCCAACTTTTACTGATCTTGTCCCTATGTCTGGAAAGTTTTTCCAGTGTATAAAGCCTTCTCATTCTCTGAGGTCTGCCAGCAATGCTCTTTTCTTCTGTGAAGCCTTCCTTGATAAATCTGTCTGAAGACTTTTTCCTTGGTATTCTTACAGAACTGATGGGTAACTATCATCTCCTGAATGTTGATCAGAAGCATCTCTTAGATATTACTTAATTGAAATCATTTTATAGATGAGAGCACAAACATATATAGAAGAAGAGTGCCTTACTCAAAGTCACACCACTATTTTAAATATTATCAAGGTTTCTCTATAGAGTCTTGACACCAAGAATGAAGTGCCTCCAACCCTCAAAAAAAGAACAGGGAAAAAATTTCTGTTTTTTCCTTAATTTTGTCAACATAAAATCATCTTCTTGCTCTGATACACCTGACATTTCTTGCTTGATTGTGGAACTACAGGAGGTGATATTGGAGGAAAGAAGGTCTCTCTGTGAGCCAGAAGGTGATGCTGGAAAAGCAGGCCAATTTAGAGCTTTATGGTAGGTTTGAATTTCAGCTCTGAAGATTTCTTACACACTTCCATCCTATTTCTAGTAAAGATATGTGTGTTATAGGGATAACCAAAAATCTTTTTTTAAGATTTTATTTATTTATTCATGATAGACAGAGAGAGAGAGAGAGAGAGAGAGGCAGAGACACAGGCAAAGGGAGAAGCAGGCTCCATGCAGGGAGCCCGATGTGGGACTTGATCCCAGGGCCCCAGGATCACGCCCTGGGCTGAAGGCAGCGCTAAACTGCTGAGCTGCCCAGGGATCCCGGGATAACCAAATTTAAATGGTGATTGTTTTCTGTATGAGATAATACCCATGATCTTTATGATAACTTCTCCCTTGCATAATGTTCAGAGACATGATGTATGCATGATGTAAAAGAGGTAATAGTCAGATGGAAAAAAGAGAATAGCACAGGCTTTATGGGAATTCATTTTTAATCCAGTTAACCATATAGATTTTGAGAGAAGACATTGGATCTGAAGGGGTCTAGTTCTTGGACCTATGGCAACAAACTTGTTCTTTTCTGTGTCTCCAGAAGAAATGATGGGTGTAAAGTAAGTAATACCTCTCTGCCTCATGGTCCTTCTATGAGAGTGCATTAGAAACTATAGAAGCTAAATTTCTGGAAGTTGCAATACAGAGTTTATAAGAATTATAATCTACATTTTCTCAACTTAGTTTAAAAATTATCTTTCTGTTTTTATGGCATGCTTACTGTTGTACTAAGAGCCACAGGCAGTTAAAAAAAAAGGCACTGGGTGTTATTCTGTATGTTGGCAAATTGAACACCAATAAAAAATAAATTTATTATTTTAAAAAAATGGCACATGAGATGGTCTCTGTCTTTGAAAGCACTCCACTCTCTTTTTCTTCTCCTGCCTGCTCTAATGTGGATCAGCAGGCAAAGGAGGTTGCTTCTCTTGGCACGGAGTGTCCTGTCCTCCAAATTCTCTTTCTGCAAATGAAGGCAGAGATATAAATCAGGTCAGTCCTCCTACTCCAATCTATTTTCCATCAGAAAACCCTGAGTAAATCTAATTTTTAAATCTTATTTAGGCAAGTCGTCATTGCACCTATTTTCTCTGTCCGATAAACACAGAGGGAAGTCTTAGATTTGCAAACCTCCAATATATTATGCGTGACACAGGGAGATCCTTAGGGTAGAAATTCAAAGTGATATTTAGCGGCAGAAATATAACTTGAGAGAGGAAGACCCTGGAGAAGCCACCATGACTATCCTTGACTTGCTGGTTGCAGGACCTAATATTATTGACATAACTGCATTTTAAGCACTGATTCTGGAATTAGACTGTTAGAGCTGAGCTATACTAATCAGCTGAATTCCAGAGGGGATGCAGAACAGGTGTGCTTGGCATTTTGCTCTGTGAATGTTTTTATCCTGTCTTCAATTGGTAATGATAAATCAGATGTTCCTAATTCTGTTCTTCTGTGTCTTATTTTTAATTTCATCCCACATCAAGGAAAATAAGACTGAGGGATGACTGCTGGCTTCCTTGTCTCCTCTGCAGATTCCTGAAGTTAAGTCTTCTAAATACTGTAGGTTTTTAATTCTCCTTGGATTATTTAATCACGAGTGTCTTGGTCCTGTTTGTGGATTCATACGAAGCTCCTCATAAAGGTGAAGGAAGGATAAGGACCCAGAGGCCCTTAGAATGGAGGCTATGTTACCATCTTGGCTTGAAGTCTGGAAACATCCCTGTGATTACTGTAGCCCTGAAGTTAAAAGGGAATTTTCAGAAAGTTTTAAACCATAGGACTATCTCCAGGGCCTCAGATATTTTATTATTATTATTCCTTCATTATTAATTTAGAAGGAATGAAATCAATTTGGAAATTGATTCGATTCATACAGTAAGAAAAGTATTAGTAGGAGAAAGAATTTTTAAAAACGAAGAAAGAAACATGCATTAATTTGGGAGGAGTGAATTTTATTTCATGCAAAGGTTAAATCACAAAGGAAAAACTAAGAAGATATCCAAAACCAAAAACATTTCCTGTAATTGCTTTTAAAAGTGGGACCAGGAGAAAGGAATATTTTAGTTGTGACTATATTAGGAATGATAGCAACGATAACTGTGGCCCAGAAACGTGGAACAGATGACAAGGGGCAAAACTCAGAAAGGAAGCAAATGACTTCCTCAGAGAAAAATCATTTCTAGATATTATGGGAAGTCCCTCTTACAGCTAAAACCAGGGGCACCTGGTGGCTCAGTAGTTGAGCGTCTGCCTTTGGCTCAGGTCCTGATCCTGGGGTCCCGGGATCGAGTCCCACATTGGGCTCCTTGTGAGGCACCTGCTTCTCCCTCTGCCTATGTCTCTGTCTCTCTCTCCATGTTTCTCATGAATAAATAAATACAATCTTAAAAAAAAAAAAGCTAAAACCAGGGGTTTAATGAAAGAAGCAAATTGGGAACCAGAGCTACTTAGAGCAAATTTGGACAATTTGAGAGGGCATGGGTGGGAGGATCAGAATCCAGTCCTGCTAGCACGATTAGGTTGAGCCTGAAGATGACAAGATTATTAAAATGGGGCAGCAGGTTCAGTCTGTACCACTGGGAAACATGCTCTTGGGATTTTTGATTTATGAGTCTGAGCCAGCAGTCTCAAGTTGGCTGTCTTTGTCCTACAATTAGGCCCATAAACATATTTTGTTCTGCTAATACAGTTTTTAAAAATACTCATTTTCAAATGAGTAATTAAAAAAAAACTGAATAAATCCCTGGACCCAGCACCTCACAATGCAGCAGTCAGCTGGAGCTGAGCAATGGAAGTCATCCTTGGTGAGAATTCTTACCTCTTTCCTCTGGTTAATGTCTCCATTTGCCCAGCTTCTCTCCTTTATGTCACCCACTTGGCATCTGCAGGCATTTGGGCCTGTGACATCTGTTAAAAAAGAAAAAGTTATACTTAAAATGAGACAAGCTAAAGGGAGCTGGCTGACACATAAGAGCATAGTCCAGACCTGGGCGAGATAATGGAGTGAGGGAGGGTGTCATGGGGGTAAAGTTAGCCTCCCTCAGCCTTGTAAAATTAGGCCAGCTTTGGGTAAATAAGAGATGATCTTGGCAGACCCAGGAAGCATTAGTTTCATAGCTCTTATTGGTAGATTATCATTAGAATCCATCCATCCATCCATCCATCCATCCAGAGCTGTGGGTTGATTATCACAATCCAGAATCCAGAGATGTGTTGAACAAAGAAATTTAAAGAAAAAAGAAAAAAGAAATTTCAGGGATCATGGGTCAGGTGCTCAAATCACTGTAGATAAATGGTTGGATCATGCCAGCTGTGTGGCTATAGGGACTTGCCTGACCCGTGGCAACCTTCTATACCTTCTATAAAAGGTACCTTCTATAAAACTGTTCAAATGAAAAACAGATAAACTCTGGGGCTTGTCAAGACAAAACCAATCAAAAACATGCTTGCAAAAAACAACAACAACAACAACAACAAAAAACATGCTTGCAGGACACTAGTATTTCTGGTTTATAGAGCTTGAAGGAAATTTATGGGGATGGCATTGCCAGAAGAAGATAGAACCATAAGAGAAACGGTTTTAGTATGAAGGACCCCACAACTGAATACTGTAAGTGGTACTTTTGTTATTTTTATTGTTATGTAATAGAATTTTAAAAATTCAATTAAGGTATTTTAATAGTTGTAACAAAGGGCCTTAACTGAAGTGGAGGACTGTTTATTTCTTTAGGAAAGTAAGTATAATGTGGAAAGTGAGGACATAGGAATATGATGTATTCAGAGAGTAAAATGTTTGTATGCTTTCCAAATTCATATGTTGATTTCCTAGCCTCTATTATTGGTATTATTAGGAGATGAGGGATTATTAGGAGATGGGGATTTTGGGAGAGGTAATCAGGTCATGAGTGTGCAGCCCTCATGAAAGAGATTAGTGCCCTTATCAAAGAGATGCCAGAGAGCTCCTTTTTCCCTTCCACCATGTGGGGACATAGTGAGAAGACAGCCATCTGTGACCCAGGAAGTGGGTTCTCATCACCAGATCTGCTGACACCTTGAGCTTACTGGCCTCCAGAATTGTGACAAGTAAATACTGTTTAAGCCACCCAGTCTAGGGGTATTTTTTACTACAGCAGCCTGAATGAACTAAGGCAAAATAAGCTTGCATAAGAATAAACACAAGTATAAAGATAGACGAGAACAGAGGTGATGGAGAAGAGTTAGAGATCACAAGGAAGCCCACCAAGAATTGTGACCTGTGAAAACTTCCAAAGGTCAGGACATCCAAGAGACATAAGAACAAGCGACAGCAATGAGAACAACAAAAGGGAAACAGACTCATCGCTATAGGGAACAAACTGGTGGTGGCCAGAGAGGAGGGATAAGGAGATGAGGGAAAGGGATTAAGAGGTCCTGACTTCCAGTACAAAATAAGCAAGTCATGGGGATGAAAAGTACAGCATAGAGAATTTAGTCAATAATATTATAGTAATTTTTTATGGTGATAGATGGTGGACTACACTTATCATGGTGAGCATTTCTTAATGTATACAATTGTAGAAACACTATGTTGTACACCTGAAACTAATAAAATACAGTCTGTCAACTATACTTCAGTTTAAAAAAAATAGGGATAATCAATATTCACTACTATTTTTAATTATATGTGTGGTAACCTCCCTCACATATAGAAATGTCATGAAAATCTACTTACTGTAGAAATGCCATGTTTTTTTTTTTGTTTGTTTGTTTTGTTTTGTTTCTGTTTTTGTTTTTGTTTTGTGGCGAGGTGTGGGTGAGGCAAACAGCTAAATTCCAGGTCTGGAGCAGAGGAAAGAAAAGCCCATAGGAGATGAGATACAAGCAAAATGAACTGAGATCAAAAGTCCAGCAAGAAAAAAGAATTTGAAGCTAGATGTGACCATGAGAACATGAGACTGGTATTTTGCAGGGATCTTGGAGAAGGTTTAGGCATATCCCGCAGGATGTGGAATAGGGACTCAAGCCAATTTCATTTAAATCTCAAAGGATCAAATGACCTTAGGCGACATCGCATTACAATGTTAGTTTGCCCAATGCAGAATACCTGATGCTCATTGAGTTTTCTTTCCTTTTAATAAGCTTCCTGCTGATCCAGTAATAAGCTGGCCAATGCAATGCTAAGACCACCTTGGAACACCACCTCCCGGTGTGAATGTGGGAAGAGGCACTTGAAGGGGCTGCTGATTCTGGGCTGAGGGTTTTCCACTTGGAATCCTGGTTCCAAGTTATAGTCCCATTAGAAGGATCCCCAAGGAGTAGACAAATGTGCTCTAGTATCCAGTCACCTGTTGGCAGACTCCAAATAAAAGTGAAACAAGGAGCCTTCAGAATAACCGAGTTTATGGTAGTTGGCTGGAATAGAGTTTGAAAAAATAAATATCGCCTTCTTCCTTGGAATGTGCAATTCCTGTGTGCCAGTTGATGAGACTGAAGAAATTCTTGTATGTGAAACATTCCTATGCTGAAATCTCAGTGGTAAATCAAGAGGATGTGTTTGTGGAGACTAAAATCTGCAGTTATTTGCAGGGACTAATGGGACCAGGATAGATAAGTTTAGTAGAAAACTTGATTAAAACACTAAAGACTTTTCTTCTGTGGATTTAAACATATTCAACTAATTTATTGAGGCTATTACTTTATAAAACCTTTAAAAATTATATAGTTCGTTTGACTGAGCAACAAAGAGTCTCTCAAGAGAAAAGGGGGATGAAATGAAATCAAACTTGGCTGAGGTTGAGAAGTCTTCCTTTAGTACTTTAGACTTACCTATGTCCTTTCTTTTTTTTTTTTTTTTCTTAATAGTATAGAGTGGCATAAATCTTATCTCCTTATGGTAGTTCTTGCATATGCTGTTTGGTAGTAGTAAAATTAATGTATAGTAAAAAAGATAAGGTTTCTGAATATTGAATGAGCCAAACTCGATGTACCTTTAAAATTTGGCTCAGGGTAGGGCCAGGAAGATTTTAAAATTCAGCAGTAGTTGCTATTCAGAAGGTTGTTCTAGTACCATTGCCAGTAAAAACTCAAAGTGAAAGGTCTAATGTATCACACATTGGATTTGAAAAACTATGTTCAGGGTAACAAGGCAATTCTGGCTCTCTCTCTCTCTGTCTCTCTGTCTGTCTCTCTCACACACACAACACACATACTTCAGAAGTGTCCCAAATTGCTGTTGACTGTGCTGATGTCGTGAGCACAGGCAGGAACGTCTTTACATCCTCATTTTTGCCTTTGCAAACACACATGAAAAAGATAATTAAAATGATTAATTCATGCATGAGTTATTTGACACTTTCCTTTCTCATAAGTGAAGTGTAACCCATTTGGGAAGGTATAGTTCAAGCTAGGAAAGGCAAAAAGGAAAGGAAAGAGGGCTTGAAAGTTGGATTCAGAAAGAACTGTGTTGAGGCTAATACCTGGTGATAGAACTGAAAATATTGGCTGCCAATGAGATGAAATAGGACTTGGCGGGGGACTTGGGGGGGTGGTTCATAATAGCAGGAGCCTCAGGTCTACTGTGCCAGGTTCATCTGATTGTTACTTTGGTGGTTTCTTCCATATTGACTTTAAAGGATTGTCCCATTGATGGCCACCCCGAGGGCTAAAAGTGACATTAATAATAGCTGCCATAACCTGAGTACCTATTGCATGCCAGGCTCATGCTAAGCACTTAAAAAAAATTCTGTAACTGAATTCTTACCATTTTATGGAGCAGATATTCTTATCCCGATTTTATACATAGATGAATACCGAGCTAGAGGAAATAATTTTTTTTCCTTCCTATTTTGTATAATTGAAAGACGATAAATTTAGAAAAATTAAGACTCGTATTTAGATCTTTCACCTGACCTGGGTTGTAGGAGAAAGCGTACATTGTAAATTTACGTAGGGAGAATCTTTGTTGAATGTCAATTTAGAAACACGAGTGTTTCTAAGTGAAAAGGAAGACAGTTTTTCCAAAGAACAAATTGGGGTCAGTTTGTTTTATGTGGTATATGCAAGGGTCAGAGCAGGTACTCTCTGCTTTCTACTTTCTTCTTTCTAGGGTCAGACTTAGTTTTCTCAGCTTAGTGAAAGGAGAAGAAGCATCCGACTGGAAAGAGCCTGGAGTTTTTACTGAAACACATGAGATTGAAGCCTCGCTCTAATACTTAGTTACTGTAGAGAGTTCTAATTGTTTCAACCATCACAAATTCACAGGTAAACTTGGGTATTTAATTTAGATTAAAGATAATGTATACAAAATGCTTGTTAGATAGTAAGCATTCTATACAATGGAAGCTATTTTAGGTTTGTTTTACCTCAGTAGTTAGGGAAGTCTTCCAAAGACCCATCATTGACCAGTATGGTGGAATCAGAATGCCTTTCCTTTAACCATTCATTATGGATCAATACCCTATAAATTTATCTATGAGCTTCTTGACTCTACCTCTGTTCTTCCTTAGGCAGCCTCTGTGCTTGGGGTAATCAGTTCCTTGTATTTTTACCTAATCTAGTCGGTGTGCTTCCTCTTACCTCGCCAGAACTAGACTACAAATCCTAGAATCTCAGGATTTGATGCCAAATCTGTATGAGTTAATCTAGTTTTCTAATTCTGTCCTTTCAACTGTCATCTGTACTGATCCTTAACATTTAGCCTGTTCTTGAAAATACTTCTCAGGATGTCTTTTCCTTTTCTGCCAGGAGGTCTTTCTTTATGAGATCAAGGACAACATGGGATTGATCACCAACAACCATGCCAACTCCTGCTTCTTCATGTTTCCATCACTTGAAGTTTTTTTTACTGGGTTTATTAAAACTATCTTGTTACTATTTGACTTGATTTAAAATTTAGATGGTCCTGTGGTAACCAAACAGCTTTCCAAATTTCTGCTTAAACATACCGGGACAATTTTATTGGAAAATAGCCTTTAAATATTTAGTTATGATCTAGGTTCCTGGAGTCTTTTCAGATGTATCCATATAAAAATAGAGTTCTAGTACACAGACTTTTATGAGATATAATGTGAAAATGGGCATTAAGTACTTGATGCCAACTCAGCATATTCTAACACCTCCCTTTATTTGTCGTAGTCAAAAGTTGATCTGTTTCACATGGTAAGTGCCAATACTTTAAAATGTTAACTCTTAAATGGAAATAAATCTAAAGTGCATCATGCTCTTACATATTTTTAAATAGTTTTTTTCCTGATTATAAAACTAATGGATATATATTGTAAACAATTTAGAGTAAAAAGAGGCATAAAAAAAAAGCAAGTCATTTACCACCCATCTCATGGATCTTATACTTTGCTGTTTAACATTCCATACATTTCTTTATGCATTCAGATATTTTAAAAAGAGGGTCTTAAATATACATTTTGTTTTTAAATCTATTTTTATTGGCTTTTCAATGTATAATCACATACAATAAAATTTATCAATTTTTAAATGTATAGGTCATTGAGTTTTGTCAAATGCACACTCTTATAACCACTGCTACAATCATGATATAGGATATTTTCATCATCCTCAAATATTTCTCCTATCCATTTGTAATTAATCCTTCTCAACAACCCTGGCTCCATGCAACAACTGACCTGTTTTCTCCTTCTTCTCCTCCTCCTTTTCTTCTCCCCCTCTACCCTCCTCCTTAGTTTACTTGCATATATAATTGATACACAATGTTATGTTAGTTTCAAGTATACAACATAGTGTTTCAACAACTCAGTACATTATGCTCTGCTCACCAAAAGTAGGGCTACCATCTGTCACCATGCAACATTATTACAGTTCCCATTGACTGTGTTCCCTATGTTGTAACTTTTATTCTTATGACTTATTCATTCTGTAACTGGAAGCCTGCATCTCCCACTCTCCTTCACCTATTTTATTCCCCACCATCCTCCACTCTGGCAGCCATCAGTTTGTTCTCTGTATTTATAGGTCTATTTCTGCTTTTCTTTGTTCATTTGTATTGTCTTTTAGATTCCACATATAAGTGAAATCACCTGATATTTATCTTTCTCTGATTTATTTCACTTAGCATAATACCCTCTGGGTTCACATCCATGTTGTCACATATGGCAAGATCTCACACTTTTTTTTATGGCTGAGTTATATCCCATTATATATATAATATATAATGGGATATATATAATGGGATATATGTGTATATATATATGCATGTATATATCCCATATATATATGTATATGTGTATATATACCACATCTTCTTTATTTATTTATATATCAATAGACACTTAATCTGATTCCATATCTTGGCTGTTGTTAATAATGCTCCAACAAACATAAGGACACATTTATATTTTCAAATTAGTATTTTGGGGACTTTTTTTGGGTAAATACTCAGTGGTAGAATTATTGGATTATAGGATAGCTCTATTTCTAATTTTTTGAGGAACCTCCATACTGTTTTCCACAGTGGCTGTACCAATTTGCATTCCCACCAACAGTGCCTGAGGATTCCTTTCTCTCCACATCCTTGCCAACACTTGTTATATTTTTATCTTTTTGATTCTAGCCATTCTTACAGGTGTAAGGTGATATCTCATTGTGGTTTTGATTTGCATTTCCCTGAAGATTAGTGATGTTGAGAATCTTTTCATGTGTCTGTTAGCCATCTGTATGTTTCTTTGGGAAACTGTCTATTCAGGTCCTCTGCCCATTTTTAAACTGGATTGTTTAGGATTTTTTGGTATTGAGTTGTATAAGTTTTTTTAAAAAATATTTTGGATATTAACCCCTTATTAGCTATATCATATGCAAACATCTTCTCCCAATCAGTAGGTTACCTTTTTTTTTTTTTTTTTTGGTCAATGGTTTCCTTTGCTGTGCAGAGCATTTTATTTTCATGTAGTCCCAGCAGTTTATTTTTGCAGCTGATCTATTTTCTTAATTTCCTTTTTGGATTGTTCATTGTTGGCATATAGAAGCATTTGATGTTTATGTGTTGATTTTGTATCTTGTATGTGTTGTATTTGTATCCTGTAACTTTCCTGAATTCACTTACTAGCTTTGATATTTTCTCTTTTCTAGTGTATCTTTGGGATTTTCTTTATATAGGATCATGTCATCTATGAATAGAGATAGTTTCACTTCTTCTTTCCAATTTAGATACTACCCCCACCCCCCCAGCCTAATTGCTCTGACTAGAAGTTCCAGTACACTGTTGAAAAGCAGTAGTGAAAGCAGGCATCCTTGTCTTGTTCTTGGTATTATGGGGGGAAACTTTCAGTCTGTCACCACCAAGTATGATGTTACCTGTAGTTTTTCATAAATATCATTTATTGTGTCAAGGAATTTTCATTCTATTCCTAGGTTTCTAAGTGTTTTGTTATGAAATGGTGTTGAATTTTGTCAAATGCTTTTTCTGCATCAGTTGAGATGATCATATGGTTTGTTTCATTCTTTCCACTAATGTGATGTAGTATATTGATTTTCTCATGTTGGACTACCCTTACATTCCTGAGATAAACCCCACTTAATGATGGTGTATAATCCTTTCAGTATGATTTTATGTTTAGATTACTAATATTTTGTATTGGTAATACTATTTATTGATAGTCGTAGGATATCGGTCTTTAGTTTTCTGGTGGTTTTTGTCTGTCTTTGGTATCAATGTAATTCTGGCCTTCTAGAATGAGTTAAGAGCTTTCCCATCCTCTTTTACTCAGTGGGGGCTGGTTAGGGAAGAAGGGGAAGAATATCTTAAGCAGGCTCCACATCCAGCTCAGAGTCTCATGTGGAGCTAGATCTCAGAACCCTGAGATGATGACTGGAGCCAAAATCAAGAATTGGATGCTTAACAGACTGAGCCACCCAGCCATCCCTGTAATGAGGTTTTTAATTATTGATCCAATCTCCCTACTGACTATATGTCTGTCCATTTTTTAAAATTTCTTCTTGAGTCTTGTGGTAATAAGTGTGTTTCTCGAAAATTTTCTCTTTCATCTAAGTTATCTAATTTGATGGCACACAATTATCCATAATATTCCATTGTAACCCTTTTTATTTCTGTAATGTTGGTAGTAATGTCTCCACTTTTATTTCTTTTTTTATATAAATTTTATTGATTTATTCATGAAATACACAGAGAAAGGCAGAGACACAGACAGAGGGAGAAGCAGGCTCCATGCTGGGAGCCCGATGTGGGACCCGATTCCGGGTCTCCAGGATCACGACCTGAGCCGGAGGCAGATGCTTAACCACTGAGCCACCCAGGCTTCCCTCCACTTTTATTTCTGATTTTAGTTACTTGTGTCTTCTCTCTTTTTCTTACTTAATTTTGTTGATCTTTTCAAAGAACAGACTTTTGGTTTTGTGATTTTTTTAATTGTTTCTCTTTATTGTTTTTATTGCTTTCTGTTTATTTATTTATTTCATTAATCTCTGCTCTACCCTTTATTATTTCTTCCCTTCTGCTACCTTTTGGGTTGCTCCTCTTACTCTTGCCCCTTGAGGAATAAATCTGTGATCAGTTGACAGAAGAAGAGAAAAACCAAGACTGATTTATGTATAGTTCTGCATAATATGCAGGAACTACCCTAAAGTGCAGAGCTGCAGTACTTTCTGGGACGTCCCTGGTGAAGGGAAATCCTTCCATTGGGCAGAACTTTGAGTAGTGATCCTGGTTATTCACTTTGCTTGGAAGGAGAAATGGCCAGACGTGGAATTACAATCTGATTCATGGGTTGTGGCCAATGGTTTGGCTGGATGCTCAGGGGCTTGGAAGAAACATGAGTGGAAAACTGGCAGCAGTGAAATTTGGGGAACAGGTATGTGGATAAATCTCTCTGAATGAGCAAAAAATATGAAGATATCTGTGTTCCATGTGAATACTCACCAAAGGTTAACCTCATCAGAGAAGAGTTCTAATAATTAAATGTAGAGGATTTCTTCTGTGGATACCAGTCAGCTGCTTTCTTTAGGCACCCCTGTCATTGCCTAATGGACTTATGAACAAAGGGGCCATGATGACAAGGATAGAAGTTATGCATAAGCTCAACAACATGGACTTCCACTCATCAAAGCCAGCCTAGCTCTAACCACCACCCTCCAGTGCCCAGGCTGCTAATAGCAGAGAACAATGCTAAGCCTTCGATATGGCAACATCCCTGAGGATGATTATAAGCTACCTGGTGACAGGTTGATTATGTTGGACTCTTTCCATCATGGAAGAGGCAGCAATTTGTTCTTACTGGAATAGACACTCTGAATATGCATTTGCTTTCCTTGCAAGCAGTACTTCTATCAAACTACCATTGGTGGACTTACAGAATGTTTTATCTATCATCATCGTATTTCTTACAGCTTTTCTTGGATCCAGGAATTTGCTTAACAGCAAAAGTGTGGCAGTTAACTTGTGCTCATGGAATTTTTTTTGTCTTACCATGTTTCCCACTATCCTGAAGCAGCTGGCTTTGTAAGATAGTGGAATGTTACAGTGCAAACTGGGTAGCAGTGCCTTGCAGGGTTGGGACAAGGTTCTCTAGAAAGTTGTATGGGTTCTTAGTCAGCATCCAGTATGGTGATGTTTCTTTGCTAGCCAGAATTCATGGGTCCAGGAATCAAGAGTTGGAGGTGGGAGTGGCATCCCATACTTTTAACCCTATTTACCTACTAGGATAATTTTTGCTTCCTGTTCTCATGACATTATGCTCTGTTGGCCTTGGGGTCTTAGTTCCAAAGGGAGAAATGCTTCAACCAGGAGATACAACAATAATTCAATTGGACTGGAAGGTAAGACTGCTGCTCAGCTACTTTGGGCCTCTCATGCCACCAAATAAACAAATGAAAATGTAATTGACGGTTGGGATGATTGATCCTGACTACCAAGGAGAAATTGGACTACTACTCCATAATGGAGGCAAGGAAAACTATGTTTAGAACACAGGATAATCCTTAGGGTGTCTCTAGTATCATCACACCCTATAAATAAGGTCAACGGAAAAATGCAACAGTCCA
This sequence comes from Vulpes vulpes, assembly GCF_048418805.1. Classification (NCBI taxonomy): domain Eukaryota; kingdom Metazoa; phylum Chordata; class Mammalia; order Carnivora; family Canidae; genus Vulpes; species Vulpes vulpes. Next base: position 8,865,392 of record NC_132781.1, read on the forward strand.
ATCCGTTCAGGAATTGAAGATTTATGTCACCCCACCATGTAAAGAATCATGAAACAAATGAACAAACAAAACAAGCTAAGGTTTACTGAAGGCAAAGGGAATATGGAACGGCTAGTTGGAAAAGTTGCTACAAATACAGCTATTACCATGTGACCAGTTACAGAAATGAGAACTGTATTTGTCTGAGTATTCCATATTCTTCATTTTGTTATATGTTTGCAAATGTATATAGCAAGTATATTTTTCTTCCCTCTCTTCTTCCCTTATTCCATAACATAAAATACATTTACTTTATATCGCAGTATTTAAATATTATTTAATTTGCACCATAGTATTTAAGTTGCAGAATTAAAAGCTGAGCAAGAAGGAATTCTTTCTCAGGCTGTTTCTGATTTGAGACATCAGTCTTCTCCTGCGCTCAGACTTGGACTTGGACTGGAACGTATAATATTGGCTTTTCTGTTTCTTAGTTTGCTCGGCTAAAACTAGACCGTGGACTCTCTTGGGTCTCTAGCTTGTTAAGTACAAATCTTGGACTTCTCAGCCTCCATCACTGTGAAAGTCAGTTCCTTATAGTGAGTCTTAATAGGTAGAGAGAAAAAAAACAATATATAGACATTTATACATACATCTAGCTCTAGAACTAGGTATAGATCTAGATTCATGTATCTCAAAATGGTTCTGTTTTTCTAGAGAACCCAGACTAACACACTCCACAGCATGAATAAAACTTGAAAGCATTATGCTAAGAGCAAGAAAAATATTTACAAAAGGCCACATATTATATGATTCTATTTATATGAAATGTCCAGAATAGGGAAATGTCCAGAAATGTCCAGAATAGGAAGTAGATTAGTTGTTGCCTAGGACTTGGGTAGTTGGGGGTGAATGGGTAATGATTCGTAATGAATATGATGTTTCTTTTGTTAGTGACGAAAATGTCTGAAATTGTAGTGATTATTGCACAATTGTGTACAGATAGTGAATACCATTGAATTGTATACTTCAAATTTGCGTATTGTATGGTATGTGAATTATATCTCAATGATTGTTTTATAAAAAAAATCACTTGGCTCTTTACTTATGGATGTATACCTTGATTGTCTATTTATATCATCACTTTGCATTTCTGTCTTCATGCCAATACCACATTGTCTTGATTACTGTAACTCTATAGTAAATATAATCAGGGAATGCAAATTATCCATTACTTTTCTTCTTTTGCAAACTGCTTTGGCTATTCTACATTCTTTGCATTTCCTTGTAAATTTTAGAGTAGGCTTATCAAATTCCATAAAAGGAGCTACTGGAATTTTGATTGGGATTGCATTGAGTCTTCACATCTTGGAGTAATTCTTTATTTGTTTAGATGCTCTTTCATTTCTCTCCTCAATTATATTTTAGCTGTATGCATAAGTGTATCATTTTTTTATTACTTTTGTGACTGCTTTTTGTCACCTTTGTTCATGAGTTATATTCACTGGATAGAGAATTCTGAGTTGGCTTTTTAAAATTTTTTTCAGTATTTTAAAGATATTTTCCCGTTATTTTCTGGCATGCTTAGTTTTTGGCCAAGAAGTATGTGGTAGGTAATTCTTGTCATGTTCCTCTGCATGTAATATGTTTTTACCCTAGATTTTCTTAAGATTTTTCTCCTTATCATTGGTTTTTAGCAGTTGGATTATGAAGTACCATTGTATGGTCTCTTGGGTTCATTGAGTTTTTGGATTTGTGTGTTTAGAGTTTTCATCAAATGTGTAAAAAATTTGGTCATTATTCCTTCAAATATGTATTTTTTTTCTCTCTTTGCCACCCTTTCACTTGCCTGGGTGCTAATTCCAGATGTGTGATACCATTTTTTTCTTTGTTTTTCCCTCTGATTTTGATTGCTTTTTGAGAATGACTTCTTTTTTTTTTCTTTAAAATTCTACATTTTGCCTCATATTAGCTTTCTTTTTTTAAATAATAAATTTATTTTTTATTGGTGTTCAATTTGCCAACATACAGAATAACACCCAGTGCTCATCCCGTCAGGTGCCCCCCTCAGTGCCCATCACCCATTCACCCCTACCCCCCGCCCTCCTCCCCTTCCACCACCCCTAGTTCGTTTCCCAGAGTTAGGAGTCTTTATGTTCTGTCTCCCTTTCTGATATTTCCTACCCATTTCTTCTCCCTTCCCTTCTACTCCCTTTCACTATTATTTATATTCCCCAAAGAACATATAATGTTTGTCCTTTTTCATCTTTAATGTTTAGTGTGCTATTAATCCTATCCAATGTATTTTTTAAAGCTAAGTCTTTAGCTTTCTCAGAATGATTTTAGATATACAGAAAATTTGTGAAGATAGTATATAGAAAATTCCTACAGACCTCAAACCCGATTTCCCCTGTTACTAACATTTTATGTTTATATGGCACATTTGTCAATAATGAACCAATACGAATACATTCTTATTAACTAAGGTCCATACTTTACTAGAGTTTCTTCACCTCTTAAATAATGTCTTTTTTTCTGTTACAGAATACTATCTGAGATACCATATTACATTATTTGTCATGTACCCTTAGGCTCCTCTTGGCTGTGATAGTTTCTCAGATTTTGCTTGTTTTTGATGATCTTGGTGGTTTTAAGGAGTACTAGTCAAGTATTTGTATGATTCCCCTCTACTGGAGTTTTCTGGTGTTGTTCTCATGATTACATTGGGATTATGGGTTTTGGGGAGGAAGCCCACAGAGAATAAGTGTTGTTTTTATCACATCATATCGAGAATACATTCCTGTTGAACCTTGACCACCTTACTGAGATAAGTGTTTGTCAGATTTCTTCACTGTAAAATTGGTCTTTTTTATTCCCTTTCCATACTGTACTGTCACTATGTACAGCCCACAGGTAAGCACTGGGGAGTAAGCTCCCTCTTCTTGAGGTAGATTATGTAAATTATTTGGAATTTTTTGTGCATGCAGAAGATTTGTCCGTTCCCCCCACCTCATTTATGTATTTATTCAATAGTTTGTTTATATCAGTTTGGGCTCATGGATATTCATTTATTATAATCAATACTGCTTAATTAATTTTGTTGCTCAAATTATTCCTGCTTTAACCATTGGGAGTTCCTTCATTTGGCTCCTATGTCTCTTTCACAGATTCCTATGAATGTTGTTGTTTTTCTTTCTGCTTCCTTACTTTCTGGCACTACAGGATGCTCAGGCTCATCTTGCATAACTCTTGCTCCACTCATAGAATCAGCCATTTCTGCAAGGAGACCTAGTTCCCTTTTATTGAAGAATGCTATTAGAACCATGGTTGAAAACATTTTTAATTTAGATGTATTTTTCGTGTCTAGCGGTACCCTCTGGGTTCTTTTTATATTTCACATTTTTTAAAACTCATGATCATGTTTTTTTCTACATTCTTGAACAAATAGAATGTCTGGTGTTTATTTATTTTTAAAGATTTTCTTTATTTATTCATGAGAAATACAGAGAGAGAGGCAGAGACACGTGCAGAGGGAGAAGCAGGCTCCCTGCAGGGAGCCCTATGCAGGACTTGATCCCAGACCCCTGGGATCACAACCTGAGCCAAAGGCAGACACTCAACCACTGAGCCACCAGGAACCCCTGGTGTTTTATATCATGTGTTATGAGGTCTCTACTCTGGCTTAGGGAAATATGCATTATTCCCTACCATGTGTGAACCCTGGGAGTTGTGTCCCTTCCATCTCAATATTTCTTCTCCATGTTTTGGGAAGTTCTCTCTTATATAGACACAGATTAGTAGTCACTCAAAATCCCAAGGGACCCCTCTGCAGAACTCCATTGCTCTTTTTTGTGTACTTCTCTTTTTCCTTTCTTGGCCACCATGACTTCTGTTCTCTGTTCTCTCCATCAGTGAGATCATGGGCTTCCTTTGGGTTCCTCCTATCTATGCAGTTTGGAAACTGCCTTCAAGAAGTACATTGAGATATTTTGAATGCACTGTGCTTATTCCCAGCCTCTCAGGGATTACAGTATTATGATGCCACTTGTCCAGTATTTGAAAGCCTCATTTCACGTATTTTGTCTAGTTTTCTTTTTGCTTTTTGTGAAAGACTAAATCCAGCCCTCGTTACTCTATATTCACTGGGAGAGAAAGTCAATAAACTATTTTAAATATAAATACAAATTATGAGCACTTTCCATGTCATTAAATATTCTTGTGAAATATGATTTTAATTATTGCATATATTTCCATCATACACCTGGTTCAACTGTTTTCTCATCTGGTCCTTAGCCTTTGAACTTTGGTTATGGTGTTTTTCATAAGCAAAAATTCATATAGTAGACAAATATAACAGTCTTTACTTAATGGTTTCAGATTTTTTGCATTTGTGATTAGAAAGGCAAGGTAAATATTTGCCTGTTCCTTTTATTCTGGTTAGTTTGTAATTTTATTTTTTACATTAAATTCATTAATCCACCTGGGATTTATTTTTATATATGATGTGAGGTAATGATCTATATTTATTTTCTCCAAAGTAATAAAAACATGAAAATATAGAAAGAAGCATTAGGTAGATAAAAGCCACACCTAATTCCTATTTCTTTCTCTTCCCCTTCTGGGACTCCAGTAACATGTACTTTAGATAATTTTTCCTTATCTCCCATGTCTTTTTTAAAAAAGTTTTATTTATTAGCTTTAGGGACAGAGAATGTGGGGTGGTGGTACAAAGGAAGAGGGAGAAAGAAACTCAACATACTCTGCTGAATGTGGAGCCCAAAGTGGGGCTCAATCTCATGACCCTGAGATCATGATCTGAGCTAAAACTTAAGAGTCAGAAACTCAACCAACAGAACCTCCCAGGTGCCTCCCTATGTCTTGCATATATATATATATATATATATATATATATATATATATACACACATATATATATGTATATATATATACACAAAATACATATTTACAAAATATGTATATATACATATATATATAAAATCTTTTTATATGTATTTGTGATTTTCTTTTTTTCTTCTTCGATCTAGTCTTTTTTCTGCTATTTTCCATTTTACTAATTTTTATAAAAGATTTTATTTATTTATTTTAAAGAGAGATAGAGAACAAAAGCAGGTGAGGGGTGAGGAATGCAGAAGGAGAGAATCTCAAGCAGACTCTGTGCTGAGGGCAGAGCCTGGCTGGATCCCATACCCTGAGATCATAACCTGAGCTGAAATCAAGAGTAGGATGCTTTACTGACTGAGCCACCCAGGAGCCCGACCATTTTACTCTTCTTTAATTCTGCTCTATCTCATCAACTCTTGAACTCATCTATTGAATCGTATATTTATTGTTGACTTTCCTCCTTCTACAATATAGGAAAATTTGGTTTATTTTTCATGTATTTTAGTTCTCCAGTGAATTCTTCATCTGTTTTTTTTTTTGAACATTACTATTCATAGTTATTATACAACAGAAATCCTGACAACTGAGAAATCTGGATCATCAAAATGCCTATGCCTATGGTATTATATATATATATGAGGATGATATATATTTTTTCTCTTAATATATGGTCATTTGGTCTTTTCATTGTCATTCTTGGTGATTGGGATTAAATGCTGGGCATTTTCTATTAAAAGTATAGAGGCTCTAGATTAATCTCCCCAAGGTGGATTTGATTTTCTAATAGCAGAAAGATTGTTCTAGGAAGATCACCTTTATCCAATTAGACACTGAAACTATTCAAGGCTTTGTTTCAGGTTTTGTGAAAACTGTTTCCTGTTGCCTTCACTTATAGGGCATAGCCCTGCAGGGTTTGAATGAACATTTACAGTGTTTCTAGCATCCCTCCTCCCTTGGCCTCTCCTGAGCTTTTTATTCTGGTCTCCTAAATCCTACATGATCTGGCTCCACTTACCTTGCTACCATGTCTTACACTATTCTCCCTCTCTACTTCTTTTGCTCTAATCTTACCATTCTTTCATTGCTGTTGCTTAAGCATGCACACTTATGTCTGCCTTAGATTTGTTGTAAAAGCTCTCTGTTCTGCCCAGCATGCTTTTCATCAAGCCTGCCTGCTTCCCACTCATTCAGGTCCCAGGTTAAATGTCACATCTGCAGAGCACTCCCACCCCTCAGCATTTTCTATCTCATCAACCTTTTTACTTTATTTAGGGCATTTAAAATCATGTGATTCTTTTTTTCCTGTTTGTTATTTGTATACTTCACTGAAGTAGAAGATAAACTCCACAAAAACAGGGACCTTATCTTTATTGTTTGCTGCCTTATCCCCAGCATCTAGAACTGTCCTCTCCAGTATAGTAGCTAACTTGCCACATATGGCTATTAAGCACTTGAAATATGGCTAGTCAAAATTTGAAGTACCCCCCCAAAAAAAAATTGAAGTATAAGAAGAATAAAATACATACCAGGTTTTGGAGACTTAATATACACAAAAATAATGTAAAATATATTAATTGTTTTTTATTAATTGTTTTTATATTGATTATATTGAAATTATAAAATTTGGGATATATAGGTTAAATAAAATGTATCATTGAAATTAATTTCACCTATTTCTTTTTCCACTATTTTTAGTAAGGTGAATACAAATTTTAGAATATATATGTGGCACACATTTGTGATGTGCATTCATTTCTATTCTTCAAAATTGACCTATGGTAATCACTGCCTGGAAAGAGCTGTCCTTTTTATTTAGGTTTTTTTCTATTTTCTTTCTTTTCTTTTCTTTTCTTTTCTTTTCTTTTCTTTCTTTCTTTCTTTCTTTCTTTCTTTCTTTCTTTCTTCCTTCCTTCCTTCCTTCCTTCCTTTCTTTCTTTCTTTCTTTCTTTCTTTCTTTCTTCTATCTTTCTTTCAAGATTTATTTATTTGAGAGAGAGAGATAGGGAAAGGGGGATAAAGGGAGTCAGGAGAGAGAGACAATCTCAAGCAGACTCCCTGTTGAGCACAAAGCCCAATGCAGGGCTCAGTATCACGACCCTGAAATCATGATCTGAGTGGAAATCAAGAATTGGTTGCTTAACTGAGCCACCCGGGGGGGCCTCTTCCTTATTTTCTTAATATCGCAAACAGAAAAAATATGATAATTTCTTGTTAGTCCAAGTTTCCAAAATGTTACTTAAGATGATGACTGTTGAGGATATAAATTTGTTTTTACTTCTTTTACTTATTTATTAAAGATTTATGTATTTATTTTTAGAATGAAACAGAGAGAAAGAACATGAGCAGGGGGCGGATCAGAGGGAGAAGGAGAATCTCAAGCAGAATCTGTGCTGAACTTGGAGCTCAGCATGGAACGTGATCCCATGATCCTGAGCTCATGACCTGAGCTGAAACCAAAAGTTGGATACTTAACCAACTTAGCCACCCAGGCATCCCCATTTTTACTTTGAAAGACAGGCTTCAGGGTTTTTATTTGGTGATTTGTTTAAAATTTTTTTCAATAACTGGTTAGTTTCTCTGTATTTTTCCTATTTTGGAGTACTAACCCTCACTTTTTTCAATACAAAGTTCTGTTGAAATTATTCCCTTTCTAAATGTTATAGTTAACTTCCTATGTGTCAAATAAAACACAAATATTTAAAAACAAAAGTGTTTGGGCTGTTGTATCTTAATAAGATCAACTAGGCATTAAGAGAAGATAAAATTTTACAGAAGTGCTTGAAACTTTATGATACCTATTTTGGATGGCCAGAGGAGGTCATTTGATCTTTTATTTTGCTGAAACTTTCGGCCTTCATTCTTTTGGACAGCCTACTAGTAGGCTAAGACCCCTAAAATATTTTTTGTACAGGAAGGTATAACTTTTTTTTTTAAGAGCAAGAAGAGTGAAAAAATGGAGGATACATTCTTAAATAAGATAAAATGAAACAATTCTTTTTTTCCCCTCACTAGTCTATTCCATTTACGATATGAACCTGTTCTTGGATTTTCTTTAGCTGAACATTTCTTGATTGGGTTTGATAAACTGTTATGAAATCACTGATTAAACGAAGCAACTTTTGATTCTGGAAACAGGATTCATTGAGCATACATACACTGAAATAGTTACACTTGCAAACATCTATATGAATGGACAAATATATACATGAAAATTAAGGTATGTTTTTAGAAGGCAGCTTAAACACCTAACAGTTTGGGGAAAGGCAGTGGAACATATGAGCTGTGATTTTATTTTTTTAAGATTTTTCAGGAAATGGAAAATAATGGCAAATCACACCCATCAAGTTCCAGTAACTCAAAACACTTATTCTCAGTCTACGAGAGACTAAAACAAGACCTTTTATTCTTGGAATGACATTTAGTTGCTCTGGTCTTATAAGAACAGCTAAACTTTTCCTTCTTATTTTCTCTCTAATGAGAGAGTGGTATCTGGGTTTAGATTAATTTTATTTTGAATGGCTATTTGGTCATATGCTGCAGGGCAGTAACATGACTTTTCTTCCTGTGGAAAGGATGAAATAACCACAAATCATAAAATTCATTTTCTGGTTCATAGATAATTATTACAATGGGTACTAAATATTTCAAAGCTATAAATATTTTCCAAAGTATTATTTATGGGAACTTCATGCAAGTAAAAAATATTTTCTGAACAAGAAAATATCTTCCCACTATTTTAAGATCCTAGTTTGTTCCACAGAATGAAATTAGGCAGACCCCCCCCCCCCAAAAAGGACAACAATATATATTTTAAAACATTGTAGAATTTTAATTTCTTAAAAGAAATTAGGCAGACCCCCCCCCCAAAAAAGGACAACAATATATATTTTAAAACATTGTAGAATTTTAATTTCTTAAAAGAGGCCTAAATTTTGAGAAAGGCAGGAGTTGGGCCAGTTCTGATTTCAACTGGGGAAATACTGCTCAATTAGAAAATGTCTCAAAGGAAGGTGTGAAATAATTGGAAGTTTGAAATAACAAATCAAGTCAAGGAGACTGTGCAAAAAGTCAGTCTTTAGCAAGACCACAAATTATCAGGGTATCAAAATATCTGTTCAGGGCTTGAAAACTCTATTTAAGATGAAAATAACTTGAAGGCAAATCCTGTAGAGCAAGAAAAAATTTGAAGCTTGAAAACTAATTGCTTTCAATTCATGGGTTAGAAGGCTGGCTGACCAAACACATTCATAGGCCAACAGCCCTACTTTCCTAATGAGAAACAAAACTTTCTCTTCTTGAGATTACTTCTGTAAACTATATAGATTAAACATGGACATGCATTGCTATTCTTTTGTTAAATAGATTTCTGTGTTTCTGAGCAAAGACATGGGACCTTAAGATCAGCCTGCTTAATTTAAAGATTCTAAGGTTTTTTTAGAATTTATAGAGATAATTGAAGGGATTTTTTTTTGTCATTGTTTTGAATTTATCATGAATAACTACTCTCATTCCTTTGGTATACGATGTCTTGCCATGCATGTAGAGGATATTCTTCGCATTGTCTATCTAAAAATCTGTAAGCCCCAATTTATAGATTATCCTTAACAAAAGTTCTGAAGGGTCAGCACAAAGAGAAGGCTCTCATGAAAGACTTTCTTCTCACTGCTCAGTACACTGGCTGTGAGAATGTACTTTGCTGCAAAAAACAGCATACCTTACCAAGAGTGACTTTATTCTTCCCATTTAACAAGAAGGTAGGGCTGATCTAGTGATTCAACAAATCACTAATAACCCACACACAGTCTTTCTTTTTGCTATACTATATTAAACACCCTTCATTCTGCTTCATGGTTGTTAACATCACTCCTGAAGATACAGGCAAAGGGAATGAAGGCAAGTTGGTCAGCTCCATTTATTAGTTCATCATGAGCTTTTCCATAAGTCCCCTTCCAATAGCCCCTTATGTTTCCTTGAGCATGCTTGGTCACATGGCTACCCCAGCTGCAAGGGAAGTAGTAAATTAGGAGTAATATTAAAGAGCTGGCTTAGGCCAAAATGCCTGGCTTTGGGCACTTGCCATCCAGACTCAAATCAGGATGTGTTAGCAAGAAAGGAGACAATGAATAGTTGGCAGGAAATGTTCCCGTGCATGTCACTTGAAATAAATTTTGAGCTGGTGTGAAGTATTCCTGAAAATGGTATGTGTTATGTGATGTTAATCCTACTATCTTTCAAGCTACCTTTTGTAATTCCATTACAAAATTGATGTTTCAAATATAATGGTAAAATTATATCTTGACTAAATCATCGAAGCATTGAGATGGATAAAGAAGAAAAATCTACAAGATTTATAACTTTCAGGCCTCTTATTTATATAATTCCTTTAATATGTAGACATTTGGTAAAAAGTATCAGGCTGTATGTATGATGGCCTTTCACAAGAGAAATAAATTGAGAAGGACCTGTCTTATTTCATCTTTCATAATCTCCTTGTTGCAAGCAAACCATATTTATGTTTCCATTTTTATAAATAGTGATAAAGAAAGTAATGTTTTTTTTTTCTTCTTTGCAAGTTATTGAAAACCAAATAGGACCATACCTAGGGCACGTGTACATAGAACCAACCTTTCACAAATGTCACTAAGAAAACTGATCTTAGCATCTCAGAGGATGCTTCCATTCATAATCACTGCTCTTTCCCCATATTTAAATGATGAATTTTTTTCCGTGTTCTTGGTATTCATTGCACTTTTACTGATAAGTCCCCAAATTCCAGATCTATAACTCACTAAAAATGTGTTCTATCACACCCTACCATAAAACCGTGTCTCTCCTGCTTAACAGGCTATAGAGGATAGATAATCCAGAAATTATTGAAATAATATGGTCATAATTTACAATGTACCATCTTAGGACTCGAACATGAGGCACAAAGATAAATACATATTACAGTAACATGGAGAAAAGGCATGGATAGATTCATAAACAAGGCAAGGCAGCAGCACTCTGGAGGTGATTATTCATTTTGGTCAGTTTGGTAAGAAAATGTTTCAGAGAGAGGAGAAACTTGAATTGATTTTGAAAGGTAAATAAAAGTGTGTTAGATGGACATAAGAGTTAAGGTGGTAATTTGCAGGTAGAAATATGAACATGAAGATGTTATATTACATAGTAAAATTTGAGAATGTTAAGTTCTCTGCAATGACTGAAACTCAGGCTGCACCAGAGTTATTTGTTAGATGAATATGGGTAAGTTGAACAAAGACAGTGGAGAATAATGGTCATCATATTAATGTATTCTGACTTTATCCTGTAGGGTTTTCTCTAGAGTCTTAAAATGATCATATTTGTGTTAAACAAGAATGCTGTGAAAAGCAAAGGATAGAACCATGAGCTCCAGGTATTTCCGTCATCTAAGAATAAGACAATTAGGTTCAAGCTCTGAGCTAACGCAATAACCTGGTGATTGAGAAGAAAAGTGGTATAAGAAAAAATAGGAAATGAAAATCAACAGTTTTGAGGCTGATGGGATGGGGGATATAGAGGAATTCTTTCTCTTTTCTGGTTTCTGTGCCTAGGTCCTTCTCATATTTTGCTGCCTGAACAATCATCTTATTTCCATGCTGTATTAGGTGTATGGGTGTGTGTAAGGGGATTAGTTAGTTAATTAGTTAAGGGAATTGGCTTATGTCTCGTGTGGTCATGAAGGCTAAGAAGTCCTACAAACTGCTGTCTGCAAGCTGGAGAACCAGGGAAGCCTGTGGTATAATTCAGTTCAAGTCCAAAGGGCTGAGAACCAGAAAGCTGCTCATGTTGGTCTCAGAGTCTGGAGGCCCAGAAGCCAGAAACTTTGATATGAGAGCTCAGAAAGAGATCTCTCACCCCTCCTTCACCTTTTTTTCTATTCAGGCTCTCAGTGAATTGGACTATGCCCACCCACACTGCTGAGGGTGGATCATCTTCACCCAGTCTACTGAATCAAATGCTAATCTCTTCCAGAAACGTCCTCCTAGACACTCCCTGAAATCATGTTTTACTAGCTATCTGGACATTTAGCCTAGCCATGTTGACTGATAAAATTAATCATCACACACGCTTTTTTAAATTTTTAGTGAAAGTTATACTTTTTTTGGAATGTCCTCAAATATGTATCCTGACATGTTAAAACTTCAAATACATATTAAGGATTGTCCCATTGTCACTGTTTCCATGACACTTCGCTTCTACTGCTTGGAATTCCCTTCTCCTTTCTACATGGCAGAGATATTTCTTGAGTTTTATAGTAACATCACATTCTCCAATGTATTTTAGATATCTCCTGTTCTCCACAAGGAGAGTGCTCTTCTACTGTTGAATCTGTCTAAACTGCCAGGAAAAACAATGGTGGAACAAAAACTTGCCTTCTTTGTTTATGAGTCTTTTACACCCTTAGAAGGATAAATTACACATAGAAAATACTCGAGGACTCTACTCAGTGAATGAATAAATTTCTGCTAGAATTTGTCAACTTGAAAGTTTTAATTAGACAATTCAAAATGCCTGGGGAAAGATTTAAGTACAATTGGTTTTATAGAATAGGATGTATATAATGGAACTGTTTATTAACTCTAATTATGGAAGTCCAGATAGTCAGATATTTAAAAAAATAATCTGCAGTGAAAAGGAAGGGTAACATCCTAAGAAAATTTATTTGTATTTATTTTACTACCTCAGCTATTTTCTAACACTTGAGATTCCAAACTTGGTACAAAAAAGTGGAAGAAAGAATGGGTGATGGGCACTGAGGAGGGCACTTGACAGGATGAGCACTGGGTGTTATTCTGTATGTTGGCATATTGAACACCAATAAAAAATAAATGTATTATTAAAAAAAAAAAAACAGTTGGCTTGTGTTCAAATGTGAAGTTGTCTTAAACACAGATGGGCAAGGACACAACCTCTCCTGGCCTTGACAGAGGTGATGGAAGCCCTCACCCCTCTTGTACTATCAAGCAACCTAATATGAATCCCCAAACCCAAAGCAGAATAATAAAGTTGCCAGCCTTAATAGCAATTGTACTGTGGGTTAGTATGAAAAGAAAGTAAATAGAATTTTGTTCACTGTACTCCAAGGTACTCTGTGGAATGCAAAGGAAACAAGAGGGAAGAAAGGATTATTCAATAAATGGTATTGGGAGTTGCAGGTAGCCATGGGGGAGGGGTGGGCCATGGATCACACCAGGCATCTTACCCCAAAATACCGACAGAGAGGTTAAAATCCTAATGTAAATAGATATATATCGGCATACGAAAAAAATGGAAACATTTTAGCTCAGTCATCTTAGAGTGAAAGTCCTTCCAAACATCATATAAATACCATAATATTAAAAAAAATAGGGGTACCTGAGTGGCTCAGTCCGTTAAGTGTCTGATTTTGGTTTGGCGCCTGCCTTTGGCCCAGGGCGTGATCCTGGAGACCCGGGATCGAATCCCATGTCGGGCTCCCGGTGCATGGAGCCTGCTTCTCCCTCTGCCTGTGTCTCTGCCTCTCTCTCTCTCTCTGTGTGACTATCATAAAAAATAAAAATTAAAAAAAAATAAATTAAAAAAAAAAGTGTCTGACTTTGGCTTGGGTCATGATCCCAGGGTCCTGAGATCAAGCCCTGCATTGGCTCTGTTTTTCCTTCTTCCACTTTCTCTGTGCGGGCGCTTTCTCTCTCTCTCTCTCTGTGTGTGTCCAATAAATTAAATCTTTAAAAATAAATAAATAAAAACATCAACAATTTGATTACCTGATTTTTTTTCTTAAAATTTTACTAACCCTAGCAGTACAAGGTTGGGCCTTTTATTTTTTATTTTTTAAGTAGACTCTGTGCACAACATGGGGCTCTGTCTCATAACCTGGAGATCAAGAGTCACATGCTGTACCAGTTGAGCCAGTCAGACATCCCTGGTTGCATAAAATTTCAACAAATTCTTATAAAAATGCTATAAACAAAGTCAAAAGTCAAGTAATAAATTGAGGAAATAGATTTGTAAAGCAGGTCAGAGACAAAGGTTTAATTTCTTTAATATTTGTATCTTTTATAAATCAATAAGAAAGAAGATATTTTTATTTTCCTTTATGTCAATTATCTGTTAATATCCCTTTCCCATTTTTTAGGTTGTTTTCTTTCGTAAGTAATTATTTGACAGATATACCTGGACATATGAATTTATAATAGCAGAATACTGGAAATAATTGAAATATTTATAAATAGGGGACTAGCTAAAAAATTATCAAACATCCATATAATAAAATACTACTGAGTTCAGCAGGCCATTTTTATTGATATAAAATGATATCTATGATACATTAAGTGGGGAAAAAAGTCACCATTATGTATGTATGTGTGTGAAGTATTTCTAGTGGGCTACATCTGCATAAAAAGTTCTTATTCATATATGCTTCTAAATCCATGTACCTCTGGAAAAAAAAGACATTAGAAAAAAATGGTAATCACTGTTTTGGGTAAGGAAACTAGATGCATAGGGAATGTCTGGGAGTTGAGTGAGACTATACCCATAATCAAACACTTTAGTGATTTTGCAGCTGAACATAGAAATATTCACAGTAAGTGAAGAAGGTAAAGCTATAAATAACCGCATATCCATTTTAGGCTAAGTTTTAACAACTAATGAGTTTGTCGTAAATTTACATTGTAATTTAGCATTTCAGAAATGAAATTTGATTTCAGAATGAAATTGGATTATTTGGATTTTGTACCATGTAAAAATGTTACTCATTTGAAAAATAATACTACAACTATGTGGAAGAGCAAGACTGTGGTGCATTGGTGTTCACTTAGTCAACATATGTTGAGTCAGTGCCTTCTGAAACCAAGTCAAAGCTTGGCTCCATTCTCTCTAAACTATGTGTCTTGCAAATATAATGTATCTAAAACTTAATTTAATCCTTTGTGAAATGAAGAAAAAAACACTTCAGCCTAACAGTTGTTTGTGGGATTTACTAGGCTAACAAATAAGCAAAAATCAGCATTGTACTCAGGAAATATTTGAAATTGAAGCGGTGGAAATAAGGCTTGTTGGTTGTTAATAATTAAATTATTAAGCAAAGCTTAGCTAGGCATTTTTCTATAGTGTTCAGAGAAGTGGTATGTTGAGAGTTAGGATTGTTAAGAATGGATGAGGGGAAACCAGAGGATTGTACCTTGGCAGCTGGGCCACCTTCAGAATTGAGAGCAAAAGACATTTCCCGCTTGAAACAGAAGCTTTTATTTATTTGTATTTTTTTTTTTACAAAAATTTATAATACTTATTTTACTTTGACCACTTATTAATAATAATTTTTAAAATAATTTTGTCCAGAATCAGGCAATTCGCTGTCTGTGCAACCTTGGGCAATTTACTTCATGTCTCAGGCCTCTGTTTTGCAAATTGATGACAGTACTAAGGACCTAGCTTAGTGTTGTTCTAAAGACTGAATGATTAATGCATATGAAAAGCTCTTAGTGCTATGCCTGGCACCTGGTGCCAGCTGTATAAGCATTACCTGCTACTATCAAAGTAATCAGTAGCAAACTCCTAAAACTAAAAGATTGGGGTTTGTCTTCATGGGCAGGACAAAGATACTGAAGGGATAGAGTTCCTGATTCTCTGAGGCTCACTCAGAGAGTGAGAGGGGGATGCCCATGAAAAAATAGGGTGTAGAGGGATAGGGGAAGAGAGACAAGAGGCTCCTGGAGCTACCAGGGGTGGATCATAGGCTGAGAACCTCCATAGAAGTTTTTAAATTCTACAGAGATAATATATGGTGCATTTCCTGAATATTACGTCACACATTCAGTAGGGTCTGAGACTATAATCAAATGCATCAATAATTATATAAGTAAACATGAATATTCATGTTTTAAGTAAATATATATATTTACTTAATAAAGTAAAATGAACTAGGGGTGGTAGAAGGGGAGGAGGGTGGGGGGTGGGGGTGAATGGGTGGTGGGCACTGAGGGGAGCACTTGACAGGATGAGCACTGGGTGTTATTCTGTATGTTGGCAAATTGAACACCAATAAAAAATAAATTTATTATTAAAAAAAAGTAAAATGTGTAAATTGTTAATCATTTTTTATAGGCCATGTTTTACCAACCAACAAGTTTGTTACAAACTTACAAAATAACTTCAGTATTTCAAAAATAAAATTAGATTTTGGAATGAAACTGGATTTTAGAGTTATATATAAGAGATTGTAGAGGGGGCTAAGTTCATAGTAATTTCGTTTTAATTGAATAGCAAAATATTAAGCATAAAGAGCATATTCAGTAGACAGGATGTGGTTGAGTTAGTCACGGATGGATTCTAGAGAAAGTGATTCTTGAGACTATTTTGTCTCTAAATAACATAACTATTTATTATAGTACCTATATGTTGCCCACCATAATGAATCATAGCATAGCTCTGTGATTAGAAGAAAGCAATATGACTCTCCCAACTGCTTGTTAGACGAGATGGCTTATCCAATAATAAGTCCAACCGAGGGATAATTTCAAAGGTTGAGTCAGATCTTTATGTAATTTGGAATAGAGATTTTCAAAGGAACATGGCTTAAATAAAGACCCAATTCTTGTTACCAGTTAAAGGACACAGTTTAAAAGGGAGAAATCAGTGAAGGAGACCAATCCTTTCATTCAACAAATATTTACTGAGTGTCTGTTTCATGCCAGGCACTGATCTGTGTTGTGGGATTAAATGTTACACATGGGGACTTTGCCTAAATAAGACTTACAAAATATAAAGAAGGTAATATCAGATATTTTAAGTGCTGTGATAATAAAGTGGAGTAAGGTGATTGGTAGTTACCGCCTGCTTAGGTAAGATGGTCAAGGAAGGAAGGCTCTATGATGAAGTGCCATTTGAGCCCAGATTTGATTTATTGAGGGAATCAGCCATGTGAGGATCTAGGAAGAATGTTTCAGGCAGAATGTACAGAAAGTTCCAAAGACCTGAGGCAGGAACAAACGCATTGGCCTGTTTGAGAAAGAGGCAGAAAACACCCTAGCCAGCTGTGGTATAAAGGCAGGAGAGCAGTGAAAACAAAGTAGATTGGTCGTGGATGGCCTTAGTGACCAGCATAGTGCTTTTGGGTTTTATTCTTCACAATATGGAAGATTTTGGAAGACCTTCAAAAAGGGGAATGACCTGATCTGGTTCGTGTTCTTTTATTTATTTATTTATTTATTTATTTATTTATTTATTTATTTATTTATTTATTTATTTATTTATTTATTTATTTAGAGATTTATTTATTTTAGAGACAGAGAGTGCAGAGGGAGAGGCAGAAGGAGAGAGAAACCTAAGCAGACTCTGTGCTGAGCACAAAACTGTATGTGGGGCTGGATCTCATAACTCTGAGATCACCACCTGAGCCGAATCAAGAGTCAGGGGCTTAACTGACTGAGCCACCCAAGCCTCCCTGATTCATGTTCTTAAAATACAGGTTGGCTTTTTGTGGAGAAGAGACTGTTAATAGGAATGAGAGTGGGAGTTAAGTTGGAGGCTTTTGTGGTGGGAAAATTTGAGGAATTTAAGGAAACATGGCCCATTCGTAGATTTGATGTGAGGTAAGACAGGAATGGAGATTAAAGTGCAGATCGTTGACTTAATCAAGTTGAGTGGATAGTACAGTCCTAAAGCACTATTGATACATGACTGATTGATGGGAATGATTGAGAAAAGTGCAGATTTGGAGGCAAATATCGTAATTTAGGGTCAGATTAATGTAAGAAGCTTACAGAATACATATGGCACAGTACCTATGTATTGATACTAATTACACAAAGGACATACAGCTCAGTCCTGGGAATGTGAATATGGAAGTCATAGCCTATAGGTGATATTTAAGATACAGGATAGTATAAAGTCACATAGTGTGAGAGAAGGTACAGAGAATATAAAAAAAACGGAGACAAAATTTGGGTTGAGTAGTTAAGAGGAGTAAGTAAAAGAAAGGAAATGAGTAAAGGAAAATGCTGAGGACAGAGAAAGAAAACCAGGTGTTGGGGAAGTCAAAAGAGAGACCATCCAACTGTACCAAGTCATTTTGAGTGGTAGAATAACATGAAGACAGAGAGTTGGCCACTGGACCTGGCAGCATGAAACTGTTTCTTGACCACAGTAAGAGTGGAATGATAATGATGTAAGGTTGGTTCCAGTTGATTGAGAAAAAGAACAAAAGTCGAAGGTGTGGAGGTAACACAAATACCCAGCAACTGAGTGAGTTTTCTTCTGAAAGTGAGCAGAGAAATAGAGCTGTGGCTTGATAAGTGCACATGAAATGGTGATATCCTATAAGTCCACTGTGAAAATGCCTTGAAAATTACACAGTAATTAGGGGGCAAAAGCGTATTTTTTTTCTTAATATGTTTGCTTGTAAGATGTGTTTGTAGGCATGTGCTCATTCATATGTATGGATACTTCAGTTCATATTTCTTGGAAAGAATAAGAAAGTGCATCTGCATCTCACTCTGATGGCATGATTTTGAAGGGATTTGTCCTGAAGCTCTTATGCCCCTTACGGATTGCTACACTAGATCTGGAATGTCAGGTTCCCCTGCCTGCCTCAGCCGCTTTCAGGACGTTCACAAACCAAAGGCCAACACACCTTTTTCCTTCTCTCTTTGGCCTTTCTCTGTAATTCCAATTCGAATACAAAAATAACTCTGGTTTTTGTTCCAGCCACATAGCTTAACTTGGTTACAAATAGTTTTAAGGGTATGGGGGTGTGGATTGTGGGAGAAAACCAGCTCCTGTGCGCAGGGGCTGAAACTTTTGAAAGGAGGTCACAGAGACCCACAGTAGAGTTTAGAAATATTTTTTTATTTTTATGAATAGATCCCTGTAAAATATGTGACTTCTTGGTTATATCTTGCTTATAGTATAGAAAAGTATTATTCATAAGATAGCGGGAGGAATTAACCTGAATTATAATTCCTATGTTTTGCAGCCATTAGAGTTGGTCACAACTCCTGTTATTTGTGTCATTACAGTAGCAAAGAGAATAAGATTCTAGGGCGGTGAATACAGGCATAGTCCTCTCCTCTTTTATCCTTCCATAATGCCTGGATCGAGAAAGAATGGCCCATGAAATGGCCAGTCATCAGAAACAGATGTGTTAGCACGGAGGAAGAAGGAATGTGAAGATGAACACATTTTACCGAGGAGCAAATCCTACATTGATGAAAGAAGACAACTGGTTGTGAGACAATCCCCTCCTTCTTTCCTGGATAGAATAAAGAGAAGGTGGCAATTTAAGACCCTACAATTATATCAGTGATTACTATGAGTTAATGAGCAGCAAGGTCAAGTGACCTTTGTGCTCTCTGGGGGCATGTTGACTTGGATTTTGTTCTAGGACTTTCTGGCTGGCTCATCAAACATTTGCCATTTACTACAACAGTGATGGTTCGTGTTCAAAGTTCATAGTGTTGCCTGTGCTCAAGTTGAACATGCAGGTATTGGAGACTTTATGCTATTCCCCACCCACAGTTGCCAGTTTACTTCTCATGGTCTTTCACTTTAGTAAGAGCAGAAAACGTAACCCTGGGAACACTGGGTCTCAGAGGCAGGGCTGGTGCATAGATTGTGCTGTCTGACTTTTCATGGTTAAATGAGACCTTTGTTGACACTTGACTTAAGTGTGATTATCCCCAGTTGAAAATTTGAGAACCAGACCATTTAGCAGTGGATTGGTGCCGCATGTTGCCGAGTACCCCGTGAAAGTCTTCACTGTGAAGGGCTAGCACACAACACCTGAAATTTATAATAACCCCAGAAGTGAGCTTGGATGCACTCCTTGTTTGTGGGGTTGTCTAACCACTAAATGATTGATGAGGGGCCTTAGTGGATGAGAATGTTGATTCACTGAAATGTGTAAAATGTACATTTCCTTTTTTTCAGTATAAACTACCAATGTATGGTCAGTGTATTTAAAAGGCTGGTAATGTGAGTCTTTGTTAGTGTTACCCTGTGTTTTATTTCCCTTTGCTTTCCTGGAACAACTAACTCTAATGAAACCTGACGTCCTAGTGCTAAAATATGTTGACTCTCCCACTCTGCCCTTATTGTGCATTGAAAATATGCATAAACTCTTTGCTAAATCACCAGCCTTAAAGTGTTTAGAGCTTCTTAGGTTTCTCAGAGGTGAACATGGGCCCCAGCCTATTTGTTTTCTTATTGAAATGTGGGGCAACCAGACATGAATGAAGGTGAGCAAAACTGGAATCAATAGCCAGTCCTTGCGGTGGATACTGTGATGTGTATCACCTTCAAGGCCTTTGGGACCAACTGATTTCCCCAGTTGATGATGGTGAAGGATCCTGGCTAAGTTCTTCTAGAAAGTTGCCATCACAAGAAGATAACTGCCTGGTTATCTCCCAAGGGGAGCCCACATCCAATAAAACATCAATAGGACCGTGGTATAAAGGGCTGGCCATCTTGCCTTACCGCGGAACAACTCTGAAGGGACTTCCTAGCTCCAGAGCTCTCTTTGAGACCAGCTAATAACTGTTGCAGTGCCTTTCTGTTCAGTTTGTCATCTGCCCACTTCTGCTTCTTTGAGCCCTTCAAAAGTGCTGATCCCAAGAGCTCTTCAGGAAACTGCATGTAAGTCTCTATCTCAGAATCTGGTTCCAAGACAAAGTCCGCTTTAGAGTGTTTAGAAGATGAGCAAGCTATTTCTGAAGCTGTCAGAAGTGGAGAACCCAATTCTAAATGTGAAAGACAACTTTTCTGCCTTTTTTTCTTTCTTTTGTAAATAGCCAAATAGACTTTTTTATTTTATTTTATTTTATTTTATTTTATTTTATTTTATTTTATTTTATTTTTATTTATTTATTTTTCTTTTTCAAATAGGCTTTTTTTTTTTTAAATAAACATCTCTTTAAGAGTATGGAATGGGAATTATAAAGAAGCTGAGAGGAACTAGTTGTAACGAGGATTTAGTGAACTTGTTCAGATCCCAGTTCTGTCATTTGGCATTAGTCTTTACTTTCTGATCGTTGTTTGTAGCAGGATGATAGCCTTCTGGGGATATTTCTCAAATAGTGTTAAAAATTCAGATTCCATGATCTTTCTCACTAGTTAGGACTTATAGGGGAGGATCTGGTTATTTGTATATAAGAATCATTCCAGGAGATACTTCTATTCAGGCAATTTTGGGAAAACTGTGACCACAAGTTTATCAAATGCTGCTATTAAGTGAAGCTGTTTTTATAGAAATAATAATGACACATTATCTGCATGGAGCCACATTTTGTTACCAGCTGCCTTAACAGTCTCTAGGCCCAAATAACTACCTCTTCTGCTCTTATATTGGTTATCAAGAAAACCACAGTAATGAAAATAGTAAACAAATTGGATGTGCAGTTTTTCAAAGCACCATTTGGTCATGATGGAGATTAATGTGCCCTGGTGATAGAGCAAAAGAATCCCTTTGAGGCTAGAAAGCTGATTATTTAATGCCTTCTCTTCATGTCCAGGAATCGGGATAGATGATGACAAAGTAGCTTTAGCACCTGCCTGGTAGATTGAACCTGGAGCGTGTAGGTAGGCATCTGTCGGTAGGCATCGTGAGCTCTTCCTTCTCAGTGTTTCCTGAGATCCCCAACTTTCTTCCGCATGACTGGTGTTGTTCCTTACTTTGCTTTCTGTATTACAGAGGCACAGATAAATGCTGGGAAATCTACTATCCATGTAGCCATATGTCTACAGAAGCTAATTCATGCTGCAGAACATTGTGGTATTTTAAGTTTTGTGACCCATCAGGATAAATTACCCTGATGCTGTTGCAATGATGTTAGGTCAGAAATATCTTTATTTTTCATTTCTTTAAACTATAACAAGTTTTTTTGATATAACAAGTTACCTGTCATTACAACCATAAAAATAAAGTCATTCATGTCATTTTTGTTGGCTCTGTTAGGAAGTTAGCAATTTTAGACTCAAAAATTAGATTTAGTTACTCTGTCTTTCATGAGAGTATTGGGGATATCAGGATTTCACCACTTTTAAATAGTGATAACCAAGAAGTCTGCAGAAAATAAGCTTTATTACATCTATGGTAATGAAGCTTGCTGTTCCAAGGCTCTAACAATTCCTTTGGGTGTCCCAAAGAGTCGGAGCCAAAGTAGCCAGAAGTGTGTCTTTTTGACAGTCTAAAGACTCCACAGACATTGGTTTCCTATCCTTTGACACTTGTATGGGGTTGGCATTTCCTCCATAAATGTACTTGGTTTCCCTCAGGATCATTCAGTGGGTTTCTTTGACAAATTTACAGTCCTGACTGGATTTGTGATCATAAGATAAAATCTTTGACAAATTTCTTTTCTTCCCCCTCCTGACTTGAAATTGTGCTTTGCTAATTAAAACTTTCAATCTGATTACCATGACTTTATTATCAAATTATCTAAAGAAAATTTATCCTGAAAAATAGTTCAGTAGTTATGCTGTATGTTTAGCCTAAGAAAAAAATGCCGTTATACATATTATTGCCTAGAACTTCAGATATAGTGGACAATTTCATTGAGTATTTGAATATTTGGGCTACTTCAGAGTAGTTTTTCCCTTTTTGCAAGATGATTTTTTAAAAACCTAGATGAAAACACTTGTATTTCCATAGATTGTGGCAGTACATAGATGTACATAAATATAGACATAGTTAAACAGTATATAGACACAAATCAGCATAAGCAATAAGATGCCTGAATCAAAGTTTGCTGTGTGTTTCAACCCATATTTATGGTCAGCAGACCTTTCACAATGGAAAAAAAAAAACAGCGAGCATCATATGAAATGATGCCTTAAACATTTTATAACCTCTAGTTGAGAAGCCAATAATCAAGCAACTTTTACTCATTTCTCATAGTACCAAAAGCAAACAGCAATAACAAAAACTAAAACAAAATGTTTGGATTATTTTAACCTTTTGGATGATATTGAAGGTGCATTGAAAATAGAGACGAGGTGAATAAAGATGAATGAAGTTTCAACTGATAATATAACTAGGATTTGGTGGTTAATGGGACTCACTGAAACATAAATTTAATGAAGACAAGAAACCTGTTGGTTCTAAATGGTGGGAATACAGTAATAAACAAGAGAGTGTAGGTAGTCAATATTTATTCAGTAAATTAATGAATGAAAAATAAGAAATGAAGGAGATAGGTTTATCTCAAGTTTCTTGATTGGGATGGTGAATGGGTAATCTCTTAAACCTGTGAAGCCCAATATGGTAGCTGCACGTGGCTATTTATATTTAAACTAATTTGAGGGGTGTTTGGGTACAAAGTTAAGAACCCAATTCTTGATTTCGGTTCAGGTCACGATTTCAGGGTCCTGAGATCATCCCCTCCACCAACCCCATACTCTCTCTCTCTCTGTCTTTCTCAAATAAATCTTTAAATTTAAACTAATTTGAATTAAAATAAAGTTAATTTATGGTTAGCCAGGCATATTTCAGGTATTCAACAGACGCAGGCTGGTAGTGGCTACCGTAGTGGACAGTATAGATACGGAACATTTCTATCATCACACAAAGTTCTGTTGGTGAGCACTGCTGTCAGCAAATTGGCCACTGTATGTGGAAGAGGAGGAATGGGATTGCTGCCTTACTAAAGTGTCAGATTTCCAACTATGTTCAGACAAGTTGTGCTGACTTTGAAGACTTGACATGTTTCAAATCCAAATTCAACTTTCTTTTACATACAACTCCCCCCTAAATCCCTATTTCAATGCTTATCTTTACCATTCTATCAGAAAACCAGGCTCAAAACGTATTTATGTCTCTTTTTCTCCATATAGTCAGATTAAAATCCCATAGACTTTTTTTCCCTTTAGTATCTTTCTTTTTATTCCTGCTACATAGTGGCTTACAGAATTTGGAATAAACTGAAATTTATAATAAGGGAAGATAATTGGTCACAAGAATAAGCACTCTGATTCCAGTACGGAAAAATATATACAAAAAAGGCAAATTTGTCACCAACTCCATCCCTGTCTATTTGAGTATGTAAATAATATTGTATGGAACTTCCCAGTTAAATTTGTTTTTACAGCTTTGTTGAGGAAATAAATTGCATATATTTAATTGTGCATTTTGGTGAGTTTTGACTTACCTGCACACTCGTGAAACCATCACCATAGTCATGATGATGAATATATTTATAACCCCCAAATTACCTTATTTTATTTATTCATGAGAAATACAGAGAGAGAGGAAGAGACATAGACAGAGGGAGAAGCAGGCTCCTTGCAGGGAGCCTGATGCAGGACTGGATCACGCCCTGAGCCGAAGGCAGACGCTCAAACGCTGAGCTACCCAGGTGTCCCCACATTATGCTCCTTTTACTCACTTCTGACCTATCTCTCTATCCCTTCACTGCTTTCCTCACTTCATCTGCTTTCTGTCTCTATATATATGCATTTGAATTTTATAGTTTTATGTAATTGCTCACATACGTATGCTTATATAAATGCTGTTTATGTGTGTGCCCTTTTTTGGTCTTACTTACTTCACTCGCAATACCTATTTTGAGATTTATCTATCCAATTTGATGAGTATTCTTTTTTTTTTTTTAAATTTCAGAGTAGTGTTCCACTATGTGGATATACTACAATTTGCTTATCTATTCAATTCTTTATAGACTTCTGTGTTCTTTCCAATTTTTGACTATTACAAATAAATCTATTGTGAATATATACAAATTTTTATACAAAATAACGTACGTATACCTTCTTTTGTCTTGCATAAATACCTTGGAGATGGAATTACTTGATCATATTGTAGGTATATATTTAAATTTTTAGGAAAATGTCAAGCCATTTTCCAAAGTGGTTGTCCAAATTTACATTTGCATAGCAATGTAAAGAAGTCCCATTTGTTCTACATTCTAACCAATACTCAGTATAATTCATATAATTCTTTGTTTTTTTAATTTTAACAATTCTAGTCAGTATATGGTAGCATCTCTTTTTGGTTTTAATTTGCATTTAAATCACATTTTCCAAATGCTCATTTACTATCTGTATATCTTCTTTAATGAAGTGTTTGTTCAAACTGGACATTTTGGGGGGATTGTCTTTTTATTAGTGAGCTGTGAGAGTTCTTTTCACATTCTAGTCACTAGTTCTTTGTCATATATGTATTTTGAAAATTTCTATCAGTCTGTAGCTTGCCTTTTCATTTTTATAATAGTATCTTTTAAAGTGTAGGTATTTTCAATTTTAGGTCCAAATTAACTTTTTTTTTTTTTTTTAATGTGAAGTGTGTGCTTTCCTGTGTCCTCTTTAAGGAATTTCAACCGAACCCACTGTCATTAAGATTTTCTCCTATATTTCTTTTAAAAGTCTTATAACTTCTATAACTTAAAACTCTATATTGAGGCCCATGATCTGCTTTGACTTGTTTTATATGTAGTGTGAGGGGAAAGGATTAAGGCTCCTAGTTTTGTTTATGGCTTGTCTGATTGTTCCGGCAAAATGTATTAAAAACATGATTTTTTTCTCTGTTGAATTTGTCTGGTTGCTTTGTTGAAAATCGATTGACCACCTACATGTGGCTCTATCTCTAGACTTTCTGTTCTGTTACATTGATGTCTATATTGATGCTGATACCAGATGGTTTTGATTACTGTAGCTTTAATACTGGTTTTGAAATCAGGAAGTGTAATTTGTCCTACTCTGTTCTTTTTTCAGTGGAGGGGCTATTTTCAGGGGCTTCTGAATTTCTACATAAATTTTAGAATCAGGTTGTCAATTTTGATGGACACAAAAAGCCTGCTGAGGTTTTGACTGGGGTTGAATTTAATCTGTAGATCACACGGGAAAGAATTGTCATCTTAATAATACTGATTTTTCCTGGCTATAAACATGGTATCATCTCCATTTTTTAGCTTATTGAATTTTTTCTCACTAATGTTTTATAGTTTTCAGCATATAGGTCTTAGAAGTATTTTGTCAGATTTACCCCTAAGTATTTCAGTTTTGTGATGCTGTTGTAAATGATATTTCTTTTAAAATTTCAATTTCAGATTATTCATTACTATTATACAAACATAATTTGTTTTCATAAACCATGTATTCTAAACTTACTAAATTCGCTTTTTTTTACATCATATTTCCTGTCTGTATATTTATTACTTCTTCTTTTGTTTTATTGCACTACCCAGAACCTCCAGTAATATGTTAAACAAATGCTCAGCTCAGACATCAATTGTTTATTGCTAATCATAAGAGGAAATCATTTCATCTTTTACCATCATGTATGGTATAAACTCTAAAATTTTTATATATTCCTTTTCTCAGATTTAGGAAGTTTCCTGTTTCTAGTGTTCTGAGTGCTTATCATTTAAAGCTACTTCTTTTTTTTTTTTTTTTTTTGAGATTTTATTTATTTATTTATTTATTTATTTATTTATTTATTTATTTGAGAGAGAGTGAGTGAGCAGTGGGGAGGGTCAGAACGAGAGGGAGAGAGAGAATTTCCAGCAGACTCAGTGCTTGAGGTGGAGCCCAATGCAGGGCTCGATCTTATGACCCTGAGATCATGACCTGAGCTGAAATCAAGAGTTGGATGCTTAACCAACCATGCCACCCAGGTACCCCTACCTGTGTTAGCTTCTATTTGTGAACTCTGTCTCCTCCACTCAGGGATATAGGTTCCCCTCCATGGGCCTTGAACTCTCTCTAGACTATACCTTCAAGCAATCATATATTTCATCTTGTTTTTGTCTTATGCTTATTTTATTTTTTTCCAGTTTTATGAGATATACCTAGCATATAGCACTGTACAAGTTTAAGGTGTACAGTATAATGACTTGGCATATATATCATGAAATGATAACCATAGTAAGTTTAGTTACCAGTTCACTTGCTTTTTTCCTTCCTCTCAGGTTATACTGTGCAATGTCTAAAAATTGTTTTCACATAGATATTTTGTATATCCTGGCTGGAAGTGGAAGTTTCTAATTAACTTATTTTACTTTTTTCTCCAAACTATTCAATAACTGTATGCTCTGGAAAAAGTGTGCTAAGTATATCCTGGAAAATAGCACTATACTTAGGGCACCAGTTTGCCAATTAAAGATTCACAGATGATAATTTAGATTAAGAAGATGAAAGAATTAGAGTCTAGCTATGATTTGGAATTTTTTAAATCACTCTCAGCTAGTCAGATAAATCTAACAATAAATACTTTGAACATTCAGAGTAAGAATTTTAAAAATGACCTTAGATTAATTTCCTTGGACTATATGCAGTTGTTATAGTGCTATTTAGACTGTATAATCAATACTTTCCAATTTGGTAAAAAAAAAATGTATATATGTAATTGTCTTCATGCTCCAGCTATATAAGAATAGGCCTATGGGTTTTCACAGCACTGTAGACTATGTCTGCACCCAACTGTATATTGTCTTGCAGATTCTGATTCAGTAGACCTGGAAAGCAGCCTTGGAATCTGTATATTTATTAAATACTGCACATGAATATGAAAAATGTGCTCTGTGTTCCAAATACCACACTTTGGAACCAGACCAGGATTGGTTTTGAATGAAGTGAGTCCTGAATTTATGTTGGGGTGAAAGTTCATCATTGAAGGTCTTGGTGTGTGTCTCTTTGTGTTTTTGTTTGAGAATTGATATGTGTAGGTAAAGATGGTGGGCAAGAAGAAGCCCCTTGACCTCTAGATACAGCAAGATCACAAGTATTTTCCTATGGTTATGTCAGGACTTTGGGGAAATAGAGAAGGCTTATATAATATTTCTCCTCCAAACCTGGTACTCATATGGGAAGCTTAGATTTGCTTAATAAAAAGAGAGATTTATGAAAGTTGGGGAAAATATATGGAATGTGTGAGGGCAATTTTGAAATCTGAGACCCTGGAGATTTCCTTAAAACAAAGAAGAGACCTATTTATCTAGAATTGTTTGGATTAAGGCTCCCTGGTACTGTTGGGCTGGGAGGAGGGAGATTCAGACATCCTTAGGGATCCTTTCAGCTTTGTCTCTGTAATTCTACATGAATAATTAGCCTTTAAGGCAGTTAGCCATTAGCCAGCTTTCTTTCCACATACTCAACCCAGTACTGTTTCTCTTATGGTCCCCTTACCTACTGCAAAATGTTATTTAGAAGCTATTTGGTTTACACTTCTCCAAGGCTATTTTTTTAGGATTTTTTTTCCCTTGTCTGGAAACCAGTAATATAGAAAGTGCTGGTTTTTTGGAGTAATGGCAAGCTAACTCAAAGGAACTGCAAGAAATGGTAGTGTGTGTGTGCGCGCGCGTGCATGCACACGCGCTCGTAAATATGAACCTCTGAGCTTTATAAATAGAAATCCTTTTCAGATAGATTTGAATAGGATTGACCCATCCTAATTACTTTCTATGTGACTAGTCCAATAGAATTGTGTAATGTGAATATGTTTCAGCATTTGGCTCTTGTACAGCAGATGCTAATTTCTAAGAGTAGAGGCTTACTTCTTATTGATTCCAAATTGCCATAGTGCCTCTTTATATTTTTACCTTGTGCAAAAAGCTTTTGGGGGAGTATGGGAAGAACTACAGAAGGTTTAGTATTTCTAGATATTTTTGCTTTTTTTCCCCTGTGATAGAGAATATCATAGGGTTTAAAAGCTTAGTCTTCAGAGTATGACACACTTATTTGCAAATCTCAACCCTGACAAGCTTGCTTATGAAACTCAGTCATACCATTTACTTGCTAAGTGAACTTGGCAGCAATTTAAACTCTGTACTTTGATTACTTTACCTCCCAAATGGGAGAAAGTAATACATTCTTCATGAAGTTAAGGAGATTAGACGTATTGTATCATTGCATGTGGTAAATAGTAAATACTTCATAAAATATTGACTACTAGTAGTAGTAGTATACCTAGCATTTCTCAGAAGAATCATTAACCATTGTTATATGAAGTTTAATGCAAAATAAAACTTTGGAGTTGTACTAGTTTTATATCATTTTAATAATTTATTCAGAGCTGTGATAATTTTTAGCTTCATACTAAAGTTTCTGCAAATGTTTATCTTTCTGTTTACTTAGAGAACATATGAAAAATAATTCTTGCTGCTACATTCCCTGGAGCATGTGAGGTAAAGTTGTCTGTTTGAGAAGCAGCTCCATCACAAACCTAAGCTTTAAATTCAAAACATCTGCCATTGACTCATTAATGTTTAAGATGAAACTAATAATCTCCTCACTTTTCAGTGTCTGTATTTACAAGAGAGAATCAGAGGAAGTAGTCTTGAGGAAAAATATTGATTCCCCGTTAGCAAACTCTGTTGAAATGCACTGTTGTAGGCCTTGTTATTCTTAAGTGTCTGGATTTTCTTTATGAATTCATTAAAAAATGTTTTAGCGGCTCTGGTGGCCCAGTATCTCATTCCAACATAAACTTACCACTGGAAAGCACATACCATTTGGCTCACCTTTTCATTTCATGGCTTAATAATAATGACAAATTACAGGTGCTGAAATGATGTTAGATCCCTTAGCATAACTGATTCAGGGCTCATATTGTTATTCTTTTCTCCAGAACTTCTTAATATATATGGCATCTCTCTCTGATTGGCAGTTAATGTCTCACATGCTGGAATTCAATTTCAATAATCTGAAAATGATACTACCTTTTTAAATTGGTAGTAACATGGTCCTGTCATTATAGCTAATTTTCAACTTCTTTTTAAGAGTATAATGTATATTGTTGGATTTTCAAGTGGTGCAGGCTGAAATGCCTTCTTTAATAGAGTGTCTCTCCTAATCTGTATTCATCTAAATCTCTTGATTCTTTCCCAAATGAATTTTTACATATCTCACTTTTTGACCAGTTGAAATATGTGTAGCTGTATAAAACATCCAGTTTTCTTTAAAGTTTATTATTCAATGGATCTTTGAAAGTGTGTAGAAATCCATTAAAGTAACCTTATACATTTTGACCCTGGTAAATTCACTTATCAAGTCCTCTTAGTTTTGCTATAGCTTTTCTTTGGAAGCTCCATGTAAATGATCATACAATCGAATAATATAGTGCTACTTCTTCCTTTCTAATCTGTGTACTTTTTTTCCCTTGTCTTATTGCATTGGCAAGGAATTCCAATACAATGTTGAATAGAGGGGATTATGATACCTTTGCACTGTTTTTAATTTTAGCTACAAATTTTGCAGTCTTTCACTATAAAGTTTGATATTAGCTGCAGATTTTTTTGTAGACATGTTAATAAAGGTGAGGAAATTTTCATTATACCTAATTTACTGAGAAAATTTATCATGATTGGATTTTTAATTTTGTCACACTTATTTTGTGTATCTACCGAGATGACCATATGTATTTTTCTCTTTTATTCTGTTGACATTATGAATTACATCATGATTTTAAAAGTTAAACCAGTTTTACAATTGTTAGGCAAAACCCCAGTTGATGATGATACACCTGATAGAATTTGACTTGTTGAAATTTTCTTCGGAACTTCTGCTTCTGCATTTGTGAAGAGTATTGATCTTACAATTTATGGTTAGCAATGCAATACCTGCCTTATGTAATGCATTGAAAAAGCTGTTTATTTTACTTGGACATATTTCTATGGAATTAGTTTTATTTCTTAAATCTTTGATAAAAGTCACCAGTAAAGTCATATGAGTCAGGAAATTTCTTTTGGGGAGGATATTCAATTGCACATTTACTTAACAGATAGGGGGCAATTTAAATGGTCTATTTCTTCTTGTGTGAGTTTTGGCAAATTTGTTTTTCAAAGTAGTTGTCTATTACATCTAAGTTTTCACATTTGTTAATGTAACTTTTCATAATATTCCATTATTATCCTTTAATTTCAAAACTATATAGTGATGTTCTCTTTTATTCTTGATTTTGGTAATTTTTAGTGATTAATCTAGAAAGAGGTTTATTAATTTTAATCTTTAAAAGTAACAACTAGCTATGGTTTCATTGGTTTTTAAAAATTATTTCTGCATTTTCTTTTTAATTGTGTTCTTCTATCAACTTCATTTCTTTCTTTCTTTTTTTTTAAACTTATGGTTTTAATTTGCTCTCTTCTTCCTCCTCCTCTTACACATTTCTCCTCCTCATTCTCATTTTCCTCTGCTTTCCTCCTCCTCCTCAGTTATTTTTTTTTAAGATTTTATTTATTTATTCATGACACACACAGAGAGAGAGAGAGAGAGAGAGAGGCAGAGACACAGGCAGAGGGAGAAGCAGGCTCCATGCAAGGAGCCTGACGTGGGACTCGATCCTGGGTCTCCAGGATCAGGCCCTGGGCTGAAGGCGGCGCTAAACCACTGAGTTACCCAGGCTGCCTTTCTCCTCAGTTCTTAAGGTAGAAGCTTATATAATTTAGATTGTTCTTTTTTTTCTAATACAAGCACTTAAAACTATGTATTTCATTCTATGCTATTGCAGGTGTATTTACAGGTTTTAATATGTTGTGTTCTGATATTTATTCATTTAGAAATATTTACTATATCAATCTTTTTCTTCATGAATTATTTAGGACTATGTTCTCTAATTTCCGTATTTGGATATATTACAGAAATAATTCTTGTTTTTTTCCTGATTTAATTCCGTTGTAGTCAGAGAACATGTTTTGTTTAATTTCAATTCTTGCTAATTTATTGAGATTTATTTTAGAATCAAGTATATGGCTTATCTTGGTGAATGAACAGTTCATGTGCACTGGTAAGGAGTTTGTACTCTGTGAATTTAGCATGTGTTTTTCTGTAGATATAAACTAAATTGGCTGATAGGTCAATCAAGTGAATTTCTATCTATATATTCTACCAAGTATCACAATATGAGCACTGAAACATTTTTTTTCCCCAGGAGCATTGAAATATTTAACTATAATTGTGCATTTGTCTTTTTTTTTAACTTATGTCAGTTTTTACCTCTGGTGTTTTGATATTTGAAGATTAAACCACTAAATTTCTATCTGAGATTCTGATAGAATTTCTGATGGAATATCATCTACAGGTACCAATTGTTTCTAGAATTAAAATTGTCTTCCTAATTGGGAGTGTGTCTGGTCGGGGCAGTGTATGGAATACAACAATCCAAGGAGAAATCGATGAGAGGCAGTCATCACAAGCATAGAGGGAAGGTTGATACTTTTAGAAAGATGTGTTATGTCCAAGCGGTCACATGGAGCAGGGGATCAGGGGCTTAGACTGCAGGCATGGACACTGGAAGGCTTCCTGGCACAGCAGTGAGTTAGAGTAAGGAACAGATATCGAGGCAAAGGCTTATTTTGGATATTGTATTAGAATAATAAGGAGACAGGCTGAAAGTGTAAACCATAGATTCCCAGTGCTAGTCACTGATAATGCCAGATATCAGGTCAAACTGGGAGATTAATCTGGGTAGTAGATAGAACCTAATGAAAAGGCCACTAATTTTGATTCAAGCAACCTGGAGTTCAAAGCACAAGTATGGCTTACCTCATACGTTACGTTGTGCTTTCTGACCATAAAAGAGATACTTGACTTTTCTACGCCTCTTTTCCCATTTTTGGAATTGAGATGATATCTATTTCACAGTACCTATGTAAAATATCGTGAAATTTAACATATAAAATCCACAGCCCAGTTTATAGTAGGTTTTCTACAAATGTTAGATTTCTTCCTCCCTACAGAGAGCTAAATTTAGAGTGATGAATATAGAAAAAGAGAATATGCAGTTCTGAGGCATTTGTGTTGAGTCAAAATAAAGAATTAAAAAACAGTGCTTTTTTGTTGTTGTTTTTTTTTGTGTTTGTTTTTCCTCAGGAGTCTCTAACGTTTGAAGGCTGGAAATCTTGAACAAAACTCTTTTCTCTGCTAGAAAAGTGAAATCTTACTGCTGAGAGAAGAGAATAGTCTTTTCAGATAGATGCCACCAGCTACCAATGCCACCAGCTACCAATGATTACTTTTTCCCTTAGTTGTAGAACACATCCAAAAGCCAGTGACTACTAACAATTTTGCCTTATGGATTCCCATGCCCATCACGCCACCTGTTTTTCCTGCGGGAAGGGAGCTATTCCTAGATCCTCAAAGAGACTTCAGGGTTGCTTTTTGTTTTCCTAATTTCTTACTTAACCCATTTTAGTAGAAATCTTATTTAGCTATGTAAAATAATAAATAAAAACCCCTTTTATAACTATTTATCCCTAATTATCTTATAAGGCCGCAGTTATCCCCCCTGTATGTGCCTATATGCACTGAAACACTCATGAATTTGGCTTAATACTTTACATTTCTGTTTGTCTTCTTATTCATCCTCATTTGTGGCCCTCGTTTCACAGCCATCTGCTTTCAACAAATCCAGAATGACAGCACATTACTTGTATTGGTCTTCCACACCCTTCCCTGTCCTTGCACAACTGTGGTTAAATTGTCTTTATTTCATGATTTTACTGCCTGCCAAAGACGATAGCAATCAAAACTGATAAATCCTGAAGTGCTTCCATTAACCAATCAGGGGTTGTCACTGCTGTCAAATCTGCCCTGAGAGAGGCCATTTTTGGTAGCTTAGAATTCTTGTGTATGTGTCCACTGGGAATAGAAATGTTTAGCCCATTAAAAAAAAAAAAAAAAGAACTTCTTTTTTTGACTCCGCAGCTAGTTGCAGAAACAGTTCTAGGAGCTTTAGGAAAAAAAATCTACTCCTTTCAAAATTTAAAACAGGTTTGGTAATTTTCTTGTTGCTCTTTGCTTGTTCTAGAAGGTGATTACACTTACTTGTCTTAAACATAGTGAAGAAGAAACAAGCTTTGAAATTTCACACTTGGAGACAATCAAAGAAACCACGAGAGAATTTGTAGCAATCTGAACACATCAAGACACAATAACGATAGACAGGGCGGCAATGAGTGACACATGTTGCTGAGTGAGATTCTCTGCGTTCAATAGCACAAAGTTTGACGTTTAAATTGCAGGCAGCCCTGGGTCCATTCCAGGAGCTGCCCGTGGGTGAACACAGTTCTGATCACTTGCTTGAGGGGCGCAGTGGGGGTAAAGAGAAAAAAAAAAGAAAAATCAAATTGTTCTCGGAAATCATGCTTAATGTAGAAATCTGGTTAATATTAAAATGCAATCTACAGTTTTCAAGTATTCTATTCCTCAAGGAAAATATTTTCTGTTCAAGGGGCAGGAGCAGTAAGCACTCTCTTATTACATCACTTCCTATGTCAGGCCCAACTAGCATTCAAAATGTATTACCGTATTGATAATGCTAATTTCAAAATGATTCCTTCCCCCCTCCTCCCTTTGGTTAAAGGGTCTGGGCAAAATTCCAATCATATGGATCAATTTAGCTTTAGATGGTGCTGGCCAAACTGATATTTCATGCACCATATAGAATATAGTTCTTCCACATGCTCAGGAATAGTAGCCATGTGTCCTCTCTACTCATAGCGTAGCATTCTATTTCCAAATTTTTTTCAAGAGAATAGCTATCTCATGGGTTTTAAAAGAGAATATCAGCAGCTTCAGAAGGAAGAGGAATCGCTTCTTTCTCGACACATATGTAGCTGCCAGTCTTTGAATTACTGGGGAGTTAGGGATTGATTCCTGGAGCTCAATTTTGTGCCATGTTTCAAATCAACTTGGTATTTTTCCCTGTAGGCTTAGCTGGCTTCACTGCAAACACTCTCATCACCAGGAGGACATGTGGATGTAACCACTGGTATTTACTCTCCCTTTATCCAATTTTTTTCTGCAACATCTTGAAACATGAAAGCAGATGACTTACTAGAATGAAATCTTTTCAAATATCTGTCCTCTACATAATTACTCAGCATTTTAAACTTTTCATTAAAAAAAAAAAAAGCTACTAACAGAAAATCAGTATGAGAACACCTAGTGTTCTAGACCAGGAAATAATAGTTTCATTTGTCTTGAGTCCCTCAACTTCTTTGAAATCAATGGATGACTTGCTAGGTAGAGTTAATTGTAACTCATGTACAATTAGAGTGAGCAGTGCTCTAAAAGGCTTCAGGAGAGAAGCTTACTTCTGTTTAGGTGCTACTAATTCATGCTTTTAATTTTTTTGAAGATTTCCTGCAGTCAGGAAATATTTTATGTTAAATTTATAGGCTAGACCTGTCCATGTTTATTTGTTGATATTCATAAATTTAGTGATATGACATGAGCAAGTTTTTTTAGAGCTAACAGTAAGTTTAGAGCCCATGCTTTGCTCTTAGAGTGGCAGATGCTACCCAAATGTGATTAAAACTTGAGACTTTATCCTTTCCTATCTCCTTTATACTTTTAAGCCCTCATAATGACTGCATTTCATGATGCAATTTTAGTGTAATTCAACTGAACCACTTGAAATTATAGAATTAATTACATGCTGTTTCAATTACAGTTGTTGATTAATTCAAGCCTCCTAGCTGACATCAGAGATGGTCAGTTGGTTGAACACTGCCAGAGTAGGCATACATTTAGATATATTGCCCTATCATTTTTCCATGCTAGCCAAATAGTACTTATAGTTAGCTAGAGTCTTAGGTTGGTCTTTTCTGAGGGTTAACCAGTGCTCATTTGACTTATGGATATTTGCTTATTGGAGTGTTGTGGGGTACTCACAGTATTGTGGTAGATTAATTGGCATAATAACCACCCTCATATCTCAGTAGCTTATTTCTCAGTAATATCACCACTCCATGAGGGTCTTAAGAGATTCTCTGTTCCACAAAGTAACTCAGGGACCCAAGATCCTTCTTCTAGTAAGCTCCAGTATTTTTTAAAATACAAATGGATCCTCTGCAGCTGTTGAGCTAGAAAGGGAGGGGTTGGGAATGGCAAAGGCATACTTATTCCAAATTGGTGTTTCCAGAGGTGGTATATGCCACTTCTCATATTCTGTTGTTGGCTAGTGTTCATACACAACCAATTGAATGTAAGAAAAGGAGGGGAATGTAGCCTAGAAGCATACATATGCTGGTAAAATTTAACAACTGGCTCTTCAGGAAGAAAAAAAATAAATAGATAAAAACCCTGATTCATACAATTTTCCATAGTATAGATGACTTCTACCATTGCCTATTTTGAGCTACTGATGTGATATCACTAAATATGGACAGAATTAGGAAGAGATGTACACAGTCAGGCTTCACAAACCATTGTGGGCCTGCTTTGGCATACCCCTGCTTAGGAGTATGCCAGGGAGTAAGAGAACTTGGACAGTGGTAATCATAGCAGTTGTTCTCACTTATGGTGTAGAAGATTGAGTGACATGGACATAGGCATGAGCTCTGGTACTGATTGCTTCTTAGGAGTTCAGTGTGCTTGGAAAGAGTGATATAGTTAAAAAGATATCCAGTATCTGCAACATAGTTACTATTTTCCAGACACCATCTCAAGAGATTGATATTTACCTTAACAACTCTATAATATAGTTATTAATTTTATCCTTATTTTACAGTTTAATGGAGACTATGAGAGACTTAGTAATTTGCTCATGATTTATTCTCCTTAGGAATCCATAGTAAGCTATGTGGGAAAAGAGGCATAAGAACAGCATCATGAAGGAGAAAATTATTTTAGATTTGTATTTATTTATTTGAGAGAGAGAGACAGAAAGAGACAGAGAGACAGAGCATGAGTGGGGGAGGAGGCAGAGGGTAAGGGAAAAGTAGACTGTCACTGGGCAGGGAGCCCAACATAGGGCTTGATCCATCTTTTAAAGATGCTATAGTGTTAAGACTTATGTGTATTGAGTACAGACAACATTAAAACAATCATTTACCTACTCTAGATAGTAGCTTGTTGCTACCAACCTGCCCTAACAGAGGCTGGGGAGAGCGAATGCGGGTCAGGCTATTCTAAGCCCATTGAGATACTAACTGGCGTTGTTTTCATTCCTAATCAACAGAGCTTTATTGAACACTTCCTAGATGCCAGACAATGTTCTAGGCCAGAGGGTAGCAAACTTTTGCACTACAAATACAGAGTTGAGCAGCACCAACAGTACCGTATGGTCTGTAAAGCCTAAAATATTTTAAGTTGCCCTGTATAGAAGAAGTTTGCTGAATCCCAAGCAACATACTAATGGTACATCAGCTACATGTTAGCACAGCTTATGTACTTATGGAGCTTTGGTTACTAAGGCATTCAAATCCAAATCATGATGAAAATGCCTATATTTTAATATTGAGGAGCTGCAAATAAAATGTAATGTATTGAAAGCCAATATCGATTTAATTCCAAACTATCAGGATTTGGTATGGTGGTAAAAGCCAAAGAAAGAAACCCTGTTTGAAGTCTCAGGGTTTAACTCTATCTCTGTAGAATGACAGGTATGTTGTTTTCCAGATGGTTTCCATGTCCTTAGCATCCTTTCTTCCTTGTAAAGCTGAGCCTGCTGAAAGGGTTGTTGGTAGCAAGTACCTTTCCAGTGCTTCTGGATAGCAGATGATAGGATACAAGGCATTCTTGGTCAGTTCCCAAATTTTCAAGAAGTTTCCATGTGGGTAGTAGATGTGCACTGTTGATTTTTAAATTATACCTTAGCAGAAAGAATGTAAAGTAACTGAATTAAGGCAATTTTAAAAGAGGCAGCTAGCTGCCTCATTCCATTGAATGCTTCCTTTTCAGAGAGAGGGAGAGGGAGAGAGAGAGAGAGTGAGAGAGATAGGGAGGGAAAGAAGAAGGGAGCAGAGAGAGAGGAAATAGAGATGGAAGAGAGGATCTTGTCTCAGCCTATCAAGTGCTTCTCAATTTTAATGAAGAAACTGCTTTTCTATTTGGGGCTTTAAAAAAAAAAAAAAAAACAAAACAAAACTTGACCAGACTCTTTCACCTTGCACTCTTTTGGAATTAAACACAGACAAACTTTGCTTAACTTAGCCTGTCTAGCCTGAAGGAGGAAGATGGTTATTATGTTCTAATACTCGAATACTGTCTCCACTTATCAAAATCACGTAACTCATTAGTAGTTGAAACAATCATCAGTGGATGTCCCAGCTCCTGACAAAATAGTGAGAAATGTCTGCATCAAGGAAGAGTAAGAGGTTTTTTTTTTTTTTTTTTTTTATTCCTCTTGCTGTGACTCTCTTTCTACTCTACTTTCCAAATTAATTGTTAAAATAAAAACTTCTGACATGACAACCGTATTTGTGGCCCTACACCAAATTCTGCCTCAGTCCTTTTCAGTGTCCTTTGATTTCTGTATTCACAGTCCAGAGGGGTGAGCTTTGGTATGAAAACCGGAGGCATAATATGCTAAGGAGGACGTGATACTGAGATTGGCAAATTATTTAAGCCATGTCCCAGGGTAGTTTGAATGGATTCATACTTTGGGGTTCAATTGATTTACGCCCTGAAGTATGCTGAGAGCACTGGCAAATAACAAATTGACGAACCAGAATCTAAAAAACCATGGAGAGTAAGAAAGATGCCTGAGGGTGGAAAATGGGAGCACATTCGAATATTCTGGGTGGATTCTTCAAGCTCTATATCTACTTGCATTCAAAGGGAAAATTCAAGCACTTGGTAAAAGGAGCAACTTCTAAGCCTCAAGAAGAATTAAGCCCAGTAACCAGCATGACTTCACTGAGAAGGAACAATGTCACACCAAACGGTTTTTTTTTTTTTTTTTTTTAAATTTCCTTCAGAAGTTGCTAGAGTTTATAACAGGACAGTATGACAGACATAAATGTAACTGATCTTCATCATGGCATGTCCATCTGTCCTCTAGATGATGTTCCAGTTAAAGAGTACTCAAGTCACACATATCTATATCCACGCAGATGCCCCATTGAAAGGCAACTAGAGAATATAAGGTGTAAACTATTTAGGTAGTTCTGCATTTCATTCAAATAATAGGTGTGTGGAGAGTTCATTTCATAGCTCTTCCTTTATTCTTTTTACTCTTTCACACATATTAATGTGTGTGTTCCTTGTCTTTCCATGCTTTATATAAATCACAGCTTTTATAAAGCCTTCTGCCAATGGAAAGTCAGGGAAAACTTTGCAAATTTCTTGGCTTATAATATTGAAAGAGGAACTCAGGACCTTAGCCTATTTCTTATGGAAGCAAATAGTAGGGGAAGTTGAAACCGTGATGATATTTCACATTTATTAATTAATGAAATCCTTATTTTATTTATAATTTATGAATCTAGGTTCAGGAAGAATGAGAAAGTGGCAGGAATTATTGTAGAAAATTTTTTTTTTATTGTACAAAATCTTAGTAACTACCTCAAGAGTCCTCCTTTAAGATGCATATTTATGTCAGATATAGATGATATCGTAACTCTGTATAACGTAACTCAGGGACTGCTTATAGTACTACCCAAAATTCACTTAAAATTTTCATGCAGCATATGGCGTTAATGATTGTCTTATAGCCTAACAGTCTGTAGTGTTGTAGTATGGAATATGAAGTGAACTTTATGTATTATTATCTAAACACAGAAGGCTTCGTTTTCTGATAGAAAAGTTATAGGACTGAATAATAAAGTAGCTATGTTCTAAAATTACTTTAACATCTACAGTCTGACCTGACTGCCATTGACTCATCTTTTCTACACAGGGAGAGTGACAATAACTCTTATGTTGTATAGATTTGCTTAACATAAAAAATCAGCTAGAGAAATCGGCTGCAAGAAAGAAAGGCATTGTGGAAAACAACATTCGTTAAATTATTATGATACATCATGAAATCTAACCAACTTTATAATCAGTCTAGAATGTACTTATATTCTTTCTGTTATTACTGCACATGCATTAATTTTATTCCACATAAAACAAATGGGGGAAGACAACTAGATTTTCTTTCCAGATGGTGTGAAAACAGCAAGGTCATACTTGAAG
This sequence comes from Vulpes vulpes, assembly GCF_048418805.1. Lineage (NCBI taxonomy): Eukaryota > Metazoa > Chordata > Mammalia > Carnivora > Canidae > Vulpes > Vulpes vulpes. The sequence goes on from NC_132781.1 coordinate 8,905,124, forward strand.
AAAGGCTGTCCCTTTTTACAGAGAACTTACAATTTATCACTTCTCATTTGGGTTACAAAACTTGTTTTTCATATTTTTTCACTGGATTCTTTGGCTTCTGATCCATTGGAAGAGAAATGTATAGATCTTAGAAACTAACCTGCTCTTATTCATCTGTTAAGTATTGAAGGCCTGCCTCTTCCCCTACTCTTCTCTGAGATTTTTATTGATTTCTTTCTTTTTGGTCTCAGATTAGCATAGCACTATGCTGGAATACCAAAAGTTACTGGCAGAGGTGGAGAGCAAGCAGCTCATTTTTCAAGGACTTTACAGTCTGTTCTCTGCCTTAAGTTGCTCCAAGAGTTCATTCTCCTATGACTTCTCAATATTTTCATAATTAGCTGCCCAGAATTTTCATAATTTGTAAACACAGTAAAATGGCTGTCAGACATTTAGTATGGTAAAAGTGGAGGGAAAAAAAAGACCAGCTTCCTTAAACCATTTACATTTGACTTGGGGAGAAAGCTGGGTCTGTGCCCACAGCAGTTAAATGATCAGGCCCACGACTCAAAGTGATTTTTCTTGAGGTGTCACTGCCACACACAACTACCATGTGTTCTTTCTTGGCTCAGGCTGGCTTTGCTGATCTTCCAGAACTCTGAGGGCTGTACCCCAGCCCCAGTTTTACATCCATTTTTCTCTGCCAAGGTGAAGGCAGCAAAAACCACACATGTTTTTCTTTCTCCCTTTTCTCGGTGGAGTTGATTGCCTCCGGATGAACCATCTTCCACATCAGCGAACACTGGCATTTCACCTGGCACAATGGCCAGGCTGGATGTGGGACACGGAGGGGAGCACACAATGGAAAACAAGTCTTCATGGTAATGCAAGTGGCAGCTGCCAGACAACGGCACCTTCCATGTCTGTAGTCCAAGCTGGAAAACGGGAATCTTGAGCAAGAAAATGTTGAGGAAAGCTAAGAACAAGAGCAAAGAAGGGTGGGAAGGATCGTGGAGAACCAAAAGTATGCTCTGGACTTAGTTCTCAAAGAAAAACAAATAAAACAAGAAATATAGACAGACTGGAGGTGTCCAATCAATTAATTTTTGCCAAATAAAATTTTATACTTTCTAATAAGATGTTGAGAAAGATGGTGAATAAAATACATAAACTTGCACTCTATATTTTCTCCTGAAGTCCTTTAATTCCAGTCAATATTCTGATTATGAGTTCAAGTTCAGCAAAAGTTGTTTTTTTAATCTTGTGTCTATACTGCTGAAGCAATGAACACTTTACAAAATATTACATTCATTGAATTCTATTAAGAATATATACATATAGAAGCAGAGAATCCTGGGGAAGGTACATACCAAAATACTACCAGTGGTCATATCTGGATGGTGGGATTATGGGAGATTTTAGTTACCTACTTTTTATATTTTTTCTTATTTTCTATAATCAGTAATAGGTTGTTTAATTTTAAAATACAAAGAATATTAATGATCCTATTTTTTTTTTGAAACTTACAAAATTCAAAGTCAATTAAAGCTGAGTTGTGGGATATTAGTGTTAAGTCAGAGTACCCAACTGCTCAATACTTCATAGTATTTGCTTTGCATTGCATCCTCCTCCCCTCTCATTGAGGAAGCACGTCAGTGTGTGAGATCTTGAGTCTACGTTATCTGGACTGGCTTCTCCCAACATGAATTTCATAGTTCCTTACTTTGTTTTAGACTGTCTCTTCCTGGCCCTCTCTGTAAACTATCCGGTTTACTTATTTTCTGGGTTGGAAGTACTATTTGCACTTTACTCTGTTCAAGATGAAATATTTTGTTCCCCCTCCTTTAAAACTAGAGACTTAATCATTTCTGCTTGTCTTAAAAATGAATGTATCCTCTGCTAGAAGTAAAAGGATTCCTAAATAGGATATAATGCTGATAAAAGCATTTCCATAATTGGATGAAGACTGTTCCCAGGGTTTTCTATCACTGGCATTTCCAGCCTACCTGGCATGTGAGTGCTCCAGCTCTACTGCCCTTTAGCTTATGGAAACTTCCACCTCATTTTCATTGTCTCTTGGAGATACAGACTTACATTCCACCCCCAGCCCCCACCCACATGCACATCACACACACACACACCTATGTACGCTTTTGGTCTCATTAGGATATAAACCTTGAAGACTTTCTTTTTTAAGGAGGGAAGAGGTAGTTGGCCAATGTATAATGGCCTATATCTACCATTATAGTATCCTGCAGAGTGGTTTCAATCACTGCCCAAAGAAAGATCCTCTGTGCTCTACCTCTTTATGCTCCTCTCTCTTCTAACTTGCACATTTTCTTTTTTTTTTTTTAAAGATTTTATTTATTTATTCATGAAAGACAAAGAGAGAGAGAGAGAGGCAGAGACACAGGCAGAGGGAGAAGCAGGCTCCATGGAGGGAGCCTGATGTGGGACTCAATCCCGGGACTCCAGGATCGTGCCCTGGGCCAAAGGCAGGCACTAAACCGCTGAGCCACCCAGGGATCCCCCGCACACTTTCTTTCTAATTGTGAATCTGGGTTAGCTATTTTGCAGAAATGCAATGATTCTTTCACTGGAATATGGAAGAGTAGCCCATGCACCTTCACATTTATGTGGCTGCTTTTTTTGTGTGTGTGTGTGGCTGCTTTATTCAAGGGACTTTACTGAATCTTCATCAGAGAATTACTAATCCCTGGAGCATATAACAAGAAACTATAATCTTGTCTTCTTAAGCAAACTAAGGTATTCTTGAGACATAGTCATCTGCTGGCCTAGCTGTGAAATTCTCAGAAGTATGTCCTATATTGGTAATCTATTTTCTGGCTTCTGAAATCAAGTGAGATGCTGGATTTATTTATTTATTTATTTATTTATTTATTTATTTATTTATTTATTTATTTATTTATTTTTGAGAGCAGTTTGTTCTTAATTTTGTATTCCTATATGGGGAAGAACTACACCCCCCCCCGCCCCAGAACTCTAGAGTGCATGCAACAGATCAAAGAAACATAGACTTCATTTAATTACCTTCCAGATTATTATGGTTGCAATTCAGGAACATGGTAGATGGAGTAGATCTCTTTCCAGCTACAAACACCTTCTGCATTCATATGCAGAAGGGAATGAGGGTTGGAGATATTGTTGCACCATCTTGGGAAAATGTGATCTGCTCACAGCCTTCCCATCACAAGGCCATATGATTCTTTATGTAAGGGATGTTCCTGGACATGAGAGCTTGAGCAACTCACACATAAGATAGGCTGGAAATTCTAGGAGGGAAAAACCCCAGGAACAACATGCACCCAATAATAGAAGGATGTAATGAGTAATAGTATATGGTCCATCTCCTTTTGTTTGGGAAAATTTTGAGTTAAGTTTCATGCTGTTTCTAAGAGTTGCTCAGTGGGATTGGGTTCAGTGGCTCACTACATCAAACTGCTTAATGAAGCTCAGCCATACTGGGAAAAAACAGAGCTACCTCAGACACACAGTCCTATTGAATTTTTTTTCCCTAATACTTTTCATAATTATCCATTGTACTTTTACTAACTTAACACCAAGTGTCAATAATAATAATAATAATAATAATAGTCAACAATATACTAACACTAATAATGGTTAAATTTCTATCAAGTGTTTCCTATGGATCAGGCAATATTTTAAGTGTTTTGCATTTTTCAATTCACTTAATACTGTTACTGATAGTATTATTAAATTTCTCTTTTTTAAAAAAAAAAATCTCTTTTTATAAGGGAGGGAACCAAAGCTCAGAAGCAGAACATTAGCTTAGTCTTTATTATAATAATACTAGGGTTATTGCAAGACCTTTCTAATTGTCCCCACCCATAGTCTTAGAAAGTCTATCTACGTAAGAAATCTCAGGATTCCAGACTTGTTTGACCAGTGACTTGCAGTGGAAACCCTTTAGGTGAAAAACATCTGCCCATTTCTGGACTACAGATAAACCAACAGTTTTTCTAGTTTTATTTTCAAAGTTAGGAAATAACCAACATTTTCAAACAATGAGATCATGTATATGTTTGTGTGGGTGGAGAGGGTTTGAGGCTTGTCTAGATCCTGGAATTTGCTGCCCGGTTTTGTCAACAATACTAAGAGGTCACTCATGCTATCTTTAAATTCTGTCCCATTATGATTTCATGCTAAAACAATGGATCATTAGGTCTAACAGCTGGAAGATGGGACTTGTTTTAGCCCCCACTGTAGATGTTTTGCTGAATGAAAGTGCTACCTACCAATTATGTGTACTTTCTCTTCCTAACACAGTCCTTAATGCTTCCTGCAGAAGAAGGACCCCTAAGTTCTCTACCATAAGAGTGTCTAGAATAAAAGATAGAACCTTCACCAATAAAAGTTCCTCACATTTTTTTCCCACAGAAACAACTTCATTTTATAGTATTTAAGACTTTAATTTTTACGATTTCCCCATAGACTTATTTTTAAATCTTTTTAATTTAAATTGAATTTGCCAACATATAGTATAACCCCCAGTGCTCATCTTGTCAAGTGCCCTCCTCAGTGCCTGTCTCCCAGTTACCCGATCCCACCACCCACCCACCTCGTCTTCTGCAACCCTTTGTTTGTTTCCCAGAGTTAGGAGGCTCTCATGGTTTGTCTCCCTCTCTAGTTTTTCCCACTCAGTTCCTCTCCTTTCCCTTATAGTCCCTTTCACTATTTCTTATATTCCATGTATGAGTGAAATCATATGATGATTGTCCTCCAATTGATTTATTTCACTCAGCATAATACCCTCCAGTTTCATCCACGTCAAAGCAAATGGAGGGTATTTGTCTCTTCTGATGGTTGAGTAATATTCCATTGTGTATGTATATACTACATTTTCTTTATCCATTCATCTGTCATCATGGCTTGTGGACATTGCTGCTATGAACTGGGGTGCAGGTGTCCTGTTGTTTCACTACATCAGTATCTTTGGGGTAAATTCTCAGTAGTGCAATTGCTGGGTCATAGGGTAGCTCTACTTTTAACTTCTTGAGGAAACTCCACACTGTTTTCTAGAGTGGTTGTACCAGTTCACATTCCCACCAACAGTGCAAGAGGGTTCCCCTTTCTCCACATCCTCTCCAACATTTGTTGTTTCCTGTCTTATCAATTGTTGCCATTCTCACTTGTGTGAGGTGGTATCTCATTGTGGTTTTGATTTGTATTTCCCTAATGGCAAGTGGTGTGGAGCATTTTCTCATGTGCTTGTTGGCCATGTGTATATCTTCTTTGGAGAAATTTCTCTTTATGTCTTCTGCCCATTTCATGATTGGATTTTTTGTTTCTTGGGTGTTGAGTTTGATAAATTCTTTATAGATCTTGGATACTAGCCCTTTATCTGATATGTAATTTGCAAATATCTTCTCCCATTCTGTAGGTTGTCTTTTAGTTTTGTTGACTGTTTCTTTTGCTGTGCAGAAGCTTTTTATCTTGATTAAATCCCAATAATCATTTCATTTTTGCTTTTGTTTCCCTTGCCTTCATGGATGTATCTTGCAAGAAATTACTGAGGCCAAGTTCTAAAAGGGTGTTGCCTGTGTTCTCCTCGAGGATTTTGATGGATTCTTGTCTCACATTAAGATCCTTCAACCGTTTTGAGTTTATCTTTGCGTATGATGTAAGAGAATGGTCCAGTTTCATTCTTCTGCATGTGGCTGTCTAGTTTTCCTCCCCCATATATTTATATTAATAGTATGTCTGAAGCCCTCCAGAATTTAGGAAAACTGAGAAGTCAACAGGTATCCAGAAAATTTCTGATAGGGTAAGACATAGTATTTCAATTATAGTAGTTAACACGAGCATTTCTTGGTGACTAACTGACAAGCCCATTCAGTACATGTTTGACCCCTCCCCAGCCAGATGATGGAGGACCAAATCTGGGTCTCTTTGAGGTGAGCAAGATCATCAGTTTGGTTATCTTGTAAATTGGCTTTCTCTGTCTAGGTATTTATTCTGTGGTTGCAGTTCAGGTTGTGGTTCAGGAAATCACTCCTCTGAGCTATGTTATAAAGGAAGCTCAGAACCAATGGGGGACTTTATTCTTACTGCTAAAAACTGGCCACTGAGAAATTATAATCCAGAGGTATCATTCTAGGAACAAGCATCATATCAGTAGACTAAGATGTTCAATCAGACAAAATGGTGACATTGGACAGCCCGGCGTGGCTCAGAGGTTTAGCGCCACCTTCAGCCTGGGGTGTAATCCTGGAGACCTGGGATCAAGTCCCACGTTGGGCACCCTGCATGGAACCTGCTTCTCTCTCTGCCTGTGTCTCTGCCTCTCCCTCTCTCTCTGTGTCTCTCATGAATAAATAAATAAAATCTTTAAAAAAAATGGTGACATCTCAGCTTCATTCCTTATGGTAAGGAAGATCTGAAGAGGTGCTGGTGTCTTAATAATTTGACATTATTTTTAAAAAAGATTTTATTTATTCATTCACGAGAGACACAAAGAGAGAGAGAGAGAGAGAGAGAGAGAGAGAGAGAGGCAGAGACATAGGCAGAGGGAGAACCAGGCTTCCTATGGGGAGCCTGATGTGGGACTCGATCTCAGGACCCTGGGATCATGCCCTGAGCCAATGGCAGATGCTCAACCACTGAGCCACCCAGGTGTCCCAATATTTTGATATTCTTATCAACTTTTTGCCCATGGATTAGGTCAGTGGTTCTCAGACATAACATGCATCAGAATTACCTCGAGGGCTTGTGAAAACATGGATTGCCAGGACCTATTCCCCAGTTTCTGATTCAGTAGGTCTGGGGTGGGGCTGAGAATCTGTATTTATAACAAGTTCCAGGTGATGATGATGCTGTTGGTCTAGAGATTTCACTTTGAGCACCTGACAGACAAGCTTGTCTGTAATGGCAGGAGCTCAGGAAATTTCTACCCTGTATGCTTTACCTTCTGTTCATTTTTTTCTGCTCAGATGCTGCCTTTTAGATTATGTTGTCTTATGTTTTTTTTTTCATTCCTTTATGGTCTTAGTTATTTTTAGTGGAAATTTAGAGGTCCAATCTTATTCAATATTATCCTCGCTATTCTGCCAGAATGTGTTTGCTTAAAATACAATTCTGGCCATTTACCCAAATAAGACTTTTAAAAAATATCCTAACCCCTCAAAATACTTATTTAAGGATATTATCTTACCTGTGTCTTCAGCTTCTTATTTTGCTTTATCAGTTAGGATGCTTTCATTCATTAAGCAACACAGATAACTGAATCAGTTAGGTCTTGGTACATGATATACCATCCCAAAACTCAGTAGCTCAAAACTTGCTCATGAGTCTATGGGTCAGCTGGGCAGCTTTTCTGGCCTTGGCTGGGCTCTCTCATAAGTCTGTGGTCAGCTGGTGGCTGAGTAGGCAGCTCTGCTGATCTTGTCTTGGCTCGTTCTCATGTTGGGGTGTCGGCTAGCTGTATGCTGGTCTAGAATGACCTTAGCTGAGACAACTAGGCTCTCTTCCATGTGGTCTCTCATTCTCTACAAGCTGGCCCAGGCTGGTAGTCATGACAATGGAAGAATTCCAAGAGAGCAGAGACAGTCAATGCCTCCTGTGGTCTAGGCTCAGAACCAGCATACCATCACTTTTGTCACTTTGTATTGGATAGAGCAATTCTTGCAGAGTGGGCAGATTTTGCAAAGTTATAAGGCAGAGAGCATGGGTTCAGGGATGTAATTAATTGAGACATTCAATGCAATTTACTTGTTCACAAAGTAAAAGTTGCTTATACCTTACGTAGATTAATTATCTCACATGATAAAAGCCAAGATTCGGTGCAGAACATAAATTTGGCTGACTAAATAACTCAGTAATGTCTTTGAGGGCACAGATACTTTTCATCTTTCCTCTCAGCCATTCTCAGTCTATTGGCTCATCCTCAGGCTGGCTCATTTCAAGGTTTCAAATGGCTGTCCACAGTAATTAAAGAAATATGCTTCAGAGTTTGCATTTGATAGATTCATTTATCCAGGAGCCCATAGAAATTCTCTTTTTGTGTTGCATTGGTTCAAATTGGCCCAGGCCTACCCATTTTTAAAGCAATCATATGTTTTGTGATGTAATTAAGAGACTTTCAGACCAAAAGTGGCTTAAAAAACTGAGGCCGTCCATTTCTCATTTAGAAAGAAGTCTCAAGTTCTTTCATGTACAAACAAGGATAGAGTTATGGTGGCCTGGGATAGGTTCATTAGGTTAATGTCATTGGGTAGTCAGGCTCCTCCTATTTTTCTTTGTTGCCTTAAGTGCTGATGTTCTCACCTCTCATCTGCAACTCCAACTCTCTCATCTGCAACTCTCTCATCTGCAACTCTCAACACCTAAAGGTCAGAAGAAAAAATATGGGGAAGAGAGTTAGCCTCATGCTTTCCCTCTTTATATTAAGTGGGAAAATCTATGTCAAAAGTCCCTGAGCAGGTCTCCTCTTATGTCTAAATGGCCACATCACTCCTTTTGGCTGCAGGGGAAGCTGGGAAAATGGATATTGCTCTGGCACTCACTCTCTCTTGCTCTCTCTCCTTCATGAGAGGAAAACTATTTCAGCATGACTGAAAAGACAAAAAAAAAAAAAAAAACTACTGTATTTGCAAAACTTGGTGTGTTTTGCAACCTTTGAACACATTAAAATGCTATCTCTTTAAATAAAGGTCTACATAACTCCAGATACTTGGCCTTTATGCGCTTGAATTAACTACGCAATGGAGGCTTAGATATTTCTTACTCTTATATGAGTGCAAATAAGTATTTATGAGAAGCTGAAAGAAATTGGTGCATTTAGACGTTACTGGTAGATTAAGACACAAATTTTATCTGGAGAATGTTTTCTCCAGGCCAAAATATTTATTTATTGTCCGGGACTAAGTCACATGAAAATGAGACTAAACACTTGCTCTCTGTGAAGTCAAGTGTTTAGTATGAAGTTTGCCTTAGTTAGCATCCTTTTGCAGGTAAGTTTTCCACTCACAGTACTTGCACTGGAATGGTCTAGCATTCTGATATCAGTACATTATATAGCAATTCTGTTTTGACTCTAGAGGAAGTGTCCTGTATCTTTGTTCTATCCTTCCATCTATCATTTGTCACATTTTATTGAAAAGGAGCCCTTTTCATAGGCTGACTATCCCTTAGAATCATAAATTTATTCTAAATCTTACAAATGAGTTGTTGAATGAATAGGTTATCATTTACAAGTTTCCATTGCACATAAGCTGGCTTATACTCAACTGAAAGGACCAGATAATTAAAGGAACAATTTAGGGACACAGAGGTCTTCAGATCGCTTAGTACATTCAAAGTGTGATACACTGCAAGATAGATTTTTTTGGGCAAAGACTTCCTCACATTTCAAAGATTTCCAATTACATAGTGATTTTAACAAATAGATTGACTTCTTCCTAAACAGTGCTCTTACTTTCTCCTGGTTGATGTCTTTAAAAAAACACAGGTAAAGGAACATATTGAAAACTATCTGGCTAAAAGCATGCTACGAGACACACTATCTTACTTGTTTTTTCCTAATGGAATATAAATGATAGGTTATGAGTCACTCATCACCATTCACCATCCTAAGCTTAGCTATCAAATGCTGGCATGGAAGAATGAGAGGCATGTGATGCAGAAGAAGAGGATATGTCAGAGAAGCTTAGAAACAAAGGGTACCCCAAGGTTAGTAAATGCTTTTCTCTTGTTAGCTAAGCCGGAGCTTCCTTTTTGAGGGGGCTGTGATTTTTAGCCACTTCAGTTAGGAGCTTAGTTGAACAACGAGAATGATTAGTTCATTTCCCAGTCAGAGGTTATTGTTGCAGGAATGGTTTTAATATACACAGGGTTTTGGCTTCGATTTTTGCTTTCAAACTCCAGCAAGTCTTGAATTGTTTATTGAATCTAGGTTGAGAAACAGAACCGAGAGATGAAGCTAATAATTGGCAAGAGTCCCAATCCTTGTGTTATTATGGTCATTAATTAGGGTAAGGGTTATGTAGGGAAAGATTGTTGGTTTGGATCACTTGTTTCCAGATCTTTACTTGGGGGAAGGGACTGTAATTAGGAATTCTGTTTCTCTGTAGGTAAACAGGTATTGCATTAGGAAGCAGAAATGATGCATACTTAGTAGATAATTTGTCTCATGGGCAAATTAGTCAAGGGAGGATACACCATCTTTTCCTGATCATCATTTTCAAAATTAAAACCTCATTATATCAGTCAGTAGAATACTCAGGATAAGAGAAACTTTATGGAAAATTGACAGTAAAAAAATTAGTACACTGCATATTCCATTTACCTTCTTTTGGGGTAACTAAAGGCTAATGCTGTATCATCTGTGGGGGGTGGGTCTATTTGATTAGAGAAGGATGTTTCCCAGTGTTGTATAAAAGGGCTTGACTCATACATAGGAGGGGAGAGGGTCCCAGCACTGTGACACCTTAGGAGCTCTGCATCTTAGAAACTGAGGTAACCATTGACAAATTTTCTTATTCTCTTATTTTTTTTTAATTTATAGAAAGTTTCAAGGCTTCCCAATTCAGATTTATAATAAATATGAGCAAAATGTTAGCTCACAAATGTCTGTTTTTTTCTTATTCCCTCCCACGTGTGTCAATGATGACATGGTGATATGCTAAATGGGAGAGCATTGTGTTTTAATGTGATAGTTTTTCTGGATGAACAAATGTATATATTTTATTGATATTAGTTACATTTGGTGTTAGATAATACATTAGAGAATGAGCTTTAGTAGATACAAACATGTGAATCAACGTAGCATAACCAAACTACCACCACTACCAACAACAACACAAAATTAAAGTCCTGAAGATCTCTTTTATTTGTGAGAGAAACTCCATTGTTGGGTCTCTTGCAACATCTTTAGGGATTCCTTTTTTTTTTTTTTTCTGTGCATCTAGATGAAATGATAGCAAGTAGCACAGAGCCTCAGTTAGGGCTCCTGATAAGCAATAGCCTTCATGTTATCTTTTATAAGATACTTACATGGAAACCTCAGGTTTTTAATTGAAAATACTAGTGCATGGGAGGGTGTGGTGGTGTTGTCTACGATGTACTAATGACAATAGAGTGTGTGGGCGTAATGTATGGCAAGATCCCACAGGGCATCTATCTTCAGGTATTTGAAGTGCCAGGATTGCTCACCACACCCATCTTGGTTTGGAAACTCTTCACAGAGCAGGATACTTTCAGGCTAAAGCCTAAATGAGTCCCCTTCTTTGAAAATAAAAAAGAGAAAAATTATATATGAAACCAATTCTACTTCCATTTTTAGAGTCTGGTTGATTGGGATATAAATAAGTTTAGATTCCAATATGATGGCCATTATATTTTAGGTGGGATTGGTCAGAAATGAGCATGGGAAGATTGCTGCGGCATGTGTTTGGCAGGGCACCTAGAGTCACTTTATTTCAGAGCCTTGCCTTGGGAATTGCATCTCTATTTATATTAATATTATTGCATCTTTCCATCTACATTTGTAGATATGATTTAAAAATTACTCATCCATCCATAGTAATTTCTGCACAACTCAGCTTCATCCATGGAGTTTAACTGACAGTCAAAAATAGAAAAAAATGTGTTTGTGTCTGTGTGTGTATGTGTGAATGATTACTTGGCATAGAAAAAAATCCTGAGAAAAATAAACAATTACCTACCAGAAGCTAGAGTGGCCTAATAAATTGCCTCTTACCTGTCCTGCATTAATTAGGAGTTATGCTTAAGATCTGGATCTTCATAGATGCTCCTTTTCAATTCATCTTAATTTTATCTGTGCCATGTGTGTCTTTGGGGAAGAAAAAGGATATAGTGGCTTTCAAAATTAATGACCTAAAAATAAAATTACAGATTTTTCTAGTCGAATCCATAAGCTAAATGTAAAAAGAAAACACATAATTGCATACCATCCATTATACTTGTCGTAATTATCTCCTATGCCTCTTTTTCTTCAAAAGCCACCTCAATTCTCTCATGCAATTTACCTTGAATAAATTGAAAGCAACAGTTTTTTTGCATCTACCATAACCATTATCAATATACCTGCCTCAAGCAGTAAGAGCTTCCCAGAGCTGGGTTTATTAGGCAAACCTGATTGACCACTCTAATTATATGATCGATAGTATGAATATTAAGAAAATAACCTTGGGGGCGCCTGGGTGGCTCAGTTGGCTAAGCATCTGACTCCTGTTTTTGGCTCAGGTCTTGATCTCAGGGTCACAGGATCAAACCCCACATAGGGCTCTATGTTCAGCATGGAGTCAGCTTGTCCATCTCTTTCCCCCTCTGCTGGTCCCCCTACTCACACCCTGTCCCTCTAAAATAAATAAAATCTTTAAAAAAAAAAAGAATCTTGGGTGTGTGTTGAGTGATTTTCTGCATTTTTGACGTTTTGCTGGAGACAGCTATTTCCTGCCACCAAGACTGCTCCCTCCAAGGCAATCTCAACTCTCTTTTAGCAGATTCTTCCAATTTTTATCTACATATTTCCAGTTAATGCTTGAAAATATCACTATTCCTTTTTCATTTTGAAGAATTATTTCTTGAACTCTTATTAATGGAATATGGTAATTTGATTATTCTTTTCCTTATCCTTAGACTAAAGAATCCTATCTTCTCTTTGTTCCAGGAGATGATTTGATATTTATTACTAGACCAATTCACTTCTTTTTTTTTTTTAAGACTTTGTTTATTTATCCATGAGAGACACAGAGAGAGAGGCAGAGACATAGGTAGAGAGAGAAGCAGGCTCCTCACATGGAGCCTGATGTGGGACTCAATCCTGGATCCTGGGATCATGATCTGAGCCAAAGGCAGGTGCCCAACAGCTGAGCCACCCAGGCATCCCCAATATTCATTTCTATATCCTATCATAACTGAAAATATTAGTCACAGCTGAGTCATATAGTATACTATGTTCATTTTTCCTTTATAATTTTTTTTGGTGACAGCCATTTTCTTTATTTTTTTTTCTTTGTTTTGATAATTCCAATTTTTGTCTCAGGTCTGTATAAGATTCTCAATATGATTATACTACATTTGATAATCTATTACTTTCATCTTCTGACATGATCTTCCAAAACATTCTGACATACTCTAATCAAGATTGATTGCTATTGCGGTGCCTGATGGTTCAGTCAGTCAAGCATCTGACTTTTGGTTTTGGCTCAGGTCATGATCTCAGGGTTGTGAGATTGAACTAGTGTCGGGTTCTACACTACACATGGAGCCTGCTTCAGATTCTCATTCTCTCTCTCTCTCTCTCTCTCTCTCTGCCCCTCCCTCCTCCAAAATAATTTAAGAAAAAAAGATTGCTAGCTATACTGGTGCACAGCTGCTATATAAAAAATTTTCTTAAACGTCATCTTGGTTTCCCTCACCTCTTCCAAGTTTGTTTCTATTCTCTAGAACTCAAATCAAGATGTCTTGACTCTCCTTTAACACTAAATTGAAAATTTAGTAGGATGTATAAATTTTATGGTCGAGATAATTTTTTCAAAAAATTGTGAAGACAGTTTTTCATAGTCTCCTGCATTTAGAGGTACTGTTGGAAAATCTCTTATCACAGACTTCATGACATTTATATAAAACTCACTTTTTCTTACTACAAAATTATAGGATTTTTCGCTGGTCATAAGAGTTGACATTTCACAATGGTATGTTTAGGTATGGGTCCATTTCAGTCATTATTCTGTGGACTCTGAATCTTTCTAAGTCTGGAGATGGATCCCCTATTTGAGCGTGTTGTCTAGGAATGTTTATCTGATTATTCCTTTTCTACTATTGTTACCATTTTATCTGTTGTCTCTCTCTTTCTCTCTTTTTATTTCACCGACTTCATCTCCCGGACTTTATACTGAAGTTTTAAAAAATTCATTCTTTTTTTATTTCCAAAACCCTTTTATGTACTCTGGAGATACTTTTCTTCTAGAATTTTGTTCTTTTTTTTAGATATATTACCTCTTTGAAAATATTTTTGCTTATTTTTATTACTCCAAATACTTATACCACCAAATGTCTCCTGCTTGCTTATTTTGTATCTATTTTTATATTTATCTTTTATTTTTATATTTTATTTATTTATTCATGAGAGACACAGAGAGAGGCAGAGAGAGAGGCAAAGACAGGAGAAGCAGGCTCCATGCAAGGAGCCCCATATGGGACTTGATCTGGGGACTCTGGGATCACGCCCTGAGCTGAAGGCAGACACTCAACCACTGAGCCACCCAAGCATCCCTTGTATCTATTTTTTAAAGATGTATTTATGTATTAGAGGAGAGAGAGAGAGAGAGAGGGAGGGAGAGGGTGCAGGGGGCAGGACAGGTAGAGGGAGAGGGAAAGAATCTCAAGCGGATGCTGTACTGAGCACAGAGGCTGACATGGGGCTTGATCTTACCCCCCTGACATCAGGGCTCTGAGATCATGATCTGAACTGAAACTAGGAGTTGGAAGCTCAACCAACTCTGCCAGCCAGATGTCCTTATTTTGTATCTATTTTTAACATTATGTTCCTTTTTCAAATGCCTGGTGCCTGGGACCCTAGACTGGTGAAGTTCTTTAAGTGTGGTCTTCCTGTGTAATGATTCTGATGAGGCAATTTCCTTGTAGAAGCCTAAATATAGTACTTAAATCTTTATTCTTGGTATTGTTGATTTTTCCATTAAAGAGACGTTGTATTCCCTACATGTAAGTAAGGTAGACTTCTGGCTTCCAATGTTCTAGAATTTAAGTGAACAAAGAAAATCAAGAAGTACTTTCTCATCAATGGGCCTGTCTCAGTGTAGGGACTTTCTGCTTCACTATCTCTAGAACTCTAAGTCTCCTACTATGATGCAGGATAGGACATAGTAGGCTTGTTGCAGATAGAGACGTAACTACTTCTTACTCAGAAGGGGAGTGATTCTGGTGGGGAATAGCAGTTATAATTTTGTATAGGTTGACTTCTTACCTACCTCCACCCTCAATACCAGAAGTCACTGTATTTCCTGAAACTTAGAGGACATTGTATGGTCAATGAAATTACGTTTTGGCCTTTTGTTCTATCACTTTAGGGTTAAGCTTTCCCTGGTACACGAAATCATCCCCACCCATTCGTCTACTTTCCAGCTTAAAAAAAAACAAAAAAACAAAAAAACTGAACTTCTATCTTTTCTCAGGTTCTCTTTTTCCTTGTGGGATTCTTTGATCATTAATTATTTGGTTATTATTGCTAATTTTCTCCTTAGGTGGTAGCAGCACTACATCACATGGAAATAAAGTCAATCTTTATTATCTCTAGTGTTAACTTAGAATCTTTAATGAAGCAGATGCCAAGACAGAATTAGATAGGTCAGAAATGTACTGATTGAAATACTTAGGAAGAATAAAAAGGAGAGGGATCAGGAGTAGGAGGGAAGGACCTCCGGACACGATGCAGGTTTTATGTTTGTGAAAGGACAGAGGGAAGGAAGGAACTTTGAGTAAGATGAGATTCTTGATGCGACACAGCTCTGAGAAAAGCTTGGTCAGGCTGGTAGGCAGTTTTAACACTGAGACTGCCCATTAGAAGAGTTGCATGTCAGGCAGTAGTGGTCTTGCTTCATTATCTGTGCTGTGTTCAGTCATTGGTTGAAAAAAGCCTATGAAGAGTTGGGAACATTGTGACAAGTCAGAGAGATGAAGCACATGGAGGCTGTCAGCCTACAACACTCTTTGTAGCAGAGTCTGTCTTGAAGGAATATCTGGTCAGTACTTGCCCATGGTCACCATATCTCTGCTCTGTGAGAAAGTATCGAGTACCAACTTTATGTAAAAGAAAGTATTAGTTACTGTCTTAGTCAGTTTGGACCATGGACTGGATGGCTTACAGAAGCAATAGAAATTTTTTTTCTCATAGTTCCGGAGGCTGGAAGTCCAAGATCAGAGGACCAGTATTATAGAGTTCTGGTGAGGGCACTTTTCTGGGTTGTAGACTTCTGACTTCTTGTTGTATCCTGACATGGTGGGAAAATAGCAGGCTATCTCTCTGGCCTCTTTTTATAAGTTTGCTTATAAGGTTCTACCCTCATGACCTAATTCCCTCTCAAAGGTTCAAGTATCCTCACATTGGAGATTGGATTTCAACATATAAATTTTGGGGGGCATACAATTATTCAGTGCATAACAGTTACTATTCAGTAGTGGTGCAAGAAAACAATGACATCTTTCTTTCAAAACATGAAATGTAGTTTAAAAGACTGACATGGAACACTAGGATTACTTTCCCGTGCAAGATTTCATGAATGAATTCTCATTTAATTCCATAGCATCACCAGACCGTTGCCCAAATCTGATAGTAATAACTCAAAAATATATTTGGAATGTGTTGCTTGCTTCTCCATTGCCAGCATTATCTGCTGTCGGCACTATCTGCTATAACCTTCCAACGTGAGGACTCTCTCATTCTTCTGCTCAGCTACCATTCATTCAGTTGCCATAGAGCAGCCACTGGGTGTGCATTTTCAAAAATATAATCAGATTCTATCACTTTTTTAAAAAAAGATTTCATTTATTTATTGGACAGAGAGAGCACAAACAGAGGGAGCAGCGGAGGGAGAGGGAGAAGCAGGCTCACCCATGAGCAGGGAGCCTGATGTCGGGCTTGATCCCAGGACCTTGGGGTCATTACCTGAGCTGAAGGCAAATGTGCAACTGACTGAGCTACCCAGGGACTCCAGATCCTTTCACTTCTTAAAACACCCTGATGATTTCAAATTGCTCTTTAGTGATATCTAAGTTCTTTGTATGGCTTGTAAGCCCACACGTGGTCCAGTGCATGCCCAGCTCATCCTGTACTGCTGTCCTTTTGCTCACTGCACACAAGCCATGCAGGCCTTTCTTCCTTCCAGATCCTCAGGCTGGCCCATGCCTTTTGCCTCCAGCCTGCGCTTGTATTCCCTCTGTCTAGAATGCCCTTTCCCTGTTCTTCCTATTGCTGCCTCTCCAACTATATATTTCAGATGTCATGCAAGTCACATACATTTGATTTGCGGTGCTTGTAACCTGAAGCAGAACCAAGACCCCAACTTTTGTGATTGGCACTTATGTCCATCAAAGGCTACCTGCACTCAGAGGGGCTGTTATTTGCTTTATTGGGAAGGTTGAGAGAGCAGTAATAAGATTAAAGGAACACTTCCATCTTGGGTCTCTTCTGTCATTGGGTTAGTCAGATATCTCCTTTGTAAATGCAAATTATCATTTGAACTGGTAGAGTGTTAAATATGAGAAGACATTGATGTTTGGAGGACTAGCTGAATAAGATGGATCATTTACAGTATAGTTGTATGTTTAATTTTTAAATTACAGCTAAATGTGTATCTGGACTGCTTTCAGATCAGTAGTATAGTGCCTACAGTATAGCAGATCCTCAATAAATTATTTTGAATTGAACAGGTAAACACTGGAAGCACAGAATTTCTATGTAGAAGACTGTATCTCAAATTTGTGGTACCCTGCTTGCCACAGAAGTTAAAAATCTAGAACTCATGAATATTTGAGGAGTGTTTGCATGGTTGTAAGTGAGAGACATTGAGAATTAATTATTTCCTGCTTCATTCAGCCTCTCTTGATTTTAACATGGTATTCTCACCTATAAAAAATGAAAAAAAGTTGAGAGAAAGATAGGTCTGAAGAGAGAAAACAAGCGGATTTCCATTAAACCTGTTGCTCTTTTTTTCCTATGCACTTATTTCTTTGTCATTAAATAAAGAATATATGGGAATAAAATTTGTCCCCCATCCTATATTATTGCCATAGTATACAAACTGTTAAATAGATTATAAAATGTTCATACTGTGTTGATTTTATGTACCACAGATTTGACAAGCCTTTTTTTCTATACAGGACCAGATTTGCAGACCACATGATTGCCATCCTATATTCTTCTTCCTCCTCCTTCTCTTTTTTCTTTTTCATTTATAACCCTTAATATATATATATACATTTTAAAAAAAAGCTCATGGCAGGGCAGTGATTGGGGGCCAGATTTGACCTGTGACTGACCTGCATAATAATCCAACTCAATTCACAAAAGTAAATCAGACAGAAATTATCATCTGAAATTGTTATACACACAGTGAGGGCACAATGTTAAACTCTAAAAAATATGGGAGACTTTGTAATCTAATTACAGTCAAGGAAAAATTAAAATGTATATTTGTATAGCAACAGGAAAAATAAGACCAGAAATATGCAGCAATTCTGATATACACATATTTGATAGTTTTTCCTGCCTTCTGGGTATGGGTTATAAAAACTTATTGGATTTCTAAATTTATGACGAGGATTTCTAAGTTTTGAGTTAGATTACAAGTAAGACAAAAATATGGATATTGCATATTATCATGGGAAAGCAGGGTGGCAGGTTGTTTCCCAGAGTCTCTGGAGATTGTGATTGGTGGATTTATTTTTATACTAGCTCATGTACCATCAAGTCTATGCATGCAGATTGCATAAGCACTAGTGATTCAGAAGGGTTGCTGCCAGTAGTATACAGGTAAATCTGCTCTCTAGAAAAAAACGTATTTGCTGATTTTAATGGTGTAGATACTCCCGCTGTGGCCCACTCAAGCTATCAATGGTTTAACATTCATCTGAGAAAATTCATGAATGTTTAATAATCAGCTCTCTGAACTGGCAGGAGCAGACCCCGGCATCGCCCTACTTGTCACCCACTAAGAGAGTGGTAGCTGTGTCTTGAAAGCTGTCTATTCTTTACTATGCCAGATAGACCTGTGTTTAATTGATATTTTTAAGGAAACTATTTAGAAAACTCTGAGCATGACAGCTTGCAAAGCTTAGTTACCTACTTCAGAGAATGTATGCTGACCCTAATCTATGGTATCTTTACCTGAATTGGAAAAAAAACAGTACATTTCAGCCATCTCTAAAGGCATATGTTTGTTAAATGGAAGTCCAAGGAAAATATTTTTATCTGAAAACAAGACAGGAAATGTAGAAATGCAAGCATAATTAAAAGTTAGAACAATATGAATAATTCAAGAAGTGAACCCAAGTTAGGGTATGTGTTTTTGCTTGGAAATGCTTGCCATTTTAATCCCTAAGAATACACATTTTAGAGTTTTGCCATTATTAGCAAAAGGCAAGGAGCAAGTGGAATTCTTATTCACAGTAGTTCTTATAGTTACCTACACCCTTATCAAGTGATCCAACAAGTCCACTCCTAGGTATGGTTCCCAAGAGAAATGAAAACAGATGTGCACAAAAAGACTTGTATCAGAATGCTTATAACATATGAATTCATAACAGTCCCAAAATGGAGAAAACTCAAATGTACATCGGGATGTGAATGAATAAAAAAAAAATTGTGGTGTACTTGAAAAATGGAATATTACTAAGCAACAAAAGGTTGATTTACTGTTACAGGCAACAGTATGCATGGAATTCAAAAACATACACAGAGCAAAAGAATACAAATTCAAAAGACTATATATACTACAGGATTCCATTTTCTGTAAAGGACCAAGAAGCTAGTATTTTAATCTTTATGGGCAATTACTTAATTCCACCATCATAGCCTAAAAGCAGTCATAGACAGGATGTAAATGAATGACCATAGCTGAATTTCAATAAAACGTTGTTTTTTGCACTGAAATTTTAATTTCATAAATATTTCATGTGTAATGAAATATTATTCTTTTCTTTTCAAAACATTTCAACATGGAAAACAACTACAATATATTTTAGATTGTGAGCCTTACAAAAAAGGATAGCAGGCCACATTTGGTTTATGGGCCATAGTTTGCAAATCCTTTGTTTTAGACCAAACTATGCTAACATAAATGTTAGAAAACAGATAATTGTCTGGGGCCAGGCATAAGGTAGAGTTGACTGCCAAGGGGCACAGGAGCATTTTTGGGGGGTGATGGAAATGTTCTATATCTTGATTGGAGTGGTGGTTATACATAAGAGTAAATATCTATTAAAACTCACCAACTGTAACCTTGAAATAGGACATTTTATTACATGCAAATTATACTTCAATAAAGTTGCTTTTCCAAGAGTTAAGAGTAAAAAAATAAATAAATAAATAAGCTGCAACTAGAGATAGATGTATTTATTTTATCCTATCCTCTCCCCAAGCCTTCACTAGCTTGAAGACTATTTCGCATGGTATTGAAGCTCACTTAGGAGGTAACAAAATTTTCTCAGCTGACTAGAAATCAATGAGGTTTTTCTTAGTAATATTCAGGGAAAACTTGAAGGCAAAGGAAGGAATTAGCTTTTAACCTGTTATCATTCCAAGGCCCATCTATTCTAGCAAGATATGCCAAATTTAGAAAGTGAAAAAAAAATTAATTGAGAGCTGCTGATTGATCATCATTAAAATATATATTGTATAATCATGGAAGTGTGCTAAGAAATTAAGGAATCCAAAATATATTTTAAAATGCCAAATTGACATAAAGGATGAAAGAAAGTCACATACTAATAATCGCAAGAATCAAGCCTGATATTAACTTATTTCTAATACTAGTACTATTCTCAATGCTTTACCTGCACTATCTAATAAAATCCTTGAAATATCTTTATGAGGTTGATGATTTTATTATCTTCATTTTCACATGAAAAGACTGAGGCTTAG
Organism: Vulpes vulpes; assembly: GCF_048418805.1. Taxonomy (NCBI): domain Eukaryota; kingdom Metazoa; phylum Chordata; class Mammalia; order Carnivora; family Canidae; genus Vulpes; species Vulpes vulpes. Next base: position 8,925,765 of record NC_132781.1, read on the forward strand.
GTTATAAACCTGGCTTAGAATTGCTGAGTTAGAAAGGGGGCAAGCCAGGATTGAATCCAGGTTCAGTAACCCTGGGCCCCTCAGCTTGATAAAACAGGAAAGAAGATTTTTCTCTCCCAGAAGATTTGATTAAGAAAGAAAGGAAGGGAGGGAGGGAGGAAGAAGGAAGGAAGAGGAAGAAGGAAGGAATTCTTTCGTAAATGCTTAGGGGATTTAAGGACATGGGAATATAAGTACCTTAATTTTCTAAGCCCCATACTAAAGTGCCTGGCTCTTAACTAAGTGTGCAAAAAAATGCTTGTGGAATGAGTTAATTGATTAAAAATTTTCCCTTAGAGTGTTTTGGATTTAATACCTCAGCTACTTCTTTTTTCTCTCAAAATTTTGATATTTGCTTTTCTTCAGAAATTTGCATTCATTAACCATTTTATAGAATGCAGTTCAATGGATTTAGTACATTCACAATGTTGTGCAACCACCACCTCCATGTAATTCTCTTTGCCCAACTTTAAAAAAAAACAACACATAAATACCGACTTTTCTGCGTTATTTACATGTATTAAGACCCAGGACAAAAATATGGGCCCAACAAGAAGTGTTTTTGATCGTAACTGCTGCCTTATCTCCAGCAACGTAAAAGCTCTCTAGACATTTGAGGCTTACAAATCTGGGTACCACCAGCATGCTCTGCTAGCTGTTGAATGAAGAACACATTCACAAGTCAAGACAATCTTTTTCAAGATCAGGCATTTGCTGGTTATGCAAGCTGCATTGCTGATATTAGTCCAGTTGCTTTTATACTCCTCGAGTATGTCATTCCTCTTTGATCACTCACAGCGCTTGCTGACTTTCTGGGAAATGAGTAAGAGTGTTTCATTCAACCATAAGCATGTCCGGGACCAGGCTACAACTCTTAGAATTCTCTTCACTGTCCTTAAATAGAGATAGGGAAGCCTTGATTTGAAGGCAGTTGCATGCTGTCAGGTGATGTGGAAGTTGGAAATTGTAGACACCTGGGCTCTTATATTACTTCATAGGCTTGTTTTATGGCCACGATTGATGCCAGATGAAAGTTGCTCGGGCAGGCTGGAGCGCTTACCCAGGTGAGCATTTATAAAGGCATCCGATAAGGAGAGAGCCACTGGGCAAATCACCACCCGGCTCTCAAAGTTCACCATAGATTGTTATCAACAGCCGACATCTGTTTACTTCCTTAACCTATGACAGCTTATCAAGGTCCCAGATGCGTGCACACTGAGGATGGAGGAAAGAATGTAATGCAGCATGGCTTCTTTTATTGGTTGCTGATGTCATTATGCATCTTCATAATTGAGGTTTGTGTTTTTCCTAGAGTAAGATGCATGTGTTTGCATCAGATTACTTTCTCGTGATATTTTTAGAAACCTACTGAGGGAGGAAAGAACAGATAGAAGAAAAGAGGAAAGAAAGACGGTAAAGCAGTCTTTATACTATCACCCCAGGCTTCCTCCCAGACGATGCACCTGTTCCTTTCAAGTTCCTTTCCAGAGCGACTAAGAAAATGATTTTATTATATCATGACCTTCGGTCTAAATTCCCCTTTATAAAGTAGTGGATAGTGAGACTCCAAGTATTGCAAGTACTACCGATAGAGTAAAAACGTATATCTGAGAACGATGGCTATTTTTATGATGGAAATAAAAAAAGTGCACCAAGAAAACCGGGGTTGTAATGTTTAAAATGTCCATAAGAGCATATTGATTGACAGCATGAATGATTAACACTCATCAAGAAAGAATCATGTAAGTGCGCTAAACAATGTGATTACTTTTTCCCCCCCAATGTCACTTTAAAAACTCAGATATCCAATTCAAACAGAAATTATTAACGACATGGGTATATGTGTGGTTGGTCCCATTTCATTTTTATAGTGTGACTCAGCAGCTGTCCTGCATTTAAGGCAGGTTGATCGTTCTAATAATTCACTCTAATTAACTACTCCTTTCTGATAATGGCCCCTCTTGGCATAATCCACCAAGGGAAGCTTTGAAGTTGGCTCATGTTACCAGCAGGAATCATGATAACACGTTTTTGATGCTGCTTAGAAGTTTCTGTCCCCAAAGATCCCCAGATAGTCATCTTTCCATTATTCTTACATTTGCTGTCCACTTTGACATTTTCCTGGAAAACTCTTAATCTCATATGGTTTTCTCTATGGATCTAATGTTTGTCTTTTTACTGCTACCCTGAGAGCATCATTTTATGAAACGACACTGGAATGAGGACAGTAAATGAACTGTATGCACACACACACACACACACACAAAGTATTTTAGCTATGATAGAAATGACATTTTTATGTTCAACCATTTTTAGAATATCCCTGTGACTTTCCTCACTTTGTACAAATAATCAAGAAATGTATATCATTAACTGGAGAAAAAGTTAATTTTATTGACCTACTGTTTGCCTGTTGTTCAGTGTCGACTCTGGTCTACACAGAGGTGATTCAGAGAAATGTTGTTTTTTTTTTTTTTAAATTAGTGAAGATCTGGAAAGTCAAAAAACCTCTTAAGATAGTACAGCATTCTAACTGGCCCCGATGTCCGTTATCTGATGGAAAGACCATTTATTTTTTCATGACTTTGGTTGTCATTTCACAGTGAACTTTTCAGCAATGCCACCCACTTTCGGTGTTTCTAAAGTCTTAAAGATATGTATTCTTACCATGGAAACCACAGGCTCTAATAATATTTAATTGTTATCCCCTTGTGTTGTAATTCTATACCAATGAGGGGGTGGAAAAGTAGTAACTGTTATCACCAAGTGTAGCATTTCATAACATCTTTGAGTAGACAGAAATAACCTCCTTCAAAGGCATCCAGGGACACTTTGATGTAGCAACATACTGGTCACTGGAAATCACTCATCACTGGAAGGTCTGTTAAAAACTTTCTCCAGACATTTGTTTCTTCCTGTTTCCGTCATTCCTTAAATACCAACCTTTTGTCACCAGCTTTTAGTCCTTAGGCTGCGGGCTTGAATACCTGTCATAAAGGCCTGAGTAGAAAAAGAATCCTATACTTTCTGGAAATTCTCATATGACTGAACATACTGGAGGGTTCAGGAGGTCCCCCTGCGCTCAGGATTCTATTCGCTTAAACTGTTTGGACACCAACCACGTGAAAAGGAACTCATCCAAGAATGGGTTACAGCCAACAACTCTGACATGAAGACACAGGTAGAGTATGAGGATGTGGACTTCGTAGATGTTTATGTTTTTTGGTATTAGGAAGATTTTAAAAAAAAATATCAACCTATTGAAGTGTAAATTACATAAAATAAATTGCACCAATTTTTTTAAAATTTATTCTTTTTTTAAAAGATTTATTTACTTATTTATTCATGATAGACATAGAGAGAGAAAGAGAGAGGCAGAGACACAGGAGGAAGGAGAAGCAGGCTCCATGCCAGGGGCCTGACACGGGACTCGATCCCAGGACTCCAGGATCGCGCCTTGGGCCAAAGGCAGGAGCCAAACCGCTGAGCCACCCAGGGATCCCCCAAATTGCACCAATTTTTAAGTGTACATCTTGTTAAGTTTTGAGAAGTGTATCTATCATGTGACACCTCCACAAGCAAGACGTAGAATAGTTCTTTTACCCTTGAAGATTTAGTCCCCTTCCAGACAATTCCCTGCTAACCTCTGGCCAGAGGCAGACACTAATTAGACTCGTCTTTTCTAGAGTTTCATGTAATTAAAAGCTCAGAGTGCATACTTTTTGTGCAAAGTTTTTACTACTCAGCTCATGTTTTTGAGATTCCTCCCCATTGTTGTATGCTCCTAATTTATCCCTTTTAATTGTCGATTAGTATTTCTTTGCAAGGATATACTATAATTTGTTTGTTCAGTCACCTGTTGATGGACACTGGGTTGTTTCCAACATGGAGCTATAACAAATTAAGCTGTTAAGAGCATTCATTCACTAATCTTTTTGCAGATAGATGTTTATGTTTACTTTTGTTAAATATGTAGTATTGGATCACTATGTCCCATGGTAAATGAATGCTTCGCTTTATAAGTAACCGACAAGCTGTTTCCAATGGAATTGTACCATTTTTCATTCCCACTGGCAGTATGTGAGAGTAGTGATTGTCTCACATACTTGCTAAGTCTTGGTGTTGAGATTCTTTTTAATTTTAGTCATTCCAGGGTGTATGTCTCTGTAGATGATAACCTCTGGCCAGAGGTTAGGTTTATTATTTATTTATTTATTCTGTAGGTTTATTTATTTTTTTTTAAATATTTACTTATTTATGATAGTCACAGAGAGAGAAAGAGAGAGAGGCAGAGACATAGGCAGAGGGAGAAGCAGGCTCCATGCACCGGGAGCCCAATGTGGGATTCGATCCTGGGTCTCCAGGGTCGCGCCCTGGGCCAAAGACAGGCGCCAAACCGCTGCGCCACCCAGGGATCCCTATTCTGTAGGTTTAAATCACTTTCATTACCTTGAGTAATAATGCCGAACCTATTTTTATGTGCTTATTGGCTACTTGTATACCTTCTTTTGTGAAATGTCTGATAGTGTGTAGAACAGTGTTTGCGTATTTTTATAGGATTATTTGATATGCGATTGAATTTCATGGTTTTTTTTTGTGTGTGTTCTAGATACAATTCCTATGTCAGATACATACATTGCAAATATTTTCTTCCAGTCTGTTGACTATTTTATTCTCTCATCAGTATCTTTCAAAGTGCTATGACTCATGTAAGAAATCCTAACCTATTCCAAGGTTGTAGAATTTCTCCTGTGCTTTTCTCTGAAGGTTTAATATTTTGAATTTGTATGCTTAGTTCTCTGCTGTATTTCAAGTTAATATTTACATGATGGAAGGTAAGAGTTAAGGTTTGTTTTTTATATCAATAAATATTTGTTCTTACCCTATTTCCCTCTTTGTATGAAACACTATCCTTTCTCCCACTGAATTGCTCTTTCAGGTTAATTAAATACCCATATACATTTTAGAATTACTTCATCAGTTTATAAAGAACATGCCCGCTGTTATTTTGGTTAGGATCGCTTTAAGTTTACAGATAAAATTATAGACATTTTAACAATATTGAGTCTTCTAATTTATAGCCATGTTATAATTCTCCATTTATTTAGTTCTAAGCATTGTTTTGTAGTTTCTTATGCAATGTTTTGTAGTTTTCAGTGTACAGGTCTTACACATATATTGTGAAATTTATACTTAGATATTTGATTGCAGTCAAAATGCTATTTTTATTTCAGTTACAATGGTTTATTGCTGCTATATAGAAAAATAGTTTATAATTCTATATTAATTTTTTTCCCATGACCTTGATAAACCTGCCTAGTAGCTTCTAGCTTGTTTTGTAAATTATTCGGAATATCCTAGCTAGATGATTGATTGTCATTTCTAAATAGTCTTATTTCTTTTCTTGCAATATACATGCCATTTATTTTTTTCTCTTCTTAGTGAATTAGTTTAGGATCTTCAGCAAATTTTTAGTAGAAATAGTGAGAGTAGAAACTATTGCCTTGTTTCCAGTCTCAGTGGGAAAGCATTGCTTCTTTGATCATTAAAAATAATATTAGTATAATTGTTTTTCCATCAAAGGCTGATAACTGGCTGGAGAAATTTCCTTCTGTTCCTAATTTCTGAAAGTTTGCATCATGAATAGGTATCAGATTTTGTCTTTTTTATTTTCTGTATTTATTGTGATGATCATATGGTGTTTTTCTTTATTCTGTTCATATGATGAGCTTGAATGACTAATTTTTTGAATGTTAAACCAACCTTCTACAATATGTAGCACATTTCCTGGAGTGTTCTGAATGAGTACAGAGCCATTTAGGAGAGAGAAGTGCTATTTTCCGGAACTTCTATAGATGGTGTCTTAAACATAGAAATACTATTAACATACCTTATAGTCACAGGTTAATGTGTTCTTGGAAAATGTGGAAGACCTGTTCACTATTAAAGTGTCTTTGGATGCTTCCTGAAGCATTCAGAATTTGCAACAGAACCTTAGGAATGTCTATTTTTTTTTTTTTTTTTAGGAATGTCTATTTTAAAGGATGTTTTCATCCTGTAACCACGAGATCATTTTAAAGGATGATTTTTTTTTAAATCCCTTTATATTTGTTTCCCATTGCTGCCATAACAAAGTACCATAACTTTAGTGGCTTAGAACAAAACACATATATTATCTAACTTCTCTGGAAGTCAGAAGTCTTAAAACCAAGGTGTTGACAGGACTGCATTCATTCTGAAGGTTCTAGGGGGGGATTCATTCCCCTGTCTTTTCCAGCTTCTATTGGCCTCCTGTATTCCTCACCTGTGGTCCCTTTCTTACAGCACTTCAGCTCTGCTTCCTTCCTCACATCTATTCTGCTCTGACCCTCATGCCTCCCCATAGTAAGGACCATTGTGACTGAGGATAATTTCCACATATTAAGATCCTTACTCATGTCTGCAAAGATGCTCTTGCCACTTAATGTAATATAGTCATACGTTCTGGGGATTAAGCCATGCACTTCTTTGGAAGTTATTATTATGCCTAACACACATCTTGACATCTTTCCCCAGGAAAACTTACATGCTTTCCATAGTCGTGGAATTAGCATTTGGAGGACATGTCTTTCTTTAGATGATGAAGTCATTTATGACTCTTACATGGTATTTTATGGGATGTCAGCTTGGGCTTCAGTGTCTTCAGTAAGTAATAGTCTTTGCAAGTTATATCCTGGATAGCATGGCGAATATTGCTTGGCCCGTTGAAGCTATCTCAATCATGTATCACTCTTGTATATAACTCAACATTAGCCATGAAACTGTGGGCACATGATATATAATAACAATATTCAGGACCATACTACTCTCTCCTAGAATATCTAGGAAGGATTTTATCCCTCCTTTCCCTGATGCCTACCAATTACAAAAAGAGCCTGGTTACAGGATGAAAAATCTTACATTTTCTCTGTTTTTGGCCTAGATCATGGGGCGTGTTAGACGCCTGGTTTTAATGATTATTTTAATGGTATTTTAAGCCACAGGCTTAGATTGCTCCTCAGTCTTGCCAGTTCTTACTTGTCTTTTATGTCTTACAAGCCTTGTTCTTCAAACCCCACTGGGCAGAGACAGAGCTTCCCCCTGCGAGCCATGCAGTGCCAAGCAAATCACTGGCCTTCAGTAAATAATAATAGTGTGCAGGGCTGTGACAGGGAGGTGGAAACTGGACTTTATCCGGCCCTCAGCTCCCCTGTGGTCTCAGGGCCCACTCATTCTGGCAAATACTTTGGAAACTGAATGATCTCTGAGGGGGTATTAATCACTTTTATAATGACTTCAATAACTATGTATGTGGGTACGTATATCCACTCTAGTTACAGCTCAGGTACATTAAAAAGAAAAAAAAATTGAAACTCTGCTATGTGCCAATCACTTTGTTGGAGCATCCTGGGTTGAAAGATGATAATAGTACCAAGGAACATAGATATAAAGTTCCTCCAGGACTGTTGCATATATAGAGGTTAAGTGCACATATGTGTATATAGCAGCTTTTAAAATGAAGTTGATATTTTGGTTTATTTTTATGTGAAAGAATACTGCGGAAACAAATTTCCTCTGAAGAGCTTTCCTTTTCCCATTTGCAACACTTCTTGAAATAAACAGATAACTTAGGGGCCCTTCAAGTTCTTAAAACCATTTGTCCCTCCATCTTGTTTGTATTCTTGATCTCCAATGACATCAAAATGACTTAATGGTATTTACAACTACAGAATCATTGGCACTTCTAGTATTTGTTTATCACTGATTTGCGGGGGTAGAAGGAATATGGGAGAGATTTTCATTCATTTTCTGGTGTGTGTGTGTGTGTGTGTGTGTGTGTGTGTGTGTTTAGAAAAAGTTCTGTTCAGAACCTCCTGAACAATAAGACTACTCTGCTCTGCACACAGAGTGATGACAAATATGTGAGTGTGAGAGTGGTTGCTTATGGAGGATTTATATGGACTCTTTTTTTCTCTAGGTTTATGTGGTTAGTAGTAAAAGGTGACCTGATATCTAAGGAAGTACCTTTAGCTACTACTGAAGACCCGTAGCCTACATTGACAAAGTCTCACTTATTTGGGGATAAAGATTATTCAAAATTTTAAAGGAGACTGCTTCCCCTTCCTCTCCACCCTTTCCTGGGGTATGAGCCCTGAACCACACTCCCCATCCTCACACTGAAACCCCCTTGGTAATCCAGGTAAAAGTTTGTTTATGAGACCACATTTATTTTAAGTGGCTTTGATAGAAGTATAAAAATTGACTCAGAAATTGTTTTGGGTAATGAAATTTGACTCTCTGGAAAGCCCCATGTATTCCTTCCTCTTTAAAACATGCCCATAATGGTGATGACAATATACTGTGGCAATTAAAAAAATCACCTGATGTCAAGCTTTTTCAAGTTCCTCTCACTCTTAATGTCTCAGGGATACTGCTTTGATGTTTTGCCCTCACTGTAGGCATCCTGCCCAGTGAAGCACACCATAAGAGTGGTATTTTTAAAGGTTTTTTTTTAATAGTTATTGTTAAAATATTTGAAGAGACAAAAAACTCTCACACATTATTGCTTAATATGATAACTATTTTTCTTTTTGTATTGCCATCTATTCCTTATCTTTTGAATGTCTGCAATGGTTGGAAAGACATAAGAATGGATCACTGGATTCAGCAGGGATTTGACAACTCCCTTTCCTCATTACTATTTCTTTTTCCTTCCCACACAAGCCACTGAAGATTCCTGATAAGAACTACTACTTGGTTAGTTGAATTTTATCTTACATTATCCTTGCTTCTCCATTCACTTATGGTGTAGATATACTTATCACCGTTGCTTCTCCTCCTTGTTTCCTGTTCCTCCTCCTTCTCCTCCCCCTTTCCTTCTCCATCTTATCCTCCTTCTCCATCTTCTTCTTCCACTTCTCTCTTGTCTTCCTGCTGAGTGTTCCCATGATTTTTTTTTTAAAGATCAATTTGGTCATTTGAGAGTGAGAGAGAGAGAGCACGCAGAGGGAGGGCCAGAGAGGGAGAGAGAGCAAGACAGAGAGAATCTCAAGCAGACTCCCCTCACTGAATGAGGAGTCCGATGTAGAGCTTGATCCCAGGACACTGGGATCATGACCTGAGCTGAAGGCAGACGCTTCACCAACTGAGCCATCCAGGTGCCTCGTCAACAATTATTTTAGATGCACTTATTTTTGGAAGGCATTTTAGAAAACAACAGACAGGTAGATTGTAAATATGAGTCAGATATTCAGGAAATAAACTCTTTTGTGCAGAAAATAATGCATGCCAAAAAAAAAAAAAACCTGCTAGGAAATAATGTGTGAGATGATATGAGTTTTATGTGCATGTGCTGCAGAGGCATGGGGCAAAGGAGGTGCAAGTGACAGGAAGAAAGGAAAGGAAGGATGAGAGAATCACAAAGATATTGGCTTCCATTTCACTAAAAATTTGGTTCTTATAACAATAAAACTAAGCACAATTAGCAATTATGAAAGAAACTTTTGTACTTCAATAAAGAAAGATCATGCTTAGAAAAGATTTCTCCATAGTCTGAGAATATATTTTTTATTCTACCAATATTTGGGGTTCCTGGATGGAATTCATCCAGTACTGTTTTTCCTTGAGATGATCAATTGAAGTCTCATTTTAAAAGACCAGCAAAGGGGCGCCTGGGTGGCTCAGCGGTTTAGCATCTGTCTTTGTCTCAGGGCGTGATCCTGGGGTCTGGGATTGGAATCCAGCATGGGGCTCCCTGTGAGGAGTCTGCTTCTCCCTCTGTCTATGTCTCCGCCTCTCTCTCTCTGCCTCTCATGCATAAATAAATAAAATCTTTAAAAAAATAAATAAAAAGATAAAAGACCAGCAAAGATTTATGTTGCACATTTCCAGTTCTCAGACAACATTCAGAGTTCAACAGGGAACCCATAAATGATGAAGAGAGGGATGAACACTGATGAACTATGCTGACCCTTCTACTTAGAATTGGTGTACTCACTTGGATAAACCTCGTAAGCGTCGTCTTGCTGGTATAGGCTTTAAACGTAAATACCACAAAGACCTTGGCTAATTGTTGTTTTTTGTTGTTGTTGTTGTTTGTTTGTTTTCACTTGTTTTTGGCCTATTGTAATATTCCAAGTCTTTGGCTCTAGCCCTTGACATCAGCCTCTGTAAAAATAACTCAGTTTTACTGCTCAGCCAAAGGTTCTTTATATAGCCCCAAAGTGTACCAGTGCTCTACTTATTTATGCGGCAAAGTTACTCCAAAGCTGGAGAGGCTTTGATCTTGTGTTGTCAAAAAGCCAGGGTCAGTAAAGTGATTTGTAAAAGGCTTCTCAGATCAGGTGTGAACAGGCAAGAACACGGAGAGAAAGCAGTTGTAAAGACTTTCTGCTGTTCTGTTTACCTTTTCTTTTTCTTTCTTTCTGTCTTTTTAAAATGTGGGGAGTTTAAGGGATGGGCAGTTCTATTATGGATAGGTTGCAGAAACACTTGCCTTTTCTCCAAACTTCTGCTTTTGTTTTTAGAAGAGACATTTTTTAAAGTTCCAGAAAATGATAATGACTGACCTGGGTGTAAGCAGTCATGTCCTTAATAATTGAAGCGTTTTGTAAGTTAGGTGAAAAGGCAGTACCAAGGGGGGTGGTTTCGCATGTAGAAAAGCAGACGGGTGAAGTTGATAATCTCAACAAACTCCATCACTACTTGAGCACTATACTTTAGTCAGTGATCATCACAGATGGGACTTGATGTCAGACTGAACTTAGGTTATCAGCTCCTTAGGGGGCCATGATTCTCCCAAACTAGCTTGTTATTCCAATGCTTATGCTACCATAATATTTTGAACATTATTAAATGTATATCTCAGAATGGTGGTGATCATGAAAATATTGCCTATTTAGAATGGAATAAAATAACCTAGAAGGAACCATAGTAAAGGACTCCTGAATGGCTCAGTCGGTGAAGTGTCTGACTCTTGATCTCAGCTCATGTCTTAGTCTCAGGGCCCTGAGTTCAAGCCCCATATTGGGCTGCATGCCAGGCATGGAACTTACTTAAAAAAATAAATAAATAAAAGAACCACAGTGAAACTGCCTCTGTTGAATAATAGTATTTTTATGCTTCCAAAAGAAATGGTACCTCTCTAATTTTAAAAGAACCAAAAAAGTCATATCCACTAATATAATATGTCCCAGATTTCATTTTGAAACTTAATGAAAGCACGTTGGTTCAGGTTTCCTTGCAATGTAGTGTTACTTTTACCCACTACAGTGACGGATGGTGGTGACGCACCGCTCTGAAGAAACTCATAGGTGATTATAATCTAATGGCCTCTGTTAATATACTCAGTAGATAAGCAGAGTCATAAAGTGGCCTTGAAACTGGAGGGCCTGGTAGAGTGGCCTCATGTACTTTATATCTTCTCTCACCTCATTTTCTAATTTTACAACTTGTACATCATAAATTCTGACTCCTAGTGCCACGAGAGCATGCTCTGGAGCACTGAGCTGAATCTCCAAATGGAGATGTGATTGTGATAGACTAACATGAACTCTTACATCTTCACCCAAGTGTTCTTTGCTTGAAAATTGTGTGGAACTAAAGCTTTAGGTTTTTTGTAGCCACTGACAAATGCCAGGGAGATATATTAGATGGTTCCTTCAGGTACTCACACAGCCTCTCAGGCCCATGTCAGAACTTTAAAAAAAAAAATGTTTTTGCAGCAAATTCGTTTTTCTGGAAGCAGCCAAAGCACATGGTCCTCTGAGCCTTTAGTGAAGCAGTAATAACAGACCAGGCAGCCAGTCACTGCAGGAGACTCCAGAGGATGGAGGAAGAATTAAAAAAAAAAATCATACACACAATTTTCGAACATGATTCAGGTAAAGGGCTAAAGGTAACAACGTGTAGCTGTATAAAGAAATAAAAAAGCTCAGGTAGGTGTTTTAGTATATGCACAAAAGAGTGGAACAAACAATTCTGATTAATTTAGTGTGGCTGGCTTGATTCCTTAGTATCTGCAATTACCTATGATAACTAAGTAAAAACAACAAAAACAAAAACAGAAAACAACTCATTTTTGCTTCTATGTAGATAACTGAAAGAAAATGTAATATTTTTTTCTCTTTCCTTGAGCAAAGTACTTATTTCTCTACCTCTAAAGGCTTTGTTTCATTCTGCATTTGCTGACATAACTCTTTTACATTCTTCATTAGCTAAGCATCAGCAGGAAGCTTCAGAGGAGCCCCATTTTGTCACCTCTTTTAACACTATTTCTGTTCATATATGATCAGTGGGGGTTTAAGAATATGCCAGTAGCTAATATTAACAATAGGGACTTGAAACAATATTATGTTGGACTTTTTTCTTATTATTTTTTTCTTCTGGTAGTTCATTGTTTATGTGCTGTTTCTCTAGGAGAAGTTTTACTTCTACACAGGCAGGAATTAAATCTTTATTTTCTTTGCCCTAATATAGTCAAGGCTCAAAACTAGTAAGTCCTAGAATGATTTAGAGTGGAAAAAAATTAATGAATTAATGTCATTAAGGCTTTTAAAGCTTTGAAAATATCTCAAGGGACTTTACTGAATATATCACTTTGTTCCAAAAAATTCATAAGGTAACAGTAGGGGATTGAAAGTGAAATATTTTAAAAATATGAGAAAGAAAACATCAAGAGTATAGACCAGGAAGAGGTTTGTTGATTGATTGAAAAGGAAGGAAGGAAGAAAGTCCAAGCAAAAGAAAAGACTAAATAAAATAGAATTGGATATCAGCCATATTTCTATTTCCTGAATCATTTTAAAAAGGAGATACTTTTGTGGTACGTAGCATTCACACCCATCTTCTTTTCTGTCTGTTCTCTCTAGAGTAGCTCCTGTCCAGAGCAATATTGATATTTTGGGTGAGGTTCATAGTAAAGATATGACTTACACAATTTTTATGCAGTGAAATGGGGTCATTAAGCCTGCTCACATTTATCCAAGTTCTTCTCCTGTCTTGGCATATGATAAGATCGCATGTACTTGCTCCTTCTGAATTTAAGCCATGAAATGGGAATGAATGTGATGAGTATCACTTCCAGGCAGATGTTTTAAGAGCTAGGGCATGGTATGCCGTATTTCCTTACCCTGCCTGAATGGTCCTAGAAGTATGTCTTGAGATGGAGCATCCTTTAATCTACGTCTCTGTTTAATTTTTGATGTGCAAATTCTCCTGACAGTCATTTCTCTATAAACAATATGTAGAATGAGCAAAAAACACATTTTCATTGTCATTCCCCTACCGAATGTTGGAGTTGTCTATTACTACAGAATAACCGAGTTTATCCTGACCTTATAGGGTGTTACATATATGATTCCCTCAACTGCTACCTTTCTCGCATGTAAGAGGTTGGCCCATATTCTCATATCTGGGATGGTTCTGAATTTCTCATTTTACTCAGGTAAAGAAAATAGATTTTACATAATTGGCTGACAAGCTGGGGAAAATAGGTATCTTTTTTTTTTAAACTTAGAATATAAACAACTTCTTTAAATAGCACACACGTGCTTGCTTTGCAGCTTCATCCATCTATTGCCTTAGTCTCTTCCATCCACCTACTAGAGTTAGTCTGAAGAACAGACATACCCTCCTGGATTATGTTTAAAATAAGAATGGAACAAGTGTTTGACCTTAGAGAAGCTCAGTTATATTTGGTATATATCGCCAGGGCCATTTGACTCTTTGGCCCACCTTAGTGGGTTTTTAATTACTGCTTTCTTGACTTCAGTGACTTGACTATAAAGATTCTCCTCTGATATCTTGAACTGGAGTCTATGTATGCAAGAATATTCATTCTCTGGGAGCTTTTCACAGATTTGATTTTTCCAAAGAGGATTTTTATCTTTGTTTTTTATTTTGTTTGTTTGATTTTCTAGCATAGTTCATTAGAGATGCTCTTATTCCTCTCTCTTCAGATCAGAACATGATATATGTACAGCTGGGGGTGGAAGAAACAAAAAGCAGAGCACATTTTCATCTGATGTCATATTGCTTATGGAGATACACAGTACTAGGCTTTAATCCCTAGAATTGACCATGGAAAATGATTAATATTTGTAATCTTATAAGTGGGTAGAAAAGGAGTTAAAAGCACACTTTATAAATCATGGAACCAATTAAGTATGTGTGTGTGTGAGAGAGGTGAGGATAACTTCACCAAGAGTAGGTGTTTTCATTATTTTTCTTTCATCTCTTTTCAGAATTAAACCATAGGAGTAGGCAAGATTGAATCTCTTTGTTTCCAATTTATCTTCCTATTAAAATTGCTGGTGCTAAAGTTTCTCCCAAGTTAACCCTATGTTAACTTTTTTTTGGGGTGGACATCTATTTTTCGTAACTAAAGGTGGAAGAATAGTTTGTTCAGATGTGGTCCCTTTCTCAGTGAGATAATAAAACAGAGGCACCTAACATGCTTCCCAGATCGAGTACATCACTGCTGTATTTCTGGGTCAGTGCAGCATTTTTAAGGTATCATATGCACCAAAGCACAGAGTTTGAGATTATGTGAGACAATAGCAAAGATCATAGCTCCTATCATAAGAGAACCCAGAGGCATCAGGGTTCTGAATTGTGAAAGGAATAAACTCGACCTTGGTTTAATTTTTAATTGACTCAGAATATCAAAAGGAATCTGAAACTTCAATTCTGCATTTGAAAAAGATGGAGCCAGTGATGCCTTTTCTATTTCACATGTGCTCCATAAATCATAAAATGTTGTGCAATCCTTCCAAAACCCTTAATTACAAACATATATGAGATTAATATGGGAATGATGAACAAGATGTATTAGAAAAGGGGACTGTATGGAAGCAGTATGATAAATCCAAAGGCTGCCAGAGAAGTTCAAAAGATGAGATGCTGAGGTGCTATTTGGGTGTGGTTGAATGGGAATGGAAAGGAATAGACAAGTGTGGAGACACTATGGTGATTCCATAATTCTGGAGACTGGATAGAAAAGTTAAAGAGTGAATTGAACAATTAAAGTCTGAATGGCTACAAGTACTGTCTTTTTTTTTTTTTAAAGATTTTATTTATGTATTCATCAGAGATTGAGAGGGAGAGAGGGAGACACACAGGCAGAGGGAGAAGCAGGCTCCATGGAGGGAGCCTGGCATGGGACTCGATCCTAGGTATCTAGGATCACATCCTGGGCTGAAGGCGGCGCTAAACCACTGAGCCATCAGGGCTGCCCTTGAATGGCCACAAGTACTGTCTTAAGATGATCAGTGACCTGGTTCAGGAGCCAGTGCTCCTGGGGTGATAGTGGTGGTAGCAACGAGTTTAATGTTAAAAATATTGCATTTAGGTAATGGAAGTTTAGCCAGATTTAATGTCTTTGTGATACAATTGAAAACACTGCAAAGGAGCTCAGGAGAGAAGTCCATATGAGCAATTAATTTAGAGCAATAAATGAATTTTGAGAAGGAGGAAGAAAATGCCCCAAGAATGTAATGTCTGTATTTGCAGCATTTATTTATCAGAGATGCATTATTATAAATATTTTGGAAAACTGCAAGAGAATACAATGAGCAAGATATTCCCATGTAATTTAAAGCTTGTATGGTATGGGTAATATTTGGGTAAAAACATGTTACTCAATTGGACTCATTACAAAGTAGAGATGTATAAATTAATATTAAATTCGGAAATGGGATCAGCAAACAAAAATACTCACCACCATCACCCTTCCCCCAAATAAAACCAGGCTCAGACAGTTTTGTAGACAAATTTTACCACATTTTAAGGAAATAGTTATTTGTAGCTTATGTACCTTTTCTATGGACAGTGGAAACAAAAGAAAAGCTATACATTTAAGAACTATAAAACAAAGGAAAACCTGTTAATTTCAAAGATCCTTTCAAGGATCTTTGTTAGCATCCTTGTGTTTAACATTGAACCACTGTCTAAAGTGAAGTAATAGATTTGAAAATAAAAGGCATAAGGATTACAGTAGCTGTTTTCAATATAATTGTTTATTCGAAAAAAATCCAGTGACTCAATAAACTGTTAGAATGTATAAAAATTCAGTAAGGTTGCCAGGTAAATGCTCAACAAAAATAAATTTTTAGCATTTTTAGATATCTGCAATAAACAATTAGAAAATAGTGCATAATGTATCTAGATATAAATGTAGCAAAATATGTGTTAAGCAAATAACAAAATATGCCACGTTCATGAGTGGGAATACTCAGCAACATAATAAAAGGGTGGCTTTTCTTTCAATTAACTACTAAATTGATTGCAATTCCAACTAAAATACCAATATAATTTATTTTGAAACTTGACAAGTAGTTCCTAGAATTCATATGAAATACCAAAGAGCCAAAAATAGCAAGCACAGTTTTGAAAAAAAGAATAAGAAAATGAAAGCACCCAATAGATACCAAGACATTTCTAACATTACAGTAATTAAGGTTAGTCAATATTTGCACTTGAGTAAAAACAAACTAATGAAGCACAATAGGGGGTCCAGAAAAAGATCCAACATATATGTGGAAATTTGATGTGTCACAGAGGTGGCATTAAAATTGGTTGGTGAAGAAAATAAGTAAGTGGTGCTTGGTTGATTGATCTGGGAAAAAATATGTATACTTAACACAATACAAGAATCACTTCCAGATAGATTTAGCATCTGTACATGTAAAAGGAACAAACAAACAAAAAAAATGAAAAGGGAATATCCATAATTTCAGGTTAGAATTTCTTTTTTTATGACTTTTTAAAAAATTTTTATTTATTTATGATAGTCACAGAGAGAGAGAGAGAGAGAGAGAGAGAGGCAGAGACACAGGCAGAGGGAGAAGCAGGCTCCATGCACCAGGAGCCCGATGTGGGATTCGATCCAGGGTCTCCAGGATCCCGCCCTGGGTCAAAGGCAGGAGCCAAACCGCTGTGCCACCTAGGGATCCCTGGGAGAGAATTTCTTAAACAAGAAAAAACCTTCATAATTTGAAAACATTAATAAATATGATTATTTTAAATATAAAACATAATTTCAAGAAAAGGTACTATCAAGAACATGAAAAGAAAATCCATACAATTTGAAGTTATAAATAGCAATGAATTAATATCCAGAATGTATAAATAACCACAAATCAGTAAGAAAAAAGAAAATGATCCAATAGTACAATGAGATTGTAAATATGAAATTCAGTGAAGAAGAACCCAAAAGTCTTCTTAACTAATCCCAACAGTAATCAGAGAATTGCAAATTGAAAATACAAGGAGATCCTTTTCATATTCATCAGATGGTCAACAATTAAAAAGTCTTGACAAAAATCAAATATTGGCAAAGAGGAAGACTAACAAATTCATCCACCAACAATGCAATTATAATTTGGTACACTTTGTAGGGCAAAGTAGCAATAATTAGTGAAGCTCATGATCCACATATACTGTATGACTCAGAAATGCCACTTGTATGTATAATTAGGAGAAATTCATGCATAAATAAACAAAGAAGTAAGTTCTGGGGATCTAAAATATAGCATAGTGACTATACTCGATGCTCTATTATATACTTGAAAATTGCTAAGAAAGAGGTCTATGTTTCCTCACTGCAAATACTAACTATGTGAAAAGTGATAAATGTATTAATTAACTTGGTGGTGCTAATCATTTCACAATGTGTATGTCCATTAAAATATCATATTGTACACTCTAAAAATCATGTTGTTCAATCTCGAACAATTTTTATTTGTTAATCATACCTCAATAAGGCTGGGAAAAAAGCTTTGAAAAATTATTAATAATAAAAAATTCAGAAAAAACATAAACATATCAATAAATAGTATAACAAATAAGTTGTGGGATATTTATAAAACATCATAGAACATACAATAAATTTAACCAGAGCTACATCTATCAATCTCGGTTAATCCCCAAAATGTAAAGCAGAAGGGTGTATACTTTTTTATAGCATTGAACCACAGAACACTGCAATATGTATTCATTCTCTGTGTAATCATAAATTATCACAAGTTTAGTGACATAAAACAACACAGTTAATTAGTTTTGCACATCAGAAGTCCAATGTAGGTCCCCAGGAACTACAATCAAGGTATTGGCAAACTGTGTTCCTTTCTGGAAGCTCCAGTGGAGATTCTATTCACTTGCTCATGTAGCTTGTTAACAGGGTTCTGTCCCTCGAGGTCCTAGGGCTCAGGTCTCTCTCTTGAGGTTAGCTGTAAACTGAGGGTGATTCTTAGCATCTAGATGACACTTCCTTCCTTGGTTCTGTCCCCTTCTTCAAATCCCATTCTCCATATTCAAGGACAACAGTGAAAATGTCCTTTGAATCTTGCATCTCTCTGATCCAGTCTTCTGTCTTCCTCTTCTACTTTGAATGGCTCATGTTACTGGATTGGACCAACCCATACAATCTGTGATAATCCCCCCACTTCAAGGTCTTTACCCTTAATCACATCTACTAAATCCTTGATTTTAATCACATTTGTGAAGTCCCTTTTATGGTATAAGATAAGGTAGTCAGAGGTCCTGAGTACTGGGACATGGATGTCTTGGGAAATGGTTTTTCTCCATACCATACTATATATATTTTTCATAAACAAATATATGTGTATTGAAATTATAAAAACATGCTGAGAAAATTGGTACTAAGTTGAGAATGCATACTAGTTACCTCTACGTGGGGAAAAAGGAGAACTGGATTAGGAAAAAAGTTCTCAGCCTAATTTTCCTCTACTTTTTAATATTTTTAAAAAATAGATTTGAAACTGAAAATGCTAGAGTTTCATTAAGTTAAGTGAAAGTGAGGGCAAGTGGAGAAAAAGGAGAACTGGATTAGGAAAAAAGTTCTCAGCCTAATTTTCCTCTACTTTTTAATATTTTTAAAAAATAAATTTGAAAAAAAAATAAATTTGAAACTGAAAATGCTAGAGTTTCATTAAGTTAAGTGAAAGTGAGGGCAAGAAGAGAGGGCATAGGTTTTTTTTTTTTTTTTAATCCTAACATTTATATTTATCAGTCCATTTGGAATTTTTGTAATAGAAAATGTTTAAAGGGAGAGGAACAAAAGAAAAGAAGAAAAGTTTGTTTGAAGAGTCAGTGAAATATTGAATCAGTGAAGTGGATATTGTGATGGTTGAAAATAGGGGACACTGAGATGTGTAGGCCAGAAACTGGTACCTTGGTCAAGTAGAAGAGGAGGTTTTGAGCTGTGAGTAATGAAGAGATAAGATTAAGTATTTAACAAATATGGAAACACTCCCACTAATCATGATGAGCATGCTAGGGAGTGATGTTGAATGAATAAACCGAGCTACTCGAGTAGATGATCACCTGGAGAAACAGCTGATCAGACATTTAAAAACACAGGAAGTTTAGAACAGTCACTATGAAAATGTAATGGGAGAAGGATGAAGGAATAGACAAGGATCCACTAAATTGGGCTTAGTCACATTGGCAGTGTACTTGGTCGTTGTTTCTCGATTTTTCTTAATATTCTTTGGAAGCCTGCTAGCTTAAACACAGGGGAAAACAGGGCTTGTTGAAGTGAGAATTTGCATCAAAGAAAAACAAAGAGGTAATGAATTCTAGAAATGCTAGAGAAGAGAGCATCAAAAGAGGTAACCATGGATTTCAGCCTAGGAAAGGAGTTAAAATTTAAAAGCCAGGATCTGAGGAAGAGAGAGGTTGGTTTAGGAGAATCAGATGAGCCTGGACCTGAGGTCCTAAAAGGACAGAGAAGAAGTCAAGTAGTTTTATCAGGTGTGGAGAATCGATTAGCAAAGGGGTAGTAATGTTATATAATCTGAAAAGAAAAGCTCCAACTTTGTGATCGAACATGAAGCAAAGATAAATTTAATAACTTTTTAATTGAGGTATAGCTGATATAGAATATTTTATTAGTTTCAGGCGTATAAGATGGCGATTAGAGAGTTATATACATTATGAAATGCTCACCACAAGACATGTAGTTACCATCAAAACAAATGAACCGAAGATAACTTTTGACAAAATGTACCATAAAGCTTAGTTAGGTGAACAATATTGTTCAGGGACCAGCAAGACACTGGAGGGTGCCAATTTTTAAAGGACTCCTCCACATTTCTTTTTTTTTTTTTTTTCTCCTCCACATTTCTTAAAGCATTTCCACTAAGATTTTATCCATCCCTTCAAACCCTTTGAGAGTGTTGTCTTTTCACTTACTTCTGTCCTCCCCATGGTTCATTTTGATCATACACCCGCTTATAATCTATAGCCAAAGCCTTTTCAAGTGGGGAGGTTATAAAAATGGTGTTCAGAATTTAAATCAGCGCTTTTAGGATTTTACCTGGTGTTTTAAAGTCACTTGTACAATAACGCCTAGAGGCAGAAATCAGACTAGCATCAAGGACTTCTAATTGTAGCCTGGTGTCCTGTGGTGTTCCCTACTGTCTCTTTCTTTTCTTTCCTTTTTTTTTTTTTTTTTAAAATAAAGGAGCCACCCGGATCATATAACAGTTGAGTAAAAGAGAGTTAGAGTGAGCCCGTAATTCACTAAGTTTCTTCCTTGAATGGAGCTAGAAATCCTGATGTGATCCTTTTTATATAGTGTTTAAATGGATACTACAAGCCATGGCCAGCAAAATGAAGGTACATTTCCTGTTGGTCCAAGAGGGCATTATGGGAGGGAATGACACCATTAACTGGTGGTTTATTGCTTCGGGGAAATATTTGGACATCCTGTTTGCTTGATCAGCAGTTAAACCCCGGGTTGCTGTTTTGACCTTGGTTCACCCAGAAGATTATTTCTATAAACTTGAAAACTGAAACCAAGTAAGATCACATACACAAAAGAAGTTCAAGGGAAGAAAGTCAAAGCTTTTGTTTGTCTCTGGGGTGTGAATGCTGGCCAAAGACTATACTACTGTTCTCTCTCTGGAAACAAGGTGATTTGCATTTCTCCTGGGTTTTAGCTCCTGATTAACTATGTAAATAACTTTATTCAGCAAAGCCTCGTTTTTCTCCCCTCTTGGATTTTGACCCTCTGGAGCTCTGTACCCATGTTTGTGGGAATTAAATTGTGAACATTAAATATCAGAAGTTTGGGGAAAAAATGTGAAGGTCTAGTGGAAAACGTCATATTAAAGTATAAGAGGTCTACAATAAACATATTTTTATTAACACTTATGTTTCCCAGTTGCTACACATAATTATCTTCCTACTTGATAAATAACAGTATGAAGCACTTTAGAATCTAACTCCCCGCAGCTCCCAGCACATAAATATGAATGATAAGAGCTATTAGCAAACACTTCTCGCCAGATTCATGTGTTGCAGTTAGACCAGACCCCCTACCTGAGAATATCTAAGTCAAATAGGAACCATTTCTCTTGGTAAGGATCTTTATAGTTTGTAGAGCCCTTGAACATACTATCTTGTGTGTTTGTTTTTATGCCTTGCTTTTCCAAATACCATTGCGAGTTAATTAGTGCTACTATTACTCCCTGCATCACTCCCATGAAGAACATAAGGTTACAAATTTGGCCACAAATAACCAGTATTCTGACTTTTATAGCAAGAACTTCCTTCTATCTTCTTTGCTATAAAAGTCAGGATAACAGTTATTTATGGAGATGGAGGACTTTTGAATGGGATAGAACATAGAGAGGCTTCCTGGGATGACTCTTTACAAGGATGTTCGACTTAAAATCACTCATTCACCAATATATATTTTGTATGACTTTGCATACGTGCATGTTACTGTAAACCTTAAAAACATAATCGAACTTGAAAGAAAGAAAGAAAGAAAGAAAGAAAAAAGAACTGGCCAAAGTTATTCAAAGCTAGTAAGTGAACATCTGGTGTTGGATACAAGTGTTCGGACTCCAAGGTTAGTGTTTTTCCTCTCTAAATTAATGCAGGGAGATTCTGATAACCACGAATGGCTTCATTCCCTGGGAGTATTCTTAGCTGGCCTAGCCAAAGCTGTAACTATATTCAACAACTGCACCACAGTCTGATGTATGGAATCGTATGGACACAATGCCTACCAGAGATTTGTGACTTGTCACCAAGGGCATTATCTCATTTCCAAGGATATTCAGGGAAGCTTCCAAAAAAGGAAAATAATCTTAGATATTTTTTAAATCACTCAGTTCTAAGCAAAAAACAAAGAACAGAGTTTTACAAAGGCACAAGAAATGTACTGTTAATTAACATCTGCCAAAATTTTCCTTGGGTGTTAAAGAAAACAAAGGAAGACAAAAATAATGAAAATAATAGAATAATGAAGCAAAAAAAGAAAAAAAAGCAGTATTAGCGTATCAGAGTCAGCCCACCATAAAAGAAAATAATAAAGTGACAAAGAAACTACCGAGTTTTCAGGTCCCTAGGTTTCTTTTACATCAGTAAAGCTTGGCTAAAATAACACACACCCTATAGCTTACTAATTTTTCAGGCCAATATTTGGGTATAATTTGTGTGCTTTATAGGCCTGGAAAACCCAGGAGAGGCCACAAATTGCTGACGTAACTGTCTTTGAATTTGACAAAGCCCATTACATGTCAGTGAGGAGGATGGGTGGAAAGCTTAAGGGGGTGGATTTTCTAGGCACCCAGAGGGGCTTTTCACTGCAGCTACTGAAATGCTAATAAACTCCCTAGATTTTTGGCACTGACCAGAGTAGTTTTAACAGTTCACTTCTAATCGCAGATAATTCTTTTTTTATTATGTTATTTTAGATGCTGTTATTACACACATAGCACATGTTGCTATGTTACTGAAAAACCATAAACCGTACACATCATACCAATCCTAACAAAAGTGAAATTGTCTATAATCTTGAGTTTAAAGGTGTGTGTGTGTGTGTGTGTGTGTGTGTGTCTGTCTGTGTGTGTGTGTGTGTGTGTGTGTGTCTGTGTTTCAATCTGCCCACCATTCATTTTAGGATAGATTTTATGATGTCTGGAATCTGAACGGAATTTTTTGTCCTTTCTTGTTTCAATTAAAAGAAATTAAGAGCTTACTCATTCTCTTTCCAATAAATGTTATGACAAATTCTGGTGTAGGGATATCTCAAGCAATCACATTTCACACATTTTTCTAGTCTTAAAGATTAAAACTCACATAGTGAGTACGACAGGAGAGTGACAACATATTGTTTTTCCTAGGCCAGGCAACTATACTTGATTCTTTTTAAGTGACACAAGCTGCCCTTGGTAATTTGAGTGATTTTTAGCCTAAAATAATATGCTTAATTTAACTTCAAGAGGCAAAACAGATTCTTAGACAAAAAATATTCCCTCACTTTCTCTCTCTCTCTCTTTAATTTGTTTGTTTATTTTGCTTAAATTCTTAGGGAGTTGTCATTTATATTTTTAATTTTTATTTTGAAATAATTTAAGCTCATAGAAAAATTTTAAGAGAAAAAATCCTATGTGCTTTTAACTCAAGTACATCAATTGTTAACATTTTATCACATATGCTTCATCTCTATCTAATTTTAATTTTTTTAGCCATTTGAGAGTGAGCTACACAAATTCTGCTCCTTTACCTCTAAATTTTTCAGTGTGAATTTCCTAAGAAAGAGGACATTCAGTTTCATACTTAAAGAACAGTGACTAAAGTCAACTTTTTTAAAAACTATTGATATTGTCTACATAGTTTGTTCACATTTCATTTATTACCCAGTAAAGTCCTCATAGTAATTTTTTCTAGTCCTGGATCCAGTCCAGGGCTGCATATTTCAATCTGTTCTTCTGTGGGAAGAACCCAACCTTAATAGCTTTAATCTGCAGGCTTATAGACAAGGGTGAAAAAATGACAAGACATTGGACAAGGAAAGATGGAGTTAGGAGCTAAACAAATTGTCTAAATAAATATCAAACCAAAGGAATTAAACAACATATTAGAATGAAGATATAAGCATGTATTAGCATGTAGAGAAAATCACCAGTGTTATTTGTTTTTTTAAAAAAAACACGTAATATTATGCATATTATGATTTTAGTTTTATAAATATCTGACTTTTATGCATATAAAAGCCCAAAAACCCAATTATATACTCAAAAATTTTAACAACGGTTATTTTTGGCGTTGGGATTATGAATAATAAGTTAATTGAATGTTCTTTCTCATCTGAAAGTTTTATAATATCTTTATCTTCTTAAAATTTTACAATAAATAATATGTTTACCTTTACTATTAAAAAGTTATTCTGTATACAGAGAGGCAGATAGATGGATATAGATACAGCTAAATCTCAAATAAGAACAAAAATCACAGTGATGGAAGCTGGGTCGGAGAGAGCAGGCCTGTGACTGGTAAAAGCTCAGAAGAAATAGCTGAGACAAGTTGGCTTCTGGTGAGATTTCTAGAGGGCCTAGGGTCTGTGGACAAACGGGTGGGATTGGAGAGAGCTACTGGGGACACCAAAACAGAGAGAATGGAGTCACTTCTCTAAAGTGATGGTAAGTTAGTCCGTTTATACTTCCTAGTAACTATGTAGGACGTCCGTGAGCTATTTTCATAACATATAGTATGGTAAATTTGAGGGTCAGGGGGATCTAAAGATGATCATCTACAAGTATTCACTAGTGATGGTTGCAAACACTAAAATCTCACCTTTAACCACACTACCTAATACAATGTTATATTGCATAGAGATCCCCTTTGGGGTGTGTTAGGATTTCCCAAACACATATGTAAGGATCAGATTTGGCAATTAGGGTTTTATGGATGGATTTTTCCTTTGTTGGGTAAACGTATATATTATATGTCTCATCATGGCCAAATGGCCATTTTTAGGACTACAAAATCACAGTGCTAGAAAATGAAAATGAACAGGAAAAGAATCTTTGTTTTTAATTTCATTATTGATTTTTTTTTTTTTTGTAATTGCAAGACCTAGTGAGGGTGCCTCCTTAGCCGCACTCCTGGTGACATTAGCTGCCAAATGACAACATCAAAATTATACACATTCTTCCAGATAATTACCAGGTGCTTACCAGCTTTGAGAAAGTGAATGTAGGTTTTCCAAATAGTTCCTGTCTGACAGCTAGGTACTGCAGGATGTTGGTTTTCTGGCATTCCCATTCCTACATGTGAATTTTAAATTCTCAGTGGCAAGACATTAGCTGAGTATGTTTTACGGGATGACAGACACAGGTAGTAGAGTGATGGGTAGGACTATGGTGCTATAGTAATAATGATATGGGAATTATCAAGGTGAATATTGATGCATCAGTGAATCTCAGAACTTTATAAGGAGTTTATCAGCACGTTCTGGGGTGAGTTTCCTACACTCTACTTTCTCTGTACTCTACATGAAGCCCTTTGCTGCTGTGAAGGATATTAAGCATTGTGGGTAGAAGATAAGAAATGAAGTGAAAGACCTCCTAAATCCTGTCCCCAAATTCCCCCCAGGCTTCTGATTCCGAGAACAGTTGTCCTACTAAGTGACCCTCATCATGCTTTTTTGTTGGCTGAATGAGAAAGAGATTCTTAGTTTCAGAATTGTAAAGAACCGGGGAAGACTGGCACAGAAATGGGGTGGAGTGCGATGAGATGCCATCTCACTCCTGTCAGAATGGTTAAAGTTAACAATGCAAGAAACTACAGGTGTGGGACACCTGGGTGGCTCAGTGGTTGAGCATCTGCCTTTGGCTCAGGTCATGATCCCAGGGTCCTGGGATCGAGTCCCACATCAGGCTCCCCAGAGGGAGCCTGCTTACCTCTCTGCCTACGTCTCTACCTCTCTTTCTGTGTCTCTTATGAATAAATAAAATCTTAAAAAAGAAACAACAGGTGTTGGTGAGAATGTGGAGGAAGGGGAACCCTCTTGCACTGTTGATGGGAATGTAAACTGGTGCAGCCTCTATGAAGGTTCCTCAGAAAGTTAAAAATGGAACTACTCTATGATCCAGCAATCCCACTACTAGGTATTTACCCAAAGGATACAAAAATACAGATTCGAAGGGTACATGCATCCTAATTTTCATAGCAGCCTTATCAATAGTAGCCAGAACTAGGGAAAGAGCCCAAATGTCCATTGACTGGTGAATGGACAAAGAAGATGTGACATATATATACACCGTGGAATATTATTCAGCCATCAGAAGGATGAAAGCTTGCCATCTGCAAGGCTGGATGGAGCTAGAGTGTATTACGCTAAGCAAGATAAGTCAGAGAAAAACAAATACCATATGATTTCACTCATGTGGAATTAAAGAAACAAAACAGATGAACATATGGGAGAAGGGGAAAAGAGACAGAGAGAGAGAGGGGAAAAAACTGTAGGGGACTCTTAACAATAGAGAATAAACTGAGGGTTGATGACGGGATTTGGGTGGGGGATGGGCTGGATGGGTAATGGGGATTAAGGAGGGCACTTGTAATGATGAGCACTGGGTATTGTATGTAAGTGATGAACACTGAATTCTACTCATGAAATCAATATTGCACTGTTTGTTAACTAACTAGAATTCAAGTAAAAATTTGGAAAAAAAAAAAGAAATAGGGTGGAGTGGAAAGGTCGAAGCCTCAGCCTTTAAGAATCTAATAGTATATAGTCTGGCTGGAATTTGGCAATTGGGGATGCTTCATTTACAATTTTAAGTTTCTAGCAACATAATATTTCCCTTTCTTTTTTGTACCTACTAGGTCTCGAATGTCTACTATATGCCAGACACAATTCTTTTAACAACTTTTAAAAAGTACTATTATTCTTGCCTTACATATGAAGAGACTGGTGCTCAAATTTAAGTGGTTTGTTCAAGATCATGTAGCGAGTAGATGAAAGATATGCTTTAAAGCCATGTCTATGTGACCTTAAGTTCCATGTTCTTTTCCTTAAACAGATTGCTATTTAATCTACCACTAATTTCCTTTCATGTTTGCTTGCTTAAAATGAATTTAATATTTCCCATTAATTAAATACGTGCCTGTCAACCTATGTGAATGACCAAGAAAGCAAAGTTTTTCTTTGGCATATCTGACTTATATAAATCCCCTTCTTCCTATTTCTGCCACACAGTCCTCAAATGTCCAAACTCTCCAGCACATTCCATCCTTTGCACCATCTTGTTTTCTTAGGCAGATGGAATAGATGCTAGAACTCTTCAATTTCCCTTGTGTTTCTTCCCAATGAATGTATCTTCTTGTCCTATCTCATTCTTACATATGTTGATAATCTCATTTATGCTAATAAAGTGAGCTAATGTATTATAGCTTTCATTGTGTTATATTTATATACATATATATATATAAAATTTCCATATACCTGAAAGTTTCCATAGTGATAAAAATCTAAAAATTCCATGAGATGATGCTAATAGTGAGAATTTGAGCCCCCATAGCAGGCTGTGGAAATATTATGGCATTGATGTGTATGCTCTGAATTCATAATACATCAGAGTTGCCCCTTCCTCCACCTCTACAGTCGCCATGGCCAACAGTTTCTATTAACTTCTCATTCGTATAAGTTATAACTGAGTCCATTCTGTACAGAGGCAATAATATCTTTCCAGTCAACTAACTTTTTTCCTGAGCATATAATTGATTATACACACAGACACCTAATTTCACTTTGCCTTAGTACTTTCATCTGTAAAATAAGAAATTTAGACTTAATAATCCCAAAGTTTCCTTACCGGTATATAATTCTATGAAAAGAACATTTTCATGAAATAAATATAATCTGTACATTTTTGATGAATTTTAAGTTAGCTCATCAAAAGTTTTCGTAGAAAGCTATTTGATACTGTTGGGGCCCTACAAGTACTTCCTAAACACCATTTTCTTGCTTTCTGTGCATCAGGAAATAACACTCTGCCAAGTGTAAAAGGAACCTGACCCTCCAAAAGGGGCTGAGATTGTGTAGTCTCAAAGCTCAGATGGATGTGACTTGGCCAAATGTGTTATCCCCTTTCTGCTCTGTTATGTTGCCAGCTGGTGGGGTTAGTTTAGTTTTACCATTTAAAGTTTCCTTTTGGACTAATGAATATTTCTAAAATATTGTATTGCTTGAGAGCTCATGCTATCGCCATGTAAATCAATTCCCACCTCTATTATATAAGTATGTGATTTTTACCCCTACAAAAATTCCATTGAGATATTATAGGTCTTATATTGGCTAATAATAGACTATGGTGGTGGTCTGGTGGAAACAACTATGGGTGGGATTTGGGGGAGAGAAATTGTCATCACCACAGCTGCAAAGTTCATAGAAAAGCTGGAAGCTGCTGTTCAGCTGCGGATGGACCATTTGGCTCCATCTAATCCATGGAATCATAAGATAAAGTCACAGTTCCTTTAGCTTTCTCTCAGAGGATAACTCTTAAGGTAGCATCTCTTGGGAATAAAAAGTCCAGAAAGTGAAAAAGACCAGAAGCTTATCCATAAAAGAGGCCTCAGAAAGTGGGAAGTTGTCGGGACAAGGCTAAGAAACTGAGGAACCATGGCCTCTAGCTTCTATGATAATTAAGAGTTTACTGGTCCTGCGTGCATACTGCGTGCCTTAATAAGCAGTAAAAGAATGTGCCTGTCTGCAATAATCATTTTATAAATATTAATGCAGCTTTGAGAAATTGGGACCTGATTTTAAGTGTTACATTTTATTTGTAAGTGCACAGTTTAATTACAATCATAAAACATTGATTAGTTAATATTTGCTGCTGTTTTGTGACTTGGGAGCCAGACAGGTTTGTAATCAAAAGCAGTGTCAGATGTGTGCCGTATTTAAGGCAGAGAAACAAGCTGGGGGATGGTCAACTGAAGGATCATCTGAATGTTTAGGGGAATATTTCTTGGAGTTGAACATGGATTTAAGTTGAACATGAATCCAGTGCAGCTGGTTTACACTAGGTGTGCAAGCTTGATCTGCTTTTGGAGTGATGTTGCCATCATTTGGGGAGTATGAGCATTTTCTCTATGAAAGAATTTGGAATAGCCAAAGTATTGATGAAACCTGCATGTTATTTGAAGGGGATGCTATGGACTGAATTGTTTTCCCCCTAAATTCATACATTGAAGCCCTAACTCCAAAATGAATTTTGGGAAAAGGCTTTTAAGAGGTAATTAGGTCAAATGAAGTCACAAAGAAGACAAGTGGCCTTATAGGAAGAAGAAGAACCATCTCTTTTCTCATGCATGCACCAAGGAAAGGCCATGTGAGGACATGGTGAGAAGATAGCAGTCTGCAGCTCAACAAAAGAGAGACTCACCAGACACAGACCCTGCTGCCACCTTAACCTTGGACTTCCCAGCCTCCAGGACTACAAGAAAATACATTAGAAGTGTTTAAGCACCCTAGTGTGTGGTATTTTATTCCGACCACTCCAGCGGAGTAAGACAAAGTCGTTCATGGGAGATGAGTGGAAAATAATTAGAGGTAAAGCAAAGCTATCTGATCATAGCAGGTGTGATGCTACGGCATGAGCCACAGTAGAATGGGGTTAGCTAGAGGGACCGGGGTTTGGAGATGTGTTAAGCCAGAATTTGATCGATGCTAAGGTAAATCCAGGAAGTCAAGAAACTAAAAAAAGATAAAGCTGAGAAAGGGGGATGTGGACATGATTCTAGAGAAACAAGAAGGACCCAAAGATGAGGCAATGGTAGGCTCTGTAAGTAAAGCATTAGGGAGCAAGCTTGATGAATTGTAACCCCCAAAACCTTTTTATCTCTGCCTGATGATTTTCTTCAGTGGATGTGGATAAAATGAGGCTGTAGGAACTCAGTGCATTCAGAGTTCAGTGGTTGTAAAAGTCTTTGCTTCTGATAGTGAGAGCAACAAAGATGCTGGTGTTGGAAACGATGTAATGTCCAAAACTGTGGGGAATGACTAAATAAATGATGACACAGACGTTCATGTCTTTAAGAATCCAGTTAAAACTCATAATGTTATTTGTTCGGTGATGACATATAACCTGAGAAATATCAGTATAACGTGAGTGTGTTAAGTATAATCAAAATTATTAAAGTGCACACACAGACACAAGGATGAAAATACATAGTTATCTCTGGATGCTGGGGTTATTCTAATTTTATACTTTGCTCTTTTAAAATATATTTTGGAATAAACATGTCTTATTTTGAAATCAGAAAAAAATAATCCGACCATAGAAAAGGAAAATGTGATAGAAGTTGAGAGTGAGCCAGTAGAAGGGTTACCATAGAAGACATTGTCAGTGTTATTACTACTTATTTTGGATTCTCTGGATATTTTTTGAGCTCTTATGTATACATAATATGGTATACAGTGGGGCTAAAAGGAAGGCATAGGGATCCCTGGGTGGCGCAGAGGTTTAGCGCCTGCCTTTGGCCCAGGGCCGATCCTGGAGACCCGGGATCGAATCCCACATCGGGCTCCTGGTGCATGGAGCCTGCTTCTCCCTCTCCTGTGTCTCTGCCTCTCTCTCAATCTCTCTCTCTCTCTCTGTCATCTATCATAAATAAATAAAATCATACTATCATAAATAAATAAAAATTTAAAAAAACAAAAGGAAGGCATGTTCCTGTGCCACTTCCCCCATGAAAAATTGGATGGTGTAATCTTCTGATCACTGGCTCATGATTCTACAAGTGTGGCGTACAACTGCTTTTTTTCCATGAACAAATAGGGACAGGGTAAGAAATAGGAGAAGGCAAGAAAGTATATAAGCCCATCCGGCAGGCAAAGCAGGCATCACCTCCCATATCCATATAACTCATGGTCCTAGTCTTGTCAGGGCAATAATTACAGTCTCCCTTTCAGGAAGGTCTGATCCCTGATAAATCTTTAAGAAAAGAAAAGAGACACCATTTGTCTTTGTAATTGATATTCTTTTTGATAGATGTCTAAGAATGGGCAGGAAACAGATACCAGTGTTAGGAGCAGCAGAGGTGTGAAGTATATCAGAATCCGAAAAAAAGGGGGTAATAATATGGATTACGAGCGGATATGCTACATTAATCAAATTTAGCAACTGAAGTATAAAAAAAATTAATACAACTGAAATAAACACAGTTATCTACAATTAGTAACTGTATGAAAGCGGCTTTTATCCTCTTCACAAAATCCCAGAACTCTGTCTAATGTAACCGCAGCTCGTTTTGAAAACCCTTCTGTTGTGTTATTTGTGACAAGGGAACAGCTCTCTGACAATAGCTGGTTCAGACATGCATTATTCATCAGTAATATAAGCTGACAGTCACCAAAGTAAGAGCACAGTGTTTTATAAGACTTTGTAAACTCTGGAAATAATGACAGTTCAAGTTATCACAGAGCTGAGAAATAAATTTAGGTTTCTAAAATAGCAATAGGAGAGATTACTGGTTTTTTTGCTCGTTGTAGTGGAGACGCAGGTTGATCAGAGTTTGAGCCAAAAATGTATTTTATTCCAAAAACGTATTTTATTAGACTTAATAACAGCATCTTCCCTTTGTAGTGTACAATGAGATGCGAGGAGGGCATCAGTGCTCTTGACTCGACTGTTTCCAGAAGGCTCTGATTAGCGTGGAACGTGAGGAAATAGCCTTGAGGTGCTCTTGAAGAAGTGTTGGGTGATGTGCTGGCTTAGGAACAAAACAGGGGTCAACTGTCCACTCCATTATAGTCCTGGGAAGAGTCTTGTTTCTTTGCTAGTCTGTATTTCTTCCACTGCTTTGCTACTGCACAAGGCTTCATTTGCTTAACCAGAGAAAGGGAAAAACAGGAGGATTTGGATTAGATTTTTTGATACTAGAACTTTGGTTGAGAATGTCTATAAAGTTAACAAGTACCATTAGTGACAAGTCAATATATGCACATTTTTCCTTAGGATCTACTCCGAGCATCCTCTTTATTCTATAAAAAGCATTTATTTGTTGGAGTCCAGGTCTAGGACATGACCAGAAGAATTAGGACACCATTCTGGAAACTTTTAATTAAAAAATAAATTTTATCCAGTTGATCATGGTCATCTGTTCAAGAGAAATAAGCTGCCTGTGGTCAAGTGTATGAAGAATACCAACATCTGCTTTGAACCAAAAGTGAAAGTCCTTGTAATCACAAGTCCTGTGTTGAAAGAAATACTCTCTCCATACACAGACATTCAGAGCTTCCAAACAGAGTTGGGAACACAAAAATATTTGAGCCTTTAGCATTTGGAGATGTTTAGTTTCACAACCATAACATTTAATAGGTATGGGGAATCTGGGTATGTGTGGAAGGGACAAAACAAAGGTGGGTCATCCTCTAAAGTATTTTATACTATGGTCTAATTAAAAACAAAAGATAAGAGGAAACAGGACAGCCAGATTTCAAAAAATCTGCATTGAAAAAATCCATGCATAAAAGATATAAGTATTCAAGATTTGCTTTGCTAAATCATCTTTTTTCCCTCTCTTGAATAGCTTTAGATTTTTTTTTTAATTTAGTTCAGGGACTATATGTACAGTAACACCAAGCTTTTAACAGCTGCATTCCCCCCTTTTGCTGTCGTAATTATGGTCTCATTAGGATTCCAATAAAAAGTCAAGAAAAACCTTTTTTTAAAAAAGAAAAACAGAAGTGCCCACAGTGTCTCTCTACCAACATGCTATGCTTTTAAAATATTTGCATTTGAAATTCCTCATTGCAAATATTCTCAAACCAAAGGTAAATATAACACTTAGATTACTCCCAGAAGAACATTCCTTCTGCTATTAATACCCTGAATTCAAATCAGATTTTTTGCAAGTCTGTATAATTTTACTGTATGTACTTTATCCTGCAGTTTGGCTGACTGTAAGTGTTAGAGCACTGGATGCATCAGAAATGAATAGAAGATGACATTTCTTGCCTGAGTGAATACTTTTTCTTTCTCTTTTTTCTTTTCTTTTCTTTTCTTTTCTTTTTTCTTTTCTTCTTTTCTTTTCTTTTCTTTTCTTTTTTTCTTTTCTTTTCTTCTTTTCTTTTTTTTCCTTTCTCTTCTCTTCTCTTCTCTTCTCTTCTCTTCTCTTCTCTTCTCTTCTCTTCTCTTTCTTCTCTTCCCTCTTTCTCTCTCTCCCTCTCTCTCTCTCTTTCTTTTTGGCTTTCCATTTAATAAAACAACCTATTTATAATATCAGATTCACAGGGATAGAGTCCTTAGTTAGACAAGAAAGAAGACAAGTCTCTCTCCAAGAAAACATCAAGCACACACATAATTACAGTTTAGTAGTCATTAAACTAAACTGTAAAAACAAAACAAAACAAAACAAAAACAAAAACAAGAGTATCAGCTCTCCCCTATCATTTTATGTGCTCTTTTCTTCATCTCAAAGCTAAGTCATGTTCTAGAAGTTTTCAGCCTTCATGCTCTGGAGTCAGTACCTCCCCATGCTGCTCATAATCAGAAGCCTTCCTTTCTAATCACAGGCTGTTTGCTGGTTGACCCATTACCTGGACTCCTATGTGTTTTGTTTTGTTTTTCCCCTCGGACTTATACATGGAGTTAATCCAACCTAAGGTATTACAAACAATATTTTTAAAGTGGCTTATAATACCTCCACCAAGAATAGTGCAAAATAAAGTAATTTAAGGGCTCGTTACAGAGAGGATAATAAAACATTTAGGACCTACAGTTTGTACTTCCTTGGTGGCTTTCTGTGCTCCCTCTGAAGAAGGCCACCCCTGAAGCACACCCACAGCAAAAGGTGGGACA
The DNA here is from genome assembly GCF_048418805.1 of Vulpes vulpes. Taxonomy (NCBI): domain Eukaryota; kingdom Metazoa; phylum Chordata; class Mammalia; order Carnivora; family Canidae; genus Vulpes; species Vulpes vulpes. The sequence continues at coordinate 8,959,451 of NC_132781.1, forward strand.
TAAAAAGGATGTAGTAACAAAGAGAATGTTGGTGGTATTTTCCAGAGCGGTTTCCAGTGCAAGCACGGGAGCAAAAGCAAGATGATAGAACCTATGGGACTGAATGGAAGTTAGGAAGTTGTGTCAGTAAAAGTAGATAGTCCTTTTTGGGGAAAAGTTGGCTAAGAAAGGAGAGAGAAGGAAAGGGAACGTTTTTTGTTTTGTTACTTCAACAGTGGGTGATTTGGGCAGTGAGGCACCATGGAAAAGTGGAAGAAGTTTGTAGAGAAGGAGAAATAGAAGGAAATATAATGGAGGAAAGATACTGGGATTCCAAAGGAGGAAGGAGGAGTCAAGGGTCAGAGTCTGCTGAAGAGAGAAACAGGGGGACCAGCAGGAGGGTACCTCCCCCAGAGAAGAAGGGAGATGGGAGGCCAGGATGGGCATAAAGATGAGACGCTGGCTCCGGATTCAGACTTCAAGGAGTTTTTACCTAACAGATCATTTTTTTTTTTTTTTTCTGAAACAAAAGTGGATTAGTTCATCCTCTAGGAGGAAGGAGGTTGATAGGGGTGCAAGGGGCGGATAAGGAATCTTTGACAAGTGTAAATTTTTGAAGTAATCGCCACAGGACACGAGGGAGAACGTTTCCTGGACTGTATTTCCATGAGTGGTATTACTGAGTTAAATACAAGATATTTTATTTTATTATTATTATTTTTAATAGCATTGCCAATTTTGCCTCCAAAAGCAAGGTTTGCCATTTGTACAGCATCCAGCAATAGAACAAGATGGAATTCCCTGGGCCAGCCCAGCATGCTGTTCTCCTTGCTTTATTTCTATCACTTTCACCTGCTGACTCTCCCTGGGACAGAGCAGGAGCAGGAGCAGGAGCAGGAGCAGGAGCAAGAGCACACTGGCTTTTGCATTTTTTCCACCCCAACCCTTGTTTCCATCACCCAACTGTGTCTTTGCTGTTTTCTCTGAGGACAGGCCTGAATGTCATGTAGGGGGCATTTCTTATAGGATCCCAAGAAACACTGCCCCCCATCCACAACCCATTCACTCTCTAACCTCTTCCTTTGTTGGCTTTTCTCCAAAGTCTCCATATTTACTATTATATAAATTGCATCATTTGTTTTTACTATTTGTTTCTTCCACTAGAATATGAAATTGAGGAAGATGGGGACTTTGTCACATTAAAAACACTGTATTTTCAGCTGCTAGAAAAATACTTGACAAAAGGTAGTCACTAAGTAATTTCTTGAAGAATGAAAGGAAAATTAATTTTAATTTAACCACATTCTTAAGTGGTTCTGAAGTAGATAGTCTCACTTAAAATACTCGATGTAAATTTTGTGAGAAGCTTGTATAATCTTTTATGAGTTGTCTTCCTGTGCTCATCTCACTTAACTATTCGGATTTTAGTGACTTACTCATTGATTTCTATGTATAATAAAACTATTATTCAAGAGTAGCATTTGTTGCACATTTACTGCAATTTGTTTTAATATGTTATTATTAATTTTGCTTACATATGGACATATTTGAAGAGTTAAATTCTTTTTTATTTTTTTCATTGTGTTCAATTTAGCAAGACATTTTACCACCATAGATTTGATTAGTTTTTGCTTTAATTCTTTTTCCAGTGTTTTACATTATTTTCCAATATTTGATTTTTAACCCTCTTTGAATTTATTTTGATGTATAGCATGGAGCAAATATCAAATAAGATATTTCCCCTAAATAACTAAAAGTAATTCTCCAGAACTTTTCATTCTGCTTTTCTTCTTTTCCTTTATGATTTTTGCTTGTTTCATTGTTTTGACACCATGTTTACCACAGATTAACATTTATCTGTGAACATTATATATATATATATTCACACATTGTATATATATTGTATATATAATACACAATCTTGCTGATCTGTTCAGTTCTCCTAACCTTTCTGATTAGATTTAAATATTAATTTTATGCTGTTTTAATTGCTGAAGTAATGTAATATATTTTAAAACTGGAGGAATCTATTTTAAAGCTTCTTTATATTAAAAACAAATATTTTCTATTTGTACCATCTTTTTAGCTTTAGTTTTTCTTATGCTCCATAGACTTTCTTCTAAAATTCATTAAAATTTTTATTTAAAATATTTAATAACCAGCTATCTATATATGACTATCACTCAGAAACTTGATTATGTCTCATTATACAATAATTTGATTATAATAAATATACTTTAGTTTCAGAAATATATTATAATTATCTACATAAAATTATAGCATAGTATTTGTTGTTAATATTATTCCTAGATAATTTAAGGGTTTTTTTTAGTACTGTTATGAATGAAATATTTTATACATTCTACTTAATGGTTATTGATCAAGATTTATATAAGGTATCCATATGAGTTGCTAATTAATTCAAATATATTTTCAGTAGATCCTCTTGTAATTTTTTATTTTTTATTTTAAAGATTTATTTGTTTGAGAGAGACAGAGAGCTGAGCGAGTATCAGAGGGAAGTTGAGAGGGAGAGAATCTTCAAGCAGATTCCCTACTGAGCACAGAGCCGACATGGGACCCTCTTGGATTTCTAATAAAATCAACTCCTCATCTGAAAATAATGATATTCTTTCTTTCTTTCTTTCTTTCTTTCTTTCTTTCTTTCTTTCTTTCTTTCTTTCTTCCTTCTTTCCTCTTTTCATTTCTTTTCTTTTTCTTTCTCTCTCTCTCTTTTTTTTTTTTTTGCAAAATGTATGGCTTACATTTATATTTCATGTCATATTCCATTTCTCAGAACTTGCAAAATAAGATGAAATGATACAGTTTGGCTCATTGCTCTTTATTGACTTGAGATAGAAATTCTTTATCATATTGAATAGTATTTTTACATTTCTGTTTTTAAGAGTTTTCATATGGAATAGGTATTAAGTGTGGTCAAAAACCTTTGCATCTTCTAATTGGATAATGATGGAGCTTGTGGTTTTTGAAATTTGACCAATTAATGGGATACATTATATTAATAAGTTTCATAATGTCAAACAATGCTTTCATTCCTTGGTTATGTTTTTCAGTCTTGAACTAGTTATTTTGGCATGATATCTAAACAAATTGAGTATAAACACAGGTGCTGAGAGAGTGAAATATGTAACCATGTTGATCCCTTGACTACCCAAAGCCGTATGTATATTCAAAGGCAGATAAGAGTAGAGGTTAAACAACTAGCTGGTAAATTTGATCAATATTGACAAATAATCTTGGCCATTCAGCTCCAACATCTGGTATTTTTTTTTAAAGCATGCGTTGGCTTAAGTCCTTAAGATAATTACTTTAACTTACTTTGTGTTGATATACCCTTAGGGTTGACATTAAGACAGTCAAAGACTATTAGCGAGACCTGGAAGGTAATTATTTCCTTATTCACTACATTGTCTACTGAACAAAAGTGAGATTTGGCATCTTTAAAAGAATTAAAAATCTCTAAGGTCATCATTTTATACAGTCATTGCCCTTAAGAAATGGACCACTGATCTATCTTGAAAGAATTGCCATGGACCATTTTTTATGTGACTGAAGTTTCAGGTATGTTATAATATGAATAATATCAACTATTTTGTCTTTATAATTTTGATTAACTACTTTAATTACAGTAAATTAATTTTAAATTAATTAAAATTAAATTAATATATAAAAATAAAAAGGGAAAATAAAAAACATCTCTAATCTCCAAACCTGAAGATAACTAGTCTCTATTTTTTTTCCTTCTTTCCTCCTATTGAAATCATACAGTATATGAAAGTATATGAAATTGTTCTTTAGGTTTTTCACTTAACATTTAATAATTAACTCATGTTTTAAAAATTATTTAATACTATATGGTAAAGATGGTTCATAATTTGTTTATTTATTCCTGGTGTTAGATATCTAAATGTTTCAGAATAGTTTTTATTATTAATAAGCTATGAAGACACCTTGATATCCAAATTATTGTCCAGAGGTTGACCATCTTTGTTTAATAAAAAACTATGGTATTTTGTATAAAAGGAATAGACAAATTTGAATGAATTTGAATTCTTTTGTGTATACATATCTGTTAACTGTATGTATGAGTTAGATAGATAAAGAACATGTTTTAGTAAACCCAAAATAAAATGAATATTTCTTGTATTACTTTCAGACACAATTTAAATTTTTATTAAAGAGTCATCAATTAGGGATAATATATAGTAGAAAATGTTTCTCATATCACACACACACACACACACACACACACACACACGGTAATTGCAAAATCCTCAGCAAAGCCTGTCCAGAATATTACTTGGATCTTTATTAAACTTACCAATTGTCAAAACTGAAAGATGGTATAGTTATAAATATGGAAATCAGATATCTACAGTAAATAATTGAATTGGCAAGGTCATTGTATATAATGTCACTACAAAAAAATTGTGTCTGCATACACCAGGAACACAAAATTAAAAATTTTAATTTTAAAAAGTAGCACTGACGTTAGCATCAAAAAACACATTGAACACTTATGAATAAATTTAACAAAGTTGAGGAAATATTACACAAAACAGTATAAAGCATTATTAGAAAAAAATTAAGGAATATCTAAATACATTATTGTTAAAAATTACAATAAAAAGATGTCAGCTTTTCTCCAAGTGATTTGTAGATTCAGTATAATCCCATAAAAATCCCAGTACATTTTGATTGTGGGAAATGACAGGATGATTCTAAAATTTATATGGACATGAAGAAGCTCAGGAATGTTCCTAAAAATATTGTAAAGGTACAAGGCTGGAGATTATACACTATGGAACATCAAAACTTATTTTAAAGTGTCAGAATTTAAGAGTGTGGATAGAAGGAAATATAAGCAGTTGAGTGAACAGAGAGTGAGAAATAGATCCATCCAAATGTAAACACTTGATTTTTGACAAAGGTAGCACTGCAGATCAATAAGTGGTATTGAACAGTGACAATGCATATGGAAAATTTGGTCAGTGGACAATGCATATAGAAAATAAAAAATAAAAAATATATATTGCATCTTGTTTTGATCACTGGCAGGAGAAAATGAGAAAATTATGTTATAACTGTGTGCTAAAGAAAGACTTCTTTGATATAAAAGAAACAAAAAACATTATTAACCATAAATGAAAAGGTTGATATATTAATATCATTCAAATTAAGAACTTCTGTTCATAAAAAGACAATAGTAAACCACAGCTTGGGAGAAAGTATTTACAACTTGTAAAACTTACAGTGTTTGATTGCATGATCAATGAAGAATTTCTAAAAGTCAATAGATAAAAGAGAGTCAATACAGTACAAATATAGGCAAACGACTTGAATAGTTGCTTTAAAAAAGTAGGTATTCCAATAGTCAATGAACACATGGAAAGATGTTCAGTCTCATTGTTCATCAGGAAATGCAGATTAAAACCACAATGTGACACTGCTATGCAACCACAAGAATGGCTTAAATTAAGAATGGAATATATTAAGAATGAGATTTTATGAAGATGTTGAGCAACTGTAACTCTCATCTGCTGTTGGGAGTTAACTAGTACAATAACCCTGGGAAACTTATCTACTACAATGGAACCTATGTTTACCTAGGACTCATTTCAATCCTAGATATATACGTAGTAGAAATGCATAGACGTGTGAAGCAAAAATATATGCACAAGAGTGTTGATAGCACCACTATTCATAATGGCTCCATTTGGAAACACTCTAAATGGTGACTGGGTCAAAACCTGGTGATATATTCATACAGTGGAATACTATATACTATGTAACTGTTAACAAAATACCGTTAGCCAAAAAGGGGTGGATCTCACAAATATAATGTTGAATGAAAGAAGTCAGAGGCAAAAAGTATAGACTATATGTTTCCATGCATGCAAAATTCAAAAACAGGCAAAATATAAGTAGGTAGAAGTCAAGAAAGTTATCTTTTGGGGGGATAGGGTTATAACAAAGCCTCTGGATGACTGGTAATCATCTTACTCATCACCAGTTGATGTATTCATTTTCTGAATGTATCAGAATACTTAAAATTTGTGCACTTTTCTCAATGTAACTTATACTTCAATTTAAAAAGGTATTTTTTTTAATAAACTCAAACATGTAGAAACCACCATCCTGTGGAGGGTATGAAAATGTGAGTAGCACACATATTGGCTTCCCAGGACTTATAAAGCAGGCAAATGCATGATGAACAATATTCAATATATTCCATGGACACTATGCAATATTATAAAAGAAGATGAAAAATAGTTCCAAAAAGAAGCTCAGGTAGATAGATTGATAGATGAATAGATAGATGATAGATAGATAGATAGATAGATAGATAGAAATATTATTCAGCTCTGAGAAAGAAGGTAATCCTGGCATTTGTAACAATATGGATGGACTTTGAGGATGTTACACTTAGTGAGATAAGTCAAAGAAAGGCAAATACTGTCTGATATCACTTATTCATGGAATCTAAAAACTCCAAGGTCATAAAAACAGAGTAAAATGGTGGTTGCAAGGACTAGAATGTGGGGGAATAGGAGGGATGTTATTCACGGGTACAAACTTTCAGTAAGTTTAGAGATGTAATACACTTAATACTTAATATACTTATATTAAGTATTAATATAAATAATATAAACAACAATATACTTAATATAAGCAACAATATTGTATTATCATCATCACACTTGCTAAGAGAGTAGATCTCAATTATCCCAATCACACACACAAAAAAAGATAATAATGTGACATGATAGAAGGGCTAACAAATTACTTTAATGGCAATCATATTAAAATATATAATTGTATCAAATCCACATGTGTACACCTTAAATTTATAAAATATTATACATTGGATATCTTTCAATTTAAGAAAAGAAACTCAGGTTATTCTTCAAAGAAGCAGCAGCAGCTTTTGAGCTGGGTCTAGAGACAGGTGTGCATTTTACAGATGAAGGGATGAAGAGGAGCTTTCCTTTCAAAGGAAATATTATGAACAAATAATAAAAGGCATAGAAATTTTGGGCATATTTGAGAATGCCAGGATGTCTATGGTTCACCCAAGATAGAATTCATGTCAGTCTAGACAGAGGAAACTGGCAGGTGGTTTGAGTGCAGATCCCGTCAAATCCAGGATGTGGCCATTGAAAATTTATCAGCAGCTTTTCACAACAGCGAGGAAAGGATGAGCCCAGAGGCAGAAACCAACTTCAGAGGCCACTGGGATTTCACCCGTGCAAAATAGAAAAAAAAAAATTTCCATAGCTAATGCTAGTGGTGCAGCCTGTGGATTCGAGCATCCAGTAGTTCTGATTTTAATGCAGTTCTGTTTCATACTGGCTTTGTGACTTTTTGTAAGTTATTTATTCTCAGATTCTATCCTTGGAATATGGTGACAGTCATGGCGTGCCTCATTCCTACGGTTTTTAGGTATTATGGGGAAAACAAAATAATTAAGGCTTTATCTCTGCCCCAAAGGAACTTAAGGAATAATTGGAGAGGCAAAGTTACATATTCATTCATTATACCATTTTATTTTATATGCTATGATACGTGCTAAGTTCTGACAACACAAAACTTGGTCTTGCCTGTGAAGATGTTTACACTGTTGCAAATATAAATATTCATATATACCCTTCTAAAATGCAAGATAATTGCTGCAGTGTGTGTGTGTGTGTGTGTGTGTGTGTGTGTATCCATGCGTGTGTGATTACATTTCAATGACCATTTATTGCAATGACTACAAAGGAGGAAGAACATTAAGACTATGTAGGGAAATCAAGTTCGTCAATATTCTATAAATGATTTAAATTATATTCCTAGGAGAAGAAAGTTTATGGTGTGTTACAAACAATAAGATTTGTAAAGTAAAGCAAAATAAAATTTAATGTATATGCACTTGGAAGATTCTAGCAAATACTCTTAGGTTTTTTTTTTTTTTTTGATGTAACAGCACTTTTTCTTTCTAAAGAATAAAGGAATAAAGGCTTTCAAATATTCAAAAAAAATTAATGGAAGCACTTAGAATTTTAACTAGCAGATGGCAAATACTTAAAGTTTAAGTAATGTTAGAATCCTAGTCAATAATTATTATCACCTTTACTGATATTTTCAAAGAAATAATCTCTCAGGCTGAGACAGGTATGCCCATTTTAATCCTGGGCCGTCTTTTCCAAATACAGCTTTGGGGACAGAGAAAGTTGACTGGATTTTCAAACAAATGTTAACATTTGCAAGCAAGTTTTGCCTGGGGAACTTCCTATGATACACTGAAACGGAAGTATATAGACAGTCCAGACAATCAGGCAAATTGAATGATTAGTTACACCTAGCTGCATTTTTTTAAAAAACATGCAACTTAATGTAATTGACAGAAAAAAAATTGTTTTGCCCCCACCATCAAGCTTCATGTTTCCATATAGGAAATTCTATTTTACAGTGGCATTTTCGTTTTTATTTAGGTATCAAATTATCCATGAGAAAGACAAATATGTATTCTCAAATCTCAGGAATTGAGAGACTTGAAGAAAATTTGATTTCTATCGTCACACTCTTTCCCAAGGGAAAATTCTTGCAAATAATGTATTTGTGGTAGTTTTGCAAAGTGTGTTTCCCTGGGCAGTCGGAGTTTCTGTAAAAGCAGTTTATATTGGAAGACAAGCATTTATAGAAAATGAAGTCATATTACCAAGGAGAAAATGTTTACCTGGTGAGGGTGACTTGCAGACCTTCCAGTATATATATTTAATATTTTAATAGTAAATATTTTAATATTTAATACATAAATGTGTAATGTATGTTAATAATATTGCAAACAATGAGATCTCCAGGTGTAAGTTGCTGTAGGTGAGACTGTTTGGTGCCTTTGAGATTGTGCACAAAACTAGGTGTTCACAGTCTTGATTACAAACTGGAGTTTTCTAGGAGAAATGATAAGTAACAATAAAACCCCAAAATATGTTTCTTAGGTCTCACCCTCAGAGATTTCAGTGGTCTTGGAGCTATATGGGGATGATGATTTTTAGCTCCCCAGGTGATCTTAATGCATCGCCAGGATCTGGGGGTACTGCACTAATCTGTGAGATAAAGAATTGCTTCAGTGATGGGTAGTCTGAAAAAAACAAACACAGCTTTTTCCAAGTCACTGGTGCATGGTGGCACAAGGGCTCTCAAGAATGGTGGCCACTTCAGTTCTCTTCAGTCCCTCCCAGCCACCTGGAGCTTGTCTTGGCCATTGGTGCTTGCTCTCTGTGGGCAGGTCAGGTGAGAAGGAGGATTAATGGGCTGTTAGAACTTGTCCTTCTCCTCTTTCTCTTTCTCTTTTTTTTTTTAAGTTGTTATTTATTTATTTGAGAGAGAAAGACCATGACAGAAAGAGAGAGAGAGAGAGAGAAAGAGACCAAAGCAGAGGGGAGGGGTAGAGGGAGGAGCCAACTCCTCGCTGAGTAGGGGGCCTGATGCAGGGCAATCCCAGGACCCTGTAATCATGACCTGAGCTGAAGGCAGATGCTTACTTGATTGAGCCGCTCAGGCACTTTCCTCTTTCTCTTTCTTTCATGAAGCTGAAAGGTGGGACATTTTAGATGCATCTCTCTGCTCTAATTGGTCCAGATTTCTTTTGGGAATAATGGCTTGCTAAGTGCTTTTTGCTAGGGGTATGAGAGGGACAATGGAAGCTTGTATAGAAAAGCTTCAGAGCCATTGGGTCAGTTCTGGGTCACAAGAAATGTGGACAACAGCGATTTAGGCTTGGAAGACAGAAGATGCGCAGAGTGCTGACCTAGAACTTGGGCACCTGCTCCAGGTCCTGGGCTTGCAGCATTGCCGTGGCCTCCCAGGAAGTCCTCAGCTTGTCTCTCATGCACTCTGTGACCAATTGTTGACCTCTTTCTTATAAAACAAATGGATAAAGCCTCTATGAAGATAGACATTGAGGTTCTGAAAAGCAAGCGATCCGGATTAAGAACCCAAGTTCAGACAGTCCTGGGGTTACCCAAAGCTCTTGCTGACCTTGGTGGGATCTCTATCTTGGGGAGAGTTGTCATGGCTTTTCAAAGAGGTCTAGCACAAAAGCCTCCACATATTTAATTTTGTTTTTCAAACAGCTAAGATTTAGTGTTAAGTAAAAGACGATTGGTGTGTCCAAGTCCATGGGTAACAAAGCTCGAATTGCCCTAGGAAGTCTGCAGAATGATCTGGGGCTTTAGGGGTATAAATCTGACTTTAATTAACTTATAAGGCCTTATTGTCAGCCTTTATTCAACCCAAAGGCCCACTGATTTTCTCCTTTGATTTTCTGCACTGAAAGATTGGCCCTAGTCAAATACTTTCCACGGGAGTATAATTATGTCTTGCAAACAGTTTTCAAAAATCATCAGGCCCAACAATTCCATTTGTCTTGCAAAATTCACAAGGAATAAAACCATATTTATTATGAATGCCATTGCTACCTCCTTTTCCTTTCAGATCCTGAGAACCCAACTCTATCCCCACTGTGTCATTTTGCTAAAATGACACACACACACACAAATTTATCTGCAGAAATGATGTTTTTACATCGCTTGATTGACCCAAGGAAATAACCACCACCACAACAAATCCTAAGAGGGTATGAAAGAAGGAAAGGCTTAATTCATTTAATTTGTCAGGCTCCTCGTTTCTATTAAGCCTACTTGATATTTTTTTTTTTTAGTAGTTGATTTTATGGCATAGCTTATATGCTTTGCTTATATAATTTTAGCAGTTGCTAAAATTGGTACAACTTTTATCTTAGGTCATTGAAAAATGTTACATTTAATAAAATTAAAATTGAAAACAAGAATGAGATATTTGGGATTTTTTAGTTGGAGAAAAGCATTGGAGTTTCTTGTTAGAGATTTCCTGTCAGACTCATAGGAAGTGGTATGCAGCTGAGAGAGCCACAGGCCCTGTGCATTAGAACTGACTGAGGCTTCTTGATTGGTGGAGAGCCTGAGGGCACAGCCTGGCCTGGAGACATAACGCTTCTGAAGTGAAATGTGTGACATTGAGCAACATATTTCACCTTTCTGAGTCCAGTTTCTTTTCTTTTTCTTTTAAAGACTTTATTTATTTGAGAGAGTTGAGAAAGAGAAAAAGAGCAAGCACGAGCAGGGGAAAGTGCAAGAGAGATAGAGAGAGGGAGAAGCAGACTCCCCACTGAGCAGGGAGCCTTATACAAGACTCAGTCCTAGGGCCAGGGGGGATCATGACCTGAGCTGAAGGCAGATGCTTAACTGACGGAGCCACTCAGGCAACCCTCCAGTTTCCTTTTTGTAAAGTAAGAAAATAATACCTATTCGACAGGATTGTTGAAATACCTGCTGTAGCCAATTTTTATTAAGCATTGCTATTGTCTGGCACTATTCTATGTGCCCTATAATAATTAATGTATTAATCCTCAAAAAAACCTGTGAGCTGGGTTAGTCGTATTAGCCATATTTTACAGATGGGGAATCTGGGGGTACAAACAGATAAAACAAAATGGGATGACCCAGCATTTTGTGGCAGACCCAGGATCCAAATCTATGTCGCTGGCTCTGGAGACCTCAGTATACTTACGCGCAGCGGTAGGCAATGTTATTAATACGCAGTCAGAGTTGCACACCCATGCTGGTTTACTTCAGACTTCAATACTTAGTTGCCCCTCTTTTTACACACACACACATATCCTTGATGATAAAAAAAAAAAAAAATCTTGGCTTCAAAGTATATTTGCTTTAAGCTAGATGAATAAGAAAAACATATTCTGGCAACTTGCCTTTCCTTTTATATTGCAAATTTACAAAATAAAAGGAATCCAACTCAGCTGCTTAGTTTCCCACTTTTTTACTGATCTGCAGGTCCTGGCTGGCTAGAAGCTTTCTGAATGACTGTGTTTCCATTCAATGTGGTCTCATAGCATGCAGAAGAATTTCAGAGATTTTTCAGTTGGAATGGTGGTGGCAGGGCAACCGCACATTCTTAAAGTATTGCAAATGAACTTTTGCCCCTTTAATCATGGGACAAATACAGAGGTCTTGATGGACTCTCCTCCTTTGCCCTCTGCTCTGCTGTGCTGTGCCCCACTTTGTTGCTGTGCTGGTTCTGTGTAGACATTTCCCATCATGGTGTAACCTCTAAGACCCTGCAGAGATTGATGCATCTGCAAGAATGTGCTAAAGAGATCTAGAGCAATGGTTTTCAACCAAGGGAGATTCCCACCTGCCCCTTCCCATCCAACCACAGATATTTAACAATGTCTGGAGTTGCTTTGGGTTTTCACAACTTCAGATTGTGCTGCTAAACATCCCACAGTCCAGAAGAGAAGGTCTCGCAATAAAGGATGATCCAGGCTAAAATGTCATTAGTTCCACTGTTATGGAACCTTGATCTAAAATATCTTCTTTGAAAGTCACTTCTTAGGAAAGGACCCCTGAATTAGGGTAGGTATCTCTACAAGCATCTCTTAGAGTGCATACTTGGGGAATGTAAATAAAAATCACAGTATGATACCATTGCACATGCAGCAAGAGAGGTAAAATGAACAGCAAAGAAAATACTAAGACTGAACACCTCTGTAGCCAACTGTACTTTCATATTGGTTTGGTGGGAAAGTAAATGGATACAAAATTGCTTTGAAAAATTGTTCTGTATTATCCAATAAAGCTGAAATAGGCATACCTTATGGTCCAACAATTCCATTCCTATAGGTATACCCATCAGAAACATGTACATAAGTTTACCAAAAGTATGCACTAGAATTTTCATTGCAGATAGCTTTGGCAACTGTCTAAAGTTGCCAAAAATTGGAAACAACCCAAATGTCCGTCAGTTGTAGAATGGGTAAATAATTGTTGTATATTCACATGATTGCGCACTATGGAACACAAAGTGGGGAAAGGACTTACAACTCATACAGTGTTATGGTGAATCTCATAAATTAATATTGAGTGAAAGAAGGCAGACACACATATAAAAATATATGATTGTATAAAGTACAAAATAGGCAGAACTAATCTATCATATTAGAAGTTAGGATTTTGATCATCCTTGGTTAAGGGTTAATGACTGGAAAGAAGCATGAGGAGGACCTTAGGGGGCTGGTCGTCTTCTGTTTCTCAGTTCTGGTGCTTTGCCCAGGTGTGTTCACTTTGTGAAAAGTCACAGCACTCCATACTTTTATATGTGCGCTCTTCCGTATGTACATTATTCTTCAATAAAATTTTTGAAGTGTGCAGCTGGTACTCTGGAAAGTGGGACAGGCTCTGGATATTTCTACTAATTTTCCCCTTGCATTTTAAGGTGGATTGGTCCAAAGGCACCTTAAAATACAGAGGTTGGCCTGGTTGAGCAGGAGACAGCCTAGGCGCAGATGGAAGATTTCACTTCAGAGCAATGTCCGAACAAAGGAATGATCTCAAAATTAATTTCAAAGTCAATATTTAAGAAAGACACTCTTGTTGCTCAGCGCTGAATCCAGGGGGACCAAGATGGCTGTGTTTAGAGTAGCTTGCAGCTTTGCTGGATAGGATTGAAGAAGCTTTAGGCAGAGGATTGCTAAGAAGGCAAATGTCAAAAAGTCTGTTTGGCAATGGCACTTTGCTCATGCCATGATTTTGTTGATGCTTGACCTAATCATCTCTCTTCTTCTTTCTCTTCATGGCAAAAGAGATAATGACCATGCTTTGAACGCAGGCTCAATTCTTTTTAATTTTATTCCGAATCCCTAGCAGTCAGATGGCACTGAGTGTCTTTTAGTTGGTTTTGTTGTTGTGTTTGTTTTGTGTGGTTAGCTGTGATGCTAGAAACTTATTTTTTCTCTGCTTCAATTTTCTTATATCTAAAAGGCACGTGAAGATAGCATTGTAAGAGGTAAAGTGCTCTATTTATGCCTAATATTATTATACTAATTAACATTAAATCCTATTAATAACTCAAGAAAACAGATTTAATGTGAAATCGTGGGATCCCAAGGGAAACTTTCCAAAGTTCCGTCCTTATGGCTCTTCACTGAAAAAGCCTTTTCTTTCAGCTCTTTAAGCTTACTCCCCTTTGTAGACCCCTGCTATGGGGGGGCTTCCTAGGGAGTTCTTAGCAAGGAGTAGTTCTGGAGGGAGGCACCTTACTAGAAGCCATGAGGGCTCACAGTGTACAGTTTGTAACATTGTACAGTGTTAGTACTGGCGGCTGGATAGAGGTTGTCATTTTACCCCTAGAGAAAGGTCCCGCTGTTGAAGGCTAGTGTAGGCAAATAACATATTTTAAATGTTGTACAGCATATGGAAATTTCTATTACTGCAAACATTTGGTTTGGTTCTGTGCCTGTTCAACATATTGCACATTTCTAAATTAACCATCTTCTAAATGGAGTACAGTTATGATTCATGTTTGCATTTCCCCTGTGGGTAGAAGACTCAAGGTGGGTGCTGCATACTTGCCTTTCTACAGCCACATGTATGGATCTCAATCCTGAACGTTGATTTCTTGTGCCCAGCCAAGAGGTGAGCTACTGAATGGGAGTGAGGGACTGGAACTATTTGTTCAGAATATCCAGCATGCCAAACTCTGACCCTTTTAGAACCAGAAGGAGGGCGGAGAATTGCAATCCACAATTTCCCCCACTGCCAGTTCTCATTTCCTTCATTTATGAGGCTAATCTTCTGGCAGGAAGAACTGGGATGGGTAATTCATGTTATATTTGCTTTGGTGTCTTATGTAAAGTACAACCTTCTAATAAAAAAAAATCTTAATTAGAATCCACTTCTTTGAAGCATTTATCATTTCAATTTTCTGATTAAAAAAATTAATGTTTACTTAGAAAACTGAGTAAAAAGCATAAGTCAGAACGTAAGATATTTTCAATAAGTTGATGAATATGTGAGTGTTCTTAATACTATTCTATCTACTTTTAAGACTTGCTAGAAAACTTTCATTATAAAAATGACCCATAAATTCATTATCCAGATTTCATTACTACGAACATTTTTGTGTGGTTCCATATAATCTTTTCCATATTAGTGTTTTATTTTCGAAATGCTGCTACATTCAGTGAGTACTTGTTTCAATTACCTGATAAAACTTGACAACGTTTGTTTTCACCTGCTGGCCCTTAAAAAGAAGGGAATAATCCGAACTTTTGTTAGGGATAGGGTTTAAATCCCAAAATGAAAATAAATGAAAAATGCCTAGAATACTAAAGTGTTGCAGTGTTGTAACCACCTAGCCCAGTGCCTAGTACTCAGTAAATAAATGGAACCTCAGTAAATGAGCAGAATTCAGACATGATGTGTTATCATCATGACCTCATATATTAGGAATTTTGACCTCATATATTAGGAATTCCAGAGTGAATCCACATCATCCTGAGTTGAGACAGAGGTTGCTTTACTTCCTGAGTAGCTTTTGAATCTTGAGTTTTACATCATGGATGTAGCTATAGATTCTCTCACTGCCCCTTTCATGAATGGTAGGCTGGCCGTTTTGGGGGGTGAAGGGGAAACTTATGTCATTATCAACTTGTTTGCTTCCTTGCCAAGCCAAGATCTCCTTCAGGAACCATACCTGAGTCACTGAAAAAGCAGAAAAAGGTAACACATGAATCAGGGTTGCTAAATTGAAACTCAGGAGACTATGGAAACCATAATGGGTTTTTTTTTGTTTGTTTGTTTGTTTTCTGGTTTTGGGCTTTTGGTGTTTTGTTTTGTTTTTTTCTTGCTAACTGGAAAGAATACTTTGCTTTACTAGAGCCATTCCTCAAAGATGAAGGAAGTGCCGATGATGTGGAATTACCCATTGTGTTGGTAAATTTTTGTGTAGTATCTTTGGAGGGTTAGAGCAATGCGGCTATCACTCACTGTGAAGTGCATTTGCTGCTGTATTAACATGTCGGTTTGAGGCTCGGAGATTCCAGCTGGTCATGAGTGTCACACAGCTTACTTCTTCCTTTCTTTGGCATCAAGGTGATGCCAACTAAAGGAGTACATGGTGTTTGGGTTATTAGAGGCACAGGACAACGTATAAGAGGATACGTTTCATCTTTGGCCTCCCTACCTTCCCTCAAAAAGCCCAGTTGGCCTCCACTGCTTGCAGAGTGCTCTTCCCTTCTTCCCATTCAGGCTTGCCCTCTCCAGTAAAACAGTCCTTTACTGCTGCTTCATTATCTCTGACCTTACTCTCACACATTAGAGAGCGTGGACAAGGTTTTAAATCGCCACCCATTTTCATTCTATGATGGCCTGGGTAAGAATTCTGATTTGCCGATTCCTAGCTGATCTTGGACAAGTTACTGGGCTCAGTTTTCTCTTCTGTAAAATGTGATTAAGAATAATACCTACCTCAATGCATCCCTATAACGAATAAATTAGTTAATATAGTTAATACCTGTGTTAGTGCTCAGAAAGTGTCTGGCACGTAGAAACTAATTGGTATGATTAATTCTTATTAAGTTGTTCATTTCCTCAGGGAAGAAATCCTCTTAGAGGCTTGATGCAGTTTAGTGTTATGGGTTGGACATTGGTCTGCAGTACTTCCTAGCTACTCTGTTAATCCAAATCAGGTTCCCACGCTTCCAGTCTTATACTGGATAAAAAAACATCAAAACACAAGATGTTCACACTGGAAGGAAACAAGTTAATGTAATATTTTCATTTTATACTGACCTGTTCCTCAGATTCAGTCTTTAGGCATTGTGTTCCTTATTTCTCTACGTAAGTCTGATGCCAGTGCTTTGAGACATTAAAGCGAGTCGTTGAGAAAGACATTTGCAAATATTTGATACATACTGTATAGGCAACAACCTCTTCTGCTTTTGCATACTTAAGGAGGCAGCGCCTACACAGAGGTGGATTTTACTTTAGGCCTTTTGAATTCACGATTTGGAGCTTGAACTCTCCCTTAGAGCCCACAGTCTAGACATGTAAAGAAAAGTCAAAGGTCATGACCAAAAAATATGTTCAGTACCATTCACGTGGGAAAATACCCAACACACACACATCCCATGTATGATTGTGAGCCCAGGTTATTTCTTCTCTGAGAGGAAACTTCCTGGTGGTCCATTTGCATGCGGTGCCACTTCTGTGCTTCTCTCCTAGAGATTCAGCACTGGAATGCTGAGAAAATAGTCTGAGCTCCCGATTCCCTCCTGAGATGATTGCCTGGAGGATCATGGAGGAAAAAATGAAAACCATTTTCCCTTATTTAAAAATGTGTGCTGAAAATACCATTCAATCCTTTCCCTTTCCAGGAAAGTCCTAGGGAGATGTGAAAGATTGGGTACACGCATCATTCTAGAAAACTTTGCCAATGAACAGTGTATTGACCCAAGTTCTGAGGAGGAAAGGTGCTCAAATATTTACCTAGAGCACTTCACTGAAAGGGTGCCCCACGGGTGCTTGGAGGTGGCCACTGGCAGGCTCTTGGCACCAACCACATTTCCTCTGTTCTAAGGAACCATTCATTCCCACCTGGTGCTTCCCCACACCCACTGCCCTCTCCCTTTCCAGTACCCTGTAGGAAGATGTTTTACAAACTGTGTGCATGGATATTTTTGTGCCTCCAGCAAGAATGTTGTTTGCCTAAAATCAAGAATTAGAATAGAAACTTCAGGAACCTGGATTTCCAGCCTCGAGTGCAGCTGTTCAGACACTGTCCTGGGGAGAAACTATCTGTGATATTTCATCAGATCTGGCGACAGACACTAGTTTATGATATACAGTAACATTCTTAGCCTCTTGGCCTTCACAGTCTTTCTGTTTGAATTTCTCTTCCCTGTAAATAACTATAAATGTTAGTGCAAATATAGGCACAGATACCCCAATTTCATCCCGAATGCTAGATAAGAATTTGGTCAAGTCATGTTCATGTTTGTGTTATCTCCATTTCCTATTCTAACCCAAAATAGTATAGTTTTATGAGACTGGATCGATCAATTGGTGCTGTTATAGAAATATAAGCATGTATCAGTGTATATATTTTATATGGTGAAATGAGTCCATTTTTAATGGATGTTAGTGTTGGTGCCTAGGGCTGAACTGATGAGCCCAAAGGGAAAGCACTACTTACAGTCTGCCCAAGCCATTAGGATAATCTTCCCTGATTTCAGATAAAATCCTCACAATTTTTCTAAGAATTAAAAATAAGTTTTTAATTTATCAAAATTAAAAATACTATAAGCTAAAGAAAGTAGCTTGGAATCCATGACAAAGTTATCCAGAGGAAGATTTTAGTTGTTTGCTTTTAATGAAAATTTGATTTGTGACCGGTAGTTCTTTCCTCTCTTAGTTCATGTCTTGTTTGAACATATTTTTAAGTTCCCAGGAGACCACCATACAGAGCTTGCAGGTGATTTGCCATTGCTGATCTGCATGCAGATGCTAAGGCAGAAACTTAAAACCAACTTAGTTTTAACGCCACCATAAGGCCCCAAAGGTGTCATTGGCAAGACACTGGTAAGATGTTAATAAGGGGACATGGACAAAGGAAGAGCAAAGTGCACTACTGACCCAAGGAAAACAGGTGAAAGAACACGTGGAATGGGCAAGACAGGTCCCCTCCCTCCACCCCAGGAAGAGTTTACTCAGGAGACACCAGTGGCATAGTTTATAGGAGAACTGGGGCCTCTCGGTCCTGCCGAATTAAAAAGGAAAGACTGTAAATCTACTGAGTTTCTAGAGTTTACTCAATAATGCAAACAAAAATAAACCAGTGTCAGTATACGTGGTTCAAACATGCCTAGGAAGGCAATGGAGCCAGTAATCTCTTGTCACTATTAATTAAGTATATCCTCTAACAGCCTTGACTCTGGCTGTTAATCTTCACACCTTCCTTTGGGGTCCCTGGGCAGCTGCTTTGGAGGTCTTAATGAATCTCTGACCAATCTGGGCCATGGTCTAGTCACAAAAACAACAGCCAGAGGTGTAATAAGATATTCTGTGAAGAATGCATGTTCAATATTATTAGATCAGTTCTGCTGTGGGATAGCTGATATCACAGCTTACATAAAGGTGGTAAACTCTACAAATGGCATTCCAACTCATGTACGGAAGGAGAAGTCAAATGTTACTGAGACGGGGTAACTTTACCTGCTCAGACCATCATGAAGTCACCAAAATCAAAGCAGGAAGAAACTTTGTCTTCTATTTTCCAATTTAATGTGGATCACTTTTGGGGGGATCACTTTTTAAAAAAGAGCTTTGATTTAGTGACCGGTTTAGTAATTCTATATTGAGCCACATGTATTTTAGGTGGGAAAGACTTCATCTCAGTCAAGCCAGGGTTCCTCTACCAGCCTTGCCCTTGAGTTAATAAACTGCTTATGGTCTTTCATATTTTCAAGATGATGAGCAGCGGTGTTCTTTAGTTGTCCTTGATCCATGTGGGCATCTGTTGAGAAGAAGATCATTTTAACTAGTCATCAGTGATCATCTACTCTATTAACTGCTGAATATTAACTTCCAGATGTGAGACCCCTTCAGCGGTAGTGGTTTAGCTTAATACTTCTCCTCATGAGCACAAGGATTTCATCCAAGATGAACTTGGTATACTGGCTAATTTTCTGTGTCAACTTTGCTAGACCATTGTGCCTGTATATTTTCTCAAACATCATTGTGGATGTTCTATGCTTTGAAGTGAGATTAACATTTGAATCAGTGGACTTTGAGTAAAGCAGATTGCCCACCAAGAAGTGGGTGGGCCTCATCCAATCAATTGAAGGACTGGATAAAACAAAAAAGTCTGCTTCCTCTGAGCAAGAGGGACTTCTACCAGCAGATAGCCTTGTGATGTAGACTGCCATGTCAGTTCTTCCCTGGGCCTCCAGCCTGTTAGCCAGCCTCACCCTACAGATTTTGGACTTGCCAAGCTTCATAATTGCATGAGCCAATTCCTTAAAATAAATATTTCTCTCTCTCTTTCTCTCTCTCTCTCTCTCTCTCTCTCTCTACATACACACACCCTTATTTGTTCTGTTTCTCTGAAGATCCTTGACTTATACAGCTGAATAAGAAAAACTCCGTGGACTAAGACCCTTTCTTTTTCCATCACTTCCACTCCTGACTCAGAAGCTTTTCCAACAAGTCAGGCTGTTTAAGACCCCATCTTCCAGGGTATGAGAGATGTACCTGTACATGGTACAAGGTATGATGTACCTTGGTAAAGGTACAGGGAAAAGGCTGTTGTTGTCAGTATTGGTAGGGTGTGAATTGATGAGCCACTTTGAAGAGTAACTTGAAAGTATTTATGAAAACTAAAAGTGCCCAAATCTGTGATATATTTAAGCCTAAGGAGAGAGTTGCAGGGAACAGAAAACGAAAGGAGATATTTCACAGAAAACACTCTAAATGATGGTGTCCAGGCAGCATGCTAACATATAAGGTAATGAGAAATCTCCTCTCATTTCTGCATGAAGTAAGGTGTGGCTGCAAAGGGGGGGGCTACACCAGCCCCTCAAGAGCTGCACTACCCCATGGAGTACAGAAGGAGCAGACATAACTGGAAAAGGCAGCAGTAGTTGATATGTTGGAGCGGGGCTGCAGAGTGTACCCAATGGTGGCTCAATATCAGCACAACAATTCTCTACACATAGCAGGGACCTCAACGAGAGACATAGGGTCAGGCACACTGATAAAGAAAGGATGAGTGTGATGGATGCGGTATGACCTTTTTTGAAGATGGGACTTCTAGAGATTCTCCTAGGAGAATGTCACAGGGACATTCTCAGTGTGGGACGTGAGGTCAAAAATCAGTAAAATACGATTCTGCGATATTATTATGACCCATCTCAAGCCCCAAACTCTTGTATCCTTTGGAAGTATGGATTACCATAATATTCAGAAAATAAACACATTTAACTATCAACTTGCCTTTCTCTCTGTCTCTTAACTTCCCTGCTTAATTGCCAGACCCTGATATATTTCTTTTGGACTAGTCACTGCCCTATGGAAAAACACCTCAGTGTTTTAGGAAGTAGTAAAGGACCAGATGACATACAAGGAAGACATTTTAACTCTTTAAATGGGAAAAAGATGCTTCCAACTTCTGTAAGCATCTGTAGTCAAGGAAACCGAATTTCTATTATGATTATGATCAACAACAAGGAAGCTGTGAAACACAGCCTTTTCTCCCTGCACAGCACTTAACGGACACCAAGGAAAGCATAGACGCTTCTAGGAAGCATAGTGACCCCACTGCAGTAGGAATGTGTTTACTGAAATGTTCCTGGGTGACAAAAAATAAAAAGCAGAGATACGTGTTCCTACTCCTAGATGGGAAACGCATGCTCCAAAGAGGAGAAGGAATTCCATGAGTATCTCAGAGTGAATCCAGTGCAAGCCCTCCTCGTGACTCCAGTTTTTTTATTAGATTACCCTGAGCTCCTCTCACTAGAAAACTATTGCAAGAGTACCCACCATCCTGTAGCATCCATGCTCCTTGACATTTGGCTTTCCGGTTCTCCTACAAAAAGGGCAGTAGAATGTGCTTACGCATTTCCTCATTCAGGGTTTAGTCATGTACCTTGCCTTGACCAATAGAGGAAGGTGTGCATGACTGGACACCTCACCTGAGTTGAGCCCTTAAGATACCTGGTTCCCATCTTCTCCCTTCCACCTCTGCCACAGTGGAGGGAAGAACTGCCTTTGCTATCCCCTGGGTCAAATGGAGCAGATTCACTTCCGCAGGGCACAGTTTATATGAACTGACTCTAAAATATTCCATTGCTGCATGAGAAATGGCATTGGAAAACCCATATGCTCTCTAATGATTATTTATATAGACATAATGAACAATATGCATAGTCCCAGAGAATATATTTTTTTGAGAATATATTTTCAAACATTATTTAAAAAGACTGAGATGAGCACTGGGTGTTATTCTATATGTTGGCAAATTGAACACCAATAAAAAATAAATTTATTTTAAAAAAGAGAATAAAAAAAAGACTGTGTAACTACTCAATTAGGGAAGTACATAAATTTTATATTTTGCGAAGGAGCAGAAAGGTTCAAGGCTATTCTCTGGTCTTTCTCTTTTCTATTTTTTTTAACAGCTTTATTGAGGTATAATTTAAATAAATTGACCTGTTTTGTGTACAATTCACAAATTTTAGCAGAGTTGCACAACTATTAACACAATCTAATTTTAGCACATTTTCAGCCTCCTAAAAATAAAGCTTATGTGCATTTAGAGTCTCTATCTACCCCTATATCCAGCTCTAGGCAACTATAAATCTACCTCCAGCCTCCAAGTATTTTCTTATTGGACATAAAAAGGGAATAATATATGTATTCTTTTGTGTCTAGGCTTCATCTTTTTAAAAAGGTGGAAAATGGGGGTGCCTGGGTGGCTCAGCCAGTTAAATGTCAGCCTTCGGCTCAGGTTGTGATCCAGGGATCCTGGGATTGAGCCCCACATTGAGCTCCCTGCTCAGTGGGGAGCCTGGTTCTTCCTCTCTCTCTGCTGTTCCCCCACTTGTGCTCTATTTCTCTTTTTCTCTGTCAAATAAATAAATAGAGAGATAAATAAATAAATAAATAAATAAATAAATAAATCTTTTTTTTAAAAAGAGGTGGAAAATGCCTGTCTTCTCCTCCAAGGTTTTGATGGATTCCTTTGTCACATTTAGGTCTTTCATCCATCTTGAATTTATTTTTGTGTATGGTGTAAGAAAGTAGTCCATCTTCATTCTTTGCATGTTGCTGTCCAGTTTTCCCAACATCATTTGTTGAAGACGTTGTCTTTTTTCCATTGGATATTCTTTCCTGCTTTGTCAAAGATGAGTTGACCATACAGTTGAGGATCCATTTCTGGGTTCTCTGTTCTGTCCCATTGACCTTTGTGTCTGTTTTTGTACCAGTACCATACTGTCTTGATGATTACAGATTTGTAATAGAGCTTAAAGCCTGGAATTGTGATGCCTCCAGATTTGGTTTTCTTTTCAACATTACATTGGCTGTACGAGGTCTTTTCTGTTTCCATACAAATTTTAGACTTGTTTGTTTAAGCTCTGTGCAAATGCTGGTGTTATTTTGATAGGGATTGCTTTGAACGCATAGATTGCTCTGGGTAGTATAGACATTTTAACAATGTTTGTCCTTTCAATCCATGAGCACGGAATGTTTTTCCCATTTCGATGTGTTTTCTTTAGTTTCTTTCATTAGTGTTCTGTAGTTTTCATAGTATAGATCTTTTACCTATTTGATTAGGTTTATCCCTAGGTTTATCATTTTGTGTGCAATTGTAAATGGGATCGATTCCTTGATTTCTCTTTCTGCTGCTTCATTATTGGTGTATAGAGATACAACAGACTTCTATGCATTGATTTTTTTATCCTGCAACCTTTCTGATTTCCAGTTGTAGCAATTTTTTGGTGAAGCCTTTTGGGTTTTCTACAGAAAGTGTCATGTCGTCTGTGAAGAGTGAAAGTTTGACTTTTTCCTTGCTGGGTTGGATGTCTTTTATTTCAACAAAACAAAACAAAATTGTTTGATTGCTGAGGCTAGGACTTCCAGTACTATGTCGAACAACAATGGTGAGCGTGGACATCCCTGTCGTGTTCCTGACCTTAGCAGAAAAACTCTCAGTTTTTCCCCATTGAGAATGATATTAACTGTGGGTCTTTTATTCATGATGTTGCAGTATGTTCCATTTATCCCTACTTTCTTGAGGGCTTTTATCAAGAAAAGATGCTGTACTTTGTCAAATGCTCTTTCTTGCATCTGTTGAGAGTATCATATGATTCTTAGTCTTTCTTTTATTAATGTGGTGTCATGTTGATTGGTTTGTGAAGATTGAAGCACCCCTGCAGCACAGCAAAGGAAACCATCAACAAAACTAAAAGACAATTTATGGAATGAGAGAAGATGTTTGCAAATGACTTAGCAGATAGAGGGCTAGTATCCAAAATCTATGAATAACTTACCAAACTCAACACCCAGAAAACCAAAAATCCAGTCAAAAAATGGGTAGAAGACATGAACAAATAGCTCTCCAAAGAAGACATGCAAATGGCTAACAAACACATGAAAAAATGCTCAATTTAACTTGTCATCAGGGAAGTACAAATCAAAAACACAATGAGATACCACCTCACATGGCTCAGAATGGCTAAAATTAACAATTTAGGAAAAAAGAGATATTTGTGAGGATGCAGAGAAATGGGAACTTTTTTTACACTGTTGATGAGAATGCAAACTGGTGCAGATATTCTGGAAAACAGTATGGAGATTCCTCAGAAAGTTAAAAATATAACTGTCCTATGATCCAGCAATTACACTACAAGGTTATTTATCCAAAGGATACAGAATTAGTGATTTGAAGGGGCACATGCACCTCTGCGTTTATAGCAGCAATGCTATAATAGCCAAAATATAGAAAGAGCCTGATGCCTATTGATTGACGAATGGATAAAGAAGATGTCACACACACACACACACACACACACACACACACACACACACATTGGAATATTACTTAACAATCAAAAAGAATGAAATCTTGCTATTTGCAATGACATGGATGGAATTGGAGTATATTATGCTATTATGCTAAGTGAAATAAGTCAGGCAGAGAAAGACAAATACCATATGATTTCACTCATGTGAATTTAAGAAACAAAACATAAACATAGGTGAAGGAAAGGAGAAATAAAATAAGAAAAAAAAAGGGAGGCAAACCATAAGAGATTCTTAACTATAGAGAACAAGCTGAGAGTCGTTAGAGGGGTAACTGGGTGAGGGGCCTTAAGGAGGGCACTTGATGTAATGAACACTGGGTGTTATATACAACTGATGAATCACTAAATTCGACTTCTGAAACTATAATACAATATATGCTAACTAATGTAAATTTAAATAAAACCTTTTTTTAAAGGTGGAAAATGTGATATAAATCACTGTGATATAAAAAGATTTGACATTTTGAAACCTAACAAAAGCTACAGAGGATTATGCATAGGGGCTACTTTCAAAAAGAGGTGAACTTAGTGTTGTCAGAAAAATTTAGCATGGATAAGGATTCTATTACTTTATTTATAATTCGCTGAACTATTCATGACTTAAGGAAGATTAAACAAGAGTTGCATAGAGATGCAGTTCACAGGTTTACCCAACATGCAGCAAATCGTCTTTCTATGGAAGGTGGGTCCTGGGCAATAAAGGGAGTATGGTCATCTGAATATGAAAGAAGCTAGGAAAGACAAAAATAGTGTTTGAGCAAAAATACCTCGGTAGTTACTTCCAAACTCATTCTGACATCAGTCTCTGCATTTCTTACAGCTTCTGTCCAGAGAAGAATGTTTGATGTTTGAATAGATTAGGAAAACCTGTATAGTGAAAAACATCTAGCTAAGGACTCAATCAATATAGATAGGTATAAATGACCTCACCTTAACTTAAAAGATATCATTCAAATCACTGGAAAAAAAATCAACCATCCCTGTTTTTATGTAATACAAATGTGATTTGATCACCAAACTGAAATAATACATGGCAAGCTTACAGATAATTTGACTGGCTTGAGCTAATTTTCTAGAGAGGTCCTAAGGTCTTCACAAATATAAGTTGTAGTTCCTAAGGCTTCCACAGCATATTTTAAAAATAATCCAACAATGATAGCATTTCTGATAAAATATGCCTTGAGTTAGATAAAATAGCCCTTTGAAGTTGGGAGAGTGAAGAGGAACAGAATAATTCATCGCACTATGATAACTTCATAAAGTCATATGGAAATAGAAGCCTGTATGAAATTAAGCGGCAAAAGAATAAATTGTAGCATTCACTAGCATATTCAAACCCTCCTCATTAAGTAGCCTATTTAATAGTAGCTAGGAGTGTCTCCAGATGGTGTCAAGTATCTAAGGTCCTGGTAGATATGACCCCTGTAATGACAGACCAAGAGCTTTTCCTTCATTGCTGTGCACCAGTTAAACATGCTGATGAAAGATGCGCGTGGGGCTATTTGGCCCATCTGCCCTAATATTTCATCTCCAAGTTCCCTGGTTCAAACTCGGAAGGCTCATCCCCGACCTATCCAGTGCTAAGTTTGATAGCTAAATACAACATTAATTACAGTGCATGTATCAACATGCTTACCTAATATTTAATGGATAAAGGAACCACTGGCAGAAAGGATACATTTATACTTGCAATAAAAGAGTGAAGAAAATAATTTTTTTCTTGCTACGACACATATGGTTCCACTTTCATGGTTCTGTCTCCCGGGTTAATGACATCCCACCATATGCCCAAGAGCAAGGAGTGATGGAACGGACATGCTGCTCAAACAGATGAAACAAGCTGAATCGTGTGTCCCTGGCCATAAAATGCCATTCAAGTGACCCCATAAGTTGACATCTGCCCACATATTGTGGACATTTGGGGCCAAGTTGCCCATTCGTTTCTTTCTGGTCGAAATGTAAATATTATACATAAAAACATTTACAAGTACAGTCTTCTTTATTTTATAGAGACTGGGGAAATGCTAGGTCAGCTAGGTAGGAGTTGGAGCTGTACTTTGTGATACTTTCAATGTGTCTTGATAAATTACATGCTTCACTTCAAAACAGTTACGTCCCTGTAATCGACATGAAAACTAGTATGCAATATTTTTTTTTTCTCGAAGTACAAAACAACCCTTCGGAAACATAGTATAATTTGTGCATGTCAGTAATCCATTCAATCAGTATTTGTGAATCCTGGTTGATCCCTGCTTTTATTTGATTGACTCTTTCTACCTTGTGATAGCTAGTATTATTCCACAGGGCACTTGGAATATGATGAGGCTGGAAAGAAGTAGAGATATGCAATCTCTTGCTTCTCTCTTTCAGTAGAATTCTTTCAGTAGAATTGTTAACCACCACCACCACCACCACAACAAAAATCTATTAAAGTGGTATCACTGGTATTTTCCTTTATGTTTATTCAAATATAGCTATTTCCTCATTGACAAGTAGCAAGATAATCATACTACAGAATCCAGATTTCAAACACTCCTGCTCATTGTGACCTTTGGTTTTTATTTACAAGAGAAGTCCCACAATTGATACACACGATCTCCGTATTAAACTTAATTTACCTTTCTTAATGTGGTTATATGTTTATGCCTTTAGCACCCCATGTTCACAGAAGAAAATGTGGTGTTCAGTCACAGGAAGTAAGGATATTGAAAGGAAAATGAAACTAGCAAGAAAGATGTGAGTTTCCTCCTCCCCCTCTAGGACTTCCATCCTGGTTTTTATTTGGGGAATTAATTACATAGTGACAAAGCTGCTTGTTACTGCTTCTCTGTGAAAAAAAAAATTTTAGAGGAATATGGCTGGTAATGTGTGATCGTAATGCTATGTGCTGAGCATCCCATTGGTGGATTGATTCAGAATCCACCTTATATGATAGCTGATCCAAGTGTAGGCTCTGGTTGTTTATGTATAAACTTATTTAAATAGTCACAGAAATGAAGGGACAATTCAGCTGAAATTGTTTTACTATTGAGTGTATCTGATAGAGCTAAACATTCAGTAACAAATGATGAAACAAAAATAAAGCTAATATTTATTTTTTTAAATCTTGGATTATAGAGTTTTGTGGCTTTCTACTGGAATTAGAATAATATCTGCTTCTTTGGCATGATTTATAGGGTCCTGTATCCTCTGGCCCCTGACCACTTATGTGACACCATTTCCTTCCCAGATCCCCTTGCTCATTTCCAGACAGCCACATGGATTTCCTTAGATTAATTTGCCTGAACCAAGCCCATTCCAACTTGGGGCTTTGCACATGCTTGTCCTCTGCTTACAGTGTGTTATGTGGGGCTTATTCCCCTCTCCCCTCTCTCAGTTCTTGATTTAGATGTCACTTCCTCAAATAAGCCTTTTTTTTTTTTTTTTTTGAGGGAGAGGGAAAGAGAGAATCTTAAGCAGGCTCTGTGCCCAGTGTGGGGCTCAATCTCACAACCCTGAGATCATGATCTGAGCTGAGATCCAGAGTCAGATACTTAACTGACTGAGCCATCCAGGTGCCTCTCAAATAGGCTTTTCTTAAGGACGTATCAACAGTAGCAACGTACTTGCCCACTACTCTTTGTCTCCTTACCTTGTTTCTCCTTAAACTGTTTCTTCATAGTGCTTATCATTTCCTGACATATATTACAGCTTTATTTGCATATTCTGTTTGTATTAGGAACAAAGTACCATAAAGGAGTTTTGTTTGTGGTCTTATTAGCATTATATCACATGTACTATAAATTTACCTCACTTTTAATAGTTGATTGGCTTTTTATACATCCTTCAATAAATAGTTTCACCTGTTATAAGATAGGTATGTTATTTTTTTTAAGATTTTATTTATTTATTCATGAGAGATATACAGAGAGAAGCAGAGACATAGAGAGAGGGAGAAGCAGTTTCCCTGATGCGGGACTCAACCTCAGGACCCTGGGATTATGACCTGAGCCAAAACCAGAGACACTCAGCCACTGAGCCACCCAGGTGCCCAGATAGAAATGCTCTGGGTTGTCCAAAAGTATCACCTTTTACAGCAAGGTCACTGTATGTTCTTTTCATATATTAATTTCTTACATCACTAAATGCATAGGAGATCTAGTGTAAGAGATTATTGCATAAGCGATTATTATTAAGGTATTTTTAAAACTATATTTATTCCTTAATTTGAAAAAGTATTAAATATTTACTATATGTAAGACATTATGTGAGTACTTTGATTCATCTTCAAATTAACCTTTTAGGGTAGATTCTATTGTTACTAGCATTTTATGAAAGAAGAAATTAATAAAAAGAGAACTACGTGATCATGATATGAAGCTGGTCGAGGGAGGATTTTATTTTATTTTATTTTATTTTATTTTATTTTATTTTATTTTATTTTATTTATTATTTTTTGAGGGAGGATTTTAAAATACAATTAACAAGGGTAATGATTTAGGCAGGAGTGGGGTGGTTTGAAACACAGGGTTAGTCAGCGCTGACATTCAATGGGAAGAGGGAAGGGCCTCCCTTTCACAGTAACACAAAAGAAGGAGAAAGTACTACGTGTGGTTGCAGTTTGCTTGGTCATAAGGCATAGCGGATTTCTTTCTTAGGAGAAGGCAATGGTATCTTCTCAGAGCCAGAACAGATGTTTGAGGAACACAGAGAAGGTTTATAAAAGACTACCAGGGAATAAGAAGGACGACCAGGCTAGGGAAAGACTGCTTAGCAGCACTGAGCATCCATATGAGACCGGATGTTAAATTTTCGAGGGACCCAGTCTATGCATATGTGCGATTAATTCCAGTAGTTCTTGGCAGCCCAGATGTACAAAAGAAGAATATCGACCATTGGATTCATCTAGAGATGGGATTTCCATGATGAGTGAAGCAGAGGAAAATGAGGAAAGGGGTTTGGGGATCCTGGTAAGCAGTAAAGGGTCTCAAGCAGGAAGAAAGGAAAAGAAGGCGGATGCTGAGAAGTAGAAGGAATCAGAAGGCTAAGAACCAGAGCACTGTTGTCCAATGAGACTTTCTTTCATGATGGCAGTGCCATAGATTTGTTGTCCATTATGGCAGCTGCTAGTGTTGCATAGCTATTTACACTTGAAATCTGGCTAGCGAGACTGAAAACTGAATTTTTAATTCTATTTATTTTTCATGAATTTAAATCTAAATAGGTACACTTAGTGACTACCATCCTGGACAGCTTAAGACTAGAGATCCTCATGAAGATGAAGAACTAGTATATGAGGACAAACTAGTGGAGAGGCAGGAGAATGGGAGACTGTTGAGAAAGTGATGCATAAACACTGTTGTTATGCCCAAACGTCTGTTCCCCACCTCTTTTTTAAGAACCTCAATTTTTATTATGATACCTACACCTCCCCCATGCAGCCTGTACCTGGTAGATAGAGCTAATTCTACCCCTAGTTCTAGGGGTTTATTTTTATTTATTTATTTATTTTTTTTTTAAGAATTTTATTTTATTTTATTTATGATAGTCACAGAGAGAGAGAGAGAGGCAGAGACACAGGCAGAGGGAGAAGCAGGCTCCATGCACCGGGAGCCCGACGTGGGATTCGATCCCGGGTCTCCAGGATCGCGCCCTGGGCCAAAGGCAGGCGCCAAACCGCTGCGCCACCCAGGGATCCCTCTAGGGGTTTAGATATATATCTTAGACTTCTGTTAATCAGTTCATAGTAATCTAATCAAAAGCCAATGTTCCTAGTTCTGGGGTGAACATGTGTCCCAGTGGGAATCAGTGAGAGTGAAGAGGACCTTTTCTGGAAATTTCAGGGAAGACAGCTATCCCACTCTGAATGCACTCGGTCTCTGGAAATTTCAGCGAAGAGACTCTCTCTCTCTTCTGCGGTATAGCACACAGTGTGAAATCTAGAACAATACATATTTTGCCACCCTGAGCGTACAGGGTGGGAAGAAACTGGGTCCAGTAAAACCATGTCAAGTCACAGTATCAGTCTGGCCCTAAGGTCTGTCCTCTGTATGGACTTTTCTATTTCATAAACCAATAAATCCCCTTTACAGCTTAAACCAGTTGTTACCTGCAACATACAGAGGTTTAACTGGTATGAGGGGGTGTGTCTTAATTTACAATTTCAGAGATGTAAGAGGTCCAGGAGTTGAAAGATTAGTTGTGGTATGGAGTGATGGTGGAGAAGAGTTGCAGGTCAATGGAGATCAAGAGGTCGAGCATTTGAGAGGCCTGAATATTAAAGGCTGCTTTTACCATTCATGATGGTAGCAGGATTTGGGGTGAAGCAGAACCACAAATTGGGTGACAGATCTTTAGAGAAGTAAGCATTGACTGCTCAGTGAGCATTGCAGTGAAGTGATGTAGGCATTGCTTAATGGCGTCCAGCTTTCTTCACTCCCTGTTTCCTCTCTCCTTTCCTTAATGTGTGTTTTCACAATGATTTAAGAGAGCATTAAATATATATATATAAATTATAAATAAATAAATATATATATAAATTATAATTATGCATTTTATACCTATATCTATATCTATATATAGCAGTGTAAAGGAAATAAAGAGAAGCACACTGAAAATGCAAGTAAAAGGGAATATAAATCATTTAAGGTTGGGAAGATAAGACAAAGCCAGAGGTAGTAAGGTCAATGCACAAAATACACTATACACTAAGACGTCCAGCACTTTTGCTGGAACTAACCTACAGTTTGGCTCTGAGTTTTCTATTCACGCATCATCTAGTCTCTCTATTTTATCTCTATATATGGAGCTTTGAGAAAGTCTGGCAGCCTTACCTGTTAAGCTCTCCTTTAATTATTAGTTTACGTTATGTGCCCAAGGTCACAGAGCTCGTAATAGAGCCCAATTCTTGAAGAAAAAAAGCTCCAAATTTCTAGTCCTGCAGGCTTCCCACTAGACCACATTGTATCTTGAACACAGAGTAATTTCGCGGTAGACATCCTGGACTGCAGGGTCACAGGAAAACCAAAGAGCTACTGGGGTATTTTTGTTCGTGACTCTGAGCCCTGGTGACTGAGGATGGAAAAGAATCTGACAGACAGACCAGGCCCCTGATGGACCATGTCTGGACAGCCTGACCTAGCAGAGGAAGTACTCCGGCTGTCGATCTCCCGGGAGGCCCTGTGCTAAGGTAGCAAATGCTCTACATGTCAGGATTAAGGTGGTTTGGCAGAGGCACGGGGTGTGTGTGTGGGGGGGGTGGAATGCAGTGCGCCAGCCCCCACCAGCCCTGGCAGGTTTGTGCCTTTGGTGGCTTGAAAGATAAACATCTGGCCACATCCTGTGCATGAGCAGTCTCTGCCCACTGCCTCAGTTCACCTCCCTGCTTGGCCTATCTGAAACTCTACAATCCTTGTAAAATCCAACTCCTGTTTTACTCCAGAACTCAGAATCTGCGTGAGGAAGACATCTCACTGCAGACTGCTTTGAATGCCAGGAATCAAAGCCACCATTTGCCTTCTTGTCTATTCATGGATGTATTCTAACAGTCAGGGGAGGAGGGTGTTTTGTGATGGAGGCTTCTGTGTAGATGCTGGGTTCCTGAGGTGTATCCAAGGTTTTTTGAAGGAAGCTGGGGAAAAAAATACAAGCATGCGGCGTGTCCTCCTGGTCATAGACATCCTCATTAGGGACTCTTGGATGGAAAAATTATGGTGGTTCAGTGCAATGGTAGCATTTCTTTAGATAGCTGTTCTTAAACCTCACTGGGTTTTCTAATTCATTTGGTTGGTGCAATGCAGTACCCGTCCCACAGGTGAATGCATATGTGCTCACGCCACATGACTTCACACGACATTTCAGAGGGATGGGACAAGCCCCTTAAGAAACTCGCCCTTGGATCACCAAAGGAAGAATTTTAGTTCTCTGTGGCTACTTTGGACAGCTTGAGTCCACCAGAGGGTCTAAAAATAAATTAAAAGTGGCACTGACCTTCTAAGTGTCCAGAGACTTAGGTTCATGTCCCAACTCCACCACTTACAAGCTGTGTGACTTTGGGCTGTCCATCAGTTTCCTTGGTGTAAAACATGGATGATAATATCTGCCCTTCCTATTTAATAGAACTTGAGGATCAAGTGAGAAAGATTCCAGATTTTCTATATAATCTAGAAAGAACAAGATCTGTGTAACAGGAAACGAGATCGGACCTAATGGATTTGTGAAGTTCCTCATTGTCACACATTTCTTGTCCTTGTGCTATCTCAGTCTCCTCAGGAAACCCATAACCAGTGCCGAATGGACTTCCTTCTTCCTTGTAACTGGGTGAGCTTCCAGTAAACGTGGCAGGCTCCAACCCCTGCTTGCCAGTTTCTGCCACCTTTATTCCATGTGTCCCAAAGTCTGTTGCTAGACTCTTGTTTTAAAAAGGGACCACTTGGAGATAAAAATCAGAGATGTTTTGTTAATGATCAGATAGTGAATTAGGTTCAGTATTAACAACTGGTTATTTATAAAGGCGTGTATCAGTGCTAAGTGTGATATTTGTGTCTTGTCCATCTCTCCCTTCCTGACATAGCCACATGAAAGCAGACAGTGCAATAAAGTGGCTCTTCTTGAACCAGGTGAAGTAGCAGACATCTTTAATCCCTCCCTTAAATCACTGCACATAGGTATGGGCCTGGGTCACAGGCACAGAGCTGTCCTGCTCATCATATAGGACCTTACAATTAATGCACATTGTTCTGTAACCTCCTACAGAAGAATCTCATCCCCACCATCTCATTAGGACCATATTTAAAAATGAGGGGAGGGTTTAGTTGATGTATTTAAAAAAATAAAATCATATATAATAATGATTGTTACTATTAAGTAGGCATGGCAATGCTTTATATCTGTATCTTGCCCTTAAAGCTTTATATATGCATTATTCTGTAGGTTGCCACGTCCAATACGAGATATGTTGGAAGGCCTGATGGGCTCAGAGTGGGTGAACAGAAGCCAGCCTGACAGAAAGGGCAGAGGGAAGCGAAGGCTCCCTCCACTCCTGTTAGAGATGACGTGTTGTCACCCCACAAGTCAACGGGCCAAGGCCCCTCCATCCCCAAGATGAGAGCTGCCCTCGTAGGGAGTCAGTGATTTATGGCATCCTTACTGCAGGGATGAAAAGTGACAGGAGGAGCTCAGGGATTTCACGTCTAGACAGGGCGATGTCCGAGGAAGCCGGTGCTCTCCTCCAATTAATCTGAGAAAGCCTTGGTAAATTTTGTTCTTTTTTTGCACCCTGTGAGGAAATGAGGAGTTTGTTTTTGCCTGTGACAAAACCCATAACCTTTAGGATACTGTGGAATGAGCACTCCTGGATTAATTTTAGTTCCCATCTCCAGCCTGGGGCTCACTTCTAATTTCCATCCTAGTGAGGAAGAGCCGGAGAGGCCTAAAGAAGTCAAAACAGGAACGCGTTAGATATTGGTCACAGTGTGATCTTGCTGAAAGCTCACCAAACCTCTCTGACGTATGCCCTTGCGTGCCCTGGAGACTTCCACTCCTGGCCTGTGGCCAACAGGGGCACGAGGACAGAAGAATCACTGCTTTATCAATTGTCCTCAGAAGCTATTCCTCGTGCCCTATACCATACAGGCCTTCACTCTGATTAGTCACTTTAGAGATTTTATTAAATCTTTTATTAAATCTTTAACAGCCATTACTGGAGGAGCCAAGTTTTGAGAGCAGAAGGTTATTATTATTTTTTTTTCCATGCACGAGAAGGGGGAAAATGTATCTTATGCAGTAAAAGTGAAGAAATCTGAGGAGCCCCATTTAAGTGTTTTCCTCCTTTTCTCTGGAGCCCCCATCTCTTCCTCCATGGGCAGCAGTAATACCATGACGATGGGGCCAGAAATATTTAAAAACATTTTAAAGTTACCACCGAAAGGAGAAAACGGTACATTTACACTCGTCTTTCTCCACTTAATGGCATTACCAGAGATGCCTTGTCCCCCTTGGGCCATAAATTGAGACATCACTCAACAGTTGTCCTGGCAGATTTCCCCCAGAAAGGCCACTTATGAAGTGACTAATCGTATTGGAGCCTAATTTACTGAACATTGAAAGCAATTGGGTTGGGGGAGATTAGAAGACTATGAACCTGGGATATGAGCCATTATGTCCCCATATTGAGGACTCGAGTCTAGCTCATCCTTGCATCCTCTCCAAGGAGATGAGGCCTTTTTCCCTTTCCCATCAGACTGCAGAAATCACTGCCTGGTTGGGGAAAGCCACCACATTAGGAGCTTTAGGCTAAGACTTGCAAAAGCCGTGGTCTTTCTGGTCTGGAATGGACATTAACTTTTCCCTGGGCAGCTTTAGTAAGAGCACTGGGGTACGCTTGAGGTCAGAGAGGAAATGAAGATTATAAGTGTAATGTAATATTCATTTCCCCAAATTTGGATAACCCAGTGACTTAAATCAGGGAGACCTTAATTCTAAACCCTATACGGAGCCTCCTCATATTTCAGAGCTCACCTCCTGAACCACCTCTTTCCCCTATGTACTTTTTGCTCCTGGAAAGGAGCTTGGCTATAGGGAAAGCTATTAACATTCACGTTCCTCTGGAAGTTTATGTCATAAAGTGAAGGGCCTGACCCTCTTTGGAAGAGGGGAGCCGACGACGGGACTTTCTGGAGAGGTGTGGACGTCACTCTCATCTCCCGCACCAAGTAGTAATCCTACCATATGTTCACTCCCCTATGTGCCAATATGTTCTCAACCCCACCCCCAGCCCCTCCAGTGCTGTTTTTGGTCAAAAGGCAGCTATACAGTAACCCAATTATGATTTCGCCAAGCTGTATATCCTTATTTGATGATCACATGCATGGCAGCGTTTGATTTGTTGCAACATTCTTGGCAATACTCTAGGATGGGCGAGGCGGGGGATAGCCACTCACAGCTTCAGACCCAAATCAACGTAAAATAAAAGGAACTCCATTGAAGAGAGCATCCCCTGGTAGCCATGCCCTCCACCTGAGAGGCTCTAAGAGTATTGATTGAGCTTCAGCTGACTAGAGCATCAGTAAATCAATATCGCAGAATTATTCAGCCAGTCATCTCTTCGGGAATGGGCTGCTCTTTAGTTTCTTGCCACTGGATACTCAGTTTGAGTTGAGGGAGAGTGCACTATGTTCTGTGAGTGAATTCCAGCGACAAAGAAGGGAGAAAAGAAGTGGGGCGTGGGGGAGAGGGAACAGCTAATGTGCCAGAGTGTCTATGAGTGTAAAGTCACGTACTTGAGTGTTCTGCTGCCAAGAAGAATTAAAACACGCAGATGCCTTTATGCAGAAGTGACCACATTATGCAAGACAACATAACAACACTCCTGTGCCAGTATTAAAAAGGTTCTTTGAATATGAAGTTCCAATAAAATGACTAATCCCAAACGAAGAGAATTCTTAAGTGGTTCTGAAGAACTCGATTGATTGTGTGAGCATTGTGGCCTCTGCTTACCTACCTCGATTAAAATTCTTAACCCAGTTTCTCTAAAGGCATTTCCAAAGGCTAAGAAAGTCCATCACCAAGTTTTCATTCCTATGTAGAATTAAAAGATACTTACAATGATGATAAAAATCGAAGTTAATATTGTATCCCCAAACAGAAGAGCCCAGAGAATTAGACAAATACCTGCTTGGTGGGCAGTGGGAAGAAGGGAGTGTTTCTACCCATCTGAAACAATTTTATTTTATTTCAGCAAAAGCAGTTGTGAAGGATATGCTAATGAGTAAATTCCTATGAAGCTTAGAGTCTACCAAAGAGAGACAAATGTCTACAAAGAATGATAGGGCATGACTGAGGAGTTCATCTACCGTGAGAGCACAGAAAAGAGAAAGCTCAGAGCATGGTTTAGTGACATTCGATTTTAATTCCAATTGTCACCCCAATCCTGACCCAAAATTAATTTCAAATGTCAACAAATACTTACTGACTGTTGACGCTGAAGCTAAATCTACCTGTCGTGTGATTGATCGATCATGAGGCTGTTCAGAGCATGGGCTCTGTGGGGTTTTAGTTTGGTTTCTAAGTTCCCGTGTGACCGTGGACTATTTATTTTAGCTCGTATTGCCTCAGTTTCCCCATCTCTAAAATGGGGATGATGACAGTGCCTATCCTGCAGGGCTGTTCTGAGGGTTAAAAGAGTTTATATAGAAAAGGGTTTGAGAAAACAGATGTTCAATGGTCTAGTTATTATTGGAGTATGATCAGCTCAACGGAATGTATAATGAGAAATTTTCTACTTTGGGTAAATAAGAGAACAGGAACGACAACCAAACCCCGTAAATCAACTAAGGCTGATTCTGAATTTTATCAGATCTGAAAAGGGTCTAGAGCATGTACATTGCTGAAATATGAATTTTTTTTTTGCAATGTATGAGCCCAAGAAGCCAGGGAAACGTCAGTGTGGGATTTCCTCTTGTCTAAGTGATAGACCAGTAGCTAAATTATTTTTTTTTAAAAAGGCCCCTTCTCTCCCTTCCCTCTTCCTTCTCACCCCTTTCATTCCCCCCCTCTTCCTTATTTTCTAATTGAGGACAGGCTTTCAAGGGACTATAGTTAGCTAACAGACATGCAAACAAGAGGTTGTTATACAGAATGAGAAAAACAATATTTTCTTCTAGGGTGGCCACAACAGCAAGAGTAGAGTGAAGTAGATTTTGGGCAGGACTTGCCCTAGGGGGAATGTTTGAGCTGAGTCTCAAATGATGAGGAAGCATTGAACCTTCTGAACCACCTTCTGTGAAAAAGGTGCAGAAATTTCGATTAGAATTGCCACACTTGTCGAATGTGCTGATATCGATCCAAACATCAGGCTCTGTTCTTGTATGACAATGTGACTTTATCATAATCACCCTGGATGAGGGGGAAAAAAAAAGGAAAAGATCCCAAGCATTCTAGATAAGTAGGATTAAAGTGATGGCACAGTTAGTTCATTCTCACATTTTAATTCAAAGAGAAATGGTGTGAGAGAATGTTCTTTGGGAATTTCAAGGCAAACTGGAATGCAACATATTCCTCTGTTTCACCTACTATCAATTTCTTAACTTCATCTTTGTATTTTATCTGCAGAAGGGCTTTTATTTTTTAAAGGGTTATGGTCCCTGTTGGAGATTTATAAGCTGGAAAGAGTTAGGTCCTCTCCAAAACAGACATGAAGAGTTGAAGTATTGAGGGCGGATTGAGTTTAAGTGCTTTTAGTGTTTATTTGAGTAAAACACGTCCACTTTTCGTGCGTTTACCTAATGGCATTTCAGAGAAAGAGTAGAAAGTTTATAGCGGAGAGAAATCTTACTTATTGAGGGATTTGTGTGACAGGCAGTCACTGAATCAGACAAAATAAATTAACAAAAATTTAATTAGCTTGTATCATTCTTGTCAAAACTGACAACTAAAACATGGAGAAAAGATCATGTTTTCTCCAGAGAATGGTTTCTTTTTTTTTTCTTTTTTTTCTTTTTTTCGTCTGAAGAGAAACTTTGACTTCTACAACTATTTATAGATTTCACATGGACTTCTGTTTCCTCCATTTCGGGAAGATTCAAGAGTTAAGTCACAAATGGCCAAGAGGCTTTCTCTCCACTCCACATCCAAGAGCTAGAGAGCCACTTGCCTACTCCTGTGCGTTTCAGCTGCCCAGTATGCTTGCTCTCTGACCCACTCTCTTTTCTGTAGGGTTTAGGAAGAAGAACACAAGGGCTCTCACCAGGTCAAGCTCTATCCACCAATTTCCATATTCTTTCTTGTGGGTACAGTGAGCCCACGGGAAAGTATCAGCAAGATGATTCCAAAGTAAGTCATTGCAACCTAGCAATCGCTGGACTTTGGAATTGGCCATCCTTGGGACCATTTAGGGGAGCTGTTCCCTTCCCGTGGCCCTTCCCTCTCCCATTGCTGCTGCCTTACCAGCAGACTTCGGGACTACCTACAGGAAGTGGAGCTGTGAAAGCCCACAGTGAGTTTCAGACACAAAGTTTTTATATTCATAGGAACTACCACAGCCGTGGCACCACCAGCACCCAGCTGCTCCAGGGCCTCACCAAACCCCTACAAGGAAGAGCTTCTATGTGGCCAACGACTCTACCTACCCCTTCTCTTCCAGATCTCCTGCCTCTACTTCTCTACTTGTCCCCACATAAAACGTTCCCATTCTCTCTCTTAGGTCCTTGATTCCAGCAGAGCACCATATATAGCAAGCAAACAGCAATAGACAGAGACCTGCTTATAGTGGGGGCAGTTAGCTCTTTGTCCAGAGTGAAGATGACATCCTAGAGCTTGTAGTTGGAATTTTATTTTATTTTTGCTTATTTTTTTTAAAGATTTTATTTATTTATACATGAGAGACCCAAAGAGAGAGGCAGAGACATAAGCAGGCTTCCTGCAGGGACCCCGAGGAGGCACTCGATCCCAGGACCCTGGGATCAGGATCTGAGCCAAAGGCAGACGCTCAACCGTTGAGCCACCCAGCTGCCCCTGTAGTTGGAATTTTAAAAATGCATTTTCTTTTAGGAAAATCACATGACATTTCTCTAGGCCTTTGGTCTTCCGGATAAACAAACATATATAACTAATCTAGAAGTCATTCTTTGAAACAGAGTGAAGCAAGAAATTAAAATGTTTCTTTTCATAAAAACAAACCTATATGTAGAAGAAGACATGTGCTGGAATATTTTTCCAAATATGCAGGGACACAAAGGGTGAGCCATTTGGCTTAAAGAATATCATGGCAGTAATAATCAGCATTTGCAAATTGCTTGCATAGTATTAGGCATTTCTCAGTGTTTTACATAGAGAGCAGTCTTTGGGGGCATAAGTCCTATTATGCTTATTTCACAGAGGAGGCAGAAGGAGTTTAGAGCTCTTCAGTAACTTTTCCAAAGTCACCCAGTTAGAAAGCGGTAGAATGTAGATACTTCTAATTCCTATCCTACCTTCCTCTCAGTTCCTGTTTGAATTGATCATATATGGTATAGTCTAGATACAGAAGTGAGACACTTAGGAAGAACTGCACTGCTGGATTCCCCCATCTTCTACAGGAGAAAAAAAAATGCATTCTTTATAATCACTCCAATAATCAGTGGTTCTCTATGGAGGATGTGTTTGTCACCCCACTGCTGCCCCCAGGGG
This sequence comes from Vulpes vulpes, assembly GCF_048418805.1. Taxonomy (NCBI): domain Eukaryota; kingdom Metazoa; phylum Chordata; class Mammalia; order Carnivora; family Canidae; genus Vulpes; species Vulpes vulpes. The sequence goes on from NC_132781.1 coordinate 8,999,055, forward strand.
ACATTTGGCAAGGTCTGGAGAACTCTGGGTTGTCACAAATGCTCCAGGGGTGCTACTGACATCTACTGGGTAGAGGCCATGTATGCTGCTAGACATTCTTCAATGCACAGGACAGCCTCACACAGCAAAGGACTACGTGATCCAAGTATCAACAGCAATGAGATTTTGAGACCCTGATATAAGTGGAAGTATTACATAGTATTCAAAATATATAAAAATAAAACCTAAAGAAAGCATTCAGATTCGAAATGAGTTACTGATTATTATATCCTTGCCTATTTTCTTTGTTAGACTAAATTCATCACTTTATGTGTTTTCTTTTTGTATATACAGTTTGGCACCAACACACCGGTTAGTAAGCTTTGCCCCCCAAGAGATACTATCAACTCTTCGGGGAAAGGCCCAAACATTCTATCTACTGGACTTACAATGGACGCAAGATCTTGAGTCTTGTGTCCATTTTAAGTCCAATAGAGTCTCAGAAGATGCATAATCAGCACTTCTGGTGGGAAAACTTATTTCCAATCAGTGGGAAAACAGTCATGGTGTATAAGCTGTCAAGGGGATTTTGGAAACCATGCTTTTCGGCAAATACTACTGAGTAGAAAGGCATCTCATTTATATGGTGGGGAGCGGGCTTTAGGGAGGGTAAGATGTGTGATTGGGGGGATGCATGTGACTTTTTCTAGCAGAAGTCCCAGAAACACAGAAAGCATTATATTTAATAAATTATCGATTTTGTACACAGTAGTAATAATCTCTAGCCTTAAGAATGTACCTAGAGTATGTATTTTCTCTAACAAAATGTCAGAGGCTCTCTCCCACTTTCTCTTCTCTCACTATTTTTTTTTTTTTTCTCTTTCTCTTCTTTATGGAGAAATACTGAGTGAACATTTACTTAGTAATTTGGAGTTCATGACAAAACTTTCAAAAAACTGTACTGGGCAGAGAGTCAAAACCTACATTTGGTGGCAAGGTTTTAAGTGCCCACAATGAACAGGAGTCTGTATAGTTTTCCTCTCCCTCGCTGGGTGGCTTTAATGCCATTTCTAGAAACAAAAGGATGGATATGTGGGATATGCTAGGAGAACCTGTCTGGGAGAATTTTGCTCCCGGATTTTATTAGAATTTCCATTATTTTTGGGCAGTCAGCATTTCCATTCTTTAGAGACACCCCCATGTGGGTGGTGATTACATGGAAAACAGTAGCAAATGCCAAATAAATTCAAAACTCTGGGTATATTTCTAGACAGTGATCGCTGCTTCAGGGATTTCCTTTCTCAGCTTTAATCCAAATTTTCATGCTGAGCAAGAGAGGTGGCCTTTTCATTTCTGTTCTTATTTTTGTTGATGTCCTGACTCTCTTGCTCACCTGCATGTGTTTTATTTACCTTGTGGATTAGCCATGGAGAACCTTTAGCCCTTGGTTGTTTTTATTTTATATCTCTATACATCTATGTATGGATGTATCTGGCCTTATCATTTGAAATTTGTATGTCCTAGAAATAACAAATTGATTCTGAAGCAGACCCAGGTAGCCAGGCCCCAGACAAAAACTTTGAAGAGTGTCAAGTTTCCAAATTCCTTTTTCATGCTTGCCACTCCATTCCAGAGGTCTTGGAGTGCTGTTGCGATCTTGAGCTACAGCGGATGATTTATCCAGACTTCTCAACTGATAGTTGAGGAAACAGGTCTAGACGCTGTGCAAGGTTAGCAAGAGGACTGACAGTAGGACTGACATCAAATTCCTGTGCCCTGGCTCCTCTCTGAGCTTTTAGGGTAGTTGGGTGATGGCTGTTTCTTAGGGATGCATTTGCAAAAGTGTATTCTTTAGGTAGGAGGTCCTCCCAAATCTAAGATACCAGGACTCTGGTAAATGACTTCTGGCCCCTTTCCCCCACCGCAGAGTTCTCTCTTCTTAATTGATCCGCTCTTGGCTGCTGATAAACAACAGCCTGTAGGAATTCACTCTTCCTTACAAATCTCATCGATTCACTGAACACTCTATTTGTGTTTTGTGCCAGGCACTAACAATTAATCAATGAACAAAACAAACAGGTCCTCTGGACTTCATGGAGTTTACCTTTTGAGCTTGCTTTAAAGGATACCAGAGTCCATGTGACTGCCTCTAGCACGGTGGGATTTTTTTTACCTTTTAAAAAAAATCCTCACACACAAAAAAATAATAAATAAATAAATAAATAAAATAAAATAAATCCTCACAGTAGTTTATGTGAGTGTATACATGCCTCCTTCGTTGAGTGGTTCCACACAGAGTAGCTGATTTCTGGTTAATTGAGGTTTTATGAAAATATAAGATGTGACTATGGAATATTAGTATTAATTTAAATAATAATTTGGAAATCTTTTCCATTTTTTTTAAAAAAAGATCTCGTGATGGTATAAAAGAGAAATGATTCTGTGACAACTCTAACTTAATTACTCAGCATTTGAGTGAAAGAACAATCTCTGAAGTGGGGAGGAAACAGTGGAATGTGTGGGTTGGGGGGGGAGAGGGCTGTGCCAACATTGCCATCAACACATTAATTCACATTACACTAGCTTTCAAGGACAAGCTCCAGAATCCTATTCAAAAGTCGATGCCACCAAATACGAGAGGAAATGTGCTCTCAGCCTAGCTGCATTTTCAGCTTTTTATACCTATAACCTGACAGATTTCATCGAAGACTAAATATAAAGACTATATAAAGACTGGATGCGAAGAAAGATGTAGACAGAGAGGAGAGAATGAGGGAGAGCGAGAGCAGGAGAGGGGTCTATTTTCAGGTGGCTGTTTAATTTCAAGAGATAGGAAAATGTAACTACCACATGGTACAAAGACTGCAAAGATGCCAACCAGCCAGCACTAGTTGAGTGTTGGAAATAGGTCTGTTTTCTTCTATCAGCCATCACAGACCAGGTGAAGGTAGCCAAAGGTCCAAGAAATGTGACTACACCCAACCTCTTATCTAAGAAGCAAACTTCTTTGCCTCTTTCTTTCCTTCCTTCCTCCTCCCCTCCCCTCCCCTCTCCTCTCCAGTCCTCCCTTCCCCTCCTTTCTCCTCCCCTTCCCTCCCCTCTCTTCTCCTCCCCTCTCCTCTTATCTCTTCTCATCTTCTCTTGTCAAATATAACTTATCTTGCTTTAGGCACCTCCATCTTCAAGGAGGGGATCAGGAAATCGGTTACAAAATCGAACTTAATGTTTGTGGACCATAGAGAAACAGACCTACTTTAGCCCCAAATTGATCATAAGAAAATAGATGTTTTCTGTTTTGTTTCAGATTTTCTGCTGCTATCAAGAATAAATATATCTTGTCGATGTGTTTTATCTACATCTATCTTGTATTTAAAGTGAACAAAATTATTTCAACTTTGAGCTTTTTCAAGAATCTCTGGCTCATAATTAGCAGGCCACCCTGTGTCATATAAGCTAGCTGTTTTATCGCATATCTGAGGTGGAAAATAAAGATGCAGGAGGAAGGGGGTGAAGAGAATGAATATAATCTACCCACACCCTACAGGATGCGGAAGCCACACACTGCACTCACTGTAAAACTCAGTGGAATGTTAATCTCTCTGATAAGGTCTTTATAAATTCTAAAATGGACCAAGGTCTCCTTAATAACAAAAGTATCTCAAAATGCCTCTAATACCATGTATCTGCATGTGTCTCCAGATGCTTCTGGTCCTGGATGCAACATAGTTGCCTTTGTGAGCTCCTGCCCTCTCAAGGCTGTTTCTGCAGAGCAAAGCACACACCATTCAGAAGGATCCCACCTCAAGAGATTCCAGAAGTTGGGGGCAGGTGTTGCTTTTCACCATCTAGTACATTTTTAATAACTCCAAAGAATAATAGTGTATTATACGTACCCAGATATTTACTGTTTAGCTGCGCTTCCTTCTTGATGTTTTAAGACCCCCCTCCCCTCCCCCGGAGACTTCTGGCCCCTTTTCTAGCAACTTTTTTGGTATGGTTCACTCTCAGGGAGGGTAAATGCCTGATAAAATGTGTTCACTTGGGGGTATTTGAAGATGTAAGGACAAGAATCCAGGTGAATCAGGTTTTCTTCACTTGGTAGAAATGTAATCTGATTATCTCCACAGTCATTTTTACTATGTTTATTCAAACTTGTTTATTTGCTTGTTTTGTTTTTTTTCCCCCAGATTAAAATAAAGGAAAAGATCCATTTCTAGACCACCACCTGGCACTTGATAAATATTTGCTAAATGAGTGAATATATCAATGATATTTCAACAAAGTTGAAATAATTTTGTTCACTATGAGTGAATAGCCTTAATTTTTGGTGACAATAGGTAATTTACCCAAGGTTTATGGATTGTTTTCCCAGTCACTTTTTATTTTCTGTAATAGTGTCCGTAGTGACTGGGAAAATGGAAAAGAACCCTTATCCTACCATTTTTCTCTGAGATGGCTCATTTGCTAAATAATAAAGACTAAGTTTTATGTTAATAAATGTTCAAAGGAACATTTATTAATGTTTTTGGCAATTTGCCAGATTTTTAATCATATTTTCCTTCTTTTATCAATAAAATAATCATATAAAATATGTATCTAAATGTATTCACTATTTTCCACCATGTTTGGGCAATTGACAATTTAGAAAGTAATTAGATATCAAGTCAAATATTTAAATATGTTTATTTAATTGGAGTTGACAATTCAAATATGGCTCTCAGAGTTCTGAATATAGTAAATAATACTCTGGGGGAAAAACACACTTAAAACTTAATTATAGAACTGGCTTATATTCACTTTTAAAACATCTAAGATTAAAATATTAATATTAAAACAAAACATTTGCTTTAATTTTCACAGGAAATGGTCACTAGAATGTTATGAACATTTCAAATTTTTAAAAATCACCTCTCTTTATTTTCTTTTGGTTTCAGGGATTGATGGTCAGTTTTTATGTCAACTTTGAATTACATAATGTGTAATGGTCAGTTTGTACAGTCTTCAGTTATTCAACTGCACACTCTTCCAGGTGTTGCTATGAAGGTATTTTATAGATATATGATTAAAACCCATAAACAGTTGACTTTAAGCAAGAGAGATTATCCTAGATTATCTGGGTGAGCCTGATTCAATCAATTGAAAGTCCTTTAGAATGGAACTGACATCTTCCAGAAGAACAAAAAATTGTACCTGTGGACTATAGCATCAGTTTGTACCTGAGAGTTTCAGCCTGCCCTTCCTGATGGCCTGCCCTACTGATTTCAGACTTGCCTTACTTGCCCTCATAATTGTGTGAGCTAATTCCTTGCAATGAGACCTTAATGTGTACCTTCAGTGGGTTCTTTTCTGAAATCTTGACTGATACACAGGAAGGATATAAAGATGCCCCATTGTACCTTCTAGTTAATTTTGAATGAATAGTGATGTTTTCTTTTAACTCTAAGTTACTCTATTCCTAACAGTCAAAGATATGTAATAATTTCTTAAAAAGCACTTCAGTTAAAAGGAACCCTAGAGTTAATTCCACAGCAACATGAATAATTTCCCCTTAAATTATTTGTATTCTAAGCTTGGGTTTTCATTTACTACAAGTATATGAATCATCTCTTTCTGCATAGCTTATTACCCCTAAATTTTGTCACTGGAACCAACACACATTTATTATCTCACAATTTCTGTGGGTCAGGAATCCGGGCATGGACAGCTGGGTTCTGTGCTTTGGGTTCATGGGCTGTAGTTCGACTGTCAGTGGGGGCTGTGGTCTCATCTCAAGGCTAAACTGGGGAATGGTCCACTTCTAAGTTCCCAGTTTGTTGACAGGATTAAGGTCCTTATTTGTTGTTGGACAGAGGTCTTCAGTTCTTTGCTGGCTTTTCTGATAGAGTTGGCCTTAGTTCTATGTGAGCCTGGCAGCTTACTTCATCATAGCCATCAAGAGAGAAAGGCTGCATCCTTTTGTAAGATACTTAGGTAATATCCCAACCCTTCTGCCATAGTCTGTTAATTAGAAGCAAGTCAGTAGGTGCAGCTGACACTAAGAGGGGAGGATTATAAAGGATTTAAGTCTCAGAAAGTGGAGATTATTAGGATCCATGTTAGAAGACTGCCTGCTGCATCAAGTTTTCTAAAAATAAGGCACATTCAAATACTTCATATTGCAGGAAGCCCAAGATCTGTAATGACAGCAAAGAGAAGCCAGTCTCTGAGAAGAGAACGATATCACAATCTGGGACATGAACTTTCAATTTCCCCCAAATTCTTATATCTTTAGCTGTGGTGAGAAAAACAGAGATCTCAAAATATGTGCCCAAGTTTCTCAGCCCTCTTCACATTCCTGTGTCATTCTTAAGGACCCAAACAATAAAAAATAACCCAACATCTGTGGTTGAAACCAGAGCCAAATGACTATATACTTAAATGATTGTACCCACACTAGGCAAGCATATCAGCAATGCAAAGTAAGAGATGAGAGATTGGGGATCAAGGAGTTGGAAATCTGGATAAATATACAGTAACTTTAACTAATTACAAAAGCCAAGTAGTGTGCATTGGCTAAGGAGAAAGTGTTATGGTGATGAGGAGGAAACCAACCAGATGGGGTCTAGATGTGTTTGCTCCAGGCCCGTGGATGTTGCCAAAGCACTATTTCAAAAGGTGCCAACATCAGAGAATTCCTCAGGGGAAATTCTTGTGCTGGGAAGAAGGCTGTCTTATTGTTTGTGAAAAACGCCTTCATATTTCAGGTCACAACACAGCAATTCTGATGAAACTGGTTTGCAGAATGTAATTCTTGTCAGCCCACTTCCTTCTTGGAATTATAGAGTCTCAAAGTTACAAGGAAATCTAAATATTATGTAGTTCAACCTCTAACCTAGTGCAGATTCTTTTCTACCATGTTGATTAAAGGTCATCTGTATCTTCTTGAGTCCTGGAGTGATAGGGAAGCCACAAAGTCATGAGGCAGTCTTTTCAGTATTAGACTCGTCCAGTTGATGCAATATACTTGTTTCATGTTGAGTTGAAATCTGGCTCCTTGTCAGGTTCATTACTTGCTTCTAGGTTAGCTCTCAAAGACGGTACAAAACAAGACTATTTCCTATTGGATGTTGCGGACTGGCAATACCAAAAATCATTCTATAAATTGTTTACTCTCCCTCTCTAACTGGCATATCTCTTATGACATGTTGTCTTTTCCTCAGTGATTCTTTGTATGTTACCATTTGCCACAATGCTCCTTTCTCTCCATAGGATCTTTTAATAAAATTCTAATTTGTTAAGAACCATCTTAAAATATAAGTGCCTGATTTGGAAACATCACTCCTGAAATGAGAATCATCAGAGAACTCTTCTTATGAGTTGTACACAATAGTGTAAACAGTAATATTAGGATTTGGGCAGTAAATATTATATTGTTGGCTCATTTGAATTTCTGAACAATGAAAATTCTCCCTAAATTTATTTTTCCTCTTTCTCTCTTCTTGTCTCTCTCTCTCTCTTTCTTTTTTTTTTTTTAACAAGACTATGAAATAGGAAAATGAGACAATAGTATAAATTTATTATTTTCTATGTGTTGGACTGCCTTCTGGTGCTTCATATGCATTGTCTTATTTTGTATCTCCTTAACCTCTGGAAATAATTATGACTTTTGTCCTACAGATGAGGAAACTGAGGCTCAGAGAATTTAAGTAGTTTGCTCATATTTACACAGCTAGTAAATATTAGACTTTGGATTGATATCAGTTTAATCCAATTTGTATTTTCTCCCAATAAACAAAGCTAGACAATCTTCACACTTATCATACAGAGTCTCAATGGGTTCCAGAGGTGACCTAACCATATAACAGATAAAAAGATTTACATTATCTCTGAAGACCTAATTTTTCTAAACGGACCTAACAACGTCAGGGCAATGGCCAGCAACCACCTTCCTTCCATCATATCATCATTTCATGATTTCATTATATCATGATTGTGTGATTAAAAGAAAAAGCTACTTTGAATTTATCTCCAAGTGACTTCCTCTTTTATGTTTTGATTTATGATTCTACATCAGTGAGCTGGTATTAAATCTTTGGGTCAGTTATGTTGTTAAATGCCTCATCCAGATTTGTGTCATCAGCAAATTAAATAATTTAATAAAAATATGTATACTTTTATGCAAATAAATTATGCATTATAATATGTTTATTATAATTTATATAATTAGGTATGCATAATATAATATAGAATAAATTGTACACATTATAATTATATATGTGTATATATCTGTGTATATATATTTACCATAGGAACATAATATATGCATGTACATACACACATACATGCAAACATGTAGAACTTACTTACTTATTTAGTCTAAATTAATAATAAAGCCATTGAAAAGCCAGAACCAGGAGAAGATCCCTGTGACAGAGTAGTAGATAATTACAGAGTGATTGAAAGCTCTTTTTTTAAAAAGAATTATTTACTTATTCATTCATGAGAGAGAGGCAGAGACATAGGCAGAGGGAGAGGCAGGCTCCCTGCAGGGAGCCCCATGTGGGACTCCATCACAGGATCCTGGGCTCATGACCTGAGCCAAAGGCAGATGCTCAACCACGGAGCCACCCAGGCGCCCCTGGTTAAAAGAAGCTCTTAATCAGCATTATTAAGACTTAACTTTTCACCCAGGTTTGACTACTCGGCATTAACCAGTTCCTGCTGCCCTATCTATGACTGTCTAAAAAAACAATAGCTAAGACTTTGCCAGAGTCAGTAGAAATTATGTAACCATTATTTCTTCAGACTACACCAGCCTAGGGATATGAATTGGGTCACATTTACATAAAAATCATGTATGCCCTCCTACACACTCTGTGACCTGTGGTCCCCTGCAAAGCCCTGTACAGATATCCAGCAAATTCTAATTCTTTCCAGGAATCCTTAGGGGGTGATCTCACTCGCTTTCCGGCATGAATGATCTTAGCTATTTCAAGTTAGGTCACTCTTGCTCCTTCCCTGACCCGGATACTTAAAGATGTGGGCTGCCCAAGCATCTGGGGCTTGCTGAGCTCTACAGGACATCTTATCCCATCGACATGGCCACTGTGCCCACGGACACTTTTGCACTTCTTCTTGAAGCTAGTTTAAGGTTCAAAAGCCACCTCAGAGAAACTGCCTCCCCATAGTGCTGATACTTCTCTGCACGGGTTTCTCCAGTACAAACTGTAAGTACTAATCATGATCGCCCTGAAGTCCAAGATATTGCATCTATAATCTCTGAGTCTCCCAGTCTACAACCAACACCCTGTGCTGGGTCATGAGGTCTGAAGACTTCGGTCTCATTGCTGTGTTACGTCATACATGGGTTTCAGTGTAGCAGTTGTATTTCTAAGATTTCTCAAGCACTTTGTATTCTTTTTAAGATTTTATTTATTCATTTTATTTATTCAAGCACTTCCTAAATAGAGCTTTTTCAAGTTATGTCTCTCTTTACGCCCTCAGAGTTGCATATATAAAAACTATAACCAGTTAACAAATAACATTAGCAGTTAAAAATTGACCTTCTCCTTCATAAGACTCCAAATGTGGCTCAGAATCTTCCATTAAGAATTTTTTTTCCCCAGAAGATGCCTGTCAGCAGAGCCTCTTTTGCCCACGAACAAGTATCTGCTCCCTGAATTACTGAGTAAAAACTATAGATGCTTCCAAGTGTGATACTAGTATTTTGTTTAACAATGGAAAGGGGAGATTTCATTGGAACAATTTCCACTTCACCTGTTATTATAAATTCCTCTCAGCTAGAGGCTTTGGAATGGAGGTGGGGAGGTTCATGTAAGAGGCCACTTGTGCTAGGCAGGTGAACATACTATCATGATGTCATGGCCAACCAGAGACGAAAGAGAGAGGGAACAGGAGTAGAGCTTCCTATAGAAATATTTCTATATTTCTCTCTCTCTTTGGCATTATGATTTTCTTATGGCCGACTAGAGCTTTCTCAATTTCCTGTTATATGGGACAGCCTTGTGTTAGCTGTGCTTTGGAAAGCCAAAGTGTGGGGTGGCAGCTCTGTGGAACAGTGTTGAAATGGTTATTGGCTGGGAAGTCCAGGACAGAAGTCTGGAATCAGGTGGAAAACAATCATCAGGCCATAGAAGCCAGCTTTTAGGGACCCTCTGCAGTTCTTTCAAAGGCCCTGGACACACTGAGGTATAGGATGAGGTCCCAGATTTTTGTTATTTGTTTTTGACTCTGGAAGGCAAAAAGCTTAGTGAAAGTTGAATTATAAAAATTTTCCATTATTTACTAGTTTCAAGATACTATCAAAAATAGCAAATCCGTTTAGTCGGGCATGGCAATAACTGAATTGGCTCTTTGTCCCAACATTTCTCTCATGCTGGCTGATTCACCTCTACCCATATTTCATGCATTTATAATGATGTCACATCTATTTCCAAAGAAATAAAAGGTGTATAATTAAAAGCATGTATACAATAGAATCATAAAATTAAAGAGCCAATTAAGGACTAGCAGTGGGAAATAGAGCCATCTCCCAAATGAAGAAATTATTGCTCCTGAGCTTAAATTTCATCACCTTGTCAGATAAAGCAAAAAGGAGAAGCATTACATAGTGTGTACTAGTTACACATGAGATAACTCTCCAGGAGGAAGACACTGCTTTGGAGCAGTAAACCAGTGAAGGACTTGTCATAGTAGAAATTACATAGTATTGAATAATGAGGATTGATAGATCTATGAGAGATACATGTATATATGTAGCTCTGTCTACATCCACATATGTGTATGTGTGCATGTATATAGGTATATAGGCAGTTAGCTATATTGAATTTTACTGCATTATGTAAAAAATAAAATTAGAAGATCTCGCTTTCGTGAGATGCATGGACCAGCAAGTCAGTTTTTTATTACCTGATTTGACACAGAGGCTTATGAAATCTACAATCTATAGAGAGACATACCCCTTACATTAGGTTTTTCAAGAGGGCTTTTAAACTGGGATTTCTGAACCTCACTCCAGATATCCTGAATCTTGTGCTTTGGGGGCAGCGGATTCAAGAATGAAGTCCATAAAGAGTTCCTGTGTGACTCTGACCTGTGAACAGGTGGAAGACTGGGCCCATTGCCTTGGATTATTATTCTCAAGTATCAAGTGCCTTTACCTAAATTTTGACCAGATGTGAACAAAGAATGACCAAAGACTGAGGTCAGGAGACTGAGGGAATATTTAATAATTCTTTATAAAATAGCTCCTCCTACTACATTTTCCTCCAATAGGTGCCCAATAGGTATTGGCTAATTTATTAAATGCCCCATTAAATAGACCTTGAGAAAATGTAAATATAAGAGGCCAGTTTTCTTCCTCCACCATCATCACCACCAGCATAAATAAATAAATAAATAAATAAATATTATAATAATAACCCAAGAAAATTTTCTTTAGTGTATAATCACCATGTGACCCAAATGTCCTTTTATACCCTCTTTATTTGAGCAGGTCACTTTAGATTCTTTAGGAGTAGCAAAAGATGTTAGATATTTAGGCTGCTAGCTGGCCCTGTGCTTACCAAATCTTCAGGTTGATTCACGGCCGTTCGTCAGATTATGGATGTTGTGACTTTTTTACCTTTTCAAAGCTTTTATGTTCATCATTCCGAGTGCAGCCCAGGTGTCAGCAAGATCAGACAATGTTTGTGGCTTCAGCTAAGGTTAAAGAGAGGCAAAGATTCTTACAGGTGATGATGCCAGAGAATGAATCAATAGTCAAATTTAACCCAAGTTCCAGCTTGTTAATGCAGTACATGGTTCAGCTGCACTTTATTCCCCAACAGATTTTTTTCAAAGTAAACTCAATTAGTCCAGGTGTCCCATATTTTGCTGCTGTGCAATTTCAGAATGTATTTAGTTTGGAAGATAGGTTTTGTTTTTGAAGAGGTCAAAGGGATTTGTAAAATCTTTACCCCTTTGGATAGCCCAAAATACAAGTAAGAAGGATCAGCTGAGGTGCTTTCCAAACAAATTTAAGTACATACTCTATAATCAGAATATCATCATCCCTTTGGCAGCCTCATTATGAAATTTTTAGATCAGACTTCAATTCTAAAATGGAAATATTGTCCAGCCTTTGGATGATTTGCCTGTGAATCAACCTAGTCCCTGGAAAGGGTATACTGTGATAAGCAGAACTGTGTTATATGGTTGCTCATGTCTGAGGCCCCCCAGTGGGCTGAAGACACAGGTCTCTGAATCAGTTTAACACAATATGCTGAACATTAGTCCAGAATTCACTAAGGTAGAGCTTGATTTCCATACAGAAAGGGACTTAGAAAGAAATTATTTTGTAGAAAGACTCAAAATAGGAAAACCCTTTGTACATAAGAATTAGAATTCTAACTTTGGATAAAATAACTAAATATTTGTTTGTGGAAGTTCTACTTTGACCCAGGCTTAATGGTAGGGACCAGTGATGCCAGTGAGAATAAAATAAATATAACCCTGTCCCTCCTGGAGATTTTAATCTAACAAATAAACATACAGTTAACAATGGAGGGGTTAGGTGTACTGACCCTCACACAGTCAAAAATTCACATAATACTTTTGGCTCCCTTAAAATTTCACTAATAATAGCCAACTGTTGATCAGAAACCTGACCAATAGCATAAACAGTCAACTAACCCATATTTTGTGTGCTGCATATATTATATGCCATCTTCTTACAATAAAGTAAGCTAGAGGAAGGAAAATATAATTAAGAAAATTATAAGGGCAGCCCTGGTGACCCAGCAGTTTAGTGCCGCCTTCGGCCCAGAGCGTGATCCTAGAGACCCGGGATCGAGTCCCACTTTGGGTTCCCTGCAGGGAGCCTGTCTGTCTCTGCCTGTGTCTCTGCCTCTCTCTCTCTCTCTCTCTCTCTCTCTGTGTCTGTCGTGAATAAATAAATAAAATCTTTAAACAAAGAAAGAAAATTATAAGGAAAAGAAAATACATTTGATAGATACTATCTTGTATTTATTGGAAAAATCTGGTATAAGTGGATCTGCATAGTTCAAACCTGTTGTTCAAGGGTCAACTGTATATGAAACAACGCCATTTAATGTAGTTTGAAAATATTTTAGTAAGAGGATTTTAAAATGCTAAATTAAGATCACAGTCCACTTGGTAAAGTACAAGGTTAGGGGAAGTGAGGATGCATGGAAAAGGCAATGGGAGTATGAACAGTGTTTACAAATGCTAGAAGGCAAGAAAACCATGAGGTCAGAGAACCTCCAAGAACCTAAAGAAATCAACATCTGGTTGGATTTGGAGATAAGGGTGAAAGCAAGGGAAGGCTATTCGGTGACAGTGCTGAGCTTGGGGTTTGGATAAATTGGTGGCAGTTTGATCATAAAGATGACAGATCTGATTTGGAGCAAATTGATTTTGAAGTCCATGTTTGAAAAAAAAAAAATGAAGTCCATGTTTGACATCCAAGTGGAGATGTTCAGTGATTTCTTGGTTAAATAGTTCTTAATCTTGGAGAAAAGATGAAAGCTAAGTTTAATCCATAGATATAGGAATAATAACTGCCACCATGATGGCTGGAGCTCGCGGTTGGAAGACACTGCATAGAGCAAGAAGAAAAGACAGGGGGACTTTACATTAACAGCAGAATGAAAAGAAAAGGCAGAGGAAGTAAGGGAGGTAAAAGGATTGCTGTTTGCTAGAACTTTAGGTTTCTAAGCAGAGGATAACTTCTGATATAGTTAGGGTGATTCAAAATTGTCTACAGTGGTACAAAGTGTTTTCCTTTCAGGTCCATCCTTGGCCCTGCACTCTCTCTGCTCTGTTTTCTTTTGACCTCCTTTCTGCCTCTCCCTTCTTTTCTCTTTCTCTACTCTTTTCATATATATTTAGTATTTGTCTAGTACAATTCAAATTGAAGTGCAGACGGAGCTTGGAAAAAACAGTGGTGCAGTGTGGCATGTTATATGGACAGAATTACTTTAAAATAATAAGATTCAATAGACAGACTTCTTACTACCTCTGATTTTATAAATTCATGGCTATTCCTTAGTATCTACTTTCTTTTTTCTTTTTCTTTTTATTATTTTAATTTTTTTTCCCGAAGGCCCCCTGCTCGTGCCCCCTCCCCCCTCTCAGTATCTACTTTCTACAAATAAAAAAAAAAAGTCTATCATAGATGGGTCAGTTAATTTGATTATATAACCATTTCGATTCTTTTCCAAAGCAAATCCAATGATAAGGTTTTACTGCCAGGTATTTCTGTATTCTAGATATTTTCTACTTATTCCTCAGATTCACTCTATATTTTCTAGTTAGTGCCCTTTGTCTTGAGAGGCCTGCTTTTAAGGACTGCATCAGCCAAACTCCCTTGCCCCTTGCTTCCAGTTGGGTTTGGCCAAGGGGAGGTGCTGGCAAGAGATGGCAGGGTAGGATGAAGTGAGGTAGTTAATTCACCAGCTCTCTTCCTACTGGCCACAAGTTTTCAGTGACTGTATTTCTCAACCTAAGAAAATAACTCCTGCCACAATCCTCTCTTCTAAGGCTGTGGGTCTCTCATGTATAGTACATGCTCAACCCATGTTCCTCTGTCTTAGCAAGTTGTAATGAATTTTTGATCTCACTAACTATGAGGTGCTTATTATTCCCTTTCGCTTTCAGTTAATTCTTTGTAAAAGTGTCTTTGTTAAACTCTTCTCAGCTATCCCATTTAAATTTTTCATCTATTTGCTTCTGGTACCCTAATGGACAGAGTCTGTACTGGACTGTAGGTTATTTGAGTATAAGATCTCTATCTTATATATTTTATCTTTATTCTCTCAGTGCCTTAACTAGGACTAGTGCCTTAAAAGAGTCCATAGGGAGTATTTTAAAAGATTTATTGGAAGAATGAATATATGGATGGACACTACTTCTAGAATGAGTTAAGCAGAAATAACACAAAGTAAGAGGCATAACAACTTATAAACACACCTTGAAAATGTGTGGTCTGAGCCCAGTCTACTTGGCACTTAGACAACAGAACCCAAAGTGATGGCTATTTCTCCTTTTAAAGAAAATTCAGATAAAACACCTAGATTGCAATAGCACCAAATCTAAAACTAAGCTCTACGTACTGCAGTACACACAGAAAAGTTAGATGAAAAAGCATGGAGATTCAGGAGGCCATGTTTGAAAGGAATGTAAGCCACAGGGCTCCTTCCTTGAGAAGTTAACTCCCCGATTTGAGATTAGCTCCTGTGGTTTGGCTGGTTGCAGGGTAGATGTTTAGCAAGCAATAACAGACATTTCCCCTTTTTCCCCAGGCAATACAGTGCCCAAACCAAAAAAGCATTGTTCTGTCTATAAAACAAAATAAAACATAACAAAATGGCACAAGCCCACAATGGAGCATGCTGAAGCAGTATTTTCCAGTGAGAATCTTAAGGATTAAGCAGCAGTATGACCAGATTCGTGTTTCCTTTTCATGACCTTCTTGCTGTACAGAGTGAAATGTCAACACACAATGAGCTGGTTGACTAAAGGAGGTTTCTGTGCGGTATGGGAGGTAGACGGGAGAGCTGGATTGAGGTGCCAACTGGACTGACCTTTTCCATTTGTGTTGTGAGAAAAGCCGCAGAGAGTGGCTGGGTTACTGTCTAGAAGCCAAAGGCAATGCTGAATGGGCAAAGGACTTCAGGGCCTAGTGGGTATGCGTGTAAGTGTTTATATGGTGGTCTGCTGCCTTTTTGTACCGTTTCCACTGTTCCCATGCTTGCTACTCCCACTGTTGCCACCGTTCATGGCACTGCTGGTGTCACCGCCACCGTGCCACCGTTGACAATGCTTTCATGACCACCACCACAGTCAAAACTAACAGCAATGACAAGTATCCTGGCACTGTTCCTGCTGTGCTGCTCCACAAGGAAGTGTACAGTATAACAGTAGATTCCTCCCTCGGATTAAAATATGTACCACGAGCCACACTCTCTCACTGTGTGACCAGAGTTTAGAAGGCTCTGTGCTCACCAAAACAGTCACAAATGCTAACTTGCAGCCCTCAGTTCCCCACTAGTATACTGTATGATTTTGAGCTATTTATGAAGCAGGTAAGAAAATTTTAGATAAGCAAAAGTTCAGAGATTTTGACATGGGAGAAAATATTATTTTATAATAACTAATATTAGTTAATATTATTTTATATCAACTGATATTACTTAGTATTATTTATATTCATTGGCATTAAAATAAGATATTACACAGAAGAAATGAATCATAAAAACATACATACACACACAACACATACGTACACACACACATGTTACATTTGCCAGAGACTTTAGTAACTTTAGAATTCAATCTGCTTTCTTCTTTGACACCTTACTGAGGTATAATTTTTATATAATACAAGTCATCCACTTTAAGTGTGTAATTCTGTTTTAATAAATACATGCATTCATGAAACCAGCATCAGAATCAAGATTTAGAACCTTTCTGTCCTCTCCTAACGTTTCCCTCCTGTTGTCCTGCGGTCAACTAGCACTGACCCTAGGAAGTCACTGATTGTTTTCTGACACAACAGTTTTGTCTCTCCTTGAATTTCATATAAATTGGACCAGATAATAAATAGTATGTTACTGTTTTAATTCATCTATTATATTTCCACCTATATATCTTCTTGTTATTTTAATAATTGCTTTATGGTCTGCAGTATATATATATATATATACCTTTGACTTGTGGCAATACATTTATTTCCAGCAAAGAATGGGAACTATGTATTAGAGTAGCCCACCCGGCCCAATTTTATACTGTTGATTTCATATATAACACATCCCTAAACATTATAAACCCACAATAGAGTATTTCCTATATTTTTAAAAGTAATTTTTGTTTCAGGCAACTATATGTCTTCTAAAAAATAAGGGAAGCAAAGGTTAATGTACCTATGCACCAATTTTTTTTTTGTTTTGTTACACATGTATTTACCATTTTTTGTGCATCTGGGACATGATCTGGTGTCATTTCTCCTCAGCCTGTGAGAAACACAGAGCTGCTAGCAATAAGTTCCTTCCATTTTTATTTGGACATGCCTTTATTTTTAACCATTTTATAAAGATTTATTTATTTAAGAGAGAGAGGAAGGAAGGGAGAGAGGGAGAGAGAGAATCCCAAGCAGACTCCCCACTGAGCACAGAGCACCACCTGGGGCTTGATCCCATGACCCTGAGATCAAGACTTAAGCTGTCATCAAGAGTTGGCCGCTCAACCAACTGAGTCAGCCAGGCATCCCTAGATATCTTTCTTTGCTGCTATATTAATTCCTCTCTCCCCACTATTTTTGTTTTGTGAAGATTTTATCTTTGTTTTGAGTGAGTGAGAGAGAGAAAGGGGGACAGGGGCAGAGAGAAAAGGAGAGGGAGAGAATTCCAAGTAGGCTCTCCATTGAGCATGGAATCCCAGTGTAGGGCTCAATCTCAAAACCCTGAGGTCATGACCTGAGCTGAAAGTACAAGTCAGAGGCTTAACCAACCGAGCCCCCCAGGTGCTCCTGGACATGCCTTTATTTTACCTTTATTTTTGAAGACTAGTTCTGTTGAATATGAAATTATTGGTCAACACTTTTGGTTTTTGTCTTCTAATACTTGTATCATTCCAGTGTTTCTAGACCTCATTGATTCTGCTAAAAAAAAAAAAAAAAAAAAAAAAAAAAACACCACTCATCCATCTTACCATTTTCTTCCATAAATTATTTTCCTCTAGTTGCTCTCAAGATATCCTTTTTCTTTGCCTTTCAGCAGTTTGATTGTAATGTGACTTCATGTGGTTTCCTTTATGTTTTCCTGGTTGGGTCTGTCAAGCTTGGATATGAAGGATCATAGTTTTCACCAAATTTGGGAAGATTTCTCAGTCATTATTTCCTTCAGTATCTCTTCTTGCTCCTTTCTTCTCTCCTTCTCTCCTTATGCCTCCCCTAGTTGCATATGTATTGGAATACTTGACAATGTCTCATAAATTTCCAAGGTCTGTACAGTTTTCTTCAAGTTTTGGTCTCTGTTCTTCTAATTTGATAATTTCTACTGGTTTGTTTTCCAAGTTAGTGGATTTTTTCTTATGGCATCTCAAATATGCTGGTTAGCCTATCTAGTTAATTTTAAATTTTTTAGCTATTGCATTTTTAAGCTCTAGAATTGCCATTTTACCCTTTTTAAAAATTGTTTTATTTGAAGATAGTTAGCACACAATGTTATCCTGATTTCAGGTGTACAACATAGTGATTTGACAAGTTTATGTGTTTTACTTTGCTCACCACAAGTGTAGCTACCCTCTATCACCATGCAAGGCCATTATGATACCATGACTTATTCATTCCATAGCTGAAAGCCAGTCTCTCCCTCTCCCCTTCACCCATTTTGCCCATCCTTCTATCTCCCTCCTTTCTGACAACCATCAGTTTGTTCTCTGTGTATAGGTCTGATTCTGCTCTTTGTTTATCCATTTGGTTTTTTGGACTCCACATATGAATAAAATCATACTGCATTTGTCTTTCTCAGTCTAACTGATTTCACTTGGCATAATACCTTCCGAGTCCATCCATATTGTTGCAAGTGGCACTATCTCATCCTTTTTTATGTCTGTGTAATTTTTTAGTCTGTATATATATATATATATATGTATATATATATGTATATATAGAATAACATCTTCTTTATTCATTTTTCTATTGATGGACACTTAGGCTACTTCCATATCTTGGCTATTATAAATAATGCTGCAATAAACATAAGGGTACATATATTTTTTCAAATTAACGTTTTAAGAGATTTTTGGGGGGAGTAAATACCCAGTAGTAGAATTATTGGATCATACTGTGTTTATATTTTTAATTATTTGAGGAAACACCTTATTGTTTTCCACAGTGGCTGTACCGATACACATTTCTACCAGTGGAAAGTACAAGGGTTCCTTTTTTTCCACATCATTGCCAACACTTGTTATTTCTTGTCTTTCTGATTTTGAGTATTCTTACATATATAAAGTGATATCTCATTTTGGTTTCGATTTGCATTTCCCTGATGATTAGTGGTGTTGAGTATCTTTTCATGTGCTGATTGCCCATCTGTGTCTTCTTTGGAAACATGTCTATTCAGTTCCTCTACCCATTTTTTCAACAGGCTGGTTTGGGGGTTTTTTTTGGTGTTGTTTTTATTGTTGTTGCTGTTTGGTGTCGAGTTGTATAAATTATTTATATTTTGGATATTAACCCCTTATTGGATATATCATTTGCAAATATCTTCTCCCATTTAGTAGGCTGCCTTTTCTTGTTTGTTTGTTTCGTTGATGGTTTCCTTCACTGTGCAAAAGCTTTTTATTCTGATGTAGTCCTAATAGTTCTAATAGTTTATTTTTTATTTTGTTTCCCTTGCCTTAGGATACATAACTAGAAAAATGTTGCTATTGTCAATATTAGAGAGATTATTGCCTATGTTCTCTTCTGGGATTTTTATGGATCCTTTTCTATTAATAATCTCCACTTCTCTCTTGGGTGTTTCTACTTGTTCACTCTTTCTTAGTATATTTTTGTTTAATTCTTGGAACATATTTCTAATAACTGCTTTGAAGTTTTTGCTAAATCCAACATCTGAGCCATTAAGCATAAGTTTCGATTAACTTTTTTTTTTTTTTTTTTGGTGAGAACATTTAAGTTCTCTCTTAGCAAATTTCAGTTATACAGTACAGTTTGATCAACTACAGACACCATGTTTTTCATTAGATCCTAAGGCCTTCTTTACCTTATAGCTGAAAGTTTATACCCTTTTACAAAAATCCCACTATTTTCTCATCTCTCAGCAACCACTTTTCTACTTTCTGTTTCTGTGAGTTTGTCTTTTTCTGTAGATTCTATATACACATGATATTGTGCAGTATTTATCTTTCTCTGTCTGGCTTATTTCACTCAGCATAATGTCTTCAAATTCCATCCATATTTTTGAAAATGACAAGGTTTTCATCTTTCTCATGGCTGAATAATATTCCATACATACACATGTGTACACACACACACACACACACACACACACACAAACACACATATACACCATATCTTCTTTATTCGCTCATTTGTTGACAGACACTTAGGTTGTTTCCATGCTTGGCCATGCTGAATAATACTGTGATGAACATGAGGGTGCAGATATCTCGTTGCTATCTTATTTTCATTTCTGTTGAATATGTACCCAGAAGTGAAATTGTTGGATCATACAGTGGTTCTATTTTAATTTTTTGAGGAAGTTCCATACAGTTTTCCATAGTTGCTCCACCATTTCATATAGCCACCAACAGTGAACAAATATCCCTTTTATCCACTCCTCCCCAAAGGTTGGGCCTCATAATTTTTGCTTTAAAAGTAGGCATTTTTTTTTATTTTTTAAAAGATCTTATTTATTTATTCATGAGAGACACACAGAGAGAGAGAGAGAGAGAGAGGCAGAGACATAGGCAGAAGAAGAAGCAGGCTCCATGCAGGGAGCCCGATTTGGAACTCGATCCTGGGACCCCAGGATCATGCCGTGAGCTGAAGGCAGATGCTCAACAGCTGAGCCACCCAGGCATCCCAAAAGTAGATATTTTAGATAAGGCATTATAATGATTCTGGGTTTTTTTTTCCTTGTAAGAGTTTATTTTTATGTTTTAGTAAGCTATTAACATGCACGGATATGAGGTGAAAGATCTGTTTTCCTTGTGGTGTGCAACTGCTAAAGGCTATGCCATTTGGTTTTTGTTTTTTATCCTTAATTTTCTAGGAGTTTCCCCTACATCTATTCACTTGAGTGGTCAGCTGTGTAGAGGCTATTCTCAAACTCCTCAAGCTGCCAAGATTTCCACCTTTTGCCACCCAAGCTGTGTGTGGGGGTTGAAGAATACATTCAAATGCATAACAAGTTTACAAGTCTCCCTAGGCTTTTGATTTCTGCCAGATTGTCTAGTGTCTTCCACATGCATATGCAGTTTAGCAGTCAGCCAGAGAGTGAATTATATCAGCCTTTCTATGGTTCTCTTGCTTCCAAAATCTCCTCATTAAATTTCTACTTGCTTTACCACCTACCCAAAACCGAGTTCACCACTTCTGGCCAGTAGAATTTTTACTGTTGGAACATGGGAACAGAGAAATCCTCTAGGCAAGAAGCCTAAAAGCTCATTGTTTTTTCTCACAATACAGGGTAAGTTTTTCATGAGCAAGTACTCCTCAAGTTCTTGCTTGCC
This sequence comes from Vulpes vulpes, assembly GCF_048418805.1. Lineage (NCBI taxonomy): Eukaryota > Metazoa > Chordata > Mammalia > Carnivora > Canidae > Vulpes > Vulpes vulpes. The sequence goes on from NC_132781.1 coordinate 9,020,274, forward strand.
TTTGGGTGTTTTCCAGTGCTCTGAAAAGGTTGATTTTTAATATTTTTCCCAATCTTATCTTTTTGTTTTTCTGCGTGGGGAGGTTGAACGACCTCAAGCATCCATTAATGAATGGAGAATGGCCTATTTTGCATATTTTTTTGGTGAACACACTCCATTATCTGAGTTCTTTGACATCTCTGTGACTCGTATATATATCAGGATTGAAAGCACTCACAAATTGAAGCAAGCCCAGTGAGTCTTTGGAACTTACATGATGCAATGGACTGAGTGGTGTCTTGATCAAATTCATATGTTGAAGTTCTAACCCCTAATGTGACTGCAATTGAAGATGGGGCTTTTAGGAGATAATTAAGGTTAAATGATATCAAAAGGGTAGAGTGCTAAAACAGTAGGATGGGTGGCCTTAGGAAAAGAAGAAATTGTAAGAGATTTTCCTCGACCACGCCTACCAAGGAAAGGCCATGTAAGTACACTATTAGAAGGCAACCATCTGTAAAATAGGAAGAGCACTCTCACCAGAACCAACCATGCTGGCACCCTGAGCTCAGATTTCTAGCCTTTAGAACTATGAGAAAATAAGTTTCTATTGTTCAAACTGCTCATGCTATGGCATTTTGTAATGGCAGCCTGAGGTGACTAATATACATGGAATTCTCATTCAGGTAACTATTGCAGTTCCATGAGGTTTCAGAAGTTTTCCTATATCCCTACTTTTTAAAAATCAATATAAATATTGAGATTTAGGCAAATATTGTATTTTACCAAATACAAATAAGTTATCAATGACAGTTGGAGCCATTGGCCTAATGGGAGCAACTTCATCACCAGCAAAAAAGCTACCAACATATTTTATAGCTGACAAACTTTCTCTCAGATATATGCATCTGGTGGTCCAAGTTTCCTTCAAGCATCTGATCTATCACACTGATTCTGCAGTTTTGCATGGTAGCAATCTGCTGAGACTGAGGAGATGCTAGCCCTTCAGCTGGGCAAGGCCCTATGACCTACCCACAGTCTGCATGATTCTTGTCCCTGACCATCTCCACTCATTGAAATAATGTTTTGCCTTGTTAGATATTTGAGGTTGTAATATCTGAAGTTTATCTGTTGTCATAGTAAGCCAGCATTCATTTTTGTCCTCATTCTAAACATCAGGCTATCTTCAGCTAAAATAAATAAATTTCCACAGAAGTCCTTTATGCATTTCTTTTCTTCTAGTGACAGTTGAGGTAACTGGATTAAGGACTTAACATTTAAGTTTATTGAATCTTCTCAAAATTTTTAGAGAGCTGAAGATTTCTGCCTTCATGGCTCTCCATTTGCAACCAAAGTCCACATCTAAAAAATCTAGAAGAGATGGTAAATGTAGCCACCAAGGAGAAATCAATACATTTTCCCATTTATAAAACCCCTTTGCTGCCAATTTTATGGATTTATAATTTCTAATCAACGAATTTCTCTCTGTGCCTACTCACAGTAGACTTTCATTTGCCTATATCAATTCAATTTCTCTCTTTAATGTAATAAACTCTCCTCTATTCCTGGAATGATTCTCAGGTCCAAAGCTCTCCTTCATCACTGGCACTATACATTGTGTAACATCAGGGAAATTGAGTCATGGATGTGTTTTCAAGATAAATTGACAGTCTCCATTTGCAAATAAGGCCTGTTTCATATCCTGAAGCATTTAAAGAGCTGCGGAGTGGGATTTTTCCCTGTGATCTAGACGATGCTATCTTATATCCTACAAATATACTGAGTATATCATATATATATATGGTTCTTTGATTCTGCCTTGGAGCATCTAAAACCAAAAGATTCACATAATAAGATTATGATCTTCTGGGTCATATTCTCAACTAGGTATTCTCACTTTCCCACAGGACAGGTCTGTCAGTGTTCTTACCCTTGAGTTCCTAAGCATGAGTCAATCCTGTGGTAAAATGTTCCCATTGTTACTATAACTTCAGGTATTAGAGGGAAAGCCCATCTTCAGGGGTTATTTCCAGGATAACAGATTATTAAGAACTGTTCACTTACCTAGATGACTGTACATTGCCAGACACATGGCAGTTACCAAGCAATTATTCAGATATTTGTTAAACAAATAAATAGACTTCTTATTCACATTGTTGTTTACAATAGTAAAAAAAAAAAAACAGAACAACTTGAATTGTTAATATTAGGATATTTTAAATTAAGTGTGTCACAATGCATTCAATGAAAGGATACTTGGATGTTAAACATGATGATTCATCTACATGTTAATTTACCATGCAGTGTTTCCTGATTCTCCCTCTGTCTTTCCTAGTGCTCTTTGTCTCTTACTCTCCCCTCCAGTCCCCTTAGCATAATTAATTTCTAAAATTCTGCCACTGGTGTGAACAGGTGGTAGGGACAGGGCAGAGGTAGTGGGAGAAGGAGAGACAGAATCTTATGCAGGCTCTACATTCAGCACAGAGCCTAACCTGGGGCTAGACCTCATGATCCTGGGATCATGACCTGAGCCAAAATCGAGAGTCAGATGTTTAACAGACTAAGCTATCCAGGTCCCCGACCCCCTCCCCCCCACCGCTACTGGCTCTTTTTTAATCTCAATTTGTTTCTCGTGGTGGTCCTCTATAGACACAGAATTTTAGCTCTTGCCTGTAGACCATACAAAGGGGTAGGTCATGGCGTAGTTAATAAGGGAGTAAAGACCTTGAATTACAAATCCAAGTAGGATTTGGACAAGTAAAAAGTAGACAAGACAAGTAGAACAAGTAGAAAGGACTACTAGAAAGAAAACTATCCTAAGCATAAGGGAAAGTAAAAGAATAGTGGTAAGGATCAGGGCTATTTGAAGGAGAGGTGTCATCACCCTTAAGTATCAGGGTGAAATATGAAACTAGGTGGGACTTTATTCTGCAAAGACTATAAAACTTAGTTTTAAAGATAATTGAGGCTCACAGATGAGTTTTCTCTATGGGGAACAAGATGAGAGAGTTATATTTAGAGAAGATTGCTATGACAACACAAGGAAACTTTGGTTGGGGAGAGACAGGAAATGCAAGTGGATAAAAGAGCAGAGTGATATAAGTGAGAAGTAGTGAGAGTTTGGTAAATATATAACAGTAGATGTGGAAAATGGGACACACACTCTAGCTCAGTAATTGGCAAAGTATGGTCCCTTGGACCGAATCTGCCTGTTTCCTGATTTTGTAATAAAGTTTTATTGGAACACAGCCACATTCATTCATTTATATATTGTTTGTGGCTACTTTTGTGTGATAGTCGCAGGGTTGAGTGTTGTGACAGAGACTGTATGGCCACAAAGAGCAAACTATTTACTATTTGGTACTTTATCAAAAAATGTTTGCCAACACTTGTTTTAATTCAGAGCTGCTAGCAAAGACCCACCCTAGAGTTTGACAAAACATAGAGGATGGGACAGAGGGAGAGTCAAAAACAAGAGGGAAGTTTCATTTCTATATGAAGTTCTATATGACTGGAAGGATGGTGGCATCAAAGGACATCATGAAGTTGGGAAGAGAAAGACTTTGAAGAAAAAGGAGATGTGTGCATCTTTGGCTAAAAGTTCCCAGAAAATAATGGAGAATTAAAAATCTTACTATCTCATCTCCAAGTATAAGCAATTGTTTCCAATATTTTAAGCATCAACGAAAGTGCTAGTGTTCAATCAGGGTCCAACTAGGGGGCTTTTCTAGGTGGTCTAAACATCTCCAAGGCTGTCCTGATTACCTTCCATGCTTCAATGACAACTTTCTCCTAAAGTTTGGTTCTCCATTTGCTACCTGACCCTTGAAGTAATTTTTAACAAGAAGATTTTAGACTGTATTGTCAATGTCAGAACGGATTATTGCAGATTATTCTCTTCATTCATAAAGGTTTTCAGAAACACTATCAATTTATTAGCATCATGCTCAGAAGTGTTCATCAGAGAATAGCATTTTCAGCTCAACAATATTACTTCCATATTTGTATTGGAGATAATGTCAAAACCACAGAGGAAAATTTAATTTCTTTTCCTGATCATCTTAGCTTTAAAAATGCTTAATAAAAGCTGATTAGCTACATGAAACTTAAATTCATTATCCTATTGAATAATGAGTTATTAATCGTATTTTAAATATATATAAACCTCAGTAATGTGACCATATTTTATAAGCTGTTTTGGATGAAGATGGAAGTGACATAAGCAGATAATTAAGTGAGCATGTGTGAGATGTAGTCTCTCCACAAGCATCTTTTATTTTTCACTCCTGAATATTCAAGGACATTTATTTCTATGTGAAATCGTTAATATTGGTGTATCTTGTTCTGTACAGTTTTACCCAGAAGTTGCTTTAATCCCAAATATATGCATAGTGTTCTTTAAAGCATTAGACACTAAAAGAAGAGGAAGAAGAGGTGGTGGGGATGGAAGGAGAAAGAAGAGAGAAATAGTCCACGTGTAGGGTGAGGACTCAATTCTGTCCCCGCATTTCTGGGTAGCTTTCTACATCAGTCTCCAAGTCCCTTGAAGGGGAGAGAGTCAGCGCTGCTCCCCCTCCCCCACCACCTCCAGATTTCTATGTTCTTGCTCTGCACAAGCAGGCTCCATTATAGGGTAGGCCAACACCCACGTCCAGCTCCTGGAGCTTTAGCCAGAGGCTGTGACCTTTTGCTTCTCTGAGTTCTCAGGCAGCTCTAAAATCACCTGCTTTCACTCCTTGATCACCTGGTACAGCTCTGGGTTGTCCGAGGCCAGGAACGAGACCCAGCTCAGAGCTTCCTCTTGGATTAAAGCTGGGGAAATGACATTTGCCTGTCATGAAGGAGAGGGAGTGGCCTCCAGCTAGACACCAAGCACAGAGACATCCTAGGCACCGACCCTTCTCTAGCCCTAGCATCTCACAGGGGCCCACGGCCAGGGCCCAACAGAGCCACTAGGCTCATGACACTGTTGTTATTGAGGAAGGAAGACAGGCTCAAGTCTGAGCTGGGGAGCTGAGGCTGATCTCACTCCAGGAAAGGGACAGAGCTGCCCTCAGGAGCCACTGTCTGCCTCCAGGAGACCAGGCAAAGTGAGGTGACACCTTTATTCTTGGAGCTCAGTGTGTGGCCCATAGGAGGGGCTCAGAAATTTTTTAATGAAGATGCAAAGCACAAATGAAATACAATCTGTACCTGCAAAGCTTAAAGACAGAATGAAAAGTAAATGAGAACTGGGGTCTCCTGCGTGAATATTTTTTGATTTAAGTTACATTTGAATGTACTGTGTTTCTTTCAAATAAAAGCTGTAGATACTTCGCATTAAAGAAAAGGAAGAGGGAGGAGGAAGAGGAAAGAGTGTGTGTGTGTGTGTGTGTGTGTGTGCGCGCGTGTGCATGGTAGCAATAGAAAGGGAAAAAGAAAACAAATACAAACAAAAATAATGGGGAGGCTTACCGTCTTCATGGTAGATTTCTTTTCTAGTAGGAAAAGAGTTGAGCTAGTAGGTATGAGTTGTTTCCTAGCTCTTATGGGAGAAGGGAACTGCTACAACTATAGCTCCAGAACACTACACTGAGTTGTGTTGGGATGATTTGGTGACTTTCTGAATTTGCATTTGTAGCCCTCTGTTATCACATATTCCTGTGTATTTGGGCATTATTTAAACTACAAAAAAAAAAAAAAATCAGCTCTACCCAGAAGGTAAAACATCTCTGACAGATAATGTTAAATTAAATAAACAATGTCTAATGAGATCTGTTATTACCCAGAAGTTGCTTTAATCCCAAATATATGCATAGTGTTCTTTAAAGCATTAGACACTAAAAGAAGAGGAAGAATAGGTGGCGGGGATGGAAGGAGAAAGAAGAGAGAAAGAGCATTTGTAGCCCTCTGTTATCACATATTCCTGTGTATTTGGGCATTATTTAAACTACAAAAAAAAAAAAAATCAGCTCTACCCAGAAGGTAAAACATCTCTGACAGATAATGTTAAATTAAATAAACAATGTCTAATGAGATCTGTTATTACCTGCTCTTTGGTCATGCTTGGGCATGCAGTTGGCAGGCTTTTGTTTCTAAATGCTATCATAAATCTTTCAGCCTATTTTGCTCCTTAAAATTCTAACTAATATCTCTCCTCTGATATGGAAATCTGTATCCTCATTTAAATCTTTAAATCTCATTTAAATCCCCAGTGTTGCAGTCTTTTGTCTTCATTAAATCTTATCTTTGAAAAGATAAGAAATTTTGCATTACGACAGATCATTTTTTTAAAGGAGAAAATCCACTTGCTTGAAAATGAGAGAGTATTAAGAATAGAGTTCTGCCAGAGGGATAAATACTTGAATCTGGTCAATCCTTCCATTTTCATTGACTTTTTTTTTTTAAAGATTTTATTTATTTATTCATGAGAGATACAGAGAGAGAGAGAGAGAAAAGCAGAGACACAGACAGAGGGAGAAGCAGGCTCCATGCAGGGAGCCCGATGTGGGACTCCATCCCGGGTCCCCAGGATCACACCCTGGGCTGAAGGTGGTGCTAACCCGCTAAGCCACCAGGGCTGCCCTTCATTGACTTTTAGTAACATCATTCTCATCAGTATGACCCTCAGGAGTCTCTGTCCAGAGATTTTTGCACTCAACTGTGTCCTGGGTGAAGAAAGAGAAGATTCCAACACATGGCAAAGAGTCTAAATTAGTCCTCCTTGATTGGACATCACTTGTGAAGATGTGACCTCACAAGTAGTTATTTCTGTAATATGAAAGGCTCTTCAAAGAAAAAAAGATAGATAAATTGATAGATAATAGCTTGCCTCCATGAATACATTGAATCAACTCTTGCCTCTGCGCATATCTCACACCCTGTTTCATAATTAACTTATTACACAGTTTCATTTCCTAGTTAGCTCTCTAGGGAGATAGAAGGTCTATGAGAAGAGCATAGACTGGAGCCCAACAGAACTGAGGTTGAATCCTGGCTTTGATATTTATTAGATAGGTGATACCTGAGTTTAGGTGCCCATAAGAATTTCAAACTTTTGATATTCAAATCTGAACTGAGATCCGTTTCTCCTTAGGATCTATTCCTTCCGGGATCCCTGGGTGGCACAGCGGGTTGGCGCCTGCCTTTGGCCCAGGGCACGATCCTGGAGACCTGGGATCGAATCCCACATCAGGCTCCCGGTGCATGGAGCCTGCTTCTCCCTCTGCCTGTGTCTCTGCCTCTCTCTCTTTCTCTCTCTCTCTCTCTCTCTCTGTGACTATCATAAATAAATAAAATAGCAAAAATTTAAAAAAAAAAAGGATCTATTCCTTCCTTTCTATTTCTTATCTCCAGCAGTCCCTGACTCAAATCAAAACCCTCTAAATCATGATAGGCTTTCTGTTTCATAGTCTACCATGATTTTTCCACAAATGTAACCTATCAACTTTCCCAGTGGCTGTGCTTTTCCACTACTAATGTCTTCGTTTCAACCCCGTCCAATGCTCTGTAGACTCCCTTCTCACTGGCTCTGTGATTCCAGCTTAACCATTCATCTGTCCTTTGTAACGTGGCTCTTGTGACCTCTCTAAATACCAATCTGACCATGCTATGCTCCTCAGTAAACCCCTCAATGCCACCTTGCTGCATACAAGACCAATGCCAAATTCTCAGAATGGCCCTCATGTCTCTCTGATGTGGCTCTGGCTTGCCCTCAGCCCTGCACCGTGGGTTCCAGCCACTTGTGTTTTCTGAATGGGCTGAGAAGTTTTATGCTTGAAACTTTGTCACACTTCCTCCTTTACTGAGAGTCTCCTCTGCAATCCTTTGGAAAGAAACAAGAAGCCCACAAACAAAAATGAAGCAAACAGCAACACAACTTTGACTATTTAGATTTACTCTGGAGTCTTTGGTAAGATTTTCTTATCGTGTCTGCACTAATGCTCTCTGCATTGTATGTACGTGTATATGAATGTGTGTGTGTGTGTGTGTGTGTGTGGTTAAGAAACAATTACTGTACAAAGCAGTGGTCTCCCACTTTTTCCTGAAATCCTTATTCTTGGGCTTAAAATGACATTTATTTTTAATTATCTTGCTCTTGTCTTTTTGGTGCCTAAACTTGCCTCTTACATATTGTTCAGTCCTGGATTTCCCTTTATGCCTTGATCCTATCTCATGGACTCTGTAATATAGCTACCACCATTTTAGCTCTGAAAGCAGTCACCCTAATAAATGCCTTTTCTCCGTAGGAAAAAAAAAATACATCAGCTCTTTTATTTAAGCCTATAGCCCACATTTACTCCTTAATTACATTTAGTTGGGTGTGATATAACAACATTTAAACTCTTGAACCTTACAGTTTCTGTACTCTAACAGCACACCCCACCACTCATAACTATCTTTTACTGGGGAAAATAAGCACTGTACACTTGTCTCGTATAAACATTTTGCAAAGCAAACTCCTTTATGAATTGTGGTCATTATTTGACAAGGTCTAGCACCACAGGGTAATTTCTGTATCCTATCTTATTCCAGACATGGACATTACACTTGTGATCATGTGTCACCTCTGTGAGAAAGATGCTGCTGACTAACAAGGTCACTGTGTTTTGAGTAGGTTAGACTTGGGAGGAGATGAATTATACCAACTACGCGTACTTGGTTACAATGAATGACGATCAAGTATACGCTAGTTGGGTGGGATGAAGGTGGTGGACTATGATCCCTGAACCTGAATCCAGCTGCTTTGAAGGGGATGCTGTCGGGACAGTTACCGAAAGAGGGCTCTTACCTAAAAATTAAAACCCACTCCTAGCCCAACTGATACATGACCACAAAACCCTTAGGGTGCTGGGGTATAATATTGATTATTTTATCACTCGTCATTTTTGACCTTGTACAAAAAGGGGAGAGGTGGTAGCCATCATAGTGCAGAAGAGGAGGCTGTCGGTAGTATGGAATAGGATCAAGAGTTGTTTGGATCACTTCCTGTTGGATATGAGTGGGAAACATCTCTGCAGATACTACTCATCTCTTCCCTACATGTTCTCCTGGTGGGTTTCATAAACTGTGTCATAGACCAGAGATTATCTGATAGTAAAACTTAAAGCAGCGATCCTGGCAGGCTTTTAAAAGTATGGTATTGTCCAATGCTGTTTTACGGAATCAATGTCTCCAGACACATCAGGTAAGCTGTTACTCCTTAGAGACTTCCAAGAGCTTTTGAATGATTTACATAGAATTCACATGCAACAGGAAAACACGAATCTGGAACAAAAAATCTTCTCGTCACTATTAGGTCAACAATGTAATATTGTCTCTCTGGCGTCGTTACACTTTTCATACACCTGAAGCTGCATCACGGAGGCTCAACAAACTATGAAGGAGCCTTCACTACACCTGGATGTATTGGTTAATTTTTCTTCTTGAGAGTCACAAATGACAAATTAGCCTCAGGACAAGAACTTGAGTATACTGTCATCATTGCCATCATCAAGATTAGAAATAACAATGACAAGAACAGTCACAAGGACTAAGTGTTATGCACTGAGCTGAATATGCAGTTATCGCGGACTCTCGAATATAATTGAAATATGTCACCAGATCTCCTACAATGACATATGTGACAGCAGCTTTCCTTTTGGCTTGGTGGAGTCAAGTTTGTGCTGAAGTCCTCCATCATCTTTTGTGAAAAAGAATGAGGTGTACTGTCATGAAGATGGCTGCTCTCCTTGAGAGCGACCCTACTGGCTAGAGCATGTGACATCATGTTTCCCTGATGTCACCCTGCATTCCTTTGAGCATCACTGGCTTATACTTACACAAGAGCCTGGAGTTCCGAGCTATGTTAAGAAGTGAAACCCCATGTCTGGTCTTAAGCAGAGAGCTCTCTCTACATGGCTCCTGCCCTCTGCCCAGCCTGTGAAGCATTCCATCTGCCTATGTCTGTGAGGAGGCACACAGCCTCTGGGGCTGAACCAGTGGGGTCAAATAATGTTCTCACCATTTAGTGTAATTAACTCCAACCACCCGTCTGTTGCAAGCCCCAGTGCAGCCAACACAAGCAAGAGTAGGCCAAGAAGAAATTTCTCCTCATTATTAAACCTAAATCTAAGCACTTGTCTGTCTGTAAAAACAGAGCAAAGGGAGGAAAACTGAAACCAGTGCACGGGGTCTGAGGTTTCAATAAATGTCAGGGAGCGTCAAGTCTGTTTAGATTGCAAATTATTGCTGGCTGACGGTCTTACCATTTTACAACTAGAGATTGCTGTCATGGGGGTGACGTGGTGGAGGGGAGCCTCTCACATCACAGCCAGAGGGGAACAGAAGTTACCAAATACTATAACAATCATAAAACATTACAAGAGGGACTTTAGCATTTGCTAAATTTAGTCTTTCCTTAATGCACATCTCAAGAAACAACAGCGCGTAACACTTCACTCTTCCTATTGGGTTTGATGAAGTGTTGGATTTGCCAAAGATTGAGACCTCATTTCACTGGTTTAACCAATCTAAACTCCCCTTCATACCTCTCCTCTGCTCTGACACTTTGGACATCTGAGAGTGATAAAGACGCCTAAATGTTTCAAGGTGAATTAATACCTTACTACATATCCTGAAGAAACACACACCAATAATTTGAGTGGTGGTTAAGACTGTTTTTCAGATGGATTAAATGAGTGGGCAATTACTGATTAAAATAAACGCAAGGCATGAGCATTCCAGCCCTGTACATGGACGAACACTGGTCAGTGGCTTCCCATTGGTGGAAAGGCTTTTCTCATTGTGAAACATATCCATGCTTCTTGATATTTCTACAGAAGTTTACTAATATTTTTTATTCATTTTTCTTCTGACCAGCACTCAGTGAAGGTCTACTATGTGCCAAGTACTGAGTTAGAGACACTGAAAACCAAGAAAGTGATGGTCCCTCTTCTCCCTGAACTCAGAGTCGAGTGTGCTTATTTTAACCAAGATTCTTTTGGTTTTGAATAACTGAAAAATCCCTCAAGTTAACTTAAGGCCAAAGGGAGAAAATTGTTGTAAGGTAGTGTGGGATCTAGAGATCCCAGAGAAGAAATGTATCAGGACCACATAAAAGCTTGGAAGCCTGCACTAAGGAGCTGTTAGAAATAAGACGACTTTCTCCAAATCTCTAGTTGCACCATCTCTACTTTCTCATGTAGGTGGGCTTTATTCTTCTCCTTCTCAGTTTCCTAGTATTCATCTTTCTTTTTGTAACTCTGGATATAATTAAATAAGGTCTTTTCATGCAAGCTTCCCATTTCTATTAACTAGTTTTTGTCAGTCCCAACTCAGAATTTATGGAAGAGAGAATTAGATTTGTCCTATTTGGGTCAGGTATCTACACTTGGCAGTTAATCTTAAGCCTAAGATTCAAGGTCTAAAATAGGTGGCTTAAATTTTAGGCATATGAGGTAAGCTGAATCTACTGATAGAGTTGGTTGATCTGATTTCTATATTGATACATTCAAAGTGCCTTAAGAATGAGGTTACAAATAAAGGATGTCATAGAACTGTTTTATGAGATTTTTAAAATATGTTTTATTTATTTATTTATTCATGAGAGACAGAGAGAGAGAGAGAGAGAGAGAGAGACACAGAGACATAGGCAGAGGGAGAAGCAGGCTCCCTACAGGGAGCCCGATGTGGGACTCGATCCCGGGACCCTGGGATCATGATCTGAGCCAAAGGCAGATGCTCAACCACTGATCCACCCAAGTGCCCTGTTCTGAGAGCTTTTAAGGAAGACAGAGTCAGTGACCTAGTCAATGTCTGAAAAACAAGTCTAAGAAAGGAAAAATAATTACGGTCTCTGTCTCACTGTCCCATGAACTGTGATGCTATCTCTTGAGAGTAGCATGACTACTTTTCATAGTCTATTATTTTTCAGAAGGATCTAGGTTATGCCAGGAGTAGCCAGAAATCACCTGCCATAGCACTGCAGCCCACTTTACAGGTGGCCTTGAAATAGAGTAGAGGAGGGAATTCCTGCCAGTGAAATTATGAGCCTTCTATCTTCCTGTCCACAGTGTCTGGGAGGCTTGTTGATCTGAACTCAAAATCTCCTCCATTTCCTGGGGAACAGCCAACAGTATGACTAAATGACAAGTACCAGACTGCCTTAGTTGGGAATCCCCAGAAGCAGAACTTAAGTCAAGGATTTGAGTGAAAGTATTTTATTTGAGGGACGACAGAAAATACCCATAGGAGATTGAAGAAGATAGACAAAGAAGGGAACGCCAGCCAAGAAAGAGTGTGTTACCAAGCCAGTTACAACTGTGGATAAATGGAGATTAACTCACAGAGAGGAATTCGGGATCAGTGGAGAGCAGATGACTTAGAGTCATCCTATAAGAGTGAGGTCATACTCCACTCAATTTTGTTTTTAAACACTCTGACAACTCCAGTTTGCCCTGCTGGCAGCGAAGCACCCTCCAGAAGTGACAGAGAGCCTTTGGACAGAGAAGCGCAGGTGCTGGCAGGTGCACGGAAGTGGAAAGTGTGAGATGTTGGTGGGCACCGGGACAGTCTACCACAGGCTGACCCTTGCACCAGTCTTGTCACTGGCATGCCACATCAGCTTCATCCTGTCTTGTGTCGATGCTTCAAGGTGGTGGCCAGGTGCGATTTATTAAATAATTAAATACATTACTTCAAGCGGGAGGGGTGGCAGGATAAGCCACAGTCAGCTCTGGTTGGTCTCAAGGCTGCACTTGACATTCATTTTCTTCCTTCTCTCCCACACATTTCATATATTCCCCATTGTGGCCCTACATTTCCACTGGAAATGTACTGAGACTCAGTAGAACCTCAGAACTTCTTCCCTAAATAGCAGAACCCTGGGTTACCGGGATCCTACCAGGCTGCCATTGTCACACACTTAGTCTCATCCCCAGGTATAGAAGCACGAGGAAGCACTCAGTTCCCTGGGGTAATTCCACACGTTATTCTTGATTCCGTCCTATGACTTTAGTTCTTTGTGATAATTAGAGTCAATTACTCCTACCAGTTGGGCAGCAAAACATACTCCAGCTGCAAGAGAGAGGCCCATAGGCAGAATGAAAAGGAAAAAAAAAAAAGAATGAAAGCAGGATTTGGTCGTTGGAAGCTGGTAGTGTCCATTGATATAATAAGGACCTTGGGATGTGAGCAGAACGTGGACGGATCTGCTACACAGGCATAGAGGAACACTGTGATATTTTGCTAAATGGACAAATATGTGGACTTTAGAGATGATTCATGACAGGGGGTTTTGGGAAAAGTGTCTGTAGGTGGGCTTACCCAAAATTTAAAGCTAAACTGAATATGGATACTCACCAGAAGATCTCAGTAAAGGGACTCTTATTTAAACACAGTGCTTGACTCATGCTTCTATGGAAAAAGAGCTCAGGAAGGGGCAACATTGTTAGCTGAAGTGATTGACTGGCTGTCAAGGGAGAATGTCTGGGACAAATGTGGATGGCACTCGGAAGTCTGGGCCGAGTCCTTGCACCACTGAGGGAGGCCAGAAAGCATCAGAATTAAGAGCACTGGCTCAGGCACCAGGCTTTTCATGCCCAAGTCCTCCTCTTGTGCAAGTCAGGACAAGCTAGGCCATGCTGCAGGTATGAACCCCACAATTCCAGCCTCTGAAGCAATATATTTCTCAATATGTCACAATCCATGCAGGTCTTTAGAGCTTTAATTATGATATTATTATTATTATTATTATTATTATTATTATTATTATTAGAGCAGCTCTCCCTTACCTTCACCTTACTTTCATTTCCACCCGTCAAAATTCTACTTAACATCCAAATTTCTAATGAAATTTTATTCTTCCGTGGAACATTCCGCTCTCCCCCACTCCACTACAAGAAGCAATCCCTCTTGTCTCTTGACTCCGTGAATTTTATTTTGTATGTAATGCCTATTAAGTTCTTTGATAATGGATTTTTCCCCCGCCCCCTCTGTGTAAGGGTAGGGATGTAGCTTAGACATCATTTTATCAGTCACAGAGAAAAAACACGTAAGAGATACCAAGCATTTGTCATATAACGAGTACAGTTTTAATGGCAAGTGTACATAACTTTTGCTTAAAGAATCCTTACTCTCTGCCCATCGAAAGATGAATGGAGAAAGAAGCTGTGGTCTATGTATACAATGGAATATTCCTCAGCCATTAGAAACGACAAATACCCACCATTTGCTTCGACGTGGATGGAACTGGGGGGTATTACGCTGAGTGAAATAAGTCAATAGGAAAGGACAAACATTATATGGTCTCATTCATTTGGAGAATAAAAAATAGTGAAAGGGAATAAAGGGGAAAGGAGAAAAAATGAGTGGGAAATATCAGAAAGGGAGACAGAACATGAGAGACTCCTAACTCTGGGAAACGAACTAGGGGTGGTGGAAGGGGAGGAGGGCGGGGGGTGGGGGTGACTGGGTGACGGGCACTGAGGGGGGCACTTGATGGGATGAGCACTGGGTGTTATTCTATATGTTGGCAAATTGAACACCAATACAAAATAAATTTATTAATTAAAAAAAAAAGAATCCTTACTTTTACTGTCTTGAGTAGGTAAATTTTATTCTGCAATAAGCTGTATAAATCTCACACTAAACGTAGTGGTAAGGCATAAGGAACACCTGTGTGCGTATGTGTGCATAGAAGGCACTGGCACTTATTCAGAGTAGAGTTGGCACCTATCTATCAACATAAGGGAATATTTCCGTCTCTGCTACTTCATGTGCCAGCAACGCTATGTGTCAGAGCATGTGTTAATCCATATGACTTGTCCTCTGAACCGATATATCTGCTTTTTATACCTATCAGAATTTTTTAAATGGTGCATTTTAATTTTCTATTCTTGTTTCCCATGGTACTATTTTTCGTTCTGGAATGTGATGCATGTGTGCATTTCAGGAATATTCCGCTACCTCTTGCAGTGTGAATGCTTGACAACGCTAGCCCATGATTAAAGACAGAACCAACACGGAGTTAGCAGGGTGAACATTTCTGCAGGACCCAAGGGAAGGTTGTGATCCGGGATGTTTGAATTTTCTAGTTGTATTTCTTGTCATGTTGTTTTGAAAGGGATTGAAATATTTCATTGCTGTCCTCTTGGCCTTCAAGTTCAGAACTGGTTGTATCTCTATGGTCATCTCAGCTTCATTCAGCTGCTACTTAGATAAAGCAGTCCCGAGTTTTATTCAAGAACTCATACAAAATATTCCCGAAAATGAGTTTTAATTCTCATCTTCCTCCTCTTCCTCGTCCTGGTTAATCTGGAGGTAACACAGCTCGTGACTCTCTTTGCTGTTAGCAACTGTGCATAACCGATAGTGTAGATTATTCTTCAGATATTTTTTGGTGAGGAATTTCAAAGACCTTCTGGGGGAAAAAAAATCAACTCAGAAGTTACAGTAATCTTGCTCTGGCTCCTTTCAGTGGTTTCAACCCTTCCACCGAGATGTCCAGCTTTGCCTTTCACTTGGATTCTCTCTTGAAGAAACTGCGCTAAATTGGCAGCATCCATGATTCCATCTTCTACAGAGTGGGTGCTATCAAGGGTAAACTTCAGAACATTCTTTTTTTTTTTTTGCTCCTCTTCCCCTCATGGATGCCATCGGAGGCAGAAAGGGCACTTATTGCAGTTTAATAATTTGTTTGAGGAGTCCCCATTGCTTTGGTACAAAAGGAACATAGGAGCACAAGAAAATCAACACAGCACACACATGTCCGTGGATTTGGGGTTTGCTGTCGTCCAGGACGTGTACCTGCTTAAACACAGCATTTTGCTTGAAAGCCTATTCAGTTCTGTTATTCCATCCTATAGTGTGTCAAATTTTTTGGAAGCAAAACCCCTAATGCTCTCCTACCTTCTTAACATGCTCTTTCCTTTATAAACAAAAAAAGACAAGGGGGAAGGTATATGTTGGAGTGGAACTATGTCTATCTGTTCTAACACGCGCATAAAGTAGTAAATTTTAAAGCTATAACTAAGAATTTCACACCAGTAATCTCCCAAGAAGGCCCCTCTGTTTTCCCCTATGGCAAAGAAAAGCAGCCAAGTTTCTCATGTTCAGTATCTAGAAATGGGCTCAGTTTTGATCCAGTGGTATGTAACTCTAATGCTTGTGGAATATTGCTTAACTTGCCAAGCGATCAAGCATAGTGAGTTGCTTGTAGAGCATGGGGCAGACCTTTCTGGAGGCCTTATTTCAGGAGGGTGACTATTCTTTTTTTTTTTTTTTTTTTTTTTTTTAGGAGGGTGACTATTCAATCTTTTCATGGACTCGTCTTTCTCTTGTAACCTCTTGCACCTGGACGTCTGAATGTCCACCAGCTAATACATTTCTTCTTTTTCCTGATTGGAAGCATGACTACACAGATCTTTTTTTTTTCCCAAACAAGGGAATTTAAAGGTTTTAGCAGAATAAAATCTCTGATCCCATTTTGTTTGAGGTAGTTCCATAAGGAGAAGGGCAACAGAGAGAAGAAATGAAACCAGGAAGAAAAGGAGGAGAAACTAACGTTTGTTGAGCAGCTACTACGTCACACACTGTGACAAGCACTTTATATAAGTCATATCTTTATACTTACAAATGCTCCATGAAGTTTCTGTTAATGTTGTAGATGAGCAAGCCAAACTCAGAAAAGTTAGGCAAAAGGGTCAAATAGCAAATTGGAATCCAACAATTATTTAATTGCCTCTCACCCTCTGCCACCCCACTGTAGGAGTCTTATGATCTGTTTCAAACACCAGATTTTATCAGCACAAAAATATCCAGCTGACATGCAAAATAACTAGACACAATGATTAGCATAATGAAGAAAAGTAGCTTGTGGTTTGAATCCTTTACTCCTCCACCAGTAGCTCTTTTACATATGCACATTCAGGGCTTGGCTGGACATTCCAGGGTTATCTCCCCACTGCTGACTGGTAACCTTCTTTCCTATAACGTCTCCCCAATGGCAGTTCTACTGCCAAAGCCAATCCATCAAGTTTTCAAGGGTTGCCAAGGCTTCTCATTCATTCAACAGTCTTTCAACAAGTTTTTATTGAGTTCTTTATCAAGCAGAATCCTGGTGGGAAAGAGATCATTGCAGATGGTACAAATGAAGAGGTTTTAATGAAGGGTCAACTTAATGGTATGTGGGCAGGGTTACAAGTAGAAATCTAGAGAGGATGCAGAACCCAGAGATTAGGAGCAGCAGGTGGTCATTACAGCCCCACAGTGGAAGGAAGTAGGAAAGATGGCTTTTACCTGAGGAACAGAGTACTGGCAGGTGCTCTCTAGTTGTAGAGAGACCCAGCTCCTGCTGGAGATGAAGGACCGAGGTAGTGATGGGGCAGGAAGGAATACCACAGCCCCTGTCTCCTCCCTTGCTCCACCATCATCACAGTGCCTCTCATTGGCAGAAGCACCCAGGACTTTATCTCAGTATCTCTTATCTCTTCAGAGGGCTGAAAATGGATCTAGGGTGAGTTGGGGATGAAGAATCACTTGTCCAAGTGCCCTTGGGTGTCTGGCTGTGACTTAACCACTAGGGATGGAGCAGTGAGCACCTCAGAGAAGGTTCTGCACTCATGCGGCTGTGTTCTAATGCAGGATGGAGACAAAATAGGAAAAAAAAAGAGACAGATGCAGGGGAGAGCCTTAGTGTGTCCCCTAGTGATAAGAACCAAAGAGAAAATAAGGAAGCCAGCAAAGGGGGTTTGAAATGTGTGGAGAGTAAGGTTTTAGATATGGGTGGCCAGAATTTCCCCCTTTTCACCCCGAAAAGATGACATTATCATAGAGACCTAATACAAAGGATGGCATGATCGGTGCAGGGAAAGGAGCATCACAGGCAGTGGGAAGAGCAAGTGCAGAGTCTTTGGGGGAGGCAGGAGCCTGGCCTGGTACCATGCAGCTGCAGACAACTGAGTGAGGAAAGAGGCATGCGAGATGAAGTCAGAGCTTGACTCAGAAGGTCTCCTTGACTCATGGCTTCTCTCTGCATCTACTGGCTTCACAGTCGTGTTTCGTCTACGACCAGACGCTATACAGAGGAGGAGGTAAAATGCTGATAGCAGAGAAAAAGAAGCCGAGAGATGCAAGGTGATTCATCCAAACCCATCTGGTACAGGCCAGTTCTCTTGCGCTAGGCCAATTAATAGCACACCCTCTGTTTATATATTGGTTTTTGTTGAGTCTGATGCATATTCCTGTCATAATTAACTTTGGCCAGGATGTTAGGACATGATAGACCATAGCGACCAATGCATGAGGTGCACTTTAGAAGGGAATGTGGCATTATTTAAGTTTTTCCGGGAGAAGCCATGAAATCGGAGAGCACTTGACTTCACTTATCCTGTACCCTGAGCCTTTTAGGTCTTCTCTACCCTCTAAAATAGAATTTAATGGCAAATTATAAATATACTAAATGTATGTATGAGCTCCTCATGACCTAGCCCCCGTCACCTCTCACTTAGATATATGTGTATGTGCTCTATATGCATATGTGTACATATATACATGTTTGTATGTATATATTTGTATATCTGTATCTGTATATGTCTATATGTGTACACCTGTATACATGTGTATATCTGTATGTAGTAGATATCTATTACATATAGAGATGTCTTAAGCTTTAGCTATATAAATGTCCTTCCCAACCTTTTTTTTCCTGACAAATTTCTGGTTGGCCATCAAGATTTCACAGCTCAGGTGTCACTTCCTCTGTGAAACTTTCCCAGATAAATCCAGGAATCTTGGCCAGATTCTTCATGATCTCATGGCACTCAGTTCAGACACATGTTAGAGAACTGTTGATGCTGATTTACAAGTCAGTGATCTCAACTAGATTGTGAGCTTCTTATGGCCAAAGATGCCTTATCCCCTTTTGTGTTCCTGTCTCGACAGGGGTATGATACATTAAAGTTGCTTAGAACAGACTGTTTTTAAAGACAGATGATAGATAGATAGATAGATAGATAGATAGATAGATAGATAGAAGATAGATAAAATGAGCAAGCCTTATTTAATAAATATATATACAACATATATACATTATATATCTATATAACATATATACATTACATACATTATCTACATATATATATATATATATATAAATATCTCATTACATCTATATGTTAAATACATAGGGCTTATGTTAAACTTGAGTTGGCAGGACTGGTATCCTCAACAGTTCACTATTAAGAGGATATGCCAATTAGATCATGGATCATGCTATGAAATTGGTTCTAGTTTCAATTTACTAAAAATTACAGAAAACAGATACCTTGAACATAGATAATTTGTTGTGGCCCATGAAGCAATCACAGAATACTCCAGCTTCCCTCAAATCCACTGGCCTTGCTGAACCTGTCATCTGGGAGGTCTTTGTGATTTTATCTTATCTCTATTTGAGAGTCATAAAGATGAGTAACTAAAATGTGGTTAATAAACCCCAGCTGGGCATTTTCTAGGTGAATAAACACACCATTTTTTCTACTGTTTTTTCATGTGGAAATGATGAATAGGACTCACAACTCTTGTTTTCATTATAAGTAGAAAAGTAGAAATAATATCAAGTTATGATACTTGAGGTTGTTATAAAGTACTTTAGAGACACCCTTAAAGTTTCAAATAATTATAGCTCCAGTAAAATTTTTATGGCTGCCTGTGGATTTTCATGATCAAAGACAAAGTAAACAGAGAACACTTTTAGGCTGAAAGATATTCAGGCCCTTATGATTTTTTTGGTTGGCCCTCCCTCTATTCTTAAAAGAGTGATTAATAGTTTCACAGTGTAAAAGCACCCATATTTGAGATTAGGTAATTGAATGAAATTGATTCCCGAATTTAATCTTCATGCACCCCTGACATGCTGCATAATATATTTTATTGGTGATTAAAAATACAATGAGCTCGATATAAGGGAAGGTCTTCAAAAACTTCCAGTTACCCATTTCATTCCAATCTATTCCATAGATTTCAGCTCTGTGTTTTTTCTTTTGCTAAAAAATACGTTATTAGTACAAGTAGTGGAATTTGAAAAGAGCCATAGACCGTATTTAGTACGGTTAATATTAACATCCTGATTTTAATAATTGTACTGTAGCAATACAATAGAGCGTCCTTGGTTTTAGGAAATAACAGTGTATATGAGTCAACAGGCAACATGTCTTTTCAAAAAAATATTTGTGTATGTGCATGTACATATGACGTGTGTACATGCATATACACATATATACATGTCCATAGTTATACATATATCCACACACATATATGTGAATAGATCAGGGCACATGTTTATGGATGCATATGTATATGGGCATATGAAACCCATATATATTGAATATAGATACATGAAAATATATTTTATGCATATATAGACAGTATATGAATGTACATACATATGCACATTTTACCCATTTGTTTTATCACAGAAACATGCTTTACATTTTTTGTTTTACATAAGAATATTTACATACAGGGAATCTAAGTGAGTAATGTACAAGAATCCTTTGCACTGTTTTGAAACCTTTTGATATGTCTGAAATCACTTCAAAATAAAAAAAAAAATCAGGGTATTTTAAGCATGCTGAAAGTGCTTCATTCTACCAAGTGTTCTGGAATCAGATGGAAGATCAAATCCACATATGAGATTTAGCTTTGTGCGAGGGAAAATTGTGTTTTTGAGACTCCAGTTGCATTTCTAGTTCCAGTCAGAAATTCTACGAAAGGCGTGTAAGGAAGAAGAGTGAAAGAAGCTTATGCAACCCAAAGTAAGGAAAAAATATGTGTATATTATATACACATAATTCTGATCTAGAGTGGGTTCACTCATATTTTCTAGTTGAGATAAAACTCACATAACCATTTTAAAGTGTATAATGCAATGGTGATTGCAAATGGTGCACATTTGCAATGTTGCATGACCACTGCACATATCAAGTTAGAAAATATTTTTATCACCTCCCAACACCCCCACCAAACAAACAAGCAAACAAAACAATCACAAAAAAAACCAAACAAACCCATTCCCTGTTAAACAGTAACTTCTCAGTCCCTGGCTATCACCAATCTGCTTTCTGTTTCTATGCATTCATCCGTTCTGGATATTTCACATAAATGGTCTCAAACACTTTGTGGCCTTTTCATCTGGCTTCTTACACTTAGTATAATGTGTTTGAAGTTCATCCATGTTATAACATGTATCAGTACTCTGTTCCTTTCTACGGCTGGGTAATATTCTATTAATACCACATTTGGTTTATTCACTTATCCATTGAGGGGGGTGTCTGGATTGTTTACACCTTTGGTTATTGTGAATTGTGCTGCTATGAACATTCGTGTACAAGTATGTGTTTGAGAGCAAATTTTCGCCTCTTTGGTGTATATACCTAGGAACGGAGTTGCGGGGTCATCTGGAAATTTTTGTGTAACTTTTTGAGGAACTGTCAGATGATTTTCCCACTAATATTTGATGTTAAGGGAAGGCACATGAACTCATGATGCAGATAATCTCTGAATTTAAGCAAGTGTTTTGTACGTCCAATAGTTGTTTAAGGGCATGTCTCATACAAACACCATGAGCAGGACCTGGACATTTCACTTTAGCCTGTACTAAGCCCTCAAAGAATTCTTATTTTGGTATCAGGAAATTTAGGGCAAAATGAGAAATTTCTAAAAGAAAATTTCTAAAAGAAAATGAGTGATCAATCCAGAGTAGAGTATGAGGGTTCTATACACGATCTATGGTGTTTTCCAAACTTGCAAACCTGCTTGCCTTCTGACTCATTTTAAGAGCTGCACAGGGAATCAATAGAAGCATCTTATAAAAAAAGATTTAATTATACTTTTTATAGAAATATAATTAACATACAGTGTTACATTAATTTTAGATATATAATGTAATGAGTCACAAATTCTGTATATTACTCAGCGTTCATCATGGTAAGTGTACTCTTAACTCCCTTTGCCTATTTCACCCATCCAGTCACCTACCTCCCTTCTGGCAACCACTGGTTTGTTCTCTGTATTTAAGTCTTTTTTTTTTTTCCCAAAGATTTTATTTATTTATTCATGAGAGACAGAGACAGAGAGAGAGGCAGAGACACAGGCAGAGGGAGAAGCAGGGTCCATGCAGGGAGCCCGCCAGGGAACTCGATCCCGGGTCTCCAGGATCACGCCCTGGGCTGAAGGCAGGCGCCAAACCACTGAGCCACCTGGGCTGCCCTCTGTATTTAAGTCTTTTTGTTTGTTTGTCTCTTTGTTCTGTTTTTAAGTTCCACATATGAGTGCAATCACATGGGACTTATCTTTCTCAGTCTGATTTATCTCATTTAACGTTTTACCCTCTAGGTTCCTTCTTAGTTTTGCAAATGGCAAGATCTCATTCTTTTTATGGCTGAGTACAATTCTACTGTGTATATATACACCACATTTTCTTTATTCACTCATTTATTGACGGACACTTGGATTGCTCCCTTATCTTGTCTATTGTAAATAATGCTGCTGTAAAACCCATACAGGTACATGTATCTTTTCAAATTAGTGTTTTTGTTTTCTTTGGATAAGTACTCAGTAGTAGAACTACTGGATCATATGGTAATTCTATTTTTATTATTATTTCTTCCCCAAAGGCGGCACACAAATGGCCAACAGACATGTGTAAAGATGTTTAACATCACTCATCATCAGGGAAATGCAAATCAAAAGCACGAAGAGATATCACTTCACACCTGTAAGAATGGTTAGAATAAAAAAAAACCAAGAACTAACAAGTGTTGGTGAGGATGTGGAGAAATAGGAACCCTCATGCTCCATTAGTGGGAATGCAAATTGGTGCAGCCACTATGGAAAACAGTACAGAGGTCCCTCAAAACAGACATCTTAATCACACTTCACATATTTCTCAGTTTGGTCTATTTTCTGTTGCTTTTATTTTTTATTTATTTATTTTTTTTTATTTTCTGTTGCTTTTAGAGTGGCCCCAAGTGATATTTGGCTCCTCTTTCAAAGTTGCCCCCCCCCCAAATCCATCACAACTTCTCCTGACCTCTAATAAAACACAAGATAAATATTTTCTCCCTAAAGAGATACAAAAGTATGTCCTACATGTTTGAGCAACAGTCTTCTTAATCTTCATTTTAGTCTCTTGCTGGTTGCACTGATCTCTCTGACTTCTAACCACAGGCCAGTCGTAGAATTCATCCCTGAGCCTTGTCTCTATGTGCTCACACTACCTAGAAGTCCCCAAGTTTCAACTTAAAATGCATTCCACACTCAGACAACTCTCAAGCTTTTGTCTCGAGCTAGGACTGCCCCCTCTAAATCCCAGAGTTATCCACCTGCACAGGAGACTCTTCTACTTGGGTGTCCAACTGACACTTAAAACTTAATGTATCTAATGCTGTGAACACCTGATTTTCTTTCCCAGACCTGCTTCTGCCTCTGTCTTCCCTGTTGGTGGACACTCACCCGTTAGAGTCTAAGCCAAGTATTATGTCTTCTTACTCCCCACATTTAATCTGCTTGCAAATCCTTTTGGCTCTATCTTCCAAATATATTCAGATTCCAACACTTCTCGCTATCTTTGTTCAGGTCACCATCATTTCTCACCCAGATTAGCTCAATACCCCTCTAGCAGGTCACCCTGCTTGGTTATTTTTTCAGGTTTCTGATCACCTATAATTTTATCAATTGGGCAGCCCGGGTGGCTCAGCAGTTTAGTGCCACCTTCAGCCCAGGGCGTGATCCTGGAGACCCAGGATCGAGTCCAATGTTGGGCTCCCTGCATGGAGCCTGCTTCTCCCTCTGCCTGTGTTTCTGCCTCTCTCTCTCTCTCTCTCTCTCTTTCTTTCTCTCTCTGTGTGTGTCCCCAATGAATAAATAAATCTTAAAAATATCTTATCAATGAAGTCTTCCCAAACAAGTCTATTTAAAATAGCATCCTAGCAATCCCTAATCCCATTCCCTGTTCTATAAACTTTACACATTTAGACAAACATAACAGCATACTTCTTTGGATATCTCAGCTCTCCCTTAGAGTGTGAGCTTCAAAAAAGCAGAGATTTTTGTGTTTGTTCATTCTTTCTTCTTCTTTTTTTTACTTTTCTTTTTTTATAAATTTATTTTATATTGGTGTTCAATTTGCCAACATACAGAATAACACCCAGTGTTCATCCCATCAAGTGCCCACCTCAGTGCCCATCACCCAGTCACCCCACCCCCCGCCCACCTCCCCTTCCACCACCCCTAGTTCATTTCTCAGAGTTAGGAGTCTTTCATGTTCTGTCTCCCTTTCTATCTAGAGCTGAGATTATTGCCCAATACATGATAAAGGATTATTTAAAGTATTTTTAGAGATATTTATATATATCTATTTATATTATTTATTTATATATATATTTATATATATTTATATATTCATTTATGAATGAAAATATGTCTAGGATACTTGCAAAGTCTTCTTTGTGATAAATAATATTCATCTGAAATTAAATTGATATAGTTAAGGAATCAGTCATGTTTCATGTATTTAAAAATATTTTAGAGTCAGAAGATCCTCAAAAAACAGGAAATCCTTGTATATGAAAATTTTCAGGGCCAACAGATACCTCCTGAAGAGGCTTAATTAAAGGGTACCTATTCAAGTTCATCTGTGGCCTTCAGCAGCACAATTTAAACACACTTGTAAACCTCTAGTGAAATACCCCTGGACTCGGTATCTGTAGTCTGGGAATATCATTGTGTCTTTGTGACACACCAGTGGTGTGACAATTGGGCAAGTTGCTTGGTCCACTTTGAGCTTAAGCTGTAAATTGGTGATGGTAGTAATAATAAGGAGCTCAAGTGATATCCGTGAGTATCAGCTGAGATTTCAGATATATTTTGTAAAATCTTAATCATGTTACGAGTATAAGAAACTTGGGAAAATGTTACAGCTATAAGGAGGAGGACTCTGTTCTCAGGGTAAGAAAAAACAAAAATTATTAAGTTCAATTCCATAATTCTCTTACCACAGAATTTTTCCTTACTGTCAGATTTATTCAAAACTTGATTGAAGGAATTGTTCTTGCCTGTTTGAGGGAATCCTTGGCAGCCCGAAAATAATGTGAGGACATTCAGATCCCAAACATTATTCCAATTCTCTAAATGGGCTTGGCTTTTCAGCTCTGAGTCATATGAAGGCTGTTCTCCTCTTCTTCTGGCCAGGCTTATTCTTCCACTGTTTTTAAAAATTAATCTGGCAAATGCCCAACAGGTGGCTAAAGCAAAACACATATATGGTGGAATGAAGTTTCCAGGATACTGGTATTGATCTAGGCCTCAGATCTCCTTTGGGACATTAGTGTGAATATCCACACTGACCAGGTGCTTCGCTGTCATCATTGTCACCATCCCCTATCCATCACTGGTTATCATCTTAGTGCCAAGAATTTGAGTCAGTAGTCAATGCACCCTATTCCTTTTATACTGTGTCACAGCTCTGTGAGGTAAGCATTATTAACCTCATTTTATACAGGAAGAGATTGGAACTTAGGAGGGTAACATTATTTTTCAATAAGGAGTTAATAGAATCAGATGATAGATTCAAATCTGACTTCAAAGCTCATGGCTTTTATTATCACACAAGTCTCTTATTTTTATTTATTTTTCACAAGTCTCCTCTAATAGCCAAATTCCTTCTCCATTTTGTAAGCTCACATTGATACTAGAATTCTCCTGAGGGCAGAGCGTCTCAATAGTCTCAATAAAGGGATTTGGGGGGTGGATCCCTGGGTGGCTCAGCGGTTTAACGCTGCCTTCAGCCCAGGCCGTGATCCTGGGGACCCGGGATCGAGTCCCACGTCCCACATCAGGCTCTGCGTGGAGCCTGCTTCTCCCTCTGCCTGTGTCTCTGCCTCTCTCTCTCTCTCTATCTATCTCTCATGAATAAATAGGTAAAATCTTAAAAAAAAGTAATTATAAAAAAAGGGATGGGGGGATGAGGGCGTAGGAAAAAAAGATAGAAACTAACAAATCTTAATATGAAGATTAAGACTTGGAAGAAGAGGTATTTCTTACGTTCTTATCACAAAATTTTCTTTGGACGTTGGCATACTCTTGCCTGGTCTTGCCTAATTTTGTTAGGGCTTTGGCAGATGAGTATGATCATTGCCCTAGCCTCCTGGGGTTAGAGTTTAGTTGGAGTATTGCTTCTGAATTCTTGTTACTATTGACTCTTAATGTGTCTACCTAATGTATTATCTAAACATAAAAAGTATTCTCAGATCCCTAAATCCTCAATAAATAGTTTTGACGGATGTATCCTCCTTGTGTTTCTTTCAGCCTCTTGGTAAAACCCTACTGGGCTATTTGCTCCTTTTACACATGCAGTTCAGCACCGAATTAAAAGAATGTGAAGCCTATATATATCATGGCCCAGCTTCTAGCTCGCCTCTGGCCTTGCTGGTTCTTATTAATGATTCATTTCTTTTGACAGGAGCGGCAACATTTCAGGACTTCTTGGGTGGAAGAAAGTTGGCAGAGAGAAAGTCCACAGTGAGTAGTTAAACATTATATGAATTAATAACCCCCATCAATAGTTTAATGGATGAAATGCATTGATTGCTTTGAGAATTATGCTGAGGTCTACAGTAATAAGCAGAAATGTCTGATTTGACATCTTTTTTTTTTTTTTATATGTCTGCAACGTAATCTACTACCAATTACACAACAACCCCACCGAAGGAGTGCTGAGTGGTCCCACTACAGTAGTAACATGTTATAAAAGCTCGGGTTTCAGGACAATTAGCTTCTGGCTACAGTTTATTACCCCATTTGAGATTTAAAACATTTTTTTTCCATTGCATTCCAACAATGCTTATGTGTCTGGGGCTAACACTTTAAAACAATAATGAAATGGCAAATATCTGTCTGGCTGGGGTTTGTTCAAGAAGGGTGTGTATTGGCATTAAAAAAAAATCAAGGCAGAGCGAACAAAACAAAAGCAACTTCCTTAATTTATCAAAGTGGCCAGGATCATAATGTTTATCAAGAAAAAACATGCCTTTCATTTATAGAAGATTTAAGAAATGTTTTGGAGACTATGATCATTCCTGCTTATTTAAAGGCAATTTCCACATGATGAAAAAGTAGTCCATTGATAATTCATATCCATGCATATATTTGGTGGTCATCACCAGATTTCTGGTGTAAGATATATGAATCCCTCTTTGAATTGGCTGGTGATACAAAAAATGGCAATCAGGAAATTTTCAGATGATGATGATGATGATGATGATGACAACGACAATAGTGGACCTTATTGAGAGTCTGTCCTGTGGCCAGGTAGTGTGCTAAAACTTTATTGTAATGATCTTAATTATCCTAAGTATCTCTTCATTTAGGTACTGCTATTTTCCCCATTTTACAGATGAGGGGATTAAGGCTTATGGAATCCAGTAATTGACGGTAAAACCTAAAATGGGCTAACAATAGTGAGTCTGTAGACTGGGGCTTCTGAAAACTAATCTAGGGCTTGAATCTCTATGCAGTACTACCTGATGATGGTGGTGGTGGTGGAGGTTGTGATGAAGATAACAAAGGCCAAAGTAAGAGACCTGAGGGATCTTCTTGTCAATCTTTTACCTGTTTTATTAAGTAGCTCTTTCCAGGATGCTTAGGTAGCTCAGTGGTTGAGTGTCTGCCTTCAGCTCAAGGCATGATCCTGGGGTCCTGGGATCAAGTCCCATATCAGGGTCCCCACAGGGAGCTTACATCTCCCTCTGCCTGTGTCTCTGCCTGTCTCTCTGTGTCTCTCATGAATAAATAAAATCTAAATAAATAAATATATAAATAATAACTCCTTCCTCTAGAAATTTGAGCCATTTTCTCTCCTGTTTCCTTTCTCTTATGTCCACTTGAATTTTCTTGACCCAACCTACTGTTTTTCCCTCCTATTGTTCACACTGTGTGATCTGATACTTCCTGTGGTTCTTAAGGAGCTGAGTTGGGTGGGATGAAATGGGAATGTGACCCCTATTTCAGTAATTTATAGGCCTGCATGTTTAGTGAAGGATGAGGGTGTCATTGAGATTGGATTCCAAGAGCTTACTTACCTATCACCAATCTACAATATTCATTTTGTGTTGCCTTTCTCACCTCAGGATTTTTAAACTTCTAATGTTGGATGTAATCAAGACTATAGAGCAACCCACGGGTGTGATGTTTCTCCATCTAACGCTGTACCGATATCATTAAAATCATACCTTTTTTATTCTTTGGAATAAAGAATGCTTCCTGTGAATTGAAATATTAATACTTAGAAAATTACAAAGAAAATCTATGCAAAAATGAACCAGGCACAGTAAATAAAACAAGTGGATTAGTAAGTAAACAATAATATTGTGTTGACCTAAAGCATATAGTGCATTACTTTCTCCTGATATCCACTTAGGTCAGGGTATTTCTCACCAAGGTGTGTTGGCCCGCAATGCATTAGGTACAAGGAGGTGCATCTCCTTCAAACAGAGGGCTCCTCCTAGTTCTTATTCTCCTGAGGCTCTTCATAGCTCCTGGCATGTTGGCTTCCCACTTGGGAGTGACTGGAGAAAGAACTCCTTATTTCTCTCCATTTATGCAGTACTATTGCCCTCTGCTGAGGTCAGCATTGGTTCTATTCTTGAAGCTTTTTTTGTACAGATCCATCATTTCCATGATGTTAGATGAGCTGACATTGGTGTCTCCTGCCTAGAATTCCACTCCCTATCTCATCTATTTGGAAAATGCCTACTTATTCTTCAGAGGCTGCTTCAATTTCATCCTTCCCTTCCTCTCCTTTTTTTTTCCCTTTTTTCCCCAGGTTGAATCACTTTCTCATTTGTGTTGCCCTAAGTCTGTGTGTATCACATTGCACTATAAATATTTGTTTTTCTCTACTACGAGACTGTACTTGAGGGAGATTCTGGCTTATTCATTCTTTTTTTGTATCTGCAGCACCCAGCAGAATGTAAGGTCTGTATTAGGTTTAGGATAAATGTTTCTTGTCCTCCACTGAGGTTCTACATCTCTGACTATGTGCTCCTTCATTCAAAGTTACTAAATATTATAACATTTATAATTTGCATACAACACAGTATTGATCTAGGAGCCATAACAGTGGATTATCTATCATTGTTTTGTAACTCTTGGATATCAATTTTATCATCTGTCAACTAGAGGAATTGATAGATTTCATTTGTTTTTCATTCATTCATTAGTTTATTCATTAATTCATTCAAGATAAATTGATCAAGTGCCTGCTTTGCCTTGGACATTGGACTAGGCAACTTCTTAAGCATAAGATGCCACTTTTCTTGTTTTAGTTTAAAATACTACATATTTCAGTTGGAATATAAAAAAATTTGAATCTGTGTAGATAGTAAATTTAACCATGCTACTTTTATGAGCTGTGCTACTTAAAATACAAATAGACACTGTTTTGAATATAAGTCAAACCAAGATAGTAACACTTTGTTTCTGAATCTCATTAATGCTTCAAACGTACTATTTGTATCAACTAATCTTAAAATATCATTTCCTTGGGTGATCACAGAGTAGGATTTCTGGGTTTTATCATAATGTTTATTTTACCTTTTTAAATTTACCAGAATATTGACTTAATGTATATTTTTTATATTTAAGCAGTTGTAGAAAGTCTTTGGGTTGAAGATCTATACGTTTGTTCAACAGATGTTTACTGAGTGTCTAATATGTGCCTACGTTAAAATATATGCCTAGGAAAGAAAGTCAACGAAAGGGACCTCTGTTTTTGAGAAGTTTGTAGATCTGAGGAGAAACATAGATGTAAACATATGATGATGGAAGAATATTGAAGTTTTAGCTGAGAGGAAGAAATGTGCTCAGGTTTGGCAGAGGGTAGGGTGGGCACAACAGACTTGTCAGAAAAAAAGTCTTCATAGACTTTCCTGGGTTCTGGTCTTGATTCTTCATATCAATAGATGGTACTTGAGGTGAGTGTCAAGATGTATATATGCCCCCAGGCTGACAATGCTGGGAGAAGGACAAACAGTCCAAGAACAGGAAGCAGGATGAATAGTTGAAGCAGATAAATGTGCAGTAATAAGTCACATTTAGGCAACTAGGTAATATGTCATCATGGCTAGAGAGAAAGAGACAAGCAGGGTTGCAGGGATGCCTAAGGCTGTAGAGTAAACATGGGCAGGACTTGGTAGTTTTTTGGCTAAGATGCAAGAACATCGACTTTACCCTGTACATAGAGGGAAATCCAGGAGGGTCTTATGCAGAAGAGGAAGGGGATCATTTTCAAAAACTACTAGAAACATAAATGTGGTGAAAAAAATTTGTGAAATTTTAAAATCTGAATTTGGAAACTTAGACATACTTGTGTTTTCTTCTACGAGCATTTTCACTAAGTTATTTATTTTCAATGAATGGGAATTATTTATAATACTCAAATGAGATCACACTGTGGAGATGAAGTTGTGAATGGGATCTTTCATTCTATCAAAATCTTTTTACGTACCTAAGATTAGGCCTTTATTAAATTACTAAATTCTACTTTTACCTCTGGAGAAATAGCAATCCAGTATTGAAAGATCACCTCTTAATGGAGGTTAAAATAAAGGCTTGGGTTTTGCTCCTCAGACTTCAGTTTATGGATATGAGGAGGGAAAAGAAAACAGAGAAACAAAACATGTAGATTTAGACATTAGAATATTGATTAGCTATATTAACTTTTTTAAAAAAATATTTATTTATGATAGAGAGAGAGAGAGAGAGAGAGAGAGGCAGAGACACAGGAGGAGGGAGAAGCAGGCTCCATGCTGGGAGCTCCACGCGGGACTCGATCTCAGGACTCCAGGATCCCGCCCTGGGCCAAAGGCAGGCGCTAAACCACTGAGCCACCCAGGAATCTCCAGCTATATTAGCTTTAAGTGAAAATATATCAATTGCTGATTTTTTAAATGCCAAAACCACAGAAGTTGCTCTAGTACAAACTAGTTTTTGCCTAGCAATTATTCAAGGTTTTTGATAAATCAGTAATAAATAGGAAACACCAGAACTGAGGCCTTCTGAACTAATAGCATCAGATCTGTTGGCCATGTGTTGAGAGATTTTATATCATAAAAATACTTGGAAAAAAATTAATCTTTCTTCAAGAGAAGAAACATAAATTTCATCATGTTCCCTTTCATTCGAACAATGCAGTGGCTTCCTAATTGATTTGTGATCTCAAATCCGTCCTTATTCTAATCTACCTATGCTGTGTTAGCTACAGAGCTCATCAATATGAAATCAAAGCAACCTCATTTTTAATCTTGGTTCTGCAAGTTTCACTATATGAGTCTCTGTTTTGTTAATTGTGAGACTGAAATAACACCTATTTCAAAAGAATGGGAGATATTATAAGGTTTAAATGGAGATTCTTAGGTCGAGGGTCTTGTGCTTTGTAGGACTGGGACACATATTTATTGAGTAAAACAATGGCACACTTTGGGTTAATGCTTAACTTTTCAAACTAAGTTTATTTTTTATAGTTGTAAGCTAATTGAGACCAATCAGATAGATCCAGGTATAAAAATTATTTCATTTCTAATAGCTGGATTGTGAAAATCCTCCAATTGTTGTGTATGGAACACCATGAATGGAAATATTTTCAGGACATCCTGAAGCTCTAAAGCTTAATATTTACACATGATTGCTTGTGGACAATTTGACTACTTCCAAAGAGGAAAGCCAAGACCTATTCAGAAGTAGAAGACAGCACTCCAAACAAGGGATCACCTCAGTCGCTCTGAAGGTAACCTGGCCTTGTTTTTGATGGATTGCAATGAGTATCTGCCTTTTATGAAACAATATGCAATTGTTATTAAGAAGCCAAATGGGTAAAGAAAAAGGGATTGTATGCCACTGGGAATTGGGGAAATCAATGAAAACAAAATCTTGAAAGTTGATTACCAGCAGTTCTAGTATTTTACTGCTGGGCTCAACTAGATTCAGTAATGAACCTGGTGAATCTTGAGCTAGTGAAAAGACAGAGTACCTGAGCAGCCACCCTCCAGTAGGTCAGAGAGCAGCAGGGACTCGGGTCCTTGGATTTCCCGGTGCCTTTTCCTAAGTTAGCTGTTTTTATTACTGACAGAGAGAAGAAGCAGAAACACATCACTTTAAAGTAGTGTTTCTCAAACCTATTGCCCAGACCCCTTTATACTCTTAAAAACCAATGAGACCAAAGAGCTTTTTGTTTATTTGGGCAATATCTATTAATATTTATTATATTGGAAATTACAAGTGAGAAAATTTTAAAAAAATAGTGTATTTACAATAGCAATGAGAGATATTTACATGTCAGACTAAGTAACATATTTGAATGAAAAATGACTCTATTTTGCTCCCCTAAATACTAAAACGACATTGTTTTACATTTTTGGAAATCTCTTTAATGTCAGGCTTAAAAGAAGATGGCTGAATTCTCATATATGCTTCTGAATCATTCTGTTGCAAAAATCTTTTTTTTTTTTTTTAAGATTTTATTTATTTGAGAGAGAGAGAGAGAGTGCGTGTGAGTGAGGGCAGGAGCAGAGGGAGAGGGACAGACTCCACAGTGAGTGTAGAGCCTCACATGGGGCTCCATTTCATGATCCTGAGATCATGACCTGAACAGAAACCAAGAGTTGGACACTCAGCCAACTGAGCCACTCTAGCACCCCGATTCTGTTTCTACATTTTGCTTTGATGTTTGTTTTGACTGAAATATAGGAAGAAAACCAGGCCACATAAGTACGTGTATCTGGAAAGAGAGGGATTATTTAATAAACTTGTCAGATAATTCTGGATATTTTTTTCCTTAATACTATACCAAAACTCTAGAAAAGGTAGTGTCGTAAAGTTTAGTTACAATGTAAAGTATGAGATACTATCAATGAAATTTTTGTACCCTAAGATATAGATACATAACATTGAGTGGATCTTTTAGCCCTAGAGGAGTTTTTGACACTGTGTGTTGATTATATGGAGAATATTAGTTCTCTAAGTTATTGGTTAGCTAAGTTATGTGGATCCTCTAAATATTGACACATTTCATAATATTAAACAATCATATATGTTACTGCCATCACAAATCACATCAGAAAAGTTTGGAAATATTGGGACACTATCATACTCATAGTGATGGAAACAATTTTTCCAGAATTCTAATTTTTGCTGGAAAGCTTACATTTTATTGCTAATGACATATACTACCTATTGTTTTTCTTGAAGTGACAGGTTTATTTTACTGATTGATTGATTATAAGAAAAATGTTCAGAAACTTAACATGAGATCTACACTCAACAGATTTTTAAAAGTACAATTTAACATTGATATCTATAGGCACAGTGTTGTGCAGCAGATTTCTAGAATTTATTCATCTTATATAACTGAAATTTTATATTGTTTTTTTAGCAACTCCCTATTTCTCCCATTCCTAGCCCCTGGCAACCACCATTCTCTTCTTTGCTTCTATGATTTTGACTATAGGGAAATCATGCAGTATTCATCCTTCTGTGACTGCTTTATTACTTAGCATAATGTTCTTAAGGTTCTTCCATGCTGTCACATATTGCAGGATTTCCTTTTTTCTTAATGGTGAGTAATATTTCAGTGTATGTATATATTGTATGTATACCACATTTTCTTTATTCACTCATCCAACAAACAATTAGATTGTTCTCACATGTTGGCTATTGTGACTAGCACTGCAGTGAACATAGGATTGCTAATATTTCTTTGAGATCTCGATTTTAATTCTTCTGGGTAAATATCCAGAGATAAGATTGCTGAATCATATGGTGGCTCTGTTTTTAGTTTTTTGAAAAACATCCATATGGTTTTCCATAGTGGTTGCACCATTTTGCATTCCCAACAAAAGTGTACCAGTGTTCAGTTTCTCCACATCCTCACTAATATTTTCTTTTGTTTTTTTATCTGTTTATTATTTTGATAACAGTACACCTACAGGTGTGGGATGAAGTTAGACCATTTTCTTACACCACACATAAAATAAACTCAAAATGGCTTGAAGACTAAAACTTTAAAATTCCTAGAGGGAAACCTATGGGAAAATTTTAATGACATCGGTCTTAGCAGTGATTTCATAGATATGACAATCAAAAAGCACAGGCAACAGAAGCAAAATAGACCAGTGGAACTATGTCAAACTAAAAAGCTTCTGCATAGCAAAGGAAACAAGAATGGAGTGAAAAGGCAACTGGAATGGAACAAAATATTTGCAAACTACTTATCTAATAAGTGGTTAGTTTCCAAAATATATAAGGAACTTTTACAACTCAATAGCAACAAACAAACAAAAACAAACCACAAATCAAGAAAGCAAAACAAAAAAACCCCAAACAACAGCAACAACAACATTACCTGGGTGGCTCAATCAGTTGGGCATCCAACTCTTGGTTTCAGCTCAGGTCATGATTTCAGGGTTATAGGATCAAGTCCCGCATCCAGCTACATGGTCATGGGGAGTCTGCTTGGGATTCTCTTTCTCTCTCCCTCTGTCCCTTCTTCCCTGCTCTCTCTCTCAAATAAATAAATGAATCTTTACAAAAAAAAAAAAAGGGAGCTAGAGACTTTAATAGACATCTCTCCAAAAAAGACACACATATGACCAACACATATATGAAAAAATGCACTATATCATGAACCACCAGGGAAATACGAATCAAAACCATGATATATTTCTGAAAAATTATCTGCCAGGTACCCAAATCTGAATAATTATATTTTTAGATTTTCTTTCAAGTAAAATTAGTGTTTGTAAAAATAATGACTAGTTGAGCTTATAGCTCAGAAAATTATACAAGAGCATTCTTTTTCTCTGTAGACAGTAGAAGTGCTTCAGCCCTACCTCCCATTTCATCACACAAATGACTAAAAGTACATGTTTAAAAAATTCTAGATTTAATAAAATGAACAATTTTATTACTTCATCATGATTTCTTAAATGAAACTGGCTCACATACATACATGTATGTAAACATATAAACATAAATATGTATGTTTTATGAATCCATGGCAATGAAAAATGCAATGACAAGTATGGTTTAATACCATTGTCTTGATAAAGAGTAAGGTGCTAGCATTGCTTATGCACTATCAAAACAAAGGTCAGCATAGGGGAAAAAGGCTAATCGTGTCTTATCACAAAAAACAGTTTTGCTTTCTGAGACAATTTGAAATGGTTTTAGGGACCCCTAGGACATAGTGCATCTCAGCTTGAGTGTTGCTATTCTAATTCACAAAGCCATTTCACAAAATTGTATTATTTCTTCTTCACATCTGGTCATTTTATAAGGTGAGGTTGGACTACGGACAGAGTTAAGGGTATTTTAGCACATAGTACATATTAGGAACTTAAAATATTTTGTGATAGGAGTAAACTAGACATACCTAAAATGCGAGTCTCCTGACATCTGACTCTGTGTTCCTTTTGCCGAAGATTGAATTTTTAGATTAGAGTGGATACAGAGAACAAAAAGCACCTAATTAAAAGTAGAGGTGAAGGAGAAATATCTAAATCTCTAATCTTCACATGACACCAGAACTCTAAATCAATCTCTATGTCATTGATTGTAATAGTTACCTTGACTAGTTATATTACAAAACTTCCTGAGTTGGTTTTAATTCATTGCTTCAATCTATGTAGACCATGGTCCCTAAGACACCAATTTCTTTTCTACTCTTGTCTCGCTTCCCACTTAACTCCCTGTGTGAACACAGGCAACTCTCCTGAGAGAAGAGCTCTTTAAGTGAAGAAGTGTCACTCCTTAAAGAAAGTGGAGGACCAGCACGAGATAGCAGATCAAGGGGGCAGACTTGAGTCAACCTGGCTTAGGAGAAATACTCTATCACAGAGAAGGTTGCCCTATTCCAGGAGGTAGCTATTCACGTGAACACAAAACAATGCTTTCCAATGGTTACCTTCAGAGGGAAGGCCACGGACTATAAAATAAATTAACTTCCACTTGCTGGTTCAGGCAAATCAGGACCATAGAAAATTCACACTGGTATAGTGAATTAGCATATACTTGTTCTATGAACACATGGAAAACTTAAGTTTCCAGGGAGGTACTTTTGGCACCTTCAGCGAAAGCCACATTAACTCAGGGAAAAGCTGATAGTGACTAACAATTCCTACAAAAGGCTATTTTTAGAAGCAAACCTGGTGAAATCATAATGGTCAGTCAAGAGAAGGACTGGCCCAATGACCTAATTACCACTCAGTGGGGAAACTAAAACCAGCCCTGGAAAATTGCGTCAATATTATGGCCTTTAATGGGCACCATTTTTAAAAATACCCATGGCTATCCTAAAAATTTTCCCTTTCTTTATGAGTAACCACATACTGAGAGCCAGTTTTATTTTGAAAAAAAAAAAAAAGAAAGAAATAAAAAAAGGTTCTTCAAATTTCATGACAACCCCACTAAAAGCTCTGTTCCTAAAAGGTTAATTAGATAATTACTCAAATGAGTAATTGTGCTTCTCTCTCTGATACATCACTTGGGCTCAGATGCCTATGAACATCTCTTTAATTAATTTAGTGCCAAATAGGTGAATACTTTGACATGTTAAGATCAGGGCTTTCTTAGAAATGTGTTTTTGTACATAGCTGCACCTACATGCACTAGTTATTGCCTATGCTCTTGATAGATGCCTTTATTCTATTTATTTTGATGGGGGGGGGGATAAATGCCTTTAAATTTCTTTTCTTTGCTGCAACAAACCTGCTACTGACAGAGTGAGGAATCAACCAAATGGACATGCCTCAATTTTAGTATGCATCTGTGGCCATAGTTCCAGAGCCTCGGTGTGTAAGTCATCTAATTAAGGGAGATGTAAATCTGGAAAGCACATGAATTGGCAAAGAAAACTAATTAATCCATTTATTCATTCAATCAACAGCTATATAGTAAATCCTACTACCTGGTACATATTGCAAGGATACACAATGAATAAAATGGAGAAGGCTTCAGCTCTCCCAGAGTCCAGGGACCGGAGTCATTCAATAAATTCTTGTTAATTTGATTTTACCAATTCAGTGTTTTCCAGATATGAAGTATTTGGTTAAAAAATACAGGTAACAGAGCCAATGCTTTAAGAAAGCTTTAATTACAAGGATAATAGCCTAAATTTGATCATTTAGCCTACAGCTGAATTGGTGGTGGTAAATCAATCATTCAACTGAAATGTTAACTTTGAATCTTCAAACAAATTTTCCTGGCTTCTCTTCATCTTGTGCCCAAAGCCCCTTACTGAGGTTCAGCTTTCATCAAGACCTGAGCCTTTATTCACATTGAGAAAGTACAGTGTTTTTGCCTCCCTCTCTCCCATGGCTGATTAGAACACATTGGAGCTTCTCAGACATCCTTACACTCCCTTCCACCTGTTTGTTTTAAACTGGGTCCTACAGCTGTTCCCCCATGCTTCCCTTTCAATTCTACACCATCATTCTGATATACTTCTCTTTCACTGACTATCTCGCTCTCCCACAAGCCCCAGAATCCTTTTTGTTCGAAGATACGTTTGTCTGGGTATAAAGGCAATGCGCACAGTTTCAGAGCATATAGTTTGAAGTATAAAGATTCTTTCAGAGTTTTTATCAAAGTCCTTATTGTTGTGGTCAGTTTGCACAAGCCATCATGGCCTTCTAATTCCTCAGCTATCTGCCTGCAATTGCAACAAACTTTTCTGTAGGTCTTTTTAAATTCTAGAGGCCTACCTAAAGGTTCCGTGTAGAGTCCTATCTTTTTATTAGTGGCACTTTTGGGAAGTTAGCGATGAAGCAGACAATTTTTATGAACTCAGTTCCTCTAGATCCAGTTTTTTCATATTGAATATCCAAATGTGAAAAATGTTTTAATTTTACCCTAGCTGTTTTGTTCCTTTTTGTCCCATTGATAGATCAAACATGGCAGGTTTTGCCTAGCTATCCTTTGTGATGAAAATGAAGAGAAGGTGCTATTTAAATCCTATTTTTCCCTCCTGAAGTAGGTTACACAAATCCTTATGATGGTGGATCAGAGTTTATTGGAGCTTGGGCCCCAACTACATACATCCTTTATAGAAAGTTGAAAATTTTTGTTGTTCATCAAAGCCCTGGATAATTATAATGTTCATGTTGCCTTTTGGTGACATTTGCCAGGGGCTGAGGCAGTCTTAAAGATATCTCTATGTCAGTCGACTGAAATGATGTGATCTGAAACACTTTCCTCCTCATATAATATTTGTTGCAGTATTTGTTCCTTTTTTGCTCCAGATAAGAATTTAGTACAGTAATAAAGATCTTCACCCTCTTCACATTAGCTATCACTAGATTTCAGCCTCAACTTTCTGAAATATATTATTTTTAATTCCTTTTAAGGGTCAAAACACATGTACCAGAAACAAATCTGGTGCCAGATTTGTCTGAAGGCCAACGAGACTGAATCCTTACTCCCTAGATAACACGCTCTAGTAGAGGTCAGCAATAAACATGCAATCAAATAATTATTAAGGTAATTTCAGATGATGGTCATTTTTTAGGTGAAAAATGAAACCAGGCAATAGAGTTGAGAATGAGTGGTAGGGAATATAGGTATGGGTAGGTGAAGACTTCAGCCAGAAGGACAAGTTGAGACAGCTTCTCTGAGGGGGTGACATTTGAGCTGAGCGAGAATCGATGATAAGTGGGGGCCAGATGTGAAAAATAGGAGGAAGGAGCATTCTAGGGAGAAAGATGGCAAATGCTAAGTGTTGAAACTAGAAGGGGGGGGCAAGAAAAATAAAGTGGCTGAACAGCGGTGAAAGAAGTGGAAAGCTTTTGGGAGAGGAGGTGGGAAGAGGGCATGTAAGTTTTCTAGACAACTGCAAAGTTGTGGAGTGTTTTAGTAATTACAATGGGCAACTATTGATCCCCGAAGCACACATGAAATCCCATGCAATTTCTCTCTATGCAGTCCTCAGTGTTTGACTCATCAACTGTCTTCTCTTGGTAACTGAGTATCAGAAGTAGCTCCAGCTCCACAATATATCTGTTGGCTATGAGTCATGCTGTTCCTCCTTAGTTCTCAGTGTCTAGTTTGGGTTCCTGGCAGCTACTGGGCAAGTCTAGCAATGTCGGCCTACAACCCTATGTTTCACTTAAAAAAAAAATAAAGATTTTAGTTATTTATTAATGAGAGAGAGAGAGAGAGAGAGAGGGAGAGAGAGAGAGGGAGAAGCAGGCTCCATGCAGGGAGCCTGACATGGGACTCGATCCTGGGTCTCCAGGATCACACCCTGGGCTGAAGGCAAGTGCTAGACCGCTGAGCCACCCCAGGCTGCACCCCCCCCCTTTTCAAAATATTTTATTTATTTATTAATGAGAGATACAGAGAGAGAGAGAGAGAGAGAGAGAGAGTATGTTTCACTTTTAATTTTACCTAAACCAACATTGAATAACTGAAACTTCTAGCAAACTGAGAAACTAGTTTATTACGTAGCAGGGCTTAGGGGCTTGCCTTTTTTGTTTCTCATTTTCGCAGTATACAAACACAGTTCGGTGAAGATTTCTCATTTAAGAAATTTGAGGATAAACTTTTGTGATATCCTGTTGCTGCAAAGTTGGTGGAATGTTTTCCCTCAGGGAAAGTGTGAGAAGGAGAGTTCCTTATATCTTTTGGTAATGAAGAGATTATATTCTATCTTTGAATATCAGCGGTGCATAGCTTTGGTGAAAAGCTACTTTCTTGACTGTAACTGATATTATACTTCCTGCCTAGGACTCCTCAAAACCGGAAACCATGAGATAGACTCCTAGCTAGGTTCACCTGTTTACCTTAATCATCAAACATTTACTGAGCACCGGATTCTAGATAGAACACTGCTGGGCAATGGACCAGAAATACAATCACATTCATCTGTGATAGCATTTAATTCCTAAAATATAGTTGAGATGTCAAGAACACAAGGAGAGCATGAGGTACTCTTCCTCTGGCCTTCAATTCACTTAACTCTTGAAGGGCAGGTGCAAATGAACAAAGCATCTTCTACATTTTTGTCTATAGTGCTCTGCTAAGTACCATTTCCCTATAAGCCATCTCTCAGAATCTATCTGTTTTGTTCTGTTTTGGTTTCATATAAATTCTGCCCCTTTACTTTTAAAGGATTAAAAGGCAGCAGCCCTTGGGTACCAAGAGATCTACTGTCAAAACCAGCATTTTGAATTTGCAACTCATGATTCTTGCTAAATGTGAAGAGACTTTTAAGCCTTTAAAAATGTGTTGAGCCTACCTCAAGGAGGTTATTATATACTAGGTACAGGTACCTACTATGTACCTGTCCTCATCTAGTATTTGCTCTCTCAAATTTGATACTAATGTCCCAAAGTTAAAATAAAGTCACTGCCATCTATGCTTACCTCTATAACTTTGGAAAGATAGTACCCATAAACCTTCTTATGTGCAACTATAACCTCCAAATTTAAAAACTTTAAGAAAAACAAACAAAAATCATTTCCATTTTGTATTATGTTAAACCAGTTGTTCTCAAGTGCAAGTGAATTTACTCCCTAGGGGATATTTTGCAACTAGAGACATTTTTGGTTGTCACAG
This sequence comes from Vulpes vulpes, assembly GCF_048418805.1. Classification (NCBI taxonomy): domain Eukaryota; kingdom Metazoa; phylum Chordata; class Mammalia; order Carnivora; family Canidae; genus Vulpes; species Vulpes vulpes. Next base: position 9,060,873 of record NC_132781.1, read on the forward strand.
CTTGAGAAGGTTGGTGGTGGTGGTGGGGGGTGGTTGGGGATACTACTTGCACCTAGTGGGTAGAAACTAGAGTGGCTGCTAAAGTTTTACAATGCACATGACAGTCTTCTGCAGCAAAGAACTATCCAGTCAGAATGTTACTACTGTCCAAGATGAGAATCTTAAGGTGAGACTCATTCTTGGGAAACTCTCAACCAATTTGCTTTTTATTTATCAATAGTCACAAGTCTTTAGTGTAGAATATATACTTGTCATTTGCTGAAATAGTGAAATCTTGCTAAATGATTTGTTAAGTATTTGTTAAGATTTTAGATATGGTACTTAAGTCATTCCATGATATAGCTGGTTGCATTTCCAGTGATATAATTTTGTTATGCAATAAAAATCATGGTGTTTATTCCAAGACTGCTAAAAGTCCTTTGCCAAGTTAATGAAGAAGGCTAGTCTGAATATGTTTGGAAGGTTTAAAGATGCGTTCTAATTAGAACTAAGTTGTGTGTAAACACACACTCATAAGCACACATCTATATCCAAGTGCCATGTTTCCATCAATAATCTTGCATTGAAAGGTATTTACAGCCTATATGTTTGATGGCGGAGGAACCAGATCAATTATTGAGATCTATAGGGTGAATCACAAAGCTATATAATAGCTATATAATTGAACTTAAGCTCAAATATTTTCCTTGTTTTATTTTCCATGTGAAAGCAACTAAACAACAACAACAACAATAACAACAACAAAGCTTTTATAAATTTGGTTTATCATAAGCTCATTTGTAATTGTCATCACGAGAGAAAGAGGAAGAGAAGAGTCATCAACTCGAAACATATTTTCCCAGGCTTTGCTTATTGGATTCCTTTCCCCTGCTTGTTTTCAGTAAATAAATCAATCTGGGACATAAACTATCAAGAAGGATTTAAATATCAAAATGTTTATTATATGAATGAGTTTGGAGGGTTGGCTTTTGAGAAGGGTTGGTTTACGTTAAATGGTATCATTTCACTTTACATGTCATCTTACAATAACCAAAAAGACCAAAAGAACTCTAACAAGGGTGTAAACTTCTTGAGAAATCACCAGAATTCCACAGATGATATTGGTGATTTTTACCTTAGCACAACATGATTGCATCCTATGAACAAACTCTATAGCCAGGACTATGGTTAAGCTACCAGAAAGAGATCATAATGACACAGATATGGTGGCATTCAAGACTTGGTATTTATAAGCCAGTTTCCCTGAGGCAGCTTCCAACCCCCTATGTGGATTTATTTTCCCAGTGATTATCTCTCCTTCCTTCAATGTATTCTTTGTGCTTGCTGGACTGGTTTGAAGTGTGAAGGTGAATGCACTGGGTGTGTATGTGGGAAGAAGTCCACACCACTACCTAGAGGCTGTTAATCATTCTCATTGTTATTTTAACATTGAGAATATACTTTATCTCGGGGACCAGAACCCGCACACATGAATCAGGTAACCACTGTTTCAAGATTGGACTGCACAACATTATATTTTATGTAATCAGTTAGCCTTTTTCATGTCTTATGAGGGTATAAGATCGCTCTCTGAATTCTGTGCGGCCAGTTTCTGTACATAGATTACATAACAAGCCTTTAACAAATCGGTTACCTGATTAAATTCACCCTTTGTTATAAGATGCACATTTATTGCCAGCAGAAAAGTGGTTTGCTCTTTTGGCCTCAATAATGCCAAAGGGAATAACAAATAATACTGCTATTAATGTTGTTATAGGTTTTTTTCTCTTTTATTTCCGTATCTTTTATCCAAAGGCACATATATGTGTTTTTGGCAAAATATCTGAAATCAGTCTATCCCTTTGATACCAAAATTTATTTCAGCATAGACAACGTTATGTCCCTGTTTTACCAAGTGCTCATGAGTGAGGTGGAGAACTGGACATGATTACCAACTGTCAGTACTGGGTCACATATGCTTTGTACGTATGATATATGCATATTCCTTTTAGAATAAATTTACTTTTATTTTCAATCGGTTTCTGGGAGAAGAGATACTTTCTTATCTCTTAGGTCCAAATACCTTAACTACTGTTTTCTTTGATCTTTCTCAATACTGACTGCTTCCTTAAACTTCAAGCCTCTGGTAGGAAAAAAAAACGTAACACTGAATATTTGTATCCCAGTCCAAGGGGAGGTTGGGAGACAACTGGATAAATAGGTGAGCTGGAAAATTTGATTACTGATAAATGGTGGCTTCTTGGCTAAATTATTTTACTAGAATTATTAGATGTTTTACTTTAGAAATATAGAGTTACGTGTCTAAAGCCATTGAAAATGTATAGATATGGATAAAATCTGGACAAATTATAATCTATTTCGTACCATAAAAATGTAAATAGAAATATCTGATATGATATCACAAACCCAGAAAATAGGTCTTTATCCCATTTCTCAATGCCATTGGCTGGATTCATTCAGAGACAAGACAATTACACTGATATGCCAAACCTGCTGGCAAGCATCTGCAGACAATACATTAATACTGGCCAAAGTTAAAATATTTGTAAACAAAAAATTTGAAAATTTACAGAAGAGTGCTAAAACAGTGTTTTTAGATTTTCCTGAAAACTTACCACTTCTGGTAAGGAAAACTTGGTGTGTATGACAAAAAGGAAAATACTGGAGACAACTCACCCTGTGCCACTGTGTCTGTGTGTTTGGGGTGCTTTTAGCACCTCCTTCTAAGATATATGTATCTTGAATTTAACCACAGCTGAGTTTATTAACAGAACAGTCTAGTGGAGCCCTTGCATGTTTCTTTTCTCCTTGCTGTTGTTTGAGGAAAGACACTCTCAGATACATGAAGGTAAGGAGTATCTGACAAAATGTACCAAATGCGACTGACTTAGATCCAGAGTCTTTCGATAGGGATAGAGTTCGTGGAGGTGTCGTTGTAACTGTGGTAGGGCCTTCAAGGGGGCATTCTGTTGTCTATGGAGAGTCACTGATGAACCATCCAGTGCTGTTCGGATACACGATTTATAGGTGGAAGCATGTCATTCTGGTGGTATCACTGAGCAATGGAAAGAGATGAAAGAATGAGCCAGCTGCTCTTTATTGGGAGAAGATGGTGTCATAGGCCTTTCAGAAGAGTGATCAGACCTCAGGAAATTTTCTGCCTCCTGGGTGGGATCTGGATATGGTCTGGAAGTTTCACCTTCCATACTGCACTTTCAAATATTACCTATTAAAGTGCATCAAGTTGGGCAGGTCACATGGCTCAGCGGTTTAGCGCCGCCTTCAGCCCAGGGCCTGATCCTGGAGACCTGGGATCGAGTACCGCATTGGGCTCCCTGCATGGAGCCTGCTTTTCCCTCTGCCTGTGTCTCTGCCTCTCTCTCTCTCTCTGAGTTTCTTATGGATAAATAAATAAAAATCTTTAAAAAATAAATAAAGTTCATCAAGTTATTTGTTGTCTACCTTAGAATGGAGGGAGAATTTTGAGAAAAAAAAATGTGCAAGTAGAAAGATTGGAAACAGTGATGCACTCATGCATAACAGAAATGACCAACCTAGCTTGTTTGGTAGCTCACAAGCATATACAATCAGGAATGTGAGCACTAGACTTGTGTTAGCTGAATTTCCCAAGTCCTTTATAGGACAGAGGCCACAAGACCACATTTTACCATCTACTTAATAACATTACATTATTTGCATTAGTTTGGCAAAGCAACTTCAGACATAGAATTTAAGAATGCATTTTTCTGGACCATAAAATTATAATTGTTTTGCTAGTAAAAGTATAAAATAAATGTCTGTTCAAAGTTAATTACTGCCCAACTTGTGATTTTTTTTTTTTTTTGGTTGTTGTTGTTTAGCTTGTAATAAACCCAGATTCGCTTATTGTAGTGGGATATTAAATAGTCCCTATATAATATTATAAATCCTGCAAAGAATTAGACATCTGCACTTTTTTTTTCTAGCAATGTGCACTTTAACTCAAAATGTCTGTAGTTAGTGACCAAAAGTAAATGCATTGGGAAAATGAAAGTCCTCCAGTTCCACACTAGTTTTACTTTGGGATTTAAGTAATATTTAGGATGTAGATTTCCAGGTGACAAAAGTATAAGGGTCTTGGGAGATGAAAGAACATATTCCCTGGGCTAGAAACCCATTCCTGGAAGGGCTGGAACAGTAGGGTTCACCGCCAGGGTGATGGGAGCATGGCACCGATCCATTAGAGCAACGCTTTGCTGACTTCCTCCTGGTGTTCACTTTGATCAGATGAGGCTGTCATGACCTTGAAGGGTGAGTGGCTGATCCCACTGTGCCCAGGACTTCCCAGGTTTTAATACTAAAGGCCATGTGACTCAGCAGCTCCTCAAACCTGGGTACACCAGGACATGGTTCCCTCCAAACATGGGGAAAACAGCCAGTTTCCCAGGAAGCAAAATGCCTTACAAGAGCATCTGCCTTTCTTCCTCAGAGTCTCTCTATGCAGCCAAGATAAGCAGAATGCATTCCTCACTTTCAGGATTCCAGAATTTCTTTGCTACCTGGACTTAGTTATTTCAGTGTAGCATACCCCAGAGAGAGTTTCTTTGCCTCTCAAATATTCCTTCCTTGGTCCTAAAGACAATCTATTCATCTCAGGTCATGTGACCGTTTTGACGTGCGCATCTGAAGCATCCTCCCTAAGTCACTTTCTGTGTTAAGCTTAAGTGGGGCAAGGTTATGTGTTATCTGCTCATCCTACTGACAAAGGGTACTTTTGTATTCAGTGATGACTTGGATGTTCTCACACCTTTCAGGGCCTCTCTTTGCTTTGATACAGCAATATCCATGGGAGCGGGAGGAAACTGGCAAAGATAATCTGCAGGATAATAATTTTTATTTCAGGTGGAGCACACAGTTTTTATTATGTAAGTGTATTACATTGGCTTAGAACAGAATCTCCCATCAGGAGCCCGGACAACCCCCAATCCTAAGTATTTTACCTAGAAGGGGAGATTTGGAGAGGTTACCAGAGGCAAAGTGCAACGTGCCGTTCCTAAGTCAGCTCACTGTTGAGGTATCCATGCAATCTGGGGTTACAGCATGATCTACCGTGTACCAATTATGCCATTCATATGCTTCATTTACTATATACACACATCAGAACTAGAGTTTATCTCAAGGGCAAAACCCAAATCAGGCCACCAAAGCCACAAATCACGTAAGCCAAACAGCCACAGAGTACAGTGCGGCATCCACTCTGTGCCCATGGATACATAGTTGTACATCGAAAGCTAAAGCAAGGGCACAGGTTGAAGATAAGGGAAGACCCCAGACTGTCATCATCCAGGTTACAATATCTGACAGATACAGTTAGAAACCAGAGATGCAGCCTCAGCCATTCAGGTTTTGTTTTTTTTTGTTTTTTTTTTGTTTTTTTGTTTTTTTTTTTTTTGCAAAACTTGAAAGATACCGGTATTATGTCCTCACAATGTCATCTTTGAGTTACGGGTCTTCTTGATGAACTGTTTTACTCTGGTCGTTCGATCAGAGCACCAGTGTCCTTGACTGGCCTGCCTTACTCATTTGCTGATAAGCTATCGGGTTCTTCATTTGTGTTGTTTCAAATGACTGAAGACAGAATAAGGTTGTATTCCTCACACATACCAAACCTGCAAGAAGAGGAAAGAATTGGGTAAAATGGGGTTTCAAACATCAGTTAGATGAGACAGGATATATTTGGTCACAGAGATCCCCAGCACTTAAAATCAAATCCCCAAATCATTGCCTAATCCATACACTGTCACATTCTGAAAGAGAAGATGCTCCATCTGAGGAAGCTATTGAAGTGCTTCAAAGAGTGTCCCTCTTAACTTGAGTCCGATACCCTTTATTTTCTGAGTGAAGGGGATTCGCATGGGGTATTGACTGCAATTGTTTTTATACAATGCCAACAATGTCGCAGGGACAAATTCAGTTCTGTAAAAGGAAGGTGAAATTGAGACAGGACCTGGGGAAGATGCCAATCTTAATAGAATGATTTGATCTTTCTTTTACAAGCGAGAACACTGCATTCAATAGCAAAATTACCTGGATTAAAAAATATATTTTGTTAAAAATTTAAGAAGTTGTACATAAACGAATTGGTACTGGTATCACTAAAATGTAATAAATTCTATACTATTTCCTAGTACCATTTAAGTCACTGACATCATTCAAATTGGCTAGGAGAAATTTGTGTGTATGTATGTGTGCATGTGTGTTTTCCTAACAGCTACCACGCTTACCTGTTTCTCAAATCAATCCTTATGCATATACTAGAGCTATATAATATGTGTGTGATCAATAAATGACACCCAAAAGATTAGGATAATGAGAATCAGGTGCCTCTTTATAATAAAGCTGTACCTTGTTATAGGTTTTAGAAGACTGTGCCACAAAATTTTGTGTCTGTTAGCTGGAATTTATTGAGTGCTTGCTGTGTGAGAGGCATTGTGCTACTTCACATAAATGTTCTTATTCTGTTCTTTAAAAAACTACTTTAGGGCAGCCCAGATGGCTCAGCGGTTTAATGCCGCCTTCGGCCCAGGGTGTGATCTTGGAGACCCAGGATCGAGTCCCACATGGGGCTCCCTGCATGGAGCCTGCTTCTCCCTCTGCCTGTGCCTCTGCGCCTCTCTGTCTCTCATGAATAAATAAATAAAACCTTAAAAATAAATAAATAAATAAATAAATAAATAAATAAATAAATAAATAAAATAAAAAACTACTTTGGAGATACATCAGTATCCTCTTTTAAAATAAATAATAAAACTAAGATTTAGAAATGACATTTCCTCAAGTTATTATTATATTTGTTGTATAAATATTCAATGATTAAAGGGACATCTATATTTCTAATGGAGTGTCTGAGTTTAAAAAATAAGATGCAGTTTTTATTTATTTTTATTTATTTTTTATTTTTTTTATTGGAGTTCAATTTGCCAACATATAGCATAACACCCGGTGCTCATCCAAGATGCAGTTTTTAATCTACATATAAAACAGTCATATGAAAACTGATTTCATCCCAGAAAATTAGGACACTCTGCATTAAAATTAAAATTTAAAAAAGGTTTAGTAACCAAACAGGGATAAAAAATAAAATGCAGTTTTTATTTATTTTTATTTAGTTTTGATTTTTTTTATTGGAGTTCAATTTGCCAACATATAGCATAGCACCCAGTGCTCATCCAAGATGCAGTTTTTAATCTACATATAAAACAGTCATATGAAAACTGATTTCATCCCAGAAAATTAGGATATTCTGCATTAAAATTAAAATTTTAAAAGGTTTAGTAACCAAACAGGGATAAAAAATAAAATGCAGCTTTTATTTATTTTTTATTTATTTTTGATTTTTTTATTGGAGTTCAATTTGCCAGCATATAGCATAGCACCCAGTGCTCATCCAAGATGCAGTTTTTAATCTGTATATAAAACAGTCATATGAAAACTGATTTCATCCCAGAAAATTAGGACACTCTGCATTAAAATTAAATTTTTAAAAAGGTTTAGTAACCAAACAGGGATAAAATCCTTTAACATTATTTTATGATCGAGACAAAGCATACCCCTTTTAAGTGAAATAACAGATTTCTAAATTACTCTTCTGGTTGACTCAAGAGTACAAAGGTCAGCCTTTGACTATTGAAGAATGGAGGTCCATTGAGTGTACACGTCTAATTGCAAAATGTCTAATTGCCAACACAAAAATGCATACGCATAGTAGGCACCTTATTAGGCAGTGAGGCTAATCAGTTGATAATCGTGTCTAAGATTCTTTGCAACTGAATTTTGAACCACTTGAGTCAGGCGGTTGCATAGAGCAGATCAACTCTCCAACTTTACCTATGCCTCTGGCGGGTAGCTGAGAACACGAGAGGAAGAGAGTCATCGCGCCCTCTAGGGGTACCATGTAGAAAAACCTCCCCCAGCACAACTCCAGACAAGTCCCACTGCTCCTTCCTAGCCCAGCAGGAAGGGCTAAGTGGGGAATACCTGAGCTTGAGAGAAGCAGCAGAGTCCTGCCCCTAGTGTGTGCCCCCACTGGCTCATTCCTGGAACTGGTCCATCAGATCTTATGGGCATCCTAATTATTTTTATTATTGAAAGGGGAAGTTTACAGCATGCTGCCAATTTCAATTGCACAGTTCTTTCATTAGCCTTCACATTCCAAAATAACTGTTAGTGGATAAATTTCTGCCTCGGAGCGCAGGATCCCTACAGTGGCCTCCCCCAGTCTGCTTCTGAAGCAGCCTGTCAAAAGAACATCGTGTGTTCTCCTTATGAAGAGCTTGACTCGCTGAGAATCAGGCTATCTTTGGAAGATAAACAAGTTCTTAGGGAGAGATAGGGGATAGGAGAAACTCCTGATGGCAGCGACATCAACTCCAAAACAGGTCCTAATTGCTGAAAATAAAGCAGAGAGCCAGGTCCTGAGAATAAAAGGATACATGAGGGAGTTAACATTTACTACACAGGGTGCCTGGCAGGCTGTAGACCAAGCAAATTATATGTAGTTGCTTATTTAGTTACTCACTATCGCCCTACCCGATAGCTCTTGTAATCCTTATTTTTCAAGGAATGTGAAAGCGATTTTTGAAAAGATAACATGTTCAGGGTCACACAGTCAGAAATTGTCAGAGAAAAGTTAGGTCTTCAGTCTCCCATTTCTTAGGCTCTTTCCAATGACCATAACTTCTGGTCTTCTGTACGTACAATTTAATTTGTTATATTTGGGGAGAACAGAATGATGTAAAAGAGAAGAGAACTCACGATAAAGTTGATAGCACCGTCTAATAAAAGCTGTGCAAAAGTGAAATATAGAAGGGAGTAAGAGCTGTCTGCGTGTCGGGGTAGGAGGAGGTTTCAAGAGATGAGAGAATTGCAATGACGATTAAAGACCTTTAGAGAAACCAGGGAGGGATAGAGAGGAAGTTGGAAGATTTCAGGGAAAAGAGGAAGTGAACCAGCATGAGCTAATGGACGTGTGAGCATTTTCCATGTAATATTGTGAACTACTTCATCAGGCTGCTGTTTTACCCCTGGGCTGTAAGGTAATTTGAAATCTGATTGGAGAGGAAAGATCAGATGAGCAAAAACAGTAGCAAGAAAGACTTTTGAACTTAAGTAATACTGAAAGAAAAGCAGCTTAGACAAGGCACAGTAGTTATGAACCTTGGCTAAATCAAGTCATGAGGATTCTGGGAAATGGAAGAAACTGGGTGTTAAAAGAAAGAGTAGCTGAAGCACAAAAATATTATTGAGTGAACTTTAGCCAAGTTTGGCCCATTCCTCAATTTTACTTAAGAGTATGTTTTCTTGGGGACGCCAGGATGGCTCAGTCGGTTGAATGTCTGACTCTTGATTTCAGCTCAGGTCATGGTCTCAGGGTCCTGGGATCGAGCCCTGCCTCCAGCTCCATGCTCAACCAGAATCTGCTTCTCTACCTCTCCTTCTGCCCTTCCTCTCACTCATGCTCTCTCTCTCTTTCTCTAATATAAAATTAATAAATCTTAAAAAAAGTATGTTTTCTTGAAAGCCTAATTTCACATTTAACCTCACAATAATTGTTCACCTCCCTGGAATGATGAGACAAGTATAAATTAGGGAAAGAACATCTTACAAGGTGTTGGGGCCGTAGTGTGTCATGATGACAAACTCAGGGAGAGGAGGCCGACCTCAGACTAGCCATGCATGTTAATAGAAGGTATACATTGGTCTTGTTCAGTTATGTCATGCCCAAGCCACACACATGTATGGTTTAAAGGAAACTTTGGAAGTAGCTTGAAGTTACCCACCTCCAACTGGAAAAAAATTAAAAGCTCACTTGTACATTCTTGCCAAATTTTAGCTGTCCTTCATGCATGCATGTAAAACCAATATTGTCAGTTGCTGGAGGCAAAGTGCGTATGATAGGCTTGAGGAAAAAAAAAGTCTAAATATGGAGCATAATATACAGCAATAAAATGCATTAAACAGTTTCATCCCTAGAAATGGTGGGAAAACAGTCTTGGGTTAATATCTGTGTAAGGAGATGGGCAAACACCGTAACTCCAGATAAGCAAATTTCTGCTTGTCCCATAGGAAGAAGAAAAATGTCCTTTTCAAGCACAGGACATAAAAGGAAATATAAAGACTGGGTTTATTTAATTATTTTTGAAGCTGTGAGGATAGTGACACAATAAACTTTGACCTTGGATTTTAATGTCTAAATATCTGAGAGTTTCTATAATGAAATTCCCTCTCTCCTTTATTAAAAACTCAGTTTTTTTTTCATTACTGGTTTTGGAGCCTTGGATGCCTTCAGATAATGTTCCGAATTCTCCTCTTTGTATTGTCCATAACGACATTGCCTAGCAGAAAAATCAAGTTTCAGGCTTGATGCATGTTTAAGAATTCACTTTCAACATCTTGATGTGAGCCAGAGGTCTGCCTAAACAGCAACAAAGATGAATGCAGAAGGAAATTTAGGCTGACAAATACCAGTCCCACCTGTGTTGGTTAATAAGCAAGACTCCAGCCCAGCCAGTAATCCTCTGGTAACTGTCATTTCCATGTATCCAATCAGTTGCCTGGGAATTATCCCAATAAAAAGAATACAGTGTGTCATTTATCAGGCAGCCAATTAAAGGGCCTCTATAGCCCTAAGATCACTGGAAGCCAGTTCTCACAAAGGAAGCAGGATGGGGCCAACTCAGTACGGCCTTGGGGCAATTCAAGAAAGTAAGTTGTGGCTGATTCATAGAGGGACCAGATTTACAAAATATTAGAAGGAGTTGGTTGTAGCTCAATATGTCTCCTTGACAAGAATTTATGGAGGACACCAGGGTGGGGAATGACGGACAGCAATGGACTTGGCTGATCTTACTTAAAATGGGACTCTGCCTTTGTGTGGCTATGAGATAGTTTTTAGAACATTTCCCTTGACCTCTGAGGCCTAGTTAGCATTAAAAGTCTTGAATATGTGAAATAAAAACAAACAATTGAACGAAAGTTAAGTGAGGACAAAAACCTCATGAGTATCTTTGACTCCTTAACTGAAGTCTGAGAGATGAACAAGAGTTGATGGGGACCTTCTATTCTCATTTTTTGGAAAATGGAAATAATTCATGTCCTCAAAACGCTTCTAAAACACAGGATTTTACCCCCATGGTCACCTTGGCGAATGAAAATTCTCTGTAACAATGTTTTTAACCCGAAGATAGTGAAACACTCTCTAGTCCTGCTTCAACCAGTTGGCTAATCTGCAACATCGAGTCAGTACTTAGACATGCCAGAAAGAAACATGGAAATGTATTTCATAGATTCTAGGATGTACCTGTTTTTTCTTTTCTTTATTTTTCTTTTTTAACATTTTAATATCTCTGAATTTGGGACAAGTCTATATAGACTTGTGCACTAAATTACCTGATTATAAAACATTGTGCGATATATTAATTATTGGCATTTAACATTTTTTTAGTCCGAAGTAAATTAGTGGTATGTCTTGTAACCAGTGACATCTGAAATTGGATGGGATATAGGAATGGATTTTAAGTAAATTGAGTGAAAGGATTCCATCTGACCTGTTTAAAATATATCCCCAATAGGTGAATTTAAATAATTAATACATTAAGGTTGGAGTATCACAGTGAAGAAGCCAGAGACTAATTAGGGAATCAGAATAAAGTGCTTATAATCTTGGAAGAGTTTTTTGAATGGTTCAAAAATATATATGCATCTGGAAGATCTGTGTCTTGGTTTTCATAAGAGATACCTCAAAAGCCAGAGTATGTAGGAATCAACCTGAAGTTAGTTGTTTAGTGAGTCCAGTCATTCATTTTCTAATTATCTTGTTTAAGCCACTCTTGGTATTGAGATAACTTCAGTTAAAAGCACTTGAGGTTCACCTAATCCATTGCTTGGTATCGATCGCCTGTGAATTATCTCAACAGCTAAATGCTTGGGGAGGCACTTGATGGTTTGAATATTCAAAAACAACTTCCCTGGCAGAAAAGATTATACTTATTATACCAATAGAGAATAGTCAAGTAAATGAACATTATTTTGGTAGATATTATATAAGATTATACCCTTAATTATGTCCTGCTAGTGTTCAATTGAAATCACCAGGTATTAGCTAATTAGTGTGTGCACGGGAATTTATTAGATACAAGCTGGGCTTCCGAGTTGAGTTCAGTCTTCCAAGTGCAGCGTGTGCCAGCTGTGTGATCTTGGACCCTTACGTCCTTTCTCTGAGATCCAGCTTCTGTTTCTTTAAAATGGAGATAGTAACACTTAGCTGCACCAGGGTTGGCTTCAGACAAAATTCTATTGCGAAGTGCTTCGAAAAGGGCCGAGTACACAATACACGCTCAATAAATGGCAGCTTTAATAATACTTTTTATTCCAGTGAGCGCTCTACCTATAGGACAGCACTAACAAGTCTAATTCAGTTAAAGAAGTGGTTTCCCATTTCTTCTGCCCAGAACAAATTAAAGCCTGAGCCTTCTAACTCTGTCCTGAGACAGTGTCTAACGTGACTTGGCAAACCACAGATGGGTTCCAATTTTATTAGCTGTACAGGAAATTTCTGATTGATTTAACCTCCAAAAGACAATAGCGTGTAATTAACATGTAACAAATGTCAACTCTTGTTATTGCTGGAACCGAGGAGCCCTCCAGATCTCTGTCCTCCTGGCTTTTCTATGCATCAATGCGGGGTTTTTTTTTTTTTTCCTCTTTCTTTCTTTCTTTCTTTTCACTTTCCCATAGCGCCTCGTTGCACCCAGCTCACTTTGAGTGATGTTAGGAACAATTTCAGTTGCAGTTCTTCCTGAAAGTCAGTTATTTTGAAACATAAAGAGACATAAAGAGATAAACACCACCTACCTGCTCTGTTTTGGGTGGCACAGAGCCAGAAGTGATGCAACTGGTGTGAAGCTTTATCAATAGGGTTTTTTTTTTCTTTTTTTGGAGGATTCTTTATATTTGCATATCTTAGTAATTAAGGGATTTTTTTCCCCCACCTCCAGAAGCAATTTGTCCAAATCCTTGAAAGACAGCATGACGGGGGAAACACACACACACACACACACACACACACACACACACACACAAAACCCCTTTCTTCTTTAAAATTATGATATGATGGGGATTAAGAGTATAATAGCAAAATATACTGTGCTTATTGTTGAGAGTCCCGGTCGTTAGTTCTTGAATCTACCAACAAGACCTTGGGCCAATCTCCCTTCCTCTCAAAGCTTCAAATTAATGTTCTTCAAAAAGATTTCCAGAGGTCCCTTTTAGTTTTTATATTTTATAACCCCATCTCATATTGAGAAATATGCATCACTCAATGGCAATGCAAATTTTCAGCAAGGTTATGAATGGGGTGAAGTCAAACTAACTGGGTCATGTAGTACCTCTTCCCATGTCCTAGAAGAAGTACATGCTTCTTTTGATGGGTGTATGTAGGAGATGTTTTCAAGCTTTTGCATTAATAGAAATACTGGCCAGTAAGCACCTCGTAAGTAACTGGCTGGAGTTACGGATGGAAAGAATTTCCTCTCTCATAAGCAGGCTTGACTGTTTTTATCAGCACGAAACAGAGACCTTGGGCATATTGACACTGAATTCCAGTTGACTGACCCAAATATTGAGTGACGATGACAAATATAACAAAAAGGAAACGGAAAACTACTTCTTTTTTAATTGTGATTGTTCCGTGATTTTAGTCTGTTTCCCACTCTGCGTTACCCAAACTCACTGCCCTCGCCCTCCGCGAAGCACACACCCACCCACCCCCCACACACAGACCCTCGCCTTCCCTTTTGTGTTTAGAGATGAATTTTCATTCACTTTTTTCATGATACAGATATTTATTGAGGGCTCGGCAAAACTTTCAGCAAAGAACTGGAAGAGATACATTAAGGCAAAGAAGAAGAGAGCCGTTCTCAAAGAGCTTACACTTAAGAAGGAAAGATAGGCAACACATAAAGAGTTAGGGTATAAGGAAGAGAGATTACACAGTGATATGAAAACACATATATTCATATAAAGACAGGAAATCAAAGAAGGGGAAATTATGTGAGTGCTTTCAGACAAGACTTCCTGGAGAAGGTGGCATTTACAGAGGAGATTTGGGGCATGAAAAAGTAGGGTGGAGGAAGGAATCCATCAGGATAGACCTGGATGCAAAAATCTATGACATCATGAACCAAGAACCTTCATTATGGCTGGAGCCAAGGATTTTCACAAGAACGTGGTGGGGGCTAAGACTGGAGGGATATGTGATAGTCAAACCATGGAGGACGTGCACGGTGGTTTGGAGAGCTGGGAATGTACCTGGTAGGCTCTGGGGAACTAGAAACATGTCAAGTGGACTCCGCAGGTATCTACTTGGCTCACTGCATCTTGCATGCACATCTTAGGTCAAATGCTTCTTCCCTGAGACCATCTCTGGCTACTTGGATTAAAGCAGGTGCTTACACTCCTCGGTTACTCTGATTATATATTATATTCCTCTGTTTTGTCTTTTTAATGAAACAAATTACAGTCTAGGACTGCCTTGCTTATGTGTCAATGTATTTATTGTCTGCCAACACCTTCTGGAATATGGAACTCCAAGAGCAGAGTTACCTCATCATCCTTGGTCACTGCTGTTACCCAAGACTCGGCATGTTGTGGGTGCTCCTCAAATAATGGCCCAATGGGTGATCGAATGAACCTGAACATGCCTGGTAAATTCTCAGTTTTACAGATATCCTCAGCCTATAGACACATAGGTTTTTCTTTTTTTTTTTTCTCTGCAGTATCTGGTGAAGGGAATAAAAATGTTTTTAATAATAAAAGTCAGCTTGTGCCAACCTGAATTAGCGGCATCCCCAACTACTGTAAGGATCTCCTTATTTACAGCGACGCCTCTTCCAGATGTTGTTGGTGCATGTTTTCTCTTTCCAAGTACAACTCAAACTTCTCATGTGTTCCAAAACCACATGGAAGTGGAACGTTAAATCTGGGGGTGGGCATGTCTGTGTAATTTCCTTCATTTCTATAAGGTTTTGGTGGCTTGTTTTTTTTTTTTTTTTTTCTCCCCTAGGCCACAGATTAGCTTAACAATTGCAAATCAGCTTCAGAGGTTTTCCCTTAAAGAAAAAGGAAAAAAAAAAAAAAAGATAGCATGTTTGAACAGGCGAGGCTTGGTGAAAGTCTCTTTGTTTTACATCCTAGACTGTTCACTCAGCTTCTAGTTACCCTTTTTTCTCTGGATCAGTAGAAATTAATATATATGTGTGTGTGTGTATATATATATATATATAGTTGCTCACCTCTTTTTTCAAATTGTCACAGGAACCAGAGAGCACGCTCTCTTCCTTTATACTCCCGACCAATATTGGCCTCTGTGCATGTACGCATGTGTGCGCGCACTTTAATACAAATTCCCAAAGGAGGGAGAAAAAGAAGTGTAGTATAAATAAGCAAACAACCAATTGACTTAACAAATCCTTATTTAGCTGGCCTCTGGTTTTATTTTTGAGAACCACTTTCCTTGTTTTGATTTGAAATGATGCCACCAAAACGTATTACAGAAACACTGCGCTTTGCAAAACAGAACAAGTCAAATGAGCCTCCCCAAGTGTAAACAGAAATCTTGTTTGGATGAACTGTTTTTAAGAATCCAAATTAAACCAAATGGCGTCCTTTTAAAGTGCATGTGTTTCCCTTAAGTGCTAAAACTATATTATGTTCCTGCAATTCTTTTTTATCCCAAATGTTCCAGTTAGGCTGTGGTTTTTGAGACGTCCTGACTATAAATGGTTTTCATGCATTCGGCAAACACGATTCTAGAGTCACCAGCGATCGCAGCCAGCATCTGTGTGTTGTACGTGCTTCAGTGTCCCCGGGGAACCAAGGTTGGTAACACGCAGCTTGGCAGAAACCAGTTGGGTGCCGCTGTGTGAGGAAAGATGGGCAAGTTCCTAGCATCTGTTTGCCTGTAATTAAATCAAGTCTGTGTTTTCCTACCCTGAGTACACTTGACTTAAGTGCCTGCATCATGCCTTCTGTCACACGTTGTGACTTTTCACTTCTTTGTAAACTATTGCTAGTGATGGCAACACATTTCAAGGTTGGGTTCACTGGGCTAAGCATTACTTTCTCATTCACCCCTGAGACAGTACATTAGGAGTAATGAGTCCAGGCAGGAATATTTTGGAGAAGAAAAAAAGAAAAAAAAAAAAGCCCAATTTGTCTTTTCTGGATTGATCTAAAACGGTTGGGTGTTCTCTTCAGCATGTCATCGAATCCGATTGTGTCTTGAGGGTCAGAGAAATAGGAAATTCATCTTTTACAAAAGACCATTCTATCAAGGGATCTCTGCTTGTTTATTCCGTGCTTGGAAAGTGTGTTCACTTGCCAACCAGACATGATAGTGACCCTCAAAATGAAGTGGTGAGTTAGAAAATGTCACTTTTCTTCCTGTCCTTCCTACCTTCCACTTCCCACACCCCCCACACATACAACAAGCACAGAGTCCAGAGCAGAATTTTCTCGAGCAGAGCTTGAAATGTGGAGATCTACAGAGGTCGTCAATGGGATTTACATGGCTTCTCACTGAGATAAACTTCGTTTCAGCTAATCTTGTCTCCCACCATCTGAAACTAGTTGAATGTTGAACAGAAAGGCCAGGATAGTGAGAAACACAATTTCTGGCTGCCTTGTAGGTACTTACTAATGACTTAGTTGGTCCCCCTGATTTGTCTTTGGGACATGTAATGGGATGAAAAGCGAGATAAGACGAGACTAACAGGTAAGTGAATATAGTTACTTTAACAAATTTAAGAAGATACACGTCCCCAAGGGTGTCCTCACCTTCAACTCAGTTCCTTTGAAAGTTTATATAATTACTCATAAGCATGTTGGATGTCCTTCACCCCCCCCTTCTTTTCAGAATTGTTTTTAGAGGCTGAAGCACATTCCTTAAATGTTTAAATATTTGAGGGCAGATTTGACTTTGGCCACAGTCAATCATTCTCCATGATGTCAGCCAGGGAATCCCATTTGGATCACAGAACTATAGTCGCCAACTATAAATGGGACCAATACTTCTACATATATAATAAAACATTTTTAAATGTTTTATTTTATTAATATATTTTATTTTAATATCAGTTATTAATATATTATATTAATACATAAATATAATATTTATATTTTATATTAATATAAAATATTAATATATTTTATTAATATATTTTATTTATATATTTTAATAAAACATTTTTAAATGTCCAAGAGGATTGTGAATGTAGACATGAGAATATTTACTTTTTTTGCCTTTTTTTTTTTTTCAATTGACATCACTCACACAAATACAGGGCTTCTCTACATGATTCATTTGGGAGCAGACCATGCATCAGCTGGGTACATATCAGCTCAAGGCAGCTATGCGAAGATTCAGTTGTTTCTTGGGGTGGAAATCCCCCATTTTAGTACTGTGTCTTGGTATTCCTAAAAAATGCCTATGGGGATAATGATAGATATGAAGAAAGGGAAGTAGAACACAAGAATATAAGAGAAAATGGGGAGAAAGAAAGAAGGCATAGTTTTGATAATATGATGCTGGAAAGGGGTGGTTAAAGGACCAGCAACAACCCTTTGGGTATTACTCAGTAGAATCACTCCCAAGCAGCCCTTGGCGATTTGGGGAATGGTTTGTGTGATGATTAATTTTTTGTATCAACTTGACTGAGCCGTGAGGGGCCCAGGTATTTGGTAAAATATCATTCTGGGTGTTTCTGTGAGAGTGTTTTTGGATGGGTGTAACATTCAGATTGATAGATCAAGGAAAGCAAATTGCCTGCCGCCCTCCCCCCCGGCCCCCTCACCCCACCCCAATGTGGATGGGCCTCATCCCATCAGTTGAAGGCTTGAACAGAACAAAAAAGGCTGACCTTCCCCTAAATAAGACGGAACTCTTCTTCCCTGACCATCTTTAGACTGGGACATCAGTTTTCCTTGCCTTCAGACTCAAGCTGAGACATCTCTTCCTCTTGGGTTTTGAGTCTACAGGTCTTCAGGCTGGAGCACATGCTATTCTGCTTCTTAGGCATTCCTACTTGGACTAGAGCTAAACCTATAAGCTTTCCTGGGGCCTCCACTTGCAGACTGCAGGTCTTGGGACATGTCAGCTTCCCTAGTCATGTGAGCCAATCCCTCATAATAAAACTCTCTTCTTCACTCTCTGTCTCTCCACCTGTCTCTGTCTTCACAGATACAGAGATAGAGATAGAATATAGATCCTGTTGGCTCTGTTTCTCCGAAGACCTCTGACTAATGCAGTTTGGCTACTCCTAATGACCTTGTAGTCTGGAGTTTTGCTGACCTTGCCCTTCATAAATCTGCATCACCATATTAATGAATCTTGACAGATGAGGTACTCTAATCTCAGTCAAAAGGAGCTGTGGGGGAAGCAGGGGCAAAGACTGGGACTGGCAACAGCTCATTGTGGCTGCACGTCTGTGCCTGAGGCTCCCGGGATTAGCACAATCAGCAGGTGGCTGGAGAAGGGCATCTGAACCGGAAGATTCCTCTCCTTCCTCACCCTCACCCCCTGCACCTCTATTCTGTTGGGGAGCATTACACATTTTTTAACTCTAACTGTGGAAGCGAATGCAGCTGCTCTTTGTAATTGTTTGTGAAACTGAGTTAAAGGGAGGTTGTTGTGGCACTGCAGGTGCAATCATTAGACGCATCTATGCTGTGTAATTAACCTCATTTCCATGTGAATGTCCGTGGTTTACGCGCCGCTTAGAGAACTCACGCCATGATCATTACACTTACAGTCAATCCAATTAGACAAAGGTTCCCACACTTAGAGAAGGATCAGGACAAACCACAAGGGTAGGCCTCTCTCAAGAAGGTCTCTAGTTAAATGTCTCAAAATAAACAACTGTGGCCTAATTAATTGTACGGCAGGCCAAAGGAACACACCAAGGAGCTACTTATGTGTCTGGATCCCAATCCTAGGGAGCTGCTTAATAGAATCTCCCTTTGTCCACGCTTTCTGGGGCTTAGAGATGTGTGCAAATGGGGGAAGGAGGGCTGGTGGCTACCCTCCACCCTCTGTCTTATCACCAACCCCGGTTGCCCAATAAGATATCCAATGGCTTTATTTTGATTTACTTTATCCCCTTTATGTTCTCAGCACAATTAGGGGGAAAAAAAATCCATGGGTACTTCTCAAAGAAAGTTGGTCAGGCTGGCAAGGTTTTCCACAATATTTTATCAGAGCTACAGCTAGAGGGTGCCACCAAAGGGTATTTTCCCTGCAGGTCCCAGATTTATTGACTTGCTTTTCTTCTAAAGCTCTCTAGTGCCACAGATCTGACGCCTTATTTTAAACATTTGTTATAATGGATGTGCCATACACGTCCATCCTTTGGTCAGTTTGTAGTTCGTTCCTCGGACATATCTTAGGTTTCTGTTATCTCCTCAAGAGATGCTTAGCACCATGCTAGTAACTTTAGGGGAGCCCAGTAAATGCTTGCAGGGTATCTGATTCAATGAAAAGAATCACAGCGTATCAAATAATCGCAGGAATCTACACAGGGTCTTTATATCACAGAACACATCCATGACTGCTTGAAGCCCCAAAAGGCAGACTAAAAATAAAGGAAGTTAGGAATGAGAGCAAAATATATATATATATATATTGAACTATAGTCCCTGGAAGAATCAAAGTTCACAAGACTTTTGAATTAAACTGTAGATGGAATCTGGCTCCTGAAAGTGTAATGTGTGGACCAGCAGCAGCAGCAGCAGCATCACCTGGACTTGGTTAGAAGTTCAGAATCTCAGGCTCCATCCCAAACCTGCTGAGTGAAAATCAACATTTTACAAAGGCCCCAGCTGCCTCTTATGCACATTCCAGGCTGAGAAGCACTTGGCCTTGGAGCTGTAGGGTGCTGTTAGTTCAAGGCTGAATGGCTCCCAGGAGAGCTGCAGGACTGTCCGTGGTTCCCCACAGTTCCTGTTAATTGTCTCTTCCTTTTCTTTTTCTTTTAGGATTTAAAAAATATATATATTTGAAAGAGAGAGAGAGATTGAACAGGAGTGGGGTGAGGGATGGAGGATGAAGTAGTCCCGATGCAGGACTCAGTCTCAGGACTCTGGGATCATGACCTGAGCTTGGAGGCAGACATCCAACCAGCTGAGCCACCCAAGCACCCCTAATCGTTTCTTCCTTATCCCCATCTTCTGCAGCTTTGTTTCTTATCTTTTTTAAAAAAAAAATCCGATATCATATTTTAGAGTAATAGATTTGGCACCTCCTCCTCTCCCTTACTTTCCTGTGTCTGTACCTTCTTAGTAGTACTTCTGAATCCCACTTGGAGGTCACGTCTAGGAAGCATCTCCCAAGCATTCCAGACTGGTTTGCTGCAGATTGTGTTTCTTTTGCACTTATAGTACTTATCAGATACTCTAAGTACTTATTTACTTATTTAAATGTCTGCCTTCCTCATTAGACTTAGAAACACAGCAATTAGCATGGCATCTGGCATATAAGTAATTGTTTGAAACACGGAAGAAGGAGGAAAGCCCTTTGGTTTTCAATCTGGGGTGCTGTACATGCCACACACAAACTCATGTTTTTGAGTATTTTGATTGGCTGTGACATTTTCTTTTATTCTTTCATGTATTCAAATGCTGACGGCAGGAAAAAAAATAGATACACAGCCTCTGTCCTCAAGAAATTAAAATCTGACAGACTGGGGTGCCAAAATAATTATTTTTTAGAGTTTTGGCAGTATTTCTCGAAGCTAGCTGACTATATATTGAGATTATTTGGAGAGCTTTTTTAAAACTCCTGACTCTGGGGGTTACCTGGGAACAATTCAAATGGACTCTTGTAGCAGTGAGGCCCACATGCAGGCATTTTTACATGCTCTCCAGGTGATTCCCAAAGTGCAGCCGTGGTGGAAAGTCACTAATTGAAAAGATTAGTGGGAGTTAAACTATTATAATTAAAAATAAGCTTGGATGGTGGTTTCTGATATGCTCATCTCAGAGTTTCCATGAGGCCACAGCTGTGTCCCGGAGACTGTGGGCCTCACGGGTGGCCTGGGAGGGCGCTGAGATGGCTCTGGACCCCTCACCCCCAGCCTTAATTTGAGCCGCGTCACTTGAACTGGCTTTACAGATCCAACTTCTGTGAAAGATTTCTTCAAATAAAGGATCTTGCTGCTGTTGCAAACAAACAAAAAAAGCTTCTAAAGCACTCATTTAGTGACTGGCTAAAGGTGATAGAACATAAATAATTTATCATTTCCTTTTCCGTTTGTTTTCTTTGTCACTCTTTTGATTCAGGGATGTTTTTTAAAGAACAACTGCTATCCTATCACTCAGGTTTACTCGACTCTTAAGAGTTTATGGAAAGTTTAAATGACCCTTTCTCAATCAATGGTTTCAGGGAAAAGAATGTGAAGAATTAATTGAGTTGATGCCAGACCAACAAAATGGCTCAGCGTAAACCCTGGCGATTAAAAATTAAGTAAAAATAGCACGAAGTTGTTCATAAGCCATTTTATTTTTATTTTTATGTCAACAATAATTATTAAGCCTCCATTATGTCTATAAAATACTAAGTTAGCTTTAAGCAGTTTATAGCCCTATATGTAATGTTTTGTAACTGAAATTACATATATAACATATATATATATAACTTACATATATATAAATTACACATATATATTACATATATTATATATATTGCATATATAAATTACACATTTATATTACATATATATGTAAATTATATATATAAATTACATATATAACATGTATGTGCACAATCTAAGCACAACTGGCAAGAAATGAGACTATTCTACTGAGAGGAGCTATTTCCAAGAATTATGCTGATAGTCTATGCTGTTTAAAAGATACTTTTTTAAAGAATATTTTTGAGATATATGAGGCAAATATGGCAAGAAGGTTAACATTAACAAATCCTGGCGGTCAGTAAAATGTGATTTTTGCATCATATTCTAGATGGTTAAAATAGTAAGATAGGTAAAAGTAAACAAAATGAGAGGAAACCAAGAAGACGAATCAAGGGAGACTTATATCAGTACACTATTTTTTTTTTAATTTTTACTTATTTTATTTATTTTTATTTTTATTTTTTTTAAAGTTAGAATTGTACCAGCCATGTTTATCCATCTAATATGATGACTGTCAGTTTCTGGCCGATTCAAAGTCTTTAACCCGCCACTGAACCTCCCCAGTTGTTCTGTCTGTGGGAAGACTTTTCTGTAGGACAAGCCAAGGCAAGCCTAGAATGATTCCTGTAGAAGAGTTTAAGAGTGACTGTAATTTAGGAAAGCCAAACTCCCAACCAGACACCATAGAATATACCCTTAGGAACAAGAGACATGGTGCGTGTTGGATATTCTTTGTGTCTCCATCCCTATTAACTTGTCAGCCTACTCCTTCCTAGTTTATGTCCCAGAAAGCAGTCCTGATGATGAACTTCAACAACTGGAACCCCTTTGTCCTCAGGAAAAATACATTAAGTCAGAAACTCAAGTATCCTATTAAATCTGATCATGCTTGTGAGGGGAATGTTTCCCTATCAAGCCTCAAAGATATTCTGCAGCAATACCTGTAATGTGGGACATAAGCCCTGGAGAGTGTGAGGTCCAATTAATGAAAGTACTAATTACATTCATAAAATAGTTGGTACGGGGAGGAAAAAAATGTAAAGATAGCTATAATTTGGTTTCTTTCCATTGGCCTACTGAACACCTAACCTGGGAAAGTAACACCTAGGCATCAGGTCTCAGTTGGTCCTAAAATTTCTTTCCTGATCCACAATTGCTAATTCACTTAAGTAAAAACAATATTTGGTCTCACAGGTGCCAACCCTGTAAGCCATTGCTTTGCTTGGAGTGGCTGAAAAAATACAATTACATTACATTCATGAACATACCTCCTTCTTGAAAGAATGCAATTAACATTTGGAAAATTATTTGCTGCTGGGTAATCTCAGTCTCTTGGGTCTAGAAAAAATATGAATAACAAGTCATACATTTTTAAGGCACAGAACTGTCACATAAAGACCTGGTCTTGATACAAAAAATAAAAATAATAAGCAATAATTCTAACTTTTACCTTGTGTAACTGAAACATCCTAACACCTCCTGTTGGAATCAGCTGTGAATATACTGTTTTTGCTTGACAACTCCATCCAAAGAAATATCCACTCTTTTAGGGAATAATACTTCTTCAAACAAATACTCTTCCCAACAGATGCTCTTATGGTGGAAATATTGCATCCCTTTTAGCAAATGTCACTAAAAATCTGAATTTTATAAGTTATATCAGTTTATATGATAATTTGATCTGAAGTAAGACTGAGCAATAACATTAGTAGTTGTTCCTGTGTAATAGAGCCATTTTGGAATTGGCATTCATGGAGAGGAAGCCAATATTTTAAAATAAGAATGTTTAAATGAGTTTACTGGCTCTATTTTTAGACTAATATAATTATGTCTGCATTAAAACTCTGCATCTCTCATTATGAAATAAATCACATATACATTATGCATACTGAAAATCTTTAAAAGCAGTTAATTGGGGGAAGACAGACACTTTTTTGAAAAGTGGCATATGAACACATTTTTTTTTCTAACCACAGCTATGCTTTCTCACTGCTGACTAATCTATGTCCAGGTTTGTCTAGTCCATGCATATATTTGTATTAATAGATAAAAAAATATATTGGTTAAAAACAAGCAAAACTAAAGTCAACTTCATGAGTAGTAGTAGGAAAACTGATGAATTTCTAATTCCTTGTAATTACTTTATTACATTAGCCAGACAATGAGAGCCAGGCTTCCATAGCAAACTCAAGTTCTGAATCAAGTCAGAATAATTTATTATACTAATCACTCCATCTGAAGTATATCTCATCCTTGGCAAATCTGACATGAGTGCTCAAAGCATGTGGGCCAATTTTTTAGCAAAGTTATTCTTAGAGCATTATTTAAATAAGGCTCCGTGTAGATGGAGAACAGCAAACGAGAACAGAAAACTTCATCATTTTCATTCTGCATTGCAGACCAGGCACATTATCTTTCTTCACATGATCATGGATATGTGTGAATGTTCACATATGACCATTGGACTGAGAGTAGGTCTAGATGAGAATTTAAAAAAAATTAACCCATAATCAAACAATAACCGGTGAGAGGATTTACTTTGATATTAACTGCCATGAAGATTGGGCCAGGAGCCTTATACTTATCTTCTAAAAATCTCTAAGAAAGACTTGAGCAGAAATTTTAAGGACTTGAATACAAAAAAAAAAAAAAAACAAAACATGCTTCAATAATTTTTCAAATTGACTTTTGATGAAGGATTTTGGAGTCAATCATTTTACTTGTTAATACTTCAGGATTGTATACACCGTCTTCAGAGCATTTAGTGCCAGGGCAAGATGCTTATGATATAATTCTAATGGACTATTTTAACAGAGTGTGGATTCTAATCTGATAGTTTTGAAACACTGATAGCTGGAAGGTGGAGAATTTGCTATTTGAATGTTACCAGAAGGATCGGATTCTTCTGGGGAGAAAAGACTCATCTTTGTAAGGTAAAAAAGGGAAACATACTTAGGTGACACTTCCTAGTAAACAGACATATTTGTGAACTTTTATTGTGAAAGTAGACTATGCCTCTCTAATTCCTAGGAAGCATCATTAAGAATACCTCAGTATTGTTCACGAGAACCATCAATGTAGCCAATCACCTTAATCTTGAATGATCTTCATCAACATATTATGAATTCATTCATTTAACACTTTTAAACATATTTGTTGCAGAAAACTGGACTAGGATCTAAGAAAGCAAAATGAAAAAACATTGTTTCTCATGTAAGGACTTCACAGTCCAGCATTATCAGAGGCATATAAGGAAATTAAGCATATAAGCACTGTAGGCTTAGTGCAGTTGGATCAATTGTTATTAAAAAAAAAAAAAAAGGTGGTAACATACAAGACAGGATTATTGACTCTTCCCAGAAAGGGGAACCCAGGGAAGTCTTCCGAGAGAGCTGTCACAGTTGATTTCAAATATACAGTGTAGCACCTTGCACATAGTACAAGGGGCATTGAGTGTTTGTTGAATTGATTTTTTTCCCAGAATAATATAAAATGTATAAATTGTATGTTATAACCAAGTCCATATGGAAGATTTGCCTGGCTCAATATTTTAAAAATGTATTTTAGGTTCAATAACTTTGCAAATAATTCACTGGGGTCTTCTCAGCATATGATTTTAAATAAGGAGAGAGTCAGATTTTATTGTTAGAAATGTATTGGCTTTAGAGTAACACGACTGACAGACTGTTATAAATCCATCCAAAGGACATGAGATTATCTTGTCAATGAGGTGCCCTCTGTTGATTAATCCTAAATCCCAGACCTGGGACATTATATGTTCTCATTTCAGCATCCTGGGGTCATCCTGATAAGCTGATTTTTCTGCACATGAGGTTCGCAGCAGGGCTATTATGGCCCACAAGAAAGAGCAACAGCTGAACCTCATCATAACCCTGTGTTTTGTGTGTCGATCTTTGCTTTAGGGACAATCACATTTATTTGCTTGGTGAGCTTTTACCTGCAAGGTTAACAAGGTCAGTGTGTGTCAAAAGCAGTTATTTTCATTTGAGATTTATTTCCCTATGGGTAGCCTTAAGATATTCAAGTTACTAATGAGGGCATTGAAGTTAGGGTTTAAGTATATTATGAGGAGAAACATAACTGCCTGGAGAATAGTCATGATATATACTTTTTAGTCACGTCAGATCCCTTTTAGGAAGACAGGAGGCCTAAGGGTATGTGTGTGTGTGTGTGTGTGTGTGTGTGTGTGTGTGTGTGGTGAGGGGAGAGTGAAGGCAGAGAACATACACATGTATATGTATCTCTGAACATAAAACCAAAGAGCTGTACCTCATTTTCTGATCTGTTGACTTTTCCCCAAGATAGACAGTTGTGTTGGTTTTACCTTGTTCTGCCACTAACCTTAATGTGTCTAAAATTATAAAATAATCCTATTTTATTCTATCTGCTGGATTTGATCTAAATAGGTCTGTCTACCACACTGGACTCTATAATCCCCAGAGCCAAAAATGTCACTTTGTAATATTTATATCTCTTACTCTAGGCCTTTGCACTCATTCTTTGTCCTTCGGAATCTTGACTTGCATATTGTCAACAGTCAGCCTTTAAACATTGTAAGAAGTTCTTCTCAAACTTTATGCACACATGGGTTTCCTGCAAATCTTGGTAACAGGCACATTTTGACTCAGTAGGTCTAGGGTAGGGCTTGTTTCTTACTAGCTCTCAGGGTCATGTTGATGTTGCTCATCTCTAGATCATGTTTTGAGAAGCAGAGGTATCTGGTATACCTTCTTCTGGTTCTGCATTGAGCTCAAATCCATTTCTATCTACTATGAAAATGAGTCAAAGTTGCACCTGGGGGGCTCAGTTGGTTAAGCATCGGTCCTCCACTCAGGTCATGATTTCAGGGTCCTGGGATTGAGCCCCACATTGGACTCCCTGCTCAGAGTCTGGTTCTGCCTCTCCCTCAGCCACTCCCCCTGCTTGTGCTTTCTCTTTCTCATAAATAACTAAAATCTTAAAAAAGAAAAGAAAGGAAAAGCAAAGAAAAGAAAAAAAGAAAAGGAAAGAAAAGAAAAGAAGAAAAGAAAAGAAAAGAAAGAAAGAAAAAGAAAAGAAAAGAAAAGAAAAGAAAAGAAAAGAAAAGAAAAGAAAAGGAAAGAAAAGGAAAGAAAAGAAAAGAAAAGAAAAAAAAAGGTAGTTATTCCTGAAAGGGAATATAATTGTTTGGGATCATGTTTGGTTTTACTAATTTTGGATGTTAGCATTATACCAGTATAATATACATACGGATATTAGGATTGTTCCCTTCAAAATAATTACCAACCACTTTTCCAGTGTGCAAACTCTGATTTTGGAATTGTCCATAGATACTCAAGGATGGGGAGTCACACATTCATTCATATGATTCAGGGGAGTCACACATTCATTCATATGATTCAACAAATATGTACTAAGTGCCTAAAAAATCCAAAATACTGTACTATATTCTTAGGGAAACACGGATGAATAAGGGAAAGCTATTGCCCTTAAGTACTCAAGGAGGTCAAAGAGCAGATAGTAGTAAGCAAACAATAATGTTTCAACATAATAAATAAAAATGTGTATGTGTTGAGTGTATTTGCTTTCTTAAGCCAAATAAAAGTCATTTGGAGTTAAAAATGGTATCAAATCTGATAATGCACTTTCTTATTGAAAATACGTTGTGGCTAAAAATAGCGAAACTTCTTCTTGACTGTCCTATAACTTGATTCAGCGTGCATTTAGAATTGGGTCACGAATTACATTTTTGGAATATGCAGACAATAACTTCTTTGAAGAAATCTGTTCATAGGTAGTAGCATCATGACTGTGGAAGAATTACCTCCATTACTGTTTTAAAAAAGATTTTATTTATTTATTCATGAGAGACACACAGAGAGAGGCAGAGACATAGGCAGAGGGAGAAATAGGTTCCCCACGGGGAGCCTGATGTGGGACTCGATCCCAGGACCCCGGGATCATGACCTGAGCCAAAGGCAGATGCTCAACCATTGAGCTACCCAGGTGCCCCTTCTTCTTCTTCTTTTTTTTCTTTTTAAATATTTTCTTTCTTTCTTTCTTTCTTTCTTTCTTTCTTTCTTTCTTTCTTTCTTTCTTCTCTTTCTTCTTTCTTTCTCTCATCTTTCTTTCTCTTAAAAAGAGATTGCTCACACACCAGTGAGGGAGAGGGAAAGAATTTTAAACAGACTCTGTGCTGAGCACCAGCCAGACTCAGGGCTCGAGCTCACAACCCTGAGATTATGACCTGAGCCAAAACCAAGCAGTGGATACACAACCAACGGACCCACTCAGACACCACTAACTCCATTATTTCTTCTTTAAATGTATTTATCTCATAAACTATGGATTTGGATGTTTGTGCATCTGTATACATACATAATGTCCAATACCAAATATAGTAATATTTAATAGTTCACTTGGTGTGTTATAGGTTTGTACAAATAAAAAACTATACGGTATGAATTCTTAACCCACATCTCATATGTGGCTTAAAGGGGGGGTGACCATATAATTTAGTATCCAAACTGAGACCCGTGAGAGTAAAAGGCTGCACTATTAATATTTACACCAGGATAACAGGTAAAGTGGGAACTAATCATTTTTTTAATTTTTTAAAAAATATTTTACTTATTTTTTCATGAGACACACAGAGGGAGAGGCAGAGACATAGGCAGAGGGAGAAGCAGGCTCCCTGTGGGGAGCCCGTTGTGGGACTTGATCCCAGGATCCTGGGATCACGCCCTGAGCCAAAGGCAGATAAATGTTTAACCACTGAGCCACCCAGGGGTCAAAATGGGAAGTAATCTGGGGAAACCAGGACATCAGATCATCTAAAAGAAAGACTAGAAAACACTGAATAAAAACATCTCTGCTCTGGTCTGTTAGTCTTTTAAGATTAGCTTATTAAAACATTATAATTTTTCTGAGTCAATTGTGTTTGAAAAATTTTGATCTACATTCCAGGAAGTGATGCTAATAAAGGAATTCTGGATCTCACTGTCAGCATCGGTTTTTAGGAATGAATTTTGTCACAAAGTGGGGGGTTCTAGGGCTTTCTGTAGACAAAACTGCTGTTTGGGAAACAATAAAAGAGCATGGGGGGATCCCCTGCATTTAATATTTTTTTCTCTTAAGTTAGCAATTATTCTTCAGAATGTGAGTACTGGCTGCTGTATGACTTACAAGAGATTTTTAGGGTAAAGTCTCCACAGTTTTTAAAAGTTGAAGATGCTTCTTAAGGATTATACCTACATATAGTTGATGGTTTAAGCAACTTATCTGGAAGACTCATTGATCAGTGTTTTTTTTATATATATATATATTTATGTGTGAAGTGTTTTATGAATGCAGGGCATTATTTTATAATTTACAACTGCATTTGGCCAGATATTCTTGAAAAGGGGTACAGCTCTTTCATTAAATCTTGAAAAAATTATATTGAAATACATTGAAAGAAAGGGAAAAGAAGAATAATTCACTGGGGCTTAATAGCTTATTTCTGTGTGTATAAAAGAAAAAATGTTAAGGCCAGTTTTTTCTAAAGTCTGAATATACAATAGAACGGAACCCATATTTTCAATTAAAATTGAAATTCAAATTTTAATTGGAAAGTGGTTTTACTTTTGCCTCAAACTGGCCTTACCTTTCACAACCTTCTATTTGATACTAATTTTTCATAAAATTAAATTTCCCCACTGATTTGAATTTTCTGTTTGCTTCTCTGCTGTAATGGAACTATGACACTTTAACAGGTTATTTTTCACTGTTACCTTTGAAAAAGTACCACCCGTATTTAGTTCCTCTGTTTAAAACAAAGTAGATTGAATAAATGGTTAAATTAAAGTGCGAACACATAAGTGATATCGAAAAGACTGGATTGATGTACTCTTTAATTTCTATGCGAAAATTTCCAATTCATCTATTCTAATATTGTAGTACTTTTTTCTTTTCAAATGTGAATGCTTAGTTTGATTTTTGGGTCTGTGTTATCCTATTATCTTCTTATCCCTTTTCCATCCTTTTTTCCTTCAGATCCTCATCTGTTCTTTGGAAATATAATTTCCTTTAAAAATGCAGATGGTCAATTTCTTTGTCTCATTGTTTATCTAAAATTTTCCTTTAAAAAAAAGATTTTATTTATTCATGAGAGACACAGACAGAGAGAGGCAGAGATATAGGTTCCCTGCAAGGAGCCTGACACGGGACTCGATCCCAGGACCCTGGGATTACACTCTGAGCCGAAGGCAGGTGCTCAACCACTGAGCCACCCAGGCATCCCTAAAATTTTACTTTCAACTTTTCTCATCTTCAAAATTTTTGCAGTTGTTCTTAAACATTAGATTTTCATACAGTATATGATATATTTGTACTTGGCACATGTAGGAAAACCATATAAACTCTCTTTATAGTGGGTGATTTTAAGTATAGATAGTTCAGAACCTGTGTCTCATAGCCTCTGGTTTTAACATTAGTTGGACATAAGAAAAATTGAAGTGTGCGACTTAAACCGTAACTTTTCTTGAATAGAAAGAACGGAAAAAAATGGTATTTTGGGTGGCCTATGTCTATGACCCTAAGATTTATGGGATTTGGATAGAATGATGTTTGTTTGTCACAGACTACGTTATTTTGTTCATCAGGAGACTGTAAGCATTATAGATTCTCTGAATAATTAACTTTGACTTATCTGACCGTTTGTCCTTATTTTCAGTTTCAGATTTTTATTTAAATTTTAGTGAGATGATGCAATGGATTTTCGCAATTTTTCCGCTTTATGCCCTTTGTAGAGAAACCTAAATATTGTATCAGAAGACAATGAAATGTATTTACCTGAGAGGGCCATAGGTACTTGGACTGAAAAGTTGTGTGTGTGTGTATGTGTGTGTGTGTTTTTGAACTACTATTTTCAATGCATGGACAAAGAAAGAACTCTTAGGTTTTTACTTGAGTTGTCAAGATTTGCTCAGAAACCCCTGGGAGAAAAGACACTACGTCAGACTATAAAAGTTAAACTTATTTATGTTTGTTCATTACATCATTTCAATCATCCCAAAGTCAGTGCTAGATGATTCCTCATCGTCTATTCTTGAAAGTTGACTAGTTTTATGCGGTTTGACCATTTACCTTGGAATATGATTCTTTGGCTAACAAGGATTCTATTTTGCAGAAGATGGTCTCCCTCTTGAAACCTCCACTTGCAGCCAGGTTAATACACATCATGTTTTTCTGGGCACTGCGATGATCACACCAATCACAACAAAGCCTCCGCTTGACCAATATAGGGCCAGTCCTATGCATTGATCCTGACATTGATCCTCCAAAGTGATCACACCTCTATTCTGTAGCCATATTCTTGGGAAAAATATTATTCACAATTTCCCAATCACTGAAACTACTCTTACCTCTTTTTTTTTTTTTCCTGCTTTCAAATTTCCATCATCCCACTGTCCTTTCCTTGGAGGAACATTCCTAAGGAGGGCAATTTACTAAGTGTTTTTCAGTTCTTTCTATGTCCCTGGTCAAAATCGTTTATGAAATACCCTAAGTCATGATTTGATTCTGACTGTACAACTTGAAAATATTACCTATTTGTCTCAAGTTAGGCCTCCCTAGTGTTACAGTGACGTTTAGAAGACTGCCTTCTAAAAACTCTTTATAATCTTTGAATGTAGACAAGAAATTTTAATTTTACTGTCATTTTATCATCTCAGTCCCGTCTCTGGCAGCCAACTCCATGATTATACAAGACAAAAACTCAATCATTAATCATTATCGTTAATGAAAACTCAATCAATGGAGTCTAAATTAAGGAATCCATTTACTTAGATAATAGAGACACCAAATGGCATAGCCAGTTTCTTATGTTGCCAGAAAATGTTTGACTAATTTTTCAGACTATAATACTCACGTCAGTACATGTCTATTTTACATATCTGTCAAATGCTAGCTTTTATCCAAGGAGCTTGGATAAAACAAAGATTACTTTTCCTGACACTCTGAAGTCAACTCCATTCCTTTTACAAGTGTGTGGTGTATGGCCTTATACTAAATTAATTTCTGATTATCAAATAAAATGCACAGGAAATTCACGTACCAAGTTACAATTAGAGAGTCACCATTCAATTAAGGTGCATTTATGTTATGCACTGTTACATGTGCTTTCTACACATAATCTTATAAATCAACTCAAAACTGTGTGTATGTTCATCACCATTGCACAAAGAAGGAAGCCAAGAAGGAGAAGTTAATCACACAGTTAATAAATAGAAGTGGATTTCAAATCATGATCTGTTTGAATCTGTATGCCATGGTTAGTCAATCTGGGTCATGGCTAAAGAGTTTTCATACATCACTGCCTCACTGGCAAATATCTCAAACTCACAATGTTGGGCAAAATAAGGCTGCCTATTATTTTGTTCTTTTCTTTTACCTTGATCTCTCCCCTTTACTCATGACTTATTCTTTTCTTCTTCATCCCTCATTTTTACCTCTGCCTGTGGCTTATAGTTGCTGAAGGCATGCCGGGGCAATTAGTAGTACCATTGTCATTGGTACTCATGACTAAGTACGTTGATAAAATTTACACTGAATTAACATCTCATTGCTGCTTTTTCCCCAGCGCATAAAATAATAGGCTCCCCCACAAAAAAAAAAAAAAAAGAAAAGAAAAGAAAAAGAAAATGAAAGAAATAGGACCCAAATATGTTGTATCATACAGCCTGATTCTAGTCGCATGTTCTAGACTTTGCAGACTGTGATTTAAATGCATGCACACCACTGTGATCAGGAAACTTTGGGCAGAGTCCCGTGAAATATGCTCTTCCTTTGGGGCTTCCCTATTTTTACATGGGTAAATGGGAATAAAAGGGAAAGTGTCTCAGAGGCTGAAATGTCCCACAGGCTAAAGGATAAAAAATGGTATCAGGAATTCTTCCTACCTAAGACAGGATTCTGGACGCTCAAAGTAGCTCTCATTTTAATGTTCATGAATATTGCCTTGAGATCTTATTGAAATATAACTTTTGATAGGATAGGTCTAGAGTGGCATCCAAGCCTCTGCATTTCTAACATGCTCTCAGGAAGTATAGATGCTCCTGGACAGTTGAGCAAACCCAAACCCTCTCTGCCCATAAATTTATTCTGATTCTACTACCCTTAGCACATACATCCTTAGCATGCACTGTAGCCAATAGCAATGTGCTAGTGTGTGCAGATTTGAGGATAACAACATGTCATTGCCATCGGGCACTCACATTGGGATGAAGCTTTGTGCAGATGCCCAATAATTGCAGCTGAATTTTATCAGTCGATCTGGAAAAGAGACATCGGTATTCTTGCATGGCTCCTCAAGCTGAACACTGAGTCTCAGAATGAAGACTCAGAATGACGGAAGAAGACTAAGAGGTTAAAACAAGGTGGGCACTGTAATAGATATATTTTGCAATTTAAAAATTTCTTTCTGCATTCTGGTATTCTCTTTCCAGGACCAATTAAATGCTAACATTCCCCTCAAACAAGGATGTGTGATTAAGAAATTATTTTAAATTAACTTAAGAAAGATTTTTTTTAAAAAATCTAGTTTTCATGGTGATAATAGGCACCAACAGGTATTTGTTGCATAGAAGACCTCTGTGAGGAAACAGGGACTTGCTTTGGGCAAAGCACCAGTACCTATATTGTAGTAAATGACAAAGTACATGTCGTGGTTAACTATATGTGTCCATTTGGCTAGGCCATGGTGCCTAGTTCTTTGGTCAGACAGTAGTCTAGATGTTGCTGTGAAGGTATTTTCCAATGTGATTAACATTTACAATCAGTTCCTTTTAAATTAGAAGAAATTACCCTTGATAATGTTTGTTTGGCCTCATCTAATCTGTTGAAGGCCCCAAGAGCAAACCACTGAGGTTTCCCTGAGCAAAAAAGAGTTCAGCCTCAAGACCATAACATAGAAATCCTGCATGAGGGGCAGTGGTTGGCTTGCCCAGTGGATCATGTGGTTCTTGATCTCAGGGCTGTAAGCGCAAGCCCTGTATTAGGTGCAGATTACTTGAAAAAATAAAGTCTTACCAGAAAAGAAAAAGAAATCCTGCATGAGTTTCCAGCCTGCTGGATTGCCCTGCAGACTTCAGACTCAAGACCGTAACATCAAATCTTGCCTCAACTTCTAGCTTGACAGCCTTCCCTCTCTCTCTCTCTCTCTCTCTCTCTCTCTCGGACCCCAGGGTCCATGGGAAGAATGCAGTACCCACGGCAGCAGGGTCATGAGATGGAGGCCTGCCTGGGAGTCCCAGCAGTGAGCTGCTTAAAATTCTTTCTCTCTCCCTAGCCCTCTGTCGGCCTGCCCCACCTCCTGCTTGCATGCACATATACTCTGTCTTTAAAATAAATAAAAATAAAAACAAATAAAAAGGAAAAAATATATATATATTCTTATTTGTTCTACCTCTATAGAAAACAGATACAGTGCCCACCTTGCTTTAACCTTTTAGTCTTCTTCCTTCATTCTAATGTGTCACGTTTCCTTAAAATATGTTGATTGAAATAATAATATTTAGTTTCACTAAGAAATGTATGTTGTATCATTCTGCAAGTATGGTACCTATTTCTCTGGGTGGATGATGACTGGTCCCAAAACCCCCCAGAGAGGTGTAAGTCCTTAGGGTATATTTGGTAATTTTGGAGATGAGGTACATGTATGAGAAAAGATAATACAAGGGATTTAATAATCAAGTGTTAAAGTGGCTAACCAGGTGCGTAGTATCAGTTACCAGCGCTGTAGCTGTTTAATTAAGGAAGGAGAATTTAGTGGCACAATAAGGTAGGAGGATTGACTTGAGCCATAAAATTGAAATGGTTGACATTTTTGGCAATAGGAGATTGTAGGGATTGAGATATTAAAGCTCATACCACAGGTAATGGTATGAGTCAACAAGCAGAGGTAAAAATGAGATGTTACTGATATAAAGGAAGTCCAGACTTATCAGATAATCATGCTCTTATTTCCTCAGGCGATATGCACCTATATCTTGAGCATCTGTTACCTGTACAGAGATACTCCTCTGTGACTATGCAGCAGAAATATTTCATGACAGTTGTGCCTTCCAAAGGGAGTGTGATTTTAACATTTCATATGAAGGTCAAAATTTGGCAGTTTTTTTTTTCATGGTAACCCAGCACAGAGTGATGTGATGGAAATTAACACCTTAAAATATATGTGTGTGTGTGTGTATGAGTATATGTGTGCGTGTGCATGTGCGTGTGTGTGTGTGTATAAAACACAGCCCCAACTGGACTTTTTAAAACCTCTGCTTCCTGCATCTTATGACTAAGTGTGGTTAATTAAGCCAAGATCACTTTTTCCACTCCACCCATACTTCATAAAAACCTGTTGTAATTTTTTTCTTGATTTATTTGCTCTTTTGTATTTTTCTTTTGCAATTTGCTAAAACAATAATCATTTCAAGGGAAAAGACTTTCATATCAATAGGTGACCCAATGATTTACTGATCCTTTTAACACTGTGAAAAGAGAAATCCATTACCTTCTGAGGTGGCAGGGTAGGAGACGGAAAAGAAGGCCTCCTAACAGTGGTGTTCTATATTTATAGCTTTGGGCCTTTGGCTCCATAAGAGGTTTTGGGGAGGGGGGGCGGTTGGAGTGGGAGTAAATGATACTCATTTGTAAGTATCAGCCATATTCACCAAGAAAAATGAAAATTTGATTTGTGGAATCCATTAAGATATAAGCATGAATAATAACCTGAGAGTTAGCA
Source organism: Vulpes vulpes (assembly GCF_048418805.1). Classification (NCBI taxonomy): domain Eukaryota; kingdom Metazoa; phylum Chordata; class Mammalia; order Carnivora; family Canidae; genus Vulpes; species Vulpes vulpes. The sequence goes on from NC_132781.1 coordinate 9,096,369, forward strand.
GGGTGGGACTTTAAAAGGTACCTGAGTTTTAAAATGCATTATATTTTGCAGTTTCAAAAGTATGTGTTCCAAATGGTGAAATGCATGCCCAAATCTGGCCCATGAAATAAAACATTCAAACCAGAAACCGTATTTACTTTGGCTTCATTTTGGCCTTTTTCTCTTTTATCCATCAATGAATCAATCAATTAGCATTTTTAGGGAGTCTCCTGTGGGCCCAAGAGGGTGATGAAGAGTATGGAAGAAGCGAGGACTATATATACACGTTAAAACTAACAGAAAACTTTGGGATTCAGTCCAACTCTTTTGGGGTCAACTCTTCTCTTTCCAATTGCTTCCCAAAATATCTCCTAACTCAATAACTACTTCTTACCTAGTGTTGCCAGATTCAGCAAATATAAATACAGGACACCTGTATTTATCTGGCAACTCAACCATCCATGTAATCCTCATCATCAACACTTTCCATAGCCTTCTTCTCAAAGATAGATTACTGTAAAATATTAGCAAACACCCTGATAACTCTCAAAAATAAAGAGATTGTCTGCCTATTGTTATAAACACTACATAGACTTGAAGCTAAACCAGGAGCTGACTCCATAATTTAGTGGTAAAATTCAGCAAAGTGAAGAACACTTACTTTTTTACCCTTCCCCCCAACCCCGCCTTGTCTTTTGACCCTGTTTCTTTGAACTAACGCAGATCTTTGCTTTGATGCTAATGAGAGTAAAGAAGAGATTGTAGGCACTGTCTTCTGGGAGCCATTCAAGCATCTCCAAACCAGATTCATTTCTTGCCACCTACTGCCATGCTACCCACACAGAAGTCGGTGCTTAAAGAGATTATTCCCAATAGGAGAGAAAGTGCTGGAGTCTTTTTCCACTATTCATGGCAAATAGCCTACTGCCCAGCTCCCTGGCATTCTGGCCCATGGATGGTTACAATCCCAGACTGTGGCAAAAGCACTGCTCTTTTTTTATAGAAAATCTCAGAGCTCTTGGAATATTGATTGCTTGGGGCTCTAACTTAGTCTTAACCCAAATTTTCAGAAATTTGTATTTGTATAGAGGCAAAACCATACATTTAGAAATCAGAATATAATTTTTATTATCTCACAACGTCCACCTCTCTTTCTTTCTCCCCCCCCCCCCATCTCTCTCTCTCTCTCTCTCTTCTGAATCTTTGTCTTCTCCTCCACTCCTGCTTCTGAAAGTGCTGGCCAGCTGGGACCTGCTTAGAAAATGAAAATATTCATTCACCCAGTCATTCTGCCACAGCTGTGGGGAACCTCTGCTGCCAGCCCCAATACCAAGGCCAGGGAAGTCTAGAGTTTCGCTGAAGTTTGCAAAGCTTTCAGTACATGTAGGCCAAGCCATGATTTCAGATGGAAATCATGTGATATGTGGTCATTTTGCCCCCAAACCATGCAAAGCCTGGAAACGTAGTGGATGTTTAAGCTTGCATTGGACTTGGAGGGAGCGTAGAGTATGATCTACAGGCACAGTGGTGATGGGGAAATCCAGGTGTGTTGGACACCCCAGCAGTGGCTTGCCAAACCTTTCTACTGAAGACGACATTTACCATCTGCTTCCAAATAGCATGGCTGTATGTGTTTAAGATTTTTTTTTTTCCCTAGAAGGAACCCTCATCTCCTGGAATCAGTGTCTTTATTCACTTTTCAATTGCACAGAATTGGCTTTGGAGAACAGCAATTTCCAAGAGAATGTCGTGCTGACTTAGCAATACCAAGGGTTTTTGCATGGTGTTTCTAGCCACATGGAGCATGTGGAGACTAAGATACTGGCCAAAGCTATGCTAGAGAAACAACAACAACAAAAACAACAACAAAGAAAAACAAAAACAAAACAAAACAAAACAAAAAACAGTGTTCTTCTAGGTTGCTGAGAATTTAATGGACCACCTGTGTCATCACTCAATAATCAGATTCAACATTTAATGTCCTTAGATGGTGATATTAGGGCAATAGTCTTAAGTATTAGTGGTCATTTGAAATAGGAGTTCCCATTCCAAAAATGGGTTTAAGCAGTTTTCTCAGTTCCTTAATGACACGCTCAGTTCATCACCCAATAAGTGATGTCAGGGCTCCAAAGTAAAAAACTTGCTTTTGAGCTCAGCAATGCATCTAGAGTTTCAAAGTCAAGGTAGTCAGAGGTGTTGCTGAATGTGTGAGCACCAATCAGGATTGCTCCTTTCCTATGTCTTCTGAATATGAACAGCGAGCAAAAATTTATATCCCGCTTACTCCTTTTAGGGAAGCCCCTCATTCCATGAAGATGAGACTAACAGCGCTGGAGACTCTTCCAAGGGAACATGGAATTCCCTAAATATTTAAGACAATTTTTGTTTGTGTCCTTCCTGAAACGCAGCATATAAGTACTTGCAAAATTACCTTGGATTTTATAGAGGTGGGGTATCTTGATTTCCAGATGTCCCAAATCATATGGTTGAAAACCTTTATTACAGACTATTTTGGTTAATTTGGGGCGTTGTCCCTGATGACTTCCTATGTCAGAGGTTTGAGAAACACAAAGACTCAGGGGATAGAGACTGTTATTGTAAGAGGTGGTGGTTTGTGATGGGATCCCAGGCCTGGGTGTGGTTTTTCAAGTACTACCTCTAGACAGCAATGAGGTGCCAGGCTGAAACTAGCATGAGGACTGGCACGGTAGCATGAACAAAACAGAATACTTCAGTGTTTGTGTTTTCAATGACCCGGCTACTTTCCTTCTCCTTCCTTTCCTTCTTAATTCACCAAGATTCCTGACTTCCCTGTGAGAAAGACCTTTTCATCCTTCCTGGTAGAGACAGAACCTTGTTGGTAGACAAGGACGTGATAACGAGACATAACTGGAGAAAGAAAGCAACTGTCTCTTGTATGACTACCAGGTCACAGATTTGTAGGTACTTTACACATGTGTATTCACGCAGTTTTCCTAAAAATGTGAGAGGCAGGCTTTCTGGCTGCAACTTTGAGCCGCAAGTTGACTAGGCCAGTTTGCATAGTGGGCAAAAAAGTGAGATTGGGTTTCAAATCCAGGTCCCTTTACCAAGGCTATCTATCTACCCTTCTGTGGAATTATACCTAAGTGTAATTTAATTTACAATTTAAGATTGCTGAAGTGGCACTTTTACAAACTCTAACTTAAAGGGCTACGTGTACATTTTTTCATAACTGCCAGTTTATTGCTTCATTTTGCCATTTCTCTCTAAAGGAAATAATTTTAAAGTTGCTAGAGAGACAAGAAACAAAGGACTTGAAAGCAATCTTTAAATAAGTCCAGAAAATAAACTCTCATCGTGGAGTGGGAGGAGGGGGGAAGAAAGTTCTTGTGACTGGTAAGCCATCACTCTTTCCTATGCCAAGGGTGATAATGGTGATCAGAAGGACCCATACTGGAGTGATCACCATACGTCAGGCAGTCTGCTCTGTTTTCTATGTGCATTGTCTCACTTTCACAGCAACCTTATGGGATATCTACCATTAATTAAGAGAGGTCAGTTTATCCATGGGCATGTGGGTCTGTCTGAATCCATGTTTTCACCCTTTCAACACTGCATACTGGATTACGCTCTTTCCACTTGAATGACACAAATAAAATACTGCTTAATTTATCAATGGTATATGATTTCCGAAGAGATCTCCTCGAATACCTATTAATTTTCATATATTGTGGCAGTACCATCAAAATCTGCAGAGGCAATCATATGCCTTGACCTTAAGGGTTGCCGGGTCTTTAAAAAAAAAATACACGTTAAAAGAAAATCAGCTGTTGGGGTTAGAATGAGCTAACTCATATTAACCTATCCTTTTGGCTGCTCTTTTATTAATATATATATATATATTAATTAATGTAGGCTGAATATGTGGGCTTTTGTTTGTTTGTTTTTTGTTTTTAATTTTTGTATGCTGATGTCTTCATTTTTAATAGTGATACAGAGAGGAGACCATTGAGGGGCAATAGGGATATATATCTGGGGAAGCAGGGATGAGAAAATATAATGGTCAGTAAAGTGTTGGCAGAAGGATTTTTGTCCTTGTCTCCAAGCATGAATTAAATTAAGAGAACATAAACCCACACACTCAAAGTATAAAATTTCAAATTTAGAAGTGGAAGGCAAAAGAAATTGAATTTCTGAAGACCTGCTATGTTATGTCTACTTTAAATATATGCTTTGCCACCCTGTCAATACTTGTCCCAGGTTGATAGTATTTTACTCCTTTTGTAATCCCAAGTATTGAGGGTCAAGTAACTTGCCTAATGTCATATTGCTAGTGAGATATCTCAGATGCAAAAGCATGATCTTTACAGTTATAAAAGCCATGATCTGCTTAGTACTTCATGCTGCCAGCCATCTTCCAGCAAACATTTTAAAGTGTGTCCTGTATGTAAAAGGTCATGTGTAAAGTGCTGGGTTTTGAAGGAAATTGCCTATCATCAGAAAAAATAAAATAAAATAAAGTTGCTGATCTGTTTGCGATATTTGAGTGTTCGTTTGTTGAGGGAAGGGGGGCTATAAATAAACGACCTTGGGCGAGAACTTTTATATCTCTAGGGCTGTGATTCTGATCTGGGATCAGGAATCCGGTGTTGATGCTGGAAAGAACAGTGGTTTAAACAACAGAAGTTTCTTTCCTCTCAAAAGAAAGCAGCTTGGGCCGGGGGGCTAGGGGGGCAGTCTAGAGATCAGATCCTATGGTGGAGTCCTTAGAGACCCCAGGACTTTTGTCTGTCTGCTCATTATTAATCAAGAGGTTTCCATAATTAAGTTCATCTCACATTCCAAGGTGTCACTGGAGTTCTAGCCTTTGGGTCTTCACTCTAGGTGGGAAATAAAAGGAAGTTAGAGAAGGGTGAAAGGGCAAATGCGAACACTCTACCCCCCCTTTTAGGGGCTTTTTCAGACGTCTCACACACAAACTTCAAATTACGTCTTATTGATCACCCTTAGCAACAAGGGATTTTGCAAAGAAAGTCTTTTGGCTGGGCACATTGCCACGCAGATTAAATTTGAGATTCTATTACTAAGAAAGAATGGGATAATGGATATTGGATAAGCTACTTGAAGTATTAACCACAATTATCTAATCAGGTACTCACTCCCAGTGGCATGGCTTCCAATATAAATTCATTAAAATAACATCCTCATTGCCATGTGTGGTCTGGGATCATTAACAAATAATTGGATCAGCTGCCCACTCAAGGGAGAAGCCATGGAACAGTAGGATTTGGAGAGAATGTGTTTGAAACCATGCAGTCTGAGGACTGTCACTGTGGATTGGGTAAAGAAGGGGTGACTCACAAATGTTAATAGAGCTTAGTCATTGTCCTTCTGGATCTGTGTAAACCACGTAGGAATCCAGCAGGAGAAAGACGGCATGTGAAGCTGCGTTCCCCATTGGCTCCAAACCAGATAGGGAGTCCCCACCCAGTCATCCTGATAGCTCTTTTTCAAGTACTGCATCTAAAAATATTGATTTTATTATGAACAAATAATCACGTGATCAAGGGACTAGAAGGAACCCCCGGATAATTTTCTAGTAGATGTAGGACTACATCTCTAGCCACCCCAGATAGCTTTTGAAAGTAGGTGTTCAGTCAATCAGCTTCCAAACTTGAAGCGTTTGGACTTATTAAACGATTTAAGAGTTTTATCCATCTACCCTTGAGTTAGTTTTAACAACCCCAGAGACTTTCTGTCTTTCTCGTTCCCGACTCCTACTTCCTTCCAAGGTTTGTGACAGTCTAGCTAGAGGCAGAGGCGTGGCTTGAATTTCCATCATGCAGCCTTCCCTCCAATCAGCCATGTCATGGTGGAATTTTTATTGGTCATAAATTTTTTTACTGGCTAGATTAATGTGATTGAAAGCATCACACCCAGTAAATACCGTCTGCTATTTGCTTTAGCAATACCTGTGGAAAAGGGCAGCTTGGGACCCAGGCACCGTGGAGCTGGTGAAACCATTGGCTGTGCAAAAACGCGTTGGGGGCCCCTTTGACTGATGACCAGAAGTTGCTCTTAGAGGGAGGTCCACCCAGCAAGAGGCTCCATTGGTGCATGCCACTGCCATGTGTAGCCATGATTCACTTCACTGACTATCAAAGCTTTCTACAACTTTGCTTGCTGACTTTTGACCAGAGGTTCCCTTTCAACACGAGGAAAATCTGCCTAGAGAGAGAAAGAGAGAAAGCACATTACGGGGAAATAAATGGCAGCGTGTTTCTGGAGGTCTTGGTTTTTATTGCCTGAGGAGCTTCGGCTTGAGCCTGCCCTGCGGCGTTGCCCAGTGGATGTGTATTGTGGCATTTTATGGAGCATGGTTTATATCAGCATGGATTATTATAACAACAACAAGGGGGATATTCAATAAAACCTTGTTTGATGGCAAATGCTCCCACACAAAACACCTCTCCCAGGCCAAAGAAACGAGTGGAGTGTTTACAAAAGCACTACCCTCGGAAATCTGCTTTCACAGAAAACCGCCTTCTGAAACAGGTTCTGAAAGAAGGTGTGTGATCTGGGAGTCTATGCTCCCCATCTGTTTTCTCCCCTCTGACCCTTGGTTGTTTGACTACATGGTCATGACCCTATATTGAGTGGGGTAGATGGTCTGTAAAGATGTTCGTGCAGCTTCGCCTTCGTGCCTCCCAGCAGAGCCTGAAGCCCTCCTGCTCCCTCCTTCCTGGAAGAAATGCCAGAATTTCACTTCAAAAAAAAAAAAAAAAAAAAAGTTAGAAAAGAGAAACACAAACAGCAAATGTGCCAGATTGCTAAGGGGATCAAGGATTGAAATATAGCCTCAAAAGTTGCATGTACATAGAGAAACCCCAAAACTTTCCCTAAACCCAACCTGGAACATTTATCTGCCTGACTCCCTTTAGTCTCAGGCCAGTTTTTAACCATTAGATGACTTAAAATTATAATGCTGGCAATGGCTAGGTTAGATGGTAGCTGGGGGGAATTTTTTTTTTTTTTTTTTAATTCAGTTCCTTGTGTAGGTGGGGTTGGCAAGGCTGTGATAACCGTTTGGTGCCAACTCCAAAGAACCGGAATGCCTTTTCTGGGCTGGAGTCCTGTGGATCAGGGTTTGGAGATGCAAGTTGGGAAGAGAAAGAGAACCCAAAAAGGGGGATGATGTGGAAAGTCTGAAAGGGTGGTGAAGGAAGGTATAGGGGAGGGAAGAAAAAGACAGACGTCCCGAAAGATACAAGAGAAAGAGAGAGGAAGGGATTTATAAAATAGGAGGAATGAAGGGAGGAAGGAAATGATAAGGGAGAAAAATCAGGACCGAGTCGCTGGAAAATAGATCCACAAATCAAAAACATCTTTCACTGGAAATCACGAGGTTGATTCCAGAAGAGTTCCTGATGCTTTTGAAATCTCTGGCTCCTATTTTCCCCTCAGACCCCCTTCTTCCCTTGTCAGGGACCAGGCCCCATGTAGCACCGGAGACCAGGTGAGCGCTCGGCCTGTGTTTGGGAAGGGCACACGCCAGGCAACAATCATGTGACTTTCCAGTGTATCGATAGGGGGAGAGAGGGCCTTGATGAATAACAGAAACAGCCTTTTACATGAAACCCCATCCAGTCCACGACCAGCCAGTGGCTCTAATCTCAGCCGAATGTGCAGTGTTTATTTTTCCAAGAATGGGGCCTTCTATGACTCACGGTACTCAGATGCTACTTACTAATGGACCCTTGTCCAAGTCAAGAATGTGACACACGGCGAGACACGCAGCTTAACAATCACAAACAACAGAACAGTTAATGGGGGGTGAAGCTTCGGTGACATGTGTCACACCAAAGGGCCGACTCCTCATGCTCCCTGAGGCCACAAATGGAGGGTCTCTGGATTGTGTAATAATGATAAAATATTGCCATCTGTTGGCATCCTGTGTAAGCAGGCTCTGACATACATAACGTTGATGTTTTTCCAGACTGCCTCTCACATGTCTCCAGGGAGGGGATATGTGAAAAGCTCTGAGAAAAGAGCAGAACATGGCAGCCTGACCTTATAGGAAGAAAAAAAAAAATAACATTCTGAAAGTTCGAACCTGGAGGAGAACAGACTGCTGGACATTGGTCTAACCTCTTACTTCAAGGGATGGCAGCAGCTAAACCCACCAGAGTTTGCCGACACCCAGCTAGATGGATCATATGATTCTGCTTCAGATGTGTTGTCAGATGATTTGGGGGCACATGCGCTCCTCTTCCTGGTAGGTTTAGGGCATTACTTAAAACCAGGGAGACTTTGATTTATTGCCAGAGAGTTAAAGGCAAGGATGTTTGAACTGTAAAAATCATACATATTATGGGCAAAGGGGGTAAATTGCAATAATTTAAAATACCTCCCCTATAATCATCCATAAATTCTGGATAAATAGGACATAGTTGCTTTTATTTTATTTTATTTTTTTGGACAAACTTGCAAAATATACACAGAAATTGGTTGGAAAAAAAAAGTAGAAACTGGAAAGCAGTATAATAATCATGTGATGCTTTAGAAGTCTCCAGACGTATTTGTCAGACCCACTAACCTAGAATTTGGATTATTTTGTCCATTCAGAGACATTACAATGCACTGAGATCTCTACATAAAGCTGGGGTCTTTGAGAGGCAGCAGCTTCAGAAGGTGAGGGAAAAGTGAATAAATGAAACTTGCAATACAGGGACACTTATCTATATTTGCCAGGCTCTGGCTGAAACAAACAAACAAACAAAAAACCCTGACAAAACCCTACATACCACAAATCCTAAGAATTTCACAAGTTTAAAGTTTAAATTTACCTTATTTTCATATTTCAGGAATCCCCAAACCAAAAAAATTTATGGAAAAACTGTTATCAGGGTCAGTGGCCACTGATGTAGTACCACTGTGGTGTGTCCCAGCAGTGAACCCAAAATTGTTCTAGAATGACTTACCCACAAATCACCCCACAAGGAAGTCACAGAAAAGAGCAAATGAGAGAGAAATCAGAGTCCCACCAAAAAACTCTCGATATTATATTATTGAAACACATGGGGAAAAACAAAACCAAAAACCTAATCAAAAACCTCCTCCATGTGCAATACTTAAAAAATAATGGTGCGGAATTTTCTAGAACTGATGGATATGTGCTGCTCAGATGCAAAAACCAGAAGTTTAAAAATATAACCAAAAATTAATCTATGTTTAGACACCTTGTAGTGACTAAGGAACACCAAAGGCAAATAAGTGTAAGTTTTCCGGGCAGAGTGCAAAGAAATTCATCTACACATGAACAGCCATTAAAAGCCCCACAACACATGAGCGAAATTCAAAAGTGAGGATTTCTTTAATCTCTCTAGATTTACGGTGCTTCTCGTAGAGGCAATATTCAACGCATCGGGTTGTTTTCCACTTGTTCAAAAGAAATATAAAATCTGAATACATATGAGAATGTATGGCATAGTCATAAAAATGTATACACAACCGTGATACTAACCTCACACTACCTAAATTCTACCCACTTTGGTTCATTCCTATGCAGTCACTGAGCTACAGTGGTTCTCGCCATTTCAAATCACACACACCACACAAAGATAAAGAGGAATATGTGAATCCTCACTTGTATAGCAAGCAACGCAGTTTGCATCCAAAGTGGGCGTCAACAAAACGTAAATAAGGATTTGTGGACACAGAGCATGTTTTTGTAATAAGACACATATACACTGAAATAATTTTTCCCTTTTTGTTGTTCTAGAGATCCTATTTTTCTTTTTTTTTTTTTTTTTGCTTTCTTTTTTTTTTTTTTAATTAATTTTTATTGGTGTTCAATTTACCAACATACAAAAAAACACCCAGTGCTCATCCCGTCAAGTGTCCACCTCAGTGCCCGTCACCCATTCCCCTCCAACACCCGCCCTCCTCCCCCTCCACCACCCTTAGTTCGTTTCCCCGAGTTAGGAGTCTTTATGTTCTGTCTCCCTTCCTGATATTTCCCAACATTTCTTCTCCCTTCCTTTATATTCCCTTTCACTATTATTCATATTCCCCAAATGAATGAGAACATACACTGTTTGTCCTTCTCCGATTGACTTATTTCACTCAGCATAATACCCTCCAGTTCCATCCACGTTGAAGCAAATGGTGGGTATTTGTCGTTTCTAATGGCTGAGTAATATTCCATTGTATACATAAACCACATCTTCTTTATCCATTCATCTTTCGATGGACACCGAGGCTCCTTCCACAGTTTGGCTATTGTGGCCATTGCTGATAGAAACATCGGGGTGCAGGTGTCCCGACGTTTCATTGCATCTGAATCTTTGGGGTAAATCCCCAACAGTGCAATTGCTGGGTCGTAGGGCAGGTCTATTTTTAACTCTTTGAGGAACCTCCACACAGTTTTCCAGAGTGGCTGCACCAGTTCACATTCCCACCAACAGTGTAAGAGGGTTCCCTTTTCTCCGCATCCTCTCCTACATTTGTGGTTTCCTGCCTTGTTAATTTTCCCCATTCTCACTGGTGTGAGGTGGTATCTCATTGTGGTTTTGATTTGTATTTCCCTGATGGCAAGTGATGCAGAGCATTTTCTCACGTGCTTGTTGGCCATGTCCATGTCTTCCTCTGTGAGATTTCTCTTCATGTCTTTTGCCCATTTCATGATTGGATTGTTTGTTTCTTTGCTGTTGAGTTTAATAAGTTCTTTATAGATTTGGGAAACTAGCCCTTTATCTGATATGTCATTTGCAAATATCTTCTCCCATTCTGTAGGTTGTCTTGTAGTTTTGTTGACTGTATCCTTTGCTGTGCAAAAGCTTCTTATCTTGATGAAGTCCCAATAGTTCATTTTTGCTTTTGTTTCTTTTGCCTTTGTGGATGTATCTTGCAAGAAATTACTTTGGCCAAGTTCAAAAAGGGTGTTGCCTGTGTTCTCCTCTAGGATTTTGATGGAATCTTGTCTCACATTTAGATCTCTCATCCATTTTGAGTTTATCTTTGTGTATGGTGAAAGAGAGTGGTCCAGTTTCATTCTCCTGCACGTGGCTGTCCAATTTTCCCAGCACCATTTATTGAAGAGACTGTCTTTCTTCCAATGGATAGTCTTTCCTCCTTTATCGAATATTAGATGACCGTACATTTCAGGGTCCACTTCTGGGTTCTCTATTCTGTTCCATTGATCTATGTGTCTGTTTTTGTGCCAGTACCACACTGTCTTGATGACCACAGCTTTGTAGTACAACCTGAAGTCTGGCATTGTGATGCCCCCAGCTATGGTTTTCTTTTTTAAAATTCCCCTGGCTATTCGGGGTCTTTTCTGATTCCACACAAATCTTAAAATAATTTGTTCTAACTCTCTGAAGAAAGTCCATGGTATTTTGATAGGGATTGCATTAAACGTATAAATTGCCCTGGGTAACATTGACATTTTTACAATATGAGATCCTATTTTTCTAAGGATCTTATTCACCCAGCCATTTACTTCCGAGCAGAATCTTCTACCTCAAGCTGTTTCCTTCCTTCTTTTTTTTTTTTTTAAAGATTTTATTTATTTATTTGAGAGAGACAGAGAGCACATGTGCAGGGGGAGGGGTCAAGGGAGAGAGAATCTCCAGCAGACTCTGCACTGAGTGCAGAGCTAGGACATGGGGCTCGATCCAAGGACCCCAAGGTCATGACCTGAGCTGAAACCAAGAGTCCAACACCTAATGGGCTGAGCCACCCAGGCTCCCCCTTTCTTTCTTTTTTTTTTTTTCCTGTTGATCTAGGGAGGTTTTGGAGACTGTCAGGATGAAGGTGCCTTCATTACCACCAGCCAAGAAAAGTAATTTTGTTGAAATGTCTTTCTAGAATTAGCACATACTGATGTTGTTGCTCCAGGCCTGAGCCTATGAGTATGATGTTACATCATACTCTTTTTTTCCTGCAATATGTGGTTCATTATCCTGTAGGAAATTTTTACTCTTAAAAATTTGCATACACACATCCTAGGCCTGTAGATTGAAGATCTAACCGTTCCAGTCCCTGCTAAAAAACATGAGAGGGCTTTAAGCGTATTGTTTTCATAACTGTATTTTCCCCTCTCTTTTATTTAAAACTTTATTTTCCCCAGTTTTATATAAAACTGGGCCACGAAGCTTGGCTTCCCTCACATGATGAACACTATTGAATTTATTCTCACTTCTTAATACCCACCACTTTCTTACAGCCCTGATTGGATTGTGTACGATTTTGGTGAAAAGGCCGTCTCAGACACATTGCAGTATTCCCAACAGAGCCAGCTAGTTTGGTTGCTTGAGTTATGATCCAGGTTCTGACTTGATTTTTCCTTTTCCATCAAAGACTTATCCCAGTCTTCCTTTCTTTCTTTGGAAATGACAGACTAAAATGTGGCTTTTACAAACCTCATATATTCCAGATCATTTAACTCAGGTAGCTAGAGCATGACCCTGAGGAGTATAGAATTTGAAGTTCAATTCTTCCACGGGTTGTTTCAGTGCTCTCTGCTTTGTGGTTAAATAGTATATTCCCACATCATCTATTAAAAAGTGGTGAGACTATCAAAGAGAATGGGCAGTTGAACTACATATCTGGAGTTTAGAGATGTCTCGACATAGTTGACACCTCCCATTTTGGTTGGTTGACACCATAGTGGTTGACACCACTAGCACATTTTGGCCCCTGGATGGCTGAATATTATGAAAGCCCGTCTCATTATTTTATGGCTACGGTTCTAAATCTTTATTTTTTATTTTTTAAGAAAAACAACCAACCAAACAAAAACAAAGTCTAAATGACATCACTACGCCGCATGAGAAATAAAATCTCTCACATGCGTGCTTTGATACACAGTGACTGTTTTGTAATGTCTGAGCACAAAACTTGCAGCAAAATTGGAAGAATATTGGAAATTATAAACTGTAAGGATCATTTGGCCATGTCGGACTGTGTTGCCCCTCAGAGTTTGTAAGGTGATTTGGTTTCACTTCTCAAATGTACTTAGATTTTAGTTGAACGAAGAGCTGTGTTTTCACAACAGCATCTTCGCAATCCATTGTGCCTCCAACGTCTATCAGTTCATCACCAGCACACCTAGGATCTTTAACATTTAGTGGATTTAAAAGAGAAAAAGACCAGTCCTATAGGTGCCAACAATGTTCTAATCAGGGCTCGTGGTTGGTATCGCCTTCCTAAACGGAGGCTGCGCTCAGAATGTTTGTTCTGCTACAATTAATCACATGCTTTTCAAATGTCAACATAATTTTCATGGTCGGCTAACACGTAGTATTCATAATAGAGAAAAATAATAGAGTTACCATTAAAAATTGATCTGTCACTGTTCATTTTAAAATCGTTGGTTCTGCCTGAATAAACTGTATGGAATTTTAAAAGTTTCCATCCTGTGTATCCCTGCACGCTTGCTTGGAAAGTTTACCTGGCTTTCTGCATTCAGCCCACGCTTCTCCATTATGCAGTGCGATACTTAAATGAAAATATGATGAAGGAAATCTAGTAGCTCGATTCTTTCCCAAAGTCCTATCTTCGTGTCCAGGTGCCACGCGCATGTAGGCGATCTCAGTCTGTGCCATTTGTTGATATTTGAAATATGAGTGACTCTTGATGAAAGACAACAGAGCTTTATGAATCTGGGGGTGTTCCTAAACTTTCCAGAAATAAGGATTTCTGATAGAGGGACAATTGACGCTTATATTCAAGAATATTTTCTAAAAGGGGGTTCCATGAACTAATAAACATGTGTTCGGGTGTCTTTACTATAAGCTTTGAGCCAGTTTCTTTTTTATGAAAATAAATGTGGCTATACTTAGAGAATTCCTCAAAGAAACTACTTTCTTCCTTGGGCTACAGTGTAAACCACCCAAAGGCTAAGCTGTTATTTGTCACATAACTTTACATTATAGATATGGCATGGTCTGTGAGGTTCCTTTAAGAAGAAACCAATAATTTGTGATCATTATGATCCGAGTTCTCTCATGAGTTTTAGATTCCCGCATTCCTAAATAATTATGTAGATGAGGCCCAAACATGAGATCTGCACAATCCATTTTACTTCTGAAAAGAAAGTGAAAGAGAACAAAGACATAGAAGAGAACCTAAATATGTGGCTGACTGATTATTTTTTATTTTTCAGTTATTATATATTATATGTAGAGTATCACATATATTTCACCATATATATGGTTTCACATATAATGGCTATACCAGTACTTTAGCACATTTTGGCCCCTAGTACCCTTTACCACTTTATTTTTTTTTAATTTAAATCCCATTAATTAACATACAGCATATTATTAGTTTCAGAGGTAGCATTCAGCGATTCATCAGTTGTGTATAACACCCAGTGCTCATTACATCACAAGCCCTCCTTAACCCCCATCACCCAGTACCCCGTCCTCTCACCCCCCTCCTCTCCAGTGACCCTCAGTTTGTTTCCTATGATTAAGAGTCTCTTATGGTTTGCCTCCCTCTCTAATTATGTCTTGTTTTATTTTTCCCTCCTTCACTCCATGTTCCTCTGTTTTGTTTCTTAGAGTCCACATATAAGTGAGATCATGTAATAATTGTCTTTCTCTAATTGACTTATTTCACTTAGCATAATACCCTCTGGTTCCATCCACACCGTTGCAAATGGTAAAATTTCATTTTTTTGATGACTGAGTAGTATTCCATGTATACACACACACACACACACACACATCTCCATCCATCTTATTTATTTATTTTGGAAAAATCTGAGAAAAGTCATATATGGAGATTTTGACAGTCATTCTTATGAACAGACGAATGAAGTGAGCATCAGAGGACATTGTGTTTCAGCTATTGCAACCCAGAGCAAGTGCTTGAAATGTTAATTTTACCCACCCACTCCCTCTCTCCTGACTTTATCCCCTCTTCTTGCTGGAATGGTCTGAATCTGGTTAAATCTGTAGTGTATTTTCTGAAGAATCCTGTCTGGCCCATGCAGAAGTTAAAGCTATGTCTATTCAGACACAACAATCCCTTCCTCTCCAGTGGATTAGCCCAACCTCAGCCAATAACAATAAAACTCTCCTTGAGATAAATTTCCCACAAAATTTGTCACAGATTGTCGTTTAGACACATTACTTATAACTTAAAAAATAACTAGCTGCCGGGGCGCCTGGCTGGCTCAGTCAGTAGAGCATGTGGCTCTTGATCTTGGGAGTTTGAGACCCATGTTGATCTTAGATATTACTTAAGGAAACAAAAAAATAATAACAACTGGCTCCTAAATTCCAGACTTTCAGGGATGGTAATGAAATTCAACAAAATTATTTCTTTTAAGATTTATTTTAAATGTTGGCTTCTCCCAGATTAGCCTAATTCCCTTTAAGATGACGGTCTGCAGCCACCTTGTTTTAGCAGAGGAAATTAGATGGATCCTCTCAAGAGCCACCCTTGGCTGGGTGAGGAGTGACCAACCATCAAAATTTTCTGCATTTCACATTTTCCAAAGAAGTAGAGTGAATAAAATTATGAATCTGAAATCGTGCCTATCGCATTTGATAGAGAAAAGCTAAGTAAGGGTTAAAAATATTGCCTCCATCCATGAATGAGAACGGACAGCAGTTTACAAATATGCATCTGAACTGCTTCATACTGAGTGCTTGGGACCTACAGTCTTTCGAAGACCTTGTTAAACTGATAAGGGGAAAATATTTATTGATTCCAAAATATTAAAATTATAAAAATCAAAATTTTTAATGATGTTGAAAGCTAAATTATAGAAATCCTTTAGTTACACTAACATGTGGAATGTTGGACATTTTATTTTCTTTTACATTATATAGGTTGTAATCTCAAAAGTCTAAGTACCTGAGGCCTAAGAAGATCTTAAAACCACCCTGATCAAAAGCACCTGGAAAAGCTTTAAATCCAGATTCCTAGGCCCCATTCCAGACCCTAAGACTCACACCTTCCAAAGTATGAACCAGGAATTTGTATTTTAAAAGTTCCCCAAAACAATTCTGATGAGTAACCCTGTGTAATTGGATCAAATTTGATTCTTTGCCAGATCCTGTGATAAGAACAAAATCTTATGCTTGTGTCTCATGTACTTAACAACTGTCTTCAAATTTACCAATTGGCAATATTTATCTAAATTATAAATTCATGTCCTTCTCTGACTCAGACATATCAGTTATGAGAATTTATCTTATATATTTACCTAGATGGAAACATATTTTTATTACAAATAATCGGGAACCATCCAAGGATATGTCTACTACTAGGAACTAGCTGAATTAACAGTTGGACGTAACATACTCTAGAGCTGTAAGAAGGAACAAGCACTCTGTGTCCCAATTTGGAAAAATACCCAAGATATAGTGTTAATGAAAAACAGAAAGGCCAAGTACAGAACGTATTATATATTACCATCTGTGTCAGAAAGAGAGGAAAGAAAAACCTAACATCTTTTTGCCCTTTTTGTGTGAATTTTCTAAAATTGGGACACCTGAGTGTCTCAGTCAGTTATGTGCCTGACTCTTGGTCTCAGCTCAGGTCTTGATCTCAGGCTCATGAGTTCAAGCACCATGTTGGCTCCCCACCAAGCTTGGAGCCTACTTAAAAAAAAAAAAAAGTATAATTGACGTACAATATCCTATTAGTTCAGGTGAACAACATAGTAATTCAACATTATATACATTACAAAATTATCACCATAACAAGTCTTATGACCATTTGTCAGAGATTAACTATTTTAGATACCTCATGTAAGTGAAATCATGCAGTCCTTCTATGATTGGCTTATTTCACTTAACATTATGTTCTCAAGGTTTATCCATGCTGTTGTATATCGCAGGATTCCCTTCTCATTGAAGGATGAGTAATATTCCATTGCATGGATATATCACATTTTATTTATTCATGAACATTTAGGGTGTTCCCACATTTTTGCTATTGTAATAATGCTCCAATGGACATGAGAGTGCTAATGTCTCTTCAAGATTCAGGTTTCAGCTCTTTTGGGTCAGGATCCAGAAGTAGGATCTCTAGAGTATATGGTAGTTCTATTTTTAATTTTTTGAGGAACCTCTATACTTTTTTCCATAATGTCTGTACCAATTTCCATTCCTACCAATATCACACAAAGGTTCCAAATCCTCACATCCTCATTGACATTTGTCTTTTGTTTTGTTTTAATAATCAACCATTCCAATAAGAGTTCAGTGATAGGGACAGGAGGCAGGAGAAAATGAGGACTTGCTAATCAGTGGGTATAAAATTTCATTTATGCAAGATGGTTATGTTCTAGAGATTTGCTGTACAATATTGTACACTTAAAAATTGCTAAGGGGATAGATTTAAATATTCTTATCACAATAAAATAAAAAGTGAACAAAAACGTGTCTTTATATTTGCTTCTACTTCTCTAAAAAGAAGTAGAAATATATACACAAAAAACCTAGTAAATATGCTTGCAAAAGAGATGAGAAAGTTAAGGACTGTGGGACTGGTAAATGTGGATAGGGCAGGAGTGAGATATTTTGTGTATGCTTATTGTTAGTAGTAAGCCATATAAAACATATCTATAATATATTTTAAAATAATTTAAAATGCAAAATAATTTTGTTTTATCTTATGTTAGGAATTAAATGTTCTATCACTTCTAGATGAAAATTTGTAATTGTAATGAAATTTCTTGATGACACATCCATACAATGAGAATTAAAACTTACTAGAGTTGCTTAAGAAAGACATCAAGTAAAAACAAAAACAAAAACAAAAACAAACAAACAAAAAAAAGAAAGACATCAAGTAAACCCAAATATTTAGGACACATGCCCACCCAGAGTATATAATGATCTTGGTCTTGGTTTGAAAGCTAAGTGCTTTCTAAATTCCCTGCAATGACTTATTTTCTTCACCAGAGTTTACTCTTGGATATTTTCTGGCCAAAAGGCTCTCATCTTAAATCCAGTAGTCCTGAGGCAGAACATGGCAGCCTCTGCCCCATTCAAGTATGTTTTTAATGCAATAACAAAGAAAAGGATAAATCCATTTGAAATTCAACATTCTGGGGAAAATCTGGAGGTGGGTGGATAGCAGTTAGCCAGCTTTGACACAGAGCCAGAATCCCTAAGAGGGCACACCCTGATTATCTTTCCTTAGTCCCAGTGTGTTTGGGGCAAATACAGAAGTGTGTGTGTGTGTGTGTGTGTGTGTGTAATAATACTGGAGAAAACTGGATAGTGTGTGGAGTTAGAGCTTTTCTCTCATGAGGTTTTGATGAGAGATAATACGGACTTTCATAGTAAGATACTTCTTAAATATGACTTCATTCTTACCTAACATGCCAAAAGAATATTTCTGAGTGGTAAGCATAGGGGGATTTCCAATTATCCACTGGACCTTCTCACAGAACCATGCTGAAGCTTGTAGAGGGGAAGGCAAGTATCCTAAGGGTTCCACCTACGCTCATGTTCCCAAAATACCACCTGCACCTCCAGTGAACATGGCTCCCTTGCTGCAGGCTTTGGATTATTTTCCCAAAATAAAAGACACCCAACCCTTCATGGAATTTTTAGTCATTTCATTCCTAGGAGGATGATTCACCAGGAGAGAATTAGGTAAACATATAGGATAAAAAAAAAAAAAAAAGACCTGTTGCAAATATGCAGATGTTCCTAGGTGTCATCTTGATAACCAAACTAGTACTGAAGTACCTTTGAATGACTGTTATACTCCCTGTCTCATTGCCGACTGAACTTGTAGCAGCCATTTAACTTCATATGTTCATTTTCTGGATCACTGGAGCAATAGCTTGAACCTGCAAGCAGGCTTATGTGTGAATATGTGACATTTACTCCTCAGAGCTGGAACTGGATTTCAATCCAGGTAGCAAAAGTAAATGCGTTTGCAGCACAGCCTCGCCATTGAAAATATAAAGCAAAGATCTGTCCTTACTGGCCTCTGAAAGATCTAACACGTAATCTCTTTGAGATTCTGTTTCCTTATCTTCAAGTCCTGACATAACGAAGTCTAGGGACTGTAGGCGTTCATATGGCACCATACATGAAGGCAGTTCGCATCTATTTGACCTTTATGATTTTATACATCATATGCCATTACTCATTATTAATAATAACCATCATCATCGTCATCATCATCATCATCATTTGAACTGTGAAGGACTTTTAATGTATTTAATTCAAGTTTATTTTTTCATGGAAGAAGAAACCGACATCCAAGAGGTGTGGGGATTGCTTGGGTCAGTCATCTAACTAATGGCAAAATAGTAGTGTCTCGATCATAGGCTTACTAATTCCAGTCTAGAGTTCTTTGTGCCACATCATGTGACCTTACCATCATCATGGAGAATCACTCTAAGTTCTTAAAAAAAATATATATATATATAAATTTATATACACACATTGATATATGTGTGCGTATGCACACATACATATATATATTTGCACAGAAAATGAAAAAAAATTCTATTCAATTTCTGAATGACCTTTTATTTTTTGTAATTTTATATTTTATTAATTTTCTTACAATAAGCAATAGTCATTTTATAAGCACTTACCAGCAAAAAATAAACTTGTGTTGGTATTACCTCACCCTGTAGTTGTTTGCAAATTTCTTGAAAACAGAGAACAAATTAAGGAAGAAGATATAAAAGTACAATTATGCTAGACTCGTAGGCCAAGGAGATGAAGGGCTTTCCTGATTTTTTGTTTTGTTTTGTTTTTTTGTTTTACGCTATTCCTTCTAGTCACACATCTTCCTGGGTAACATTCCTGGAGAAAAAAAGAGCGAGAGAAAAATTTTGCCTTATTGCTTGTTCAGTCCAGCTCATTTCTAGTTGGATTTTAACTGGGCATATGGTAGGCATTAAAACACTTGTTGAAATGTCCTCCTTTTGTTAGCATGCTCTAAATCAGAGGGAGTCCAATCACTAACCTTTTCAGATGTGTTCATTTTTATGACATTACGCACAGAAGATAGATCTGACAATTATTTCATCATGTCTTATTTTAGAGAAGAGATATTAAACAACACAAATAGGACATACACCTGCCTTCATTTTTACTTTCGAGAAGGAAAGAGATTGAAAAACAAATTTATTTGAGTCCCAAACACATCAAGGCGTGTTTTAAAGAGCTGGATTCCCTTGAAGAATCAGGATGCACGAAGATAGTGGAGTCTTCCCCTAATCTGCTTAGGTGGATAACCATTCCTTCCTTGTCAAAGGTAGTTGGAGATCTTCATCTTCTGATCAAAGACCTAGATTTATATGTGAAGATGAAAGACTTCACCCTTTATGTTTAATCAGTGCTCCGCAACTTTCTGGGCTACCAGACTCTTGAAGATCTCTTTTTCTCTTAAGTCTGTGTGTGTCCATGACCATAAAAGGAAACAGTGAGAAAAAGAAAGGGATGTCCTGCCCTGAGAAAGTCTGCATGTTCGGGCTCTAACGTCCACTCTGTTGTTAGTTAATTGGTTGATTTTCAGCAGTGTGACTTTCAGCGTATATTTATTGAATGAAGAGTGATCTCTCTGGATTTCAGCTTCTTTATCTATAGAAGGGAATAAACAAGTGAGGTTCACCTCTGTGTACAGGAGATGGGGATGGCTTAGAGGGACCTAGAACTGGGGCAAGTGAAAGATTTTGTTTGTGAGTTCGTGGAATGGACACCGGGCTGACTACAGATATTAGAGCAACTCTACTCAGAACAGGTGTAAACGCTGGACTTCTAAGTAAGATTTTCTTCGATTAAGGGTTTGGCTGACAAAATAAATAATCTGGAGATCATTGTACCCTGTGAATTCTAGGTTTTTATCTCAGTTCTAAGATTCTTCTGTTCTAGTTATTATGATGGCAATTAAAGCGAACAATTGCTACATAACATAAATATTCTTATTTAAATATATAATCCAAAAATATGTCCCGTAGGGCATTGTGATGGTGTTTAACTTCTTCAAAGAGGAGTATCTTCTCATTTTAGCTTTTAACACCTCTAGACCATGGATGAGTCTGATAAAACAAGAGAACGTAAGTTGGTTGCCCAAGATCACATAGTAAGTTAGATTAGTGCCAGCATTCGGATCTCACTGTTTTAATTGCTGGGCAAGTTTGATTCCACCAACTGAGCTGGAAAATTAAAAGTGAGCATTTATTAACGCTGTATTAAAAGTTACTCTTACCAGACATGAATCTGTGGAGTCAAGACCTTCTGTGAAATTACCTCTTCTCTTTGACTCTAAAATTTACCTTAAACCAATCTTAATGGACTTCAACTTTCTTTTCCACTTTTTTTAAGATTCTTTAGTCTCTCTCGAGAGTCAGTTTGCTCTACAGAAGTGGCCTAAGTGCAAGGCAAATATCCCATTTAGCTTCTCAAGCTGAGACTCCCCCACTACGTATAGAGTCTGTGCATAGTTTAACAAGATTTCCACTGTAAATTTCCACAAAACCCCACAAAATATTTTGTCCCCATCTGTAATAACTCCAGGTTGTTTATAGAGGCAGGATAATCTGCAGAGTTACTCATATTTAGAAGTACTGAAAGAATGGTTGTAGAGGTAGTACATGGCTGATGTTCCCCAAGGAAAGAACTTAAGATACAACTCTTGCCCAGTTTAATCTTGGTGCCAACATACCCAGAGACTGTGTCTTTGAAATATCCCTGCCCAAGTAGTTAAAATAAATTAAGAGGTCTGCCTATTCCAGGAACGGTCCCTAAAATGACGATTTTTTTTCTTCATGTCCAGTGATTATGTTTTCAAAAAGGTGCTTTTAAAAACCACCTTTTTGCTAACGAAATGCATAATCTGTCCAAAAACAAGGCTGTGGCTTAGCAGGTTGTTCTACTCGGCTTTCCAGCTGAAGGTAAACAGGATGCTTTGCTTAATTTTCCCTATTTTTCTTCATTTACAGTCATGCCATACTGTCTCCTCCCTCATAGCCCGAGGCAAATTCAGATGGAGCCACATCAATGTGGTCACACCAAGAAAAAAATCCATTTCTCCTCCTTGAGTTTAGGATAAAATCCCAAAAGAGAAAGAGTTAAAATAAAGAAGCATACTTGTATGTGCTGGAACTTTACTTGTGGAATAATATGGAAGAGGTGCTAATGCTGAGAATCAATTCTAGGGAAGTTAACACAGAACATAGGTTACAGAAAAATTCCGATGCGAAAAATCCAGAACCGACCATAGCTGAAGTCTGAGTACTGTTTGAAAGTTGGTAGTTGATACTCATAGGAAAGAACAATTAACATAACCTTGAGATCGATTTGTGTTAGAAGATTAATTTCTGACTTGGTTATGAGCATTAGTGTCATAATACCTTCACTGTGCCTGATTCTTGGATGTTGTATCTTGTGGAAATGCGTGTTGATGGGATGCCGATGCTTTGCTAAAGCAAAATCTATGATCATCGTCTTGTATTTAATCTTAAAAATAAGTGCATCAGCAGATACATAATTTCATACTCTTTTTTTGAATTAGCTATATCCCTTAGTCAAATAATATTTTTACTTATTTTTAAGCTTTTCATGTACACACGCACTAGTAGGAAAATGGGTCTTTGTTATACTGATATTTTCATTACCCTAAACATATTTTTAAAGTACTGCTTGTTATTTACCCTCATACTTAATATAAATCACAAAATTTACCAAGATAAAAATGCCAACGCATGCAACTGTCTCTAGTTCTTAAATTGTAATTGCTTCATAACTTTATCTTGCTCTTCATTTTCTTTTACTCATATTGTGCAACTTCAGCGTTCCATAGGCAGGGATTAAGCCATCAAAGTAGACGACCTCATCTTGGAGTTGTACTTTCATAGGGCTGACCACTGTTCTGATAGGACCAACACGATGCCTGTCGATCTTAAACTTGCATGCTCATTTCACGTCTAATGAATGTCTACAAACCTGTCTGTTAATAGAGTAAAAGAAAAAAAGAAGCTGCTCACAAAACTTCAAGAGGACTTTAAAGTTTTAAATTCCTGTTTAAAGTTAAGCTTCTAAATAAAATAAAATAAAGTTAAGCTTCTTCTTTGTTTCCTTGGGGGAAATATTCAATGAAAAATAATAGAGAAATTTGCACAGGCAGCGGTGCCGTGGACAAATACAGCCATACCCAAAAGCATTTCTGGAGATGCAGAACTTCTACAATGGCCACATTTCAGATGTCAGTAAGAACATTTGTCATCAGAAATAATCACTTCACGTTTAAAATTTTGTGCCTTGGGGGTTGCTCAGTGCATTAAGCTCTGAATGAAAATTGAGTAAGCCAGTGATTTGAACCCATTCAAACGAAAAAGAAAAAAAAAGAAAAACACCGTGATTATTTCAACGATGGATCAAACTCTGGGCTTTAAGACCAAGTCCCTATCTTAAGCTTTCTACACAATGCTCCTATGTGGTCGACTAAATCCAAAAAAGTGTCCAGTTTCTCATAGTGCTCTAGGCATCTAGGTCTGGGTAGATTAACTTTCCATTCATGAAATGTTTCATTCAGGTGTTCAGGAATAGTGCAGGAAAAATAAATGAAAACTTAATATGTATTTGCATCGAGTCATTTTACCATCAATAACCTGGACTTTACTGGAAAATTAGAAAGACAAACTCTAAAATTGTTTATATTCTTTACAAAAATATGCTCTCCATATTTAGGAACCCTGTTCATGTAGTAAAATGAATGTATACCTTCTGTTTCCTCTACCATACCCAGACTGAACCTTGCCTATCATGTTTAGATACATAGCAGCGTACTTTAAATATTATCCATGTTTCAGTTGTATCTTTTTAGTTGTAAGTAAAAAGCATCTCCTACAGTTACTGCCTGCAAGGGCCCATATTCTTTTGCAGTATTTCACATTATTTCCTAGGTTACCCTCCTGTGATGTATGTTTTCTGGATGAACTTTCTTTCACTCCTAATATTATAATCCATCTCTAAATTCATGTTGCCTGAGTAAGGGAATACTTTAAATATTTGTTGCCCTTGCTATTGTTCCTTTGTTCCTCTTTTTTTTTTTTTTGCAGAAGGGAAAAACCAAAACTCTCAGTGTTGAGAAAAAGGAAGACTTCCTTATGTTATTAGTATTGCTAGTTATAATTAGTATTAGTAGGTTTTTTTAGTATTAAGACCAACAAGCCTTTACTGCGTGTAGGATCTGAGGGGGAAGGGACTTCTACTTGCATATGAGAAAAATAGAAACTGCAAGAGGATCCCCCTAGAGAAAGGAAAAGTTGGTTTTTTTGGGGGGGGAGGGAAGGAAAAGTTGAGTGTGTAACTATTTTAAAAATCTGATATTTGAATAGATGTCATATAAAATGGTTCTATCCACAAGGATGGCGAGCCATCCATCACCCCTCATTACATCATTCCAATTACACCAGTGTAGTTGATTTCACCAGGGCTCAGTTAGGTTTTTGCAAGACTTTGCTTCAGAAAACTAGTGTGTTATTTAGTGGCACATCTGTCCACAAAAGTGCCCAGGAAACGAAATGGTGCTGCCAAGGAATGCCGTCACGAGAGTCCTCGTTCCCGCTGTTGAGGCAGTCACCTAATCCTAATCTCAGTCCTAGTATTTCACTGATGTGTGCGTGGCTTTCACGTTACTGATACATCTCCTGCTCCTAGGATAGAGCTTAGTATATGCAGTCAAAACAGTCTTAGGCTCTTTAAAAAAAAAAAAAAGATGAAAATAAGAACTCTCACTAATTGGAAACTATTAAGCCGGAAGAAAAAAACCAGACCACTTACTGCAAGAGAACAGCTTCTTTAATGTTCAAAATATTTCGTATCCACCTGTGAGAACAGGGAAGCTGGAAGGATTATACAGCTTCACCCCTCTGCGTTTAAGGATGGCTGAAATCAGCAGTTCTTTCCCATTCTCTTCCTTCAGTCAGAAAACCATCCTTGGCTAAATTACCATTCATTTCTCCATAATCCCCTATTTTAATTTTTTTTTTTAATTTATGATAGTCACAGAGAGAGAGAGAGAGAGAGAGAGAGAAAGAGAGAGGCAGAGACACAGGCAGAGGGAGAAGCAGGCTCCATGCACCGGGAGCCCGATGTGGGATTCGATCCCGGGTCTCCAGGATCGCACCCTGGGCCAAAGGCAGGCGCTAAACCGCTGCACCACCCAGGGATCCCCAATAATCCCCTATTTTAATTCTGTTCTCCAAAGGGGGGAAAAATAAAACAAACCAAAACCCCATGCACATTATACTAATAAACAGATTTTTAAAAGTACTCAGTCCAAAAACAGGACATCAGCATCATCATAATCCCTCACTTTGAATTAAATTCCGTTGAAATATTGACAGTCCCTTTTTTTTATTTTATTATTTTTTTTTGACAGTCCCTTTATCTGAGAGTCAGATGTGGAATTATCCTACAAGTAACTCATCTGTTGCTTCCAGCACCCTGGCCTGAGGCTTTTCCTGTTTCTGCCTGCAGTCAGACCTTTACCACTGCTGCACCGGATCCTCTAGATTCATCTGGATGTGGCCCCTGACCTCCCTGACTCCATCACCAGGCACTAGCCAAGGACCTTCTGTTTGGGGAGTAGGGATGCATATTCCCTGCCCTTTATCTCTGGAAAGAGCAGTGTGAGCTGGTAGGCTTTCGGTTTTGAATTGCTTGTGAAAAGGGCACTGAAAAATGTAAACACGAGCAGCTGCGGGAGCCTCCTTCTGTCCAGGAAGCATTTAATTTGCTTACACTGGCCCATTGGCAGCCCAACCTGCGGAAAGTGCCTATTCTCCTTTTCGAATGTCACGGTGCCGACCGGCTGACGGTTTTTTGTCAGTCAATCCTGCCACCTAAATCACTTCTTTGTATCTGAACCCAGGGGGGAAAAGTAGCACTAAGGGAATGAGCGAGGATGTGGTTATCATGAGATAATCAGAACCCTGGGGAGCTCAGACGCACCTGTGCTCTTCTGTCTTGGGCCCAGGAGGGTGATTAAGGCAGAAAGCCCGCTCCCTGTCTCCTTCACCCCATCACCCTCTGATACAGCCTGATCCACCGGCCTCTTTACCTGCATCCCCTGATAAAATCAGCTCACCTTGCACCCATGACCACGTCCCCCAAGGAGAAGTGGCAAAGAGCACTGGAAGCCATAGACTGGCAAGGATTCACCCATAAGACCCCATGGCAAGGGTGGTGTCAGGTGAGGGTAAAGGCCATTGGCCGGTGTCACTGGGATTTACCCTGCCCATCACACCTGCTCCACCTGGGGCAGGCCACCTTGGGGGGGGCAGAGCTGTTGGAGACCAAATCCCCCTCCATCAGTGAAATCACTCCGTGGAACAGGAAAGACAAGAGCGCTCTTTATTTCCTTTGGGTCCAAACCTGTTTTGCCTCTGAGCCTTGGGTCACGAACAACTTTTATGCCAGGTGAAATGGAGTGTTTACAGGCATGGAAAAAAAATTTAAAAAGAAGACGAAATTTTTTTATTTTATTTTATTTTATTTCCCTTCTCCACACTAAATGCGTTTCATTACAGCAGACTTCTCAGGCCATATGCCAGAAATCTCACATACGAAGGAAAACTAGTTAAAATAAAACAAAACCAATCCCACCCATTTTGATTTCAACGTGGAAAAACTCTTTCCATGTGGGTCAGTTATAAAATAAAAGTTCCGAGCCACACCAAGTGAACCTGATGTGTACAGAGGATTTGGGGGGATTCACGCTCATTCCCTCCTTCCTAGGGGGGAGGTGGCCTTCTCCGCAGCTGCTCTGTCGCCAGCCCAAGTGACTTGGCCGCTGAGGTGGTCTGCCTATTATGTGCAATAACTGAGCTGTGGCTGTATGCTTAAATCTGAGATATGTTTCCCCAAACACACAGACCAGTCAATGCAGTAGAAGAGCACAAGGGAAATGTGTATCCTTTCATGAATTGTGGGATTCCTTGATAATCTTTTAATCATTTCGATGCCCAGTCTGGCTGGAGAGAGGGGTCCGAAATGCAAATCGGTTGTAGGTGGATTTTTTTTAAATGCAAATATTGGGGATCCCTGGGTGGCTCAGTGGTTTGGCACCTGCCTTAGGCCCAGGGCATGATCCTGGGGTCTGGGGATCGTGTCCCACATCAGGCTCCCTGCATGGAGCCTGCTTCTCCCTCTGCCTGTGTCTCTGCCTCTCTCTCTCTCTCTCTCTCTCTCTCTCATGAATAAATAAATAAAATCTTTAAAAAATAAAATAATAATAATAATAAATGCAAATATCATCTGGGAGGAGTGAGAGGGTCTTAAAAAGTGGTTCCCGAGTTAAGGCTTGGGATAGGTGTTAAGTCAAAGGACATGAGTGGGGCGGAGGGCTCAGAGTGGGAGAAAACAAATTGGTCTTTTGGTGAATGCATGATTTTCCCTCACAGTGGTTGAGTACTGTCAAGTCTCCATATCCCCTGCAGCAGCTGGTATTACCAGACTTTTCTTCAGTTTTGCCAATCTGATAAGTGTGAAAAGATATCCTGCTATTTTGCATTTTCCCAATTATTAGAGCATGTGAGCCTTCTCTCATGTACTTATTGGCCATTCAGAAATCCCCTTTTGTGAATTACTTATTACAGTAATTTGCTCATTTTCTATTAATTTTGTTTACTTAAAATTTTTTTTTCAGCACATATGTGTAAATTTTTCTAGTAACCTTTATCCACAGCTGACTCATCCACACTAATTTGCAATCATTAACTTATCATATAAATTCTCTTATGTACATGGATCAATCCTGGGCTCCCCAAACCATTCCTTGGATTGGTTTGTCCATTTCTATGGAAATTCTCTTATTTGTAAGATCCTCACGTAGTATGCAATTTGTTGTTGTTAAAATATATCTAAGAGAGCCTGTGAGTGACTAATGGTGAAAAATCTCCTTCCAGCATGTTTTTACATGTTTTTTTTTTTTTTTTTTGCTGGAGCTTTAAGGATTAAAGGATTAATTATTGATATCTTGTGCCTTAATTTTTCTTGTACAAATTTTGATTAATTCACACTTTTTTCTTTAAAAGTATCCATTTGAGGGATGCCTGGGTGGCTCAGTGGTTGAGCGTCTGTCTTCAGCTCAGGGTGTGATCCTGGAGTTCTGGGATCGAGTGTCACATCAGGCTCCTGCAGAAAGCCTGCTTGCTTCTCCCTCTGCCTGTGTCTCTGCCTCTCTCTCTGTGTCTCTCATGAATAAATAAATAAGTAAATCTTAAAAAAAAAGTATCCATTTGATCTAAAATTTCAATATTCCCAGGAAATGGTATTGTATATTTTCTGATCTTTGTAAAATTCTTGATCTGTAGTTTTATTCATATTTTTATAGCTGAATTTGTGTATTTTTTTATTTCTCTCCATTTTTTTTTCCTAACTAATCTTTCGAATGATTTGTCTATTCAAAAAGTAGTTTTAATTTTCTTGATTCTTATTATGGAGGACTTTAAATTCAAACTGAATTAATATGTTGAAGCCATTTAGTAATGCCCTGAAAAAAAAATAAATCAAATAAGATCTAGTAATGCCCTGCAGAGATTAAGTAAGCAATCATTGCAAGCTTTTTTTTGTTATAGTAATTTCTCCTTTATATTTCTAAATGCATTAATGACTGCTTTTATTTTTAGAATTTCTCCTTTTGATTTTATTTATATTTCCTTTATTTTTTTCAGCTGAATGCTAGCCTTCATTTTTATCAGTTTTAGTATTTATCATGTGAATTTTTCTCTTAAATATTTAATTGAATCTCACAAATGCTAACCTATGGTTTGCATTTTATTAATAGACATTTCATTACTATATAAATTTCCATTAATCTTGGATTTTATTTTCGGTTTTAGTCAAGTTTTTTTTGTTTAATATTTTATTTATTTACTCATGAGAGACACAGAGAGAGAGAGAGAGAGGCAGAGACACAGGCAGAGGGAGAAGCAGGCTCCATGCAGGGAGCCCAATGCGGGACTCGATCAGGACTCCAGGATCAGGCCCTGGGCTGAAGGTGGTGCTAAACCGCTGAGCCACCCGGGCCGCCCAGTCAAGTTTTTATAGATTTTTATTTCCTTGCTTGTTTTTTTTTTCTATTTAATTTTGTTACCATATCTTTTATCTTGATGAGGAAATGTTCTCTGTCCTACTGTCCTATTTTCACTTCCTTGGAATTTCCTAAGATTTTATGGTGGCTTAATATACTATCAATTCTGAGTATCACATAGGCCCTTGTAAAGGCTTCTTTTCTTTGTCCTGAATCTAGAGTTAAGCGTGCGCGCGTGCACACACACACACTCTATTAGATCTCCTTATTTATTTTTTCTAGAGTTTTTAATTTTCTTATTATTGATCCTCATACTTGACAGGACAATGGGAGAGATAAGTTGCCATCTACTCCTATTGGGATTTTGTGTACTTTTAGTATTTCCCATAGCTTTTGTCTTCAGACTTTTGCCAGTATGTTGTGTGGTGCATGTGACTCATACCTATTAGATATTCATTGTGGATTGAGAGTTTTCATGTTCACTATGTAGTCATTTTAATGTCCTTTCCTCTGAATCCACCTCTGTTTACAGTAAAATCAGAATCCTTATTTCCTTTGAACATTCATTTGTTGGTTAATCTTCACTCCACATTTTTATGTTTAGGCCCATCCCACCATCCCTCTACATCTTCTGTTAAATCCCTCTGTGTTGGTGTCATGTTGGGTAATGCAGAGTTGCAGGGGGCACTGAGCTCTACAGTACAGAGCTATAATCTAGTCTGGGAAAGGCTTTTATTTCCTTTCCTGCCTTTACATTTTTATAGAATTTACATCTGTTGATAAAGTCTGAGAGTTCAAGCAACGATCTAAGTTATACTCTCCATAGGTATTGCTGCTGCCTGCTTTTTTCCCCTAATTTTGTTGTGTGTTGGGTGGCTCCTTCTCATTATTCCAAAGTCTCACTAGCTAATTTTCCCTCTTGTGGACTCTGCAATCAGAATGTACATATTCCTGTCAACTCCCCCTTCTAGAAAATACTGATGGGGCAACCAAAATACTCCATTTGCTCTTCTTTTCACTTGACCTCTTTTTTTTCATCCCTGCACTGTTACTAAAATGTAACAAATGTACAAAATTATTTTTGTAGTTCCTTTAGTACTTGCATTCATACTTATAAATATAATTTTACATTATTATTTGTTTCATATACTTTAATTTGTATCTTTTAAACTCCAGGTATAAAAAAAATCAGGATATGATGGGTATCTCGTAATTGTTATCTCTGTTCCTCTTCCAAATTTTGATTTTTTTGATGTGTTGTCTTGATCATACACACACACATACTTATGTACACTGTATTATATATGTCATACTCTGTATATATACTATATAGGCAAAACTCATTTTATTGCACGCTGCTTTATTGTGCTTCACAGATATTGACTCTTTTACAGACTGAAGCTTGTGGCAACCTGTGTTGAGCTGCATTTGCTCTCTTCATGTCTCTGTATTACAGCTTGGTAGTTCTTGCAATATTTCAAACTTTTTCATTATTATTATATTTGTTATGGTGATCTGTGATCCGTGATTATGACTTGCTGAAAGCTCAGATCACGGTTTGCACTTTTTAGTGATATTTTTGAATTAAGGTATATACTCTGCTTTCTTAGACATAATGCTATTCTATGCTTAACAGACTACTGTATAAACATAACTTTGATATGCACTGGGAAACCAAACAATTTATTTGACTCCCTTTATTGCGATGTTTGCTTTATTGCAGTGGTCTGGAACCCAACCCGTTATATCTCCAAGGTATGTGTGTATTTATATATACATGTAGTGTGTATATACACACACAAGGTACGTAGTATATATATCATATAATATACCATATATCCTACCACATATATATAGATTGACAGATCATTAGATATATATAACATTTATATTATCTAATTTATAATCTTTAACTCTGTACCCATTCTAAACCCATTGTCGTTGCAGCTTTAGGCTGGCGGTTACCTGGCTGACACTTCTGCAGAATTTTTCCTGTTGTTGAGTGTTCCTCCAGCCATTTCTTCAAAGAGTGTTCCTCCAGCTCTAGGGAAATACTTTCCCTGAGTTCCTCCATACTCAGCAGTGTCTGCCCATTTCTTTTACATCAAACAGCAGTCTTCACATAGATGCATGCCATTTATTTATTTATTTATTTATTTATTTATTTATTTATTTATTTATGCATGCCTGTCTTTACACAGAGAGACAATCCTGGCTGCCTTTTTATTATTATATATTGTCTGTGTATGTTGTGAATTGTCCATGGACCACTTACTGCTGGACGCATTTTGGAGGTGGGGGCTGGGGGGAAGAGACAGGGCTGTGTTACCTGGTAGATACAATCCTCAGTGATGAACAGTAAAGCTCCTATGACCTTGTGTGTGCACGTGTGTGTGTGTGTGTGTGTGTGTGTGTGTGTGTATGAGAGGGAGAGAGGGAGAATGCCATCTGCAGGGCTGCTTACAACTTAAACTCTCTGCTCCATATTCCACCTCCTTTGCTGACTGCTTCCTGCACCTATGGGGTATAGATCTGGATGTTTCCCTATTCATTCTAACCCCCCCACCCCCACCCCCCATCTCCCCGAAGTCCTGTTTTGCCAAACAGACCCAAGAAGTCCCCATTGCCAATGCAATTACTCAGTTTTAATTGTACCAAACAACAGATAAGGGTTATTCCTTCCAGGGTACCCACCTACTGTGGAGAGCCGTGTCCTCCTGCCTTTGTCGGATGTAAAGTGGGTGCAGGTGTGTGCTCCGGCTTCCCGGGTCCCTGTCTGATGATCAGTGCAGTCGGCAGCCCTTGAACATCCATTGTGGTTCCAGGTTACAGATGCCTCTTTGTTTCCTTGAGGATGATGCCTGTATTCATTTCTTTCTTTCTCACTCTTGTGTTGGGGTGATTTCCAAGAAGCAAAAAAAACATACTTGTCTCCACCCTGATATCTTAAAACTGGAATTTCATTCCACTGATTTGGGTTTGTAGTATTTTAGTGATTCAGTTTTAAGTATTTTGCAATCTGTGTTGTGTTTTCTTATATGTGTTCACGACACATATAAAAGTTTAATTTTTAGTTTCTGAACAAGTAGGTTTAGGGGCTACTTTTAAAGCCATTTCTACTTGTATTTCACCGTAGTTAAAGAAAAATGGTTTGAAGTAAGATTTTACATGTGTTGATATTCTTTTTGGCCTAGAGACGTTTTTTCTTTTTCATTTTTTCTGTAAATATTTTATGAGAGCTTGAAAGTGACAAATCTTTTTAAAAGTTGGGTTCAGAGATTCATATCGATCAGGCTTGTTAAGTACACCTTTTCAAATCTTGTGATTATTGTTTTTGCAATCAAATCTTTATTTAGAAAAAATAGTTTAAGATATTCTGAATATAATTATAGATTTGTCATTTTCTTTTTGGTAGTCTGCCCATTATCGCTCCATGTATTTCAAGGCTTATTTCTAAGTTTATACTAATTTGTATTATTGTAGTTTTTAGTGTCATTATTATTATAATTATTAATGATTAAAAGCAAGTTCCTTGTATCCTATGCATGCTACTCATATTAAAATTTATTACTTAATATTAATGTTGCTATACAAGCTTTCTTTTGCTTATTATATATTTTTCATCTATTGTTTCAAACATTTTTATATCATTAAGTGAATTTTTTCCTAAATGTTGTATTTAGGAGATGTTTGCTTTTAATAGGCAAAATTAATCTATTCAAATTTATTTTGATTACTGATGTATGGATTATTTTCCATCATGTCATTTTGTATTTATATTTAGTCATTTTTCATTTCTTTCCTGATTTTGTAGATTAATTTTTTAAAAAACTATCTTGTTCCCCTACTGTTTTAAAAGTAGGGGAACAAAACAAAATGCTTTGTAGGTGCCCTTGGTGGCTCAGTCAGTTAAATGTCTACCTTCGGTTCAGGTCATGATCTTGGGGTCCTGGGATGGAGTCCAGTCAGATTCTGTGCTAAGCGCAGAGTCTGTTTGTCCCTCTTTCTCTCTCTGTGCTCCCCAACTCCCCCCCCCCCGACTCATGCTCTCTCTCTCTCTCTCTCAAATAAATAATACAATCTTTTTTAAAAAGTTATGCTTTGTATTTTCTTAATTCTCTAAGGAGTACCCTTGAATTTTAGCATGCATATGTAATTTTATATTTTTCCAACAAAGCTCACAATTTTTCAGTCTGTATCCTTATCATCAGCAAGAATATTAGATAACTCCTCCAGGACTCTAGGCTTTATGCACGAAACCCAATTCATAATTCATTGGGATTATATTTATATTATATAATGCTGGAATCGATTCTATTTCTCTCAATATTAAAATCTTATTTCCTAAGTTCTTCAACTCCAGTGCATAATATTGTTTTAAACTTCTCATTTCTGAAACTTAAGGATTTACCTGTCTGTCATTACTTTGTGTAGCTTTTGCTATATTTTAGAAAACATTTATGCACATTTAATATGTGTGTATAGGGTGCTTTCTTCAT
Source organism: Vulpes vulpes (assembly GCF_048418805.1). Taxonomy (NCBI): domain Eukaryota; kingdom Metazoa; phylum Chordata; class Mammalia; order Carnivora; family Canidae; genus Vulpes; species Vulpes vulpes. The sequence goes on from NC_132781.1 coordinate 9,129,869, forward strand.
ATTCTTATCCTCATTTCCTTTCCTTGTGTGTCCTGCAGATAATTAACATCCCACTCTCTGGGCATAAGAAAGTTCTAAGTTGTAGAATTTGCCCATTCCCATGGTGTAAATACTCCTACTGCAGTCAGTGTCAAGGTACCAATACAACATGAACACAGTCTCAAAATTTCTGAATGTTTAACTATCAACTCTTGCAAGGGCAAGTAATAGTGAGCTAGCTTTAGTAGACCACTAGCTAGATAGCTCTAGTACACTATTGTTAAATTACCATGCCATTAAAGTCTGAGAAACTCTGCTTTTTTAATTCAGTGGAATTGTCACTGGACTCAGGACTGTCATTTTTATCTGCATCCTTGTGGTTCAGAGTCAGTGGACCACATATTGGCAATCATATTCTTTGGTGTCAGCAAGAAGGTAGGTTACCTTTAATGGGTAACAATATTTTAGTTGTTATGCACTGGCATTTTGATTACTCTTTTAAGCATCTTTCTCCTAAAATCCCAGCTTTACTATGTCACAAAACCTCCATTTTTATTCACCTCAATTAATAAAACCACCCTCTCCTGAGTTTGCTAGAGATTGAATATTTCTTTCCCCCCCAAATTCATATGTTGAAACCCAGTCCCCAGTATGAGGGCATTTGGAGGTGGGGCCTTTGGGAGATGATTAGGTCATGGAGGTGGAGCCCCCATGGAGGGGAGTAATGCCTTTATAAAAGAGACTCCGAAGGGCTCCCTCACTCCCTCTGCCATGCAGAGTCACTGCATGAAGACAGATGTCTATAAACCAGAAAGTAGGCTCTCACCAGATGTCAAATCTGCAGGTGCCTTGATCTTGGTTGGACTTGCCAGCCTCCAGAACTGCAAGAAATAAGTTTCAGTTGTTTACACACTACCTAGTCTATGGTATTTTGTCACATCAGCCCAAACATACTAAGACATTGCTTAAGCCAAAAACATTAAACATCATCCTTGATTCCTCTGCATCTCTTATTTACAATAATCCTAAATCATATTTTCCAAGTATTCTGCTTCTTTCCATTCCCATTACAATCACCCTAATCAAAACTGCCATTAATGGTCATCTGTATCTGCACCATTCTCTATTATAATTACTTGCCATATGAAGCCATTGAACACTTAAAATATGGCTAGTCTAAACTGGGTGTTGTAAGTATATACTGGATTTTAAAAGCTTAATACCCAAGGAAGAATGTAACATATCCCATTAATACTTTCATATATTGATTGCATGTTGATATGAGAGTATGTTGGATAGTTTGGGATAAATTAACCATATGATTAAAATTATTTTCCCATTTCTTTTTCTCTCCTTTTTAAAAAATATTTTAGTTATTTATTTGAGAGAGAGAAAGCACGAGCAGGGGCAGAGGGAGAAGGAAAAGAAGACTTCCTGCTGAGCAAGGAGCCCAACACAGGGCTGAATCCCAGGACCTGGGACCATGACCTGAGCTGAAAGCAAACACTTAACCAACTGAGCCATCCAGGTGCCCCTGGTTTCTTTTTTCTTTAATGTGGGTATAAGAAAATGAAAAATTATATATGTGGGTTGCATTATATTTCTATTGACCTAAAAACACTGGCCTAAACCTTTGCAATAGGTTCCTAAATAGTTTCTTGGCTTCCACTTTTGCCCCCCACCCCACCTGCTCTACCTACCGCCTGGTCACTAGACCATATGTGATCTTATAGAATTGTGAATGAGATTATGTCACTACCTGATCCAGTACCTTCTCATTTTACTTGAAATAAAACCAACTCTCCTCATCATGGCCTTATTCATGATGGGTTCATATGAGATCTAACCTCAGACTAGGCTTTGAAACATAACTAGCCCTGTGGTAGGTTGCCTTTTCTGGTCTTCTAGTAGTTCTCATCAATATCATTCCTGCCTCAAACTTTTGCATTTGCACATCTCTCTACCAGGAAATATCTTTCCCTCAGAGCTTGTTATGACTCACCCTTCCTCATCATTCAACTCAAATGCTACCTCTTTGCTTTTTTTTTTTTAATAAAGGTCTTCCATAACCACCAAATATAGAGTGGTTTAGATTTATATTAGGGACATGGAGCTATATTACTTGAACTTGCCTTGTCATCTTCAAGGGAGGTTTAACTAGGTCAAATTATTTTTATGTATTTTTTCCAATAAAAACTAAGTTCCATGAGAATAAAGATCTTATACCTCACTTCCTATACATATATGTCCTCAACAAAGAATCACTGAATGGATGATAGAATAGAGTTAGGCAGTCCTGAATTCAAATGTGAACTCTATCACTTATTAGTTAAGTAAAATTAAGAAGTGTTCTTTATTCCATTTGAGCCTTTTTCTTCTTCTTTTATTTTATTTATTTATTTATTTATTTATTTATTTATTTATTTATTTTTATTTGAGCCTTTTTCTATTTCTCATTAATATGAGATAAATGTTAAGCATAGTGTTTGGCCCATAGCCTGTGTTTACTATGTTGTAGGTATTGCTAGAATTATTATTTTTTAGTATTACAAATGTTACAACAATTAATGTGTGGAAGAATTGTCACAAAGACAAATGCATGAAATTTGTGTGTTGTCACCTTTTGGGAAAAGTTGCTTATGACCTACTTCAGGAGACACAGTCGCATTTTTCTTCTTTCATGGAAGTTTCATTTGCTGAGTTCACTGAAATTGTGTCACTGTTATTTTGGAGATACAGTCAAAGACTCAAATATTCTTGATTTAAAAATTTACATTAGATTTCTACTAGAATACGAATACCTAAGGTATGACTCAGTCATACAAAACATAAGACACACACACACACACACACACACCCCTCCAAGCTTCAATTAGGAAAACTGTAAATAAGATTGACTGAATGTGGCTTATTTAGAAGCACAAAGCATATTACCTATTCTGAAAAATTTAGGAGCAAAGTAAGCTCTTAAACAATATTTCATCCCAAATCACCTAAACATATTTGATCCGTAGATTCTTTTCTGTTCTTTTTACTCTTTTACTTAACTTGGCTCTAAGTTGTAAGGGATATCCTTTGGGAAATGAAGACTTGAAGTAGTTCTCAAGATTCTGTGAATCACAAACGAAAGTGAAAAGGAAGTAGGCTGAACTTTGTGCAGTCCAACTTCGACTTGGCTGATGATAACTCATATTCAGTGCTACTTAAGACCAAAATAAAAACCAAAACAAACAACAACAATTAAAAACCATGGCTTTGTGGAATGTACCAACGCTTTACCTGAATCAAAGGAGAGAGAGCTTATCATAGTGTTTGGGGGTAGGATTTTTGCTGAAGAGCAAATCCCAAGTGATGGCCTGAATCCAAAACATGAGAGCAAGACCAGAGATGAGATCAGAACCAGAGCCTCAAATCCAAGACCACACAGAACTAGAGATGAAAGTGAAAGGAAGCAGCCCAAGACTTTTGCTTTCGATAGGAATGCTGTATCAGAGACTTCCGTTTGCTGGTAGCAGAGTCAATCAGCCTGAGTTTAAAGTATGGGCTCAGGGCAAACTCATCATTTCAGGCACATATTTCTCCCTAACATCCAAATGAAATCAATCTTGACTCAACTGGGAAACCTCTTCTTGTTCACACCTCTACAGATTACAAAATAAACATTTTAAATCATCTGTTATGATGCCTATACATTGTCATCTCTTAGCTTTTGCATTTTTCAACTTAAATGAAGACAACCACTTTAAGCTTTATTCTGAAGAAGTCATACAATTAGACAGTTTAAACCACTGAGAAACATGCTCTTGTATATGTGAAATTTTTCAAGCTTAAAAATTTGATATTTCCCAGCTACTCATCTCTAATTTATGATGGTTAATAGTTTGCTTGGGAATTTTAAAATATCAACTTTTTATTCTGGAAAGAACTGAAGGCATTTTATTTTTCCTAAATTCTCTATATCCTGTTCTGCTTGCCTGGACTGAAAAAAAAATCAGACAAATACTGCAAGAAAATAAAATTTTATTTTGGAATCATTCAACTTTTGGCCCAAGTTCTACAAAAATTATGGGCTCAATCATTTGAGGAAGTGTAACACTAAGGAAATCTGCCAGGGTCAATGTGCTGTGTATCTTACTCATCAATTTACAATTGGACAGAAACTTACCTGGAGTGTTCCTGCTGACAAGATTACGCCTACCCCAGTTTTCAAAGTAGACTCTGATGTTAGATTTTTTTTTTTTTAACTGATTGGTGCTATCCCATCCACCATTTCTAAATTCTTTAAGCCTGAAGGTTTCCCAGCATTCCTGGAGGGATGATTGGCTTGGATGAAGGAAAAGAATAATTGTTACCTGAAAATTTCAAGAAAGCGGTCAAGAAAATGCTATTGTCTCACATACCGTGAGAAATTATGCATATATTCTGTAACTTAGACCCACACCCTTGGCTCTTTGTAAAAAGTCTGTTAGAGTCTGGAAACATTCAGGAAAAGGAAGAGAATATAGAATGATTTGGGATGTTGGCTTTTTAAAATAAATCCTTCGTGTGTCTCCTCCAAGAGAGAACAAAATAAACCCAAATTGTCAATTTGATGACATATCCCAAAGGATCACTCAAAAGAGCTGTTAGTGCCTCTCTTCAACTACATCCCAAAAGACAGATGTAGACGGTTACCCTTGCCTACAGTTTCAAATCAACAGGAAATGGAAAGCACCAGATAAGGTCTACATCATCTTTTTTACTATTGAGGATCTGTGATATAAGAATTCTCCTAGATTAAATTTGCTAACTGGACACCATATGCTAAACCTGATTTGGATATAACATGCATAGCCCACTTTTGTGAAGCCTGTGACATATAAAGAGAAGTATATAAAACATGTATGTACGGCTTAAAGATAAAACAAAATGGGCATTTATTACCCATCATGCTGTTTAATAAAGAAAACATTACTTTAAAAGCCTCCCAAACCCCCTATGTGACCTTCCTAGATTGCATCTTCTTCTATGGTAGACAGAATAATGACCCTACAAAGACATCCATGTCCTAACCCTTGCAATCTAGGAAAATGTTACCTTACAAAGCAAAAAGAGACTTTGCAGATGTGATGAAGTTGAGATGCAGAAAGCCTGGATTATCCAACTGGGCATAGTGGCATCACAGGGTCTGTATAAGAGGTATGCAAGAAGACTGGGAATCGGAGTCAGAAAAAGAAGATGTGATGATGATGATGTCAGAGGTTCGAGTGATCCAGCGGATGCAAGCAGCCCCTAGAAGTTAGAAGAGGAAGAGACTTCTCTCCTGAAACCTCCAGAAAGAACATAGCCATGCTGACTTCTTGATTTTATACTTCTCACTTCTAGAACTGCGAAAGAACAACATTTTCTTGTGGTAAGCCACTAAGTTTTTGGCAATTTGTTATAGCAGCCATCAAAAACTAATACACCCCCCCTTCCCTGGAAGTAACCACTGTCCTCCCTCTTGTGATAATCATTCATTCACTTGCTTATTTGTTTGGTTTTAAAGTTGTACCACTAATGCTGTGTCTTTAATATGCCAGTAAACTTGCAAACCTGAGTAGCGAGCACAATCTTAGCTGTTAGAAAGACAGGGTGTGATTGCTCTGTTATGTGAGAACTCCACGAAGAAAATAAACTGAGCAGTAGCTCTGGTTTCAGTTCCCTGAGAATTTACAAAATCTTCTGGGGAAATCAGCAGGCAAGTTCATGAGTAAGGCTTGAGTAACCCAAGACTCACCGGGCTGGTGCACCTGGTGTGGTTATAGTATGAGTACTAACTATCTCAATATCTAAATATGAAAATAAAAATGTCCAGTCCCTCTCTAGAGGTTTGGTTTTTCCTGTAGAACCTCTCACCTATCATGCCGTGTTTACCCTTTGGGCCTTCTGTCCCATATTAGAGACTTTTTTGAGATGTCTGTTGATTCTTGGCTGTCCGCTTTGTGAAGAGTGGTGGAGATTAAAACCCTTATTAGAATCATGTTGATGAGGTTACTGGTAGTATTGCTGAAGAATGTTCTAGGTGGACATGGTTTGGGATCCCTTGATGCCTGTATCCTAAGAGAATACTGGCCAGATCCCCAAGAAAAACATTCTTTCAGTTTCCTGCCTGGGGGTTCAAGGTCAGGCTGCCAGTATGTTTGGAACTGAACAGGAGAAGAAGGCTGGGGTGGGGAGGCACCTGTTTTCAAGACTCTGTATGAAGGTTATTTAATTCCCCTCTTTGCATTCATTACAGCATTCGTGTTTTCATCCTTACCTGGCATCCCCCAACCTTCTAATTCATACTCGCCCAGGATAAATCTATAAATATTTGAAAGTGTAGGGGGAAAACCATTGCTCACAATGTTAGAATGAGTGTGTAAGGATCAAAGTGCTTCTCATTCAATCAGCTTCTCAGTCCTGATCTTAACCAATCTTCCTTCTTCCCCAGTTCCAGGGGCACTAGGTATCACTTTCAGAGCTTTTCAGAAAGTCTGATAAAACATATATGTATCATATTTCCCCTAGTAGGCTATCAGTTCAACAATGGAAGAGCTTGTTTTGTTGGTTGATATACTCCCAGGACATAGAACATAAGAGGTGCCAAAATATTTGTTAAACTTGGGATTTAACTTTCGTGGGTCAGTTAAGTCGATAACCACTGGCCCATCCCCTTATCAGCTCTCAACATTGTACTGCTTTGTTTGGTCCCTCTCCAGTTTTCCACATCTTTGAGGTGTAATTTTTTTTTCTCATTGCTTTATTGTAATTTTTCTTGGGATTTTTTGAGAGAAAGGAAAATCAATGTGTCTGTTGAATCTACCACATATGGATGCAGGTGTGCATGTGCGCGTGCATGTGTGTGTGTGTGTGTGTGTGTATCTGCATGGTGGAATTGGTATTTAAAATTTTAAAAATAAAGATACAGTTAAAATATTGTACATAAAAATCCAGATATGTGGCTTCTCTTGACAAATAGAAAACTTAGCTGACATTAGGCTCATGACCATAGTTAGTTGTATCTGATCGGCAACTGCCTTTTTAAAAAAGGAGCATGGACTCTTTAATTAAATAGTGTTTCCACCACTCCTCAGTGTCTGACACCTACAGTATTTCATTTCCTTCATTCCTCATACTTGATTGGCCTCTATAGCCCCAGTAGTCAAAGAAAATAAATTATGGCAGCTGGTGGCAGGGATAACAACTGTGCTAGGGATGGTCTTGGTGGCTTTGAATCAAGCAAATTGTTATATTTCTGTATGAAAAATATTTGGGGGGCCATTGGAGACACTGGAACCATTAAAAATTTATGAAATCAAAGCAGCCTTACTTTACTCTTTACAGAAGTAGTAGACCTTCTACATAAATCCTACAGATCAAAAGCTAAGTGCAAGCAATGATCATGCATGAATTATGCAAAAAAAAAAAAAAAAAAAACAATGCTCCCTAACTTTTGCATCATGAGGATATCCAAGCGTGATTACTTTTCCATTTCTCACCTCATAGTCTTCTAATTCACACCCTTCATGACGCCACACGTTGCCTTATACTAAAACATATATGTATCATATTTTCCATAGTCGGCTATCAGTTCAACAATGGAAGAGCTTCTGTTTTGTTGGTTGATATATTCCCAGGACATAGAACATAAGAGGTGCCAAAATATTTGTTTAATGTATGAATGCATGTAAAATTCTTTTTTTAATGAATATGATTAGTATTCTAGGCCAGAATTTCCTAAAATGTTTCTTTGGAAGATTATTTCCATGTAACATTACTATTTTTGTACAAAGAGCATTGATTTGGTGATCATCACAAATTTGGAGAATGTTTGGTTGGACAAAGCTAAGTGGGGTTCTTTACCACAGGACTTTCTGAGACTTCGGGACTACCTGAGCCTCCATTAATTTCTTCATTTATCAACAATATTTTCACCTGTCTACCACTTGCTCATCACAATGCTACATGCTCTAATGAAAAACAATATCTACGCTTATACTGCTCAAGGTGAACCCTAAAATCTAGCAATATGCAAACAAGAGAGAGAATCAGTGGACTGCTTTCCTTCTAATTTATTTGAATAATAAATCCCTTTCTGAGGAGCATCTCATGGTACTAGTATTTCATGGAACACCTTTTGGGAAACCCAGGTCTTGCCATAAAAATAACTATTTTAATTCAAAATCTAGTTGGGAATTTTTATGTGCAATTAGTTCCAGACCTTGTAGTAAATGGGGACTAATAGATTATAAATAGTTCCAGATAGGGTACTCCAAACCCAATCAAACTTTCCCAACTCCATTTAAGAAAAAGTGGTGGAAAAACTAGCTCCCACTGGAGATATAAATCAAATCCAAGGGGGGAACTAATGACTTCACTTACCATTCAACTTTTGAAGCCAATCTCAGGAGGTGAAAAGCATTATAATCAATACTGAATATTGCACAATCAGGACCTAGATACTTAATGGTGTCATACAGGAAGTGGATATTTTTGAAAGTTGTAATGATGTGCTGAAGATGCTGCTGTGCCTTCCCAGTGAGTGGCATTTTACGGCAAGACCCATCATGACAGATGTTTTTCACATACCATCCAATTTGAATTGCCCAATCTCAAATACCTCAAACTCACAGAGTATATTTTGGAGAAAGGCCAAATTCTATTAATTAACTTTTATCTCTCTCTTGCTCTTTTTCTCTCTCACACACACACACTTGCCCTTTAAAAAAAAAAGAGCAATAAAGTTTCAGTAAACCTCAGGAATCTAATGTTTATTTTAATTAGCAATAAGCTTTTGAACAGGAAAACACACGAGGTATACTATATTACCATACTGGACTCTGTTCCTACAAGATAAATGTTAAAATTGTCATTTATCATTTTTGTTACTTTTATAATTTCTTTGTTTTTTTTTTCAAATTGCAGTCTCAAATTGAAATTAAGCTGTAGATATAAGGACACTTTAAGGGTTATGGGCCCTATTTGTAATGTGACATAAAGATTCCTAATTAAGCAGGGTGATATTACTGCATACGTTTTTGATTATGACCCCAAAATATATCAATAAAGCTTCAGGAGCGCTACTAATAAGATTTTAATAATAACTAACAGAGTGAAGGAGTGAAAGAGTGCACCAAGTGGGAAACACTGAGTTCTTGCCCTAGAAGGATTTACATTTTAATTTAAATAAGACAGAGCAAACAAGCATAAATAATTAACCATAGTAAGCCACGTGTATAACTTAGCATGGGTGGAGAAAGCGAAAGACAGAACTGGGTTGCTTTGCTTTAATTACTTATTTCTGTATATTCAGTTTTAGAAGTGGAAATGAATCATTATTTTAAATGGAAACCATTGAATTGAGAATTAAAGCAACTCAAGAGTTATTGCAGGACTTACAAAGAATAATAGTAATGACATTAAGAAATAATGGACATTTCCTGACTGCCTACTGTGTGTCAAAGGGCTCATATTCACCTTCTGCTAATCTTGACAATGGTCCGAAAGGTAGCTGTTTTTATTGCTACCTTATTAATGGGCAAAATAAGACTCCATGGTATTTAGGTAAGTTGCTCAATATTTAATTCAGTACAGAACATGGAACGAAGCTCAGTCTAACCTCAGAGTCTTGGCTCTTTCTACCATGCCAATTCCCTCCTAGGAAGTGGCTGTAGTCAAATCTTTGCCTATCCAGTTTAATGGCACTTTATTGAAACCCCAAACACCAGCTGCGAAGTTTTATGCTAGGAGAACAAGGGCCACGGCCTGCTTGCTATCTCTAGGTTAGAAACTTTATCTGAAAATCATTAGCAAGGTGCTAACCCTGGCATGGAGACCAAACCTCCTTTGGTATGAAGAGGAAGCTTTTAAACACACACACACACACACACACACACACACACACAAAACCCTAAACATTTGAGCATAGTTAGAAATAACACCCCATCTCTAAGGAGACTGCTGCCAACCTCTACTCCAGAGCAGGGTCCAGGTGCCAAGAAGCCAGCACCTGATCATGACAATGTTATTTTCCTGCATAGCTGTGCGGGCCTGACAGGATCATCCTGTCACGTGACAAGTCACCGGCCCTGACTTGCCTGGGTATCAGTAGCTGGGGCTCCTGACCAGCCTGGACAGGTTGAGCCAGGGAGGTGGATGCAGAAGCAATTAAAACACACATACACTCACGTGCATGTGCTGCAGTGCACACACAAGCACACACACACACACACACAACACTACCACCAACCTACTCAAACACCTGTAACTTCATTTGCAATTAATAAATTAATTAAAATGTTCTCGTGGGAAAATGCCTCAGTGAAACCATGGGTTTACTATAATGAAACCCAGCATCAAGAGCTGTGCTATAATAATACCAATCATACCAGGAAGTGAGGTTATTGGTCGGTCTTTTACTTAGGGAGAGGGGAATGATACGTTTAACTGCTCTGTTTCCCCCTCCCTCTTTACACTTTTTGGTTGACTAATGTCTGCTGAGGATATGGCCTAAACTTAATTAAAGGAAAGGGGGAGAGAGAGAGAGAGAGAGAGAGAGAGTCCAATAGCAAAAGCTGTCTTAATTACAACAGACCCTGTACTGGCTATTTTCCCCTTAGAATGAAAGCTGAAGCCAAAGTGCCCGCTAAAAGGCATAGGGTTGAAGGAATTTTTTTTTTTTAAAGGAAGTAATAAGTATTGGGAATGTTAAATGATACACATAATTATGTATTTTTGAACTTAAAAATTATCAAAAAAAATTATCTGCACCAACTACCATGATGGGGTCAGTGAGTTGAAAGTGAGTGTATCTTTCTCTTCAGCTTTCATTGAGTCCACCGATCTGTTATTACACACCTATGATTGTGTCAATTATGATGCGCACAACTGTCCGTCAAGATACAATTTAAGACCATGTTTGCGTGTCTCATTGCTACTACCAGATGTAGTTATTTTATAACCACACCATTAGTTCATGTCTTATTGTTTTGCTCATTCATTCATTCATTCATTGGCAAACACTCCACTTCCTACCATTTGTCCGTGGTCTTTCTCCTCAAGGAGTTACAGCCTCAGGCTGGGTCTGTCCCTGCACGACTGATACCCTAGGCTGGATCCATTTTTGTTTTGGAGGGTGGGAGCTGTCCTGTGCTTTGCAGAGTGTGTAACAGCATCCCTGGCTTCTACCTACTGAATGTCACTAGTGCCCCCCTCCCCTGCATCAGGATATTCAACAATCTGTCCCTAGAGGTCAGTTGTCCCATGAGGGGTCAGAACCTCCCCTAGATGGGAACTACTGGTCTTAGGGGCTTGGTACCTCTTTGTAAATCCTTGAAGGTTCCTCTCTGTGTTCCTTCCCCACTAGTCTCTAATCATAAAACCCTGCATCTGTCCATGGGAAAGAAAATGAGTCCTCCAAGCTCGTGTGTCTTCATTTCACGTATTATTAGTCCCTTACTGAGATGATCGGCCGTTGTTCCTTGCATTCGCTGTGTGTGTGGGATGCCAGGCTGTAGGTTTAGGAACTCTTAAGCCTCCCATGACAAGAAGACAGTTTGAAGAGATAGAATGAAAGATGAGTCCAAAGGCAGGATGGGAGGGTAAAGAGAGTGGGAGACTTGAGCTTTGATTGGAGCCTGTCCACTTAGCTAGTGGTACAGGTGAGCTTTCTAAGTTTTAGTTTTCTGTGGTACAAAATGAGGACCATATCGCCTATGATTGCAGGACTGTTGTGAGTGAGGGTTATCTAATGCAACAATGTGATAGAAAACGGAGCATTCCATTAAAGCTTTGTCCCCTTCCCCACAGTTAACACAAGATGAAGAAAGACACCAAATTTTGTTGTTTTGAAAATTATGTTGGATGCTTCTGAGTTTTCTTACCTAGACATTGGTAAGATGTGGGGATGCACTTGCTCATGTAGGTTTTCACCAGAGACTCAGGTTCTATCTCTGGAAAAGGTGAATGATGGTATCTTGTTGATCAGGGGCAGTGAATCAGAGCTGACTTGCCCGGCATTTCTCAATCGAGCAGGTGCCTGGTGGAGCCATGGCGTCAGGAAGCAGTTCACTGGGCGGTCTGCGGCTTCAGGTCTCCTGACTGTTCCATCTAACTGGAATGGAACCTTCTTGGGACTCAGGGCTTAAGTATTTGGTGCTTCTCCTCTGGTGGAAATAGGTTGATCCACAAACTCTTTCATGATGCCAACACTTCTCTTCCTCTTAAGGAGTCCAAAATGCCTCAAGTCGGAGTCGGGGCATCATCAACCAAAGTATCCTCAATGTGTCCCTGAAATGCAGTCTTTTTGAAACCATAAATGACTTCCATGGAAGTGTGAAATTAGCTGAGCAAATAACTGAAAAGTTGGAATCTCACCGCATGGAAATATCCTTGTAATGCAGAACAAAAGAACTGTCATCTGGCCTCCAACTAGAATTCTGTCTCTTATAGAAACACAATGATTGCTTTGTTGGAAAACAGGGTATTTGTGCCCCATGATAAGGACCTCTAAGTTTATTAGATGCCCTCTGAACATGTTTCACATTTTGTGTTGTAGGAGTTTTAGCCTTAGAAATAGTCTGGCTTCACGCACTTGATTTCTCCTACGTATTTTCCATTGGTTCCATTCTCAACATTTACCCTTTCTGCCTCATCTCATTGCACCTTATTTTTACTGTAGTCTGTACCACAGAATGAAGACAAGAGCATAGGAGGGGTCAGTGTAAGAATAAAAAAAGCTAATAGTCTTTCTCGCCAACTCCTAGAAATAAGAATTTAAATGCTTTGGAAACATTATCTCATTTCCAGTGGACGCTTGAACAACACTGGTTTGAACCACGTGGGTCCACTTACATGCAGACTTTTTATTTTTAATAAATACAGTACAGCACTGTAGGTATATTTTTTCTTCCTTATGATTTTCTTAATAACATTTTCTCTCCTCTTGCTGACTTGATTGTAAGAACACAATATATCATGCATATAACATACAGAATACGTGTTAATTGACTGTTTATGTTATTGGTAAAGCTTCTGGTTGGCAGTAGGCTGTTAGTTAGGTTTTTGGGGAGTCAAAATTTATACGGGGATTTTTGACCATGCAAAGGTCAGCGCCCCTAGCTCCCTGCATTGTTCAAAGGTCTACTGCAACAATGATTTTAGTAATAACCTGAGAAGGGAAATATTGGTATCCCTCTTACTTTAAGAGAAAACTGAGGTTCAGGGAAATGAACTTACCCAAAGGAGCAGACACTTGAGTGATAGAGCGGACACTCGAAATCAAAAAATAAAACCCACGTGCTTTGCATTCTACTACATTGCCTACTAGATGTGTCTCTAACACACCCTGTCTCTCCCCCGTTCTGGTAGATCCCCATCAAACTAGCAATTGAGCCACCCATGTGGGGTTTCCAGCTCACCTCCTGGCGAGTGAACTCTCGGATTTCTGAGACCAGGCATTCAGAGTCAAGGCTGCTTTCCATGCTCACTTCAAGTCTTACTCTTTTTTTTTTTTTCAAGTTTTGTTCTTGACGTCGACAGGACTTGGGAATGCTTTGCCATTTCCCTTTATTTCTCCAGCAGGCTGGGCCGCGTCTACACTGGATGTGGCCACAAAGGAGTTTACATTGTTCAGGGCTTACTGAAGAGCAGGCCTGTGTGGGGTGTCTCTTTTCCAAACTCACAAAAGCCTGGGAGATTGGGTATCCTCATTATGCCAACGAGGAAGCTGAAGACTGGACAGGAGACCAGCAGATCCCGGTCACTTGCCCAAGGTCCCACAGCAGAGCTGGGAGTCAAATCCAAGCTGCTCTCTGACAGCTCCTGTGCACCAGATGGCTCTAAACCACCCAGAGAATTGACTCAGGAGGTGCTGACTGGGCTGGGCTGCAGATGTATTATTTCCTTCCATCTACCCAGCTCTGGATTCAATTTGCACTAAGATGGAGCATCAGGGCCAACAAAACACCCTGAGCTCAGCACCGCTGTTGTTTACTCAAGTATATAAGTGCTCAGGGCAATCTTTTGCTGGGGGCAGGTCTCTTCAGCTCAGATAAGGGAATGGTTACAGGAAAAAAAACGAGCTGCCAGTTCTCAAGGAGAGCCCAAACTTTGGCTGTGGCATCCCTTGATGTTTATGTGAATTTAGAGCGCCTGGGTTTTAATTTGACACTATCTTTGGGAAATCTAATTAGCAAGTCATGGGGTTTCCGTCTGCTGATCCTCTCAGATAGCAATTGTGTATGCCATAAACACCAGCCAGAAGTCAGCAGCAAGGAGCCTGGGGAGGGTACGGGCAGGTCCTCGGGCAAGAGTGCTGACTCAATCCAGATGAGTCAGGTTCGCAGGTAGAGCCCGAGCTCCCTCCTGCTCACAGGTCTGCAGGCCCAAGCCTGGGGAGGACCCAGGCAGGACAGAGAACCAGCCCTGTTAGGGTCGAGTTAGTATAAAATGAGCTGCATTGTCATTTTTACCAAAGATCTTGAGGGGCTGAGATAGAAATAAGAGAATTTTCCTTCTGTAGTGACTGCCGACTTAAATTTCCACACTCAGCAGTTATCTTGTGATTGTTTTGAATATGGCATCAACATAATTTTTTAATTTTTATTTATTTATTTATTTTAAATATATTTTTTTAATGCGTCACTTTGGAACAATAGAGCAGGCTTTGAGTCAGGTAAACTGAGGTATGAAACTTAGTCGCACCACTTTCTGGGTATGTAAATGAAGTAGCATCCATCAATCTCCAAGTTCGTCATCTAAATAAGTGGGATTGAAAAGAATCTTCCTGGGGCACCTGGGTGGCTCATTGCTTGAGTATTTGCATTTGGCTCTAGTCTAGATCCTGGGGTCCTGGGAACCAGTCCCACATCAGGCTCCCTGCATGGAGCCTGCTTCTCCCTCTGCCTGTGTCTCTGCCTCTCTCTCTCTCTCTGTGTCTCTCATGAATAAATAGATAAAATCTTTTAAAAAAAGAAAAGAAAAGAAAGAAAGAAGAAAGAAAGAAAGAAAGAAAGAAAGAAAGAAAGAAAGAAAGAAAGAAAGAAAGAAAGAAAGAAAGAAAGAAAGAAAGAAAGAAAGAAAGAAAGAAAGAAAGAAAGAAAGAAAGAAAGAAAGAAAGAAAGAAAGAAAGAAAGAAAGAAAGAAAGAAAGAAAGAAGAAAGAAAGAAAGAAAGAAAGAAAGAAAGAAAGAAAGAAAGAAAGAAAAGTATCTTCCTTTCTGGAGGATTCCAGCTCTAAGCCCATCTGGTGGCACATAGGATTTTCATTATCATTGTTTATTAAGTGGACAACTTAATAGTTGGATAGTGGACCACTGCTAATGGTAAAATTGGCCACTATCATTTGTTTTATGTCTATTCTGTAACAGATGCTTGACACACATCATTTTTATTTCTCACAAAAAAAATCCTATGCTTGAAGAAATGGTCAAATTTGTGTTTTCTTTTTTCTTTTTCTTTTTCTTTTTCAGCAAGATCCCTCAGAACATTTTAAATTCTAATGTCCTAAGGGGAATGCAGGATCTAAGAGGGAATCACATACCTATGCCTGAATGTGAGATAGTTTTATCGACAAAACCGTCAGTCAAAAAGGAAAAAAAAAAAGACTTACCATAACTTTCAATCTTTATAAAGTCTCTCCTGTTAGAAGATGCTCTATTAGTTACTTCATGTTAAAATGCAGTCAGTTGTTTAGAAAGACTTGTTAACTTGTAAGCAAATCAATCAATATTTGTATTTAATTCATATAAGATGACTTGAGAGAATAAGGGGAGAAAAGTTAAAAATAATGTCTCTGTAAATTAGGCCTTTACAGATCACTTTATTTTTATTTTTTCTTATTTATGATAGTCACACACACACAGAGAGAGAGAGAGAGGCAGAGACACAGGCTGAGGGAGAAGCAGGCTCCATGCATTGGGAGCCCGACGTGGGATTTGATCCCAGGTCTCCAGGATTGTGCCCTGGGCCAAAGGCAGGCGCCAAACTGCTGCACCACCCAGGGATCCCCTACAGATCACTTTAAAAACTAAGTCTGCTATGTTGATCACAAATATATACCCTACAGTTCAAAGTGAACCAAATCATCTTTATATGATCCAAATGGAGATACACAGTTTCCAGTAACAACATAAATGAGTCAAAAAACTTAGAAAGAGGTAAAAGTCCTGTGATTTGGAAAAAGAAAAAAAGTGATAAATGTCTCCAAAAAATTTTTTTAAAGAAAAATCCTATTGTTGAAGGTTTTGAAAGAAAATGGTTTTATGAAATATGAGTGGAAAATCAGTTATTTCTAAATTAACCTCATTTAATATAATATGGGGTTCTAAACGTATTCCTAATCAATAACTTCAAAAAGTTATCTTCCCCCCCAAAAAAAAAACTTTTTAAAGAATACTTATTAACCTATTTTGGGAGACACATGGATACTGAATAGTATTTGCTGAAAGCAAGCTGCTGTGCTAGCTGTACTTATGGATATAAACATTAATCAGATACCAGTGCTAACTTCAAGGAACTTACAGAATGGTAGGAAAGATATGCAATATTTTTAAAATAGCCATTATATCTGATAAGAAGTGACAAAGCCAAAGGAGAAGTTATAAGTGAGCTATTTTAGGAATTCACTGAGATTTCAAAATAAACCACAAGTATGAGGTCTAATGGGTTACTTTCTGTGTGTTTATTTTTTGTCCTTTGTCTGTTTCTTTGGTTGTTTGAGGTTTGAGGTTTAGTGAAGAGAGTAAGTAGGGGTGACTCGAAACATATCCATGTCACATTGACTCTGTCAAAGACGTCCATTGAAGTGGATGCGGGTTTAAATGTATAACTGTAGCCGTCCCAAATCCCCCAAATCAAGTTATGGTGGCCAATTTCATATCTGTCATCCTTTCAGGGGTGTCAGAGTCTTCTGACGTTCCTGTATTATTCTCAAATACTGTTTAAAAAATTGTATTATATAGAAGAAATGTGGGTGTCAATCCTCACAGCCAGGAACTAGAGGTGATTCTGAAAGGATAGAATATTTAAGTCCATAAGAAATTTATTCCATATCTTTGTGCCTTCAAAAACTTACTTCTGTCACCTCTGTCCCTCTATTTTGTATCTCAGCATCGTAAGAAGTAGTGTACGGGTAATAGATTATAGCCCCTGCCTCAGGAAAAGAATCTCGCCCTCAGCAGCTTTGGAAGGGCCACTGGACCATCTCAACATCCTTAGAGACTCAGAAATTCCATTTATTAGTGCTTCTGCTTCCTCTTTTGACCCATTATGGTGATCAACTTTTGTTTTCCTTCAACTGAATTAAGCTTTATTTACTTATTTTTTTTTAAAGAAGAGCTTTTTATTTATTTTTTTTAAATTTTTTTTAAATTTTTATTTATTTATGATAGTCACAGAGAGATAGAGAGAGAGGCAGAGACACAGGCAGAGGGAGAAGCAGGCTCCATGCACCGGGAGCCCGACGTGGGATTCGATCCCGGGTCTCCAGGATCGCGCCCTGGGCCAAAGGCAGGCCCAGGGATCCCTATTTACTTATTTTTTTAAATAAATCTTGCTTGTTCATGTAAATACTTCCTTCTGAGGCATTCCAGAACATGCATATGCACAGAGATATTTTAAGCATCCTATCTAAGGAAGTTCTAGAACATGGGGGCAACTGAGTTAGAATTAAGCATATCTTACTGTTTTCTGCTTGTAAAGTTTTGTAAAAGATCATAAAAACTATCCCCTGTGATGGTGCCTGGAGGGCTCAGTCAGTTGGGTGTCTGACTCTTTGATTTTGGCTCAGGTTGTGATCTCAGGGTCGTGAGATGGAGCCCCGCGTCGGGCTCCACATTCAGCAGGGAGTCTGCCTGTGGTCCTCTCTCTCCCTTTCCCTCTGCCCCTCCCCATGCTCCTGTGCGTGTGTTCTTTCTCTCTCTAAACTAAACAACTAAAAAAAAAACTAAAAAAAAAAATGCAAAAAACAAACCCCCAAACAACCAAATAACTATCACCTGGCTCTAGGTGGCTCTAGGTAAGGGAATTGATACTGAAATAATTAAATTTTCCTCGGAAAACAACAAAGAGACAATTAGCACTAATAGGTAAGCCCTTTACACTTTTTATTGTAGTGATGATGGCTTTGCTCAGAGAAAAGGAAAATCCAATGAATATGTGAGCTGGTATATAGTTCTAAATTCACGTCTACACAATGCATGAAAAAGTTAGTTTAGGGTCACCTGGATGGCTCAGGGGTTGAGCGTCTGCCTTTAGCTCAGGTTGTGATCCCGGGGTCCTGGAATCGAGTCCCACATCAGGCTCCCTGCAGGGAGCCTGCCTCTCCCTCTGCCTATGTCTCGGCCTCTCTGTGTCTCTCATAAATAAATAAATACAAAAATATATATTTTTAAAAACAGAAAAAGTCAGTTTATTCCCTAATGTCCAGATTGAAATAACTGGTTTGAATTTTTTTTTTTTTTCACTACCAGCTAACCAGTTGTAGTAACAGAGGCACTGTCTGGAGTCCTAATGGCTATATCAAGCTTCTTTGCTCTTCACCTACAGCTAACCTCAGATAGGGTTTCATTCCTCTCTTGGCTGTGAACTCTCATGATGAATCAAGGCATAATGCATCTGCAATTGTCCTTTTTTTTTTTTTTTAAAGCATTATAATTTTCATTGGATGCAAAGAGATGTATTTTCTTTTCTCTCAAGCAAATGTATGACATCTGGCCACTTTCCCCCCATTGGAAAGGCCTTCTGCTATGGCTGGGCCATGATCGCACAGTTGTTAAACAGCAGGGATTATCAGGCAGGACAGTATTAAGTGGTATTTAACAGCAAGACCAAAGTTCTCTGTCAAATGCCTGACTTAGGACTCCTTGACTGTTAGCATCGAAGCCCCGAGACCTTTTGCACGGGACCATTTTTCATTCTGACAACAAACCACTGTGGCTATCCAGGTTGCTTTGCTGGAGCTGACAGCCAAGTATTTCTGTGGCAGAAATATTGCCACAGAGTAGGGGATCAGGGGTAGAGGGGAGACATTTTTATCTCCTTTCACTCCAAGTGCAATGGCATTCCAAGCAGTAGGTGTCCCAAGTCAATGACTGGTTAATCTATTCAGTATGATCCCTTGTCTAGTCATAACAATAGGGGGGTAGAGGGCAGGGGAGTGTGGAATATCGGCCTCACAATGTGATTGTCTAAAGTGCACATTACCTTCTCCATCTTTTCCAGGCACATTCTCATTGACATAGGCTGGGGAGGGTGACCACTGAGACTGTCAATTTAAGTGCCATTCTCTAAAAGGTTTTTTATTGGGGGCGGGGAAGGGGGAGAGGGAGAGGTGTTTGACAGGTCCCTAAAGTTCAAGCCCAGCCATTTTATGACCACAGTAAGACATCAGTTATGGAACTTATGATATGATGGGTGCAAAGGCAGGAAATAAAAGAAAGAACTTAATGAAAGTTTAATCTTCTGGGGAATTTGTCCCCCTCAGAGGCATAAATCGAGTGACCTAAAACTAAATTTCCCTGTCAAAGGCTGGCATTGAGTTCATGCACATTTTACAGCTATTCTAGAAAGAAATATATATATTTTAGAATAACTATTTTCTATTCTTAAGTGAGTACCTGCCATTGCTGATGGAGGCTGGAAGTGCTCACAGTAGATTTATTAGAGAGGTTATTGCTTCTCTATACAGCGTGCATTACAGCAGTTATATGAGCGTAGTTCCCCGAACAGTTGCCTGATCCCAGTTTTAGCTATAAATACATCTGGTATTTGATTGGCCGAGAAGTTGAAAAAATCTTTGGGAACCATTCCATTGGGCTGCTCTCTTTTGGATCCGGGATGCTAAGTCCGTATCAAGAATGCTAACCCTGGTTCATGGGTGAGATGTGGCTCACAATCCCTGTTACATGTGAGGCGTCATATAGATTGACCTGGGGTCACGTGGCCAACCCTGGACTGACTTTCCAGGTCTCCAGAAATGAAAAAGAGTATTTTTGGCCAGAGGAGTAAGTGAAGAGAACGACGAAGATGTGAAGAAGGGTCATGTTGGGTAAGAAGATGCTCCCTAAGAGATGCCATGGTGCCCATCTCCTTTTCCTGGCAATAGCTGTGCTCTATGGGTGAAACCTTGTGCTCATGTAGTCAGGAAGCCCTTCCAGCTTCAGCCTTGATAGCATGTCCCCCATCAAACCCAACACATTGGGTCCTCGATCAGAGATGACATTGGGAAACCTTACACTTTGTGGGCAGACCTCTTCCAATTGATTAGTTCACTCTAGTAATGAGTCATGAGCACATATCTTCTTCACACACATGCTGAGTCTTGGTACCTGTGTCTGGGACATACAACGTATTTGTAGGGAAGATATTACTATTCTGTGAGAGAGCCAAACACAATCTCTGATGTATGTGATAAAGACAAAATAACATCAACATTTAATCGTTGGGAGAATGGCAGTAATCATTGCTTTCAGAATGAGTACAAATGATCAGATCTCCAAAGGAGGGGCATCTGGGAGGCTCATTTTGGTTGAGCATCTGCCTTCAGCTCAGGTCATGGTCTCTGGGTCCTGGGGTCCCAGTGTCCTGGGATCAAGCCCCGAACTGGGCTCCCTGCCCAGCAGGGAGTCTGCTTCTCCCTCTTCCTCTGTCCATTCCTCTCTGCTTGTATGCTCTCTCATGTGCCCTCTCAAATAAATAAAAGTTAAGAAAATAAAATAAAATAAATCTCCAAAGGAAAGGACATTCTCTATTCAGGTCTTTCACCTAAGAGGGATTAGTTATGTTTTAATGAAAGAGAAGCTAAAGGAAACATCTAACAGATTATTGCTTTTTAAAAGCTCAGTTTGGAAGCCAGTATAAAGGTAATAAATGCACACATACCAAAAAAAAAAAAAAAAAGGAAAGTTTGCAACATCAGCTTAATTACTTGTGATTACAAAATTGATTGAGGCTTCTGAATCTTTCTATGAATCATTTTATCACTAGAGAAGAGTGTAGACTCTGGGGTCAGGTCTTTGTTTTACTGTTTATAGGCAACTTTATTAAATTATCAATTATTGAGTGAGATCATGCTTTTCAGGGGTGGCATATAGTAACTATTAAATTAAATGTAAGCTCTTATCATCATCAGTAGCCATAGCAAAGGTAGCAATAATTATTGGCATGTGAAAATGGAAGGAGTTACAAATGAGAAAAAAAAAAAGGACAGTAACAAATATTTACAGTTAATTTTTTTCTACAGCACACTAAATGTTTTCTTAACTTGCAGAACTTCTGGTTGATTGTGAAATTGAGCAAGTGTCTTCAGTTGTTTCCATTTGCTCATTTAATTAAAAATGGTCTCATCTTCCAAGTATTTGAAGCCCTATGAATTCCAGCTTCCAAACTGGATTTTCAGCCTTCCTAACACTCCAGTGTGTATGGAGAGATGCACTAGCGCTCATTTTAGCCAAGTGCCACATTTGGTCAAAACCAAGATAGAAGCCAAACTTAAAGATCACTTCTGGGATATGAAGATACACATGACATTTTATCAAAAATTCCCCTTTGTTTCCCATTTTATTATTAAAAATTATAATTGTCAAATGTGTGTGTGTTACATTATACTGTGGGAACAATTATTTCTTGGGATTCTCAATTCCTAGATCTTAAAAATATTTTTGTAAGATTATATTTATTTGAGAGAGGGCAAGAGAGAGAGAGGGGGTGGGGAGCACAAGAGGTGGGAGTGGCAGAGGGAGAGGGAGAAGACTGCACTTAGCTCTGAGCCTGCTGCGGGGCTTGATCTCATGACGCTAAGATTATGACCGGAGTGGAAATCAAGAGTCAGATACTTAACTGACTGAGCCACCCAGGCACAGCTTAAAAATTATTTTTGAACACGTTTGCAATCACAAATGCATTCTTCTTTTCAAGTGATACATTAAAAATGTTGGTAACTTTTTTTTGATAACCCAAAATATAATACAGGTCTTTAGTATCATGTTTTCTTGAAGAGCCTTTGTTCTTCAGATTTATGGCTTATATAAATATCAAAAACTCTTTCTCTTCAACTAAGGAAAATAGTTGGCAGTCTATAAATAATATTTCAACTTTTTTTGTTTGTTTGTTTAACAATTTAACCACTTAGGATTCAAAACTACACAGAATTGTCTTCTTAAATCATTCTTATAAACTCTGTGATTTCTAAGTTTGAGTAAATAGTTAAAGCAAACTGTGGGTACCTCTTTTTTTCCTCTAACATTTTCTTCCTTTTTCACAGTCTTTGTATTCTTAACTGTATCTGGATGAAAAATGATTTATTATTGATATTGAACATGGCTTTTTGTTATTTTTTGCTTTTTTCCCCATCTTTGTGTTTGTTTTGGACTTTAGTTTCTCCTTGCGTTAAATTTTTAAGGGGAAAAGTTGGCGTTTTTTAGTTTTTCTCACAAGATTTCAAGAAATGCCACATGGTAACTTTTCTACAAAAAAATTTATGGCCTAAACTTAGTTAATCCACTGTAAGTTAACTGCATGTTAAAGGATATTTTGTTTGATGTTAGGAATGCTAATATAAGATAGAATTCCTAGTACTTTGCCCTGAATTATTTAATTTTTTTGCATTATTTAATTTTTATGAACATTTGATAGCACCATAAGACAATAATGTTGTTTTATTACATTTTCTAGTTAAGTGTTTTTCTTAATATTTCTATTAAATAATAGTTTATTATTTGTACGTTTATAGATTATTTTTTCAACTAGTAGAAAGTGTTAATTGCTTTTGGACATTATACTAATAGCTATCACAATCATTAAGCAATATACCACTTTGTCATAATAATAAATATACGTTATACTAAAGCTGACTAATTGAATTTCTACCTATAAAATACTTGAAGAGATTTTACTTCAATTTACATCTAGAATGAATTCTCCAGTTTCCTGATTCTGAAATTGGGATGATTTCCTACCTCTACCATCTTCCTAACTCTACCCTAACTCCCCTCTGAAATTAGGATGATTTCCTACCTCTAACACCCCGCCTAACTCTTACCTCTACCACCCCCCTAACCTCCTAACTCTACCACCAGGGAAATTCGGCAATGTTTGGAGACATTTTTGGTTGTTACAATTGGGGAGGGGGCTAGAAACTGAATTCTCCAGTTAATCTTACTATAATAGGACACTTCATCAGCTAGTCCAGTAGTTCCCAACCAATGGTGATGCTTCCTCACCCTCGAACCCCAGAAATGTTTTAAAATATCAGTGACTTTGGCTGTTGAGATAACTAGAGAAGGGAAACATGGCCTGTGGTGGGCAGGGGACAGGGTTTTCATCTGTCCTGTAATGTATGTCATTGTCACATGCAACAAAGTGTGGTCTTACCCAGAATAGCAATAATGTGTTAATGGAGAAACACTGGTCTAATCAACAGATCAACAGGTGTGCTACTGCCAATTACGCATCTGTAGTCCAGTCAGCTGTAGCTCTGTTCAGGATGATGACGGTCTTGTGTTTACCCTTGTACTTAGGACTCCCTTGTGCTCAGGGACGATGGTTAGAACAATTCTCCACGGAAGGGTCTGTGGATATGTAAGACATTTTGGCATAACGTAGCATAGTGACACAGGTAGCCCTGAAGTCCAGACTTCATCAATAAAGCTTTCACGAAAATTTTAAGCTCTCTCAAAATTTTAGGCATCTGCCATATTAGGCATCATATCAAAGTTTTTATATATCTGTTTCACTGTGATTTACTATTCAGAACTAGAGTATCAACAGTGCATTATTTTAACGAGTACTTTAAGGATGCCTAGCTAACAAGTGAACCACTTTAATTTGCAATACAGACCGTGGGAGCTGTTAGTGTGTGAAAGGTACTAATTTTGACTCTTCTTTCCCCAGACAGCTTTTAAAAAGCGTCAACTGATTAACCTGTATCAACGTCAAGGTAGTTGATGTTACAAATAACTTTAAGTGAGTGAAATGAATCCTAATTTCTAAGGGTGAGGATTCTTGCTGTCTTTCTTGAAGAGGGAATAAGAATCTGGTTAATCTAGTGGATCCTGTGACCCATCACTTAATTGAGAATTGTCCAATCAGACTAAAGACTGGATGAATCCTGACACTAAAATATTGTCTCATCCCTCTCGAGAGAACCTTCACACATAATAGTTCACATTTGAGAGAGTACCTAAGGGAAAGACCTGGCATGCCACAGGGCTTGAGAGAACAGATTGATTGGATGGCAATACATAAATCTGCTTGCTAACATTCAAAGTTTTGGATGTCTGGAAGAATTTAGTCTGTTTAGTTGCAAAGTAATGTAGCGCCTGATCATGGGGCTATAAGCACCCCCAGCTCTCATCATAGAAACCAACTGATTCTTACCACGGAGACCCTGTCTGAACTGGTTTACGTCGCTATGCGTTTCTATTACTCAGTAGAGGCAAACTTTTGGATGGCAGTCATGGTTTCCCATTCATCTCATTCATTCAGTAGCATTCTTTACAATGTCTACAACGTGCCAGGCATCCTGCTTTCTCTCCTCCATCTAGTATCAAATTCAACCCTACAAATATTAGAGAGACCTGGAAAGCATTCACACCTTATACAGATGAAGAAACACATTGGAAAAGTGTAAGTAGTTTGCCTAAGTCACTGACAAAGTAGGATTAAGTGTAGATTTCATGAATTAAACAAAAAATCCCACCATTAATTTCTCAAAAAAAAAGAAAAACCCAAAAAACAAATACACCAACCCTTAAAAACGAATAGAACTCAAAGTCCAACACAGTGCCTTACATGTAATTTGCATCTAATAGGTTGTTAATACATACTTTATAGTACAATTTATCTTCTAAACTTCTGAGTATGCAGAAAGACTCGAGCACCGAGCTGGCTGTCATGAATCAGGACAATTTTGCTGTCCAGGGACTTCTGTGGTTGGACAACTGCATCATGAGGATAATCCTCCAGACTTGTGGTTTGTAAGCTGAAATCTGAGGATTCCGTGTCCTGAGAGCATCTAGAGAAGGGCAAAGAGAAGCCATTTGGGCAAGATTCTGTGACCACTGACCACCTCACTACAGCTTCACCCTGAGTATTTTTCCTTAGCTTCTGAAAAATACACATATAAAAGTACTCTGTTTTGGAGGGGAAATTCCCAGCCTTCAGACAAATAGGAAGGCGTTCAGTTAGATGAATGATAATTTTACCTTAGGTCTAAACAGTTTGGTGCTGAGTAAAAATTAACTGTCACAAAGAAATTCATCTATTTTGACTGAGTTCAAGATAGAATTATCATAGAATGATAACATTAATTTATTTCACAGATAAAATCCATTTATTACACACACACACCCTTCATATCTTCACTCAAGATGTCTTCAGAGCACCTGTTGGAATAAAAATGTTTACAAGCTGACAAGCTTCTGAAGGAGAGAGAAAAGATCATGAAATAAAACTCTCAGGAACCAAAGGAGAGTCTTAAAAGTAGTGCTAGAGATTGGCCGGAATGTCAACTTATTCAGGAAGTGATTAGCACAGATATTATCATTTTCTTGGGGAAAGCTATACATCTGGCCAGCCAAAACTCTATAAATCAGCAATGTAACCAGAGTTGGGAATTCCATTAGCCCTTGATTTTGAGGAGGTTAGCATTTTTAAAAAACGTAGCTAAAATACTTATGAAAAACAATCCTCTCTGAACTGTGTGCGTGTGTGTGTGTGTGTGTGTGTGTGTGCACATGGAGTCAAGCATTAAGAAAATGAACACTGCTCACTGCTGCAGTCCCCTGACAGCACATGTGGCTGAAAAATCACCAGAGTTGGCTGCTTTTGTTGCTAATAGCAGAGCACTTGGTTTTACCTGCGACAAGACTCTTTGACAGTTCTTTTGAACTAACTTCGGCTGTTCCTCCCTCTGTCAGAGAAAGTCAGACTTGAAACCTCGCATACCCTGCAGGGTGGAGGGAGTCCCTAAATTAGAGAAATATGGGTGTTTTTTTCCCACCTCCCTTCCCCCAGGCTCGGTGCTTTATCCAATACACAAAAAGACTGACATTTCCTGTCTGCTCCACCCTTGTTGATATGTGTGCCCAAATTCTGCAGAGGTTTTCAGACTTTTAATTTGTTTAACAGCCTGATTCTAAAATTAAAAGTATTTGGATATATTCTAACTGGCTGAAATGGAATTTATCTCTTATTTCCTCTTTCAGAAGAAGCTCAATATATTACAGGAGGCAATTTATAATATGGGCTATTTTTGGTAATTTGTCAGCTATTGAAATGAGTTCCGTTTGGCTTGGTTTGACTCTATAAAAATAAATTGTAATAGTGTCTGTAGAATCAAAATGGGGCCCTGTTACTTGAAATGTCCTTGGCACATATAGGTTTTCTTTTTTTTTTAGGGTACCCAAGTTCCGGATGAAGCCAAAGTGAAGGAGAACATGAAGCACTAGAGAAAGGAGTTTGAACAGAAAGGGAGAGACATTAAAACTCAAATAAGGAATGCTCAGAACTTCCTTAAGATTTTTTAAATTATTAAAAATTGTTATCCTGTTATGAGATTCTTTACATTAACGTTTGCTAATTAGCCTTTTGAAAAAGATTCATTCTCTGAGCATCTTGAGGAGTTCAGTGGTCATTTTATAAATAATATTATGTGTTGAAATTCAGAGAATGAGAATTATTCCAAAAAGAAAGCAAGAACCCACTTGTGGATTTGGATAGAAGTTATTTTGAATTTCCAGAAAAAAAAATGCTTTTTGGGTGATAACTGGTTTGTTTCTGTTAATTCATCAATAGATCATAAGATTGAGAGTGGTGTTCTATTTGATTTTGTTTTTAAAGCTTCAGAACCCTCACTTGAAAATGAGAGGATTTTTTAGAATTTATTTATTTGACAGAGAGTGTGCACACAGAAACAGGGGAGCGGCAGAGGGAGAAGGAGAAGAGGTACAGGGAGCCTGATGTAGGGCTTGATCCCAGGACCCTGGGATGATGACCCAAGCCGAAGGCAGATGTTCAACCAACTGAGCCACTCAGGGGCCCCAAAATGAGAGAATTTTAGCTTGACTGTTTACAATAAATGATTTTAATTCTTTAGCTACTTCCAAGGTCCCATTTGACACTTTGATTTCATATATAGTAGTAATTTGCCAGGTATTGAAAATTCATATGTGGATTGAAATAAAAATGTCAAATGGAAGCTGGGGATATTTACACACATAGATAAGAGCTACACAGGAGAAGGGCTTCAAGGCGTGCGTATCTCTTATAGAACTGGTTTTCATGAGGTGCAGATAGAAGTCTTGGGATTATATTTCATTCTGCTGCATTGCTATTAAAGAAATTTGCCATTATTACCATTTTTGTAGCCTCCAAACACCAGATTTTCCAATAGAAGTGCAGTGATCCACTGACCACTGTTGCATTTTACCTGAATAGCTCATTTTGCACACTCATATCAGGGGCCCTGGATGGAATTATAAGGCATGTAGGCCTGACTTCTCTACATTTATCATTATCTGTTACAGAAGCTGAAAACTCTATTTCGGCATATAATAATTTCTTTCTGAGGAATAAAAGCATTGTGCAGGATCTAGATTAATTTCTTTTTTTAAAGATTTTTTTTTTGTATTTATTTAAGAGAATGAGCAAAGCAAGAGGGAGAAGCAGACTCTCTGCTGAGCAGGGAGCTCGATGATGTGGGGCTCGATCCTGGCACTCCAGGATCAAGACCTGGGCCAAGGCCAGACACTTAACCAATTGAGCCACCCAGGTACCCATAGGTTAACTTCTTAAATTAACTACTGGTTTTCTTTGACCTCTATATTATCTAGAACTGTAACTTTTTACCCTGCTGTATGCAGCTCCCATATTAGAATGGCCCATTTTGGGATTTTGTTTAAAATGTAACATAGTCATTAAGAGCAGATGCACCAAAGCCCAAAGGCAGGAACTTCAAGCATGGGTCCACCATGTTAGAGCTGTGAACCTGACAAGATCTTTGAATGAATGAACATTATTAGAGATTATTATTTTTCATCTTGTATTGTATATTGTATCACTTGTATAAATTATATTTTAGATATTGTTAAAAGACCCTAAAATAATTAGATACCAAAATCTTAATATTAGGATGTGTCTCTGTGGAAAAGTAAGTGAATAATGATCCAGTTAATTAGATTTCATGCGGATTGCTGATCTAGAAAATCCAAATTTAAAATCCCAAATGATCATTTTTTCCTTAGCTTATGGAATTTGAGAGGAGGCGAATTATCAGTCAATGACAAACAGTTCTTTGAGGGTCCGTTTCCAACACCACAGTTTTTTATGTACCATGAGAGATAGCTATGATAATAAAAGTATAGTAAGTCCTTTGCTCTGTCAGGAGGAGTCTCTTAGTCAATATAATGGCAGCAAACAAGAGCGGCCACAACTCACTCACCGAGACCTTTCCTCAAACTGGGTGAAAAGAGATGCCTTCCAGATCAGAAGCTTTGTGTGCCACCGCCACCACCAGACCTACTACATTTGGTGCCCCAGTTTGGTTCAGCCCACGATGTTAGCTGGAAGAATGGATTTCCCAAGCTCTCAGTAGAAAGAAAATCAAGAATAAACTGTGACTAACAAGTTGGATCGGAATGAGCACAGCTGCACTGTGATCGTCTGTTTGGGAGAAAACAGCATCAGGGCTTTCCCCCAATCATGCTACATCAGAACCCATTCATAAAACTGTCACCGTGAAATAGCAGATGCTCTGTAAATGGCATCTGATGATCCGGATATTGGGCATCTGAAGACAAGTAAGACTGCTTGTTTCCTGAACCATGAATATACTCACGTGGTGCACACGCCACTCTCTAAGTGGTCTCAGCATACATGGATTTATCCATACGTCTATAGGCAGGTAATACATACCTAGAAAATATATTACTTTCCAACTCCCTTAACAACTGTTCATCACTGATACTTTGTGAGCACCTTCCTTAAGGAAAACCTCAGTGTGTCACGGGGACATTTATAGCATGACCAGTGTTTGATTGAAAAAATCTGGTTTTTGTCTGTTTCTTGAGTGATCCAGAATCATTTTCAGATAAGACTATCCATATCCCAGCTATAAACCATCTGCAGCACAGCCAGCTTTTAAAAGTGACATGCAGTCATATTCCACCACTATTACCAGAGCGTCCTAAACATTTTCTCAACATCTCAGACTTTTATTTTTTTATTTTTTTCCCCTACTAGGCAGCTGCGTGCTTGGAGAGTTCCCAGCATCAGTTGTGCCAGAGTTAAAAATCACCTAACACCCACATAAAGACTCCCCCCCCCTTTATGAATTGGGCTTTAAATCTTTACCTTGATTTAGTGAGAAAATAAAATTGGGGCAATAGTCAATGTCTCATTTGTATATATTTGTATGAATTCTGTAACCTGGGGGATATCTCCAATCCGAGGAAATGTAACCATTAACCCACAGCTAAACAGTTTGCAAAGAAGCCTTTTCAAGGAATAGCTTTTAAATGCCCAAGGAGCTCAACCTAACGGCAGAGATATTTGAAATATACACAAACATACAAGGCTTTTAGATAAACACATTTTCAGGGAGCTTTTGATGAAAGTGATAAGTTACATTCTCTACAACTACACACACTGTATTTTATTACCCTTCAGTAGACACTTATCAGCTATAAATGTTGGGTGGTTTAGGCTAGGAATCAACCCTGAGGGAAACAGTGGGAGGACTCTGGGACTCACAGTTCTATAGATCAACATAAACCTGAGACTCAATTTTATTTTCATTTATTAAAAAGGTCTGTGGTCCGCTTCTGCAATTTCAAATCCATTAGCTTCCTGCCCCCTTTAAGGAAAAAAAGAAGGTAACTGCAGATTTTATGGACTGATTGGTGATGGCTATGCTACTGCTCTATTGGTTTTGAGTGGAGAGTCCATTACAGATACATTATCCATAAACCATGTTTCCAGTGGAACCCGTAGCTTCCAATCTGACTGGGGAATGAGTGGAGTTGGCTTGGTCAAAGAGAGGCTGGGGAAAGGGTCAGGTCTCTTGGAAGCTAACACAGGGTAGGCACCGGTATAAATTACAAACGTTCTTCCTACTTCCACATAATTATGTCTCAAATGTGCAGCGGTTGGATTTCGTTAACCAGGCACCAGATGAACTTGGAAATCATATCGACAGTAGATTAGAGTGGGAGTTTTCAACCTTTGTCCCTGCCATGTATGTTCAAACAATATATTTGTCTGTCTTTGAAACTCCCTGCTCTGGGCTGCTCATATTCGACAGCTGACCGTGCCCATATGGTTTTTCCTAGTCTCAGGTGTGCTATGTTTAAGGCTTTTTCAACAAAGATGCAAAAACATTTTTAATGGCAATAAAACAGATGAAAATACGGTTTTCTAGTTCCCTCTGTAACCCTAAATCTTTGATTTCCAAAAAGAAAACAAAAGTTAAATAAGTCTTCTGGTGTGATTGCTTGATTTCTGTATTCGGTAACTTTTTTCTCTGTGAAAGGGACGGAAGAACAATGAGAACAATACAACTGGCATTCGTGTAATGAAGACTTAGGGACAAGTCTCGTTGATCTTTGAATTTTAGTACGCTACAGACTTTATGCTTGGCACACGGTAAATGCCCTATGAATTTGTCAGATGGAGCTGGATTTTTTTTTTAGGTGTAATCAATCGCATGAAACTAATATATTCATTCTTACAATGGAAAGCTATTTCTTTTCCATTATTAAGGCAAAGGCAATGTCGGTTAGGCAAAACTCAACAAGAATTTAATTCCCTTTTTTTCCTGATGGCTTTAATTTCTGTGGTCCTTTTCAGTCCACTCCCTATGCATTCCTATCTCTACAACCTGAAGTTTCTACTTGGATTTGCCAGTGTGCGTCGAAGATGTAGAGGGGTCTTACACACCTCTCCCTAATATTTGGGGTTTGTCTAAATGGAGCATTCAGAGAGCCTACTCTGATTTTTTTTTTAAGATTTATTTATTTATTTATTTATTTATTTATTTATTTATTTATTTATGATAGACATAGAGAGAGAGAGAGGCAGAGACACAGGAGGAGGGAGAAACAGGCTGCATGCCGGGAGCCCGACGTGGGACTCGATCCAGGGTCTCCAGGATCACACCAGGCCAAATGCAGGCGCTAAACCACTGAGCCACCCAGGGATTCCCTGTATTTTTTTTAAAGCCTTTTTTTGGTTCACAGAAAAATTGAGAGGAGGGTATAGAGATTTCTCATATACTCTCCGCCCCTACACATGAATGGTTTACCCATTATCAACCTCCCAGAGTGCCCCCAAAGTGGTGCAATTTGTTATACTTGATGAACCTACATTGGCACATCAAATAGTTTACCTAGGATTCACTCTTGGGGTTGCACTTTCCATGGGTTTGGGCAAATGTCTAATAACGTGCCTCCGTCATTATAGTACCATAGATAATTTACTGCACTAAAAGTCTTTTATGCTCTGATTTAATAGCACATTTGCATCCATTCACCAATTAGTCATAGCCACCAATCCGTCATTTCTGACAATTATTTTAATAATTTTGCTTTCTAGGGGCACCTGGGTGGCTTAGTGGTTAAGTGTCTGCCTTCGTGATCCCGGAGTCCTGGGATTGAGTCCCGCATCGGGCTCCCTCTACCTGTGTCTCTGCCTCTCTCTGTGCCTCTCATTAGTAAATAAATAAAATCTTTTAAAAAAATAACTTTGCTTTCTAGTGAATGTAAATCTAGGTTTAAAGTCTTTTCTTCCGTTAAATGAACTTCTTTGACAAACAATCAACCTTCCTCCCCTACGTTCCCAACCTGCCTATTGCCTTTGACCTTTTTGCTAGGTATGTCACATTATATAAATATCTGAATCAGGCATTAACTTTAAAACCCTGCAGTGTCAGCGTTATAATCATAATCATCAGCTAGGAGTCATAGCCACTCATTTGTTTAGAGCTTAGAAAACTTTGAATGTGGAGCCTCATCCCAGCCCCTCCCTCCTTCGTTCCATCCTTTCGGAAGTCCTGCCTTGATGGGAGATCCTACTGTCAGGTCCCGTCTTCACAGAGCTGTCTGTCATCAGGCCCAGCTGCCCCACCAAAAGCGTGGGGTACCCATTGGCAGGTGTGTTAACAGAAGCTGTTAACAAAGATCTGCTGACCCTGTGCTCTTTAAAGATGTTTAAAATTCCATCCTTTGATGCCCTTTGCCCTTTGCCAGGGAGATAGATATCAACCCCTCATCTGTGGCCACTGGGCCAGAATAGACAACGCAGTGACAGCGGAATCGCTATGTCTTGATGGAGGTACGTGCCGAACTCACAATTTTGAGATTT
This sequence comes from Vulpes vulpes, assembly GCF_048418805.1. Taxonomy (NCBI): domain Eukaryota; kingdom Metazoa; phylum Chordata; class Mammalia; order Carnivora; family Canidae; genus Vulpes; species Vulpes vulpes. Next base: position 9,162,205 of record NC_132781.1, read on the forward strand.
AAAAAATTCATAAAAGCATCTTTCTCTCCACCCACGCTGGATTCCCAGAATACACTGTGCTCATCTTTCTGACTTGGCACAAGAAGTGCCAGATACGGTTTTTCCAGCCGCGGCCTACAAGCAACCGGGAAAGCTTGAAACAGGTGAGGTTAGCTGCGAGAAGTAGTACCTTCCATTCAGCACCCACGACTATAATGCAGTAAGTAGGAGTAAGAAAAAAGAGTAGAGAATTTCCAAAATGGGAGGCCCCAGAACCATTATTGTCTGTCGTCACGTTAGCCCTCAATAAGACCACAAAACCAGACAGTAAAAACTGGGAGCCTGTGGTTCCCTCCTGACCAAGGGAGACAAGAAAACAGAGAGGGAGAGGCTATGTTTTCTTTTGACTTTTTTAGGGAACTCCTCATGAAGTCAGCCTTTCCCTGTTCAGCCCCGGCCTGACCACTGCACGGTGGTTGTTCCATCTTTCCTAGGTGCCGTGTGCTTTGTCACGGACACCATATGCTTGCTGTGGTTAAATGCTCTATGCCAGGCCTCTCCCACCCTCCTAGAAGAAGACTCATTTCTGGGTGGAGTGTGTGTGTTTGAGAGAGAGGGGGTGGGGGAGAGAGAGAGCTTTCTGCCACCAGTGCCCATGCTGACCCCAGTTAAACACACATCATGCATGACTCTTATGCATAAAGGCAATCTCAGTTTCCAAGACTGTGATTGCCATCACCTGTCCTCATTTTTACCCCTTTGTTCCCAGCGAGCACTTCTTGGGAAGATAAAACGGCAAGCAAGTTTCCCACATTTTCGCCATCGTTGGAAACAGCTTTTGCACAAGCACAGAATGTCAAGTTCCAAACAGCAATGCCTCTGTTAGTGGTGGCGTGTCTTTGGCTCAGAGCTCCTACTGCACCGAGCGATTAGAGTCAAAGCCTGTCCAAAGAGGCAAAGAATTACAGAGGTGGGCTTGGGCCTTGGACCCTCTCTTCCGACCACTTCATTTTACCCATAAAGGAGCCGTGTCTCTGCGAGGTGTAATGACCTGCTGCTTCATAGCAGCACGGCTGGCAAAAGGAGGTCCCTTGATTCCCATCTGTCAAGAGCTTCTTCTAATATGTGACCTCAGTCATTCTTGGCAAATTGTCTACAAGGGGATGAGTGATACCCCGGATCCTTGACGTGCGCGTTATCGATTTTCTCAATAGTATCGAATTCCCAGTGTTTTACTTAGCCTAATATAAAAATTAGCCCTGATTGCATGCAGATCAATCTCACTCAAGTGAGAGACAGCCCAGATGCATGTCCAGGGGTGACGCATGTTCAGTGGTGAGAGAACAGCAATTTGGAGATGGGCGCATTATTATATATAATCCACAGGGTGGATAATCTCTGGGCTTTTATTCACAGTGTGGTTCTTCCAGTTTTTCAATTTACCTCTTCTTGTGGGTTGACTGGTTTTCACCGAGGAAACATGGACAAGTGTTCTTTTGAGAAATGAAAACAAGAAAGTGTAGATTAAAATGCAAACGAGGAGCAAAGGAGAGCACTAGACGTAGGCATCGCAGCTCAGCCTCCTTTGTGGTTCCCTGGCAATGCTGCTGCCACCCTCATTGCTTCGCACATAATTAGCCTTGATATTGGAAGCCCACGTTTGTAGATCTCACTTACCACATTTCCTGCATATTACTAAACATTTCAAACCGAGACAGAGAGAAAGCAGGAGAAAGTGATTTCCACTGGCAAAAAAGGCTCACATTTCTTCTGTCTTGTAAAACAAAAGAGGAAAAATAATGGTAAATTATTCTTACGATGCCTTCTTTTCTTAGACTTCCCCCCCACACACACACACCCCTTTCTCGTCCTATTTTAAATAAAACCCGATGATGCAAAAGGCCGTATGCCTTCTGACTGCGCAGTCCGTCGGCTTGCAATGGAAATGTTTTCTTATTTTTATTTTATTTTTTTTTAAATGGCTACATATTAAAAGCGAACCAGTCTTTGCCAGCTTTGGATAAAAGGCTATTTATTTTCAACCAATTTGATAGCTGCAGTTTTCAGTAATTGAATTTTCTGTGGTCAGAAAAGCAGTAATCTTAGAAACCAAATAAATATTTTTTAATAAAATGGAACACTGAGAAACCCTATAATAATGTCAAAAATGTAGCCACTTATGGATGGATAAATATTTTAAGAAATTTACATTTCACCCAAAGCTTTATGCTGCTGGCTTCCCTGGAGATTTTGAAGAGCGTAACATTTTGCTTTGAGAAGGGAACAATGTGGGGTTCAGATGAAATATGTACACCCTATAGAAACCTTGCTGGTTGTTAATGTCTCAGAAGCTGGTAGCTCTGTCAATGCCCCCAGCCAACCGTCTGTGGGCACCCAGATTTCTCTGCCTTGGTACTGCTGCCAGTTGAGGCCAAGTAATTCTTTGTTGTGGGGGGCTATCCTTGCGTTGTAGGATGCTTAGCAGCTTCTCTGACCTTTACCCACTCCATGGATGTTCGCACCCACTCACCCTGTTGTGACAACTAAAATGTGTCCAGACGTTGCCATCTACCTCCTGGTCTAGGGGGTAAAATGAGCTGCAGTTGAGAAGGACTCATCTACTGAAGGACTGGAGTAAATTTGATACATATTTTGGTGAATCTTTTTTTTTTTTTTTTTTTTTTTTTGGTGAATCATATGTGCCTGGAATGCTGGTTCCTTTCACAAGTTTATCATATAATGGCTTGTATTATTATTCTGAGTGTGAGTAAAGGCCCTTCACAAGCCCTATAAAGAGCCAATGCTATAGAAAGCATTTTAAGAGCCAATGAGCACGAGTTTTGAGAGAGGAAGGCACAGTCCAGATAGTTTTATGTTTTGATGTGATATCACTTTATTGGAAGCATTCAAGTTCTTGGCTCCTCCATCACCTCTGTGACAGACTGTAGGCAATGATTGATGTTATACAATTACCTTTATTGTGTTTCTGGGTTTTTCCATGATAGAATAGAGATGGTACAATAGATACGTTCAAATTTCTCACTACATGTATTATATCATATTGAATGGCTAATGAGATTCAATGTTTATATATAAACTGAATTATTTCTTATAGTTTTTGTTATGAAAATATAAAACTTAGGAAATTTTGGCATCAAAATTTTTCATCTCCCTGTTTCTACCCAGGATTTTTGCTAAGCCACTAAGGGTAGATTTTGTGTTACCTGTCCTTTCAAAGACTGGGCTGGAAGAAGCAAAGCAGATCATTATGAAGTTGAGAATGGAATGGAAGGTCAAAGAGAAGTTGGCAGCACACGACTTTTTTTCTTCTGTCTGCTAAATAAGAATGGACAGAACGTAGTAAATGCTGGAATAATACTCTACATTCATTGGGTTCCACGTTGTGATTGAAATTTCACATGAACAGAAGTCAAAGACCAAGATATTAAATTATTAGTTTTGGTTCATGAAGAAAGCAAAAAAATTCCTCCAGAAATACATCACAAGACTGAGAGGCACCATAAAAACCACTAGATAGACCCTTTTTTGATGATGTGAAGGCAGGCCATAACAATTCTCAACTACTTCCCAAAGCAGTGGGAATGATGCTAATAAGACGATAACATCAGGATTAAAAAAAAAAAAAAAAGCCTAGCATAAGCCAAGGGGTGGATTATATCACAGTCATCATTTCCAATTACATTCAACACTGTTCTTGTCCATCACTACCCATTTGGCTAGATCTATAAGCCAACAGTGGCAATGGCTCACCTTGGTGAGTGTGTTTTTAATCTTTAATGGCATATAACATGCAGTATTAATTTAAAATTCAATGAATACATAAGCATGGCATAGACCTAATTTCAAGGTCACAATTTTTAAAGTACAGACTTTTCCCTAACGGTTGCTTCCTTGGTGTTTTTTGGAAATTTCCTGGAGGCAGTGGGCACAGTTTCGGAATAATTCCTCATGTGCACATTTGTTGAGAGGAAGGGGAAGGAACAGTCGCATTTTGATGAGTGTATCCAGATCTATCCGTTGGCCTGGAAATTTTTTTTTTTTATCCTTCTGCATATGCATTTGTTTTCACTGATTTGATCCATTATTCAGTTAGATTAGTCTCCGTTTAATAATAACGGCCTCCCTCTAGCCTATCCCTTTAATGTTCGTGAAAACGAAAACCCAGGTGGTTTTCAACATGACACTAGGTGGAAATCAGTTATGAAATTACCTGTTTATTAATGATGTGTCAGGAGACTGACATGCTCACGGCGGGCACCGGCTGGAGTAGTGCTAATGTAGAAATAACAAGACCATATTATGTGCAATATGTATTCTATAGAACTATAACTTTCATTCCCTGGGGACACCATTGAAATCCAGATGTTTTATCTCAAGATTTTAATCCCAGCGAGTGAAGATTTTAAAGTGAAATCAAGCACACCCGAAGTCGCTGTTTGGCCACACTTCCTCGCTGGGGGACCCGTGTGAGCAAACATTTAGTACCAGATGTGCAAAGGATTAGTGTCGTATCAGCTAATTAGCCAGACAGGGGGAAAAAAGTCATTTTGCAATTGCAGAAGTGGATTTAAAGCATAACTTTAAAATGCGTGTTGAAGACTGGTCTATTGATTAGCGTCAATGACACTTTCAAGGTTTGGTAGTTATGGAGCAAAATAAGAGCTGATCTAAATTGGGGAGAAACGAGTAATTTTATTTAAAATAAGGAATTTTTACAGGGAGGTTTTACATTTTTTATCATAAAGAGATCTGGCCACAACACTATAAATAATATACTGGATAGATTCATACAGGCCACTCTTAAAACAAAATTTTAGCAGGCAAAAATGTGCCATAAAGTTGATATTAGTACCAGGTAAAATAAACCAATGACCCTCACAACTTGGGTGGGGAGAAGATTTTCTTTTTCTCTTTTTCTTTTTCTTTTTCCCTTAGAGTTTTATGGAGTATCTCATACAACAGATGGGGTGGAGAAATAGCAATGATCTGATGATTCCGCGTTACTGCAAATAAATCCCAGTATATAACAAGCAACTGAATCACTTTTACAAAAATACACTCTTGAACAAGAATCACAATAGCTGCATTTGTACCCACAAGCATGTTGCACCCCGTTTTTCTAACACCCCGTTTTAATACAAGTATGTTATCTCCTAGAGTCATCTGTCGTCCTGGGGCCCAGTCCAAGTGGAGTGTATGTAACAGCCAGCAACTTTGGCCCTGAATGTGGAGAGTAACCTGAAGCCACAAATGTCTTTAAGTCAAATAACTTCTGGACGCTAAGGATCCCTGCTCTAATACAAAATGGCAAGAGAATTAAGAACACATCAGTGTGCTTTTACAAAAGAGAGGAAAAATATTACCTTTTTTACTCCTTTGGACTTCAAATAGCATTTTGGCAATTTCCCTGCACTTAAGAAACCTTCCCCATGGCACAAAACCATGGAGCTGAACGCTTAACTGGTGGGAGGGTGGGGTGGGGTGGGGGAGATTTGGCCAGGGTAGATAATCTGTCTGTGTAATTAATAAAGCACATTGGCTTTTGTGCTAGGAAACCAGGCAGTGGAATCACCCATTGCTGATTCCCTGGAATTTAATTTCTAAAGAGGTAATGAGGTGGTGAAGAAAGCTTCAGATTTCGGCTCTGGTATCACCCTTCTCTGTCTTATGTGATTTGATGTCCTAGTTCTGTGCTTTCCTGAGATTTTTTTTTCTTTTTCTTTACTCCATCCTAGCCCTTTTCATAGCATACTATTTAGCTGTTTCCTCCTCTGGATCTTGCTGTTTGGGTCTTGGTTTCTCATCGTCCTACCTTTGAGCCACGTTCCAGGGCCTTAGATCAACGTTTAGCGTGTCTTCAACACCAAAGAGTCTGCAATAGTTTGTCATTTGCATTTCATTTTCTTATTTGATGTTTACAACAGCCTTTTGAGGTAGGCATGATGAATATCAATCACCCCTACTTTACTGGGAGTTGGAGGCTGGAACTGAATTAATACTACAACTGGGTAGGAAGAGGAGTAGGATTCGAACTAGCACCCTCGAATGCAGACCTTGTGTTCTTTCCACTGTACTAAGCTGATCCACTGCCCTGGGAGCAGGAAACCTAATACCCCGGCTACCAGAGACAGTAGGAAAATGCCAGTTGGTTAGGTGCTGCAATAAAAATAAAACCATAATCTTGGAATTTAAAAGTCTAGAGTTTGAAAAGAAAGGGCATCCCTTTGTAAACAAATGTTTTGATTATTAAAGCCAGCTCCTCATCTCAAAAACACTTTTTCAATTTAGGACCAATTTAATGAGAACCCCAGGATTGATAAGCTCTCAAAAAAGGAAGAAAAAAAACCCCTCAAGTTTCAAAGGAGCAGTAAAGATTTGGAATATTCGTTGGAGCCTAAGGGATGTATAAAATCTACATGGTTATTTACATAAATTTCTTATAATTTCTATCACAAATATACTCTTGCTGTTTTCCCAAATCTTTATTTAATAATGATTATAATAAAATTAAATTTATCTCCACTGCCTTGCTCTTGATGCCAAGCAGCCAAAGTCAGCAATCCATTTTTTTTTTCCTTTTCAATAAAAGTCCCAGAATAGAAATAACATATGACTGTGTGATGCTGATATTCATGGTGGTTCAAAAGCACAAAGTCCCAAGTGGAAATAAAATGTGGATAATTATGAGCAGACTTGAGTTATTCTTTCAGTAAAGGTAGGCAGTGGGGTCTTCTGGTATCTCCTAATTTGCAGGGATTTGAAATCCCACAGGAGTTAGGAATTATCCCAGGGCACTTTCTTCTTTCATAGTTTCCAAAGAGAGATTTTGTTCCCCCTAGAAATAACAGATTTAGAAATCCAAAGGCTAGAAGAGACGATAGTAGTAATTTTGTCTTAAAAAAAAAAAAAAGGAATAATTTTGTCCAAGCAATGGCCAGTGGCAGTTTTCATTCATGAAATCAGTGTGAAGATGACCCTCTCGGCCAACACCATAAAATGAGGGAAATTGGCATCCAAGTGTCTTTCTAATGTAATAAAACTTTCTGGATACAATACCTGTCTTTATTAGCTAAAACATTTGTTGTATTTATGGAATGCATGTTCCCTTGTATTTCCCCTATCACAGATTCCTGGGGAGAACATAATTCAGTTAACCTAATAAAAATAAAACAAAACCGAAAACAACAGCAAAAATTCCTAATTTTTCCACTGTATCTTCCCCAATGCAATCAATCTCCAAATCCTGTTGATTATCTACCTTCTATCTATCTATCATCTATTTATTGTGTGTGTCTGTGTATGAGTGTGTGCATGTACGTAAAGCAAACTCCAGGCCTCTTCCTCTTGGATTTGGACTCTAGTCTATGTCCACATTATGTTCTCATTAGTGAGAAATAGGTCTTAACCCCTCATCTCTGATCCAGTCACTGAAACCAGGAGGAAGGGATTCATTAATTAGCTTAGACAAATCAGGGCCCATCCCAGAAATGAGACTAGTGCTAAATCCATCCAACTCAGATCGACTGAGCGTTCAAGGGTAATGGGGTCTTTTATTCAAGAGATAGTGGGTGCTTAACTTCAAAAGTAACCTGTCCACTCTTATCATGTGCTCTAGTCTATTTTGTGTTAGCATGGTGACTTATGAGACTGTAAGCTTTCTCTAGGACACCTGGGTAGGTCAGTTAGATTCTTGGCTTTTGCTCAGGTCATGATCTCAGGGTCATGATCTCAGGGGTCATGAGATCAAGCCACGTGTCAGGCTTTCCACTTAGCTCAGAGTTTGCTTGAATTTCTTTCCTCCTCTCTCCCCCTTCCCCTTTCTCCCCCCATACCCTAGGCCCCAGGACTCTATGTCTAAAAGTAAATAAATTAAAAAATAAATAAATAAAATCTTTAAAAAGGAAAGACTGTGTGCTTTCTCTAATTAGGGCCCATCCTATTCATATTTGTATCCTATAACAGCTATCCTGTTTTGGATACTTTAACATTTTCATGAAGCGTTTGTCCAGTTGAATTACAAATGCGGGGAAGGGATGGTCTGAGCAGGTGGGCCCTGGTGCGTTTCAGCTTCTGTCTCATGTATGTACCTGTGTGTCTTGGCTTTTTGACTTTAGTTTTTGAAGGATTGGCCTTCCTTTGTTTTTCCCACCCGGTATGACTCTCGGTATGTCTTTACTCCCTGAATTTCTCACAACCAAGACGTGCCTGAGAAACTTTGAAGCGGGCCTACATCAAACAAAGGTTACGCTGAGGCGAGAGCTTCCAGCCAAATTAGGTGGGGAGAAGTGGGAGGGTAGGAATCCCTGCCAAGCCAGCCATTCAGCATGCAGAGAAGATGGTGTTGGCACCATGACAGCCTATCAGAAATAGCCAGAGTCCAACCAGAAACTATTTGATTTGGGTTCTGAAGACTCAAACACAGCTGGTTGGGATTTCCTTGTCCGTGTTTTATCCATCGGAGTTGCTATTGAAAACAGTTTGCAATTCATTTGAGGATTCTTTACATATGCCCTGAAGTATATGCGGCATTTAATTGAAAAACCACCAAATAAAGACTTCCGGGCCATGTAAAGGGGCTGCCTTTGGTGCCAACACTAAACTGTATGCCTCCGTGGCTTTGCCGCAAGTGGATTTTGATACATGGGGATTCCCATTATTGAAAAATTATCTTTGCCACAATTTCAGAAGAGGCACTCCCCCTGCCTCTCCTGGCCCCACTGGAGGGTGGATAGCTCCTACTCCAATGTGGTCTCCACTTAGCTACCAGTTTTGGAGACAGACTCACTTCTAAAAATGAGGTACTAATCAATCAAGAAGAACAGTAGTTGAGGGCAAGATGTTTAAAAGAAAGAACTGAGGAATGAAAGGAAGAATGGGAAGCAGGAGAAAGAGTGAGAGGGCGGGAGGAAGAAAGAAAATGTCTCTGATTCCCTAAAATCTGTTCACATTCAACAAGTCCTGTGCTGGGAAGGGAAACCTCAAAATGTATTTAAAAGATGATTTAAATGTTTAACCCTTTATTTCAACACTTGTGTTACAAGTCCCCCCAACTCCCCTCCCCATGTCCCCTTCCACGCAAGATTTTTAAAAAGAAAAAGAAAAAGCATCTTCCTTTCCAAAGCAAATGTCTTCACCACTCCTGGATGGATGATCCCAAAGGACACTCTTGCCTCTGTTCGTCTCTGGAAGCACTTGTGTTATTTAAGCCGAGGGAGATGATGAACAGTGCTAGTGCATGCATGTAGGATGACAAAGGACAGTCCCCTCCCTCCCCCCACATGTAGGGCTTGCTTTTCAATTTCTTCTTACGGACAAAAACTGTCTGTATCACGGTAAGGAGGGGGGCGGGAGTTTTTGGGGGAAGAGGCTGGAAAAAACTAGCAAAGGGAAAAAAAAATTGGAGAGCCAGCCTGGCACCAAAAATATAATTTAGTGTGCAGGTATTTGATTTGATAGAAAACCTGCATTGATTTAAAAAAATAGGCTCTTGACAAGGTCGTAATTCATTGAGAGAGGCCAAGCCTGCAGCTTCAGTTTGACATCCCCCTCCAACCTAAACCATAACTGGTTTTAGGTGATCCCCTGTGAGGGTAGCATGTTGCAGCTGGCAAAAAAATAAACACTCCTGAGCCCTGTGCTAACAGATTTTTTTTCCCTTTTTTCCCCCTTTTCTTTCTTTCTTTCTTTCTTTCTTTCTTTCTTTCTTTCTTTCTTTCTTTCTTTCTTCTTTCTTTCTTTCTTCTTTCTCTTTCTTTTCTTCTTCTTCTTCTTCTTCTTCTTCTTCTTCTTCTTCTTCTTCTCTCTCTCTCTCTCTCTTTTTTTTTTTTTTTTGATTTATGCCATGAGCTAAGGAAAACAGTTACATATTTGTGAGTCCCAGTTTTGTTTGGCCTTTGAAGGCTTACAAGATTGGTGTCCTGCTGGGGAGAGGGACAGTGCAGAACTGTGGCAGGCAGGCACAGAGCTGGTGGGCGGCTGGAACAGGCTGGGGGCAGGGAGGTAGGAAAGCGGGGTATGAAGAGGGAGAGACTCAGTAGCTGACACCTTTGAGTCTCCAGGCATCTCCTCCTGCAGGATCCCCTCCCTTTCTTTCTGCCTCAAGGCCAGGCTAATGTCCACTCAGAGCTCACAGGCAGATTCCTTCAGAGCTTAAGATTTGCAAAGGATTAGCTACCCTAGTTTACCCATTCAGCTACAATATTTTTGAAGAGTTTGATAGATGATAGATAGATAGATAGATAGATAGATAGATAGATAGATAGATGATATAGATATAGATATAGATAAAATTGACCATTGAAGGGAGCTTCCCTAGTCACTTTTTTTGGGAGGTGTGTTAGTGGCACAAACTCTTTCAGGCAAACTGTGCAAAGGTGAGGCAACGTCATACTGTCCTCTGGCTGGTTTGTGACATGCTTGGTCCTCATTTTGCAGAGAACAAGCTTGCAGAGAGTTTAGAAGCTCAGCGAGGTTATATAGCTCAAGGTCACCCAACTCCTCACTAGTAGTCAGGTCTAGGGCTTGGGTCCTGGTTGTTGGATCCAGTGGGCTTTCCGCTCTGCCACATGCCCCACCGTCATTTAAAGAATGGAAGAGTAACTACACGCAATGAGGCATCTTGGATTGGAACCTGAGAAGGCTAGAGGACATGAATGGAAGAACCGATCAAATCTGAATTAAGGCCGAAGATGCATGAGTAATAACGTACCAATATTAGTTTCTGAGTTTGGACCAATTTCTTAGTGAGGTAGATAATAAGAATTAAGGAATCTGGGTAAAAATCCCTCAGCACTGTATTTTCAGCTTTTCTATAAATCTAAGATTATTCTCAGGTAAAACCTTACTGTCTAAAGAAAGAAACAAAACAAAGCAAACAAACAAACAAATAAACCAAACCAATTGCAGAAAAACCAAGGCGATCCGCTGCTTTAAAGCAAGTTTGGAAGTAGAATGCCTCCCCACAAGGGACTCCACTGAGGTCATGCAATATGCAGCTTATTCCCAGCAACTGAAATGGTCTTGCTCCTCCTGAGTATAAACTGGGAGGTGAAAATTGTGATTTTTGACATCACTGCAGAGATCTGTCAGTGGGCTGATGGTGAGAGGTGCTGCTCGCTTCATCAGCTTCATCATGTTCGTCTTTAGAGAAGAAAATTGACATTTTATGACGAAGTTCAAATTTACAGATGGGGGAATTGAGGACTTGCATGCCTATCTTTATGTCTTGCAGAGCCAGAGGATTAGCAGTTATTAGCCTTGAGCGAATCCTATCTTAACTCCAGTGTTTCTTGAAAAAACACAAATAAGATATTTCCCCAGGAGCAAGCAGCCCAGCTTCTGAGAGTCGACTGTAGTCATGGCTTACCACCCAGACACTTGCCAGAACCTCTAAATTACTGACATTATTACATCATCCCTCTTTGTGTATGTGCTTGTCGCATTGCATAAATATACCCTCTCTAACCCACTTCTTTAATCTGTTCTATCCACAGTATATATCACTAAAAAAAAAAAATGACTTCACAGATGACCAATTATTCCATAATAATGTGCAGAATTATTTGAATCACATTCAGTCTCCATGACAATATGAAAATATAAATGTCTGGCGCACAAAAACAAACAAACAAAAAACTGTGTCACGGTGGTATAAAAAAAAGAAATTAATTCAATACTTAAACCAGTTTTTTTTTTTTTTACCACTTTGTTATCCTAAGTGGATGATGCAACTATGCTGCGTTTTAAAATACACACGCAGACAGAGAAATGGATATTTTTTTCCATCCTATTTGTCTCCTTTTCAGACACAACCACTGATTCACCAGCCGCTGGACGTGCAGCAGCAGCAGCAAAGGCGCCTGTGAACTTGAGTATAATAAAATTCTAGTATAACAGTGTGTTGAATGTTTACTTTGGCTCTGCTGCCCTCTCAAATCCCCCTTTTCAACTAATATTTTAAAATGTGGAAAGACATTAAAATGGAGATAAATTCAAGGCTCTTTCTGAAAGTGAGTGTCTCTGACGCTGAGAATTCTGAATTTTGCCCTCTCTGCTACATTCAAATTCCCTTCATTCTGATAATTATTATGCCATGAAAATTCAAGTCACTGCCTGCCTTTTGGCAACTAGCAATTTTACTCTGAGGTAAAGGAGAAAATGGGGGTCAGATATGCTTTTATAACTACTCCCATTGCATCACTGACATTTATAATTGGTCCTAAGGAAAAAATGGAATTAATTGGAGTTTATCATTGGTGCTTCATAGGAGTGTAATAATGAAGACTTCTGGAGTCAAACGATGATGTGAATGAGGCTGCCTGTTACTACCCCTGTTACTGGAGCCGATCACCTGACCTTTCCATCCTCGGTTTCTTGATACATAAGATAGGAGAGTAGGGGCACTAATTCAATAGCAAGATTGGATTAGATAAAGCACCCAGCTTAGAGGGCACCAGACAATGTGGGCTCAAATGCGCTCACTGTGATGGTTATTAATATTATTATGATCAGTGACTCCTTATCCCTTTAGAAGTCATTACGATTCCATGCCAGCTGAGGTTTTGTTCAGTAGACAATAAAATCAAGTGCTTGGTCACATGGAGTTTATAGTCTAGAGGCAGAGATGGACAATACAAACTAAATAAATCTATATTTTTTTTGAGGTGGTAGGTGCAATAAAGAAGAGTAAGCAGGGTTAAGGGACTATGGGGTAAGGTGTGCTGTCTGAGGAAGGGTGGCCAGGGAAGACCTCTCTGAGGCAGTGACAGTTGAGTAGAAACCTGGCTGAAGAGATGGACATTGAGCCAGGTAGATATCTAGAGTGGATTGTTCCAAGTAGAGGGAACAGGGTATATCAAAGACCCCTGGGGAGCACATTTGGCAGGTTTGTGGATTATCAAAGGACATTCTGTCCCCTCACTCCCTAACCCCTCATGTTTGTGGGATATTAAAGGACATCACCCCCGCCCCCTACACTGTGGTTGGGAAAGGAGAAGGAGATAAAGTCAAATGCCATGATGGGCTCCGGCAAAATCTTTGACCGTATGGTGAGTTAGATGGAAAGAAGTCATCTGAGGGTTCGAGCACCGCAGTGATACATCTTACCATTGCATTTTAGAAGTGAAATCTGTGCACCAAATCTGTGCAAATAGTGTGGCGAGAAAGAGGGAGAAGTCTTGAGGGAGTTAGTCTAGGAGACATGATCATGACTTGGTTGACTTGGTGTAGGGGTCGGTGGAAGAGTTGGTGAGAAGTGATTTTTTTTCCTTTCAGATAGAAACAACAGACTTTTGTTTGTGAACTGGATGTTTAAACTTCTATCTACCTGCATTATTTTTATTCCCATGTCCAACCTCAGTCAATGAATATTTTTTAGGTGACTCAGGATAATCTTATGTTTTCTTGGAGCCACCCAGTTGTAAAAAGCACAGGTCATGCCCCTCCCGGAGTGTGGGCCCCATTCGCAGAGAGCAGAAAGATGTTACAGATCAGTGAACGCCAAGTTTGGGTGCCTCCTTTGCCTCTTAGTAGCACAGCGACCTTGGCAAATTAGGTAACGGTAATGGTAGGCAGCATCCAAACAAATGGCACTTAGTCTTCACTAGGCACTGTTCTCTTTTCCTTCCATTGACTTTTACTAGATTTTATTGTGAGTCTCTCAACATGATGAGGTGGGTACCAAATAAATTATCCCTGAGTTATAGATACAGAAACCAAGGCACATGACAGGCCCCATGTCTCACAGTTAAAAAGTGGAAGAGCTGTGATTTGTATGTGGCTCTCTGATCTTAGTCATCTGCTTTACTGCACCTCTTTCCACATAGTTCCCTTCCGAGGGTTTAAGAAACACTCATGCACACAAATAAAAAATGGCATCGTGTGATACATACCGTGGAGGAAAGAGTGCGAAGGCACAGGAAACGCAAGAGTGGGGAAGAACATGCAGGACGTACGTAACCAGACCAGATAGTGCCGCTCCAGGGAGTTGACATTTCAACTCAGATCTGAAAGATGAGGAGATTCCAACGACTCCCAGGGTAGAGGAATGAATGCATATGACAGGCATTGAGTCAGAAAGAATGTGTGGCATGTTTGGGAAACCAGAAAGACAGCAGCGTGGCTGGGTAGAGTGAGCAATGAGAGATTTGCAGGTAAAGAGTCAGAAAGTAAGTGGGGAAGATTAGGCAAGATGCTGTGTATAGGATAATAGACATCTTTATCATCCCGAGTGGGACACTTTCAAGGGTGAAGACAAATGTCAGGGCACTCATTCACCAGCGGGCACCCTCTCAGGTGAGCCGGGAAGTGTGCCCACTTAAAGGGTGTTGGATTTTACTTGAACTCTAATGGTAATGGCAGGGTTTTCTATTACCTTAAAAAAGTTCAGCTGTATATGTCCAACAGAAATTCATGTGTTTGTACACCAAAAGATGTGTACTGGAAAGGACACAGTGGCACTGTTTCCTAACAGCCCCAATCTGAAGGCCACCAAAATGTGTCTGAAGAGTGGTATAGCTCCTGGTGTGTTCATGCAATAAAATGTTGCCGAGCAGAGAGGGTGAACAGGTGGTAGCTACTTGCCATGGTATGGATGGCCCTCAACACTGCAGTATGCAAGCCACAAATTCAATCACAAAAAAAAGAGAAAAAAGTGTCCTATATGTATCAGGCCGTGTTTATAAAATATCTGCACAAAAAGTTTTTTGTGATGATTCAGGTCAGGAGAATGAGTATTTTTAGGGAAGCTCATATCTAGAGTTCTGTTATTATACTAACTTTTTTTATTTTTTTAAAAAAGATTTGATTTATTTATTCATGATAGACATAGAGAGGGGTGGTGGAGAGAGAGGCAGAGACACAGGCAGAGGGAGAAGCAGGCTCCATGCAGGGAGCCTGACGCAGGACTCGATCCCGGGACTCCAGGATCACGCCCTGGGCCAAAGGCAGGCGCTGAACCGCTGAGCCACCCAGGGATCCCCAATATGTTAACTTTTGACCCCAGTGCCGGTTACACAGGAGTGTTTAGTTTGTGAGAACTCTGAGTTGTTCATTTATGACACATGCACTGTTTCCTATTATACTTCAAAGAGGGAAGCCATGCTTCGTCCTACGTAGAGAATAAGGTGAAAGAGATTTAGAGTAGATGTTGTCCAGTATTTGCTCCTTTATTGTGACTCCTTTCCAGGATGTCCACTTGATATATATGGAACATTTTGTGCTATGGCCTTGGCATCGCAGCCTGGGCACTGTTGATATTTGTTTCAGATAATTCTTTGTTGGTGGTGGTCACGGAGGGCTGTACTGTGCATCGGAGGATGTTTAGTGGAATTGCTGGCCTCTGCCCATGGATTCCAGTAGTGGCCCCCAGTTGCAGTCCTGATCATCAAATATGCCTCCTAACATTGCCAGATGTCCCCCAGGAGGAAAGATCTGTCCCAGCTGAGAACCACTGATGATAACGATCTCTGACAATAAACGTCAGAGCTGTGCAAATGGGGACCATAGACAAGCATCTCCATTTATTCTTCCAACATCCCTATGGAAGGTGCTGTCATTTGTCCGTGTGTCCTTGAAGAGGAAACTAAGGTACAGTTATTTTAGGCACCTTTAGGAAGAAACTGCCACTAGACAGTAGGTGACAGAGCCAGGATTTATGTCCTACCTCCTAGTGCACGTTCTTAGCCAGCATTCTTACCTGCCTCTTGACTCTTTACCTAACACGTGGTCAACACTGCATCAGTTATGCTCAGATCAAGAGGGATATGCCCCAGGACCTTATGATTTCTGTAGTGATATGTCCTCAGAACTTTCCAGCCTTCAAAGTTACACAAGTTAGGATTCATATTTTTAAAAAGTACTATGAGACTCAAGCTTAATAACCAAGTAATAGTGTGACTCACGAGTTACACCTTAATAAAACTTCAAGAGCTCACAGAGACCAATGTGATTATGGGACAAATTATTCCATTTATTTAAACACAGGGGAAATATACTTCTATTTTACAATTGCCTTGAGTTATATATAAAAACTAGCTTCTGGCCCTTTAATTACAGACAAAGGTAGAACCACTATGAGAGGCTCATGAAGGAAGAAGCGCCATCCACACCTGAAAAGGTATTTCTTCAGGCTCCGGGTTCAGTGGAGAGCTCTCCCTTATGCCCGAACCCCCCCCAGTTCGAGTTTTTTTCAGTAATATTTTTCTCTGTTGCCAACTGAGTATGATCAGGGGTGCAACAGAATCAAATATCAAAAAGTTTGCTTTAAATAAACATAGTGGAATGATCAAGAACTAACATTGCTGGACACTAACATCATTTCCCAACTCACTTTCCTTGGGAGAATCTGGTCCTCTACTCCACTTACCACGCCTCAGTGGTCCTCCTGGGTTGCCCCCCCCCCCCACTAAAGCATGATGCCACTCTACTAGTGTACTGAACTGAAGTTCCCTTCCTGTGAGTTGCTCTTCTCTACAGATGAATTGTGTCCAAAAGTTGTAAAGTTGGTTGATTAGAATTGAAATGCATCCTCAAATAGGAACGCCCCTATAAATGCCATTTAGATTCCCAGGCCAGCCATCCAAAGACTCAGGAGAGAGAGAGAGAGAGAGAGAGAGAGAGAGAGAAGGGGGAGAAGTAAACATACCATGATAGCATGAGCTCTTGGCATAATCTATTCCAGTAAGCATGCATGCACATGGGTGTACATATATATGTTTGTATACATGTAAATGTATGTATATATATTTACATATGTATAAATATATTCATACGCACACATAGGGCTTCTCATTGAGACTAGATCCTGTACCTCAAGAGCTCTGAAAGCTGATAAGTGCAGAAAAATCACATTTTAAAGCTTTTGTGCAGTTCCTAGTGGTAGTAGTATTTTTGGTTTTTCTTCCAGCTGCAGAAATCTAAATTCATCACGGAGGCAGTACACACCTTTCTAGAAAAGACGCTCCAAGGACTCCTTTGAATATGCCAGGGTAAAGCGGGAGTTGCACTCAGAGGGAAAGACCGGGAACAATGTTAACAATGTGACGTTAAACTCTTCTCATAATAACCTAAAGTTTGTCTTTCTTGGAGTTGAACTTAAAACTCTGCCAAGCATCGCATTTTAGGAACCTGCGTATCTTTTTCTTGGGATTCCAGGAAACTGGAAGAGGCGATCGGGGTGGGCACCTTGGTAGTGGACCAGGAGACAGGGGGAGAAGCTGTGCAAGTGTGGACCATAGACAAGCACCTTCAACATCACCTGAGAACTGGTTGGAATCGCAGAATCTCGAGCCTCACTCCAGAGCCAGCATTTTCACAAGATGACCATGGACGTGTGTGCAGAGTCCTGGAAGTACTGGCACAAGGGAGCTTTGACGGGGTAGAGACTCACTCGGAGTCCAGCAACAGCCACGTGTAGAATCCACTTTTAAGACTTTTTGGGTTTTACTTTGTAAATTTTCTGTGTTCTGTTATTGTTTTGTAGTCTTTGGCTTCATGGGGAGTTAATGGGAGGGCCTTGTCTTTGCTTGGAAAAAAAGTGCTTCTGGTGAACATTCCTGGTTCCTTTTTTCTTTTTTGAAGATTTTATTTATTTATTCATGAGAGACACAGAGAGAGAGAGAGGCAGAGACCCAGGCAGAGGGAGAAGCAGGCTCCATGCAGGGAGCCCGACGTGGGACTCGATCTTGGGACTCCCGGATCACATCCTGAGCCAAAGGCAGACGCTCAACCGCTGAGCTACCTGGGCGCCCCTCATTCCTAATTCCTATATGGCATCCACTTTCACTTCCTAACAACTCCCAGGTTTATCTTTGTTCCTTTCTTCTCAACAAAGCACATTTTGGGTGGGGCTGAGCCTACCCCTGCTCAGGAGGTAGGACCTGGTTGGTTCAGCCTCTCAGAATATGTTATTGGCCTTGGCCATAGCCCTTGGTTCAAGATTGGACATTGTTTTGGTCAGTCCAGACTTTTATAACAGAAGCTGGGTGGCTCATAAAGGACAGAAATTTATTTCTCCCAGTTCTGGAGGCGGAAAGTCCAGGATCAGGGCTTTGGCACATTCAGTGTCTGGTGAGAGTCTGCTTCCTGTGTTCTCACATGGCAGATGGAGGGAAGGAACTTTCCAGGGTCTCTTTTATAACGGGCACTAATCCCATTCATAAAGGCTCCACCCTCACAAACTAATCCCCTTGCAAAGGTCCAACCTCCAAATGCCATTCCAGTGAGGACTAGGTTGCAACATTGGACTTTTGGGGGAGGGACAAAAATGTTCATTCTAGAGCAGACATGGAACTTAAGCCAACCAGTCAGGATGAGTCTTGGTACTGTCCTTTGGAATGCTGGGTCAGACACACGCTTGCTTAATGAGAGTGAGGAAACATGTGGTATTATCACTACCGGCAGACTTCCGTGACCACAGGGTCCTGGGGAGTGGGAATGGGAGAGAGTGAGACACAGGTGCAGCTGACACCCTGGAGACAGAGGAAGACGGTAGAAGAGAACGTGTACATGATGACATTTGCAAACGGAGGATTCATCAATTCTGAAGCCCTCCCTATAGATGGACTTCCCATATGGAAGCCGAGAAATCCCCCTTACTGTGCACGCCAGGGTGAGAGGAGTTTCTGCACCCTGCAGCCCGTGGAGCCTTGAGCGATACAGTTTTGGGAGGGAGCGGTGTTAACATGATTGAAGCTGTGCTTCTAGTACTAAGCAGTGACCTAAAAAGTGCAAACTGGTGCCTCACTCCAGGTGGGGGTGGACTGGCTGATTTGTGCGATCCGTAAGTATTTTTTTTTTTTTCGTAAGTATTTCTTAGAGAGATTATCAAGAACATTTTGAGAGGGAAACTTGGTAAAAGACAACTTCCTGTGTTTGTGCAGAAAGAAAACCCAGATCTTTTTTTTTTTTTTTTTTTTTTTTTAATCATTAAAAGGATGTGTGATCCTTGAAGCATGGAGATATCTGAAAGTTAGGTCACGTAATATGTATGGTACCTTGATTATGGAATACTTGGCACAGGCAAGGGAATGAATCAGACTTAAATTCATCTCATTCCCCCCAAATCCCTGTACCCCATTATAGCCTTAGCAGTGCTGGAAAGAGAAGTGTTAGCGAGATTAGCTGCAGTCCCTGCTGCTCACACTTGATCCCAAGGCAGTAACTGATACTCATCATGTCTTTTCCTCCACTACCCTTTGCAGGCTTCCTTCTGCTCCTTGAGCATTTCTGCAGGGCTGGGTGGCTTACCTAGTGGGGTGACACAGATTCTCATCCTTGAGGTGTCTGAGCCCTTGAGTTCGTTTGTTGTTGTTGGTAGTGGTGCTTAGCCATGTATATTAAAACTGGACATGAGGCAACCAAGAGAAGTCCCAGTGGCAAACATATCCCCCCTCCCCCCCTGCCCTGACTCTATTTTGGAGCAGTGGTTTCGCTTCCTCATGGTAATGACTTTCTGTGCTCGCAGTTCGCTGTCACAAAGATACCAAAATTATATGTGACAGCTTTAGCTTTAATTTTAGTGGCATTTTCCCTGCTGACGGGATCCCTTCTGAAATCCAGGATAACTAGGTCACAGGGCCTAAATTTGTAGGGACAGGAAGCTCCACAGGGGTCACCGAGCATGTGAATGGGACACCTCCTACTTCTGCCCCTGATTGCCGAGCCCATGTATTCCACCTATGGGAACATAGCACCGAATAGGAGACATCGGTTTAAGATGTTTACTTACCAAGCCAAGCCCATCATGGAGGATGGAACTCCATCTTTATAGGGTGTCATCTTCAAGCTGGCACCTAGGCTAAATCTGTTAAGAGGCCATGCCTTTTTAATCCAGTAGCTTCTGCATGATATGGTATATGGTAGGGCCAGAGGATCCATGGCCATGTGCCCACTGCCACACCTCATTTTCTGTAAAGCATATTCCTTTGTCTGATGTGATGTCATGGGATCCCATGCTAGTAGATGAGACACTCTGTAAGACCTAGAGAGTGGGGATGGGCGAGCCAGCCACCGTGTGCAAAAAACTGCAAATCCATATGCAGAGGAGGAGTCAATCCAAGCCAAGATGAAATATTGCCATTTCCAACTTGTAACCAAGTGGCTGGCTTCTATATTGGAGGAAGTGGACTCCAGAAGGAAGGGTGGGCCACAGCCTTGGTCTCTATTGCTAGTAGGTCAGCCGTCCAGCAGCAGTAGCCAAATTAGTCTTGATGGGAGGCAGCCCTTGCTTGGAGTCTATGCATTAGCTACATCTCAGCGATTATACTCTGTATACAAGCCCATTGCTCCAGCACTGAGATGTCCAAGAATGTCTGACATTGACTGGCTGTATCCTTGAGTCTGACTGACGTTGACTGGCTCTATCATTCTGTCAACCTGGTTGTGTCTTCTGCATGGGTATTGCTCTTTGCTCATCAAGAATGTGAGAAACAAAAATTCTCACTCTATATTCATTCCTATTGGGTCATTCACATGCTTCTTCGCCAGCACTCCTGTTCCCCAGTCTTCCAGTCTTTCCAGGTTCCTAACCAACCAGCCAAGCCATGTACAGTTGTCCATGAGACTATGTGTATTCTTATTCCAGGCCATTTTTTTCTGTTCACACAAAGAAGATAACCAAGTATATGGACCAAAATTCTGCCTTGGGAGGTCTTTTCCTTGACTGCCTCCTTTAAGGTCACCTCCGAGTAGGGCTGTAGTCTATTTTTGTATTGGCCCCAACTTAGCTCATCCTTCTGTTGTTGTTTTTGTATGTTATTTTCATTCACAGAGATTTGCCTTTTTGTGAGCATGATTATAGTAAATGTGAGCTCATTTGGTAGATCTTAATCTTTTCCTCCATGAAAGACTTGCTTTGCTGGTATTCAAGAGTCTTTGCTAAACTGCAGTCTCAGCTGGTCACCAGTTCTAGATTAATCTTTCTTCCTTCTGTAGCTGGCTCTAGCTCCATCTTTCAATGGCAGCACTATCCTTAGCATTTTCCCCTCTTTCTATTCCAGATCCAGTTTACATTTTGTGTATGGCCATCAATATCTCTAGAGTGAGCCTTCTCTAAAGTCTAGTTGATTTGCATTGGGATGACCCCTCAAGGAACCCCAGTTGGCATAATGCAGAAGAAAGAGTTCATTTCAAATTCCAGAGCTTAATTTTGATTGTCATTGAAATAAGGGGATTTTCTTGATGAATAGAAATCCCAGGAAATTTAGGACTGAAAGCAGTTACTGATCTCTCTACTGTGATGTAGTAAGTTCACGTTGCATGCTTTGCATACATTTTCTCATTGAATCCTCACCAGATTCCAACAGGTACTTGCCATTACTGCTCGTGATTCCAGATAATGAAATGAAGACACTGAGAAATTATGTAGCTGGCTAAATGTCACACAACTAGAAAACGGTGAACCTGGGCTCTATACTCAGATATTCTGACTTCAAAGCCAGGCCAACACACCACAGTGCTAAGAAATGAAAAAATGCATTGCAAAAGGCAACAAAGCCAAATAGTCTTGACTGAGGTTGATTTTATCATACACTATGAATTTAAACAACCTGATATTTGAACTGCTCAAGAAATTTCCTTCTGACCATTCTTTCATTGCTCCTAACACTTCCCCAGAATCTTATTTTAGTATTTGAATTCTGGGATCATTTTCAACAACATTTTATTATTGTTAAATGTACTTAACTGTTTTCCATCTTTTATCTTGTATTTTTACTGCAACCTATTTTAAAAACAGCGCTGACTTGCCTTTTAGTCTGCATTTCAAGTTTTAAAAATCGCGACAAAAAATAAAACAATAAAAAGCACGAGATGAAGAAAACCATCGATTTCACAAGGAATTATGTTAACTATAGCCAGGGCGACACTCAGATAATGACGAGATGAGTGCCTTATTCAAAAGAATAATTATTTCGGACATGACATCCACTCCAGAGAAACAGCACATACAACTCTGTTGCTTTGTTCTGAAATAATCAAGAAAACAGTGCTGGGAAATGCTCTAATCTCTCTTCACTAGGTTGGTATATCAGTTTTAATTGATGCCTTGTGCCAGAAAATGTCTTTGGCAATGTTTCACCCTCATTCTCTGCCAAGAAACCGCTCCTTGGTGGATAACAATAAAAGGAGGTAGTTTACAATATAAAGTTCAATATGAAAGGAAAGTTAATAGGAAATAAAATACATTTAGTATATTTGGCTGAAGGCGCAGAGTGTCAAGCTACAGGAAATCTTCTGTAGTGATTTTATAATGTCTGTGGTCTGAAATAAAATTGCTCATGAAGTGTCTACCAAAGGCACAGCCTTCCACCCGGAGCCACAAGAGGACACATGCATTTGCATTTCTTCTGTAGGACGCTTTTGATTCCTTGGCTGGAATTTGTATTCTACACTGTGAGCTTTCAACATGGTTTCATAAAACCAACGGACAGCTGGGGGCCAGGTGGGTGGAACAACATGAACAATTGTTAGACCACCACGACTTGGCAATAGCAAGAAAGCAAAACATCCACAGAAGTCACCAGACCTAGACACATGGCAGATACCTGCAGCAACTTACAGAAAACCAACCAAACAAACAAACTCTTCCCAGAAATCAGTCATTTGAAGTGACACCACTGGCTTCACGAAGGTTAATTTATATTAGGGTGAGAGTGTCGCAATGTCCAAAATGATGCAAAAAAGAAAAAAAAATCACAGGAGGAATAATATTAAGCATTCTGTTGAAATTTTATGAACTTGGGGGATCAAGAAGACATGGATGAAAAAAATGAAATGATGATAGTTATAGAACTGTGCTCACATTTTCCATGCTGAATAATACCAATATATACACATTCTCTCTCTCTCTCTCTCTCTCTCTCTCTCTCTCTGTCTGTCTCTCTCCCTCTCTCTCTCTCTCACACACACATTCACATGAGAATGGAATAAGCCACATATGCAGAGAACTCAATCTCAGCTACTTAACTTTATGTTCTAACAATGGAAGTTGTGATACAAATGACCCCCACGGAGGATTTGATACTTGACTTGTGGTCCTTAAAGCAAAAATATTCTTAAAATTTTAATGCATAAACAATGGGTCATAAAGGTGGTAGGGGTTTTTTGTCGTCTTCTTTTTCTTCTTCTTCAAGAAACCATAACAAGCATGACTGAACAGAGAATAAACTTCAAAGTCTTGCTGTTTGGTAGGAAGTGCTTTCGAACAAAAATCATGAGCTTTTGTCAATGAGACCTTTGTGAGAAAAGATGAACGCCTTTCCCCCACCTCTTGTCAAAGTCATTAAAACGAAAGGAGGTTTGTCTACCATACAAAAGAATACCTCAGTCAGAGGAAGAGTCCTGCCCTGACAAACCTTCCCTTTGCCCCAAGCGTGGTCCTGGCACCGAGTTGAGAAGTGATTTTGTAATATATCACAAATAAGGAAACATGGGGCTGCCCTTTTTTCCCCCCTCTTTCCTTTCTTTTATTTATTTATTCATTTTAATCTGTGCCATCCTGTCCTCTAAGAGATCTTCGGGGAATTTCTAAGGCGAGGTATTGTAACGAACACACGACAGTTGGAAAAGTCAAAATAGGTTTGCATAAGGCAGTTAGTTGCATTTGTCCAGGCGAGTCCACTGTTTCTTTAGCTGTATTTCACAGGAGTGGAGAAGAAATCTATGTTCTGGAATTAAGGGGGAAAAAAGCACCTCTTAACCGTCTTCCCACCTTTCAGATCCCAGTTCGACTACTCCCCTGCACAAATCAGATTGGTCAGAAGAGGACCAGACTGGTAGTAGAAAACATTCTATTTTGTGGTAGACAGTAGTGCTATTTTTGTTGCTTCCAAAGTCAGCCACTCTAGGGCTATATTTGAAGGCTAGAAGAAATAGTCCAGACCAGAAAGGTTTGGCATCATTCTCTTCACAAAAAGTATAGAAGGATAAGTGTAAGGAATTTTGGTTAAGTAGCTGTCATTTTAGCTAAATCCATAGCTTGATAGACACCCGTAGTGAGGGCAATGAATTCATTTGCAACTGCAGCCTCCCCAACTATCACTTCCATTTTACTTGTGTTTATGATGTTTCATCCCTGATCCATTTTCCTTCCATTATGGGTCATTTTTGACTCCGCCGATGGATAGGAGGTTCTGCATTTCACCCTTCACTTGTCAAAACAAAGGAAATGATGTTTGGCAATTATCAGTCTTTTTTTTTTTTTCAACCTAGATTTTTAGCAGTATATGATGCAAACAATGAGCAGAGAACACAAGTCCTATTTTGTGTGTGTGTGTGTGTGTGTGTGTGTGCACGCTATGGAATAAAGACAGTGTCTAAGTGTAGGAAGTGAGGAAGGGTGATCTATGCTGAAGTGGGCACAGGGACTCATGTTTGGAGTAATTGAAAAGTGAGAAGGAAACTTACAAGGTGTGATTTGACAATTGGCCACCCTGGTGGGCTGAATTCTTATGAATAAGAGACCATCCCTTCCCCCCTCACACCCACTGGGCTCTAGGCAAGCATGGAGATAGGAATTAGACACCTGTAATAATAGAGGACCACAGCGAACCCTTTATGGAAGAATCAGTCCCAGCACAGACAATTCTCTCTAAGTTACAGGCTTTTAATTTTCCAAATTATAATGATGTTGCCATCAAAAGAGACCTTCTTAAAGAACAAGTCATTACTTTGTTTTCCATCATTTCACATCAGGCTCGGTGCTATCAGGTTCTACGGAGAACATGTCATCAAATGGGAATTAAAACAAGGAAATTGTAGAAATTAAGAAACTGACCACTAGCACTTGGACTCACCGTGTGATACTGACACACAACTACAATCTTGCACATGGTGAAATCCAAAACTTCTGTGTTTACTCTGCTCCTTCTCCCAACAAAGTGGGAGCACTTAACGAAAGAGAGCTTTGCCCTCCATCTCATTGGTACTCTTGGAGAAAGTCTTGTAAAATGACTAATTCTCTCTCTCTCTCTTTTTTTTCAAGATTTTATTTATTTATTTATGAGAGACACACAGAGAGAGGCAGAGAAACAGGCAGAGGGAGAAGCAGGCTCCCTGCGGGGGAGCCCAATGCAGGACTTGATCCCAGGACCCGGGGATCATGACCTGAGCCAAAGGCAGACGCTCAATCGCTGAACCACCCAGATGCCCCAAAATGTCTAGTTCTGCTTAGAGCAGCCTTAAAATGTCTTTATTTCCTTAAGTGAAAGTGGACCATTATACCATTTCACCGAAGAAGGGTGCTGGCCAGCAATAAGAGTTCTTCTTCCCCCAGTTGAGAGGATTAAAATGTTTCAAATTCTTAATTCTATTATTAGACCATATGTGGGCCAGGGAGGAGGAGATTTATGATGCCTAGTTTTCTTAATCTCCCATGTTTAGTAAAATACTTAAAAATGCCAAGGCATTTAATCATCATATATTGACTTAAGCCTCAGAGTGTTCTTCTCAGAGGGCTTTAGTTCAAAAAGTCGACCTTAAGCACAGGTCTAGACAGAGTAACGTGTTTGGCTGAGAAAATCGAGTTCACAGTGTCAATCCTTACCTCTGACATTCCAAAGCTTACTTCTTATCTCCACCCAAAACTTTTCCAAACTTTACGAACAAGGAATAGATACAAGCAGGGAGCCTGTTTGATCTGTCTTTCTGTATCTCTCTCTATTTGAAATGTAACACAACCCCACAGGATTCTTTAAATCTGCTATTTTATTATTAAATGTCACTTAGGGGTGCCTGGGTGGCTCAGCGATTGAGCGTCTGCCTTCGGTTCAGGGCATGATCCCAGGGCCCCGGGATCCAGTCTCGCATCCGGCTGCCCGCAGGGAGCCTGCTTCTCCCTCTGCCTGTGTCTCTGCCTCTCGCTGGGTCTCTCATGAATAAATAAATCAAATCTTAAAAAAAAAAAAAGTCAATAATGCAATATGAATACTTCAAGAATGTTTTAAAACTTAAAGAGAATTGTTTTCTCCGGCAAGAGACTGCCTTGAGTTTTTGTAGAATGCTTGTTAACAGAGACTTTATTTTTATGGTTTTTTGAATAGGAGTGGAAATACTGATGTTTGCACATTCTGGCAATGTGTTCCGCATCAATAACAACACAGCCAAATGGCTATGAGTATGTGGGATTGAAAGTGCATGGTATGAAAAGTATAGAGTGTGCCTGCCCAGGATTTGGAGGTTGCCTGTGTTGCTAAGATCTGTGAGCCCTAAGGGGAGTTTCTCAACCTGAGTCTCAGTTTCTCTTCCCCGAACCCCTGGTTGCAGTAAAGATCAGATGGTGCAGTAGACGTGAATCACTTGGCTCAACTTCTGACACAAAGCAAGCACTTAATGCCTCTAAATCAGTCTTTCTCTAAATTACCAGAGACACCTGGTATTATCCTTTGGTGTTGTTGTTAAAGGTTGACCTGATTCCTGATACCTATGAGTTCATGTTAGTGCATAAGGCACCAAGCGAAAACTTCACTTTCTCCTGAGCCTATCCCAAAGAGTTGAGACCAGGATCTTGAAAAGGTGTCTGCACTCCCATATTCATCACAGCACTATTCACCATGGCCAAAGTGTAGAAACAACATAAATGTCCATCAGTGGAAAAATGGATGAAGAAATGTAATAGGGGGAATCCCTGGGTGGCTCAGCGGTTTAGCGCCTGCCTTTGGCCCAGGGTGTGATCCTGGAGACCTGGGATCGAGTCCCGTGTCGGGCTCCCGGGAGCCTGCTTCTCCCTCTGCCTGTGTCTCTGCCCCTGCCCTCTATGTCTATCATGAATAAATAAATAAAATATTTTTTTAAAAAAAGAAATGTAATATATACATACAATAGGATATTATTCAGCTTTAAAAAAAAGAAGAAGAAGGGAATCCTACAGTATGTGACAGATGAAACTGGGACTTTATACCAAGTGCAATAAGCCAGTCTCAGAAGAGCAAATACCTCATGATGCCACTTACAGCAAAGGATAGAGCAGTGGTTGCCAGGGGGATGGAAAATGAGGAGTAGCTAATCTACAGGTGTAAAAATTCAATCATGCGACATGAGTAGGTGCTAGAGGTCAGCTGTGCAATATTGTACCTCTAGGTAATGATTCCGTATTGTACACTTACAATCTGTTAAAAGGGTAGATCTCATGTTAGGTATTCTTACCACAGTAGAAAAACAGAAAGGGAAACTTAGTATGTTCTCCGATAGGGAAAAAAATCAGTTATTTTCTTAAAACAGCAACAACAAAATTGTGTACTTGGTTATAAGTGCAATTTAAATGAAAATAAAGAACCAAAGTTTAAAGGTCTTTCTTTAGTTTCGTATTCATAAGAGCTTAGGTGTTACCTAATATAATTCTCTTATTTTATATATGAAGGAATGGATGTCCAGAGATGCTAGGGGTGAGCAATTTAATAATAAGAAGAGAGTCTTTCCTCCCAGCCACCCAGCCAGAAAGATCAGCAGGAAAAGGAAAGACATTTGCATAACAGGAGATCAAATTCAGCCTTCCCTACATAGGAAGGGCAGTTGGAATGACCAAAGATCAGATATGTTTTCAGCCTGTTTTGGCACCTGTCCATTCTGAAATCTGCACAACTGAATACCTAATGGATTTTGCATAGCTGGCTCCTGTTCCCGCTAATTTTTTCGTCTGTAGGCAAACAATCTAAGAGACCTGTTATAAAACAAAGACTTCGAGCAGGTTCCTGGATTCAAACCTGAGTCCTAATCCAGTCTATTATTTTCAGAAGGAGACAGGGTAATGTTTCCTTTGCTCCATTTCCATGTTTACTAGGATACAACATTGTTTCGCTTGATTGCATCAGAAAATATGGGAAGAGTTCTAGAAATTGACCTTACCACATGATCTCAGAAGGCTCTGCTCTGTCGCCAGGGAGTTTACCAGCACAAACAAGCTCCAATAAAGAATGGGCTGCCACTAACAACTGGAGAAAACTGAACCCGTTTCCAAATTGAGATGGGAAGGTTTTGATTATGTTTCAATGAATGTATATATGAATATATATGAATACATCAACTGCAACATCATATGCCCCCCCCTTTTTTTTTTGGATATTCCCATGGAAAGTATTGGTTTCAGAAATGCTTGGTATAAGCAGAAGCATCTCTCACTTCACTTAGTACCTTTGAGACATTTGGCAGGGAGGTGGGATTTGTCTTGGCACCCTCCCTCGTCTTTTGGTGCCTCTCCTTCCCTTTCCCCATTTCATTCCTCACCCCATCAGGTTTTAATCTTGCTCTCATTTTTCAAGTACTTCCCTTTAGGTGTTTGTGATAATGGCTTAAAGCATTCTGACTCCCAGAGGTTTAAGTACAGAAGTTTTAGCATTCTACTCTGGAGCTCAGAAACCTGGAAAGTCTTCGGGAAGGAAATGATTTGATGACCTCGGGACAGAGACATGGGGAGGAAATCTTTAGGTCGGCAGCCCGGGGGGCTTCTGGGTGTCCACAGAAGGTCCCGAGGTGTGGCCTACCCATTCATTAGTGTCACCTCAAGCTCCTATGATGGCATCTGAAACATTTGGGGGCCCTGTGAATGAGGGCTCCTCCTCAACGTGAGGAGAAGACATGGGTAGGACTGAAAAGAAGAGGGTAGAAGTTTGAGATAGCTTGGTTTGGAAAACAAAACTAAAATGCATGCTGTCTTTTCACTGTTTCTTCCTTTCTATGCCTTCCTTCTTTCCTTCCTCCCTCCCTCCCTCCCTCCTTCCTTCCCTCCCTCCTTCCTTCTTCCTTACTTCTTTCCTTCCTACTTTCCTCTATCCTTCCTTCCTCTCTCTCTTTCTCCTAAATTTCATAAATTTGACCCTTTCCTCTATTGTAAACACTTGGTGCCGCTTTGAAGGAAACTTTTTCCAGCTACAACCAATGAGGCCTGCCTGAAGTAGATCATGATGCAAATAGAGTCAGTGCTAACCCTTTGTGAGTGTGCTTTAAGGCCTTGTACTTAGCTATAAGCTCCTAACAGCCAGCTACAAGTGGACCTCTATGGAAGTTGCCATTCATTGTGTCTTCTCGTTTAAAAAGTTTTAAATTTTTAATTAATTTAATTAGTTTGACAGAGAGAGAGAGAGAGAGAGAAGTACACAAGCATGGGGACTGGCAGAGGGAGAAGGAAAGGGAGAAGAAAAAGCGGGCCCCCTGCCAAGGAGAGAGCCCGATGCAGGGCTTGATCTGAGGACCCGGAGATCATGACCTGAGCCAAAGGCAGACGCTTAACCCCCTGAGCCACACAAAGTGCCCTCTTCTCATTTAAAATTTAGTCTTACTTAGTCAAAAAGTATTACCTGATCACTTACTAAATGCCAGGCCCTATTCCAGGTGCTGGAGATTAGCAGCACAGTGGCTTCAGGAGGTCTTCATCCCCATGGAGAATGGCAGACACAACAATAGGGACAAGTGGTGAGAGATGCAGTGGTAATTTATTACAGAGAGACTGGGTAAGTCCTAAAATTTTGGTTGTTCAGGGACAGCCTACTTGAGATATTTTAGCAGTGACATGAATGTCCGGAAGAAGTCACCAATGTGAAAGATTACAGGAACAGCTGATTCAATTCTCCTAAAAGAGGAAACAGCTTGATGTATTCAAGACACAGTGTGAAGGCCAATGTGTTGTGGTTTAGTGGGCAAAGGAGGGACTGGTGGAAAATGAGGCACTGGTACAGCTCTCTAGGGCTTTGTAAGGGAGAAGTACCTTTGATTGATTTTAATTCTTGAGGGAAGCACTTTAGAGTTTTAGGAAAAGGAGGAATCCAACCTGATTTATGTCTTGAACACCACTCTGTGTGGAGCAGAAGTTCAGTTGCAAGAAGAGCAAGAGAGAAAGAAAAATAGTGGTTCAGAGACTTCAAAATTCCAGGTAAAAGTTGATGGAGGTTCTGGTTGGGGGTATGGTGGTGAAGATGGAGAGAAAATTAATAGATTTTCATCTTTTGAAGGTGGAAGATGAATTGGATGGGGAGTACAGAAAAGAGAGAAATCAATGCTAATTGATTAAATATAATAATGCTATATATTGGGGTGGTGTAGAAGCTCATTCTAGTAGGGAAAAAAATCAGTGAGAGGAGAGAGTTTGAAGGAAAATACCAATAGTTTGGTTGTCCTATAATAAACTAGAGATACCTATCAGACATCAATATAGATACCAAGAAGGCTGTTGGAATCCTGAGTAGAAGTTAGGACTGGAACTACTTCAGGAATCAAAGTCACTTACGCTAGATTTAAAGTCAAGGAATCAAGTGAGTGAGGTCCGTGCGAAGTGTATACAGAGAACACAGAGCTATTCTCATTGTTAGGGGTCTGATGGAAGAGAAAGAAGCAATGCGGGAGACTCTGAAGTAGTCTATAAGGTGAGATTAAAACAGAGAATGTGATATTCTGAAAGCCAAGCCAAAAAGTCTTTGCAACAGGGGAGCAGTCCCTGAAGGCAGACACACTGAGCTGTTCAGTGAAATAAGAAATATAGAAATTTTCATTAGATTTGGTCACATGAAGATCATTCATGATCTTGCAAAGAGTAGTTTCAGTGGAATAATGGAGGATAGACCCAAACTGAAGTGCATTGTGATAATAAGGTGAAGAGAAGAAGAGTCCCAAGTCACTACATAATTATAGTTTGGAATAATAACTCCACAACCAGCAATTTAGCTTTTATGACCATTGGCCTTGTGGTCACTTTCTTGTTGGCATCCATGATCTTTGGAATTCATAGAAAATGAAAGCTTATAGGCTGACTTGATGCAAAAATCAGAGCAGTATTTCCATCCATGAAAACCATGAATATTAAGAGCTACTGTGAAGTCTGCCAATAAAATTTCTCACCTAAAGTAATAGACCATTTTCCTTTCCTTTCTCCACCCATCTCTCCTTCAAATTAAATCTCTGATAGAGACCAGGCATACTTCATCTGACTGGCTTCGCAGATATTGCCTCTTCTACAAATCGAAGGTCTGTGGCAACCCTGCAGGGAGGGAGTTTCTCGACACCATTTTAAATGGCATTTGCTTACTTTGTGTCTCTGTGTCCCACTTTGGTAATTTCTCACAGTATTTCTAAGATCTTTATTATTGTTATATTTGTTATGGTGATCTGCGATCGGTGATGGCAACTCATTAAAAACTCAGATGATGGTTAGCATTTTTTAGCAATAAAGTATTTTAAATAAGGTATATACATGATTTTTTAAAGACATAATGCTACTGCACACTGGATATATATACTGTCAACATAACTTTAATATGCACTGAGCAACCAAAAAATTCAATGACTTGCTTTTTCATGATATTCACTTTATTGTGGTGGTCTGAAACCCAACCTCTAGTATCTGCAAGGTGTGCTTATAAGGATCTTTAAAATTAAAAAAAAAAAAAATCAATCTATTTAAGAACAAAATTCACTCTGCATTAGCCTGGCAAAGATGGAACTTTAAGTTCTGAGGAACCATAGAAAAGAAAGGACAGGACTCTAGATAGAAAATCTTGGATTTTTAATCAGCTCCATTTACTAATGGAAACATTTTTAATGGCTTGGAAATCAGAGGGACAAATATGTTAAAGGGATAAATGTATGAGTGCTGGCAATCAGGGTCTTATATAAAGAAATAAAACAAAAGAAAATCATGGAGAGGAGAGGGAATGTTGGATTTGTTTTAATTCAATGTTTCATCTTGGGCAGCCCCAGTGGCTCAGCGGTTTAGCACCACCTTTGGCACAGGGCGTGATCCTGGAGACCCGAGTCCCACATCGGGCTCCCTGCATGGAGCCTGCTTCTCCCTCTGCCTGTATCTCTGCCTCTCTTTCTCTGTGTCTGTCATGAATAAATAAATAACATCTTTTAAAAAAAATGTTTCATCTTAAAAATGGTTACCCATAAATAGCAAGTCTTCATGGTCCCTGAATCTTGGAATTTCGAAACCTGAGGGAGACCCAAAGGACCACAAGGAATACCCTCATTTCTGGTGTTAGTTGTATTTTTTGTTTAAGATTTTATGTCTTTATTCATGAGAGGCACAGAGACTTAGGCAGAGGTGGAAGTAGGCTTCCTGTGGGGAGCCCAATGTGGGTCTTGATCCCAGGACCCCAGGATCACAACCTGAGCTGAAGGCAGACGCCCAACCACTGAGCCACACAGGTGCCCTGGTCTTAGTTGTATTGGAGAACTGGATGGCTGGATTTCAACTGATAATTACAAACCTCTATTATTAATTGTTCATTATAGTTGTTGTTTTAAACTTAGTCTAATAAGTTCTTTATAGATCTTCGATACTAGCCCTTTATCTGATATGTCATTTGCAAATATCTTCTCCGATTCTGTAGGTTGTAGGTTGTCTTTTAGTTTTGTTGACTGTTTCTTTTGCTGGGCAGAAGCTCCTTATCTTGATGAAATCCCAGTAATTCATTTTTGCTTTTGTTTCCCTTGCCTTCATAGATGTATCTTGCAAGAAGTTGCTGTGGCCAAGTTCAAAAAGGGTATTGCCTGTGTTCTCCTCTAGGATTTTGATGGAATCTTGTCTCACATTTAGATCTTTCATCCCTTTTGAGTTTATCTTTGTGTATGGTGTAAGAGAATGGTCTAGTTTCATTCTTCTGCATGTGGCTGTCCAATTGTCCCAGCACCATTTATTGAAGAGACTGTCCTTTTACCAGTGGATAGTCTTTCCTGCTTTGTCAGATATTAGTTGACCATAGAGTTGAGGTCCCATTTCTGGGTTCTCTATTCTGTTCCATTGATCTATGTGTCTGTTTTTGTGCCAGTACCACACTGTCTTTATGATCACAGCTTTGTAGTATAACTTGAAATTCGGCATTGTGATTCCCACAGCTCTGGTTTTCTTTTTCAATATTCCCCTGGCTATTTGGGGTCTTTTCTGATTCCACACAAATCTTAAGATGATTTGTTCCAACTCTCTGAAGAAAGTCCATGGTATTTTGATAGGGATTGCATTAAATGTGTAAATTGCCCTGAGTAGCATAGACATTTTCACAATATTAATTCTTCCAAACCATGAGCATGGAATATTTTTCCATCTCTTTGTGTCTTCCTCAATTTCTTTCAGAAGTGTTCTGTAGTTTTTAGGGTATAGATCCTTTACCTGTTTGGTTAGGTTTATTCCTAGGTTTCTTATACTTTTGGGTGCAATTGTAAATGGGATTAACTCCTTAATTTCTCTTTCTTCAGTTTCATTGAGCTCAACAGCAAAGAAACAAACAATCCAATCATGAAATGGGCAAAAGACATGAACAGAAATCTCACAGAGGAAGACATAGACATGGGCCGACATGCACATGAGAAAATGCTCCGCATCACTTGCCATCAGGGAAATACAAATCAAAACCACAATGACATACCACCTCACACCAGTGAGAATGGGGAAAATTCACAAGACAGGAAACAACACATGTTGGAGAGGATGTGGAGAAAGGGGAACCCTCTTGCACTGTTGGTGGGAATGTGAACTGGTACAGCCACTCTGGAAAACTGTGTGGAGGTTCCTCAAAGAGTTAAAAATAGAACTACCCTGCAACCCAGCATTTGCACTGCTGGGGATTTACCCCAAAGATACAGATGCAGTGAAACGGCAGGACACCTGAACCCCAATGTTTATAGCAGCAATGTCCACAGTAGCCAAACTGTGGAAGGAGTCTCGGTGTCCAACAAAAGATGAATGGATAAAGAAGATGTGGTCTATGTATACAATGGAATGTTACTCAGCCATTAGAAATGACAAATACCCACCGTTTGCTTCAACACGGATAGAACTGGGGGGTATTATGCTGAGCAATGTAAGTCAATCGGAGAAGGACAAACATTATATGGTCTCTTTCATTTGGAGAATATAAAAAATAGTGAAAGGGAATAAAGGGGAAAGGAGAGAAAATAAGTGGGAAATATCAGTGAGGGAGACAGAACATGAGAAACTCCTAACTCTTGGAAAAAAACAAGGGGTGGTAGAAAGGGAGGTGGGCGGGGGGATGGGGTGACTGGGTGACGGGCACTGAGGAGGGCACTTGAAGGTATGAGCACTGGGTGTTATGCTATATGTTGGCAAATCAAACTCCAATAAAAACATATACAAAAAAATAAATAAACTTAGTCTGAGTTTCTTGCTACAGAAGAATGCAAAACATGTAACATTTTGGCCTAAGCTAGGAGTGATGGTTCTTAAATAATTTTGTGTTATGTATTTTTAAATATTTTGGAAGTATTTGGGAGTATAATTTTCCTTAAAATTCCCAAAGCTATAACCTAGTAGTTGGCCGATGAAACATCTTGTGAAATAATTTGGTTCCACCCTCATCTTTTCTCACCATCCATCTGGTTGGGAAAATGGAACAAACTTGCATTTTCATGATAGAGTTAAGGGTAAACTAATGTCCATTGGTGTCCTCCGATGTCAGATAGAAAGCCCTAGAAATTTGTGGAGCTTTATTATACCTTGGACTTAAGCATCGCTCTTTGTGGAACATGCAATGAGAAATACAAGTCACTTTAAGAATAGAACATGACCTGAACCATCAAAAGATACTTGTTGGGTGTCCCTAGTTCTCCAGGAAAGAGATTGCCTTCTTTACCTTTTAATTATCTCAGTTTTTCTTTCTTTCTTTCTTTCTTTTTTTTTTATTGCTACAAGCTACTTGATTCATTAACAATTCATGAATGCTTTTACATTTTCTGTAAGTAGTAGTTTCAGAAAAGTACTTTTTGACAGAAGAGACATTACTCATTTTCTCAGGGGAAAAATAACCACTCATTAAACCATGACATCAAATCTAGGCTATCAATGGGATTATTAAAAGCCATATGATGCTTCTTGATGACTCTTATTTCTATTATTACTGCAATTATTTTTTACTCACAACCTAACTGTAATAGCAAAATATGTTTGGAATCCTCCATGACAAAAAATAAAATAAAATAAAATCTTGGTAACAACAGTTTTAATGATATGGGCAGTGTTCTAGAGCTTGATCTCATGAGTAACCAGGCAGCACATACTAATGAACTTACGTGAACCTAAAAAATAAAACAGCCAGTAATTTTACCAGCAAAATGGATTTTCTCTGAAATAGCACAATTGGACTTTGGGACATGAAAACTATGGCAAAACCACAGGCAAGTCTAACAAAGGAGAGGCGCATATTTTATGGAGAAAAAGGAAGAAGTTGGGAGGGGTTGTTTTGAACAAAAGTCCATTGGAGGAAATCAAGAGTTCAGGGTGATGATGGTTTCTCGTTGGCTGAATTGTTGGAGTGGTCCATTCTTGTAGGAGATGGGAGGTACATCTTTTCCTGTTGAGGCCTGTCCATTGATGCTTCTTTCCTCTTGAGGATTCTGTTGGGCTTTGTAATTGACAATTTTTCCTCTCTTCGATGTCAAGTGGTGGGCTCCCCCATCTAACTTTCAAACTCCACTTGGTGAGGCTCCCATTTATTGATTTTCACACCTGATGACTCCCGTCAGATGAGGACCATGTTCCCAAAAGGCCATTTTATTAAGATGCCAAAAAGAGGTTTTTGTTATCTTTCTGATTTGGATTATTAGGATGGTCCTGGTAAAATGTGGAAAAATGTCCTTAGAATAAGTAAATGTTTCAGCCTAGGGACACAAATCATCCAAAAGAAAGGTATAGATAGCTTTTTAAGACCACTATGGTGGAAGTCTAAACAATTTTGTTGTATCATTTAATATTTGCCTTATCAAAGGTTTATCTGAATTTCCTTCTGATGGGAGTATTCAGCTTCCTTTTATACCTCAATGAGTGCTCCAAGTTTCTTAGCTATTTGGTAGTAGGATACATTCAGGATGAAGGAAAAAGGAAATCTTAGGCTTACAGGATGTGTGAGAAGAGTATTTTCACTGTTCTTGTGAAATACTTGTGAGAATCGTGCTCTTGCTTCATTTATCTGGCGGGGTATTAGACAGCTGAATGTCCTGAAATCCTATTACCTCCTCCTGCCGAGGCTCAGCCTATAAACACCAAGGGATTTGTTTGGATACCACTTACCTCCTAACACCCACCCTATGTGTTCAGTTGATATAATTAGAATATTCCTCTTCCTCTTTGCTCTAATGCCTGCCGGGGTGGAGCTCTGTCCTGAAAGACTGCCTAGCTTTCACTCATCATTTTTCCCAGGAACTATTTTCTGTGTAAGTACTTCCAGAAAGTGCCTGAGGGTTCTTGGTTCTGTAACCAGAAAGTTAACTTCCTAGAACCCTGGTCCTCCATGTTACAAAACTAACTATAAGTCATGCTATTAGTTAGAGGGTGGATATACCCATATGAGCAATCACTAATCAATTATACCACTCCTGGTCCCAGGGCTGGGCTCCAGCTTCAGAAACTTCATCTTTTAACACTACCCTCTGGCAGCCACCATATATCAATTAGGCTTGGTATGTGGGAAAGAACATAGTTTCCATGAGCTTTAAAGACTGTTGTTGCTGTGCCCCACCCTCAGATTCCTGCTCTTGTGTAGGCAAGGCCTACATGGCACCCAAGTTTGCCACTTGCATGGTTTTCAACTGCAGTCAGTCTTGTAGGGAACAAGCCATCAATATTTTTCCATTCCTAGACTTCCTATTCCAAAGTTATTTTCCTCTCCATACCAGCATACCACTGAGAGCGTGTTGTATAATTTATGCGAAGTCCCTTCTGGCACATATTACTTAGATGGCTAATTGGTCACCACTTAAATATTTTTGGAAATCCAATTCCGTTTTCTTGCTGCATACTCAAATTCCTAGCATTCTACCGAATTGCATCGTGAGGGTCCTGCAGAGGTGTGGCTTGGTCATCGCTTAGGTCCCCAGAGACCCCCTGAACCTGCATGGGATAGAATGTTATTCCTGATTCCTACTCTGCTGGTGGGCATGGTTGCTAAATGTAAGAGTTAACCTCTTCTGCATTGGCTTCTACTCCCCCAGCGCCAGCTGAGCAGGTTGGAGTTAGCGAAAGCGGATATGGCCGTGCCTTGGATATTCCTGTATCAATCCCATGAGTGCCAGCATGCAGGCTACGACTGAGATAATTAATATTTTGGAGTCTGATGTGAGATGCTACACATGTCTCTTATAAGCTTCTTCATGAGACTGTGGCCTGTTGGCATAACTTTGAATCTTGACATCGTTATTTATTATTTATGACCTCGTTATTTGCTAGAGGTAGATAAAGTGTCATGATTGATGACACAGTCTCTGGAGCCGAAGAACCTGAGCTCATAGCCCAGATCTATACTTATTAGCTATGTGACTTTGGGCAAGTTACTTAACCTTTTTGTGCCTTAGTTTCCTCTTCAACTATTACTGCAGTAAGGTTTTATGATTACTATACATATTAATGCAAAAAAAAAGTGAAAAGAACTGAGGTAAGTGCTAAAAACATAGAATTCTCCTTCTTCATTAGCTACATATCCTACAATTTCACTCATTTAAAATTTAATAAATGTGCCTTTCGGGAAGTTGTTTGTTATTTTTGTCAAAGGATGACAAATGTCCTCCTACGGGACAGGATTTGCATTGTTCCACTAAATTTAGACTATTTTATTTTATTTTATTTTATTTTTTTTAGACCCTTTTAAATACAAATAAAAACCACAATGAGATACCACCTTACACCAGTCAGAATGGCTAAAATTAACCAGTCAGCAAATGACTGATGTTGGCGAGGATGCAGAGAAAGGGGAACCCTCGTACACTGTTGGTGAGCATGCAAGCTGGTGCAGCCACTCTGGAAAACAGTGTGGAGGTTCCTTAGGGAGTTGAAAATAGAGCTGCCCTATGACCCAGCAATTACACTATTAGGTATTGACTTGTTTTGCTTAGCATTATACACTCCAGTTCCATTCACATCATTGCAAATGGCAATTCATTTTTAGATGGCTGAGTAATATTCCACTCTACATATATATACCACATCTTTATTGATTTATCTGTCGATGGACATCTGTGCTCTTCCCATAGTTTGGCTATTGTGGACATTGCTGCTATGAACATTGGGGTGCAGGTGCCCCTTCAGATCAGAGAAGCGTATTCTTAATCTGCTTCACCTATTTTACCCCCAAAATGAAATCTTACCATTGGCAATGATGTGAATGGAACTGGAGTGTATCTTGCTAAGCAAAATAAGTCAATCAGAGAAAGATAATTATCATATAATTTCCACTTGTGGAATTTAAGAAACAAAACTGAGGAGAATAGGGGAAAGGAGGGAAAAATAAAACAAGAAGAAATCAGAGGAGACAAACCATAAGAGATTTTTTTAAATATTTCATTTATTTATTTGAAAGACTTGGGGGAGAGAGTATGAGGCAAGCACATGAAAGAGGGAAAGGGAGAAGCAGACTCCCCCATTGGCCAGGGAGCCCCAGTGTTGGGCTCCATCCCGGGACCCCGGATCATGACCCGAGCCGAGGACAGACACTTAGCTGACTGAGCCACCCAGGCACCTGGAAAGATGCTTAATCATAGGAAACAAACTGAGGGTTGCTTGAGGGACAGAGGGTGAAGAGATGGGGTACCTGGGTGATAGGGATTGAAGAGGGCACGTGATATAATGAGCACTGGGTGTTCTATACCACTGATAAATCACTGAACTCTACCTCTGAAACTAATACTATGTTATATGTTAATTAATTGAATTTATTTTTTTAATTAATTGAATTTAAATAAAGAAAATGTAGATACTTTTACTTGGATATTTTTGATTGGCACTTCTTAGATATTGCAAGTCATCCAGATATAAATTTACTGAATAAAAATCATTCTGTATAAATGTCTCCACCTTATTAACTGTTATGACATGAACAACTACTGGATATTTTGTTGACTAAAATGACTCTGTGTATAGTTCACCCGACGTGGATTTTTATTTCACTAAAATGTAAATGGAATTTCTTCCCATGGTTTATTTTTTAGGACTCATGTGAACCTAGAGTGCTGATCACACATTTCCTGTCTATAAACCATGTTTCACGATGCATTCTAGAGTTTTTCAAAAAAGGAGACATTCTGATTCTAACATACATTTATTTGAAATTATCCAGTGTCTCTTTGAAGTCAAGAAAAATTTTATGTCTCCTCTTCTTCATGATTCTAAAGATTTCTGATGATTGCCTTGAGACCATTTCTTTGTATAATTTCTCTCGTTCCACATATTCTAGAAATCACTCATGCAAAAATTATTTGATTTCTGTTTTCTGACTTGAATATAGGCTCCAGTGGGTGCAAAGTTCCCTCCATTTGAGAACCACCGGTGTACATTATTCTTGTATGCATATAGAAAATTTCTGGAAGAATACATAAGAAACTAAGTGACTGCTTCTCCTGATAAAAAAAATAACTTTTATACCATCTGAAGATTCTACTCCATATGTGTATAATTTTAAAACAATCATAACCATATCTGTAATGTGCATTCTCAGGTCCTTCTGGTCTGTGAGTACTCTTTAAATACCTTTCATAGTGTTGTAAATTTTTCTTTGCCCTTAGATTATATCTCTTACTTTTAATAATTTCTTTTTCCTTTTAATCTTGCGAGAGAACACTCAAGGCTGCCACATTGATTTCTTTAGTTTCCATGTCATCCTCCATTATTGGGATTGGTTCCTGTGTGATAAGGGCTTCTTTCTTTGGAACTCTCTAGGGCTCTCTAGGATTCTCTCTCTCTCTCTCTCTCTCTCTCTACCCCAGTTATTGCTCATTACTAGATCTCAAATCTGGGATTATACCCATATATCCACAAAGCTTTTAAAATGGACTTTTGTAAGTTTGCATTACTTATTCAGATATGCATTGCTTCTTGCAGCTCTAGACCTTGAATGGTTTAACCAAAATGCCATTTAGCTGGCACAGCGGAGCTTCCAGCTGGCGACAGTCAGAAAATAGCAGTTTCTACTTAGAACAGAACCTGGCAGCTGGGGAATCCCAGAGTAGCAATCCTCCTTTCTAAAAATGGTTCTGATATTCCCTTTAAAACATACAGTATATTTTTATTTAGAAAATATTTATTTAGCTGTCAGAAACACTTCAGCTAATCACTACTCTTTAAAAAGGCTGGAGTCTGGTTACACCCTCAGACATCATCAGAGCTCTGGTTTTTCATAAGCAGAGTATAATGAACTATAGTTGAAGAACCCTTTATAGTTTCCCCATGTGGAACTTTCTTGTCACCTACTGTATACACAAGGCAAAGATCTAAATCCTTTGCATCTTCTAAGATCCTATTCCTGCCTTGTCTGCACCCCCTTATCTTTCATGGTAAACAGAGACACGCCTTCAATAAGGGGAAGTAGAGAAGATCAAGGGGAATCAGTGACTCAGTTTAATCTCCTTATGTACCCAGACTGTGAGATTTCAGCACTACAGAGTCAGACATCTCTTAATGGAGGAAATTAGAAAGCCCCGATAAGATAAGTAGGGGGAGGTGGTAACTGATTAGCTGTAAGGGCCTTAGGAACAGACTGACTATGAGAAAAATCAATGGACTTTTTTTTTTTTTTCTGTTTCTAAAGCAAGTGACATCTAAGAGGGGTCAGAATCAGAGCTAAATCAATAGTCTAGGAAGAGAAATCTAGGTTAAGGGAATCCATAATTTTAGTCAATTATGGGGGTCAGACTATGACCTAGCTAATCTTTCTTTCTGTTCCCTTCTGCTCTCTTACTTCCTCTTCCAGGTGCTGACCTCCTTTTAGAGATTATGTCTTCCAGAATATCCATATTGAATGGATCTATCTGGAATTAGTTTACCTATCCACATGCAGAAATATACATTCCTCTTTATACTATCATACGCACACATGCAATACCTACACATGTATATTTTTTCATTGTTTTTGGCTTTTGTGCACTTTGTGTCTGGAAATTCATTTTACTTGATGGTTTCTAAGAGTTATTCATTCACATGTGTGTCCAGCATTGAATCATCTTCCTTTTCAGCTCTCCTGCCACTCAGCAAAGATTTTCTTGTCTTTGCTCCCTCATAAGAGCCTCTGCTCCGCCACTGTGTGTGGCCACATATGCATACTTACAATGCCACGGCCACTGCAGGACACAACACTTACAGCATTTTTCACCTACTGAAATTCCTATATAACGTTGGTCAGATAATAATAAAGATGATCCTAGTGGTGTGCGATCACTAAATCCAATGGGATAAATCACTCAATGCCCCCGTCCATGGACATCTTCAATAGCCCCTCAAACTCATCCCCTATCTCACATAGGAAATGTCTGCAAATCTTAAACCTAGATTGGAATACGAAAGAGCAGTGTACTCCTGTTTTGATTTAACAGCATGGACATAGAACATAAATTTGGTTTTCGTGGAAATGAAGACCCTAAAGATTTAGGTCTGTGAAGGACTTAGTTTATAGCTCATCTAATCTAGCCCTTTAATTTAAGGTTGACTGCATTATCATTTTGCATGTGGGCATGGATTTGCTGAATAATGTTGTCATTATTATTTTTAATTCCCAGGAAAAAAAAGTGAATTTGTCCATCTCAGTAGAGAAATTTATATTATTTACATTTGTCAACTCCTGAAGATTTGTTAACATATCAGAGGCCGGCCTAGGTAAAAGCTTCTGAAGAAAGAGCTCTTTGACATTTGCAAAAGTTGTTTTATGTGAGACTCCATTATGCTCAGGCTGAGCTGATTTTAAACTAGGAAGAAATGCTGTCTCGATCCCTTCTCAACTTAGGACTTCTCAGAGTTAGATGAGCCTGTTATAAAGCTCAGAATTTTTTTTTTCCCCTTCTTTTACTAAGTAAGTTGACTGAAGCTGTTGGTAATGAAATGAGTAATCCAAATAGTTTATCTAGTTTGCCTGTATTGGCTACTTTGAAGTATTATATAACTTCTTGGTAATCTGGAAAAGTGATACAAAGGGAAATGTTGGCTAGCCAATGTTAATATTTGTTCAAAACAGTGAGTCATATAAACTGGGATTTCCTCTTTGGGCTCCTTATTACTGGCATATTGTCTGAGTCTCAGTATAATTTGATGCAATAATCCTTGTTTAGAATGTGGAGGAATGCTTTGTTCAGGTTAATGGGAGACCTCTACTTTTGATATTCCTGTTGGAGAGTGAGTTTACTTTGGTTGCATTTGGAAAATCAGTAATCTCATCAATGGTGACCTGGTAAGGTTGCTTGTTTTGCTTTTTCTACCTTCTCCATGACATGTGTCTACAGACTGGCTCACCTGCAGTTCTTCTAAGAAACAGCCACTTGTCTGCCTTTCTCATACACTGACCATTTTACTCAGAAGGAAGTTCAGAGAGGGAACCTTCAGTTAGAAGAGGCTTAGGTGCTAACAGATTTGAACTACCATGTAAGAAAACAAAAATTAAGAACTTTCTTTCCTACAGACAAAATATGTACTCTATTTCTTTGGGCTTACTCTTTCATGATTCCAAGGATTTCTTCAGGTTCTAGAGATGATAAGGTGCCATATTATAATGCTACCTACTTATAAGATTTTTTAAAATTAATTAATTTATTTGAGAGTGTGTGCACATGAGAGAGAGAGAGAGAGAGAGAGAGAGAGAATGCACAGGGGGAGAGAGAGAAGTAGACTCCCTGCTGAGCAGGGAGCCCAACTTCCGGCTCCATCCCAGGACTCTGGGATCATGACCTGAGCCAAAGGCGGATGCTTAATGGACAGAGCCACCCAGGCAGCCCTACCTATAATATTAAACTATTTATGAAGTAAGTCACATAGAAGCAACTTGGTCACATTTCTACTCTGTGGACAATGTGAAGAAAAGAAACCTGTCTCCTATGAGAATTGAATATGACATTATAGCTAAGGCATCTAAATAAGAGACCTGACACAGAGAATATAAAGCACACACATTTATAATGGCATAGTTTATAATTTATAAATATAATTTATATTGTGAAGTTAAAAGTCAATGTGTCAGAGCACCTGAGTGGCTAACTGGTTGAGCATTTGCCTTCAGCTCAGGTTGTGATC
Source organism: Vulpes vulpes (assembly GCF_048418805.1). Classification (NCBI taxonomy): domain Eukaryota; kingdom Metazoa; phylum Chordata; class Mammalia; order Carnivora; family Canidae; genus Vulpes; species Vulpes vulpes. The sequence continues at coordinate 9,205,175 of NC_132781.1, forward strand.
CTGGAGTCCTCGGATCGAGTCTGGAGACAGCCTGTTTCTCCTTCTGCCTATGTCTCTGCTTCTGTCTCTCTCTGTGTCTCTACTGAATATATATATATATATATATATATATATATATATATATATACTGAATTTCATATATATATACTGAATATACATATGTGTGTGTGTGTGTGTATATATATATATAGTTTTCTTTTAAATAAAAGTCAATGTGCTGCTGTGGAAAACGGTATGGAGGTTCCTCAAAACAATTTCTTTTCCTATGTATTTTTCTCTCTATATATATATATATTTTTAATTTTTTTTAATTTTTTATTTATTTATGATAGTCACAGAGAGAGAGAGAGGCAGAGACACAGGCAGAGGGAGAAGCAGGCTCCATGCACCGGGAGCCCGATGTGGGACTCGATCCCGGGTCCCCAGGATTGCGCCCTGGGCCAAAGGCAGGTGCCAAACCGCTGCGCCACCCAGGGATCCCTATTTTTCTCTATATATAGAATTACCATATGATCTAACAATTCCTAGATAAATATCAATAGAATTGATAACAGAGGTTCAAACAGATATTTATACAACCCTGTTCATAGAGCTGTTATCCACATAGCTAAAAAGTGGAAATGACTCAAATGACCATCAGTGGATGAGTAGATAAACAAAATGTGGTCTATATATACAGTGTAATATTATTCAGCCTTACAGAGGAATAAAATTCTGACATATGCTAGGACATGAATGAACCTTGAAGACATTCTGCTAAGTGAAATAAACCAGGCATAAAAGGACAAATATTATGTGGTTCCACTTACATGTGGTACCCAGAGTAGTCAAATTCATAGAAACAGAAAGTAGAATGGTGGTTAGCTAGAACCGGAGGAAGGAAAATGAAGAGTTAGTGTTTCATGTGTACAGAGTTTCTGTTTGGAAAGATGAAAAGTTCCAGAGGTCGCTGGTGGTGATGGTGGCATGACAGTGTAAATGTACTAAATGCCACAGAACTGTCCACTTAAAACTGGTTAAGTGGTACATTTTATGTTATATATATTTCATTACAATAAAAATAAATTTTTCTAAATAGTCAATGTGTTAGTCGTTTGTAAGTGAAAAAGTTTATTCTAACCTAAGTGAGCTCCTCATATATCTCACACTTTTCATCATGATTATGGTGATGAAATTATTGGTTATTGCTTCCTTTTGATTTCTTCCTTGTAGAACTGTAGAAATGTGATGTTGGTGGAGGGACAGTGCATGAGGACAGCTGATGAAGGGTCACGTGCTAATGCTGGAATGGTGGAAGAGTCATAATTAGATAATGTAACTTAGGAAGATATCTTTGAAAAAATGATATGTTAGCATACCTAAAAGAAATGAACGTTTATATTTGCAAATATCTAAAGGAAGAAGACTCCAGAGGCAAGGAACAGCAAAGAGAAAGTCCTTGAGGAAAGAGTAAGCTTGATATGTTCGAAGAATGGAAAGAAGACCAGGGTGTTTGGAGCAGTCGCCAAGGGAGAAATGGTTGGGGAAGACTGGAAGGTGTTCAACAGGAGCTAGATTGGGTAAAACCTTGAAGGCTGTGAGATAGATCTTACTTGGATTCTATTCTAAGTGCAATGGAAAAAAAATAGATTTTATTCTAAATCCAGTGGAGGGCATCAGAGAGAATTACAGAGGAGAGAGAGGATCTGATTTATATGCTTGGTAGATCACCTAAGGGCATTTTTGAACAAGAGTGACTGGTAACAAAGTCAAATGCCTTTTTATGTTATTCCCACCTCCTCTTAAAACGTATTCAGTAGGAATCACCTTGCCCCGGTCCTGGATGAAAACTCTGGCAGACCTGCAACATTTCTGCTCACTCTTTCGTAATACACAATTCTGTAATGACTCTAAATTGCAAACAGAGTTTCAGTTCAGGAGAGTGTCCAGCCCTGTGCAACAATCCAAATCCTGAATTTGATTTAGTGCTCATTTCTCTCCTCTCCCCTGGTCAGGCTGGCACTCTCTGGGAAGCCTGCCTGCATTGGAAACAGGGTCTAACTGACTTCCCTCCTTGCCCACGACAGCCCCTCTACATGGTTCTTGTGGGTGGATGAGACTGGGCTGTCTGGCTTTGCATTCCCTGGGCCAAAAACATGATTAAAACAGAAACTTCCTCTCATGAGATGCTGTGGTGGGCCTATGTTTCCTGTATTTCCTTTGACTGGGATATTTAAGTCTCTATTCCTGTGGACCACTAAACATTCTCGATAGGCTTCTGGGCACCCAGAAGTACAAATCCAGACCCTTCCTGCTGAAAGTTCCTTGTCTTCCTGGCAGCTTTACTGGACAGGGAGCAAAGGTATCCCTTTACCCAGCATCCTCCTCAATCCTCTTCCTGTCGGATTCTTTCTTGATCACAATGGGTGAGAGAGATTCAAGATAATTGGAAAAAGTTATGGAGGATTTCTTTTGTAAAACCACATGTGAGGATTTGCCTGACACTTGCTTTGGTACCTAATATTGATGTTTCAACAAAACTGGGGCAAAGCAACGTCAATTTCTTACATCACGTCACATGACTCCAGCCACTGTGTGAAGGATGCTCTGCAGCAGGACAAGAGAGGAAGGACTGAGAACAGGTGGGCGACAGTAGCAGTCCAGGTGAGACACAATGGCTGTGCAGAAGGAGGGTGTTGATGATCAGGAGGGTTTAAGATGTCTTGAGGATGGAGTTGCAAGAACTTCTGATTGATTTGGCTCTTGGGGGTACTGAAAATGAAGGCAGACTTTGAACTTTAGGCCCAAGCCAGTGAGCAGAGAGAGGTGCCATTCTCTGAGAAGCATGAGACTGCAGAATATTGCATCTAGGGTGTGGATAGGGGTATGTGAAAAGGAAGATTTATGATCGAATTATTCTGTTCTGTGTATTTTAAGTTTTAGAGTGGATTTATGAGTCTGGAGTTCAAGGAGGGTTCAGGACTAGAGCCATATATTTTGAACTCATCAGCAGATAGAAGATTTTAAATCCATGGGATTGAATGAGATTACTTAGGGAAGAAAGCATATGTAGTGAAGCATAGATATTCTATAGCTGAGCCCTTTTGATTCTAAAAATTTAAGAGTTTGATAGGAAGAAGAGTAGTGAAGGACACAGAGTGAGAAGATGTGTTTGGTGGGATGAATGGAATTACAGGGAAGGGTGGTGTGTGGAGGCTGTCCAGAGTCTAGTAAGAAGAAGCCAGATGATTGGTTTCTGGATTTGACAAGTGCGAGTTGTTGATGATCTTGACAAGAGTAGTTTCATTGGAGTAGTAGAAGCAAAAATATGATGGGAGTGGCGTAAAGAGATTAAGAAATTGAGAAAAAGGGAAGGAGGGAGGAAAGGAAATTGGGGGTGAAAGGGAAGGGAGAAGAGAGAGGGGGTAGGAGGAGGGACAAGGAGAGATCAGAGTGTATACTGAGTACGTGGCAGGTTTTATAAGCTTTTTTCTCTATTTTATGAATATCTCTCATAAAAATACTAAATAAGAAAAGTAAAAAAGAATAACTCACTGATGTGTTAGAGTCTTTGCTTCTGGTTGATACAAATGAAGTTCCATTGCATTATGAACACTTTTGGCATTCTCAGTGAAAGCAAACAAAAATTACGGAGAAAAAAAGTTGGCAAAATGATTTCAAGTCTTCGCTGAATAAAGACTTGTTTTGTTTGTGCTTTTTAAAGAAAAAAGTAATCAATAGCGCTACATACCTATTAAAATAGTGACGATCCAAAACACAACACCAAATGCTGATGAGGATGTGAAGAAATGAGGGCTCTTGTTCACTGCCGGTGAGAATGCAAAATGTTATAACTACTTGGGAAGACAATTTGGTGGTTTCTTCCAAAACTGACCGTACTCTTATCATATGATCCAGTAATTGTACTCTGATATTTCAACTCCATATGTGGGTACAAAAACCTGCACGTGGATGCTTATAGCAGCTTTATTCGTAATTCCCCAAACTGGGAAGCGACCAAGATATCCTTCAGTAGATGAATGGATAAGTAAACTTTGGAACATCCAGACAGTGAAATTCTATTCAGTGCTAAAAATAAATGAGCTATCAAGTTATGAAAAGACATGGTGGAAACATAAATACATATCACTAAGTGAAAGGAGCCAGTCTGGAAAAAACTACATACTCTCTGATTCTAACCATACAGCATTCTGGAAAAGGTGAAACTCTGGAGAGAGTAAAAAGATTGATGGTTGCTGGGGGTAATGGGGGAGGGAAGAAAAAGCAGGGCATATTGGATTTTTAGGGTAGTGAGGCCATTCTATACGATACTATAGTGGTGGATGCATGTTTATAGGTTTGTCAAAACCCGTAGAATGTACAAGACCAAGAGTGATCCCTAATGTAAATCATGGAGGTTGGGTGACAATAATGTGTCAGGGTAGGTTCATTGATTGTAACAAATGCATCAGGGTGGTGTGGGATGTTTATAGTGAAGGAGGCTGTGTGTCAGGGGCAGGGGGGTACTTGGAAACTCCGTACTTTCATTTCAGTTTTGTTGTGGCCTGAAAACTGCTTTTTTAAAAAAATAAAGTCTATTAAAAATAATTAGTACTATTTAAATAGTAAGAGGTTTTAGCAGATATTCAGATTTCTGAAATTTATTCCATTCATTTTGGTATTGCCAAATTTTATAGGTGAAAGGACCATGCACTGTTCCAACAATTTCATTAAAATGATTCATTTCTTTTTACTTAAATTTAGTGATTTGAACATACATCAAGCCCTAGTGCAGAAAACCTTTTCCTTTTCAACCAACTTTCTCAATCATGCAACACTGACACATAATCAGAATTGTCACAATTAATTACTTAGAGATGGAGTATTTGCAGTCATTAAAAATGATGATGTCGAATCTTTTGAAATATGGGAAGTAACATTAAATGAAAACATACAGAAAATAAAGGAATAACTGTTGCTGCAAAGATGTACAAAACCGGACAATAGTTTGCAAAAAAATAAAAATCTATATTAGAATGGTGAATTTTTTTCCCTTCTGTGTTCCAAAACAATGAACCTTGCTATATAGATTTTTTTTATAGCAGATTTTTCCCCCAATAGAATGTCTTGTATTGTTACACATAGTTGGTTTTGTTTTCATTGGAAAGTACTTTTAGTCACTCTCTGGTTAATAAGGAGTCAATTGCTATGAAAAATTGGAAATACCTGTAAGTTTCCTCAGTGCACAAAAACACTTTTTCTTCATTTGGCATATTTGTTGTTCCTCATACTGTCTACTCTAAGATAACTGTTCACTGATCAATCCTGTTTATTTCTATGAAACAGAAAAACCAGGGTGTAAATTTTGTGCTCGGTGATTCAAAAACTGGCTTAAGCATTGCATCCAGTATGTAAAGCTCATTGCCTGGTATGTTTTTCTCTGGAAATGAATTTAAACTGATAAGACTCCTAACTCTGGGAAACGAACCAGAGGTGGTGGAAGGGGAGGTGGGCGGGGGGTAGGGGTGACTGGGTGCTGGGCACTGAGGTGGGCACTTGACGGGATGAGCACTGGGTGTTATTCTATGTGTTGGCAAATTGAACACCAATAAAAAAATAAATTTACAAAAAAATAAAAAATAAATAAGAAAATAAAATAAAATTGTGTAATATTTGCAATCAATCAACTTGTCAGGCTCCCTCCTTAGTGGGGAGCCTGCTTCTCCCTGCACCCCCTGCTCATCTCTCTCTCTTTCTCCTACTATTCCTCTCTCTCTCTCAATACATAAATAAATCTTTTTAAAAAGAAAAAAAAAAAAAGAACAGATACTACACTTGATCTTAGCCAAAGGCTGAGAAGCGATCTGGAAATGAATTTATATCCCAAGTACTCTGGGGAAATCCCTTTCCTATGGGAGAAAGAAAAGGATAATGCAGGTGAACTTTTGAGTCCTTATTGGGTCTTTCAAGCCTCTGTAGTACTTGTCCCCTCCACCTCTCAGAATTAGGTGGTTTTCTTCCCTTTATTTTCTCTTCTCGGGCTTTGCTGATATGCTTTGCTTTCCTCAAATGTGTCCCATTTCTAGTCCTCAAGGCCTAGATTCTGTTCCAACTGCCTGGAAGACACCCCCTCCAGCCATCGTGTTGACTAAACAGTTAGTCTTCTGGTAAAAACCAAGCTCTTAAATAAGTTTTCCCAGTCTGCATTGCAGCCAATTCATTGTCATTTTCAATGTCTGTTTTAAGATTTAAGCTCTCTTGGGCAGCCCGGGTGACTCAGCGCCCTTCAGCCCAGGGCCTGATCTTGGAGACCTGGGATCGAGTCCCACGTCGGGCTCCCTGCAGGGAGCCTGCTTCTCCCTCTGCCTGTGTCTCTGCCTCTCTCTCTCTCTCTGTCTCTCATGAATAAATAAATAACATCTTAAAAAAAAAAAAAAAGCCCTCTTGAGGCTGGCATTCTTCTCTTTAATGCAGCTCACTGCGTTTCCAAGTGCCCCTGCATGATGCCTGGTCCATAGTAGGTGCTCATAAAGAGATGTCCTGTAAAGAGCTAGCACTGAGCACTCGGGAATGCTTCCTGGAGAGGTCACAGCAGGAGAACGGATCTTTTCACCATTGTTTCCCATTACTTACGCACAAGATTTTTGTAGCTGGACTCCATCACACATGCGTTGAAAATTAAAGTAGTTTTCTTAACATTTGCTATTTGAAATCAAGATGTAAACTGACACTTTACCAAAGGTTCTCTTTTAAAAACTTGTTTTCCAGCTAGAATTTTCTTCATGAATTGTCCATGGCTGAATCTAATAAAAATAATTTATCTATTTTGGAGTCCAGCTTATAAAAGTTTCTGGAATCCGACAGATTTTAGCTATTTCTTGAATAGTACAGATGTCTTGCTTAAAAAAAAAAATTACAACACCATATGTTCTCTGTTCCCATGAGTAGGTTTCGGGGAAGTTTTAATAGTTAAAGTAGGTTTTTTCTTTCTTTTGAAACCTAGCATGTGGATTTAGTGCTTATTAAAGTGAGAGACTGAGTGTAGTGGTTTGATTTAGGATTAGAAACGGGAGCTGGACTAAAAGCTTACTTCCATCGCTGTGCCAAGAACCCTCCCCTGAACAAGTCTCGTACTCACTGCGGATTGTGGGGACAGCCCCTACACGCATTGTTTTCCAACTTTTACCATTTGGTCACTGAGGCACAGCTCCCATCGTCAACTCTCTTCAAGACGGCTGTGTTTGAGGGCTATGCCATAAAGGGCCTATTTAAAAGATGGATATGTTTACTATTTGAATCCTTCATTCTCTTTCCATGACACACACCCTTTCATTTTTAAAAATTCACACTGTGTGGCAGAGTACAGCTACCTCTTAAACACATAAACCACATAGCCACAGTCTTGCTGTTGCGCAAACAAACCTATGTGTGAAGTCTGACGGTGCCTGGCCACTCCATGTCATTAAGACAACACCCCCCTTACCCCTCCCCTCAAAAAAAATGTTAAGGAAAATATTGCACTCACTGTTTTTGATGACATAAGCAATTATTAACCAGAGGTGAAATAGTTTTCCAGAATGTAAAAAATATATTTAGAGGGAATGCAAAAAAAAAAAAAATAGTATTGATATCTGATCTCCTGGTACTGTTGGGCAAAACTACCTAAGGGTACAATATCTAAATAAGACGTAGGTGAGGCCAGGGCTCTGCAGCTACAGTGAGGACTTGGTCAGTGGGATGCTCATACTCCCCTCCTGGGTATAAACATGAAGGAGGAGGATTAAAGGCTCTAGAAAGAACTTAACACCAGAGTCACAGGGTACATGATGATTTGCTCATGGGCCAGATCTGGCCCACCACCTGTATTTATAAATAAAGTTTTATTAGAACACCACCACACTCATCTATTTATGAATCATCTATGGCTGATTTTGCACTACGGTGGCAGAGGTGAGTAGTTGTGACAGAGACTATATGATCCTCCGAGCTGAAAACATTTTTTTCTGGATCTTTATAGGAAAAGTTTATTGACCTCAATTCTAAACCAAGAATGGCCAGTCTTTCAAACTGTGATCTCAGGTCATTGAACCTTAGTTTCCTGTTACAAGGGTGAAAAAAAAAGTAGTAGTAGCTCATACGAGGTAAAGTGGGATGAGGAAGCCTTTCAAAATGTTTTAATGTGAGAAGCATAGGTATGGAGACTGTGGTAATCACTCCAATGACCTAAAAATTGTCCCACAGATCATCCCTGGTATATATAGGGATCAACAAAGAGGCTAGGTTAGCTGGTACATGGGGTATGAACTGTGAAAAAACTAAGACAAGGTTAAATAAATATGTCAGTGGGTCAAGATGGCTTTTGCCCACTCATCCTTTTGATCCCTCTTTTAGTCTTGGACTATGTTCACCAACCAATCAGGATTCATTTCCGTTACCTGGTAACAAGTTGGGGCCAATGCTCTTCAAAGTATACTAGTTGCCTGCCAGAGGTATCAGGCATTTTGACTTTTAGAATTTTGCTGCTTAGGGATTGCCTGGTTTTATATAATAGTCTGGGAGGCCTTTCTGGCTATGTATGTATGTATGTATGTATGTATGTTTATATGCATACGTGTATATATGTATCTACCTATCCACAAAGTATTTTTAAAAATAGTCTATTTGTATTATATAAATATAATAAAATATAAATTCATAAATAAGACTATTAAATATTAGATATCTGACACCTTTTAAATAATGTATATAATTTGTGTTTCTTCACAAAATCTATATGGTTTCATAGGAAAATCTTCTAGATACTAGAGACATTTTATGTTTATATTCCAAGAAGATATTGAACAATGATTTTAATATCTTTAAATTGGTCGATCAAAATCTTTTTTGTTCAATGTGAACAAAGAATGATAAAAGATAGTGAAAAGGAGGGTGCCATTTATTGATTATAGGTAAATTATTTAGATGTCATTAGTTTCAGTCTCCCCCCCCATATGAAATGGGTATAACTATAGTACCTAACTCAGCATAGGTGTAACGAATAAGTGAATAATGCAAGTAACGTGCTTAAAACAGACTAAATTAACTATTTTTATTATAATCATCAGGCCACTTTCACAACTCTCTAAAGTTCAGCCATATGACAAGAAAAAGAACATCAGGATATTTGCCACGTAATTGTGCGTCAGTCTAAATGGAACATTTCCCACCAAAAGTGAAAATAGCCCAGTCTGGCATTTCTCTGGGTTGGGAAGGAAAAAAACAATCATTTGTCAAAGACACTGTTTTATGAGGATTTAACTGGGAACAAATTGAATTTGTGGCTTGGTCAAGGAGAGAAATATTTGCAAAACATCTCAGGGATGGCAGTGATATATCCACATTGCCGTTGGTAGCAGTTTAAAATTGATAACATTATGCTGCCATGTCTTTTTGAGAAGATGGTGGTATTTCAGGGACAATAAACCCAGTTTTCCTAGTACATTCATTTCTTTTTCTGAAACGTTCAGAGCATGTTAACTCTGAGTGCCATGTGGGTAATTCTTTCTCTACAAAATTAAGTGGCACACATCAGTAAAACTCTGATTTTTTTTCCCCCTGCCTCAGGTTTGAAGCCTGAATGATCTTCTCGAAGGCTTCAATCCAATGTTCTATCAAGCTTGGTTTTAAGTAAAGAGCAACATATCCAGTATATTTCAAGAATGAAAATGAACATATTCTTTATTTTGTTTATTTCATAAAGTATGTTGATATGAGAAAAAATATACTTTTTTAAAAAATAAGACTTGTGCTTCATTATTAGTGAAATGCATACCACTTGGGCCTAAATTGAACAAAGTTTTATAATCATCCTAGTCAAGTTCAAATGAAGGTTGCCCATGGGAATGACATCTAAGGTGGATCTTAATTTACTGGAACTGATTTCCTCAAGCCTTTTGTTCTCATGATATTCAGTGTATGGTTAATTCACAGTGATTGGACAACATAATATTTTGAAATAATCCATCACACTCATGTGCACCAGGATATACTTGAAATGCATAGGGCACTTCCTAGAAAAAAACAAAAGATGTTTTGTACAGACCACATCTGAATAGATGTCAATTTTGATATTCATCCAACTAGATCAAACAGCATTGCTCATTTCTACTAAACACTTGAAGACCATCATTTTTGCTTTTTAAGAAAAAGCATAAAATAAATCTTTAATATATAAATATATAAGTGATGTTGGCTACGATAGATCTGGCTCATCTGAAAAGAGAAAGAATCCTATATGCTTTGAGAGAATTCTCTAAAGGAAACCAGGAACTCATGTCAATAATCACTATAAAGTGAGATTGTGATATTCCCCTTCATGGGTCACATGGAATTTCCCAGTTAACTTTCGAAGTCAGTATATTTCTGTTATATGCTATTTGTTTTTTGACATTAAAATACTTTATCATCATTAAATAAAAATAGATTAGATTTACGTAGGATTTCTCCAAATCACCTTATAGGTTTTGGTTTATAGGTAATGAAAAGCAATGAAAAAACCCTGGTTTGGTTGTTGCTACTAAAGATATATATCTACATAAGTGTAGCAATAGCAAAACTTCACTGTCTGTCAAAACGTTTTTCTTTCCTTTGTTGGTGGTCCTTCTTTTGAGAGATTTGAAGACTCCTGGATATTTTTAAATTAAAAATTATCTGTTGAACAGTCTGGCACCTTCTTAAAAAGTTAAATATAAATTCATAAATGTATCATGTGATCAAGCAGTTCCAATATTAAGTATATACTGAAGTGAAATGAAAACATATATCCCCACAAGAACTTCTACAAAAGTAAATAGCATTATTCAAAATAGCCTCAAACTAGAAACAGTGCAAATGTCCATCAATTGCTGGCACACCCATATGATGGAATACTAGCTAATAATAAAAAGGTATAAGCTACTGATACATGTCAACAATATGGATGAAACTCAGAATAATTATGCTATATTCCTTTAAGATCAGGAACAAAACAAAGGTGCAGGGTTCCCACTCTTGTTACTTCTATTAATATAGCATTGAAAGCCTTAGCCAGAGCAATTAAGCAAGAAAAAAAAAAGTATCCAAATCAAAAAAGAAGTAAAATTATCTGTTTGCAAAAGGCATATTATATACAAAAAAATCTAACAATCTTACCAAAAGAAGACCCCGACAACTTAGAAAAGATAAATTCAATAAAGTTGCAAGATACAAAAACAAATACAAAAATCAGTTGTGTTTCTATACACTAACAATGAACTCTAAAAAAATTTTTAAGGAAACAATCCCACTTACAATAACATAAAAAAGACTAAAATAATTAGGAATAGATTTAACCCAGGAGATAAAAGATATGTATACTGAAAATTATAAGACATTGATAAAAGAAGTTGAAGAAGACACAAAGCAATAGAAAGATATCTTATGTTCACAGATTAGAAAAAATAATATGTTAAAATGTCCACACTATTCAAAATGACCTAAGATCCAATGTAATCCTGTCAAAATTCCAACAGGACTATTTACAGAAGTAGGAAAAAAATTCTAAAATTTGTATGGAACCATGAAAGACCCCAGATAACTAAAGCAGTCTTGAGTATGGAAATCAGAGCTGGGGGCATCACCGTTTCTGATTTCAAACTATATTACAAAGCGATAGTATTAACATGAAAACAGAATAGACACATAGATCAATGTTACAGAATAGTGAGCCCAGAAATGAATCCACACATATATGGTCAGCTAATTTTTTATAAAAGCACCAAGAATAATGGGAATGGACAGTCTCTTCAATAAACGGTCATGATAAAACTGGAGAGCCACATGAAAAAGAATGAAATTGGACCCTTATCTTATCCAACACAAAAATTGCTCATTATAGATTGAAGACATACATTTAAGAACTGAAACTATAAAATTCCCATAAGAAAACATGGAAGGTTGGTCTTGGCAATGAGTTTTTGGATTTGTCAGCAGATACAAAGGTGACCAAAGCAAAAGTAACCAAGCAGGACTACATCAAGCTAAAAAGTTTCTGTAAACAAATGAAACAGTCAACAAAATAGACAAATGGAAAGGCAACCTATGGAATGAGAGAAAATATTTGCAAAATGTATATCCAATAAGGAGTTAATATACAAAATATATAAAGTAAACTTAGAACGCAATAGCAAAAAAACACAAATAACCTGATTTAAAAATGGAAAAGAACACAATTAAAATTTTTTCCAAAGAGTACAAACAAATTGCCAACAGGTATACTGAAAGATGCTTATATTACTAATCATCAGGGAAATGAAAATCAAAACCATAACAAGATAGCATCTCACACCTCTTAGGATGCCTGCTATCAAAATGATAAATATTGGTGAGGATGTGGAGAAAAGAGAAATATGACTTCTGTCCTAAAAGAACACCTTATTTGGAAAAATAGGAAACCATTAAGAAGTACCACAAGGATTTTTGTAATTCTAAAAGAAATATAGACAAGTAAGTTCCTCAAGAGTCCAAAGGATGAAAGGCATTGCAAATGGCAGGAATAATTCATAAGGAAGCAAGATTTGTAAAAAAAAAAAAAAAAAAAAATTGTGGCACTGAAATATAAGTGAAGGCCTCCCCCCCCACCCCCGCCATGGGGAGGGAAAACCAAGTCAAAGCCAAATCGGAGGTGGGAGAAAAGTATGTGTTGGCACAAGTAAAACCCAGTTCACAATGAAGGGGGCAAAAATTAACAGAGCTCCTTCAAGTTTCATGGGAAACAGGAAGTCAAGTAAGATTCAAGAGTCATAAGACAAATGAGATTTATTAGATAGAGTATGTGGTGGTGACCACAGTCAATTTGTGGATGGGAGACTGGAAAAAGAAAGATCAAGCAGGAATGTATTGCAAAAGAAAGTAACTGCTTTTGACTCAGTGGGAACCAAAAGAAACAGCAGTCATAAACATTTTTTCAGATAAAGAAAAGGCAAGGTAAATAGTCATTTTTTCACATCAATTTATGATTGACAATGTTTTTCCTCACTTTGTGAGACAGGAAGCTGACAGATGAGAAAACTAAATATTAGAAAGTCATGTGTTTGCCCAACATTACACATAGCTGAGAAGAACATACTTTGTGACACCAAATCTGGGGAAGTGTTGTTTTGTACCTGGACTTGTAAAACCAAAGACCTCTAGGAATCGACCTGATGATATAAATGGGTGAGGTAGATAAGGTAAAAGAGAAAAAAAATAATGATGTAAACATGATGGGAAATGGCAACTGACATTGGCCTTATTATTATCTGGGGTTAATAGGAAGGAGTAGAGACTTTGGGAAATACTTCACCTTGAAGGGAGGTCACCAGCATACTTCAAAAGGAGAAAATTTGAACTTTCAGTTACCAAAACCAAAATGCAGGAGCCAATTTTGATTCTTCCATTTTTCTCTTACCCTACAGCCAAATCCTGCACACTCTATCCAGACTCTATCCAGAATGTTGTCACTTCTTCATAATGGCTGCCTTGCCTCCAAGCCACCATCATCATTCTCACTTCAAATATGAACTCCAAGATGTTCTTTCAAAGCTCACTTTTGATTATCTAGACTTCTCAGACTTTCTTTTGCAGTTTTTCAAAAGATACCTTTACAAAAATTAAAAAAAAATACAAATAAAAATGCCAAGTGTAGATTGGGAGAAAACATTTTCATTATATGAATTTGAAAAAGAACTTATAACTAGAATTTTAAAAAAATCCTATAACTCAATAATAATAATGAAAGATAATTCCATTAAAAATACAGCCAAAGATTTGAACAGATACTTCACACTGAAGATATACCCTATAGCCAAAAGCACACCAAAAGGCTCATCAGGGAAATGCAAATTAAAACCACGCTGAGATACCACCACCACAACAATCAAAATGACAATTCATTAGCTTGGGAAAAACATTTGCAATTCATGTTTATCATCTGTTTCTGTGTGATAAATCATGATAAATTCAGCAGGTTGCGACAAAATAATCTCATAATTTCTGTGTGTCAGGGGTTTGAGCATGGCTCAGCTGGGGCTTCTGCTTTAGAATCTCTCACAATGCGACAAATCAAGATTTCAGCCAGTGCTGGAATATCATCCGAAGGTTGGACGTGGAAGGGACCTTCTTCCAAGCTCACATGGTGATTGGCAGAATTGAATTCTTCCAGGGAAGTTGGATTAAGGGCCCTGACCTTTCTTAGTTCCTTGAGTGTAGACCTCTCCAACATGACAGCTTGCTTCAGCAAATTATGCATGCCAACAATACAATCTTATGTAACCGAAACTCAGTAGTGACATATCATTTTTCCTCCTGCTAATTAGAAATAAGCCACAAGTCGCATCTACCAGCACCCAAGAGAAGGAGATTATGCAAAGGTGTGAGTACAAAGAAGTGGGGATCATTGACAACTGTCCTAGGAGCTGCCTATCAAGCATGTGTCTGACAAAGACTGTGTAGAATATTAATGAATTTATATAATTGAATAATATATATATATATGACTCGGTTAAAATATGGGGAATAGACTTAAGTAGACCCTTATCAAAAGATGTCTGATAGCTAACATGTATATGAAAAGTGCTCTGCTTCATTAGTCATCTGAAAATTCAAATTAAAACCACAAAGAGATCCCACTACACACCCACCAGAATGGCTAAATTTAAGCTGCTGACAATAGCAACTATTGTCAAGGAGGTAGAGTGACCGGGATTCATCTTATTGCTCGTGGGAGTGTAAAATGGTCCAACCACATTGGAAAACATGTTGGTAATATCTAATAAAATTAAACACACACCTACGTATGACAACACATTCACGCCAAGGCATTTCTTCTCTCAGAATGTGTCCACACACACATGCGTGTGCATACACCCACCCCCCACACAAGCGCTTTATTAATAATAGCCCCAAACTAGAAAATACCAAAAGCCCTTCAATAGAAGAATATTATAAAAAAGTAGTATATTTATAGGAATCACTACACAGCAGTTTTTTAAAAAGGACGAGCTACTGACACAACAAACGAATGAATCTCAAAAACATTGTTTGATCAAAGGAAGCCAGAAATAAACAGAAATTCATCTTGAATTATTCTATTTTGATGAAATTCAAGAAGACCCCAAATTAGCATATAATGATCGAAGTCAGCAAAACGGTCATTTCTGGGAGGGGGTCGAGAGAGCTGTTTTTGATTGAGAAGGAGCATGTGGAAATGTTCCAGATATGATGGACACTTTTTCTATATTCCTCTGGGTGGTGGCTGTGCATCTTCTTGTATGCTCGTTTTGGCTCAATAAACAGAAACACTTTGATGTGATGTGCATTCCGATCACTTGGGGATCTCATTAAAATTCGAATTCTTTTTTAGTAGACCTGACGGACACTGGAGATTCTGTGTCACTAGCCACATCCAGGTGCTGCTGCTCTGAGGCAGGCAGCACTGCTTTCCCCTGTGTCTCCCTCTTCTTTCCTGTCCAGACTCTTAGAGTCTAGAGATCCACTAGTTGAGTTTTCCTACAGAATGACTCTCTTTTATCTTCTGCTGTGTGTTTGCCCGTGTTTGGTGGTTTGGACCAGAATTCAGCAGGCCAATAACGCAGTGTTTTTGAGCAGCTGAGAGAACCTCCCAATCCAGAGGATATTGGGGGGATCAGAATGAAAGCCGGTCTTAGTGAAAGCCCCAGGGTGGATCCTCTTTGACTCGCTCAGTAGGACCAAAAAGAGGATGAGGTAAGTGAAAAAGACTTAACAAAGGCTGGTCTACTAAGTGAGGAAATGATAATCTGTGGCTCACTCAGCTCCGTGTCATGAATCCAGACCTGAAGTTTTCCAGACAGTCACACCTATATATTTTTTAAACCCGGTAATCTATTCTAGGGCCACAGAAGGTCAGCTTGGGTGCCAGGAGCATTTACAGCTTGTACCGCGGGCTGTGAAGAGTAAATCGAAAACCTGATAAATGATAGATATGTCGTTAGTCCTGCCAAATTAGAGATCGAAAACGTGATTAGTTGATGCTTGGAAATTCTATTGCTCAGATCCTTCTTTGAACAGCAGAACTCTGATCTTTGATGGTTTATTTTAACTTAATACCTTGGGCCTCTTATATGAATAAGCCGCTTTTGGCAATAGCTGAGGATTCTCCTAGGGTGATGTGATTACTCCTTAGTATAAACTAACAAAATGAGCTCATGTAACAAAATAATCTGTCGTGCTTGAATTTGAACAAAATCTATCTGCTAGGCAAATTATGAGATAACAAAATTCGAAGAAAAGATGTTTGCTAGATAATTTAACACAATGAAAGCAGTTTGTTATAGTAAAATGTATGAAGATTTGGGTCAGACTTGCCAGATATAAAATTTGGGAAAGTTACCTGTTAATAAAACAGAGATAATATCCATCTCACAATATTTTTAATTAAGGCAATGTCTGTAAAGCATGAATTGTAGTGCATAGCATGAGGTAGATGTACAATAAGTTTCAATTCCTTTCTTCCCACCCCCTCCTTGATCTAGAACGCTAATCGATAACCATCTCTAGTCCCTGGTATAAGCTCCCTATGAAAAGTACTATGCAAAGCATTTAATCAACTTAGAATTCTACGAGAAGCTAGGTATCCTTAAATATTATATCTGCAAACTGTCTTTTCCTACTGGTAATCCCAGAAATTGGTTTAAGCTAAAAGCAGTCCATGCAACTAAAAGAACAGAGTGCCTGACTGTTATCTTCATTATTTATTTATCTGCCTTACTTTTAAAAATAATGATTGCAAGAACAAATAATGATTGCAAATAAAGTAAAGTTTCTCTTAGAAAACTAAACAAGCCACATCTAATAGTGAGGATTTGTTCACTCTTGGGGAGAGTTTGTTGAAAAAAATTACCCTTTTCTGGTCATATTTGCTTCTTTTTTTTTTTTTTTTTAAATTTGCTTCTTTCCACTGTCCTGCCCTCCACTGCCACCACTCTGCACAGCACTGGGAATGTTAGAACCAGGCCAGAGGGAGGATGCAATCGACCTGCCTCCCCCCACAGAAACCACCCTCCACATACGTAGTTACTAAAAGTAAAATAAAAACAAAAAGTCTAGAATTAAACTGCAAATAGATGCTCAGCAATTCTAAGAAGTTTTCACAGCGTTAGAAGGAGAGAAGATAGAGTGGCCAGAGCAACCAATGGATGATAGTGAGGGAGCAAGGGAGAGGTGGGGGATTATTGTCCTCAACTGGAGAGGCAGTCAGAGGAAGAGAGGGCTAAGTTTAGAGACTAGGATGTCTGAGAGTGGAATTGCTACTTGTCCAGATATGTCATTACTTTTTTTTTTAATAATATATTTTTTTCTTGGTTACAAATATGTTAAAGGTTTTGTTGCAGAATTTAAGACAATGCCATGACCGTCAAAAATTTTACGTATTTTTTGTTCTCGTATTTTATGTCAGTCAGGGTTCTGGCAGGAAACAGAAGACACATTCAAATTAGGAAAAGAAAATCGGGGGTCACTTACAAAGGAACTAATCACAGTTGACCCCAAACAGTCAAAAACCCGTGTATAACTTTCGACTCCCCCAAACTTGGCTGCTAATAGCCTAGCATTGACTAGAAGCCTTACCGATAACATAAACAATTAACACATATTTTGTGTGTTATGTGTATTGTACACTGTCTTATTATGATCAAATAAGCTAGAAAAAAAGAAAATCTTATTAAGAAAATCATAAGAAAGAGAAACGACATGTACAATACTGCATCGTGTTTGTTGGAAAAAATACGCACACACACGGACCAGCATAATTCAAACCCATGCTGTTCAAGGGTCAACTACACAGAGGTGTCACTGAATGTAGGGGAGCCACCTGACAAAAACCCAGGGCTAGCAGTGAAGGGCTGTTGCTGAAGGAGGTTAGGGGAAATGTTCCCAGAAACCAGGAGGAGAGAGTTATTTAGAAAAGGATGCCTTGTGAGAAGCAGTAAGCCCTCGGATCTTCAGGAACACAGCCACCTTAATATGCTGTGTCACAGGGACAGAGTCAGGATTATACATTTCCTGGGCTTCCTTCCTTTATTTTGTCCAGTCTTTTATGTGGCTTCTCCATTGATTAAACCTAATAGTAAGTCAGACGAAATGAGAGCCCTTTAATGTCACCTGTGAGTTTAGGGAGTCCCCAATAGGTGAGGGTGGTCTTGGATTCAGTAATTTGCTAGAAGGCCCAGTCGACCTCCACAAAGCTAATATATTCACGATTTGGGTTTATTACAGTGAAAGGAAACAGGTCAAAATCTCTAAAGGGAAGAGATGCATAAAGCCGATCCAGGAGGAACCAGGCATAAGCTTCCTGTTGTCCTCACCCAGTGGAGTCATTTGGACAATATTTATTTCTCCCAGCAACAGCGTGTGACAATACACACAGAATGTTGCCAACCATGGAAGCTCACCCAAGCTTGGCGTCCAGAGTTTTATTGAGGGTTGGTCACTTAGACAAAGCTGACTGCCTGTATGATTAGTCTCTGGCCCCTGCAGAGGGTGAGCTGACTCCACGTGGCCTAAGCACCCCTCCCCCAATAAATCTCATGGTTACACAGACTGCTGGAATTCCCCAACACCCCCAGGTAAACAAAGTCACCCCTTTTAGACAAGACATTCCAAGGGCTTAGAGTTTATCTCCCAAGATCTGAGGGCAAAGGGCCAAACCTTTTGTGTGTGGGGGGGTGCAAGGTGTATTATTTACTACACATACCCATATAGCTTAGCAGGACTGGCTATATAATTTGTGGGGCCCAGTGCAAAATGAAAATCGGGGGACCCCTGTTCAAAATTTTTTACAAATTTCAAGATGGTGCCTCGGGAGCGTTAAACCAAGCACGGGGCCCTTCTGAACATGGTAACATGGAAAACTGTGTAGGCCACATGCCCATGAAGTAAGCCTTGCAGGACAGCTCAGATTATTTGCTAAGTGGGCATACCTGCCCTGATTCTTATGGTACCAGGTGCCGGGGGGATTTCATAGCTTGAAAAAAAAACAACCCCTGCTCTTGAGGCATTTATAGTCTATTAGGTTGGAAAGTTCTATCCACAGACAGCTGTAACACAAGCTAATAGTCCATGTACCTTTAAGAAGATATAGGAAAATGCTCTTGGAATTTAGGAAGCTTTGAAAATGTTCCAGCTGGAATTATCAACATGGTTGTTGCAACAATCCAGGAGATAATGTTTATGAAACCTGGTTGAAAAATATATATATATTTACACCTGCTAGATATACCCATTTGGTAAATAACTACCTGAGTTTATAGAATCCTTTTTGCTGCCATTGGCCCCATTATTAGAAAAAAGTGAGATCCTGAAAGGAATGTGCTGTTTTGCTTGCAGAGGGCAAGCCAGATAATCAAATGGGAAGCGTACACGTTCAAGGAACAATAGGACCGGTGTAAGACTATCTGATGACTCTTACCTACAAATTCAGTCCCCCTCTTAAGTAAGAAAAAAAAATAAAAGAGGGATGTTTTCTGCTACAAAAACTGTGTGTGTGTGTGTGTGTGTGTGTATGTTTGACTGAATAGATTATTTCAAATAGTTGTTTGGGCATTTCCGCTACCTTCATCATTGCACACAGTCAGATAGATACCCTGGAGCAACGCAGAATGATAGGTTGTGATGAAACAAAACATTTCAACAGGTAAAGTCCATTGGTGCATTTCTGTGCACGTAGGGAAAATTAAAAGCCCCAATGTATGCGAAGATTGGGTATAGTGGAACTGGTCTCCTTCCAGATGACATCTGCTAAAGAAAATTTGATTCCCCAGGCATTCCTTAAGAGCAACTCAATCATATATCCTTCCTGACAAATTCGAAGATCATAGTCAAATATGATACTAGAGGAGGTCTTTGGGACAATACCCCCCAACACATACACATATTGGAGATGTGGCTTGAGGTGATCAGAGCCACCTAACCCCTTCCTCTGTCCTTGAAATGTAGGAGACCTCCCCACCCCACCTCATAGCTGGAGCCATTTTCTAGGACAGCGATGTGTCTAGACCCTCAGGAGTGTAGACACATTGGACCCTGCCAGGCCTCTATATATAAACATTTAAGATTCTTGCAGTGGGTGCAGAGGTCTGCTTGTCTTGTGCCACCCAGGATGGGCCTTGGAAGTAAGCTCCCTTGGTTCTTAAGCCCACCACCTGCCCGTCTGGAGTGGCCCGCCTGTGTCTCCTGTCTCTCCTGGCCCACTATGTATGGGGCCAGTTTCAGATTTCATCCAGGGAAGTCCTGAGGCCGTGAACCAACAGAGGAAAACCCACAGCCAGAGAGAACAGATATATGTCCCAAGACATCACCAAGTTGAGCGGTTGTTGATAAATAGTGACTGGAGATTAATAATTAAACCTTTTAATAGCAAATAGACGGGTCCCACAAGAAGAGTGAATTACTCATTAGGAGGCAATCCCACATGCCCCTGAATATGGGAAAGAAAACCCCACAACTGCTCTGATCTGTCAACCTCTGGGTTGTTCTTTTGTTTAATCCATATTCCTTTTATAACTCTTACTTTTCTCCACCTCCGGGTTAATGAAGTTACTGTTGCCTCCAGGATTAAGGGGACATGTTTCCTCTAATAAATCAAAGATCATCAGGTAAAACAACCTATAGAATTTCCTTTCAGTATGAAAAAAAGGAAAAAAAAAAGGCACTTGCCTAGAATTTAGATGTTGCATTGCACTTGACCTGTTTAAAATGATCTTTTATCTTAAAGGATAATGTTGTGACATTGAATTTTAAACAATTAACCTCTTATAGGGGCCTGGCAAGGCACCCATTGTAACAGTACAATATTCACCTGTTTGCACAATTTTATTTAAAAAGGAAAAAAAAAAAGATGTAATACGCATCCCCCCCCTCCGCCCCCCAAAAAAAGACATACACAATGACATGTCCAGAGCTCTATAATCTCAGGTTTTTGAAAGCCAATAATTCTAATGAAGCCATTTAGTATTTATGTTTATATTTTAGTTTTATAACTGGATTTGGCTACAGTATGTGAGATACTTTTTATTAACAGATTTTGCAAGAGTTTCTATCAGTAGGATTGCATTTGTTGTTGTTGTTTTGCTTGTGTTTGTTTTCTTTCTTTCTTTTTTTTTTTTCTTTTTCTTGCTCTTATGGGTTTTAGCATGTTTCTGGGGCCCTGTGGGTACATATGAGCTTTTAAAAAACTCTTTTCAAGAGATCTGAGAAATGATAGAGAATAGCCAGTTATGGAATTAGTTCAACTACCAGGGAGAAAAGGTGAAAATAGTTCTGGTCTTTACCAAGAATAAGAGTTACCATTAAAAAAAAAAAAAAGAAAGAAAAAGAAAAAAGAAAAAAGAAAAAAGAAAAAAGAAAGAAAGAAGAAAAAAAAAGAGAAAGTGACGCTTGAATTTTACGTTCTTGAGGAAGAGATTTTAATCCTTAGATATTTGCTCCACATACTCATACATACACAAAATAAAGATTAAAAAAATCTTTAGATCTCCATCTAAAAAAAAAAAAAAACCAAAGCAAAGCATTTTAATGTTTCACTATGTGTATCCAAATCAGTTGTAGATGAATTCTGGACAAGCTGCAAATATATTAAACTTTTATAAATTGCTAATACATTAATGTATTAATAAATTAAACCATATTAATGTATTATTAAATTAAACTGTATTTATGTTGCCAGAGCAAACTTACTTCTTAGCCTGACATATACGTATATCTATAATATAAAATTTACAATATAAACATATATATTTATAAAACAAAATTTAATTTCAATTGGATATATACTCAATTTTGTTTTCTCAGATGCTTCTTAAAAAGGACCTACTTGCATTTTTCTATGAATAAGGTAAGAATCCCCAAATTCAATATAATACTTGCCAGCATAGTGCACCTAATTCTATAAAATGATATGTGCTTCTGAAATTCAGTCTTTCCCTGAATGTATTTCTCTTCATTTATCAAATGTAGCCAGTGGTCCCCCAAATGGAAGCTGTGACCTTGGAGGTTAAAACATTGCATCATTTGGCTTATTTGACTTATTATCTCCTCCTTGACAAAGTTTTTACTATACAATCCTGTTCCTCCTCCCTCACTGTGGTAGATCAGTTGCATTCATGGTAAAGTACAGTGCCCTTAATTCTGATCGGGGGCTGGCCATGTGAGCTGCTTTCACCGAAGAAAGTACTGGAGTCATGACAAGGCAAGCAGAGACTTGAAATGACGCTTGCACATCTCCACTTGTGTTCTTGTACCTCCTCCATTGACATGAGAATTTTTCCAAGCGAGAGGAGGAGACACTTGTGGAACAGAGCCAGCTTGCCCCAGCTGTGGCCATCCCAGATCAGCCAACAGTCAGCTCAGCCCAAAACTATGAAAGCCCAGTCAGGATCGGCAGAGGCATCTAGCCAACCACGCCAGACTAGTGAGCAATAAACACTTATTATTGCATCCCACTGAGGTTTTGTGATTGTTTATGATGGAGCATTATCATGGCAATAGATCCCTCCATTGCTGATATACTCACCCAAGGCACCGTTTCAAGAAACTGATTGTACTTGCAACCTAGGCAGCTTGGCCAATACCTGATATCTTTGAGTGATCTGAGACTTTGGAGAGGTAGCGCTACCTCTCAGAGCCTTGATTTCCTTATCTGTGAAATAAAATTATCAAACCACATCAGCTTCATGGTTGCTTAACATCTGTGTTATTTGATTGGTTGATTGATTTTAAAAGTGATGACTTCTTTTAAAGGTACCTTTAGGTGCCTTTTGCAAAAATAAATTTATAGTTCTCTGTGGCTGGCCCAGTGCTGGACTATGAGGGGTGATTTTGTTTCTTTCCATTAAAACTTACCTACATAGAACTCCCCCCCCCCCCCCAATGTCCAGTAGCTCCCTCTGCCTCTCATAGCAGAGGCAGCATTAGTGGTGGTTAAGCTTGCTACCTCCAAAGCCAGAAAAGCCTTCTTCATAGCCCAGCCCTACAATTTAGGGTTGTGTAAACGTGGGGAGTCATGTCGGGTCTCACTGTCTTCATTAGGTAATGCTGGTACTTACCTCAGTGGTTTGCTTTAAAACAGTGAATGAGCTCATCTGTTTAATTTAATACATATATTAAGAATTTAGAATGGTGCCTGGCACACCTAATATTATTACACTTTGACTATTGGAATAGTGATCCTTGCACTTCTTCTGCCTCAGAGATTTTGGTTAAAAACTAAAATAGTGTCTGAGTAGAAGAAAGTGGGCATTTTTTATAGGACTGCCTTTAGAAGAGTATAACCAACATCAGTGGCTTGTTTCATCAGGAACGGTGCTGTGAGGCATAAATAAATGTGCATATTAGTGTTACCCATGTTAGAAGCGTCCATAATGGATTCTGAAAGAACCAGGGTCAAATCCTGCCCCGTGTCAAGGAGGCAGTCTAATGGAAGCCAAAAGAAGAGTGTAGACCAGAAGTCCGAAGAGCTAGATTTGGTTTTTATTGTTTCTAGTTGCGTATTTATTTCTTCTTTGCCGTTCCTGGTTACATCTCTTAGGAATTTACAGTGGCCTCTGATGTGGCTTTGGATAGGGCACTTAACCTCTTTGAGCCTCAGTGCCATCTTCCATAAAAGTAGAAATAACTGAGCCACTGGAAAAACCCTGTTGGGCTCCTTACTGATAAGATACTTCAAACCGCGAGCCCTATGCTTCTTAAATTTAGCATATGGGGAATCATTTGGGTCTGGGCCAAGATGCAGCTGGCCAGGGAGTCCAATTTGGTCTGTCTATAGAGTGGAGTTGGAGAATCTGCATTTTTAACAAGATTATTAGTATGTGGTCTGTGGACCACACCTTGAGACCCATTTCGTTGCTTCCCTTCTCTGCTAATTGGGATGATGAATAACATCTGCCATTCTCTGTGTGCCATGGCGTCATGGGTGTGCAGAGATGATGTGTGAGAAGGAGGCGCTTTGTGCGCAGTAAAACCCCAGAAACTTTCATTATTGTTAAGTAAACACTTAATGCTTCAGAACTCCCGGATCCTACTTGCGCTTTGGTCCTGCAGAATCTTGATTCTCCAGGTCTCAACACCAGGACTTTAAGAATGTTCTTAAGGGAGGAGTCGGGAGCTGATGGATGTGTTCTCTGGTTTCTGGGAAGTGACTACGTGGAAAAGAGACAAAAGGTGACACTCCCAGAAAACCTTTTTATTTTTTGCCACTGGGCCTGTGCTTGGCCTTCCCCCCACACACCATCTTTTGGGATGCTCACAGCTCTCCTTATAGGTAAGGACGGCCCCTTGCTAGAGGTCCCCCCAGCATGCTTCCAGATCCCTGGGGGCCTTTGCATTTCTTGCTTTGCAACAGGGAAAGAAGACTGAAGGGTCAACCTCGGCCTTCCAGCCTGCGACCCTTCATCTGAGATCGCCAAGCAGCCAGTGTTTGCCCCTGTGAAAACCAGTCTGTTTTAATTGAGGGATGAAGCAATTAAAATAACTCCATAAAAATGGTGACTCGGGCCCTTCGTGGCTTAATTGCCGTTGACAAAGGCCCATCGGGACCTGGACGGGGCTTGGGTGAGGATGCCTGAAGCCCTCTGCTTCTCTCTGAACTCTCCCTCTGTCCTCTCCCCAGCAGTTCCCTTCCAAGCTCCCCTTGGCCTTCCACTTGATGGCCCCTCATGGCATCACATTCTCTGTGTCTGGCTCTTCTCTTCTTCTCCGTCTCTGTCCTCAGCTGCTCTGAGAGTCCCTGGGCCTGCCCCTCTCCCCCTACCCCTCCCCTCCCTCCTCCCCTCCCTCCCCCTCCCTCCCTCTCCCTCCTCCTCTCTACCCCCTTGCTCTCAGAGCTCCCCACCGATTTTATGGGTCCCCTGGCAGCTCTGCAGTTTATTGAAGGGTGAGGGAGGGCAAGTCCACCCCTGGGTTGGGGAGGGGGTGGTGGTTTCCTCCGTGGGGTTCCCCAGCCATCGCAGAAGGGGCAGACAGCTTTCTGGCTCCCGTCTGTCGAATCCCAATCAGAAAGCCCTGTGCTGCTGTGGGTGTCTAAAAGCCACCTTTGGGCAAAAAGGATAATAAAAACGTTCAGTCAGACGTTCGAGGCAGCGTTCCAAGCTGCTAGCTGCCAATTCCCCAGTTAAGAGAGGCCTGGCTCCAAGCCTGGCAGATTAACCCCTTCCCCTCCAGCTCTCCATGGACATCTTGAGCCCCTGATGCCCAGGACGGGGAGGAAGAGAGACAGAGATGGAGAGACGAGGGAGGGAGAGACAGAGGGGGTGGGAGGCGCTGCAAGGAAGGAGGACTTGGGGATGAGTCCAGATTTCAATGTTGCAAAGTTTTCTTCCATTTGGACAGCTCGCCCTTCAATAAATAAGATGTTGTGAAGAGAGGGTGGTCAATGTGTTTGAAAGAAAAACATTGAAGGGTGCGACTCAGCTTTCCCTGGCTTTTTAACAGCCATGAACGCCTTGATATTTTTGGCTTGGATATATATGTGAATGTGTGTGTGTGAGAGAGAGGGTTTTTTTTTTTTTTCTTTTCTTTTTAAAAATATGAGGTATTAGGCTCTCTCCCAAAGCACATTCAAGGGAGGCTGCCTGTAAGCCACACTCCTCTATTAGGGCAATGTGTCTTGCAAAAAAAAAAAATAAATAAAAAAAAAGGATTAAAAAAAAAAAGTGGAAGGAAGGAAGGAGACTCCCTCTCGATGACACAGTCACCTACATCCTGATGGCATTACTCCTCGTGGTCGTCTGTCTAGCTCACTTTCCAGCCCTAGCTACTTGGGTGCTCATGTTTAAAGTGCTCATATCTCGGAGGTAGTTTCATTCCATTGC
This sequence comes from Vulpes vulpes, assembly GCF_048418805.1. Lineage (NCBI taxonomy): Eukaryota > Metazoa > Chordata > Mammalia > Carnivora > Canidae > Vulpes > Vulpes vulpes. The sequence goes on from NC_132781.1 coordinate 9,231,031, forward strand.
AGAAACCTCCCACATCACAGAGCTAATGAATCCAGGTCAAAAGAGGTGGAAGATGAGGCCAAAAAGACAGGCAGGCCTCAGCACCCCCATGATGCTCCATTTGCTTTGTCATCTGCCCAATGGCTTGAGTTTGAATCTTAGCTCTGTTAACTTTAGCTTTCTGATGGGTTAAAGGAGAACAGTAGGGTCTATTTCACAGAGTTTGGGGCAAAGACCAAATGAAACAATCCTTGCTAAGTTCTTCAAAAGTACTAGATACAAAGTAGTGCTGAAAAGTACTTGGTATCGTTATTAATTATTAGTTGTTATTACGATCATTATTATTATCATGATTCTTGCCATAATGTTTCTGAGGCCCTTCAGGGGCTCCTTGCTAAAGAATGGAGTTAACAGTTTCACACCAAGACTGTAGCAGGACATCGTTGCTTTCTATCTTGGAAAGGCTGCATCCAAGCCCAATCTTCTAGAATCCCTACTGTGTTCTATCAAATTCCCTAGACACCGGTGATTAGAGAAGGACCTGACTAGCCTTTGAAACATTTTCTGAAAAAAAAAAAAAAAGTCACAGATCAGAAAGGCAGAAATAAAACATTTCTTATGCACAAATAACATTAATTTGTGTCTAGAAAATCCAAAGGTAATCTATAGTCCAACTGCTGGAATTAATAAATGAATTTCACTAGGTTATTGTAAAAAAAAATATTTTCTGCTTTCAGTGAATCAATTTCACTCTGGTTATGGAGGAAGCTGTCAACTGAGATTTTCATGCAATCTTAGTAAAATCTCTGCTCTGGTTAAACTTGGCTAATTAGTACCCATCTCAGCTACTGTGGCTAAATTTGAGCTCTCAGAGGAAACCATATCAGTGCACAAATATAAGTCTTGAGGTGCCCCCCACAGAAGAACACAAGAATATTAATAATTTGAGTGGAAAATATGGTGGAAATAAGAGGGTCCCGTATGTATTGGATTAAATTATTCTAACATAAATAACCTAAAATCTGCAGAACAACCTGTGCAGCAGTGTCTTAACCTGGTTTATCTAAAGAATAAAAATATTAAGGATCCCCCTCCTATCTCATCCTTAGGTAATTAAGAATTTTAATGGAAATCTAATGTATGATATTTCTCTTTTATCCTCTACCAGCCCAGAACCCTCGGACCATAATTGAATTAACTGAGATCAGTGTTTTGCTTCTCCTCTTGCTTCTAAGGCAATGTCCTTGGTTTTTCTTAACTATACTTCATCTTCTCGATTCATCTGTTTTATAAGCAAAATGGTGATTTGATGCAGACATCTCTACTTAGATGTCGTTCTTCCTGATTTTCCATTTGTACATGTACAGGAGTTTTCAGTACACTAGCACCCCTGTCTGATGAAACGATTGATTATAGAAGTGGGAGTACCTAACACCAAATTGAAAATAAAAAAGGTGTTTGCTGCAGAAGCTTCCAGTCTCACATTCTTGCCAACCTCTCTAGGAACAGAGCATTTTCTTGAAAATGTAGTTGTTAAAAAAAAAAAAATGTAGTTGTTTACCTTGAAGAGTGCATTCCCTGGCTTGCCTTGAACCTAGGTAATTCTATATAATGAGGTTTTCACCAATGAAAAATAAGCATAATTTTCTTTCCCCCTTCAAATGTAATGAGTATATCCTGCTTCTCTGTGTTCCCCTTCTCGATGTCTGGAATATGGTACAATGGCTGGATCTCCAGCACACATCTTCAGTGCATTCTGAGCATGCATGTTCCAATGATCGATTAGTGTATAATAAACTTTGCCAAACTCAGTAATGTGAAATTACAGCTATTTTATAATGCTTGAGGATTCCGGGGCTCAGGAATTTAGACAGAGCACAGTGAGGATGGTGTGTTTCGGCTCTGTGAGGCTTCACAGTGTCTGGGACCTCGGCTGTGAAGGCTCAAGTGACTGAGCCCTGGGGTGACCTGCAGCCTTCTTTAATCAAATGTCCAGTACACAGAATCATCTGGGACAGTCAACCAGAGGACCTACTCACAGCCTTTTGAGTGCTCATGCTTCTCACAGTGTAGGATTGGATTCTAATAGCAGATGTTCCAAAACAGAACAAACAGACAAAAAAACAGGCAAAGGTGCATGGGCCTTGCTGACCTAACTTTAGAAGTTATACAGCATCCCCACTGCTCCGGGTGACTGCTCACCCGATGGCTCAGTTTAAAGGGGAGAGGTAACTTTTCTCCACTCCTTTCTCAGAGATCAGCAAGGTCATATTGCCTAAGAATGTGTGGTTAATTGGATCACACGTTGTGACTATCATTGGAAATTTCAATCTGCCACCAGGATGGAATGAAATGATAGCAATATGGCTCTCCAGTATCTCAGTAGTCACCGGAACTGCTGTAGACTGCCAACTCAGATTTGTTTGATGGGTTGGTTGGGTTTTTTTGGTGAGAGAAATGGCCACTTATCCTGCTGAAAAAACTGCTAGTTTGATTTTATGTAGAATGTAGTCAAATCAAATATTAACAATTGTCAGTGACCTCAGATTTTACCACATTGGTAGCTCATCCATGTACCAGGATCAGTTTAAACATCTACTACTACTAAGTCAGCAGGAAAAGCTCAACGTCAAATCCATTGCAGTCATGAGACTAATAGCGTTCTCTTTTGCTTCATTTATTCAGTTTCTTTTTTACTTTCTGCTATTTATCTTAGAGGAGAGCAGTGACCTCTGGGCTGAAATGGCATGGTGGTATTTCCCATCCAGTGGTGTTGCTGATGGCGTACCAGCACGTTTTATCCCATTTTTGGAGCTGGAACAATCTAAACTTGTATAGAAAAAGCCTTCATGGGTTTTTGTTGGCATAGGAGAAGTCTAATTACACACATTCAAATACACAAGAGAGAAATGGAAGGTTTTTCCCCATTGACTTGGAAAAGTTGGTGGTTTTGACCTGCAGTACTTGAATGAGAGATCCAGGCTAATTATGGGATTGCATGTTTAAACAGTTACTTCTTTACAGAATACTCATAGCACATTTGTATGCTCAGTTTTCTTTTGGACCTGTGATTTTCATGGACTTTCTGCACAGAATTCTTTCAATTCAAGAAGGCATATTAGATTTATTTATCAGTGGTGCCTCATTAATTATATGGCCATGTTCTTAAAAGATTGTTCTATATTTTATTCTCTAGTTTGTTTTATCTGCTTTATTCTCTGCTCATAAACATAATCCAGTTCTATATTTGATTCTCCTGCTACATCTCCCTTATGTATTGCATGAGGTCTGACATCTGCTTTGTTTCATTAACTGATATTTTTCTAGTACTTTGCATAGTAAGTACAGATAATAGACACTTGATACAAATGAGTGAATGACTAGGTCTTGTTATTTTTTTAATCTCTTCTTTTTTAAACTTATTGTTGTAGTAGATATAGTCTACTCTTGTGAAAGCGCAGTTATACAAATTATCTCCTTGTTTTCACAAAGAGGTGGATGTCATTGACATACTCTACCTATGGACATCTAGGATGATTCTGATATATTTGATATTCTGATATTTTTGTCACTGATTTAAGTGCTAAGTAGGAATCTCCTTCTAACTGTAATTATGTTCATAGTACAGCTATAGGACAAAAAGTAGCCAGTTCACAGGAGTGGCAGAGGGGTGAGATGATACTAGGAGCTTTGAAACATCAGAAGGTTTAGGATTATAGGGTATTAGCAAAAGTAAGGCACACATCTCTGGCAAGGACTAGCAGGAAGTATATAATGGTTTAAAGACATCAATCGAATACAGCAGGTTTTTCCAATGAGGAAATAGAGGGTATGGAAGAATGATCACCAGGAAAACTAACACACATTCAGTGTAACTCATGCACACTTTGGGTTCTCTTCATGCTTACTGATTCAGACACTTCTCACACACCACTGAGCAGGTTAAAATGAATATTCATGGAAACTGTAAGTAGTCAAAAGCAGGAGGAGAATGCTAGTGCTGTAAGATTGCCTTTGCTCATGGGCAGCAGTTTTCAGGTCAAAAATTCTTTTTGGGGGCAGCCCGGGTGGCTCAGGGGTTTAGCACTGCCTTCAGCCCAGGGCCTGATCCTGGAGACCTGGGATCGAGTCCCGCGTCGGGCTCCCTGCATGGAGCCTGCTTCTCCCTCTTCCTGTGTCTCTGCCCCCACCCCTCTCTCTGTGTGTGTGTCTCTCTGTCTCTCATGAATAAATAAAATCTTTAAAAAAAATTTTTTTTGGAAGCCATTCCCATATTCAAATCCAAGACTGGCTACCCCAAGAATTTAATTATATAATTATAATTGCATGTATATTTGGCAATTTATGGTAAAAAAAAAATCATCAGCTCGTGTAGGCAAGGAAACCTCATTCTACTGAAAACTTACTAATTGCTTGATGGTGTGATAATATGGCTACATCTTTGTTTATAGATACAAGGATCATGCAGATAGATAACAGATATATAGCCCCAACCAGAATGCCTTTGTGTTAATTAGGTAACATGTATTTTTTAAAAATATACAACAAACATAACCCCAATTCCAAATGAAGATATGTATCTATATCCCTCTCCATTTATCTATATAGATGGTAAGTATATTCATATAGATAGATGTAGATTTAAAGATATAGATAAATATATAAGATAAAAATAGATATGTGATAGATCGACAGACAGATAGTTCAAAACAAAGTGCAGTCCGTGTCTTTGGGGAGAGATCTATGGAGAATCGTCTCCTAATACATGCCAGTAACATTCTTGTTGATAAGTATCTAGTTGATTTATCATTCTGCAAAATGATTCTTTCAGCACATAGAGAAGCATCCAAAAGAACACCCTAAGAAATGTTATAGTTCTTTCAGGCCCTAATGCACAGTTTAGCAAACTAGTCTGACCAAGGAGAAAAAGTTGCCATACTTCCAAAGATAGCACTTCTCTGGGAGAAGAGGCAGATTTTATTATTTCCATTCATTAATTTAGTGAAGGGTTTACTTCTCCCTTTCTCTCTCTCTCTAAAATAACAGAGCAAGAGCTGCAAGTCTAATATGTTGGACCATAAAGAACTTGGCAGACAAAAGTGTAGGATAATGGGGAACTGGGTTTCAGAATCAGACAAAACTAGGCTTAAGTTAAGACTCAGATTCTTACTGGATGCCAGTTCATTAAAGCTTGCTAACTAAAAAAAAAAACAAAAAAAAAAAACAAAAAAAAAATAAATAAAGCTTGCTAACTGTCAGGCTCACCACCCTACATATAAGGATGACATTGCCTACTTTATAGGATTATAGGAATAGCGTATGGAAAATGTTTATCAAGGTGTGTGGCGTCTAGTGCTCAGTAGATGGGGTATTAAAGGAATGCCACACACAAAAAAATCTAATTTCTTCACAGAGCCGATGGGATGTGTTCTCACCAATCTGTGCTGCATAATGCAGACAAGGAAACAGAGTCATGAAGAGGTTAAAGGGATTGTCTGATATTGAGTTGGAGTAGATGTTTTTTGCAACTACCTGGGTCTGCTTAGACCACACATGCACCTTATTTGGTTTTTCCCTGATAAATGATTTTTATAACAAGGAATGTTGTGTGGCTCCGAGTTCATACCCAGAAGTATCCATACCAGTGTGGAGGAGCAACTCACGGAAACCAGTGGGGAACCTGTGAGCACGAGCCAGCACAACAGGATGCTAAATCAATCAAAGAGTTAATGGCAGTCAGTTCTAATTAACCAGATTTTAAAGACTTTTTCTTCAAAAAAAAAAAAAAAAAGTTCAAAGTGTGACAGCTTGAGGTTGGCAATTAAAAGCTGTTGAGTTGTAGGTACCTCAAGTAAGCTCTACTTTCACTTGTCTCAAAAATTAGAAAAAAAATAAAGAATCCAGTTTTTTTCCAAAGTAATCCCTGTTTTCTCTCCTTTTATTCTGAATTGCCAGTGGAGATGCTTTTGAATGAATTGTGTTGGTTTTATCTTAAGCAATGACATAGTTGATTGAGACTGTGGGCAGCCACTCTTCATCTCTATCAAGTTTTATCCTATCCCTTACATTAATATTTTTGTAGTTATGGGTTTTTTTTTCTTTATGTGTATATCATGGTGTTTGTGAGGGAAGAGGAGTGTGTGTGTGTGTGTGTGTGTGTGTGTGTGTGTGTGCGCTGTAACTGTCCACCTTCTGCTAGTTGAGACTTAGTTACGTAGGGCAGGAGGATTTTGGCACACTTTCTTCTAAAGAAAACACAGTGTGATCTGAGGAGTGCCTACTTCTTACAAGGCCTCGATTGTGTGAAAATGCCAAAAGAGAAACAAATGCAGGTTAATTGCGTCGGATGCTTGGTGACTAGTTCACAAATCTTTTATTTGTTTTGAGAAGTGCTGCAGTGGCACTAAATTTTGTGTGCGTTCAGGGAGATGCAGACGTAACTTACAGTAGGACCTAGAAGCCAGTGTAATTACCTGGGCTCCTGTCAAACTAATAAACTAATAGAGGCTTTAAATAAAAATCGGGAAAGACCAAAGATTTGGGAATCTTAAAGAAAGAGACTAAATGTTGACTCCTGTTAAATTTTCTTTATGCATGTGTTTGAGAGGCCAATGGTCCCATGGAAAATGGATTATACATTTCAAAATAAAAAATATCTTCTAAATCTCTATATAGAATACTGGGGTTTTGGAATCAATGTGCTACTCTTCTGTTTTATTCCAGCTACATGGAGTTGCAAAGACATCTTCCCTGATAAGAAAAATCTTTTAATATCATGTCTCTGACCACTTCCAGATAATCATGGGTGTTTTATAATGTTGTCTGTCATCCAAAAAAAGCACACAAAAATCTAAGAGAAGTTAAAAGCTATGGATAACTATTAAAAAGAGTCTTTTGATGATGTAAAGATTTGCAGAACATTTTCCTTTAGGGAGCACGAGGTACATTTCCTATCTGATAAAATCGGCCTCTTGTATTTGAAATATATTTAAAATTTTTGGTATGCCACCATCCAACTATGTACTGTTCTACCCATGGTTCCTGAACGATAGACTGTAAGGAAGGAAGGAAGGAAGGAAGGAAGGAAGGAAGGAAGGAAGGAAGGAAGGAAGGCCTTCGAGAAATTATGGTCCGGCCTAGGCAGAGGCTGGTGAAAGGCTGATTTGTGCGAGTGGGTACATTTCTCTCAATACACCCAAACACTAACTTTTGATTGCTCCTCTGACTTGTGTTGTCTGCGTCATTAGTAACCCAATGTAGTTACTAAGACCAAATGTGAGTAATTTGTACTACATAGAATTTAGAATGAGATTCTTTAAGCCACTTAAGAATGGATCTGAGATCGGAACTGTAGAATACTTCTGTCTTTCATTTTCCTTTTTAATAATAACATGATTTAGCCAATCACCCCTTGATTCAATAACACGTAAGGGCTTCGTGTGTTCTGGGCAATATGCTGTGTACTGGGAATAAAAATAAGACTGGATGGAGTCCCTTTTCTGAAAAAATTGATGGTTAATAGGAGGCTCTAAGATGTAAATGAATTAATTAAAACACAATGCTAAAAGTGATATAAATGAGTAGATGTTCAATAGATAGTGTAAATTCAGAGCCATATTTCATTCAACCACGGTAGAAATGGGAGATATCATAGGGGAAATGGCACAGGGTTGGGTTTTGAGTTACGAGTAAGAGTTTGCCAGAGGAAGAAGGGAGGGAAATACGTTGAAAAGACATAGAAAGTAGCTACGCTTCACTGAAAGAGGCACTCTCTACTATAAAACACTCTGAACAGAATCACACAGATCAGATTGAAATAACTACTATTATGCAGCTATAATTTGAGGCAGCTATTTCCTTTTTGGCGGCCCCTACTTTGGCACAGTATGCTTTTGGAGATTACATATTTCTGGGTCCTTTTTTTTTTTTTTTTTTTTTGTGCTGGAGAATAGTATGTCTCCATATGAAGGTCCTTAAAAATGTGTGGCTATGCCTTATTTAATTTTTGTGCCCCCTCATACCCACCGCTATGTACATGGTTATGGCAGCTGCTAGAAAAAAAAATCTGTTCAATGAAAGCATGAAAGAATAAATAAAGAATAAATAAACATTATGGATCTCAAAGATTCTATGTTAGGAGGGGTGTAGGAACAGCAAACTGATTGGAAGCATGGCTTAGGAGTTGTCTTCAAGCTATTTGCTTAGCAGGTATATGATAGTTTTACAGAGTCCAGCCACACTTTGGCCTTGCCACTGAGATAAGCAAAAGACCGAGTAAATAAATAGGCATTAGTTACTTTGCATTTTTGAAATCTAGAATCAGCCCGTCTCAAACTGTAAGGGAAAGGTTTTGTCAGAAAATTAAGTAAAAAAAAAAAAAAAAAAAAAAAAAAAGAATGGTAAGATGGCAAATTGTAAATGCTGTGTCTTACCATTCACTGGAAAAGTATCTGAAGCCCTCTGCTTACTCCCTCACTCTGCGACTGTGCCTGAGACAAATCCGATGTTCTTGTCACTGAGCAGGGCAGGGAGAGGCCGAGCCATCTAGCCAAATTACCCAATCTACGGTATACTTGGAATCTCAAATTTTGCCAACGTTGTAAGTGAAAATATCCAGGATAAAAGCCATATATAGAAAAGAAGTTTTTCATCCACATTTCATGTAATACCATAGATCACGAAAGCAAAAAGAATTTTAAAATCTAATTTGCTTTACACAAGGGATTGGGAAGCCTGGCAGGATTTTGGGTTCTTCGAGTATCTTGAGTTATTTCTCAAATATTTTGGGTTCAATAAAATCCAAAATGCATTTTGCCCTGAGCACTTTCCCCCTTAATTTTGAAACCCATGTGTAATCTAAAGGAAATGTAATCCATATGTTTCTGATTCATTTACACTTAACTCATCAAAATATTTTTCTAGGAGCTATTTGATGTTGAAGAAGCATTTCGAGACTTTTTAATAAGCTTTTTAAAACCTTCCCCCCACTCCTTTAAAACAGAAGGCCATGTTTTGCCAAGGAGAAATAAGCCCCAATACCAAAATATTTGGGTTCAGTTCCAAACTCTGAACCACAGAATTTAAGATAGGTTCTCAGCTTATCCAGTTTGTTCTTGTATCCCATTTTCTGGGGCTGGTTCAGCATGTAAAATTCAGTAGAGTTGCCTAAGATGAAAATGGGACTCCTGTGACTTTACCACAAGATCAAGAGGAAGGATTAAAACTGTGAGCTCACAAGGTTGTGATGTTAATACAAAAAAATTAGAAATGACCTCATATGGACCACAGCTTTGGTTCCGGGGCAGGGTTGGGGGGTGGGGGTGGAACGGGACGAAGAGTTGAAGGAAGTAAACTGTTTCATTTAGAATCATAGTCAAGATTACTTAACTACCATATTTTTGTTTTGTTTTGGAAGCTTGGCCCCCTGGAAAGTAAAAGTACTCAGTGACTTTTTCCAACTCTCTCTAATATAAACTCAAATTTCCAAATGAACTTATCTTTGCCACGTAATGGTTCATCCCCCAAATTCTCCACCACCGTTCTTAGTGGCAATGCTTGACAATCTGGAGTTTCATAGCTTCCTGTTCAGTGCTTACCACGGTTCCGGCCCAAGATGCTTTCTGCCTTATTGCCACTTGCTGGTCTCCAACACAAACTATGACCTCAGGATAATCAACACTTTGTACTGTTCCTTAAGCAGATGTTGACTTTGCTGTATTTGCTCATGCCATTCTGGTTGTCTTTAATTCCACCGTATTCATATATGGAAGCTTTCTCCGATCACTGGGCAGAGGTGTTGCTTCTTCTAACCGTATCCTTTTAGATTCAGTTTCTCAACAGTGGCAGTGTCTTAACTACTGACATTTTGGATGCGATCATTATTATCATTATTTTTTTTTTAATCTGGGTGCCTTAGCTGTTAGTACGGTGCATTTTACAGTTTAGCATTTCTGCCCTCTACCCACTAGACGTCAACAGCACTCCCTTGGTCATGGCCTTGAAAAATGTCTCCGGATTTGCTAAGTGTCCTGGGGGCAAGAAGCAAAAGTGTTGCTTGTTGGTTCCATTCCTATGGGAAATCATAGATTACTTTACTTGTATATGTGGAGATTGCTATATATAATAAACTTCCTACAGGCAGAGCATCATGCTCAACTTTGCATCTAGAATAGTGCATTCTTTGGTGATTTGTATAATTTTGATTTTGTGTATTCACTAAGTATCTGTTGAATACAAGTGCCAGGGGGAAAAATTACATAGCCCAATTACATGTTCTAACACCTTCAGATCCAATAGTAACTAAATTATGCTGTAAATATCTAGGATGTGCCCTTACTCTTCTCTAATCCCTGATTTTGCAGACCCATTATCTTAAACCAGACCGCTTCAGGTCTTGGCTATCCTGTAATAACCACTGCTTGGCCTTCTTTGCTCTTTGTATCTTCTGCTCTAAGGGAAAGAGAAGTAGAAAACATTTCTTTGTCCTCCAGGAAGTTAAAATCTAAATGGTTTAGAAAGACCTATGAAAGTACGTAACTGAAGGTGAAAGAGTAAGGTAGATGAGATCAGTAGGGTTGATTGATGGATTTAGCAAAAATGCAAGTTGGCCAGTTAAATTTTAATTTCAGATTAAAAAAACAGATTTTTATTGGTATGAATATGTCCCATGCACTATTTAGGACATACCTATGCTGAAATTATTCATTGTTAATCTGAAACTCACATTTAGCTTAGTATCTTATATTTTATCTGACAGCTCTATCAATGTAGAAGTTCCAAGAAGGACAGAAACAAGGACATCATAAGAGAAGGACAGGAAAAACTATGGTTTGCTTATAAAAAATAGAGATGGGCCAGATTTTGGAGGAGGCTATCTACTAGGAAATAACATAAATACAATTGCTTGTAGAAGGTGAAGCAGCATAAGAAAAGTTATTGAAATCCAGCCAGATAAACTTCTATTTGAAGGAGACAAACAAGGCGGGGAGGTCCCCTGAAAAATGCCTTTTCTCACCTCCCATTCTTACTATCCATTGTTTCTCTTGGGTTCTTTTCCCGATAGGAACTGCTTTCCCACAACCTCCTATACACCTTGTCCACATCCATACGTAAGGTTGTGGCAATTGTCCATTACCTGTCTGTTTTCCTCTTTGATGATTAGCTGTCATTGCCGTTACTACTTTCTACTTTGTCCACTATTGAATCTCTTGCCCTTAGAAACTGAAAGGAATCATCTTTTTACACGCTTCAAAAAGTGTGTTGCCATTTATATAATCCATAGGCGAAGCCTCAACTTCCAAGCCTGGTCTTAGAGACACTAATCAGTCGATTTCATCCAGTTTATCCAACCGACCTTCCCACTGAGCTCCAACATCTTTCTTCTTCCATAACCAAGCCTGCCTTCGTACTGTCTGCCCACTCTCTTTATTTCTTTGCTCCACATTTTTTTCCCCTAAGGTTAGGGATTGCTTTATTTCCCTCTCCATTAAGCCCAGATTCATCCTTCCTTTGGAAATCAATTCCAGCTTCACAAATCAAGAATTTTGGTCATTGGTCAAAGCTGCACCAATGCTCTGAATTCTCGTAGCAACACTATTTAGTTTGAAGCAATACTCTGTTTGCTTATACTCTGTCTTAACATTTCTTCCTTGTTTCACGGGTATAATTTTTATCTTTCTAACTAAACTATAATATTCGTAACCACAAAGAGAACTTACAAAAATATTTTTATATCTCCCATGGTGCCTTCCATGCTTCTGGGCATACAGCAAATGATCAAGAAGTACTTTTGGGGTTTAATTGAATTAGCATCCAGAGAAAACAATTTAGAAAATAGTATATAATTCATATCAAATGTTTGAAAATTTCTTACAGAAATTTGTAGGAAAGCCTATTTCCAAGATTAACCCTTCTTACTTAGTTTTTCTGAAAGTCGAAGCATGAAAAATTTCTGAGTATCTCTATGGGATATGGTATTTAAGGGTCATGGTTTTATTACACTTAGCCTAAGTGACTAAAATGATAATCACAATTACTGTCTGGAGCACCACCTACATCCTGGACATTGTATTTCAGCAGTTTTAAATTTATAATCTCATTTAATCCATATTGGAGATACATACTGCAATTTTTCTTTTAAATAAGGAAAGTGAGGATAAAGAAGGTAAAATAAGTTGGCCAAAGGCACACGACTGAGAAATAACTGCACTGGGATTAAAATGAAGGTTGGTCTGATGCCAATACCTATACTCTCTATCACTCTGCCCTTCTCTCTCTGAGCATGGATAACCAAAGGAAAATAGTCAGCTTCTTACTCCTGTGTCTAGTTTTCTGGAAGGCCAGTGAGGGAATCATAAAGACAGCTGAGCTCAAGAGTTTTTCCGGAAGAATTTTTCATCAATGAGTTTCTACAAATCCAACCTTGACGTCTTTCATCTCCTGCTGTTTTTCAACAAGATTTTGATGTGGTAAATATTGATTCCACTTGTTTTCTCCTTGTCCTCACTGCTTTTATTCTTTTTCCAGATTTCTCTCCTCTTGCCTAAACTATGATAATACCTCAGTAACTGATCTGGCCACTTTCGATATCTCCCTATTCAATATATCAACATGTTCTATAAAGAATTATCACATAAATTAGGATAACTTAAGGCATGGCATTCCGTTGTTAAAAACAAAACCAAACTTAATGACATCCAGTAAAAACTGGTGAAAAACCAAGATCTAATATCAGATTTTGGGGGTGGTTGCATAGGTCATCTTTTACTGGGGTACATTTTTTTGGGGGGGGATCAGTGCTTTTATTTCATTGTTCATGTTTAGTTTCCCAGAGAATTTAGTACATTGTTGGCACATCGCAAATGCTCAATAAATATTTACCAAGTGGACAAGTACCAGGTTGCAAAGCTGGATTGTTTTTGAGATTTTTAATACCACCTCTTGGTGACTGAACTGCAGCTTACTGGCGATACAAGCCTGAGGTCCAATTAGGTAAGAAATTATTCATCAAGATCATTCTTAATTTTTCTGATTGTTTTGAAAGGTATCTATTTGAGAGTCACGGAGATTCTCAGAGCTTCAAGGTAATTTGATGGTTCTTCAGAAAACCTGGTAGAAATGACAGATTAATACTTAACTATCACATAATTGGCTCCCTGTGCCCTCACTCTATTTATGGTCTTCCCACAGTTATAATAGCCAGCTATGAATGAGGGGGGGACAAAATTAACCCTGAAAAAGAAAATCACCGATCTTTTGGAAATACCCAATTTTAAATGAAATTCAAAGGAAAAAAAATATAAATTAAAGGCTTGGTGATTTCACACAAGAAAGATAATTTCCCTGACATGTTTACTCATGCAGGAAATGAGGATATTTGGTGGTGGAATACAATTCTACCTTGATTATAAGCATCAGCATTTGGTATTCCATTTAGCCCCAAAATAAAATTCAAATTTTGCAACACTTCATTTAGCAGAATATTAATCCCCTGAGACTGGAAAGGAGAGCCAGTGTGAGCAAAGCTTTACAGGGTGGATCAAGTTAAAAACACACATACACCATATATGTACACACACCTATGCATACACACGTGAAAACAAACAGCTTTGAATGGCTACAGAAGTCTCCAGCTCAGCCTGTAAGTTTATCTGTATTTTGGCCACTGATCCACTTGCTCAGAGTAGAGCAGGGCACATCATGATGAATAATTATTTAATCAAATAATTGCTCCATGCCTCCAACACCACTCCTTTAAGGACTGAGCTGGAAAAAAAAGACCAGAAAATATGTAAATTGGAACTGATTAGGGGATTAAGTTTCACTAAAAAAAAAAAAAGGAGAAAAAATTAAAAATTGGAATAAAAACAGCCTGCAAATCCGTCTAAGCCAAGCCCTGTCTCTGAATTACAACACTAGCGCCTGTCGGCTGTGATAATTTCACTTCATTAAGTTCCAGATATAAATAGAGAGCCTTTTTTTTTTTTCCAGCCACGACTTTAAATAAGCATGGGGCTGAAAACACAGGGGTTATTGATCCACTCAGCTGTTTGTTATTGGGTCTTTGGTCTTGCTTCATTGTTGCATTAGAAACTTGCAAACACCTATATCACGGAGCCAGGGACAATTCACCTCTGTAGAGACCATTTTAAAGCTATTGTTTCCACTGCCAAAAAATATTAAAAGAATAAAATTAATCAAGTATGCTACATACTGAAATGCAAAACAGACATGTGTGTACACTGTACGTAAAGAATGCAGAGGAATTAATAAGCAAACTTCATTAAATACCAGTGCTTTGGGCACTACTACCAGATTGCTTTATACAGTAAGGTAATATAAAATACGATGTTTTTCCTGGATGTTTAAAGGTTCATATTCAAGGTTTCTTTTCTTTTTTCCCTAAGTCAGAATCTTCCATATATAGATTTTTCAGATAATGTATAATCCAGTTCCTTCAAATGAGCTATAATTTTTGTCACTCAAAAGTTTCGAAGACTAAGACATTTTACATAGAATTCTACTAGTTCTAATCATAGAAATGGAGTTTATGACAAAAAGCAAATTATTGAATTAAGGGAATAATAAAAAGGATACTTTTTATAGGTAAAGTCCAGGGTCAGCAAATTTTTTCTATAAAACAGGCAAAATCAGGGATATTATGTTGGTACCCCTATAGCCGTTTAAAATGTAACCCTTTAAAAATGTAAAAGCTATTCTTAGCTTGCGGGCCTTCCAAAAACAGGTGGTGTACTGGATTTGGCTGGAGGACCACAGTTTGCCCACCCCTGGCTTAAGATACACAAAATCCTGATGCTTTACTACTTCATATACTATTTATCATTTTTATCATGGTTTCCATCTGGCCACTGACAAATATGGACATTTAATGGGTTTTAGTTTTAACCTTTTATCTCCAAAAACTCAAATTCAAAAACATTTTAAATGTTGAGGGAAATGGCTTTGCAAGGTCTTTACCTAATGCCGATGGGCATTTGTCCATATTATAAAACAACTTGGCACCTCTTGGTACCAACAGACGTGACTGGCCAAGGGGGGCAGGGTGGGCAGCCACCTAAGAGTGAATAGCAGAACAAGGCTGTGGGTCAACATTGAAGAGAAAAATCTGAGCTGTGGACATATGGTAGTTGCTCAGGGTCTGGTGGGGCTTGAGCTTCACTCAAGCCATTTGGTTCTACAAGCCCTTTTATTTTATTAGCTTTGCTTTAGAGAACAGCTTCAAGAGGCCAACACCCAAGCACAAGGCGATACAGGAAATTGTTGGGGAGATCCATGACTTCGTGTTGGTTCATCTTGGTCAGATGGTTATTATTCCCCAAGAACTGCATGAGCTTGATAGAAACCAATCATTGCTCTGACTTTATGTCCTATTCCCATTATCACAAATTCCTGGCAAATTAAGAAGGAGGAGACAACTCTTGAGCAGATTTTTATCCTCATTAGATCTCAGCTTCGTTAGGTGAAAGACAAATGTCAGCTCTGTTCTAAATTACCAGCAATCAAGAGGTCAAGAAAAAAGGTCTCCTCAAGATCTGAAAAATGTAGCTCAGTAAGGCAACAGTGGGATATATACTTTAAAAGGCTAAGAGAAGAATGATCCTACCAAAGGAAGCTGGGGAGTTGGAGCTATATTTTCCTACTTGTGAACCAGGAACTGCAAGGGAGCTATGACATCAATAGCAGGGCCTTGGAGAATTTGTATGTGTTCAAAGCACTGTTTATAAACGGGGTGACTTATACACATATGCCTTGCCTTTTTTAAGGTATACATATGCTTGCTGTTGTGGTTGTTAGGATACAACAACTTATGTCAAAAGCAGTTCTTAATTATAAAAATAATAGTTACTATGTGGTAAGTGCTTAGTCTCTACCAGATACTGTTGGAAATACTTTACAGATACTATGTCGCCTAATCTCAGTAGCCCCAGGAGATAAATACTATTATCATCATTCCCATTGCAAAGGGAGGAAATTGAGATACAGGAAAGCTACGTAATGTGCTGAATGGCATATTGTCAGTAAACAACGGTGGCAGGATTGAAACCCTGACTTTAGAGCTCATTCTCTTAATCCTTAGGCTTCAAATCTGTGGACCATGGCTCCAAGTAGGAGAGAATCTACAACTACATGTGCAGCTCTGGGGGTTTTTTGATGTTACGATGAGGTCCCCAAATTCCCATGGTTTGGGGATAAAGCACAGTAAAGGAGAACACAGAATGGGAAATACATGAATGTTTATGTCAAATTTTTCAGGAAGGGAGAGTCCTGTTAATGGATGAGAGAATGTTGGTCTTTTTGATACGGTCAGGTACATTACAGAAGGAGAGCATAAAACTTTGGCTCACTTAGCTGTAAGAAATTCCATTCAGATATTTAAGTGGCCTGTAAATAGCTTACCATATGTCTTGCCTGTGGCAGCAGAACACCTTGAAGTCTCTTCTCGGTGAATACTTCCACACTACAGCAATACAGTATTTACACACACACACACACACAATTTTCTTACTGTTTTATAGATCATTCTCTTACGTCTTGGAACCTATTTTCCAGAGGCTGATAATTTTTGGGTCTACTGGTGGGTTTACATTTTTAGGTTTGGAAAAATGGGTGATTAGACTCTGGAATTTATTCATCAAATCATGAGCCTCTGGCATCCTCGAGGTCAACCCTGACTGATAAAAATGTAACACAAACCATAGAGGTGATTTCAAATTTTCCAGAAGCCGTATTAAAAACGTGAAAAGAAACGAGTGAAATTAATTTTAGTAATATATTTAATTTTGTTCAATATATCCAAAACGTCATCATTTCAGTGTGAAATTAGTATAAAAGTTAATGAGATATTTTTCATTTTTTTGTGCTGAGTCTTCAAAATGTGGCATGTTATTTTTACTTGTCCGTCTCAATTCAGATGCTAAGATTTCTTTGGGAACACTTGATCTGTATTTATAGTCTGTAAAGCATACTATTTAAAAATATATCCACATACCCCCATTGTTCTAAGCATACTTAAATTTTTCCAATAAACTGAATCAAATATAAGGTGTTAAATAAAAAAAATCATTAGAATTGAATAAAACTTAAAATTCAGTTCATTCTTCATACTGGATATATTTGAAGTTTTAACCTCTCACCACACATAGAAATCACTTATAAAGCTTATTGAACATACAACTAGGAAGTAGTAATGCAGGAAGATGGCTGGCATGTGTTGAGCACTTCCTCTACCAGATACTACTCAAAATGTTTTAGCTTTAATGATTATGAGTATTATCATTTTACAATAAGAAAAATGAGACATAGAGGGATTAGATAATTTTCCCATGGCTCTGCAACTAAGACAAGAACCCCTCCAAAGCTTGTCATCCTTAAAAACTCTACTGTAAAAAAACAAAAAACAAAAAAACAAAAAAACAAAACTCTACTGTATATAACACAAGGGCCCACTCTCCGCGGTAACCCCTGGAAGCACTAATTTACTGCTTCTTAAGTCAGGCTCTAAGTTGTGTCTTTTCCACAAGATCCACTGTGATTGTGCTGCGTGATGCTGATCTGTGAGACATCGTTGTCAGCCTTCTTCAAAACCCAACAGTGGAGAATAAATATTGATTTAATTTATATAAATTATCCTTCAAAAACCTTTGTTGAGAATTTGAACGTGGTCATGAAAACAAAAATTCTTTGTACCTGCCTATATCTTTGGTGAAATAATACTGCATACTATCTGTCTGGTCCTTGTTTTTGTGTTTGATGAAGTTTTCTAATAATTCTTAAAGGGACTAAGTAAATCTTGAAGCAGCTATAATCAGTAATTTCATACTTTGAAAAATAGAGTGCTTCCCGGCTATTTTGCAAATACCAACCAGAAAGCAATGCCATTGGGTTGTGATTAAAGGGTGGGATGGAGAAAAAACAAACAAACAAACAAGAAATACAATATTCTATACCACTCCCTTCAGTCCTCTCTACGGCTCCGTAATGCATCACAAAGTCTCGTGTTTTTAAGAATTTCTCTATGTGCTGGCCTTGAGAAGCTCTGCTAGGTTTTGCTTGACATTGAGATCTGCGAATTAAGAACACAACTTTCATTTATTCAGCAACAATTGGAAAGTGTGCACGTTTCCATGGAGACAGGTAAGCCATTTCCTTTCCCACATTATGAGCACAGGCCTTTCTACCAAGTCTGATTTCCGTCCTGTCACCCAAAGGTTTGGTGAGATTGGGGAGTTTGATCCTCGGGTCTGGCATGGCTCCAGGCAGAACAATAAAAAAAGACATAAATCATGGGGAAAAGAGGTTGACACCGGTGGGAGGTGTGAAGGTGGGGAGTTGAAATATGGCTGCCACTGCACATCTGTGGAATACAGAACACGGTTAAATTGAAAGAGCGCATCTTAATGAAAATGTGTGCATAACCTCTGGTATTCACACTGTGGATGTCAGCATATGTAACGCTGCTAAAGAATCATTGCCCAGTGACGTTCCTGGAGTTTTGCAGATGACTTCTGATCCTTAATTTTACTATTTCAAGGTGTTGTTTACTTAGTTATTCATTGACTGCCTCACTCACTCTTTTAGTAACCATTTATTCAACACACGCTCAGTACAGGCATCATTTTCGCTCATGGGGTAAGGTGAGGAATGTGAGGGAGATCTAAAATTGTTTTAAAGGTGAACCCCGCTGTGAAAGAGAGAGAGAGAGAGAGAGAGAGAGAGAGATCCAGAAAGAATCACATGATGAAATAGATATTCATGAATGCCAGAAGACTTCCAGTGAAGTGCTCTATAAATGGATGGCCGTCCATATTTTGTTTTGACATTGAATAGAAGTAAAAGACAAAGGTAGGGACATTTGGTCTATATTTATTCCATCCAGACAGAATGATTGAATTGTACAACTAATTGACATTTAAAATAGGATCTCTGGAATTGGACTCTAGACTGTTGAAAAGATTCAGTTAGGGCAGTGAATTAGCTGGCACTGAGATCATTGACACTAACTAGCACCCACACAGAATCCGGAACACCAAATCTGTATTCTGAAAACAGAGTATGAACAAATTATTCTGCACGTGCCTAGAGTTAACGTAATCAGACTATGCCAACTCAAGGGAAGGAAAGTGGAAAGCAGCCTGGGTTTTGTAGGTAAAGATGCATACTTTCAAGATAAACGTGATGTATAGCTTTTTTAATTATTTAGAATTTAAATAATCAACTATCAATTTTTAGATAAGCACTTCATTTAGTACAAAACCTCCTTTCGGTTTTCCAGTTAAGACTTAGGCTCAGATTTCACCCAAAAACATATTAAAATCTAAGAAGAAATAATAAAGCAGAATCAGTGTCCTTTCCTTTTCCCCTTTCTTTAAATAAGGGACAGATGTGAATTAACCTGCAAATGGTGAAAAATAGCCCATTATGTTCCTAAGTGTCTCATCAAATATTCTAAATTTCTGTTAACACAACTTCTGGAGTTATTGAGAAAAGACAGATTTTATTTTCATCGTCGCTTATAATCTGCAACTAAATCAGTCTCACTCCTCAGGGTTATTAGTACAGAAAAATGTACACGCCACTGAGATGGCAGGTAGGGACCATGAGATTTTCAGAGCTGCTTTGGGAACCTTTGGAAAGAGTTACCAACTGCGGCATAATTCTTCTTTTCAGAGCTCTTTGCTTATCTTTAGAGCCCACTCATTTTATAATTAGTCATTTACAACATGTCAGAGATCAAGAGAAGGGCTTGTGTGCAGGTATCTCCTTTTGGGAAGGGATCCAAAGAAACACCAGTGGGAGACTGTGTGGGAAGTGCAGTGGGAAGGAGAGAGAGCTGCTCTCTAGTGTGCACAACTGGAACTTGATCTCTTGGGGGAACCCTCTGAGCCCCTGCACAGAATGAGGTTGGATCCTGAGAGGCAGAAGAGGGGAATATCAATTGTCTCTATCTCCCATTTGTTAAGAGTAGCCAGATGGGGTGTTCACTTGCACATTTTGGCTCAGTGATTTGCTCAGGCACCCACCATGCACAGAAGAGAAGTCCAAGGAAGAAACTGAGGCCATGTGACACAGCCACCAGGGCACTGAGAGAAGCTGAGGGGATATACAGCTGAGCAAAATCAACATCTCCCTCTCAATAGGATGAAGGTCCACCAAGCCTCATCTCCCTTTATGCATCTCTCCTAATCCTTGTCCAATGCCTTGCATGCAGGAGGTGTTTAAAACACATTTATTGGGCTGCCTGGGTGGCTCAGTGGTTGAGCATCTGCCTTTGGCTCAGGTCGTGACTCCGGGATCCTGGGATCGAGTCCCCCATCAGGCTCCCCACAGGGAGTCTGCTTCTCCCTCTGCCTATGTCTCTGCCTCTCTCTCCTATATCTCTCATGAATAAATGAATAAAATCATTAAAAAAATAAATACGACACATTTGTTCAACTGAGCTGAGTTGAGACCCATGGAAGCTGGGCCAGGACCGTGTTTGTTCCTCACTGCCTTTAGTTATGCATGAGTATTATCTGAATATACTTTATCTCATTCATTCATTTATTCATCCATTTGAATGTACTGAATCTATGAGAAAAGAACTGCTCTAAACATGGAGAGCACGAAACCAATAATCAGTAGAGGTCCTTGTTCTCATAGTTACATTAGAGAGAAATAGATATATACCTTAGAAAAAGTCTTAGAAATAATTAGCTAAACTGATACATGCCGAGGAGAGGAACATGCCCAACGTGAGATTGATGGAAGATTTTACCTGTCAAGTGCCATTAAGGCTGAACATGAAGAGCTTGTTAGTTATTCACTGGGTAATGATTCAGTCTCAGCTCCGTATTCTGTAAAATCATAGACAGCTTCCTCCTCCCCATTTTATGGGACAAAATTTAGGCTCAGTTTCTAGAAAAGAAACATAGGCCCTAGGAAGCTTATGCTAATACATATTGTTGCTGCTGCTGGATGTGTTTCAGTAGATTTTCCAGAGTGTGGCAGGATTTATTCATGACATTAAATTATGTTTCTCTTTTTGTTGTAGCTGACTTAAAAGCAGAAAAAAAGTAATATAGTTATTTTTTTCTTTCTTCCCAAAGAGCTGAATACTTAGCCTTTGTATCCCTGTTTGAATATCCTGACTTGCCTGTGGAGATTTTCATAGCATTTTCTTTCCGAAAAGAGTAGTCAGCAGGCCCCTGCACACATCCTTAGGTCTAGGATTCTATTTGCAGTCTTGGACAAATGAACTGGACCACCCTGGATGCATGACTGAGAAGGCATGGGACTAGTTAGTGATGGAGCTGACTTGACCCAGGTAGTTGGCCCCAAGGGGGAAACGGGGGCAGATGGCAGATTCTGCAAGGGTCAGGGACATAAATCCTGTGCTCTTTCTGGGGCAGCATCTTGGGAGTGGTAACCGTTCTGATTGAGTTGTTCATGAATCCTGGAGTCACTAAAGGCCAAAAACCATGGACTTAGGACTTTCCTTCTCCAAGATGCCCTTGATGGACCTCAAACTATTTGTTCTTTCCCATAGTTTTCTGTACTACATATGGCTCTGGGGCTCTTATATTACCTTAGAAAGGTCCTGCTATGGTGATTGATACCATTTACCTTCCATCCAGTCAAGAAGAACATAAAAGATATATAATTTGGTATGCGAAATCATAAAAGTAATTTCTGGTGTTTGAGGGCTCTACAGAAAATTCAGTTTCTATGTTAGAGTTGAGCCGTGGGGTCCATTTTCATTCTGGCTCTGTTTATCAAAGTTGTGTTTTTCTTCATCATTTTATCAAGGTACTGATCTTGTGCCATTTATCCTCCTAAAATGACAGTTAATCCCCTTTTGATTACTCCAAAAACCATTTGGAAACAACCACTACCTTCTCTGAACATCCATTCGTTACTTCCCCATAGAACTTCCCTTCTGAACTTTTTCTTATGATCATTGTCACCATTTTACTATCATTGCATCTGGTAAATAAGTGCTTTGTTTATAGCATCATTGAGCAGCTGTTTATCAAGTGTAGAATGAATCAATCGATGAAACTGATTGACACTGGTAAATGGAAGCAGGTTTAAATATCTTTTATAAAGAAAAATCAGTGTCTCTGTGATAGCTGTATTTGCAAGCACATCTTATTTTTCTTTTTCTTGCCCCTACAGAGTAAATCCACAGAAAATTAAAGTGTATGTAACCCTTAAAAATGGATATATCCCATTTATCTCTAGAAACAAACAGAGAAAAAAAAGATGAAAGGAGAAAAAAAGATTTTTAAATGAATAGGACGGTGGGGAGACACCTGGGAGGTAGCTCTTTCTATGCCAAATGAAGTAATAACAACACCAGCAATTATAATTGTAAGCTTTGTTAAGTGCTTATTGTGACAGGGATTTATACTATTAACTCACTCAATCATAACAGCAACTCTTTGAGGTTGTAATATTATTATCCCCATTTGACAGCTGAAGAAACTGAGCCACATGGAGTTGGGTGGCTTTCCATGGTGACGCCTCTAGAAAGATTTGATACTGGGGTATATGGAACCAGGCAATATGGCACTATAGCCCATGCTACTGGGCTGCACTATGCCACCTCTCTATAAAGCTGCCTCCCACCAGATGCTTAGTTTGTACTTGCCACTTTACCTTTGCCATTTTATTTAATCATCATAATGTTGTGAAATGGTTTTGTGATTACCATTTTAACGATGGGGACAGCGAGTCTCAGAAAAAGGATGTCATTTACCTGTGAGTCTCTAGCTTCTGAGAGGCAGGTTAGAATTCAAACCCAGACTGTTTTAAGGCCAAAACCCCAGTAATTTCTCTGTGCCAAATGCCTCTTTTTGAAAGCGGAGCAGAAAGCTTTCCACTCTGCCTCTAGCTTCATGGGAACAACTGAAGATTCCCATCGCTCCACCTAAACTCACAGCCTTTTACCTCAAAATAAGGTGGTCATTTTAATTTGGGGGAAGTTCACTGTTGATTGCCTTCCCGTTCCAGATATCTGACAAGTACCTGACGTATCTCTCTCTCATTGTCTGGCCCTGTACATCTCCATCTGCAAGTACCTGGGGTCCCTGATACCTTTGGGTTTATTTCCATTATGAGGGATTAAAATGAATCACTGTTCACTTTTACATGTAATCGTTCATATTATGGTTACGCATTAAAAAAATAAAATCTTTCTTTAGACTAATATTGATTCAGAAGGTAAGACTCATGATGAATGTAATAAGTTTAGATGAGTTATTTCTTATTTTTTTGATATTTCTTATTTTAAATGACTACATGTGTAACTATACATCTACACATTTACATATTACCATTGTACTTGAAAAGTTCTTCTCCTTAAAAACAAATGTGATAAATGGTTTAGTTATTATTTCAGTTTGGAAATAGGCAGCTACAGAAATAACATTTTAATATATTCCAGATTAGACTGCATGCTATATTTGTAATAAGGACTTGTTTCCAACATTAGTTGGCAGATCACTCATATGAACAATTATCCAAATAGCTATTAGGATATGATTGCGCTCATTTCCAGGCAAAGCAGGGTTGCCAGAACTAAGCCTGGCTGCTGGTGAGATTTTGGTTTGACTTTTGGAGAAAGCCACAAGAATTTGTCAGTCATCTTGGCCGTAAGGGAGTCTCCCTGTCTTGAGGCTAGTCTCCTTCCTACTTGAAAATAAGGGCAAATGTGTTTCTCTTTTGTTTTATTTTTACAGTTTTACATGATCTAGAAAAAAAAAAAGGGAGAGAAAGGTAGGGAGGAAAAGAGTGAAGCGGTGGTGTTGCGCAGGAAAGTAGAATGAAACACTGAGAAAGGGAAGTAGTCTGTGTGGCTTAAAACCCCAGTGAAGCATGGGTACAATGGACATACATCCATAGCCATGCATCCATCATTTTGTGGATATGCTCCATAGTTATATCTCTGCAGAGAGCTTCATATTTAGTGTAATTTCTAGAAGGGGATGCCAAAAAAAATGGTGTTTATAGAAATAGAAAAATCAAGCTTTTTCCTGTTGCCCATTCATTATGCTTCTGCATAGTTTGGCACCTGGGGATCCTGCTGGTTAATCTGGTCCAACACTCTAACCCAAGAACAGTGACTCCCTTAGACTAGGTGAAGAAAAGCTCCCTTTGTGCTCAGTCTATGGCTGGTGGAAAGATTATTTAGAAAGCCCGTGTGCTTCATGGGAGTGGGGTGATCCCTCCCACAGCTCATGATGATGGAGGTTTACGACAGGTCTCAGATTCCACTCATCAACCACCAAAACCACTGTCCCTGCCACAGCTGGAAAGGTCTCTATTCTTCTTCAGATTGTGGGGTGGGGAAGGGCTGAAAGGGCAAAGCAAACACATTTTTTTTTTTCAATCTAAAGTTATGGAGTCCATCTTGTTGAAGACTCCTCCAGTGTACTTTGCCAGTTCGGGCCTGGAAAGACAAGTTATCTGAAATAATTATCTTTAATGGAAAGAAAATACCATGAATTCAGGAAGGTATTTTTCTTCTTACCTAGTGTACATGGAATGAGACCATTTTGCTTTGCATAGAATCTAAGGGTCTCCAGTAGTCATCTAGTTGAGGTCCTTGCTTCCAGAGATTATTGTCACAACTAAACTGTATAAAATGATTGATGATCAATAGCGGACTTTGAGTTCTACAGTGAGTAATTTCTAAGGTGTACCTCTCCTAACATGGAATTCAGAGTGTGAGCAGAAGGAATTTAAAGGCTCATTATTATAACTATCCTACACCATTCTTGATGAAAGTTTACATTTATTTTCATCAAATATTTATTGTATTTTTATCATGTGGCAGAGAACTAAGTTCTTTTAAATCCACGATCTCTTTTAACGTTTGTGAGGATAGTTTTTGGGAAGGTTGATTGTTATGTCCATCTTATAGATGTGGAAGTAGGGTATCAGGGAGATTTAGTAACTCATCCAAGTGTGAAAGGAACTCATGAATGATCTGGAATGCAGATTCAGGTATTCTAATACTTAGTTCAGGGCTATGTGGGTCTCTCATCTTAAGGAATTACAGAGTGATGTATATTTTGAAGAAAAAATTTAATACACATTATCTCACAGAAACCTCAAAATAGTTGTTCTTACCATATATAGGAAGCAAAACCGTGGCTGAAAGGAGACTCTTTGCCTGTGGAACTCAAGGGCCAATTCTTTTTCCCTACTGTGGCAGCTATAGACTTCTTCCCTCATGACCAGAAGAAAGGGCTATATGAAAATATTCTAGACTGATTCGAAAACTAGTAATAGTCACAACAGACTTTGACTTTTTCTTGTAGAGACAATTAAGGACAAAGATTTTCTGTATTGGTTCTCAGGAAGAAAGGACGAGAGAGAGAAAGGACAAGGTGAAAGATAACTTCAAGGACAAAACATCACATGATGGATGTACTCTGGTGGAGAGAAACGGAGTCTTTCTCTGTTTCCTCCTGGTCCCATGCTTCCCAAACACTGTTATATTTTCAGCATTTTTGTTTTCTTAGGAAAAAAAATTTCTTACTAGAATATGTTTAAATAAAATATATTGGACCAACAGTAATGTAAAGCAGTAACAGAATTAGATTATTCTTGAAAAGTTATTGAAAGAAAGAAGGAAGGAAGGAGGGAAGGAAGGAAGGAAGGAAGGAAGGAAGGAAGGAAGGAAGGAAGGATAGAGGGAAAGAGGAAGGGGAAGAGGGAGGGGATGGAGGGAGGAAGGAAAGAGAAAGGAAGAAAGAAAGAAAGAAAGAAAGAAAGAAAGAAAGAAAGAAAAAAGAGATGAAAGAAAGAAAGAAGAAAGAAAGAAAGAAGAAAGAAAGAAAGGAAGGAAGAAGGAAGAAAGAAAGAAAGAGAAAGGAGAAGGAAAAAGGAAGAAACAGAAAATAAAAAAAGAAAAAAAGAGAGAAGGAAAGAAAGACAGACTTATCAGAAAAAAAGCTCCAAAGTTGCAATAAAGGGTTCTTTAAAACAGAAATCACCTTCTGGGCTAGTAGGACTATATTAGAAAGAATTTAAGCATTTCTGTTTAAATTCATAAGAAATCTTGATTCTTGTTTTGCTCAAGGGTGATATATATATTTATAATATGATACATATGTGATATATGCACTCATGTACACATATTCGATATATATATGATGTTAAGGATGAAGAAAGGTTGAAAGACAAGGCATGATTGGTTCCTAAGCCCTAAGTATTTTATGAGATCACACCAAATGTTGTCAGAACAGTACATCACATCTCTGGAATCTTTTTTTTTTTTTTTCTGCCAGAAATTCCAACCTTGGCCTGGCATTATCTAAATTTGTATTGTCAATTAGAGGGAAGGCATTGGGTTCTGCTTGCCACAGCCTCTGTTCCTGATTGACTTCTAGCATATTCCATGGTCATAGGAGCCTCACATGACAAGGTCATGGTCAAGGATATAATTAACTATGAAGAGAATATGTCCTGTTTTATATAAATTCTTATTGAAATCTACAATCACCTGGAGCATAATGATGTTCTGCATGCACTTTCTTTTTCATAACTACTGCTGAAATTAAACTTGGAAATGAGAGGGAAAAGATTGATATTGTTGGTTGTTGGGGTTTGCATTTGACATTCCTCAAATAATGGGATGTAATATGGTTATGCAGAAAACAGATTGATTTTTCACAATTTTCCCACAGAGGTAATGGAGAACAGACTGGAGGAAATTCCAAGGTTTCCTTGGGGGAACTGTTTGCAACACAACTGAAGAAGAAAACAAACTCAAACCATCCTTTTATGCAATTTGCCTTCAATGTTTTAAAGTAGGAAATTTGCTAACTAATTTGTTTTCATTCCTGTGAGTTTCAGGAATTTGGGAATATTTTCAGTGTTGCAGAAAGATTTCAGAAAGTCTACCCATTGGGCGAATCACAGGTGAGATCAGTTAAAATAATCGTGATAGTAATGGAATTACCTAATATTTTCTTCTAAGGATTTCAGTCGTATGTTTTAGAATCTCCTTCTTTTTAGCCCCTGACTCCTTTCTTCTCAGCCTCCCTTCATCCCAGCAGAAGCTAAAAAATAGTATCAGTGCATTACTGATATTGAAGCAAAGCCAGAGATATTAGGGCATATGCCCAACGTCACACAGTTGGTAATGGCAGTGCTGGAATCTCTCCCAACTAACACAGACTTTTATTAATGCTACAGAAAGGAATGCACCCATGAATTTAATTTCCTATTTCTTTGCAGGAAGCCAGTCAACTCAGTTGGTTAGAGCACAGTGCTAATGAGGCCAAGGTCACTGGCTTGACCCCTGAACAGTATCTTTAACTTTGCATTAGCTGAGTTTCTAATCCTGGACCATATTTCCAATCCTGGTCCATATATCCAAATAGAACAAAACTTTTCCTCTGTTCCCCCTTGTGATCAAAATATGAGTGTCTCATAGAAAATCCATCCTTGTCACTGAGAAAGCAATGCGAAGTGTTTATTCTAAATTCTACGTAGTCATATAACAACATCACTAGAACACTGAGTGAAAATTAATGAGCTAAATGCCTTTGTTTTTATTAATAAACCTTTAGGTCTTCTTTTCACACTGAGTGTATCTTCCCATGCCTTATTCCTAGTACAGGGAGAGAATGGTTCCTCATTACCCCCAGATCTCTAGGTTTTGGAGAAAACAGCTCAAGGACCCTCAATGAGGAGGTAGCTATAAACATAAGTGTGTTCCGGAGTACTGATGGACTGTGCACAATTCCTCCCTTGGACCTAGAATTCCAAACTGTGGGCCCTTACGGACTGAGTACCCAGGCTTCAGAAAACAAGCATCGTACATCTCTGGTTCATGTGTAGACATAGCCCACTTCTCTCTTTCGAACTAGGAGTCTCATCTTTGAGGCACATCTCCCATTTGAACACTCTTTCCTTCTAGTTGTTTCCTCTTTTCCTAGAGCACGAAAAGTTTTCACATTGTTTATGGCCTGAAGACAATTCCAGACATTTTCCTAATGCCCCGTATTTCCAGCCTGTTGCCCTGTGTTCATGACTGGAAATACAGCCGGAGAGAATGGAGTGGCAAAATGGCACTTCTGTAACAAGTCTGTGATGAACTGTCAGTAGAGGAAGTGGTATAAATATGTTATTGAAACGTCACTGCTAAGGCCATGAGGCATCTAAAAAGTAAAAAGAAAGTCAGAGGGCAGTGCTTTGAGTCATATAGACTCAAATCAGAAGGTGACTTCTTTTATCTGCTCATTTATACATCAACTAATGATGTAGAGCCCACTCCAGATTTCTCTGTTTATGACCTCCGGCTTCGAGTTTGGACATGGCCCTCCTTCTTGGGAACACTTTTTTGGATCACCTTTTCACAGGGTTACATGCTGCCAGATATCACATTAGAAGACAGTCTTGTCAACTGATTGAAATCTAGGCCTCGTCACTTCTTTCCCTCATGGGCATAACTATTTTATGTTGAGACTTCTAGAGAAAACAAAGGATTTCTCTTCAAGCAACAAGTCATCAATGGATGGAAATTCAGACCCGGAAAGAGCATGTCTTAGAGAAAATACATTGTGTATGTGTGTGTTGGGGGGGTTGTCTTTCTTCCTTTTTGGGCCTTTAAAATCACACCGTGTGGAACTCATATCCATCTCCCATTACTATGCATAAAATGAATTCTGTCCACAAACACATTTGATGTCTTCATGTGGACCTCAGCATGTTGTTTAAGGGCTTTGAGGGAAAAGTAATGGTTGGCTCTGAGCTTGCTAGATGAAACCTCCTTATGCCACTGGAAGATGGTGTCTGAGGGGCACTAGACCCAGATCCCCTTTTCTGCTTAGAAAACTTACCCAATATCTTATTCCCAGAGCAAACACGATTTCTATGGTTTTTCTATTGCTTTGCTGGCAAGTCAGCCAAGTGGAGTACATTATTTCATAGTAAAATAAACCTTCAGGGTTTTTTTTTTGTTCCACGGGAAATTACTCAGTGTATAGTACAGACGTGTCACCCTCACATTTCCACAAGATTTGCTTCCCTTTATAATTGTGGATCCTGCTGTGTTTAAGAATGATCAAAAGTTACAGAAGCCTGGTTTTCATTTCTCTTCTTTTGTTACTTCCTAATCTCCAATTTCATTTACTTCCCTTCGCCCTTTCCCGTCTGACCAACGTTCACTAACAATAGTGACTTAAAATTTTATCCACGTAGACACACCATGAGTGGGATGAGATGCTCATTCGGTTTTATTGGGATAGTCTTTTTCATAAGAAATATGAGTGAGAATTCATTCCGCTGTGGGAATACACATGGTTTTTTTGTGTTCATCAGGGATACCATCTGCCTTTTTTTGCATTTACCCATTTTGAGGGCCACGTCACCATTGAAAGTGACCAACACCATAAAGAATTGACTATAGCAAATCTCTGCTTTTCTGCTTCACAGTTCCATAGAAAGAGGGGAAGAAATTATAAATAAGAGTTCCTGAAGCACTATCTTGGTGTTTCTCATAGTTGCTCCATAAATATTACTTGTTGCTTTCTATTAATATGGTGGTTGAAAGAATGTTGTTGTGCTTTAGATGCTTGATCAGCGTTCCTCCTTTAACAAAACTGCTCTGTGTTTAAGAACCTGGATATATAATGTAATTGAATGTCCCATCTTTAAAGCATGTAATAGTTATAAAAAGAGTGAGTTGATGACTTGTTAAAAAATTCAAACCAGAAAAAGCAAAAGCGATGAGTTACTAATACCCAGGTGTCCAGTTAGCTTAGGCAGTTAGAGCCATACACTGATGGAAGCAGGTCCTTGGGTCAACCTTGCCATGACAGAGTTAAATTTAATCTATTCTACTGTCACAGTAAATGAACATTACCCTGAAAGCCCATAATGCCTGTTATTAATCACAAGTAGTGAGTAAGAAAGTTTAGCGAAATGGTTACCAACCATTCCCTACTATGCAAAACAAAACAAAAAAACTAATTCCAAGTGCATAGCCTAAGGACGAGTGCAGAGCATCACCATTGTGTACAAAACACAGCACATTGTCAAACAGGTTTCAGAATTTAAATATGTAGTATGTACACATTCAGAATTTATTGATGTTTCATTGAAAGAGTGGTTCTAAAGCAGTATCTTCCTTTTAAGACTTTAGACTTTAATTGCATTGATTCAAGGATGTGAACTCTCTTTCCTATATGCCAAGCATATGTGCCTAATTAACACTGAAGACAGATATATACCAACATGACATCTACAGAGCATGTTGCACTTTATAATAACTTTGCTGGGACTTTCAAGAAAGGTTAACTGTATGAATTCTCTACTGGGGTAGGTGAACGTTTTCTTTATTATAAGTAAAGGAACTCTTCCCCTTCTTCCCCTCTTCTCACCAAATGCTATCTTATTTGGGCTTGTAATAGGTAAAACAGATAAAAATAGAATCCTTCAGGTTGAAGCAAGAATGGCAGGTCTAGTGCAACATAAAGCTACCTAACCTCCCATCCACTGGTGATTCCTTGATAGAAATGAGAAGGACAGGAATGTGTTGATGCCAAACACCACTCTTACGGAATCACGAAGCACACATGACCCTTGGGTGTGTCATGCAATCTCTCTCCCATATTGTATTTACAGATAATACTAGCTCTTATGATTAACGAGAGAGAAATATAAGCAGTTTCAGACATACTCACCTAATATATGCACAGATAAATGCTTAGAGTAGCTAAGAAGTTTAGATCTTCAGATCCAGACTAAAGCCAGGAAAGCACACATAGCCAGAGTTCCCACCCCAGCCCTTTTGTTTATACATGTATCCTCTAAGTGACTAAATCTTCCTTTTTGCCATCTGTCAAATGGAGAGGATGATATTAATCCCTATAGGGATTCCATGAGGTCCAAAGAGATAACACATAAGAAGATAATTTAGCACAGTATAAAGCATATATTAGGTACTTGATAAAAGCAATGTTCTAATAAGTAAAGAATTTTAATGGAATAGGAATAAACAATAATCATGGATTGTTTCATGAATATAGCAACAACGCTACAAGATTAAGTTAGAATTGGGATGCCTGGGTGGCTCAGTGGTTGAGCATCTGCCTTTGGCTCAGGGCATGATCCTGGAATCCTGGGATCAAATCCCACATCAGGCTCCCCACAGGCAGCCTGCTTCTCCCTCTGCCTATGTGTCTGCCTCTCTTTCTGTGTGTCTCTCATGAATAAATACAATCTTTTTTTTAAAAAAAAGATTAAGTTAGAATTTAGTCAATAATGGTATAGTCTATCCCCTAACTTCAGGCAGTATTATTCCCTTAAACAGGGAGTCAAGAAAATGCCAAAATAAAAGATTATGAAGCTTATCACTGTCTGGCAAGTTTCCATACAGTAGCTAATGAATTCATGAGTGGGTAATCTAGTATCTGGCTGGTTAAGTGTGAAATATTTACTATTTTAAGTTTTTTAGTTCTTCTGTTGGTCTGGTAATTTTGTAAATTAATTAGCATTGCCATAGGTTATAACTTGTGCTCATCAATTGAATAGAGGTATATCCATCATTAAAGTGTGAGAGAGAACAGGTGATGATATCCCATTTTGGCTTCAGAAGCTAAGTGTTGGCAGTAAATAGAGGAAGAAAAAATTTTGTATAAGATCAACTTTCAGAATGTTCAATTAATTAAAATAATATATTGTAAAGCTCAATATGTTTCTTGGCACAGACTAAACGCTCAACAAATGGACATGATCGTCTTTACCATCAATATCATCTCTATTATCATCGTCACTCAAATGCTCTTCTCCTGACTTAAATAAAATTTTCATCCCAACAATTCAGGGATTTCAACCTATGTCATTAAAATAAAACAAAACAGAAAAACAGAATCTATTTATGTGGCATCTACACAAATAGAAAAACCATTGTCATGACTCATATGACTGAAATATTTCCTTTTTTGACAACATAGACATTGCATTAGGTTAGAATTTTATGTTTTGATAGGTTTCCAAAAATTGTGTTTTAGGACATCAGTGGACTTCATTGTATTATATTATCTTCTTGAGTTTCTGCACTATATATTTTAGCCCTGAATAAACAGAAAGGCTGGGGTGGCTTGCCTAAGACAGGATTGGAGAGATGTGACAAAATGAAGACTGGAATCCAGGGCTGTCAGGCTGAAGTGTAGTTTACCTTCTGGCCCTACCTGATACTTTGGGATTTCTGAGGTCAAGATAATGGCTTAGTGATGATCTGCAAGGATGAATGGATGGGTGGATGGATAGATGGGTAGATAGACATACAGATGTTTATAGATATACCTCTAATAGCCATTTTATCTTTCCTCTGTAGCTGTAGCTAATGCATGAAGCTAGTAATCGACAAGGCAAGTAGGCAAAGGAGACAATGCTCTTTTAGCACAAAACACTGCTGCTACATTTGCTCTACAATTGACAAGAAAATTGCTCAAAGACTGAGATCCATGTCATTTTCTTGATCATGGTACTCTATATAGAGCTCTTAGTTTGATATGTTTCAAATGAAAGAGGAGTCATGTTAACAGTTATCTATATTCACTGTGCACTGAAGCTCTTTCAAAAACTGGGTGAGATTTCTTGGCTTGAGGTTACTGTCATTTCTCCAAGTCCAAGCTTTATTTCCAGAGGCTCGTGGTTTGGAATCCCGGTCTGGAGTTGGCATTCCAATTCGCCCTCGGCCTGCCACAGCTAGATTGAATTTGCTGTTTCTGGACTCGAGTGCTGAACAAGATCCTGGTGCCTCAGGTAGGGGATGTTTGACCATAGGGGAAGAAATCTCTGTCTGCAGTCTCCTTTGCTCAGAGAATGGAATCACCCATTAATATGTGGTGGAACCACAGTGCAGGCATTGAACTCTTGTATGTAACATATTAATGCACTAGTGTTTAATTTCTTCTGTGGAAAAATAAAGGAGATTTCCTCCCATAGGTTTGTCCAAATAGAGTAGATATAGAGTATTAGTGGCAAGGTCATAGAATTAGCCCTCCTACAGCTCTGGCACCTTGGGAGTTTATGTCGTTCATGGTTTCCAATAGATTTCTGAAAAACTCTCTTAGCTGTTGTCAATTTTGCATAAATTATTATAACATAATCATACATGCAAATTAAGGACAGCCTCATAATCTTTAAAAGGGTAGACATTCAAAATGTGACTGGTGTGTGACAGCCATTTTTTTTAAGTTTTTTTTTATTTTTGTATTTTTTTTAATTGGAGTTCGATTTGCCAACATATAGCATATAACAACACCCAATGCTCAACCTGTCCATTTTTTAAAAAAATCTAATCTAAGAAGATTATAAAATAAGTCAGGGAAGAAATGCCAACATATCACTTTAACTTCTGTGAATGATGAGCTCTTCCCAAAATTATTTGCAAAATTAGTTTTGAAATCTCTGGTTTTTTCCTTTCCGTACTCTCTGCCACAACTGACCATTCCCCCTGTTTGCCCAATCTAAATCCATGAAATTCTAAAGTTTCCTACAGCTGACCTCCCCTCACCAAACCTTCCTAACATGAACAGTTGCTGGAAATTGCCCCAGTAATGTCTTACAAGGGTCAGTCTTTTTAAAAGTTCGACTTCATCCAAGACAAAATTCAACTCTGCTTTTCCCCATGGCCTCTGCTCACCCAAGGAAACTACATAAAAATTGTTCCGTTTATTCTGTGGTGTGAATTTCAGACTCAAGAGCAGGTTTTTGAGGTTGTGGAGTCGAGGAGAAGGAGAGGCATGATGCAATGAGGGAATCTAGGAGAGAGAACAAAGAGACACACGTCCTGCTTTTGTTTCTGTGGTCATTTTGGCCTCTGGGAATTTTTAAAAAAGGTTGAGGTCTTTCTTTCTGATTGATAATCACTTCCTATATAGGTCCTCAGACAATTCTAAAATTACTGCTTTGAAAGATATATTTGATCCCTGTAAGTTATCCCTATTGCCCATTTTCACTGGCTGATACTTGGATAAGGATAATGCTATATATGAAGACATTTCATCTATTCAATATTCTAAACCTTTACTTTTGCTACAACTGTCTAGGGATGATAAGAAATAGTGTCCATTTATTTGGGCAGAATTATACAATCATTCTCTAAAGTAAAAAATAAAATAATATTTATTTACTCTTAAAAAGGATCTAGCCATTGATTGAGAAGGGAGAGAAGTTATGCATTTGGAAAAAAAAATGTTTAATAGTCGATCCAAATAAACACATTATAATTAGTTTCTCCTTTGTTTTTTAAGAAGTATTAGGGAAATAAGTGGCATCCTTGGTCATAGAGACTCATGTAACATGAACACAGTGTTTGAAAAATTTCCTTTTAACTCATTATTGAAGGAAATTATAGTAGGATTGGCCTCAGTCTATGGAAGTTTAAGCCATATACATTATAGAAGCACACATATAATGTGTAATATACATTATACCCCAAATTTCATTTACTTCCGAGGTCCCCATGACTCTACTCTCCATTTCTCTCTATATCAAAGATTTTACCCAGCCCAGAGTTTTCATCTAGTATCATCTGTCACCCTGCATGGAAGGCTCCTGAATTACAAACTCTCACTCTGACTTCTCTTGAATGGCAGATCCATATTTGCAACTGCTCTCTGGACATTACAGTGGGAATGTAATTTCAGTTCAAACTAAGCTCTGAACACCATTGTTAATCTATTCTCTAAAATGGGTACCCCACTGTGGATTTTGGATACCAGCATTCTGCTAACGCGGACTCATCTATAATTTTCAGTTCAATCACCACAATTATTCAGTCAGAAATGTCTGTTATTACCTCCTCCCAAATGAGTACCATACTTGAATTTTTCTCTTCAATATAGCATCAAAACAATGTTTACTTTTTATTAGTTTTTGTGTTGAGTGATTTCCCATGCTAACTGCTTTTGTTTCTATCCTTTGGACTGTTTGCTTAGCAATTTGTCATGTACCAGCGTTTATAAAGTCATCTAAACTTAAAAAAGATAGAATTGTGCTATCCTAAAACATGATTTTATTTCTTCAAATTAATTTTAAGAGGCTTCAAGAAATCCCATCGAGCTGAAGCCCCAACATAGCTCAAAATGCATCTTTCCATGCGGATCTCCATTGCTGACTTTCAGTGTTGACAGAATTAAATGAGGTCTTAGTTTTCTTTGTTGATCCTCATGTACATTGACATCTTCAGAGGAAATTTAAGAACAAATGGACTGCTGAGAAAAAGCCATATCTGGCAATCCAACTAAGAAACAGGGAGAGGGGATCCCATAAAATCTAATAAAACCCAGGGTGGTGGGATGGGGTGGGGGGAGATATGCTTAGCCATTGCCACATGAGTTTCTCTTTCTTCTTCAAGTGATTATGAGAAAAAAAGGAGACACCTGGTATCTAAAGATCATATGTCAGTGTGTCTTTTATTTATTCATTAGACTACTAGACACAAATAGTAGTGTCTAGTAGTCTAATAGTGTCATAATACCATCTCTCACAAAAGTAGAAAAATCGAATATCCCAGCACAAGGCCTGGTTAAGCACTGCAAGGTTTTCTCCAGAAAGAAAGCTTTATAGCTCTGTGAATCATAGCTGTGCGAGGCTTATCTACAGAAAAACAGAGCCACTGGTTTTGGTTATTTTCATACACATGTTATCCCCACCTACAGTACTTGTTGAAGACATAATTCCCACCTCACTCTACAATTATGTTATGCAGACTGTTCTCAAACAGGCACTGCTGTCACTAAAATCTGGCTGAAAATACCAACTGCTTGTGGGCAATCTGAGTGACCACATGCTGGGGCCAGTTGCAGAAAAATCTACAGCTGATCTACATGATCAGTTTTAGGTGATCATGCTGGCAAATGCAATCTTATGAAACACTAGTTTTGAGTTCCAGGTGTTATGCAGGCAGGGGACACTGCTTTCCTAAAGGCTCCTTAGTGATTAACTTAAAAGTGTGAGATGCCATCTGCTGGAAACTGATAATATGGGCTGTGATATTCTGGAGCGGTACTTGGGCTGTCTATCAGCAGAACTGTAAGACTGATGTTCTTTTCCACTTCATTTCCCCCTTTTCTATTTTATACGGATGATATATGTGTAGAGTTATTGAACTCATTAGCCAAATGCCTGCATCGCTGTGATCTAAACAACCTTCCATTTTAAGATGTGCGTTTGATTGAATGATCATTTCTTTAGAGTTGGGGAGACTCGTGGAGAATAAGCCCAAACCCAATACATACTCAACGATAAGGCACATCTTAATTTCAGAAATGTTAAAATAGAAAAAAAGAATGTACCGTAGCATTTAAGAAAATTAGACAGTGCCACCTTTATTTTAAATCGATCATGGACAAAACTGACACATTCAGAATTGTGTCACAGGTCGAATGGATGCTTGCAATTTGGTTAATTAAAAGGGGGTAGTGTATGATGGTGTTTGAGGATGTTTTGCCTTAGACGGTGTTTGGCACTGTAATGCAGGTATTTGCAGAATTTGAACGCGATCAGACATTTGAGTCAACATAGACCTTGGAATGAGTTAGCAATTCCAAGAGCATTCTGTAGCATTAGGGTAGAGACTGACAAATTTCACATGTGCTTGACACATAGTAGGTAGTTAATAAATACGGACTGACACGTGCGCTCAAATTTAGGTTTGAGTTTATGGGCCTATATGGGTTATTGTAACTGACATTGTGGGAGCCTTGTATATGCATTGTTTTAGTTTGTTTTATTTGGACTAATTTATGCTCTGGAATGTGTTTTGGAATGATGACTTATCTGATCCTGCTCTTTAACTAATTAAAACTACCAAGCCATTCTAATTCTTACAGCGCACAAAATGAAAGGCAATCTACCTGTGTTGGTTATCTATTATCCAGAACCCACATATGACATGACAGTCCAGTTGTCCGTAAGAAGTCCACATTTACCTGCAAATCATAAAGTTATGTAGAGTCTGATATAATAATTCTATTCAGATGAACAGCACAGTGCCTTGATTTTAGGAATTTTTTTCCACCTAGAAATTATATATACTGGTACCTAAGTCCCATCCAGGATTTTAGTTTTGTGTGTGTTGGGGTCCAGGTATCAAAACATTATTTTTTAATATTCTATTGACTATATTTGCAAACAAGTTTGAGAATTATTACTCCAAACAATGGACCTAAAAAGAAACTAGATTGCTTTCCTATTTTTCACCTTAAAAGATTTTTTTTCAGCACTCTTGATAGGGCGGTCTGTTTTTTCAATGAGCTCATCTCTTGGGAAAACAGAAGACAGAGGTAAAAGGTGACTCGTGCACATCTCACAGGTACTGCTGTTAAGGCCAAGGGGGATCTGCTTTACCTCAGGCTAATGAGTTTTTTAGAAGAAAACTTGAGTTAAATGTTTACAAGTCATTTCAATTTATCCCTTCTGATCTATAAAACTTCAAAGTTCCCCAAAAGTTGCTTGATTCTAGGTATGAAATGTATCTTATATTAACTTGCATCTTGTGTGTGTACATATGAGCGTGATATATATGAATATGTGATATATGTATGTGTATATGAAGCATACACATACTCATTTTCCTTTATAGCTAAATTTATGTATATGCATATTTTAAGATGTTATTTATTTATTTGAGAGAGAGCATAACAAGTGGGAGGGGCAGAGGGAAAGGGGGAAGCAGGCTCCCTGCAGAACAGAAAGGCCCATGGGTCGGACTTGATTCCAGACTCCAGGATCATGACCTGAGCCAAAGGCAGACACTTCCTGGACTAAGCCATCCAGGCTCCCCTATATTTTTAAAATCTAATTCACCCAGTCTATTTTCTAGTCATTTTTTATTTTAATTCCCTGTATATAGTAATAATAAATTTAGCACTTTTCATTTGAGACTAAAACCTTTCCTATTAATGCTAACAGAATACTTGAAGATTTAGCATTAATTGTGATAAATGTTGACATCAACTTTTGTTTAGTTGATCTTTGTTCCTTTCCCCCAACTGATGGACATACTGGCAGCTTGAAATAACTCCCTGTGAAATAAAGCTCTTTAACAGAAGGCAAAAAAGAAGAGGCAGAAAAGATCTTTACTCTCCTTTTGAGTTGCTAGATAACTTAAAACCAAACCTGACTCCTTCTTTCAGGCTCAACTCATAATCCTAAATAGCTTGGTTAAGGCATTGCCTGTGTTCACTGAGGAAGCCCCACTTCTCTGTGGTTAAGTGATTCTCTCACCTTGGTGCTATAAAATAGCACTTAATACTCCTTCATACCATCCCCACAATGCTTTTGGAGTTTGATAAATGGTACCACTTAGAAATTTGTCTTTCTTGTTTTTCTGGTCTAGTAATCTTAACCGTCTTGGGTCTCTCAACTAATTCTTCTAGGATGTTTTTCTTCAGCTTTATGATAGCTATAAGAAGCCAGTTTTTTTTTTTTATGTCTCTTTGCCTCTCTGAGTTGTTTCTGCTCCTCAGAAAGGCTCCAGTTTGCTGCCTTTACCATGTGTGGATGCCCATGGGGAAAAATCGTGTATCTTCATTATGTCCCACTGGATGCTGTCTTGGATTCTCTCTATTATTCTTCGTACCACCGCTGAATCACCTGTGCCGCAGGAGCTCTCAGGTCTCCATATTAAGACAACACCATCGGTGACACTGAGTTTTCCCCTCCCCATGAGCATGGTTGAAATCAAGCCTTGAGACCGACAGCTCTTCTCACTGCTTGTGGTTCAACTTGAAACCACAAGGTCCAGAGGCACATGGTTTAGATTCAGTGTCTTTCTCCAGCTAACACAAACCATTTGTTCAAGCAACTTTGGTATCTCTTTGAGAATAAGAGACTTGCCTCAATGCTCCCCAGACAGTCAAATAAATTCTCTTGGCTTCAAGACAAATTCAGAAAATTCTGCCCAACAATGGCATGCGGTTCAGTTTTTTCGTTTATTTTTGCAACTTGTGAAGGAATGGGCCAATAGACTCCTTGAAAAAAAAATTTAAAAATGCCAATCAAAGAAGTGGCAAATTAAAGAACTGTTTATTATGGAAAGTTCCCATATTACATTTAGGGAAAATGGAAATAAAATGATATCTCAAACAGGAAATAGAATTAGACGCCTGCCAGGAGCAGAATACCTGCCACTGATATTTTCCCCCTACTTTTCATTCTCCCATTTAACTGCATTAGGAATAGATACTGCTCATGGATCTTGGGGAGCAAAGTGAGACCTGTCTGAGAAAAGATTATGCTGTACTCCTTCTGGGAGGTGCTGCATCCATCCTGAATAAATTTTGCCTGTATAATTCAAGCCTGAACTCTCATAAGTCCAACATTGATGATTAATTTTTCCCTGAAATTTGGAATAGTAGAACAAAAAGATCATGTAATAGTCATAATGAGATGCACAAATGTATTTCTAAGATATTTTGTATCTTTTTTTCTATTGTAGTTTTAAAAATTAAGATTTTAGGGGTGCCTGGATGCCTCAGATCGTTAAGTGTCTGCCCTTCAGGTCAGATCATGATCTCAGAGTCCTGAGATTGAGCCCAGGGCATTGGGCTCCCAGCTGAGCAGGGAGTCTGCTTCTCCATCTTCCTCTGCCCCTCCCCCTGCTCATGTTCTCTGTCTCAAATAAATAAATAAAATCTTTAAAGAAATTAAAATTTTGAGTATCTTTCAGTTAAGCCTTTTTCTAGTCATTTGACGCTGTTTGAATCTTAGCAATAATAATAATATTATTAATCTTATTTATTAATCTTAAAACAAATAATAAATAGTGCAGGAGGTACCTGGAGGAAAAAAAATCAATAACGATGGCCAAATGTTTGTATCCAATTGGAGAAATTTGGTATCCTTAGTGAAAGAGAAATGCAACAATCCAACCATCTTAGTTTTGATCTCAACCATCTTTCTATATAGTATGCTACTTCCCATTTGTTGTTTAATTCAATACAATGAGAATCTACAGAACCTTTTCCCCATGGTCTCTGGGATAGGCTCCAGTGGGGGACACAGACAGACCCAACTCTTGACTGTCTTACTCTCTACAGGCTGTAAATGGTGTACATACAAAAGCAATGAATCATGTTGGAAGGATTCCCTTAAGCACTTCAATTACAAGCACGATGAAAAACCTGAAACACTTTGCCTTCATGGAAGAGGGGACACTTGAGCTGGGACCACACTGTAAAAGATACAGTGAGATAGTAAAGGCAGATTTAAAAGGAAACCATATTAAAAATGAAGGGTTTGTGACTTTTCTAAGCATATAGGGTCATGTGAAGACCTGGGCCAAGATCAGTGATAATTACTACCATGTACATCACTACTTTCCCCACATACAGATGCTCGGGGTAACAACAAAGCCTACATCACATCTACGTTCCAAAGGATGGAAAGACACTTTGGATTTTGAAGATGGGGTATGAGAAAAACCAGTTTAGGTAGGATCATTATTAACAGTAGACAGGTTCAAGGACAATTATTTCTTCATCGCTTTGATTTTGTATATATTGAATTGTAAGGATATCTTAATGACAGTTTTATATCTATCTACTTACCTATTTGTTTATCATCTATCTACTTACCTATTTATCATCTATCTATCTATCTATCTATCTATCATCTATCATCTATCTACTACCATCTGTCTATATTTACTAAGCAGGAACTGTTGTAATGGCTTCACATGCGGCATACCATTGAATCTTCACCACAGCTCTATGCTGGTTCTTTTCCCATTTTACTGAGAGGCATTTAAGACCTTGCCCTGTTAAATAACTTGTTCATAGTCATGTATTAAGTCATAGAAAAACCGGGAGTTGCATCCAGGCTGAATGACTTAACATCACGGGACCGCTGGTGTTGTTTTCATTGATGCATATGTGAACCAGCATACAGCACTGTTACAGCTTTTAAGCTCAAAAGGAGGGGTGTGAAGGGAGAGAAAGTGAGGTATTTGAATCATATAAGCAAAACTCCTTACCCTTGGATTTTTGAGATGAGCTCCATTTTGTGAGGCATAATTAGCTTTGGACTAATTTTCATTACTTCTGTGCGAACAATGGTGCATCCGTTTTCCATATTTTTTTCATGGTGTAGGATATAGATTTGTGGTGGCAGATTGGAGTTTCCAAATTAGTCAGTCAAACCAATTTAATGACTAGGCTTGTAAACCCATCTAGTGGTCAGCACTGCCGATAGAGAAGCTTGCCATTAAGAAAACACTCTTCTATTAGTTGATCTTCGAATAGTGGTATTTCTCATATGTATCCTTTTTGACAAAGGGCACAATGCACTAAACTGGTTTATGTTTAAAAACAACCAAAGAAATCTTTCTGCTATGCGTTTCTATCTCCTAGTTAGGAATAAGTGACCATAAAAATCCCTGAAAGTGTGAAACCACAATATATTTCCCTGTTCTATCATTAAAAGCTATTCGTAGTATAAATGGGAATCAGAAGCAGAGGGCTGTGCAGAGGGAGAACAGCTTTAAGATTACATATAAGGAATTATTTCCCAGCAAGGATTGGTTCTGGAAATTTTGGTTCCTTGTTCTTTAACTGTTATGGGAATCTTGAAGAGACTTCTAATGTTACAACCTCTTAAATTTCTGTATAGTACTGTATCATTTATATTAGCAAAATTGAGTTCATAACATCAGAGACTGATGTCACAAAGTTAATGAAGTGAGTCTGAGACATTGGGAGATGAATATACTGTAGGTACAGTATCAGGAAAACTAACTTGGCAACCTCGTAACTGAATGGAAGTACAGATTTAGCTTTTATGTCTGTTGTTTGAGCCCGTTGGCCAGGCATCAAGACCAGCATTGGGCTGAGCTGTTCACCAGAGTTTCCAAAGTGTACTTACTGAGTTTGTCTGCTGTAAATGTAAAATCTTCGAGTCCAGGCTTGGCGGCACAGAAGACTTTCAGACAGCACAGTGAGTGGAGATGGTAAGCTCCGTGGATGTTTTTGATGAGAAAAAAAAGAGGCCAATAGACTAACACCTAATTGGGAGTAATTTTATGTGTATGAAGTGTGGAGAGGACACAGGACACGGGACGTGTTTATGTATGCCTCAAAGTTTGGGAAAAGACAAGCTTATTGAGTTCAAAGCTCTGTTTATTTTTGACACAGCTGCTTTGCAATCAGTCATCAATCTACTGTTTTGCTTAATTATGGTAGAATTTTTTTTTAAGAGACTCAACATGGACAGAGTCATTAACATGTCAGAATAGTAATGAGTTTGAGTTAAAGGAAGCATATTTACTCCTCTCAGCAATAACATATAAAGCCTGTAATATAGATAGATATTGATAAATAAGTCACAAGACGTGCAAACAGTCATTTGCATGAGCTGACACCATCTAGGATTGTGTGATAGCATAAGGGCACTTTAGAATACCTTTTTAAGCTCACCTAAAACAAGAAGTTGAAGATCCAATAAGGAAGACTTAATGAATTAAGAATTGACTTCATTAGTTACTGATTTTTGCAAGATTTCTTTATATAGGTGCATTTCAGTAATAAAATAAATTTGAAATTTTAGTTCACAAAATTGTGTCTAGCCTCAGAGATGTTGGGATTTATGTTTAAAATAGAATGCTATACATAGTCCAAACTGAAACAATCCAATGGAGAGGAAAGGGGAAACATCACTGGGTAAGAAGATGTGCAAATCTTTCCGGAAATCCATAGGATAAGGATGCTCGTGTAATAAAGAACATTTGAAGGAGGTTTAAAGCCAAGAGAGAGCACTACGATCAAAGTGAGAGGGCAAGCTGAGAGGTTATTGGTAACAATCAGTGTGATACCTCACATTGCATGCATACTCCTCTGTGTGGGCATGGCTCGGAACATTCCACCTATTAATTCATTTAATTCTCTCCAATACTGTAGGGGCAAGTATGATTTTTATCTCTGTTTTAGAGATGAGCTGGCTAAGGCACAGAGAAGTTAAGTATTCAGCTGAGGAACAGACGTCAAAACTGAAATCAAGACACACTATGTTACAGATGGAAGATTTCAAGTGCTCAACATCTGGAAAGTGTCTAGTTCTGCCGAAACCAGAACATCTGATAGAGTCTTGATTTGCCTTGTAGATTATATTTTGCTTAAAATGGAGGAATCATGGGTAGGAGCTGTTGTACTTGATTTCTATCAATAAGAGACAGGAAAATTCATGGATGATGGGAGCATCATGAGAACTTGAGAGAGAAACAAGGAAACTAAAACATGTCACCCAGAGACTAGATGGTGAAAAAAAGGTAAAACTGGGCATAATCAGAGAAGACCCTTAGATTTGAAGAACATGGATTAAATACAAACATTAAAATACATGGACATTTCCATGAACATTTCTTATTAATTAATTAATTAATTTATTTATTTATTTCCATGAACATTTCTTAAAAGCACTTCAGCTCAGAACTTAATATGCTATGTTCTTACAGAAGAATATATACCCTTCAGAAGAAAAGTAAAGGGTAAGAATAAGCATAGAAAATTCTTTCTTAGAGCTAGAGTCTTTAATGGCGCCAAACATGAAATACCACGGCTTGGGAAGTAAACATAATTTGTAGGCCATCCAGACAAAAGTGCACCAACATTTCTTAGGAGGTGTTTATCAGTTTTACTTTTTTGTGAGTAGCAAAATCTACGCTGTGTTAGTAAGGTGCATTCCCACTAACCCAGGTGGATGAAGGTATTTTACCGGGACTTATTAACTGGGAATGTGACCAAAGAACATTCTAAAATGGCAACTGTGTAAGTTTAACTACACAGTTATTTAGGTAAATGTCATATCAGTTCTCTCTGTGAAGCTGACCATGTTATTTAAAGTGCATGGGAGAGTGAGTAAATGTCTCTCTTCCAGGTCAGCTCTGGATTTTTCTTCTGTGTTTATTTTTCTCCTGTCCTAACCTTCTGTTCTCCTTTGTTACTACAAAGGAGAGGAACATCCTCTTCTCGATCCAAGGATCAATTGGATCCTCCGTTACGGTTGTAATATGTTCTTAATTTGTTACTTTTACACTTTCTCAGATCTTCCTTTAAAATACTCTGCTTTATCAACAGTTTCCCAAGGCTAGCTGCTTGGCACATTATGTGGGGGGTATCTCTACATAACGTTGTCAGTCTTTATTTCTCTATCTGAAGCATTTTGTCTTATGTTCTCTGTGTCCAGTGTTTCCATTACTATGGTGATGGCCCAGAATTAAATTTCCTCTTGTTTAGAAGAATCATTTTCTTAAAGAATATACTGAGAACCCATGACCCATGAAGTAGCTCTGTGACTCTTTCTGTGTAACAACACTGAGTGCTTACCTAGCTCTACCAATACATACATTTTTTGGAACAGAACATTTTTTTCATTTTTAATATTAACATATTTATATCCTTTAGAAGCATAGTTACTATTACCTATTGCTGATGATGAAGGAAAGAAATGATAACCTCTCAAACTTTACTGATGGGCTGTCAATTGAAGGAAACAATGTTT
Organism: Vulpes vulpes; assembly: GCF_048418805.1. Lineage (NCBI taxonomy): Eukaryota > Metazoa > Chordata > Mammalia > Carnivora > Canidae > Vulpes > Vulpes vulpes. The sequence continues at coordinate 9,275,533 of NC_132781.1, forward strand.
GGAAAGCCATTGTGCAACATTTGCCAAGACTATAAAAGTATTCATCTCCCTTGACCCTTTAATTTCACTTCTGGGAACTTATCCTAAGGAAATAACACTAAACAGAGAAAATCTTTATGTAAACAGTTACACATAGCACGGTCTTGGAGAGAGAAAACATGATAAGCACTCAATAATATGAGAATCGTTAAATACAAAATAAAAATATTCTTCGGCCATTATTATTGTGCTTAAGTAATTTGCATTCATACAAAATAGAATTTTATTGTAAAACTTGGGAGAAGATGATTATAAGTTACACTTGCCTCTTGAACAAACAACACAGGGGTTGAGGATGCCAACTGTCCGCACAGTTGAAAATCCATGTTGAGGGACACCTGGGTGGCTCAGTAGTTGAGCATCCGCCTTCAGTTCAGGGCATAATCCCTGGTCCAGGGATCAAGTCAGGGAGCCTGCTTCTCCCTCTGCCTGTGTCTCTGCCTCTCTCTCTCTGTCTCTCATGAATGAATAAATAAAATCTTTAAAAAAAAAAGAAAATCCATGTTGAAGTTTTGACTTCTCCACAACTTAGCTACCACTAGCCTACGGTTGACCAGAAGGAAGCCTTTTCAATAACAGAAATAGTCAATTAACATATATTTTGTATGTTATGTGTATTATATATATTATAATAAGGTAAGCTGCAGAAACAAATGTTATTACAAATAAAGAAGAGAATACATTTACAGTACTATGCATATATTTATCGAAATAAAATCCACATGTAAGTAGACCCACACAGTTCAAGTCTGTGTTGTTTAAGGGCCAGCAGTATATGTAGAATATGATTATAGATATGTAAAATGTGCACTGAAAGCAGGACGACAAAGCAGTACTCCATTAATTTATCTGGTTGCCCAAGAGTGATAGAATTAGTAGCAATCTCCTTTTCTATTTTTCAAGTTTATTGCCATGTCAACAGTGAGCATGTTCTATTTAAATGGGGACACACAAAAAGCAAATTCAATTTTTTAAACAGTTTTCCTAAGTTAAGACTTTTAAGATGAACTCTCAAAATGCTTTTTTTGTGGTGCAGGGGATGGTGGTGTGCAGGGGAGGCAAACCGACTAAAATAGTTTTGAACTGGGGTGACTGGGGAGCATTAGCTCAATGAGGCAGCTTTATAAAGACTGGGTTGACCTTCAGGACATTGGGGAGAGATGACCTTGAACACCTCAGACAACATTAAACTCCAGGTTACAGCTGACTGGAATTCTGAGGTTTTATTGGCCGTGAGCCAGTCTGCAGCCCACTCTAACCACCCTAGTATTTTATAACATTGTAAAGACTGTATTGTTTCAAACATTTCAAAATTTTACACACAACCTGGCAGTCATCCAAAGCCATTTCCAATGGGCCAAAACTATCAGCAGCCACCCACCTCCTTGGCCATGGTTGCCTGATTAATGATGTTCCACCAACAGCGTCCTCCATTAGGATCATCTAGGCTGGGAGACCCCAGGACAAATATGATCTTTGAGACTTGTAAATTGTCTATACATTTTGCAGCTGATTTTTTTTAAAAGCAGAGATGGAACATCAGAAAGCAGAGGTCTGGTGTGGTGTAGCTTGGATTGGCTGAATGCAACAGACTTTATAATTCAATAAAAAAGCAAAGGATGCTCTTTGTCACAGACACTGTTCCTACATCAGGATATTTGTTAGGGCATGTAACTTCTCTAAGCTACTCAAGTTCCCTCCTCCCCACCCCACCCCTTTTTTTCCCATGGTCCCCTTATCCTGACTTAAAGTTTATTTACTCCATGGGTTTAGAACTGAAGTTTTAAAAAAGCGAATATGATATTAAATATTCTCCATTGATGCTTTCCCTTTGAAAATAAATAATTTACACATGACTAAGTGTATTCAGGTCCTTCACATCATAACCTTACTAAGTCATGTATGATAGGCCAGTTCTAAGTACTTTATGTATGAGAGCTCACTGAATCCTTGTAACAACCCTATGAAGCAGTTACTGTTGTCACCATTTAAAGGTGAAAAAAGTGAACACGTCGTAGCAAGGTGAAAAATCTCACCCAAAGTCATTCACAAGGTTTAGCATTAGTGGAGCTAGAAAATGAGACAAACTGAGTGGCTAGAGCATCTATGATGAACCATGTTGCCACAGAAGGTTGTTTTCAATCTCACATTTTCTAACAACTATCATCAGGGCTATTCGAAGTTTTATGTAAAATATGTACCAAATATTTCTTTACTGCTTCACCAAAACAGAAGATAGAAATTGTTCATTGAGACAGAGATAGAAAGAGGAAGAGAGAGAGAGAGAGAGAGAGAGAGAAGGAGAGAGAGATTTTCCCAAACCTGTAGTTCAGAGAAAAGAGTGTCTTTAGATACTGGTACTGGTTTTTGGTTCTCTAGGGAAGCAATAGCTTTGTTTCCTTGTTTGTTCTTCTGACTTGGAAAAAAATATATAATATCTCCCTTGTTTCTCAAATTATTTTTGGTCTAACTGATACATTAACTGTCAGAAACACGTTTATCACTATCATTAATTCCATGCAACTTTGTTTCACTTCTAGGAATGTTATTTATTAGGCTGACCTTGTAAAAACGGAGAGACAGTAAGGTCAGAGAAAAGAGTTGACTCATTCCCATCCTATAATTGCGCACGGCCTTTCTGGAAAGCGGGAAATGGGAATCAGTAAGATTTTACTAATGGCCACTGAGACATTCCAGTCATTGCAGTCAATAGCTCTCATTCAATTATATAAACCTCGACTGTGCATTTTTTTAAAACCAAATTACAGTATATGATAAAACGAGAGCCGCAGGCTTCACAAAGTAGACTATCTAACACCATAAAAGGCCCCAGATGAGCCCTTTATTCCAACTTGGTTCCCTAGGTTGACAAGATTCATCAGAAAATTTATCTCTCGGTTTGGCTTTGCTTCTGTTTCCTTGACACAGAGGTATTTAAAAGGATTATTCATTTAGAACGTTCTGCGAATGATGCTCTCCATAGAGCTGGGCATCTCTGGTCTTGTTAACATGAACCTGGAGGACATTATACTAAGTGAAATTAGCCAGTCACAGACAAACACTATGATTCTGCTTATAGGAGGTCTCTAAAATAGCAAATTCCATACGAGCAATGAATAGAATGGGGGTTGCCCAGGGTTGGAGGAAGTGAGAAATGGGGAGTTGCTGTTCAAAGGACATATAATTTCAGTTACACAAGAAGAACTCTGATGTGCAACACTGTGCCTATACTTAGCAATATTGTATTGTACAGTTAAAAATGTGCTAAAGAGGCAGATCTTACATTAAATGCTCTTATCACAATAAAAAAGAAGAAAGGCAACACGTTGACTGGCCTCAACATAATGTCAAGGAGGAAAGGATCTTGTTCTGAAGGCATACATCATCTACCTTCTTTGGAAGCACAGTTTTTGCACACACAATAGAAAGAATGAGGGTTTGGGCGGCAGTGAGGTAGGGCCCTGTCCAACACTTAGCAGTGGTTTGGGGTCAGAAGAGTTAAGTGATATGCAAAAACTCACTTCCCTCATTTGTAAAATGACTAAACCAATACCTACGTTATAGATTTTTATCAGGGTTAGAAATAATACTTAAGAGTATGCAACAGGTTATCTAGAAAATAGTAGATCTTTAATAAAGGATAGTGAGTACTATTTTATGTGTGTCAATTTCCTTGATCATCAACCCCATGATGAGGAGGATGCAGTGGTATCTCAGCAGGCACCAGGTATCATAAGGGAATGCAGCACGAGTATGGCATTTTGGTATCAAAAAAGCTATTTAATAGGACAATTAGTACGAGTAGAGGTAGGAATATTATACATGATATAGTACCACTCCTGTGAAAAGATCAGGTTTCACATGGATGAAGGAAAACATAGTACAGTTTACAGAAAAAAAAATACTTGCAAGTAGTATTTCAGTCCTTTTAGGAAGTATTTCCACTTCCATGTTTTTCCAATATACTCTTATCCAAGTAAACCATGTCTCCGATGGAGTTGAAACATAGATTAAAGCTAAAACATCATTACTGAAGAGTCAAAGGTTTATACTTACTGAAATATAATATTGTCCTTAAGACACTCTGAGTGTGGAAGGGATTGATCCCAACATCCTTCAAGTGCTGATGTGGTACATGCTTCATAGCAACGGGCCAGAATTAACGTTTAAGGTCCAGACATAAGATAGTAACTCTACACCTCTATTAACAATCCCTCATATTGTTTCAGGGCTTCCATCACAAGCCAATTAGGAAACCAAGCTTCTATTTAGGTGGCTAGTGTGATTTGTAAGTTGTTTTTCCATAGTGATTGTTTTGTCAAGTTAAACCTCAGTGCTCAGAGATTTCTGTGCTGTGAGCCTGAATGCATCTTGATGTGTTTGCTTGTGCTAAATCAGGGATCACCGCTCACCAAATGAAAATCTTTTTGTTATAGATGGAGCTTGAACAAGAAACTTAGCCACTTGGTTGGATAAAGAACACTTTGAACATTTGCTTATTACAGCAGTCTCAAAACATTAGGGTAGGAGTTAAGCCCACAATTTTGTTTTAAATTAAGTGCTCCTAAAAAGCGTGAGACTAATAGCACCAACTAAAGCCAGTTATTTTTCTGGCAAGCAATATGTGAGTTTCCCCTCATTGCTAAGCCAGTAAAATTCAGCATTACTGTGGCAATTTTCCTACTGTTCCAGTTCTTGGCCTGCGTCTACACAGCACCAAAATAGCTAGATGAAAAGTGAAAACTTCAGTTGGTTGTTAGGATGCTGCCAAATATTAGAACATGGTGTATTATAAGTCATCAAGATGTTTCATTAGATTTTTCCCTCTTTACCACATATTTTGGCAGTGTAGATGCCAATTTAAACTTTATCCATAGGGGCGTTTCGTGGATTCATAATATTCAACATGGAACAAAAGAAGGAACACCAGGTATCTTTTCAAAGAAATGACTCAATCCAAATCTGTTCTTTTTCTATTTCTATTACTTTAAATGAAAATAATGTTTTGTATTGTATCTACCAAAATCGAGTATCTGAGTTTTTAAATTTTTTTTTTTTAATTTTTATTTATTTATGATAGTCACAGAAAGATAGAGAGAGAGGCAGAGACACAGGCAGAGGGAGAAGCAGGCTCCATGCACCGGGAGCCCGACGTGGGATTCGATCCCGGGTCTCCAGGATCGCGCCCTGGGCCAAAGGCAGGCGCCAAACCGCTGCGCCACCCAGGGATCCCCGAGTATCTGAGTTTTTAAATCCTATCTCACCCTTTCCCTCAGCAGCCAACCAGATGATTATGTATATATTTAAGATAGTTTTCAAAAGACAGAATATATCTATCCACAAGAACAAACAATTATTGAATATTTACTACATTTCAAGCACTGTGCTGGGTGGTTAGACATATAAAAAATGGGGTATAGTTCCTACTTTCTAGAGATAAATTCCATTGGAGAGACAATATATTTATATAAATGAAGCAGATACAGTTAGGTATTTATCCAAAGGATGCAAACATAGTGATTCAAAGGGGCACATATGTCCCAATGTTTATAGCAGCAATGTCCACAATAGCCAAAATGTAGAAAGAACCCTGGTGTCCATTGACAGATGCATGGATAAAGAGGATGTAGTACACACACACACACACACACACACACACACACAAATACACGCACACACTGGAATATTACTCAGCCATCAAATAGAATGAACTCTTGTCATTTGCAGTGACTTACATGGAGCTAGAGCATATTATGCTAAGCAAAATAAATCAGAGAAAGACAGTATCATTTGATTTCACTTGTATGTGGAATTTAAGAAACAAAACAGATGAACATAGGGGAAGGGAAGGAAAAATAAGATAGAAACAGGGAGAGAGGTAAACCATAAGAGACTCTTGGGATGCCTGGGTCGCTCAGTGGTTGAGCATCTGCCTTCAGCCCAGGGTGTGATCCTGGGGTCCCAGGATCAAGTCCCACATCGGGTTCCCTGCATGGAGCCTGCTTCTCCCTCTGCCTGTGTCTCTGCCTCTTCCTCTCTGTGTCTCTCATGAATAAATAAATAAAATATTCTAAAAAAACATAAGAGACTCTTAACTCTAGAAAACAAACTAAGGAACTAAGGGTGCTGGAGGGGAAGGGGCGTGGGGGGCGGGGTAACTGGGTGATGGGCATTAAGGAGGGCACTTGATGTATTGAGCACTGAGTGTTGTATGCAACTGATGAATCACTAAATTCGACCTCTGAAACTAATAGCACAGTATAGATTAATTGAATTTAAATAATTTTTAAATGCAGGAAAAAATAAAAAAAAATATAATATTTGATAAAATAGTAAACAAGAATTGCTACTGAGTATAGTAGAGAGGACATCACAGGGTGTCGCAGAGATTGCTAGAGCTTTGCTAAGGATGGAAGATTTGTTGGGTATCATAGAAAACTGGGGACTTTGGCGAGTAAAGAAGAGAACAGGGGACCTTCCAGCCAAGGGGAAAAGTAAGGTGTCAAGGTAGGAGTGACCACTTTATCCATGTTTGCTTTGAACATTCTCAGTTTTAGAGCTGAAAGTTCTATGTTTCAGAAAACTCTTCATTCATGGGCAAAGTAGGATAGCGAGTCACCCTAGTAGGCAGGGATGAACATGACAAGGCCAGGAAACAATGGGCGCGTTTAACTGGAGGATTCATTTAAGATGGAAATGGAAGAAGAAACTGGAGAGACGTGGTTTGCACCATATGTCAAGGACTTGTGTCACCTATTGGGGCATTTGAAATGTAGTCCATGTTCAGTAAGGGAAATTATGAATATTTTTTAAGTTCTCTGCAGTCCTCAAAGAATCATTTTTGAGAGATCAGTCATAGTATGTAGATGCATTAAATCAATTCACTTATTAACGTATTTATCGAGCACCTACTGTGTGCTATGTGTTGTTCTAGACATCGGGGGTGCCGCAGTCAGAAAAACAGAAGTTTTTGTTCTCGCAGTGCTTACATTTTGGTGGTGAGAAAAAAAACAAACAAGTAATTATATAATGATACATCAGTGTTCTTGATAAACAAAATGGGATAAATGGACAGGGAGTGATGGGGAACAGGGTTCTATTTTAGGTAGGGTACTAAGAAATGATCTCTTTGGTAAGATTGCATTTGAGCAGGGGCCTAAATGAAATGAAGGAACAAGTCATATGGATAATCAGAAGAAAAGCATCCCGGATAGAATGAAAGTACATGCAAAGGTCCTGAGGCAAAAAACATGCTAATGTGTTTGAAGAGCACAGAGGAGGACCCTGTGCCAGTAGCAGAACAAGCAGAGCTAAGAGCTGTAGGAGCTTAGGGCACTGGGAACCCTCTTGCAGGTGGCCAGCTCTTGCAGGACCTACGGGCTTTGAGGCCTTAATTGCTTTTCAGTGAGCCTGGGGCACAGAAAACAGATTGGAGACCGACTCAATATGACAGGCATGACTGAGGAGAACTGGAAAATAGGGCAGGATGGATCATACCTAAGAACGCCAGTACTATATTTTTTCAAGAAGGAATTATTTTATAAACAATGAAATAACACTGTGTTTCCAGTGAGAACAGATATTACCCACCTTTGTGCCTCATCCTAAGCTACCATTAAAAGCCATTTATTATTTTTTAAAAAATATTTCAGAAGAAAAGTCTCTCTGTTGGGCACATTTTGTGTATTTGATTTTGTCTGGGAAGATTTTTAATTAGAACATTAAATTGAGAGGGAAAAAAAAGAGGAAACTTCTGTCCCGTGTCGCGTGGGTATGTTAAAATCTAAAGGCTGTATAACAGTTATGACTCATTTCATAGTGTGAGTTCTAGTTCACTTAAACACACACACACACACACACACAAAATGTCATATTGCTTGATCCTCCCAAGTATATTATTGTGTATGCCAATAATTCTGCTTGATTGGTGCTTTTCAATATTATTCTTTTCTCCCTCATTTTTGGAACAAGATTTTTTTTCAGATTTTATTTATTTGTGTGTGTCTGTGTGTGTGTGAGACAGAGAGAGAACAGGGGCGGAGGGGAGGGGGAGAAGCAGGCTCCCCACTGAGCAGGGAGCCCAACACAGGGCTCCATCCCAGAGCCCCAAGATCATAACCTAAGCTGAAAGCAGACCGCTAACCTACTGAACCCCACAGGAGCCCCAGGAACAATTTATCTTATTCAGTTGCAGAATCACACATTAATACCATTTTAGGATTGCAAGTTTAAATATCCATAATGTATTTCAAGAATGTGAAATACAGGGTTCTCATAACAGCATTCTTTTCCCATCTTTTAAAAAAAATTATTGATTTATTTTAGAGAGAAAAAGAGAGAGAGAGCATACAAGCAGGGGGAGAAGCAAAGGGAAAGGGAGAAGCAGACTCCCTGCTGAGCAGGGAGCCCACTGCGGGGCTCAGTACCAGGACCCTGATCTCATGATCTGAGCCAAAATCAAGTGTCAGTTGTTTAACCAACTGAACCACCCAGGTGCGCCCCCCAATACTTTTTATGCCTTAAAATAAACTGTCCATCTAGAATACTAGCCAACAGTCTAAGAATTCTATGTAATCACTGTGGACAAGGTAATGTTAGAAAGATCTCGCCCTTCGTATTTTCTGATTTGCTTTTTGTTTGTATGCTTTTAATTACATTTTTATTTTGCAATAATTATAGATTCATGCACAGTTGTAAGAAACAATAAAGGGAGAGCCTTTCCCCAGTTTTCCACAAAGGTAACAACTTGTATACTATAGAGCAATAGCTCAATAATGAGAATATTGACCGTGATACAGTCAGAAGACAGAAAATTTCTGTAAACCCAAGGATCCCTCCTGTTGCCTTTCTATAGCCAGACCAGTTGGCTTCCCACTCCCACACCCTCCTGGATTTCCAGCGACCACTAATCTCTTCTCTATTTCTGTAATTTTATTTCAATATTATAAATGTTACAAAAATGCAGTATATACCCTTTGGCCCTTTGGGATTCTTGGCTTTGTTTTGTTGTTATTGTTGTTTTGTTTTGTTTTTTTTTTGTTTTGTTTTGTTGTTTTTCCTCCAGCATAATCCTTTGGAGATCCATCCAAATTGTTGCATGTATCCGCAGCTTGCTCCTTTCTACTGTTTGAGTGGCAATCCATGCTACAAAGGCCTACATTTGTTTAACCATTCATCTGTAGAAGGACCTCTGGGCCATTTCCCATTTGGGGCTATTATAAATAGAGCTATTGTAAAATTCACATACATGTATTTGTGTAAGTTGAGTTTTCATTTATCTAGGATAAATGCCCAGGAATACAATTATTGGGTCTCTGGGTCGTTACAAGTTTAGTTCTGTAAGACCCTGATGTACTGTCTTCCAGAGTGGCTGTCCCATTCTGTATTCTTGAGGACTGAGGGTTCCTGTTGCTCCACATCCTCACCAGCAGTAATTTTACTATTACTGTTATGGTCGTTTTAATAGGTGCATAGTGGCATTTCGTTATTGCTTTGATTTGCAAACCCCTAATGATATGAAGTTTAATGTCTTAATCTACTCACTTTCCATCTGTATGTCTTTTGGTGAGCTGCCTCTTCCTCTTCCGGAATATTGATGAATGTTAAGATCTTTTTCTGTAGTTCCGCAGGTTTCTGAAACTCTATCCTATTTTCTTTTTCACTTTGTTTTTCAGGCTGGGTCATTATTATTGTTCCATCTTCCAGTTTTCTAATTCTTGCCTTGGCCCCCTCCATGCTGCTCTTGAGCCAATCAACTGAGTTTTAAAATTTTGATTATTAAATTTTCATTTGGCTCTTCATTATATGCTCTATCTTTTGGCTGAGACTTTCATTTTTTCCATTTATTTTTAAATTTTATTGCTCATGGAAACATTTTATTTATTATTATTATTATGATGATGATGATAATGATAGCTGCTTTAAAATTTTGTTAGATAATTCTAGCATGTCAGTATTATCTGTTGTCCCTTTTTTCATCAGTTTGAAATCCTCCTGATTCTTCCTGTCATGAATGATTTTTTTAAATTGAAATTTGGGGTACAATGTTATGAAAATCTGGATCTTATTTATATCTTCGGTTCAGATGACTTTTTTTGACACTGCTTTAGCAGGGGAAGTAAGGGTCATGTTACCTCATTACTACCAGGTGAGGATAGAGGTCTAGGCTTCCTTATCAGCCTTTGCTTCTGGGGCTGGAGATAAGGTGACAGTATTTTCTGGAGCTTTTGACCAGAGAAGAGTAGTTATTGCCTAAAAGTGTTCTTTCTTGCTAGGCCATGCTTTTCCTGGCCCTTTGGAGAGAGAGACTTTAATTGAGGTTTCTTGTGCCTGTATTCGCTGGTGTTGATAGATTGCTGGGTTCTTCAACTCCAAGTCTGGGATATGTGAGGCATAACCCCACCCAACCCCACAAAAATTCAATTTTTTGATGTTTCTTGGGTCCAAAGGCCCATAGTCCATTATAACCTTTTCTGTCTACATTTCAGAGTCCTCTTATGTTTGTCTTATATATAATACATAAGGGTTTTCAGTTGTACTTAGCAGAAAGAATAGGGAAAAGTATATCTATGTCATTTCTGAAATGGAAATCTCTTTCATCCCTTCTGATCCAATGATAAAGGAGCAAAAATACTGAATCATGGTAATAAACAGATACAGCCTCATCTGAGATCAAAACAATCATCTCTAGCTCCACAGTTTCAAATGGTGCTTTGTAAAACTCTAGTTCTGGCATTTAAGCCCCTTTTATGTCCCTCACATACACGTATCTGATGGACCTCTTTACCTGGATAATCCATCACCACCTAAGAGTGACTGCATTAAAATATAATATAATGATTAAAAGTGCACTTGTTTCTCTCCCATCTTCAAATTTCATCAATTTCTTTTCCCGGTGTTAGAGTTTATATTCTCAGAGCCATCCTCCTACTACACCCCCAGGTTTGGAGCCTCAGCACCGCTGTCTGTGATGCCTCACCCTCATCGCTCCAGTCCATGCTGTCACCAAGAATGTTGTTCCTCCTTTACATTCTTCCTCACACTCATGTGTCGCTTTCCATGTCTAATGCCATCACATGAGCCAAGATCTTTGACTTAACTATTGAAATATTTTCTTCCACGTTCGCTCTGTTGCCATCAGAGTCCTGCTCTGATACATTCTATAGCATATAACATCTTTCCTGAGCCAAATGATCATTCAGTTTTTAGCTTATCAATTCCCCACTCCTGTGGCTTGGCTTACGCAGTGTACACCCTATCCTTCTTATCTCCAGATATTCAAGGGTTATGCTATTATGGAGAACAGACCAAGAAAACTCTTCTGAAAAGTCCCTCCTGATCCTACCAGCCATAGGCAACCACTCTACCTACCTCAGACCACACGTCCATTTTGTTAGTAACTTTCTATCGCTTTGTATTATATGTGGCATCTCCTTGAGAACAAAAACTCATCTTATTTATCTTCATTTTCTTCCTAAAGTTTCACCTCAAACATCATATGTAGTAGCTATTAAAGTTGTTGAGCAAATGAATAAAGAAAAGGAAAAATAATTCACAAAGCTTGTCTTGATATTTTCTTCTTGTCTGAATTTCCTGTCACTTTGTCCCTTTGGTCTCCTCAAAGTGACAATATTCAATCTCAATGACTCACAAATATATTAAACTTCACGAGAGGATGTTGCCAAGTGAATAAAGGGCCCTTGAGTTTAAATATGTTCTAATAGGGAAGACGAAGCCAATAGATAAAAATGTCTCTTCTGTCACAGGTGAGAAGGGGCAACTCTGTTTCTGTTTGTGAAAGGTATAAGTGAAGTGCAGTGCCTAAGATGATACAGTTGATGACAAAGAACATCATCATCTAACTCAGTGGCTTCCAAGTTGTCTCTAGGTAACCACAATACAGCCACATTAATATATCAATCCAAATATGTAATTTTAGAAGAGCACATAACCTCTAAAGAGAGTTGCAGACAAGGTTTTTGCTCAATAGTGACTCATCTTAGTAGCTGACTTTTTTTCCTGGATTCAACCAAGGAACTCTGAGTAAGTTGGCTTTGCCACGTCCCAAAGAGACCCAGGGTAACTCTCACTCAGCCTTTGCTGTGAACAGAGACTATCAGGTCACCTAAGAAACAGCAATTTGTGGGCTTCTGCTTTATGCAATGATGACCTTGGCTTGCATAACCCAAATAGAATGTGCCCCAACTCATGAAGTCAAGGCAATGTGGTAAACAGAGCCTGTGCCAACAGGACATCATTTCAACATCCTCTGGCATATAAAACATGTTTGGGCAGGGGCACACACATCATAAGCTGTATTTTGGTATGGACAATCTGGGAACTCAGTGGTGACTATGTCATAGATCCATTAGCTTCATAGAGACAGCCTCTGATGTTACGTTAAGTCAGCTGCTTGTTAAACCTCTGAAAAGTCACTAAAAATGGGTGTCTTTGAAATACAAACAATGGTTAAAACGATATGGAAAACAGAAGAGATGGCCAGCTATTGGATGAGGAGTTAAGTAACGCACTTTTTAATGAAGCTATTATGGTAATGATGGTTGGTTTCCAATACAGAATATTGTTTTGTACCAATTGACATCAATTGGGTACAGCCAAAGTATCTTGGAGTTTTAAGAGTAAAGGTGAGTTTTTTTCTCTTAAACATCGCCACTGAATTTATTTCTATTGAACACTTCCCAGTGCAGCCTCTAATAATAAACTGGATGGACATAACCTGAAATGTGGTCCTTGTATAAAGCCCTAACGCTTTATTAAAATGAGCATCTAGCCTACTATTTTATAAAATTGTTTGCGACTCTAATAATCCAATCGCTACATGTTGTTGAAAACCTTTTAGTTAATATTGAATGCTCTAAGACCATGTTGCAAGGAATGATCTTTGAGGCATTTGGACATAGTAAGTTACAAGGCACAGTAAAAAGAAACAAAACAAAACCAAAAACTCAGTAAATGGCTTGTTTACGTGGACTTGCTTTGACATCATACTAAGATCCCAGGAAAACCAGGTGCTTACAAGTTGCCAACTTTCTTAGTTCACAAAATTTAGTTTACCTGGGTCTTTCCAATACTTGAATAGATTATATGTAAGCACTAGCTACCTACTCAGAATATTTTGCTGAAGAGTGCTATATTTAGGGGAAAGTTACAGCTCAAAAATCAACCAATAAAATGTCACACACTTTAAATATCATTGTTGTTTTGTAAAAGATTGAGGGATGTAAAATTCAGAGCAGGTAAACACAGAGTAATAGCTTTACAGAATCAGAGATCATTTTTTCTCCCTATCCTGGCAAGAGACATCTCTACCCAGTCATCACTGTGGTTTGCACATTCTCCTGCACCTAATAGCTATTTTTGACAAAAAAAAAAAAAAAAAAAAAAAAAAGAAAGAAAGAAAGAAACCCACCATAAATAAAATGAAGATTAAAAGTGGACTGTGGACTCTAAGCTGTTCGTATAGTTACATGCAGGAAATATGAACTTGGAAACACAGACTTTGTGCCTTGGTTCTTATTCTACTTTTGATTCTCAGCTTTCTGTCTTTGGGGCAGGTTTTTAAAGATGATATTACATCTCTAGGGCCTAATTCATACAAACATTAGCTTATGATGGATAAAACAAATGTGAGATCTTGTAATAAATAAATAGCACCATTTCATATGAACCAGAACACTAAGAGACCTGAATATAAAATCCAATATGCTCAGAAATATGGGGACCGTAACTGTGGTAAGAAAAGATGTGCCACAGCGAGTTCAGAAATGTGATTTAGCAAATGATCCAGACCAAAAAGCATTTTAAAAAGAGAGCTCTACTCTCTGAATCAATTTTTAATAGGTGATTTGCATTTCTAAGGAGCTCATATGAATTTCTGGGGTCAATACCCTGGACCATGCACAGTAAATCTCCTGATTTGAGTGAGAATGTTTTGCCATATTTGATGAATAAATATATTCACATTTTTATATGCAGAGGTGATCATTGGTGTCTCTATACTATTTCAGTCTTTACTGGTATTCCATGTCAGAATAAGTAGAAATGTTGAGATTATGACACATTGGAATTTTGAAACACTATCACTAATATTTACTAAATGAAATTAAAACCTCATTTATCCATAGTTCCATCAGAGAACAAACTGAAAATTATAAACTTTCTGAATAGCTGAAGTGTATCACCTGGTGAATTTTATGTTGAATTTGAAACATTTTGCATTGAAACCTTAAAATGTATTAAATCCTTCTCTACCTTCTTAAGGAGTATGCCCTGGACTATGTATATGAGCCTTCATGAAGTTAAACATCTCTATGATATTCAGGCCCTTGAGAAAAGGAAGAACATCGAATTATGTGGTGTCAGGATACAGCATGTTGGTTTTATGTGGACTTTGTCTTGTTACTTTATCCACTGAAAACAATTACATTGCATTTAACTGATGTTAATACCTTAAACAAAAATTCTGTGTTGCTTATAGGGTTTATCTAACTGGTTTATTGTGAGGGTAAAATAAAAATACACATGCATTGAACTTCGTATGTGCTCAATAAATATTAGTTAATGTAAGTGGATAATTTTTATAGATAGAGTTCTCTGAGAGGCGTCCTCCAAGATGGAGCCTGGGGTGCAGCACATCTTTATGAAATGCCCTTGAGGTCAACACCTGTGGATGGCAGGGGAAGACAGCAAGGGTGGGCAGATGGAAAAGTCCAGTGACAACCCAGTCTGGGTTCGCAACTGAGACAACCTCTAAAGGGTCAGAGTGTTAGGGCTAGGACCAGGATGACATGGGTAAAGCAGTCTCCTCAGTGCAAAATTTAAGGGGGCATCCAAAACTCAGTGATCAAGATAACTAATACCTTAAGGCAATATTTTTTAAAGTCAAATTTCATGCATGCGTGCATGCAAAAAAAAAAAAAAAATCCACCGTGAACAAAATATCAAAATTTAAATAAAGCCCAGCTGTTTGTTTGATGGCCCTGTGATGGAAATCATTTCCAATCAGACAGTGGTCCTCAGGCCTTCACAGGTATGGAGTCTTCACTGGGCAGGTTGATGACAGTTGACAAATGGGATACAAATTGCAAATAGATTGGGCAGAGTCAGGTTCTATTTATAGTCATGTTTTGTTTTTGTTTTCATTTTTGTCTTTTTTTTTTGATGGAATAGCTTCTGTTAAATTTTCCACTTGGTTCAAAATATGGAGGGATATTTTGATACAAGTATATGGGGGCATGCGCTTTGCCTTTTGCTTCGGGATCCTGTATGGCTGAGTATCCAAGGCTATCTGCCAGAGAATTCCCAGATTCTGGGGCAACAAGTTCATTGAAATGGGATCCAGGAAGCCTGTCAAAGTGTCTTCTGCTTTCTCTATTGCTGAACGATCAAAAATATCACCCAACAATGAAGTTTTGATTTATAGTAAATGATGAATATACTCAGCTCCAGATTTTAAGTTTCACCTCAGGTAAAAAGAATGACCAAACTCATTTGTCACTCATCAGTATCACTTGCTGATATTTAATATATTAGATATGGCTGGACATTAGCTTTAGGTTACAAATGAGTGATTTGGCTTCTATCTTCTTTTTTTATTAAACGAACAAACAACTGCATACTAACCACTTACAGTTTTCCCAGAATTCTAATTTCCTCCTCTGTAAAAATGAGGAAAAGCTAAAGTAGGTAACTTTTTCACCTCTCAGCCAACTTTCAATTTTAAATACTTGATGGTTTACCCTTGTGAAGATGATCAGAGGTCGTCCCTGAAGAACAGAAATTTTAGTTTGTGCTGTGAATGTAACAGAGATTTCTTGAAACCGCACTCCGTAGAGTTGATTGCTACTATCCCCAAAAGGCTCCGGCCCATCAGGTGTTGTGAGTGATTGCTGTTTCCCATAATGCCCTCCCCGTGTGGTCATCAGGGTATCAGCTCTTATTAATTGGTAGTATAATTATGTTTCATCCTAATGATCTTCACAGCCAGTCTACCCTATTTTCTTAGGGTACTACTCAAGATCAGCTCATCAGCTTGATAGAACTGCCTCCCTGGTGTTAACTAAAGAGGTAAGAGACTGGGATGAGGGTATGGTATCCTCCCAAATCCAGAGCAGAGTGACTGGTTAGATCTTCTGAGAAGGTGGTAAACAAAACCTGTGAGTATTTTGTTAATGTTTCATTTTGTGTGCGTATTTTCCCCAGAAGGATTCCTTGTCAAGGCACATCTATCATCATACACTTAGAGAAAAGCTGGTGTAATGTGAAAGTAAAAAACATTTGAGGGAAGAACTCAGTGGCTCCATAAGTATGCATAGAGTTCATCGTGTAGGATCATCTTTGCTCCCTACTTTTGGGATTTGCCTAGGATCGAGATGGCCAGAGAATCAGGTGCTGATTTTGTGAAGCATATAGGATTCAGACATTGATTTTATTACATAAAAGAAGTGAAAGCCAAGTGAGTAACAACTGATGATTAAGGACTCTTGTATTACTCTGTTTTCTGTGCTTCACAGAACTGAATGATTATCTACCAGCAAGAACTGTGGTTTTTAATTGCATTGTCTCAAAATGTCAATATGTAACCATGAGTATGTTGATTCCCTCTGTTCCAATTCCCTAATCTAAAGAGGAAAAATGGTTCATTTCATAAGTGGTTTTCAGGAGGAAGTAAATTCTCAAAGTGCAAAGAGTGATTGATTAACAGTGTTGAGTTTGTTTGTGGGAGAACTTGTCTGACTTGTTATCCTGGCTGTCTGAGTAGAATGCTTTGCAAAAAAAGAAAGACAAGAAACACACAGACACACACACACACACACAGACACACACACACACACACACACACACACGAACCATGCAGAAATGTCAACCCAACAAATCACATTGGGAGCCCACTCTTGAGACTTGATAGCCACAGCATATTCTATAATGTGACTGGTCAGGGCTTGATGTACAGAATGTGCTTGTAATCTTCGACAATTTCATCTTTTCTTTAAATACTCATGTCACATTTGTGCTGCACCAGTGCTTCTGAGACCCTTTAGAAGAGGCAAGAAAGTAAGTCTAACAGATAAAAAAATCTTTCTGTTTTATAAAATTCATTTGCTGTGGAGAATCTTACCAAATTAAATGTATATTTATCTTTATATAAGTTGAGTACTCATTTCATAAGCCAAAGGATTTGGGTCGACATATACAGATGGGATTATGCTTGAATATGGTATTTTTTTGTGTTATATGAGGGGACACTTTAAACTGTGTGGTTTTAAGAAGCTAAAGCCTATGCTAAAAATACCCTACTATATTAATAGGAACCTATTGACTATACTTAGGAATGCCCTGATGTCAAAATAGTTCGCCAGAATGCCACAGTGTGTTGCAAGAGAAAATAATAATTAGCATTCAATGAGCCACATAAGTCTTACATTTAAGTGCTATAACCAATATATATATATATATATATATATATATATATATATATATATATATTTCCAATTATATATTATGTAAATAATATATACATTATTTAACATCAGACTATCTCTTTAAAACTTATTTATTAATTTACCTGTTTGCTTGTTTATTGGGAGCATAAAATCAGAATCTGAATGATATTCATTATTTGCATTGGTAAGTTATACAGTAGAAATTATTAAGTAAGTGAGCAGTAGGATTTTTATATATATGTAATTTAATTTATCCAAAGGGGTATCAATAAAAATTAATAAAAGATCATATAGCTCAATTTATCCAAAATGACATGACGATTAATTCAGATTAATATCACATTAAGTGAAAATAGGCAAATATACTCAATTAATGCAGGATGATCTCTAATCATTCTGTTTCTTCTTATTCTCTGGAGTTCTCTATTATTTGAAGTAAATTTTAGTATTTTGAAAGCATCATTAAAAACTTGTTCTTGGGACCCTTGGGTGGCTCAGCAGTTGAGCACCTGCCTTCAGCCCAGGGAGTGATCCTGGAGTCCCGGGATCCAGTCCCACATCAGGCTCCCTGCATGAAGCCTGCTTCTCCCTCTGCCTGTGTCTCTGCCTCTATCGGTCTCTCTCTCTCTCTCTGTCTCTGTCTCTCTCTCTCTCTCTGTGTCTCATGAATAAATAAATAAAATCTTAAAAAAAAAAACTTGTTCTTATACTTCTAATTTATACTTAATTTTGAATAAATCTAGCCCCCCCCCAAAAAAATACAATAAATCTATTGAACAGGATCATTTTGCTTGCTTGCTTCTTTATTATTTGAACAATGATACCAATACAGCCTTGTACTTAGAATAAATCCCATCTGATTCCATCAACATGCCAGATATGTGTAGAGTCCTGAGTGCATGGTTTTGAGGTCCATCAAAAAGATGGAAACCTTGTCTGAACATACCTGTCTTTTCCTGATGGGGTTTTGGCTGAATCTTATCCAGTCTGGGTGATCTGAGGAAAGTTTTACAACAGAACTGATTACACTGGTGTGGGAGGTTTCGGGAAAACTTCAAGGAACAGGGCAATTCTTTGGGGCTAGATGGAGCAAGAGTAAGGAGCCATCCCTGGAACCAAGAATGAAGAATGTTCCAGAAAGATTCTTGGGATAAGAGCAGTAACTACCCCAAGCATCCTCAGCAAGGAGGGAACCAGGGCGAGAAATATTTTAACCTCATTTTCTTCCTCTCTTCCAGTCTCTCTCCAGAGCCTCCCAATGGTTGAACCCAAATGGAAGTCAGAGGGCAAAGGGATTGTGGTTGTAATATTTATGGGTCTGCCTCTCAAGACACTCAAGACACTCAGCAGGGTGGACCCAGATGGAGAATGTATCTGGAAGGGCAAACTTAATCCAGCACACCAGAAGATACTTCTCTAGAGTAGCCTATTAAATGAAGTAAATTTTAGTCATTGTGAAATATCGTTCAAATCTTGTTCATATGCATTCAATTAATATATAGTTTTGAATCATCCCCTCCACACACACACCAAAAACAATAACAACAACAACATTGTAGTGTGCTAGTTTCATCCAGAGATGGGCTAAAACTCTTAAGGGAATAGAGAATTTAATCCTTATAAGTCCAATTTTCATTGAATCACTTAGTATGGCTACAAATGTTGGCAACAACATACACAGGAGAAAAATACTCCAGTGGAAGCTTAGTAGCACTTCGAATGTCTTAAAATTGTTTTCAATAAATATCATTAATATGAAATTTGATTCTATCAACTAAGGAACACATCCTTTTTATTAAGTATTCCTGCATGACGGAGAACAGGCTCTGCACTGAAGCTTAGCGAAAGTCTTGCATCTACCTTCTCTTACCCAGATGTCCTTAAGTCACTTACCCTCTCAGACCTAAGTTCCTTTTCCTGAAAGAATTATCACAGACGTTGCCTTCATTTCTTCAGGGACTTTGGAGGGAGCAGATGACACAGAACATAAGACAGCAAATTATACGCTCTATAGTCTATAAAATTTCATCAGAGTTGGTAGATCAGTTATTTTTACTTGAAAAGTACAAAGAAAAAAAAGTACAAAGAAAAAAATATCTTTCTTCAAACCCTGAAAGGAAGGATTGCCCTCCTCAGTCTTTTTATTTTGGCTTTTTTTTCCCCCCATAGTGAAAGACCAATATAGAAGTTAAAAATAAGTGAGGTGAAGACAGACCTCCTGCTGTTACACATTTTCCAAAGTCTCAATTGTAAAATATGATAATAAGTTATTAATCAATCTTTGTTTATTTTAATGGGGTAACTATTCTCTGTGGAATTTGTTCAGACCGTATAGGGAAAACCCTTCAGAGTCTCCCATATGAAGGTTGCACATTCAAATAATAGCCAGCGTTTGTGGAGTTTCCTTCTTGGCCAGCTAAAAATTCCCCCTGGCTTGGGAGAGCATGAAGTCTTTAGTGAGGATGTCAACAGTGATTTATTATAAGCTGAGTTAATTCTCCCTCAATTTAAAGGCCTTGCATGCGACATAATCACTTTCTTTCCCCCCCACAGAGGGAGCTGCTTATTCCATGATTCTCAAGACAGCTTCATCCAGACACTGGCCATGGTGAGATTTCAACTGTTTTCTTTGGAAATTTTTGTTGTGGGGGTTGGGGCATGGAGTATAATTAGTCAAGTATGGTTCTCACCCAAGAAAGCTTCAATGTGAAAAAAACAAGATGTGTGTGTGTGTGTGTGTGTGTGTGTGTGTGTGTGTGTGTTCTGCAAATGTATTAATGTAACTGTGTGTGTGTCTTTATGAAGCTTAGGAGAGCTTCTTGGCAGCAGAGCAAGGAGAAGTCATAAACCCAGCCTTGGGTAATGTACTAGTTAGACTTTTACTGTATTGGGTTGGTTGTGCTTTTGTTCTTTCTTGGCTCATTAACTGGATAGAGGTAACGGAAATCTAGAGAAGGTTCAGAGATGAGCCCAGAGAACTTCAAAGTCACAAAATAAGACCTAATAGCAATATTTAGGTAGTAGAAAACATGGAGAGGTGTGAGGTACTTGGAGACTGTGACAATATCTTTAATCACATGAAGTTCTTAGATGCCAGTAACTTAGTCTTCTCCAGTGTTTCTGGAGACACTAAGTAAAATTGAAGAGTTTTAAATCATAGCTGTCGTGGCCTAGTTGTTGGCAGTGGGGTAATGAGTTTCATCAACTGCCATTGACAAGATTGTGATCCTTACACTCTGAAAGCTCTGGAATACTAAAATCTGTAATAAGGCAAAATTGGCGATTCTCCATCTCCTCTGATTTTATGCCTATAGATTTTCTACTCATGTTTTGTAGTCACCAGAACTTTCCTGCTTATGGCAAAGTTGCTTTTGTTACATATAGTGGAAAACTCCTCATTATAGCTTAGATTAAAAAGGAAATGTAGTGGAAAGACCCAAAGACAGGAAGTGTCAGAACGGGAAGAGGCCTTGCACAGAGTAGATGTTCCCTCTCTGTGTCCAGATGCTGTGTGTGCAGGATTTCCTCTCTGTAGGCCCTCCAGATCCATTCTCTACCCTTTTTCACTCAGCACCCTGCTCCTGCAGGCTGACCTGTATGGATGTTATCACATGATTTTCTTGCCCTCTGGGTTCTGGTTGGCGTCATCCAAGTGGGGAATCTTGGTAGAAGATTAGAGATGAGGAGAGTGAAATTGAAATATTCAGTACCCTCCAGGAGATTCACCTCAACTGGTTATATCTACCACTCAAAGGACTAATCTTCCTGGAATGAGCAGATTCAGTATGAGGAGCTACTAGAATCACTCATTTCCAGTTCTAGTAACTTCTTTAGGCCTAAGGTTATTGTCAAATCTTGTTAGTCAAATCTCCACAAATTACCTATATTTGAATGCAGCATCTATTTCTTCCCCAGACCCTGACTAATATAATCTCTTCATCTCTCTTTCTGTGTCTCCTTAAATCTTCTCTGCCTTTGTGCCCACTTCTCATTATTTCCCTCCTCCCATATGGGAAAGAGTACCATCCCAACCCCTTTATATCTTTTCAGTTCATGTTCCAACAGAACTCAACTCACACAGCAGTAACTAGTGGTTTTCAGTATATCCCATTCTCTTTTCTAAATTGTTTAATCATATTTTCACATTTAATCCCAACAACAGTCCACAGGTTCTAATATCATACAATTTTACAGATGAGGACATTGAGGCACAGACAAATTGAATAACCTAACAGGTCACATAACTCAACATAGAAGCTGAATTCTAACCTAGGCAGACACATTTCAAAATACATGTTTTCAAATACATTTTTGGGAGTTTGGTGCTTGGTCTGGACCACCTTGGGTTTCATGACCAATACTGATTCACTACAATGAGGTGGAGGTGAGAGGACAAGATACCATGATGTACTTTCTACTGAGTTGGACCTTCAAGAGAAAACTCTCTGAATAGCTACTAGGTAGGGCAGTAAAATGGACTAAAACATTGACTGTATCTCACCAGCCTGGCCATAGATAATTACATTTTTTTAAAATAATGCTTTGAAAAAGTTACCAGAGAAGTTTACAGAATACTGCAACTATTTTAAGTCTTTTTGCTGGTTGTATGTAATTGTCCTTGCATTCCCCAACTCCTCCAGACTTGACTTAGAGCAGACTCCAAGAAGAATCAACCTTATTTAGAATGGAAAAAAAAAGAATAAAATACTATCTGCCTTCTCCTTACAGTAGAGATTTGATGAGTGCCTCCAAACAGCATACTATATTCCCCCCAATGACATTAGGCCTGAGCATCTTTACCAGATTCTTCATGAGATACATGCTGGCTATGGGCACAACTGTTCTACCACTGATAACTGATGCTTTCTGTTACATGGAACAGAAAAACAAGAACAGCATTAAAGCTTTGCAGCATTTCACCATTCTATTGCCAGCTTATACTTTTTTATACCCAGATTTTCTATATAGGTCAAGGTATTAGATGGTTTTGATCCATGTTTTAAAAATCTCATTCAGAGTCATTATTATAATTCCTCTGTGGGAAACAGAACACAATAAATGAACTCTGACCACTCCCCACGCCAAAAAAATGTATAATCTGAAATAACGTACCAGAGAGTATGTCCTAAGATTGTTTTTAAATTTATACCTTTGTAGTTGTATCTAGCTTTAAGATTAAGTGAATTCATGATTCTACTGCTGCAGAAAGGGAAAAGGAAATCATACTCTCCCAGAAAGATGACATCATTTTACACTTTATTCCAAAAGCTGCTTTAGGGAGCAATGAAAACTAAAAATCCTGATAAGGAAGACAAACTCAAAACCTGACTTTTTCAAACAAAACACGTTGCATAAAAAATAAATGAATCTTTTTTTCCTCTTTGGTTACCATGTTTGTATGTAATCAACGATACTGCCTTTATATTTCTCTCCTGAGGAGCTAGCTCCATGAGTTTTAGAGAATGTGTTGTATTTATCATTATATTTTCAGCACCTAGTCTGGTGCCTCACACATAGTAGATGACCAATACTTTTTGTTGAATGAATAAATGAAGTGTAAATGCCAATACAAATATAATACTAATTCCCATATGTGCATATCTTTAACCATTTCCTTCCTCGGTGATGATGTAATATACTAGGAAAGTTAAATATAAGAATGTGAAGATAGTTCAATTTTCCCATGTTGAATAACATCTGGGCAGAAAAGGACAAATATTATATGGTCTCATTCATTTGGGGAATATAAAAAATAGTGAAAGGGAATAAAGGGAAAGGAGAGAAAATGAGTGAAAATATCAGTGAGGGTGACAAAACATGACAGACACCTAACTCTGGGAAATGAACAAGGGGTAGTGGAAAGGGAAGTGGGTGGGGGGTTGGGGTGACTGGGTGATGGGCAAAGAGGGGGGCACTTGGCGGGATGAGCACTGGGTGTTATGCTATATGTTAGCAAATTGAACTCCAATAAAAAAATTTTTAAAAAGAATAAAATCTGGGGTTCAGTACAGATTGCCATGATGTTTGGTTGGGGATTTTTGACATTGAAAATAAAAAATTCTTATT
This sequence comes from Vulpes vulpes, assembly GCF_048418805.1. Taxonomy (NCBI): domain Eukaryota; kingdom Metazoa; phylum Chordata; class Mammalia; order Carnivora; family Canidae; genus Vulpes; species Vulpes vulpes. The sequence continues at coordinate 9,299,100 of NC_132781.1, forward strand.
TAGGATCAGACCTGGAAGTCATGGGTGATGCATGATTATGGCATTAGCAACAAAGTGAAATTTTCCAAAGATGATCAAACTATGCAGACCTATTTTCTCATCTCCTAGGAAGATGCTTATAACCAACTTATAACAAGATGAAACCAACATGTTATTACAACAGTTTGTACCTCGTAAAGATGATACTATACTTTTAGCCCCCAGCAATTAATTGAAGATGGGAGGGACATGAAGGGGGACAGAAGAGAAAAAAAATCGTGTGGGGGATTACGATACATATAAAATGCAGATCTTCTGTACTACTGGAGCCTTGACTGGAGAGTGGCCCATGCCAAGTTCTTTAAGCAAGAGGGCCACATGGTAGTTGAGTGAAATTTGATGTTTTGCTTAGTTGTCTCAGACATGTTTACTTTAGTAGAGGGTTATGGAAAGGTTGAATCAATAAACACTTTCTTTTCAGTCAGCAGGCTTGCCATGGACATCAGGAATCATGCTTAAAATGAAACTGGTCTTTCTCCATGAATGGAGGCATTCCTCGTTTTTTGGCGGAGAAAATGTGATCCGATAGATGCTAAGCACTAATTAGGGATTTGACCAGATACTTTGATACTTTTCATTTTATTCTGAACAAGATCTAGAGTAATGATAAATGACAACTCAGACAGTAAGATTACATTCTAATCTTCATCATCATTTTGGATAAGAAATAATAAGTAAATCATGTAATTATTTTATGACTTCCATCCGGTACTATTTGCATTAAAATAAATCTCAATGACCTTTCCAATCTTATAGCACTAGGTCACAAAAGTATTTTAGGTCTTCCATCCTAGTGTTTTCTTAATCTTTCCATACAGGAGTCCTTTATAAAAAAGCAAAATTAATCACCCAATATAGCATTGTTTTACCTTATGTCTCTAGTAAAATCAATACAAAACAAAACAAAACACCAAATATACAAAATAGGAATTGGGAGCCTGAAAAATAGCCACGGAAAGTTTAAAAACAAGATGGAAAGAATGATTTTTTTTTTGAAACTGCAACTATCACACTATGAAGAAAAACAGCAAAAAGAAGCAGAATTTTAAGCCTTTCATATTTCTCTTTTCCCAAATTTACCCTATTGATTAGGCAGGGTGAGTAAAAAATTCATGCGTGCAACCTTAATTCCGGAAGTCATGTATAAACACATGACAAGCTTAGAATCTTCTTGTCTTCCGTTGGCATAGCTGTCTGCTGTAATACACACACATAACAAAGCCACTCATTGGGGAAGTTGAAAACAATACAATTTTATGGTGTTTGCAGTTTGTTTTCAAAGAACTTTATTTCTTATTATACCTTTGACGTCCAATCACCGTTATCAGCCCTAAGAGTTCAGTTTTCTGCAGACAAAAGCTTTTAGACATCTCCTTGGACCTAGTCCAGCTTGACTATAATAAGGTGTTTATTTTATTTCTTCTCCTGTTTTGCTTGTTGAGTGCCCACAGCATACAGGTGCACATCAAGTGTTAGAGATTTTCCCTTGTTCTTGAAACGGAAAAAAACTGACGAGGAAGTACTTAGTGAGTTGGAAAAGACCCAAAAGCAGGTGGGGAGGCTGAACCATGACACTAAGATTATCACTGCCAGTGAAATCCAACTGGGTAAATTGATCTCTTCTAGATTCTGGAGTCAGATGGAAGAGACAGTGAAGGTAGGTGAGGCCAGGTATCCAGACCCAGTAAGAGCTGGAGGCAGCTGATTCAGGATGTGTTGAGGAAGAGACCAACATGTTTCTAAAGGAAATGCTCCAGCAACCTGGACTGATATCAGCAAAATAAGTACAAAACAGTCCCATATTGCATATTTTAAACAATATGCTAAGTGCAGCAGAAGCTGCTGAGAATATATTTACAAATTTTTCTTTGCAACCAAGTGGGATTCCAGGATGATTTTATTGTTATCTTTATGTTTACTTTTACTTTTTCATTTTGATTTGTTTAGTGTTGGTGACAAGTTTGTAATGAACCGTCAGGGTTTTATCCTGGCCTTTATTTCCATCCTTCCAGCTCTGTTTTTCCCATGTCTCCTAATGAACAAAGGCTGCATTTCTTGAGAGCCTTGGAAAGTGAAGAGAAACTAACTGAGGAACTATGTAAGAAAATAATCGTGGATAGATGGAAAGATGAAGGCACAGAGTTGCTTCTGACAGCCCGATAGAGAAAAATTGGAAATGTTCTAAAGTTGAATTTCAGGATGGAGCTCAAATACATTATGGTACAGCTTAATGGAGCAACATTCTGCAGTTATCTAGAACAATGAGATGGGGGTGCCCAACTGGCTCAGTCGGTCAAGATATGACTCTTGATCTTGGAGTCACGAGTTCAAGCCCCACTTTAGGCACAGAGCTTACTTTAAAAAAGTAAATAAACACTAAATAAAAAATAAAATTCCTCACTATCAAAAAAATAAAACAATGAGGTAGAGCAATATGTATTGTTATAGGGCTCACTTGTAATACATTTTAATTTAGTGTGGGTTTGTATGTTTTTGAAAAAAATATAAACCAAAATGTTAGCAGTACCTCACTCCCTTGGTGGCAGGATTATGAATGACTGCAAATGTAGACACACATTCTCCCAATTCAAACCCTCCTATCAGATAATGAAGTCTATTTTTTGCCCCCAGACTCTGGATTGGCCATGTGAATTGTGTTGCCCACAGACCACAGGTTTACATAGTTAAATGAGGTGCTCAGGAAGGGCTTATATACTGGACTTGCCATCTTGCTTCTCCTGGGAACCCTGCTGCTGCCACCATGAGAACATGGCTGGATAGACTGGCTGGATAATGAGACACTTATGGGCCACTTACCCCTAGGCAATTCCAAGAAGGGGAGTCCCTTAACTTACCAGCAGCAGAAGAATCTCCCAGGTACCCAGCCCAAATTGCTGACCTGAGGAGATATGAACTACGTAAATGATTGTTATTTAGAGTCAAAAAGTTTTGGGATGGTTTGTTATGCAGCAAGAGCTAATAGAAACCCTGTATGCTTGTGTGTCTCTGTGTGTGCACGTGTGCATGCATGTGCATGGACACACAGGTTATGTTTCTGGAAGGATATGAACCAAAATCACTAGTAGTATTTTTCTTTTATTTTGGGAGGTAGAGTTATGGCTGAATTTTACTCTTTTCCCCTGTACTTTGATTCTTCTTTTTCTTCTTATTTCTAAAAAAATCATGTTTATCTATGTGATTAAAAACAAACAAGTGAAAAAGAAGGAAAAGCTTAAAATTAAAATGAGACAATCTTTTTTTTTTTTTTTTTTTTAAGAAAGGACTAACTTCTAGGCATGGTAGTTTGCTTTGTCTGTTTTTCCAAAGCAATTTTTTTTTATAGTCCTATTAACCCATCAGATGGACACGCCCCCCAGATATTATTGTTAAAATCATAAGAACCCTTATAATATCAAATGCTGGCAAGGATATGGAGCAACAGAAATTTTCCTTCGTTGCTGGTGGGAATGTGAAATGGTGCAGCTATGCTGGAAGACAGTCTGAAGGTTTCTTACAAAACGAAACATGCCATTATCATATCATCCTGCAAACTCTGCTCCTTGCTAACTACCCAAAGAGGTTCAAAACCTATGTCCACGCAAAAACCTGTACACAGATGTTTAAGGCAGCTTTACTCATAATTGCCAGGCTTTGAAAGCAACCAAGATGTCCTTCGGTATGTAAGTGGATAAACTGTGGTCTGTTCAGATAATGAAATATTATTTTTTGCTAAAAAGAAATGAGCCATGAAGTCATGAAAAGACACGAAGGGAACTTAAATGCAGGTTGCTAAGTGAAAAAGAAGTGAAAAGCAGTCAATCTGAAAGCCTGCATACTGTATGATTCCAACTACATGATAGTCTGGAAAAGGCAAGACTGTGGAGATGGCAAAAAGATCAGGTTTTTACCCATATTAATAGATACCTGTCACTAGACTTTTGTCCAAACCCATAGAACGTACAGGATGGGGTATGGACTTTGGGTGACAATGATGCGTCAATGTAAGCTCCTCAGTGGTAATGTGTGCCTCTCTGGTGGGGGATGTTGACAGTGAGGGAGGCTGCGTAAGTGTTGGGGAGAGAGACCCTACGTGAAATCTGTGTCTTCCCCAGTTTTGCAGTGAACCTTGAACACCTCTAAAGAGAAAAATCTTAATAATACAAAAATGTTCCCCCCTCCCTAAAAAAAAAGCATAGGAAAAAGTAGATATGGAGCATATCTAGATGGATACCACTTAGCTTTTCCCCTGCATTGGGATTTCTTTGCCTTCTTTTCATTGCTGAAAATTTTGAAAAATTAAAGTGCCTAATACACATGGCATTTTCAAAGCATACGTGCTCATATTTCTCAGACTTTCGTTTTATTAATCATTGATATAGACACAGCACAAAATTGAGAAGATGGGACATTTGAAAAACACTTTGGAGCTTGAAAGATTTGATACCAGAAAGGTAACACAGGTGGCTGAGGAAGATAATGGAAGGCCAGGCACAGGGTTGAGTGGTGAAAGAAATTTGCAGAAGCAGGAAGGCGCTTGCCAGATAGGAGCTGGGTAGACTTCATACGCACTGTGCCTTGAAAATGGATACAAAGCTTATTACACTCATCACATTTTTTAAGGATGAGTGAGAATAAAGAAACCACAATTGAAACGCCAAGCAGCCTACCAGTGAACCACAAATATCTTCTGAAAGAATAAGCTCACTTTCATACTTTGTGTAGTTAGACTGTATTTTAGAAATTCCCAGAAGTTTTACCATCTCATACTTCTTACCAACTGTCTTTTTATCTCGATTGTCCAATGGCTGCTTTATGGGCTCAACTACCGATTATCAGCTCATCGAAGGAATATTCCATTCACAGGTAATTTTGAACAAGTTTCTTTACTTTTGTCTGAGCCTTTGTGGTATCTGTAAGGCTTAATGTTTCAATACATGTGGACTATTTAGACTGTGTCCTTTCAGGGGGTAGGAATGCACACATACCACATGTAGGAGGCTGGGCCATTTGAAAAAAAAAGTTGAGTCTAACAGAGAATATTCGATTATTACTGTGTGAATGGAAGAGCAGGAGAAATTTATCCAGTGGAATTGGTTTTCCAACAACTTTATGTAAGTCTCAAAGTTTTGTCGTCTTCTTTTGGTTATTGGGACAGTATTTGGGGGTTGGGGAGTAGGTTTCTTGTGCCAACTGCTGCATGTTCTGTTGAGAACATCTTGAAAACTTCATTGCATGGATCTGTTATGTCAGAGTGTTTGTTTTTTCAAACAATTTGACATTTTGAGCCGTCAGCAGCCTGGAAAGTTCACCTTCCAGATGCAATTCCTCTGAGCGCCAATTTCCATGTGGCCCAATTCTACCCTCTTCTCGAACTTTGGGCCAAATCAGAATACCTTGCTGACCACAGCGGCTGTCTTTGCAGTGCAATAGCCTATCAAGCTTTCTCCTGGAGAATGCCAAATGTCGTTTTCTGCAAACTTAACCTAACCAGGCTAGTGATGTCTGAAAACTCAGCCCAGGGTAAAACATCACTTATTTTCTTACTGATGCCAGGTTTCTTCCTTCCTTCCTTCCTTCCTTCCTTCTCTCTTCCTTCCTTCCTTCCCGCCTTCCTTCCCTCCCTCCCTCCTTCCCTCCTTCTTTCCTTCAAATAATTAACATACAATATTGTGTCACTTTCAGGTGTATAGCATCATGATTTGATATTTATGTACATTATAAAATGTTCACTGCAATAAGTCTAGTTACCATCTGTCACCATGCAAAGTTGTAGCAATATTATTGACTATATTCTCCATGTTCTAAATTGCATCCCTGTATATTATTTATTTTGCAACTGGAAGATTATACCTCTTAATCCCTTCCCCTACTTCATCCATCCTCCACTTCTTTTCCTTCTGGCAACCATCAGTTTGTATTTGTCTGTTACTATTGTGTTTGGTTAGTTCATTGACTTCGTTGTTCAGATCGTTGTACTTCGTTGTACTGGGTTTCTTAAAGGATCTTACTTCTTAGATTGAAGCATCACCTTTAGTTCCTTGTTTACTTTTTTTTTTTTTTTTGAGCGTGGAAAACAGGAACTTAGTGTAAGAAACATCTCCCATCTTCCATTCTGTAAGGTACTATGTTTCAGTGTCAGCTACTTTGGGTGGTTGTTTTATGTTTCAAAGACGTTCTGTTTATTATATTGCATACTGACTGGGGCAATTTTATTTAGAACAAGGAAAAAGATAATGTTTTCTCAGATGAATATAAGGATAGAATGGAATCTGCAGAAAATGCGGAGAGGAAAAAAAGTAAATGCTTAGAGCTGGGGTTGGGAGCAGCTATTAACTGTAAGTCTTGATCTTACTGGAATGAGAAAGTGTTCTAAAACAGGATTGTGGTGATGGTTGCACAGCACAGTAAATTTATCAAAAATCATTTAATTCTATACTTTAAATGGATAGATGTTAAGACATGTATAATATACCTCGATACAATTGTTGGATAAAGGAAAGGGTGGTATCTGCATAATGTTATTTTAATGATTCTCTAGGTCAAGCATTTCTGGGACTTTAATTCATGCTCAGTAATACTAGCCAAAGTTGTTACTATTAACTTCCATGAAAGTCAACTCATTTCCATGTTTCCTTATGGAAAATATTATTTAGCAACTATTCATGCACAAGCACAAACAACACCCCTTTCCCCACTGCCTCCCCCCCCCCCCACACACACAGTGTACACACACTAATCTCTATATGATTCCGTTAGGTGGCCATGGAGTCAAAGAATACCCCTTAAAACATTTCCCCCTTAGCCCTTCAAGTTTTTCTCAGCTGTCATTTTTACTGTTTGCTTTCCTATCATGCTGGATAACTCTGCAGGTCCATCATTGACACCACAAGCCTAACATTCCTTCCTTTTGGAACAAATTGTATGTCTGAGTATTATGTGTTAATTTTGCTAGGCTCTCTCTCCATGTTACCATTATATCTCCAAAAGATTCCCAGTCTTTCAAATTCCACCAGTACAAACCTGCATTTCTCTCCAGTTCCCCACTCCAACTTTTATTAATATATTTTCTCTACAGTCTTGAAACCTCAGTCATCTTTGACCTCTTCCTTGCTCTCAGGGTATAGAAAGTTCCACAAACCTTTCAGTTTGCTCTTATATCCATGCTTCTCTTTTCATTCCCCTTTTAGCAGTCTTTAAACATCTCATATAAGGATTATAGTGAGAAACAAACCAAACACTGAGCTAATCTCTTTGCTTTATCACTTTGTTTCATGATATCCTGATGCCTTTGCCAGAATAATGCCCTAAATGCCAGATTTGTCATTTTTCCTCTTCCTGGAAACCTTAATTATCTAGTATTGCTCTCAAACTACATCCACAAAAATTTTTTAAATCTAACAATTTATTTATTTTTTTTAATTTTTATTTATTTATGATAGTCACAGAGAGAGAGAGAGAGAGAGAGGCGCAGAGACACAGGCAGAGGGAGAAGCAGGCTCCATGCACTGGGAGCCTGATGTGGGATTCGATCCCGGGTCTCCAGGATCGCGCCCTGGGCCAAAGGCAGGCGCCAAACCGCTGCGCCACCCAGGGATCCCTAAATCTAACAATTTAAAGTCTGAAAGCCCTTGATAGGTGTGTGTGTGTGTGTGTGTGTGTGTACATGTGTGTTAGAGGTAGAACAAATATACATTATCTCATCCTTTTTCAGAAGTTGATGGTCTATCATTGTGAGATAAAAGAGCTGAAAAGTCGTATAGCAAGGAAACATTTTTAATTCAGTCTCATGCAGAGTTTGTTAAAGTGCTTTGAACATGGACTATTTTTTAAAAAAAGATTTTATTTTTTCATGACAGATACACACACACAGAGGCAGAGACATAGGCAGAGGGAGAAGCAGGCTCCCCGCTGAGCATGGAGCCTGATGTGGCTCTCGGGGATTATGACCTAAGCCAAAGGCAGATGCTCAACCACTGAGCCACCCAGGTGCCCAGAACATGAACTATTTTGATACCAATCTATAGCATCCATCTGTGCAGGGCTATTGAGCAAAATAATAGACTGAGGAATACTATCTAAATATGAGACTCAGTAAAAGACAAAAGTGATCAATGTGACTTCTCTGTCTCAGTGAAGAATTTGGGTACACTTCATTCCAACTTGTCCCAGCCTGCAGTAACTGTGCAGGAGTGTGGCAATACAAATGTGGGCAAACCGATTCTTCAACAGGATCCACTCTTTTTCTGGGCTGGCCACAGATTCTTAAATGTTCTCTATGCCCAGGACCTATTATGAAGCTAGCATCACTTGTGCACACAGGGGCAGCCCAGGGCAGGCATTGGCCAGATCTCCAGTGGAATAAAATGGTGCCTAACACCAAAAGCAAGTCGTCATTCCTCCTTAATCTTTCTAGGAAAACAGTGTCACACAAAAACATTTGAATCTATAATTGGCATCTTTAAAGATGCTTGCCATCTGGACCTCACTCAGTTTAATTAGTCATTGCAGGGTGGTGGTTCTCTTGTAAAAATCTTGCACTCCATTAACCTTGACTTTTCACACATTGACATTTCAAGCCCCTTCTTTGCTTTCCTATGGTGGAGTGGACACGTTTCCATTTAATGGGAGTCCACCTCAGGGTTCATGAGCCAGACGCTTGTTATTTGGCAAGGCCACTGAGCCCAAGTCTATAAATTGTGGCAGCCAGGAAAGGTTGCAGGCAGCTAAAAATGGCAAGAGAGCAGGAGTCATGGGGCTCACTCCACCCTTCCTCTAGAGATTTCCAAACAGCATGGTGAGCAAGGATTGGGAAGGGTGGCAGAGGGAAATAACACGTAGAGATGAACCTGAGCAGAACTTGAGAATGGGTTTATGCACCAAGGCAGCTTTAGTCTGCTGTGAACAGCTACACAGACTGATTAGTTAGCAGTTTCTGTGGCTAAACAGTTTAGACAGCTCACCATTTATTCCTTTAACATTTTAAGTGAAATATTGTCAAACTTGGGCATCAGAAAACAAGGCTTCTTGTATTTCAGGGCAGTCCATGACATTCAATACTGTCCTTTCTCCCCATTTTTTCCCCTCTCTTCCCACTTTCAGTTCCCTTTCATTACTGTTTATTTTCTGAGGGTAGTTTTCAAGAATGGGAGTGGCCATGGCTGGTCAACAGGCAATCTGTTTTACGTATTTCTTTTTCATTTGAAGCTGCACAGCAAAAATGGCCATAAGATGTGGTAAGAATGATGTCAAAATACTTACAGGAGGCTAGAAAGTCTGGCCTCTCATGGCCCAAGAAGTATCCATCTTCTGTAGCTTGTCGGCATTCTCTCAGGTCTTATTTTATATTTATTATTTATATATGCCCCTATATTTATATTTCTAATGTTATCATATATTTTATTTTTTACAATGATCATATGTCTATTTTTCTTTAGATTTTATTCACTTATTTATTTGAGAGAGAGAGAGGGAAAGTGTGAGGAGGGGCAGAGAGAGAGAGACATAGAATCCCAAACAGACTCTGCACTGAGCATGAAACCTGATGCAGGGCTCAATCTCACAAACCTGAGCTGAAATCAAGAGTCAGACACTTCACCTACTGAGCCACCCAGGCATGCCTCAGTGTGCCTAATTATTAAAGTAAGTTATATTTTCATATAGGGCATTTAATCATCTCTCTTTGTAGGTTCATAATTATTGTATCCATTTAACAAAGCAAGCAATTCGTGTGTGCCAAACTTCTGATAATACTGAAGATCAGGAAATTTAAGTTATAAATATTTCTTCACTAGATACTTTATACAGAACCCAGTTAACAGAAAGAATTGAGAGTTAGCAATAATAGCTTAGAAATTAAGTCCACTAAAATATGGAAATTATATCTTTTAGCAGCATTCTAGTGTGTGTGCTGAAATCAGTATCTTTGGAGGTGCGGTTGTTATGCTGGTCATGGATGGAGCTCTAGCATCAGTGTATTGATTAATCAATTGGTTCATTAGCTCTAGCTGTGGTAGTCAGTTGCCATAGCCTAAAATTTAAAAAGACATATGCCAATTGCCTTCTCAAGTAGTCTCCCTGCATTCTTGAAATCGAGAGGCTCATTACGGCATTGTACCAATACAATAGGATCTATAGGTATATGCTGATAAAATAGAGATTTCATGGAGGATGGTCAGTCTCTTTGTGTTGTATGTGTGTGATTTTTGAAATCAGATTTTCTTTTTCTTTTTTCTTTTTTTTTTTGTTTTTTGTTTTTTGTTTTTGTTTTTGTTTTTGTTTTTGTTTTTTGGAATGACTTGCCAGGTAAATATACCTTGTGGCCACGATGGCCAAGCCTGAGTACATGTTGAGGTACTGTTACTTCAGGGAGGATCATCAAGCAGCCAAGAGGGAGCATGTGAGCACTGACTGACTTAGAGTATGGGCTCAGTTAAGTTGCAGTCAAACCCCCAGATGGTATTAGGAGGTATCAACACCACAACTCCTTTGTAATTTTTTACAGAGTCTGTGTATTTTGATGGGGGGGGGATTCAGGGCCTGTTGACTTTCTACTGGTCATCTATTATCATAGTAATAGTATAAAACAAACCACCTTTAAAATAGACAGCTCACAATAATAAGCATCTGAAAAATCTTGAGTCCAGGAGTTAGTTACTGTTTTAGGCTGGGCTCAGCTGGATGGTTTTCAGTCTCCAATGGGATCAGTCGATGGCCTGGCTGTTTGATAGCTATTAGCTGGGAATCATAGCACAGGGGCCTGTGTTCCTCAGTCTCTAGCAAACTAGCACAGACGTGTTGTCATGGCAGAGGTAGAGGGTCAAGAGAGAGAACATAGACATGCATATGATCTTTGTGTCTGGGCTTAGAACTGGTGCATCCTCACTCCATGGCATTCTGTTGACTAAAGTACATCACAGATTCATCACAAAGGATGAAGAAATAGACCCATCAATTTAGAAAATGGAACTTCAAAGTCACGTGGCAAAGAGTGCGGGAACAGCAAGGCATGAAGAACCTGGACTATTAGTATAGTTAATCTACATACATTTATTCATTAGTGGAAACATTTTGATCAGAAAATTTTCTCAAGCTTTGTTAGATGTCATGCTGCATATTACAGGACAAAAATAGAGAATTCGAAAATGAAACATAAGAGAGAGATCTCTGTATAATTCTGCCCACACGAAGCAAGAACAATGCCTTTTCTCCAGTTGATAAAACGGATGTACCATTTATACTAAAATGTCAATCTATTTTGGAGATTTCAAAGCATTACATGGTATTATTTCTAAGGAGCATTGGAGATTTATAATGTACTGTACCAAGTTCCCAAAGGGCTCCCTCTAACCTTGCTGTCCTTTCTCTGTCTCTGATTTCCCCTAAAGTTTATGTTGTTTTCCTTAATACCAAGTCCTGGTAGTACAATTGGAAAAATGATAAACTAGTCAGTGGGAAACTAAGCTAGTTTCTTCCAGACCATCATCCGGTGAATTTTTTTCTGCTGATCCAGCTACAATTTAGAAACTTGAAATGATGCATAGGTTGACTATATTCTGAGTGCCTCGTACTAAACCTACTACTCCAACTGTAGAAATAGATTTGAAATATGGATTCTATTGATTATTAAGAAATGAACCACCATCATGGAACTTATCTCACTTTTCACGTTTTGGGGTAGGGGTGAAATTTTCCTCAGAGTAACTTACAGGTAAGTTTTTATCTTATTGAACTGTATTGAAAAACAAGGAGAATAAATAATTTACTTGCACAAATAAGTAACCAATTGTACCTTTCTACCCAGACCTGAGGGGTTTTCTGAAGCACAGGCTCACATGTGGAATGTCTCAAGCAAACTGGGACAAGTTGGTCCCCCTATCCACAAACATGCCTTTCAGGATAGTTGATAATCTGGCAATATTTCCTATGGGTCAAACAAATTTAGTTAAACTGAGTTTTAAAAGTATTCTACGTATGTCTTACAGGCATAGTTTTATTTCATTTTGTATGGAAAATTTTAAATCATTCTATTTTACTTTGCTGTTCAAAGCCGAAGCTGAAAATAAGTGAGGGAGAGCTTATTTCACTTATGTGAATATTGGCTAAAGGAATAAAAGTAAATACTTTTGTAGAGTATAAATAGCAGAAATCAGATGTCATTATTTTTAATGATTAGTTTTAAAACCCTAATTTATCTATTTCTTTTTTTACTCTGCCAAATCAAGGAGTAATTTGATGATTTCTAAGATCCTTCCAGCTAAAATGTTCTAGAACTCCATGTTTATAATAAAATGCATTCTTCATTAGGAGAGAAAATATTTCAGAATGCAGACTGACTTTTAAAGAGTTAAATAGAACTGCAAAAAGCTGCCATTTTAACAGAACATTTTAAACCAACGAAGTGTACTAACTACTGTTATTGTTTATTTTCTTTCTAGTCTAGGGAAAATTTTTTTTCTTTTTAATCTGCCAGAAGGGACTTTTAGGATTTGAGCCTTAACATTGTTCTTAAGGCTTGAATTTATTTTTTAATTAGAGTTAAAATAAAAATAAATGTTCACTTTCTAGAGCTATGCAAGTCCAGGAAGAAAAAAAAAAAAAGAAACTTCCTCATCTGAAAAGATTTAATGGTAATCTATGCTGTAAAAGAGCATTTTGAAAAATATAAAACAAAGAGCTTTCAAAGTGGTCAAAGACTAATGTAAAGTGATATATTTCAGACCGGAGAGATGGTGTAACTTACTCCTGTCACTGCTGCCTGTTTATTGTGTTTGTCTGGTTGGCCTGGCAACCAGCTCATGCCATTTCACTCATTTTATAACGTTCCTGTAAATGTTAGGTAGGCCTGGATTTATTATACACTGTCAACACCTAAAATGGAACCCACTGCTTAACGTAGTTTATTTGGCTGGATGCCTCTGCCTCCTAAAAAAAAAAAAATTGTGTGTGTGTGTGTGGTGTGTGTGTGTGTGTGTGTGTGTGTGTGTGTGTGGTGTGTTAGAGAAAAAAAAATCCTGTAGTGCCTCCAAAAGAAATGTAGCCCAGGCATAATTGAAGTTGGGTGGCATGGGCTATGTCAAAGGAGCATTTGAGCTAAGGAGCTGTTGTGTTGTTGGGTGGGGACATCTGACTCACAATATTTGTGACTTGGGTTTAGAGGGACAGAAGACCAAGAGTCATGTTTATTGCTGAATTTATCATCCCCAATGAAACCAGATGGCCAATCACTGTTGTCCAGAAAGGCCTGTGAGCCGTCAAAGGATGAATCATAAGCCTATTAGAAGTTGGACCAATTTCTTTCCTTCTTAGTAACACGCTCGTTTCATCCGTCTGCTCTATGACAAAGCAGATTTGATGAGGACCCAAGAGGTACAATCCTGGAGAGGTTACATGTTCGGATAACCTTAATCGAGCTTATATGTACTGTTGAGATAGCTGGAGCATTAAGGTGAAACATTCAAAGAGCCAAAGTGGTTTAGAAATATTAAAGGGAAATGTGATACTCTGGCCACAACCAATGGAGGTAGACTCAGCCCAACACTAATGAAAATCACAGACAGGTACCTCTGCTGCCTTGCTCTGGATCAGCCACACATTGAATCAGTGTCCTATTCATTCAGTTCCTTCAGGAAAAGGGGGGGATGACTATATGTGGGAGTAGACTTTTGTTAATAGCTCTATTCAAAATCAGTGAACAAATCTTTAAATCCTATATTCTTTTGACTCCTAGGGATCAATGAGTTCATCCTGCTTATTCCTCTGTCCTTTTGCATTTCCCACAGGATGATTGGGTGCTGAACACAAAAGGTTAATAGAAACTGTGACACAATCTTGTTAGGCTGGGGTTGAAATCATGATCTTCCAGTCTCCCTCCTAGGTGCACATCTAGTCATTATTTAAAACTTGTTAAATATAGAAAAGATTCTTTTGAGAAAAATTACCATAAGCACCCTGGCAAGTTGAGAACCAAAGCTATTCCAGGTAACTGTGACTTTTTGTTAGTTGGATAATTATTGTAATTATAGCTCAATGTAGTTTGGGCTTGTAAATTCTAGAGGAACATTGTATTTTCTTTTTTTTCTTTAAGAAAAAGGTTTTTTTCCAAGTTTTTATTTGAATTCAAGTTAGTTAATATATAGTGTAGTATTGGTTTCAGGAGTAGAATTTAGGATTCATCACTTACATATTACACTCAGTGCTCATCACAAGTGCCATTAATGCCCATCACCCATTTAGCCCCTCCCCTCAAGCGACCCTGAGTTTGCCCTCCATAGTTAAGAGTCTCTTAAGAGTCTCTATAGTGAAGGTTCTTAAAAGATCCTCTGTAGTTAAAATGTCTCGAGAGGGACATTTTATTTATTTTTATTTTTTATTTATTTTTGTTTTTTAAGGATTTTATTTATTTATTCATGAGAAACACAAAGGCACAGGCAGAGGGGGAAGCAGGCTGCAAGGAGCCCGATGCAGGACTCGATCCCATGACCCTGAGATCATGACATGAGCCAAAGGCAGGATCTCAACCACAAATGTCCATCCTAGGGGGACATTTTAACAAATTAAATTTTAATTAAATTTAAATCTATTGAATTAAATCTATTGAATAGTTGTATTTTATTTACTCTCATCCCTGCATCCAACTTAACTATTTTATGAGTTAACTTGAGAAGGGATTTTTTTCCTAGAAGAGGACATTTTCCTCTACTCTAATCTCCAGCCTCCCAACCTAATGAACAGGTGGTAAAAATGTTCTGAGGGAAAATTTATTTTTAAAGCTCTAAATAGTATGTGTGCCCTTAGATGTGAAACAAATAGACTTCAGGGAATTATCTTAATTTATTTATTTTAAAAGATATATATATATATATATATATATGTCAAATATATATATATATATCTTTGTATTGGGTGTGTGTATCATACATGTGTGTGATATATACACATACATATGTACCTGTTATTACATAGTCCCCATAATGCACAAATTACATTACATGTAATATTACATAGTCCACATTATGTGTATGTTCTAAATTGTTAGGAAAAGCTTTCATTTAGGTGATACAAACACATGAGCTTTGGACATGTGTGGTATGTGTGTGCATACACGTGTATGGGTGCTTCTTTATTTGTACTGAGTAGATAGTCTAAACTCAAGTAAGATAAAACATTCTAACTTTCGTATTTCTCTAGACCAAAATAAGATCATGCAGGCATCCACCCAGTGTCCCCTGCATTGTGTAGCCACGGTGGCGGAAGATCTGATGGCAGAGTCCATTAAATGCCAAAAAGTCAGGGTTGGCCAATGTTGGCGTCACGGCAGTCGTTGGTTTGTGGATGCCTCAGACCAATATAACTGATTTTTAATGCCATGCAATCCATCTCACATTCCAAATATGGCCATCCTAAATACTTTTGTGATAAAGGAGCCATTTCTGGTAATGGAAGTCTTAGGGCCAATCTACAGGAGTCCATGGCATTTGGAAAGTGAGGGGAAAAAACAAAAAACAAAAAACAAAAAACAACCTTCTTGACTTAATCAAATAGTAATTTTCATGACAAAATTTTACAGAAAAAGCTAATTTGGGAGTTTGGTCATTGTATGTGTGAGTGAATATGTGTGTGCATGTATTTGTGGGTTATATTTTGGGTTTTTTTGTTGTCTTGGGGGGATTTTTTTTTTTTTTTTGCTATGAAATAACTCATTGTTTGAATTTATCCTTGCTGGCCCCAGAAGGAAGGTGAAATTCTCAGCAGTGATGATGTTTGATTCCATCAGGAGCTGAAAGCACAAGGGAATCATATTCTAGGACAAGCTGTCTAAGAAAGGCACTGTTTATGGGTGAGTCCATTCTTCATGGATCTGACTTTTTAACTTTATTATCAATCAACTACACGTATGTGTCTACTTCTGGGTTTTCTGTTAGTCCAGCTTTTCTATTCTTTGGGTTATATCACATATTTTAATTTTTGTAGTTTTATTGTCCTTTACCCCTCCCCTAATTTCGCCATTTTTCTTGTCTGTACTGAAATTATTATTATTTAGATGAACTAAAAAACCACCTCACCAGTTAATACTTAATCAGATTTTAACTGTAACTACCAAACACTTATACACTAATTTTAGAGAATATATTATTGAGTAGTCTCAATTAAAGGTACCTTATTGGAATCCTTGCTTTAATTTCTCATAACTTCTCCTAGTTCTTAGTGTATGAATATCATATTTTCAAGCTGGCTATTTCTAGCATGTATAGGGAAATTATTGATATCTGTATGTATTTGCGGGGGGGGGGGAGAAAAGCTTGCTATGAAATTTGATTATGATTTCTAATAATTACTCCACTCTCATAAGCTTTCATGAGGTAGAATAATTCATCTACAAAGAGCGACATGTAGTCTTCCTTTTTTGGTTGTCAGTTTTACAGCATTAACTAGAACTTCTAGAATAATTGGTGTAATGATGGCTGTCCTGGCTCTTTTCTGACTATAATGGGAATTCTTCCATTTATGTTTAAGTATTTTGTCACCCAGTGATTTTTATCATTCCTATTTTATTATTACATGTCAGTAATATGTAATTACTCATTATCTTAGACATCTATGGAGATATTTCTCTTTTGATGTATTCATGAGATGTGCTACAAAGATAGATTTTCTAGTATTAATCTATTTTAAATTTGGGATACAGCCTGATTGGCCATGGTCATTGGTCAGTGACATTAAAATACGAGTCTTGGGCTATTGTTTTCACTAATACAACCCAATGCCCTACATTATTAGCTCATAGTAGGTATGCATTCAGCATTTGGTGAATGAATGAATATAAGCAAATTTCCAAGAACTGTCAACTCTTGAGTGGATAAAATAGCAGCTCTTATAAAAAGATGTATCATCCTAATAAATAATTGCCACATAAGTTATATTTCAGTCACATTAATTTCCATTATAAAATTCAAATGCTTTATTTTGTTCTCATCATTTTGGCCTCTTGTTTGTTTCTCTTAAATGTCTGGCCCACTCTTACCTATGGTCTCTATACCACTCTTCCCTCTGCCTGGAGCACTTTCTGGACGTCCACACCTTTAACTTACCTCCTTCTTAGCTGTATGCACATTATCGTTTCCAGGAAGTCAACCCCAAACAAGCCTATATTACTTTGAAAATTTTCTCCATGTGATGTGCCTTTTTTTCATCATTCTGGCCATATTCTTCAGAGCATATATCAGTTGTGTATCCTTTGAAAAACAATGGACAACAAATTTCATTGAATTATCTCAAAGTGCAAAAATGTAAAACTGAGCAAACAATTTACAACTCCCTCCCCTTTAGAGATAGGGGTGGATTTTTTTTTTTAATAAGTCCTTATAACTGCAGGATTACAAATCTTTATCTGAACCATCTCAGCTGGAAAACCCGATTTCTATCCGCTCCGAAGGCTCATTGAAGATGCCACTTTAAGAAAGAAATCTTGTCACCTCCTATCTGCTGGTCCAATTCCATTTTGGTTCTTGGTAGCTTCTTCTGTAAACATGATACAGAAATGTCTGCAATTCTGCATTAATGACCACCTACATAATGAGATCAAATCTTAACTCTTGGTGACAAACAGAGTAAATATATGGGTAGTTTGTTTAGGCTCTAGTTTGAAATGACTAAGTAGCCTGTGAAAACAAAGTTTAACAGGCTCATAAAAGTATGCTGTCTACATAACTAATGTGGACTTTGTTTTTATGTTGCCTATTACAGACTATAAACAGTAACAGTGGAGTCTATCTTTTATTCCATAGAGCTGTAAAATGTCCTGGCTGTGACAACGGTGTATATACTACACACACTTTGTAAAGATGTTGCATTTATTTTATATGCAAATGAAAACAGTAAACTGTTAAGAATACACAATGCAAATAAGCACATAACACTTGAAATGTACTTAAAATTGCATAAAATATAGAGCAGTTGTATTTTAATATGTACATTGTCATTAGAGGGGAAAACTTCCCTGCAGCAAACTTCGCATGTTTAAAAATGTGCCTTAATCAGCTTCTTACGGAATTTCTGACAGCAGTGGCAGGACCATGACTGCCCCTTTTAATTATCTCACAATTTGCTCACTGGTTTTGGGTAATTGCAACAATTTGCTTGCAGAAACCTGTGAGGAATCAGATGTTAATTGACTTTGTCTTGCTTCATCAGGCCCTCAAGAAACAGGCTTCATTTTCCTGACTGTTTCTTAAGCTGTGTGTTGGCATCCTGTGATACAGTGGAAAGAAAACATACAGACAGTTGCCTTGGTATTGACTGGCCAAATCTGATTATGAGTCCAACTCTGAATGGAGCGTTTCCAGGAATTAGCAGAGGGACCTAGAGAAAATACTCAGAAATGTGAAATGACACTAAAAAGTATTTCTGTGATTTACATGTAACATAGTAAAAAGGTAATGCACATTTAAAATCAGAGTTCAATACTCATTCCAATTCCATTGCTAAGATCTGGAACAATCTAAATATAATATATGGCTCAAATTATTATTAGGATGACCCATTTGGGGGCACCTGGGTGGCTTAGTGGTTGAGCGTCTACCTTTGGCTTAAGTCATGATCTTGGGATCCTGGGGTCAAGTCCCACATCGGGTAACCCGCGGGGAGCCTGCTTCTCCCTCTGCCTATGTCTCTGCCTCTCTCTCAGTGTCTCTCTCATGAATAAATAAATAAAATCTTAAAAGAAAAAAAGAAGAAGAATGACCCATTTATTTGACTCTTTGGGATCATTCTCAGTATCACAATCTGGCAGCTTTGATTTACCTTCTCACCTGACAATAACTTCCCAATTTCTGCTTTTCCTTTCTGCCCTCCCCTTGGCAAAGAGCCTCATACTAAGGATAGCTGAAGAGTGTCTGCATTATCCAGAATCTAGTAGAATCATCCCCCAGAAAAACCAAATACACAACCCTACAGTTAATACCCTAATTTTCTATACCCTTGATTCTAAACCCAAGAGGTTTCATAAGCAATAGGGAGGGAGAGGTGAAGTATTTGGTAAAATACAAGATATTTTAACATAGTTAAAAGAATACTATTTTTTGTCCTATCCACAGATTGTTTTCCATATGTCAGCAACTTTCCTTTATATTATTTATCTCACTTAATTTTTATGTCTTTCCCAGGTGAGGCAGTTACTATTTAATCCTTCCCATGTACATCCTAGTTTGGTTACTTGATTTCAGCTCAGATCATGATCTGATGCTTAACCGATTGAGCCATCTACACCCCTCTTCTTGCAGTTCTTTTTTAATTTTTTAATTTTTAAAAATATTTTATTTATTTATTTATGAGAGAGACAGAGAGAGAGAGATAGAGGCAGAGACACAGGCAGAGGGAGAAGCAGGCTCCATGCAGGGAGCCTGACCTGGGACTCCATCCCAGGTCTCCAGGATCACACCCTGGGCCGAAGGCGGCACTGAACAGCCACCCAGGCTGCCTTCTTCTTGCAGTTCTATGCATTTTTTATTTATATATTGTTATATATTGTAGAGTTAAATTAGTAGATGAAGACAAGTTTAATTTTTTATCTTATTGGTGAATTGAACTCTTTATTATTTACTATATAATAATTATCTTTTCCTGATAATGCTTTTGTCTTAATGCATTCTTTTTTTTTTTTTTTGTCTTAATGCATTCTTTGTATGATACTAATATTCAGACATCAGCTACCTTTTGTTGATAGTACCCTGGGTATATCTTTTACATTCCCTTGATTAAAAAAAAAAAAAATGTGTGTCTTTACGCTATAGAAGTCTTTATGAGCTGTTTAGGGATCAAGGCTGGTATATTCTGAATTCATATTTATAAGCTAGGATTTTAAAAATACAATTTCATTATCTCTGTCTTTTAAATAGCAAGTTCAGATCAAGTTTATAATTTCTACTTATCCCTGTCTTCTTTCTTCTTCCCTTTCTTGCACTCTTCAGGATTGGTTGTGGTTTTTTGAGTTGCTGTAATTTATTTTTCTCATTTTTCCACATTAAAAAAAATTCACCGGGTTTTGAATTCATCCATTTCTACCCTTTTAGAGGTTAGTCTGGAAATTATATCATGAATATTGAATGAAGCCCAAAGTTTAACATGTTAAAATTTCAAACTAGATTTAGAATTAATCTTAATATTACTACTCTTTTAGTGATCCCTCCTGAACTTTTATCATGCATATTTGGTTACTCAAGTACAAAGCTTAACAATATCTTAAACCCTATTTTTAGCCCCTTTCCTCCCCCCTAAAATATAAGGACCTCATAAAGACCTGATATCCTCTAATTTATATGCTCTTAATTTCCTGTACTTTATTACTGTTCTTTAAAAATCACTTTTTATTTTAAGTAGCAGCATTAATATTGCTTTAAACCAGATAGCATTTGTCTAGATTTAATAAATGTTCAAAACTTTTTCTTACTATTTGTTTTTATGTCTTGTATTTTCTCCATATTTTCCTCCTCCTCTAAATATATATTTTTAATTCAGCCTATTAGTGGAAATTTTGATTTTTTTTACCTGAACATATTATGATTTTATTCTTGTTTTTTAAAGCTGGAGTAGCTTAGTACACTATTTTTATTTCATAGTTATTTTCTCAAGCACTATGAAGAATCCCTTGATTTCTCATTTCTATTGTTACTTTAAAGAAATCTGTTATCAATGTATTTCTTACTCCTTTGTTAGCGAGATGTCTTTTCCCTCTGCTTTTTGTGCCACAAATTTATAAATTAAAATTTGATTAATTTGGGGTTGCTTATCTATAATTAAGGGAATAGTCTACTTTCCTTCTTCGTGTAGTAAGAAATATGCCACCATGTGTGAACACACATGCACACAAAAGCCTCAAGACTTAAATCGTGTGAAAAAGCCCTATTACATGCCTTATTTAATTTTATATAACTAGATATTTAATATATAGTTAGTATAATATATATGTATTATGCATATGCACACATACATATATATCTTAAATATTTTAAATGTGTCACACTTATTTAAACAAGTAAATAGTGGAAATCATAAATAGCTCTTAAATATCTGGTGCTGTGTGGATGTACTTATTTGGGAGTTTCTGTAGCTCAATATTATGCCCAGAAGAATTTTTAAAAAATCATCACCCTCATGTAATGCTGTATGAACAGGCCATTAAAACACTCTGAGCCACAGCCAAGTTTTGCACTACAGGATTGAGATATTCTGAATAAGTGTTTGTGAGTTGAGTTCTTAACTAAATCAAACCTTACCACGTTGTATGGTTGTGCATGACATTCTCTGCTGTTTACACAGCATAGTAACCAGTTGTGGGATCGACAAGTCAAGGGGAGCGTGGAGGCTTTGGAGGGAGTTCAGAGGAGAAGGATGATGATTAAAGACTAGAAAATCAGACCTTTGAAAAAAAATAAAGGGAACTGGGTTTCTGTAGTCTGAAGAATAAGTACTGAAGAGTTACTGTGAATAGATTTCAACTTGAATGAGAACTTATAACAGGTAATAGTGATTCTGAGGCCTCTGTCTTATGAAGCACGGCCAGTTGTTACAGATTTTGAATCCAATATGAGGATATAGGCTATCTAGAATTCATTATTTAATGATGATAATTGTTTAATGTTCTAATTAAACTAGAGCAGGCTCAGAGGCCATCTTTCTGTAGCTTTACATGAGTACCACTCCAGATTTCCAAGTAGAATGAACTAGGTTTCCATAGTATTTTTCATATCACTTTTATAGCAATATCTCCAAGTCTCCAAAAACACTACTGAGCAGCTTAGTGTGGGGCCACCTTCCATCATCTACTTCCTAGCATCAGTGCCTGGTGACTAGAAGGAACTTAACAGATTTCTGGTAAACTGAATTGAATGGATTGAAAATTACTCTATATCTATTATAATTACTGTGTCCCATATATTATGGGAGGCCTAGCTAACCTTTGGAACTGGAGCATTACAAAATCTTTGTAAGAGAGGTAGCACCGAATTAGATCTTGAAGGAAACAAATGATTTTTTTAAAAAAATTAACAAGTAAAAATTAATGAAGGAGGGATAAGTCTGATCAGAGAGTATAGACTGAGATGTGGTGTTGGTGTGTCCAGGGTTGGGGTGAGGAGTGCAAGAAAAGACTATACTGAATGGAGTACAATTATGAAGAAATATGTCAAGCTAAGGAGCTCGAATATTATGATACTCATCAATGTTTCCCAAAATATGTTATTTAAAATATTAAATCTGAGAGATCCTAATGATTTTTATGTGAAAAAAAGGTCTCTATATACAGCTAAATTTAAAAAATTGAAATGTGAAATTAAATGAATCAGGTTTTCCCATCAGTAGATTTCTTCAAGCCCCCAAGATGCTGGGAAGCACCATGGATTTCCTAGAGAGGTTGCCATAGGCAGTCTTTTCACAAATGTAATTAATCCCATGCCCCTTTCGTCGTTGGGCAGATCAGCAGCGTGTGCAACAGAGGAACACAGGGCAGAGCCACTGAAGACAAACTACAGGATCAAAGTAATATTTAAAGAAGATTAATCTAGTGGTGACACACAGGGCTAGCTGGGTGGAAAAAAAGGTCCAATTCCAAGAGTATTGTAATTGAACAGGCATGAAATAATAGGAGTTTGAATTAAAGTCTTGCAATGGGACAAGCAAGATAGGCTTGGATGGGAAAGAGACATAAAAGAATTGAATGCCTTTGGTAAGTGACTGGGTTAAGGGGTAGGAAGCCAAAAGAATGAAAGCTAACTCCAAAATTTCAAGCCTGGGTGGCTGGAAGAATGGTGGCACCATTGACAGAAAGAGGGAAGCCAGCCAGCAAATACATTTAGTGCTGTGTGTGAGGTGATAGCAGAGAATTAACTACAACATTTCACAGACTCACATGGCCATAAAAGATCTCACAGGGCTTCGGGTTCATGTTCCTGTAGGCTAGTAAGCCTATAGCTTACCTATCTCAAGCCATCATGGACCTTTTCACAATATTCTGGGAAGAAAGGAATTAAAAATCTTGCCCTGAGTAAGACGTTGCCATGTCCTCCAACTTAACATCATTGTTTTTAATTAGTCAAGGTCTTCCATTTGCTATTTACTGTAATCACTATCATATTCAGAATGGAGTATCAGTTGTTTTTCACCTACAAACTTTTAAATGAAACCAAAGGTACTTAGAATTTTTTAGTCTTTGCCCTTTTTCTGGAGTCATGGAATTTCTCAAACCTTTTATAGGTTGGCATTTATAGTTATAGTGATTTAAAACTTAGTCATATATAGATCATATGTATTGGATAATATACTAAATATACACTAATAAATGGAAATCTGTTGGAAAAGAACACTGTTAAAATGAGTGCTCTTGGCTTGGGAAACTCATACTCTTTATAGTTTTATGAAAATATCATCCCATTTCTTTGTCAATGGTGATCTAGAGTCTAAAGGCTTCTGGATTGCATTCTTCATAAGGTATAGTAATCACACACGTTTAATATACCTTATAATGCGATCTTCCGGCTCACAGGCAATAAGAGTGTCTGCAAAAATGATTATACAGTCGATTCATTTTAAAAAATAGTCTATGTATTATCGAGCATTAGCCACATAAAGTAATATTAAGAATAAGTATACTAGTTGACTAAATGTTTTATGTATACATAAAGATTTATTTTTTTATGAGATGACCTTGAATAATATGTGTACCAGATTGACTAGAAAGTTTATAAAGCTAGGGTGATGTCAACCACTTCCTCTGTATCACCAAAAATACCACGTAAAGGAAACACAGAAGATAGAACATAATTTTCTGATCACTCAGTCATATTTAAGACTTTCAAATAAATCATCATTATGAAATGCACATATAGTTGGGAGCAATCTGAAGAAATTACCATGGTCTTTTTATTAAAGAGGGAAGAAGCTACTTAATAGTTTACCTAATTATAGGAATAGGATATTTATGTCCACGTTGCATTAATAAAAAAGCAAAACAGCTAAGGATCATTGTCCTGCCAAGCATTCTTTCCTACCCTGCCAACTCCTCACTTCCATCCACATATTCAGGCCTCCGCACTTTGTCACAGCCACCCCCGACCTATAGATTGGGCACATCTTGCATATTGATTCTTTCCTGATTCTCTCTCCCTTCTTCTACATAGAAGCAATGACACTCAGCTACATGTAGCTCCATTTTATCCAGAACTGGATTAAGGAGAGCCTGGTTGGATGCAGTTGGAGGATTGATGTCTCTGATAAGTCTGAGCCTTAGGAGCCCAACCAAGCATTATGCTTCAACTCTCTACCTTTTCTCCGTGAGTGGCCCACCTGTCTGACTAGACTTTTAACCTGGTATGAGTTTTACTACATTCCACCTTCCATCTGAGGCCAACAAAGTCTGAACCCCATCAAGTCACCTCAGGTTCTAAACTCTTGCCCATCAACCTCTCTCTTCTCCCTCAAGGTAAATCTCTGTCCCCTATCCCTTTCATAAGCTCATATGGATTGTCTTGGTTTAAAATTCTCATATAACTGGCTTTAAAAAGTCCTTTCAAGCACTCCCTTTGGTGAAGATTACCATACCTGCTCAGATGGGCCACATTCCTTAATTCAACTAACCTGTGTTATTGAGGATGGCCATGAGCCCGGTTCAGAAAAATCAGTCAAGTTCAGAATCAAGTTCATTGGGCCTGAGTGTGTAGAGCAGGGAACACATGAAGGCCAAATTACATTGTAATCCTCAAAAGCTGGAGTTCTGTAAAAGAAATGATGAACATTGGTGGCAAAGAAGATATAGGGGTAGGCAGGGGAGGGGGAGGAGTCCTCAAACTCTGGCTTTCTTCTTCCTTGTTCAGATTTAAAACTTCGGTGCCAGGATTTTGATATTCCAATCTAACATTCTTTTACTTTCCCAATATCATGCAAATGCATTCTGAAGAATGGCAGGGAAGTGAGCAAAACCAGAATAAGTATACTTCAAAAGGTCTGCAGAGGTGAACGATAGAGAAAACTGAGAGTTGCCGAGTGCACAAGATTACCAAGAGCGTGTTTGGCATCGTGCCATTCTGGAGGCAGAGTGAGAAATGGACTCAGGAAGATCAGCCCTGCAAAGTCTAGGTGGGCCACCTTAGCTCTGGGTTCAGATGACAGAGCAGTTCCTTTGAAAGTTGACTAGAAGAAAACCATGCCCCTCTCTCCATTGTGGAAATATTTTTAGTAACCGTTCTCTACAGTATAAAAATCACTGTGCTCATGGACACACACACACACACACACACACACACACACAGTTGGTGAATCAAGGCATGATGTTGTACCTAAATCCCTTCTGATTAAGCCAATCCAGTAACACAGAAAATGCTACTAAATTAGACTCAACTGAAGAGCAATACCCATTAAGAACTCTGGCACCTTTTTCTCACCAACTCGCTCCATGTCACCACCCTCTCTCATCATTTTTCTGCCTATGCCTATAGCTTCCATAAGAGGCCTTCTTTCTTTATAGAAAAAAAAAATCCTTCCCAGGGGCATGGGGAGGAATGTTTAGGAAACATCCATTGGTTGGTGGGAACCATCAAGACTTCTGCAATCTCAAGGCCAGTGTTTGTGTAACCTCGTTCCTGGGCCCAGAAACATATAAAAGCACAGAAAGTTCTGTTAGGGTCCAGTGAAGGTAGATGAGGGAAGGCCCACTCCCAAGGGTGAGCAGAGAGGACAGCAAGAAGAGAAGAGGTAAGATGAGTGTCATGAGAGGACAAGGTGATGTTTTACAATTTGGGAATGTGTGGAAGAGAGACTCAGTTTCTCCTAGTTCTTTCTCTCTTCCTCCTCCTTTCCATTGCTTCACTGGGAGACCGATGGACAACTTAGTGATGCAGATTGTGTAGACCTGAGAGTTGATACTCATAAAATATTATCTTTTCATAAAGTTATCCAAGGAAAAAGTGAAGATCACCGCACAAAGATGAACCTGAAATCAATGGTTATTTTTTTCACTGAATATTCAGATTAATTCATCTTGTTAAAATGTATTTATATTTTTCCGTGGCAAGGATGGTCCTCAGTTTTAACTTTGATGGCTGGCTAAACTGTGGATGGGAATGTGTTACTGGAAAATAGTATAGAGAACTAGCTCCCTTTTTTCTTTTTTTCAAATCAACTCCTGTTTCTCTATAGTTCACATCATTATTTATGAAATGGCATATCTTTAATGTATTTTATCATTATTTAACCCTATTCAGCATTGACTACTAACAATTTCACAGTCTCCTTCTACCCACTGCTTCCCAGGACAATCTGTAAGCTTACCCTTACCTCAACCAAGCAAAATAAAACAAAAGCCACTAGGAATTCAGCAAAAAAAAAAAAAAAAAAAAAAAGGCAAAAAAAAATCCACTTTGGGGTGAAAAAATTCTTGCATCAACATGCTTGCAGTTGAGACTTTCACATACTCTTCAGTAAATATTTGAATGATTCCTCTAAAATATCTTCTTGAGAGTTTTGTCATGAAATCTGATGAGCCTATCACTGGACCTGAGTCTACATCTTTTATTAATCCCGGGATTGAAGCAAAAGGAAGGATAGAATTTCTAAGTCACCATAAAGGACAATTTTTTTTTTTCCAAATTTAAAACTTTTTCTTTTCTTTTTTTTAAATTTTTTTCTTCCAATTTGAACCTATTATAGGTTTAGCTAACGATTTTTATATTATTATTGTTTTATTATTAATGTCTAAGGAACTGCTTGGTAGATCTGTGACGGAGACTTGCTTTTAGTACATATGTGCCCTGGTGGTCTTGTTTGGGTATTCATAAATATTACAGCCAGACTTTTAATAGACATTCTAAACGAAAATAGAACTCAACTGCTAAAATTTAATTTTCTGTGTAAAATAAAAGAAGTAGCAAGAGACTAAAACATTGGCTGGGGCTGGGGTTCATTTGGGGAGCTCCCATAGGCTATATATCACCCTGTGTGGCTTTCATTTTCTTGGTGCAAATTGATTTAATATGCAACATGATTAGATGAATGATGTCCCCTTGGAAGAAATAATCTTGCCAAAGAGATCTTGTTTAACTCTGCTCCTCTGTCCCCTCTGACCTTTGTAGTGGTTTTTGATCCTGCAGAGAGAACGAGATAAGAGCTGGTGCTATCACCAGCAACAGGGCCCTGTTCTTAGTAAGGTGGCATCTCTGTATCTATCTTTCCCCACAGAAGGATGAAAACTTTGAAAAACCATGCCTCAGGAGTGCAAGGATTCCCTGCTTCCTTTCATTTTCTTGACTGGGTTTTATTTCTGTATATTCTACAGTAATATGGTTGAAAATTGTGCCTGCTTCTGCATTCAATAACTTTCAAAATTCAGCTAGGCCTAGGAAACCATCCATATCGTCAGTTAAATACTTAGTTGTGTTTTTTATAATAGGTAAATCTACATAACCTATTATTCCCCATTTGCTTTGAGAGAAACTAACCCAAAGGCAAACTCCCATTTTTGTTTCTTGCAACCATCCTACAACATGTTGCCTAAAAGCGCAGCCTTGGGATCCAGACTGCCTAGATTGAAACCCCAGCTCCTCTAGTAACTAGCTGAGTGACCTCAGGTGAGTTATTCAGCCTCTCTGTGCTACAGTTTTCTTGTTTGTAAAAAGGAAGTAATGCAGTTACCTGCTTTGTTGGGTGGTATGAAGATGCTTTGAAATAATGTATGCACAATACTCTAAAGATCACCCAACACATTGTAAGATTAGTGTTATTCCAGAAATTATGTCATGAATTTTCACGGTCTCTCCCCTTTTGGAATGCATGATTTAAATATATTTTAATATTGTAGGCTGCCTTAACCTTACCTGGAATGCAGATGGTCTGAATTATTTTAACAAATAACAAGTATTAACCTATTCTAACAATCAAATGACAGGGCATAGTTAGTAGCTAAAAATTTGGAATTGTAGAAAATTATAAAGAGGAAATTAAATAAAAATCAACTACAATTCAACTGAATGAAATAGCTTTTTAATTTTTATATATTCATTTCAACCTGTTTCTCACATTTTTTATCATAAGGTTTGTTTTATTTTAAATATGTTATTTATTTATAAATAAAGAGAGAGAAAGAGAAAGAGAGGCAGAGAGAGCACAAGCCAGGGCAGGGAAAGGAGGGAGAGAAAGAGAGAGAGAGAGAGAGAAGCAGACTCCCCACTGAGCAGAGAGCCCAACATGGGGCTCAATCCTCAGACCCTGGGGTCATGGCCCAAGCTGAAGGCAGACACCTAACTGACTGAACCATCCAGATGTCCCTCATTGTAGGGTTTAAATTATATATCCTGATTTTTCTTTTCATTTACAGTGTATCAGAACTTTCTAAAGTCATTAAATATTCTTAGAAACATGATTTTTAAGACCTACATAAAATTCTATTATAGGACAACACCATTAATATATCCAACAAGCAGGTATTCAATATGAATGAATTAAAAAAATAAAGTTGCAACTTTTAGTGAGAAAATCATGTGGCATTATCTACTTGGCAGCTGAATCAAACAAACACTTTTTAATATTGGGCTTCCTTTCTTATAATGCCCTAAGCAGTTAGGAAAGCAAAAAACTGTTTATCAATTCCCCCAAACTCTCCAGATTATTAGGTTCTCATACTTATGGTCACACAGATTTTCTCTGCTCCTGGGAAGAATTTTATATTAGGCAAACTTTGCTCATAATAACAGATACTTAAATGTCAAAATGCAGCATGGTGCTGAATCGCTAAAGGCCCTGGGCTTTCTCCCTGCCACTTACGGTTTCCAGAAGGAAGATATTTCTCATCACTGTGGCTGAGCATTCTTTTAGTCTTCAAAACATAGCCTAAGGATTTTGAGTTTTTCCTTAATTATCCAGCTTTAAAAAGATAGTGGTATTTTTAAAGCTCTTTTGGCTGGAAGGACAAGAAAATACCCTTTTCAGACATTTGTGAGTTTTTCTCTTCATCCTTATTAGGTACATAGAAATTGATGAATACATTTTCTAGACTCTCAATGTCAACATGCATTGTTAGTATGGTGCTATACCTGGAAAATATTGGAAAAAAATTGTATTATCATACACGCTTACTAAAGTATCAGTTATTAGGTACATAGAGATTGATGAATACATTTTCTAGACTCTCAATGTCAACATGCATTGTTAGTATGGTGCTATACCTGGAAAATATTGGAAAAAAATTGTATTATCATACACGCTTACTAAAGTATCAGCCCATCACATGTGATTAGGGCTCTGATAGAGTTGGATGCCAACAGGTAAAATGTACATAGAAGATGCCTTGACTTTTCTTAAATAATATTTTAAAATATTTTATTTATTTATGAGAGAGAGAGAGAGAGAGAGGCAGAGACATAGGCAGAGGGAGAAGCAGGCTCCATGCAGGAAGCCTGATGTGGGGCTTGATCCTGACTCCAGGACCACGCCCTGGGCCAAAGGCAGGTGCGAAACCATTGAGCCACCCAGGGATCCCAACCTTGACTTTTCTAGGGATGTCGGACTACTTCAAAGACACTGGTAATGCTTAGGTTGTTTTTTTGAGAGGTGTTATATTAGAGTATGCAGTGTGGTGACCAATGCCATAAACCTTTGTGGCTCAACATGTTAAAAGCTCATTTATCATCCCTGCTAATTCTAGCATGGATTTCTTCATCAGAGGCCCTCCTCAGTAGCTCTTCTCCAAGTGATAAGTGAGGAAGCCAGTAGCCCTCCATTCTGTGATATGCTGTCTCCTAGAAAAGTGAAAGGTACATTGGGTCTCCTGTATCTACCTGGCAAATTGACAGGTAGAGAGAGTTTGGAGGATCCTAAGAGGGCCAATCTTGAGAGTAACGTTCATCACGTAGCCTACATTGCATTGGTTAGCACTCAGTCACAAGGAGATCTACCTTAGCCATGGGCCCAGGTGACAAAGGACGTGATGTATTAGACACGTAGCAGAGTCTCTGCCAGGGAGGTGTTTTCTACACAAACGATAGACATTATAGGTTATTATAGATGGAATTATACATTTTTAAAGTTTTTAATTTGAAAAGCCAAAACTTGGAATCGAGAAATAAAGAAGGTGAGGCATTTCCATAGTCAGCCAATATATATGGGACCTTTCTATGTGGTGGGTTTAGTTTCTTTCTTTACATATTTATCTGTCTAGGGAATTTAAATATTTTTTTTTTCTTCCTGGGAAAGGAACAGGCTGGTGCCTTTTCTCTGTGACTTCAAACTTGGGGGTTCTCTGAAATTTATACTGAAAGTCTTCTAGGCCTACTGCTTGATGGAATTCAAAGTTGGTCTTAAGCAAATTATTGATCACCCTATCAATGAAGTGAATCTAAGAGAGCATTTAGTCTCTAAAGAAAATGAAGGAAAAGCACAGAAATAATGTTGCCTATATAAATAATTTCCCGGAGTATAGGATGAATTAAAAGCGGTCTACCCATCAAAGAGATTTTATTTATTTTTATTTTATTTTATTTTATTTTATTTACTTATTTTTAAAAAATATTTTATGTATTTATTCATGAGAGACTCAGAGAGAGAGAGAGAGAGAGACAGAGACAGAGACACAGGCAGAGGGAGAAGCAGGCTCCCTGCGAGGAGCCTAATGCAGGACTTGATCCCAGGACCTCAGGATCACGACCTCCTCCAAAGGCAGATGCTCAAGTGCTGAGCCAGCCAGGCATCCCAAGAGCTTTTATTTTAGATTATATTTCTCTCTTCCAAACATAAGCAAATTAAATGAAGAGACTAGAATAACCTTAAGTTTTGCAGGTAAGAGCTCACATGTGAAGCCTGGTTCTTACTTTGGAATGTAATTATTCTTCCCAGATATTACAGAAGGGCTAAAGTCTATGCCTATAATCCATTTTTCTTTGTCCTGGATGGGATAGAATGTGATTCATGTCTAAGAATCAAGCGAAAAGTCTAGCTGTCTTGTTTTCTGGCCTCCTGGGCTAAAATCAAGGTCTACCAGCACTGCTTTCAGGAAGGGTGGTGTTATGTTTTTTGAGGTGAGGTATGGGAAGAGGTGGTGGATGGTTAATATTTCAAAAAGGTAGCAATTACCTGATAACAGAAAGCGTGGACTGTGTCTTGTTACCGCTCATTTTGGAGGTGCCAAATCTGCCACGGACATCATCGTCATTACGGCTTCAGTTGGCCGAGGTCACCTTGGTTCATGTGTTTTATACATTGGTACCCTTCTCCTTATTACTTGCCAAACAAACCTTTTTATTTTTGCACACGTTTATGTTGATTTTGTGGTTTCTGAAATTGGATTCTGGCTCCTGGAGGCCCGAGTTTCCACGGCAACTAGAGGCCTTATCTGCTACTGGTTCTTGGCAGGCAGACAACCAGGTCTTTCAGTTTACTTTGGATTTTTTTTTTTTGCTTTTTTTTTTTTTAACTTTTTCTTCTTCTCCCCTATTTTTCCTACACCCTGTCATTTAAGCATCACATAATTAATTGCGTACATCCTGTGCCACATGCAATTGCCACGGCTTTGAAGTCCCAATAGATCATTTTATAGAGCAGTGGGTGCCATTTTAAAAGAGAAAAAATAATGAAGACCTGGCGCCAGGGTATGGCTGTGGAGATTTTAGCATATCCTTCTGCAGGTATGATAAAGAAACCTGGGTACCTTCTGTTTGTTTTTCCGCATTTCCTTTCCAAACTGGCCTTTCAATATATAGGAAAGATCTCAGAACGGACTTTGTTATTTTTCTCTCTGGAGCTAATTCCTTTTCCAAAACCAGCATGAACTGCCTCATTTGGTGCTGAGGTGAGGTTTTGCTTTTTTTTCTTTTCAAATTGGAAAGAAAAAAAAAATCTGATTTAGCGTCATGTCATTTGGAGGCTGCTACTGGTCCAGCAGGAGCGGAAAAAACAACAGACAAACAAGGAAAAAAAAAATACCGACCCCCTTACTTAGACGCTATTAAAGTTTAGCAACAATAAATGATCTCATCACCTTCTTAATGTTTTTAAAAAAATAAATGTAATCATTTGCTTCAGTGAAAAGAACAAATTTATTGGGATAAGCTTTCAGAATCTTTATGAAAAGGATATACTCCCTTTGGAAAGCAGAAATGTGTAGGTTCTCAGGAAAAAGAATAGACTCAAGTGTTTTAAATTGCTTAACTTTCACTCTTGTTTAAAGAGAGAAAATATGTGTGTGTGTGTGTATATATATATATATATATATAATTTTTTTACATCTCCTTTTTCTTCCTGTTAGTATCTTTTAACTTTTTTGCTATATCATATGGTGTGCCCCATATGCTCACATCCTCCCCACTAGGGCAATACCATAGGTAAAATCTCCTCATTTCCTAAAAGTTTCCAGACATCTGCCTCATCCAAACTTATGTGCCTAATGTCCCATTGCCTCAAGGAATTTCTTCTTCCTGCCAGAGCAAATGTAAGGAACAAATTCTTACTTATTTGTATTTGGCCTTGGATCTTAGGACTTAGGCTTCAGCTCAAACCTTTTTAGAAAAGGCCTTTGTGGTCAACTTATCTAAAGCATCACACCCTCCATTCGCCCTTCCAACCCTATCTATTCTTGTCATGTCTTTGATTCCATCATTTTATGTATTTATTTATATAGTTATGTGATGATTAATTTTTAATTGGTAGCTGATGTATTCTCCATTTCTTATTCTATTTAATGGAGAGTAATTCATGATCAATTTATTCAAGAAGTATTCAGTGAGCCTCAACATTATATCAGGCAATGCAAATAGTCCTGGGGAATATGATGATAACTAGAATGACCATAACCTCTTGTCATCAAATTGTCTATTGTCTAGACAGAAAAGTATGCAACAGTACAAGTGAGTCAAATAATTATAGAGGCGATGTAACATGGTTTAATAACTGCTAGGGCAAGATGTTCACCAAACGTTATGGGCAACTGGCATCTTTGAGGACTGGGAAAGGTGTAAAGGAGAATATAACATTGAAGCAGAAATAGGAAATGCAAATAATAATTATCCAGGTACAATTTGGGGAATGAGTTTCAGGAAAAGGAAATAGCATTTCTAAAGCCCCTAAACCCCAAAGTAAGGAGAATAGAATATCCTGGAAACACTTCAATTAGAATGTGTAGGAGAGAATGTCCATGAACGAAACCATGAGCTAGGGTAATAAAAATCCCTTTTATGCCATGCTACAACCCAGTGAATTGATCAAGCAAGGGAAAGACATGATCGGATTTTTATTTTGGAGATTAATCCACAAAGGGTCATTTGAAATAAGAGAATTCTAGCAGCATGAAAAATAGTACGAGGTAGAGGAAAATAATCCAGGAGAACCAAAATGAAGGTGAGAATCAATGAGCAAAGTGGCTGTGGGGAAGGAAGGAATGTAAATGTAAGAACAATTTAGGAGATACCATGGCACTCATTAGATATGAGACAACAGGGAACCTTAGGACTTAGTGTCCTGGACAGATGGTATTTATTCTGTTTGCATTAAGGGATTCTCTCAAGAATCATTTTAGGTAGTGCACACTAAAACTGCTTTTTAATTGAATACAACATTAAGATGTAAGAAAAAAATTATAGAACTATTTATACAATGAAACTGCCACTTAGTTAATGAGAAAGAGTATCCTAGTAGTTAAGAGTAAATGTAACATTTGAATAGGGTTTTTTTTTTAGTTTTATTTATTTTTAATTTATTATTGAAGTATCATTGGCATACAATGTAATATTAGCTTCAGATGTAGAACATTTCTACAATTCTATACATTACTCAGTGTCCGCTGTGATAAATGTGATCACTGTCTGTAACCATATAACATGATTACAGTATTATGACCATATTGCCGATACTGTACTTTCATCTCCTTGCCTTATCTATTCTATAACAGGAAGACTGCACATCTTAATCCCTTTCACTATTTTACCTTTCCCCCGCAACATCCTCCTCAGCTTGTTCTCTGTATTTAAGAGTCTGTTTATTGTTTTGTTTGTTTGTTTCTTGATTTGTCTTGGTTTTTGGGTTCCACATATAAGGGAAATCGTATGTTTTTTTTTTCTTTCTCTAACATATTTCACTTAACATAATATGTTTTAGCTCCATCTGCATTGTCACAAATGGCAAGCTCACACTCTTTTTGATGGCTGAGAAATATTCCATTATATACACATATATATACACCGCATCTTCTTTATCCATTCATCTGTAGGTAAAGATTTGAGTTGCTTCCCTTTGTTGCCTATTGTAAATAATGCTGCAAGAAACATAGAGGGACATACGTCTTTTCAAATTAGTGTTTTTGTTTTCTTTGGGTAAACACCCAGGAGTGGAATTACTGGATCATATGGTATTTCTATTTTTAAGTTTGTGAGGAAACTCCATGTTGTTTTCCACAGTGGTTGCACCAACTTACATTCCCATCAACAGTGCACAAGGGTTTCCTTTTCTCCACATCCTCACCAGCACTTGTTATTTCTTGTCTTTTTGATACTAGCCATTCTGACTGGTGTGAGGTGATATATCCTTGTAGCCCTGATTTGTGTTTTCCTGATGACTTGTGATGTTGAGCATCTTTTCATGTGTCTGTTGGACATCTGGATGTCTTCTTTGGAAACATGTTGAGTAGGCTATTTTGATACGAGGGCATGTACACATTGTCTTTCTCCATCCACTATAGATATTTGTTTTGGGTAATGTACAAAACATTTAACTGCATTTTAATCATCAGCCTTATTCTATCATTTAGCAGAAAGAGGATCAAGGATGGTATAAAGTCTTAGCATCAATTATGCCATAATTGATAACAGACTAATAAAAAGGAACAGATGGGTTTGAATTTTGACAACTAAATGGTTTACTATCCAGACTGGACTCTTTGAAGGTGAGAAGGTATGCTATTAGTAGTAATGCCAGGGCAATAGGTGCAGACACATTGGGATATATGATCATCCTAGTGGGGGTTCCTCATGATGTATAAAAGGAGTCATATGCGATGATTAATATTAATATATGTGATGATTAATATTATGTGCCTAGATATTTGGTTAAATATGATTTCTAGGTGTGAAGTAAAGGTGTTTCTGGCTGAGACTGACATCTGAATCTAAAAACTTAGTAGATTTCAGGTTGTACTACAAAGCTGTGGTCATCAAGACAGTGTGGTACTGGCACAAAAACAGACACATAGATCAATGGAACAGAATAGAGAACCCAGAAGTGGACCCTGAAATGTACGGTCATCTAATATTCGATAAAGGAGGAAAGACTATCCATTGGAAGAAAGACAGTCTCTTCAATAAATAGTGCTGGGAAAATTGGACATCCACATGCAGAAGAATGAAACTGGACCACTCTCTTTCACCATACACAAAGATAAACTCAAAATGGATGAGAGATCTAAATGTGAGACAAGATTCCATCAAAATCCTAGAGGAGAACACAGGCAACACCCTTTTTGAACTTGGCCACGGTAACTTCTTGCAAGATACATCCACAAAGGCAAAAGAAACAAAAGCAAAAATGAACTATTGGGACTTCATCAAGATAAGAAGCTTTTGCAAAGCAAAGGATACAGTCAACAAAACTAAAAGACAACCTACAGAATGGGAGAAGATATTTGCAAATGACATATCAGATAAAGGGCTAGTTTCCAAAATCTATAAAGAACTTATTAAACTCAACACCAAAGAAACAAACAATCCAATCATGAAATGGGCAAAAGACATGAAGAGAAATCTCACAGAGGAAGACATGGACATGGCCAACATGCACATGAGAAAATGCTCTGCATCACTTGCCATCAGGGAAATACAAATGAAAACCACAATGAGATACCACCTCACACCAGTGAGAATGGGGAAAATTAACAAGGCAGGAAACAACAAATGTTGGAGAGGATGCGGAGAAAAGGGAACCCTCTTACACTGTTGGAGGGAATGTGAACTGGTGCAGCCACTCTGGAAAACTGTGTGGAGGTTCCTCAAAGAGTTAAAAATAGACCTGCCCTACGACCCAGCAATTGCACTGTTGGGGATTTACCCCAAAGATTCAGATGCAATGAAACGTCGGGACACCTGCACCCCGATGTTTCTATCAGCAATGGCCACAATAGCCAAACTGTGGAAGGAGCCTCGGTGTCCATCGAAAGATGAATGGATAAAGAAGATGTGGTCTATGTATACAATGGAATATTACTCAGCAATTAGAAACGACAAATACCCACCATTTGCTTCAACGTGGATGGAACTGGAGGGTATTATGCTGAGTGAAATAAGTCAATCGGAGAAGGACAAACAGTGTATGTTCTCATTCATTTGGGGAATATGAATAATAGTGAAAGGGAATATAAAGGAAGGGAGAAGAAATGTTGGGAAATATCAGGAAGGGAGACAGAACATAAAGACTCCTAACTAGGGGAAACGAACTAGGGGAGGTGGAAGGGGAGGAGGGCGGGTGTTGGAGGGGAATGGGTGACGGGCACTGAGGTGGACACTTGATGGGATGAGCACTGGGTGTTTTTCTGTATGTTGGTAAATTGAACACCAATAAAAATTAATTTAAAAAAAAAGACAAAAAAAATAAAATCACATAGAAAAAAAAAAACAGAATAAAAGCTACAAAGGATACTGGAAAAAAAAAAAAAAAAAACTTAGTAGAGAAGATTGTTCTCTCCGTTGTGGCTGGACCTCTTCTAATCCATTAAGACCTGAATAGAATAAAAATCCTCTCTCTGCTTGACTGACTTTAAGCTAGGACATC
Source organism: Vulpes vulpes (assembly GCF_048418805.1). Taxonomy (NCBI): domain Eukaryota; kingdom Metazoa; phylum Chordata; class Mammalia; order Carnivora; family Canidae; genus Vulpes; species Vulpes vulpes. The sequence continues at coordinate 9,335,919 of NC_132781.1, forward strand.
AGTCTTCATCTGCCTTTGGACTTGACTTGAACTGGAACTTATACTATCAGCACATCTACTTCTCAGTCCTTTGGTCTCAAGCAGGAACTACTGGCTCTGCTGAGTCTGAATAATCTCAGCCTCTATAATCACATGGCTAATTCCTTATTGTAAATATCTTTTTATTGTAAATTGGAATACAATACAAAACAATTACAAAATTCCTTATTGTAAATATACATATTATTGGTTTTGTTTCTATGAAGATTCTTCATTCTATGAAGAATCCTAACAAATACACATCCTACCTGGTACCTAATAAGTATTCAGTAAATGTCACCTGAATCAAAATGCCTGCCACAAAGTGTATGCAACTCTCTTGCATACAATCCTAAGGATGGAATTACTGGATCACAGAGTAAGTGTATATTTAATTTTTTTAGAAACTGATACGTTTTAAAAAATAGGTGTGCCATTTTAAATCCCCAGAAGCACTGCAAAAGGGTTTCAATTTCTCCATATTCTTGCCGCCCTTGGTTTTGTCAATCTTTTAAATTTAGTGATCCTGATAGATGTAGAGAAAACCCTATATATACAGTTTCTACTTGGATTTCTCTGATGTTGATCACTTTTATATGCTCATTGGTTCTTCCAATAACTTCTGTGTTAAAATCATCGGCTTTGGAATTAAATAAATTGGGATAGACTCTTAGAATTTAATTTCTCATCTATAGAATAGGAACAGCATCTATCTCATAGCTTTTGTGTAAGAATTAAACTAATCCAGTGAGTGTAAAATGCCTGGTAGAGTGTGTAGGAAGGATCCAACAAATACTGGTTCTTATTATTATAAAACCAGAAATCAAGGCTAAAACATATTGAAGCAGTAAGAATACCACTAAATAGGAACCACATATAGACCATTTCAGGGGAAGATGTTAATGACTTGCATTTATTCTTTATTTCCAGAAATAGCAAATAAGAACATGAGTGCTGAAAAAATCAGTCTACCCTGGTTTGCTTTCCAGGACCACCACTTCCCACTTGTTTAACCTTGAGGAAATTACTTAACTAAACTATTTAACTTGAGTTTCTTTCTACATAAAAACTGGAAAATGGTAGGATGTAGCCCAGAAAGTTGTGAGAATTAAACCAGATAATCCATAGAAAGCACTTAGAGAAGAGCTTATCTTTCCGTAATTGTGGAGAACTTTTATTGCACCTGTACTAATACGTGCCAACACTTAGGGGTACGGTGTTGAACAAGATGACATGGCCTTCATGCAGCTAAGTTATTCTTGCTTCCTTTCCTCTCTGCCTCTTTCTCCCCACATCCAAACCCAGGAACTTGCCCCATCTCCACTTCTTGCTTCTTGCTTCTTCCTTGTTCCCAACCACTGTCTTATATCATTGGATGATGAGACTAGCCTGAAAATCTGTCTGGTTTCTTTCACTCTTGAACCTCAACAGCCTATCTCCCTACTTAGATCTCTCCAGTGGCCTTCTGTTTCACTTGGCCTATAACCCAAATCCCTTTCCTGGCCCAAAAGGACCTCTAGAACTTGGACCTTGATTTTCTTTTCAGTTCCAACTTATTCTACTCTTCCTCTTAAATTATGTTCTACCCACATTGTCTTCTTTCTATTTCTTAAGTACATTTAACTCATTCTAGACTCAAGACCTACATACTTTCTGTTTCCTCTTACTGAAACTCCCTTTTCTGAAATTCTCACTGGGTTGGCCCATGTGCATTAGTTTTATCTTAGAAGAAATATCCACCTTTTCAGGAAGACCTTCCGTGAATGTTGTAAGGTTGTTGTAAGGTTGTTCTTCTCAACCTTAACCTTTTGCTTTTCCCTCACACATCATCTTCAATCTCTCTAAATCCCACTATCCTATTTTATTTTTCTCAACACTTGCTGTTCTCTGCAATGATCATGTATAGCTGTTTGCTTACTGGTTTATTGCCTTTCTCCCTTTCTTAGAATGTAAACACCTTAGGAAACTACCTTTTCTCATAGATTCACTGCTGTAACTTCAGGAATCAACATAGTGTCTAACTCATAGATACATGAGATAAATAAAAACATTTACTTATTCATTTATTGTATATATTAAATTATATATACCATATATATAAAATAAAATATATAATAGCTCTGGTACAGAACTGTGAAAGCCTTATCTACTTACCAACAAACAATAGATAATTTTAGCTGAATTAACCAGCTAATGGAAATCAAGAGTTGGGAAATTATGGTCCCAGGTTTGAAGCATTTAGTATAAAGATCCCCTAATAATTATGACAATGGATTGATCTTGTACTTATGAGTATGAAACACCAATGCCACACATCTCTATCTTATATAACAAGTGTTCTTGTTAAGTGCTCCTCAGGTTTAAATTATGTCTTGTTTGTTCATCCTAAACTTGAGAAGAATGAATAAAGTTTCAATTAATGGCACATTTCTTGCCTGGGAAATATTTCCAGTCTATGTGCTTCTGTTAAAGACTGATTATTAGTAGAAAGACAACCCAAGTTTTGGAGCATGGATGTGGACACAGAACCACAAGTAGTTTCTCTGTATTGGAACTCTGCATTCATTTGCTCTGTTCAGTACAACCAGTGTATAATGAGAGAGAGAAAAAATCCTCTATTATTTATTATGTATACACTTAAGGCCATGCTACTTCTTTAAAAAAGATTTTATTTATTCAGTCATGAGAGAGAGAGAGAGAGAGAGAGGCAGAGATACAGGCAGAGGGAGAAGCAGGCTCCATGCAGGGAGCCCAATGTGGGACTCGATCCCGGGACTCCAGGATCACGCCCTGGGCCGAAGGCAGGCACTAAACCACTGAGCTACCCAGGGATCCCCATGCTACTTTTTAATATCAATTTTTCTTATTCTTTCAACAACTCTAAAAGGTAGATTGTATCATCCTCTTTACATTGATGCTGAGAAATTAAATTACTGACCCAAATGACAACACTAAAAGGTAGAAGAGCTAATTTCTTCTTTCTTTAAAAAATTACTGTATTCAGTCTGTTAAGTGTCCGACTCTTGGTTTTGGCTCAGGTCCTGATCTCAGGGTGATGGCATCAAGCCCTGAGTCAGGCTCTGTGTTCAGTGCAGAGTCTGCTTGGGATTCTCTTGGGATTCTCTCTCCTTCTCCAACTGCCCCTCCCGCTCATGTTCTCTCTCTCCCTAAAACAATTCTCCAAATTTGTTCTCCAAAAAACAAATCTTTAAAAAATTACTTTACCAACTAGAATATATAATCTCAAGTTCCAAAATTCAAAACTATTTAATATCTGTGTAGTGTTCAATCCTCTTTTCCTGCCACCATACTGACTACTTTTTTCATCTTAGGCCTTGATGACACAGAAACAAGAAAACTGATCATGGCCCAAGATAAGTGAGTTAGGCTATTTCCATAACTTTGTCAAAAGTCATCTGTATCAAGCCCTAAGTACATATAAATTACTTGCATCTACCAGATGCATCAGGGTGTGAGTGTGTATGTGTGTGCGCGTTCTTATAACATACTTGTGCATTTATGGACTTCCAACCACTAAGTAAGATCAGTAGTACAAGATAGATCAGTGGGATTCAATTTTATTAGCTATGGCATATGGATGTTTAGCACGTGGCCATATGTTTTCTCACAAAATGTAACTTACAATCTGAGCCTTATAACTAAACAACACACATCACTGCAATTATTTTTTCCCAGCAACAGTCCATATCCCATTTCTTTCTCCGAGGGTCTGCTTTTAGTTCTATTTCCACTGAAGTCTCAGTTGTCTCTAGTAACACCTCTTTTTTTTTTTTTAACAAAACTTGGAAATATGGGGTGTTATGCTGAGGCTGAAATATTCCATATTTTTCTTTCACGAAACCCTGATTGGCAACAGTCAGCGATTGTCTCTCTTTTCCAGCTCTAGCCTTGAGTCAGGATCAAAATATTCATGAATAATTCGCAAATAATTAAATTCTTTAGGTTTTGTTCTTATTCACAGGAGCAAAGTAATTTTGGTCTCCTTATGGATTAGATTATCTGTAAAGGTTATGATTGAGGCAGTTTCTTTTTCAGATGTGATTCCTTTGAATGTGTGGCCTGATAGGACTCTGAGCAGCACAGGGTCTGTGTTTTCTCTGTAAATAAAAGCCTACAAAATTTCAACAAGTCAGCCCTTGTATGCCACGCGGAGAGATTGATGACAAACCACATTATTTTTTCCCCCTTGATACAACAGCTCACAATCACAAATGCACTTTCTCAGAACATTGATTTACTTTACCTCCAAGCATATGAGATGTTAGACAAGTCGGTTATCTCTTTAAAGCACACAACCTTCACACAGGAAAGCTATCCATGTAAATTATGGCTATTTTTTTTTAAATCTACCTATAAGGAGAGAATTTTCAAAATAAAAAATTCACTATTTTGCCCTAGGAAAATCAAAAATAACACAGATGATCAACTGTCTACCTAAATGTGTACGGTCACACACCACATATTTGTATTGTTCCTCTGCAAAATCACACATCAAGAAAAACAAAAGCAAGGGCAGAGAGTTTCAAAGATAAGTGTCACTATGTAGATAATTACATTCAAAAGAATAATTTAGAAGTTGAAAATATCAAAGCTGAAAGGGATCTCTGCCTCCTCTCGTATAACAAGGTTTTGATCTGTGTTGTCAGACATGAACAACTGCAAATAATGTGCTCTGTCTTGGTGATCACTGTTGTGTTTATAAAAACAGCATGCATTCTTATCAGGTCATTGGAGCTTTACCCAACCTTCATATTCAACAGATTCAATCAATATTTCTACTGATGAACAAACTATAAACAAAGTAAACTTTCAAACTGCTGTCTAGAATGTGTCTGTAATGTCCTGCTTTTCTAAAAAAAAAAAAATTATTATTCTTGGAAATTAGTGAACCAGGGTTCTGGTGATATATCTCTAAGAGTTAGCTTTGGAGTAAATTTTGGCATCAGGGTACTTCCTCCCCAAAATACGATCCTCATTGCCCTGCCAACTTTCCAAAATTTCGATTTTTTTTGCATTATCTTTTTTGCTTAAGGCATTGTCACCAAGAGCTGGTGAGGCAACAGAGCTTTTCCTCTTTTCTTAAAATGTGCCTACTATTTGAATTTGCTGAAAGAAGTACTAAATATCCCACAGAAGACTAAAAACAAAATGTAACATCCAAGAAAATGTATTATATTTTCCATAAATCTGCCCTTTTCTCGTATAATTGTGGGTTACTAGCAGTAAGGCTCTATATTTTGGACTTCTGTACCTGGATTTAAATCTTGAATTTGCCATTTACTAGTAGTATTATATTGGACAAGTGATGTTATCTCCATGTACCTCAGTTTTCTTACATGTAAGAGGTAATAGTGATAATTCCTATCCCATTAGAACCACTCTGAGGATTAACTGAGCAAACATTTGAAAATTGTGCACCATGGTTCTTGACACATAGTGAGCACCTTGTTTATTAAACGATTTATGTCATCTTGTAGATCCCCAGATCTAGAAACTAAAAAACTTGAAAATTCTTTCTAGATTCTTCTTTCTGAATTATCTTCTACATCACTCTCATAGCTGCTCTTTCCTTCCCATTCACTTCTATTGCCTTAGTTCAGACCCCATCATTTTTCACCTATAGCATTAAAATCATCTTCTAATAGATCTCTCCATCTCCAACCTTTAAATAATCCTTTCCTTAGTGTTCTTCTATTCCATAAAATAAGACTTTTGGGCTGAAGGAGAGCTTCTCACTCTGCATTGGTCTCTGCATGGTCCTGACAACAAAACATTCCGCCATTTTGGGGCAACTGGGTGGCTCAGTCCATTTGGCCTCTGATTCTTGATTTCAGCTCAGGTCATGATCTCAGGGTCATGAGTTTGAGCACCCTGTCAGGCTCTGTCCCTCTCCCTCTGTCTCTCTCTCTCTCTCTCAAATAAATGAATAGGATCTTTAAAAAAAGAAACAAAAACCTTCCACCATCTTAAATGTACTGGACTTGTGTGCCCCTTTTCTCACTCTTGGGTTGAGTGGGGACTGCACTGATCAGCCAGTTGATGATAAAATCACTACATATACAGAATCACTCTCTCGCAGCCTGCAGGCCATATTCATTCTCTTTTACTCTGTGTGTTAAATACCCCAGGGTCCTATATTAGTCATGGTTCTCCAGAGAAATAGAACCAACAGATATATAAAGAGATTTATTATGAGTGTTTGTCTCACGTGATTATGGAGGCTGGGAAATTCCATGATTTGCTGTCTGCAAACTGAACACTCAGGAAAACCAATGGTGTAATTGCAGTCCAAGCCCAAAGACCTGAGGACCAAGGATGCTGATGGTATAAGTCCCAGTCCAAGGAAGACCAATGTCTTGGCTCAAGCAGGCAGGCAGGTAGGGAACAAATCTTCCCTTTCTCTGTGTTTTGTTCTATTTGGGCCTGGATGGATTAGACAATATCCACCAGTATTGGGGAGGGCCATCTACTTTATTGATTCTACAGATTCAATTGTTAATCTCATCCAGAAACAGACAAACCAGAAATCATGTTAAATCCGGGCAGCCCGGGTGGCTCAGCGATTTAGTGCCGCCTTCAGCCCAAGGTGAGATCCTGGAGACCCGGGATCGAGTCCCACGTTGGGCTCCCTGCATGGAGCCTGCTTCTCCCTCTGCCTGTGTCTCTGCATCTCTCTGTCTCTGTGTCTCTCATGAATAAATAAATAAAATCTTAAAAATTAATCAATCAATCAATCAGTTGGCACCAGGTGGTGTATTCAGGTTGACCCAGAAAACTAACCACCACAGATCTTTTGGGGAAGTTTCACTCTTTTCGAATTGCTCTTTTCTAATTGTGCATAGGTGAGGTTAATTCATGGGGAAATATGTCGAAAACTTATGTTGGCTTCCAGGTTAGGCTAATTTCTCCAATCCAATATTGGTGGTACCTAACTGATATTTGAAGTTCAATTTGATCTTTCCGTCTATGCATCAGTCCGTTTAGAATCCATGAGGAAGTGGTGAGTGGTATGATTAATTGACCATCCCCAGAAAACTGATATTAATGATATATCCCAACTAATTTATGAAAATATATGTTTCCCAAAGAAGTTACAGCAAGGAATCTTGCTTACCATTTAAAGCTGATTACATTCCTTTGGTCCAAGATTTCTCATTCAACCTTAGCACTGTTGACACTTTGGGCTAGATAACTTTTTGCAGTGGGAGGCTTCATGTGTATTGTAAGATGTTTAAAAGAACCCTTGGTTCTACCCACTAGATTCAGGTAGCACATTTTGATGACAATCAAAAATTATTCCAGACCAAATGAACCCTTTTGAGGGGTGATATTACACTGGTAAAGTACCCCTGCTTTTGTCTAAGTAGCTATGGAGCTATAAGAGCTATAAGAGAAAATGAAAATTAGTGGAGAATATGTGATAATGTCAGAAATGTGATGACATCCAGGATCTTTTGGGTAATAGAATCATTCTGATGTCTGCAGGATTAGATGTTACAAGAGAGTAGCTGGGATTTTACCTGAAGTAATTGAGAGCATTTTCCCTCTCTAGGTTAGGAAAAAAAGACCACACGCCCCATCATTCCTGGAGATTGTCCCATAAGTTAAAAAGGAACTATGGAAATGTGTGCATTCATAGCCTTTAGCCTCAGCTTTCTTAATAATACCTTCTTTAAACTGGGTGATCCTAGATTCATCCATCACTGAATGACTTTGGCAAGTTTATTTAAGCCTCCTCTATACAATAAGTATGGTAATGGTTACAGCCATCAAGTGACTTTTGTGAGATTACAAATCATACTATAGGTAGAGACCTCAGCTAAATAATTAGCACATCTGAAGTGTTCAGTAGCTATTACAGTTCTTACTATCGTGTGAACATCTACCCAAGACATGCGAGTCTAGAAGAGCTAACAGTGATGAATGGATGTCAAGCCCTGAGAAGCATAACTATAGCATCCAACATCCAGTAGCTACATAAATTTTGGCTGAAAGAAATACATAGGCTTTATTTCTAAGCCAATTATTTCTACAGAAAGGCATGACGCCCCACCAGTATCTTCATCTTGCTTTTACTGGGAAGACTGACACGCCAGACAAAAGCTTTGTCAAAACTGAAGTGTACAACTATCTGGTCTGAATCAGTGATTCCCAACCAGGCTTGATTTTGCTCCCCACTCTTGTGGGACATTTAACAATGTCTGACACCATTTCTGGTTGGGGAGAATGCTACTATCTAGTGGGTATTGGCCAAGGATTACACTAGGCTTTCTTTCTTTCTTTCTTTCTTTCTTTCTTTCTTTCTTTCTTTCTTTTCTTTCTTTCTTTCTTTCTTTCTTTCTTTCTTTCTTTCTTTCTTTCTTTCTCTTTCTTTCTTCCTTTCTTTCTTTCTTCTTGTTTTTTTTTTGTCTTGTTTTGTTTTTTTGAGAGAGAGAGAGAGAGTGAGCAGGAGAGAGAGAGAATCTGGAGCAGACTCCACACTGAGCGCAGAGCCCTACGTGGGGCTCAATCCCATGACCAAGAGATCATGACCTGAGCCAAAACCATGAGTCAGACACTCAATCATCTGAACCACCCAGGCGTCCCACCACTAGGCATTTTTAAGCAAACAAGATATTCTGCATAGCAAAGAATGATTGGACCCAAAAAGTAAATTGCTTTTAGGTTAAGAAACTCTGCTCTATAACATGAGTTTCCCAGATACCAATAAACAGTCTCCGGGAAGTTGTATTATGATGGCCTCATCCAGTGTTTTTCATTGTCACTTAGATTTCATTCAGGACATACTGTGGTTATCAAGTTACCAGCTAGGTATATAATCATGCTCAGCTATTTATGACTTTCAGAAGTAGCTTTTCTTTTGAATACTTTCTCAAGATTATTTTGTCCATTTTTTCTATAATTTAAGGACTGGGTTAATATTGTGTATTCCCCAAGTCTATTTCAATCCAAACTTTGATGTTTGGGTTTTTTTTTCCCCTGAAGTTGCTTTGTGCCTTACATTTCAAATGCTGAAGCCCAGTAATGTAAACCAAGCATTGCAAACTTTTTTTTTTTTACCTTCTTTTAAGATTTTATTCATTCACGAGAGACACATAGAGAGAGGCAGAGACATAGGCAGAGGGAGTAGCAGGCTCGCTGTAGGGAGCCTGATGTGGGACTCGATCCCAGGACCCTGGAATCACACCTTGAGCTGAAGGCAGACGTTCAACCACTGAGCCACCCAGGTGCCCTAGCACTGCAAGCTTTTAAAAGAAGTGTGCATATAATTAAACATGTTTCAAAAACTGAAACCCTCTGTTGCCTGCCATGGTTTAATCTGGGATCCCACCTGCAGACTGGCTTGTTATTGTGGAAGAATCTTATAGGAACTATGATGGGACTGAGTTCCCACTAAAACGTCCTGGGGAATACTGACAGGAGCCGAGGGAAGGGAAGGTCTGTGTTGTGTTTCTTCATTTCTCCCCCCTGAAAAGCAGGGAGACTAAAAAGCAATAAAGCAAAAGGCATTTCCTACAGGTAGCCTTAAATCATTCAACACAGAGGTCTTCGGGGAGCTACCCGGTTCCTCTTTCCTTCCCAGAATGAGCTTTCTGGCTAAATGCTCCTCATCCAGCCCAGAGTGTCTTCACCTGGCTCTCCAAGGGCTTTTATCCAGACCTGTCCCAGCATAACAGCATCCTTGCTTCTTCAGAAATGGGTCTTGACCCATGCATCACGTTCAAAGCCTTTCTCAATCGCTCCCCAGCGGCAGAAGCGGAGGGCTCTGTTTTGCTTGTGATAATGTGCTAATCTCCAAGACCCAACATAAATTCTCTTGCATTGTCATTTGTCAAAGTAGCAATATGGAGCTGAGGGAAAAAAGGGAAGGGGGAGGGGGGAGGGGTCGTAGAGTAATGACAGAAAGAAAACTTGGCCTTCGTTTTGTGTTCCTTCGTGCAGAACTTTCCCTTCCTTTCTTAATCTGTAAAACATCTGACAGAAGGGGTCCTATGAACACAAATAAATAAGTAATTCTCCGTGACTCGCCCCTATGACTTTTTTTGTAGGGTCAACATTTTAGACAGGCAGTTAAGTATAAGAAGGAATAAAGACCATTTGCACAGAAGTCCCCAAATCAATGCTTTTAGCGCTGTGGCCCTGTCTTCCGCACATGTTCACCACCTGCTCCAACACTATCAGGTGGAGTCTGGCATTGTGGGAGAATGCAGCGCTCTCCTTTAAAGGTGACCTGGCTTTGCTGTAGCAAAAAAAAAAAAAAAAATGTCTCAGACGATAGTAGTAAACAAGGGGTTATTTTCTCCCCATCAGTATTAACCTGGAGAAAATGAATAAATGTGAAATCTTTATGGTTGCAGTTTTAAGAGCTTTCTGGAGATGTAATTTGCATGCTGCACAATTCACTCATTTGAAGTATATGGTTAAATGGTTTTTAGTTGACTTGCCAAGTTGTGGAAGCATCACTACCGTCCAACATTCGAATATTTCCACCACCAGCATGAGATCTCTGATGCCCATTGACAGTCACTCCCCAGGACCAGTCTCAGGAGCTCATGAATCTACTTTCTACTTTCTTTTTTTTTTAATTTTTTTAAATTTTTATTTATTTATGATAGTCAGAGAGAGAGAGAGAGAGAGAGAGAGAGAGTGAGGCAGAGACACAGGCAGAGGGAGAAACAGGCTCCATGCACCGGGAGCCCGACGTGGGACTCGATCCCAGGTCTCCAGGATCACGCCCTGGGCCAAAGGCAGGCGCCAAACTGCTGCGCCACCCAGGGATGCCTACTTTCTACTTTCTATCTAGATTCACATGTTCAAGATATTTCATAGAAATGGAATCACACACTATACAGTCTTGTGTCTGACTTCATTTAGCATAAAGATTTTGATGCTCATCTATGTTGTATTGGTTAGTATTCTATGCCCTTTTAAAAAATATTTCATTTATTTGAGAGAGAGAGAAAAAAAACATGAGCAGGGGAGGGGCAGAGGGAGACAGAGAAGCAGACTCCCCCCTGAGCAGGGAGCCTGATGCAGTACTCGATCCCAAGACCCTGAGGTCATGACCTGAGCCTAAGCCACTCAGTTGCCCCATGCCTTTTTTTGTTTGACAAATAATATTGCACCATAATATCATGTTGGGCTTTTCCACTCATCGGTGTATGGGCATTTGGGATAAAATTGCTTTGGAAAATATCAGAAATGAAATGTGTTGACAAGATATTAAATTAAAGAGCTTGTTTAAAGAAGAACATGTTTCATAGCTGAGGCAAAAAATCTTCACTGTAGAGGCCAGAAAACCCTCAACCCAGTTCTTTGTCTTCGGGTGGAGGCTTCTCTGAATGTGCGCTACCATGACACTGAACATACTTATCCTGGTCCAGTGCACAGTGAAAACTAAAGAATTCCCTGGACTTGGCTCAGAGCCATATTTCACCGATATGACCAATGTCTGTCTGGCAAATTTCACATGACACATTTGCCTCACTGCCTGGTTAACACTCTTCCGGGAGTCTGAGGGGACACTAAATACATGGAACAAATGGACTTTGAATCTCCTCATCAAGTTTGAAACCAACCTACTAGAATTTAGGAGGTTCTATGCTTAAGACATCATTTTGGGGGGCACTTAATGAGTTAGTTCAAGTACAGGAGTGATAAAACTAGACAAAAAGTTTGACAACAAATATGATGGTGATAAAAACCACTCACCTAAATTCCCAACACTTTCCAATAGGATAAAAGTGATTATTGGAAGTATTGACATTTTTGTTATGAACCTTATTTTCAATAAAAAAAAATAAATGAATTATTTTTGTTATTGTGGCCAACATGTGCCAAATTCTTTGCTGGGTGTTTTATATGCACTTTTATACTTCTCATCAGGAATATCCTGATTTTATTGATGAGAAACCTAAATAAGGTTCAGAGGGGAGGTGTCAAGTCATTTGCCTAATGTGATATAATCAGTAAGAGATGGACTAAATACTTGAAAGACTAAAACAGATAGGCTCCCAAGATATAATCATGTGCACACACACACACACACACACACACTGAGTTTGCAGAAAAAAAATTGGGAACGGACTGAAGGGAGACATTTCTAACATTGAGAAGCATGCAGCACTGAAGAGCAATAGGCCTTCTAAACTTTTGGAACTGAAGAATTAGTTAATTTAACGGGCTGTACTGGTGTAAAAATATCTTTTAATTGAGATAGAGAGTCTGTGGCTATAGAGAGCTGTTTCTGGAAAGATGTTTCTGTTTCTCTTCTTACATTCATAGAACCCATGGGCCAGCCATTGGATCCTATTCCCTTTGCACTTAATGGAAGTCCTTGAATGTCCAAAGGCAAGGAATCAAATGAGAATTATGTCTGTTACTGCCTAATGTGGAGCTGTATAAAGGGTGGGAAAGTAAAAAGAAATCTCTTCTATCTCCCATTCTATCACTGATCAGGTTCTAGAATAGTAACCTTTCTCTCTGTCTCTCTCTTTCTCCCTTTCCTTCCTGCTCTCAATCTTTGTGTCTATGTCTTTCTTTTAGAAGAAATGTTATTTTTTTAAACGACCACTAAAACCAAATTGTAGACCCGAACACTAGTGTTCTGTCTCTCTCTTCAGGCTCCTTGCCATGGAGTAAATGATTTATTTATTAAGACAGAAAAAAACCCCAAATGGGAAGTGACATTTTTTTCAAACATTGTCAACATGATTACTTGACCTTTGAGATAGGCTAAGGTATAAAAAGGAAGGATTCTTTCTAAGGCTTTTCTTCTCGAGTGCCTGACACCAAGTGTAGCTAATTGTCAGCAGCATTTTGAAATTCTAAACCCTTTCCATGAACTTTAGTTAGAAGCAGACCTTGGCCGAAAATGACTCAAGCAAACTTTCCTTCTTCCCTCCTCCCCTTTCCCTGTTTTTGGTTGTTTGCCCTCCATCCATTGTATGACATCCAAGATTTCACATGGAAACACCCCATGGCTTGTTTTTCATTGCAGGTTAAAATCAACTTTAATTTTGTTATTTTTTCCCTCTAAGATGTCGCCCATCCTATTAAAATGATTAGGCATTTCTTTTGAAGAGTTACCTGAGGTAAAAATCTAATTGGCACATTGGCCACTGAAAAACGATGCCAACGGCAGGAGTGGTGGCAGCCAAGCTGATCCATAGTGAGCCCTCTTAGCAGGGGCTCGATTTCATGCCACGATTTAAGATACCATGTGCTCAGCCCTGATGATAAAGCAAGCATTGGAAAATAGAACTGTGTTTCCTCAATAGACAGGAACCGACCAACATGAAATATCACATTTATGTGCACAGCAGCCCTACATCAAATCACAAAATGTAACAAAGATGCCTGCTTGGGAGATGTCTGTTATGCCCAATTTAGCTCCATTCAAAGTTTGGGGCTGCCTTTTGTTCATTATTGGAAGCTCCAGTTTTGCCAACATGAGCTGCAAAACCTTCCATTTAATGGTTTAAATGAAATTATGTTTTACAAACTGGGTTTTTCAACGTGGTAATATAATGCATTCAACAGAGCTTAATGCGAAGACATAGGAACAGGTTTAAATAGCAACTTCACATGTTTCCTTAGCAAAACAAAATGGTACTTTACACTCGGTGGTATATTATAACTCAGTCAGACCAGCGACAAAAAGATTGTTCTTAACCAGACTGGCATAAATTTCTATACTACAAAAATGTTATTATTTTTTTAAGAAAAAAAAACTTATTCAAGACCAGTGAGAGGATGGAAAGAGCTAATAGAGACCAAATTAAGAAGATATTTCCTTTTCCTTTTCCACTGTTCATAAAACTCCACATCAGGCAGTAACAGACAGGATCTTGGTAAATCTGTCTTTGCTCTTGCAACTTCCAGGTAGGAAGGCTTGAGTTCTCAGTGTCTCTTCAAGAGGTAACAGACCTATGTCCTAGTGGGACCATGAGGGGTCTGAATCAGAACTGACTCTCAGGCTCATCCTGATAACAGGGCACCTTCTGTCCTTGCCTTTTCAGCATACAGTCCAACCAAGTTTGATTCCTTGCCTTGGACTCAAACACTTTGATGTTCAAGAACTTCCATCAAGTGAGAATGGAAGAGAATCCAATGGCTGGCCCATGGGTTCCATGAATGTAAGAAAGAAAAGGAGAGAGAGGGAGGGAAAGGTAGAAAGAGAATGAATAAAATGGGGAAAAGAAAGCCACACCAATACTGTTTCAAGATTCATATATTTTTTTTCTCTTTCCTTTAGATCATTATGTGAGGCAGGAGGAAAAGTCTGAAAAATTATTGTTTTTTCCTTCAAATAAAATACAATATCTTTTGTCAAATTACTAATTTGTAAAATGCAGAAGAAAAGAATGCATTGTCAAAATAGAGCATTTGTTGAACTAGTTTTACAATCAATAAGTGAAGATTTTAGGTCTTTTAGGATCTACCCAGCTCAGCCTTTGGAAGATGAAAGACTGTAGGTTTTAATCTATTTTTACCACAATATTATTTATTTAATCTATTTACTCTTTTGTGATTTTTTTCTCTTACCTTTTATTTGTTCATTTATGGACAGAATTATCTATTGATGAATTAGCATTTCTTACAACACTCGCTAAGAATAATACTAGGTGGAAATGAAAAAAAAAAAAAAAAAGATGTGCCTATTCTCATTATGTCTCCCATAAACTACTCATGGAGAGATACTTCTGCTGCATTTGCTTCCTGGCTCATAAACTTGGTAACAGAGCTGGTAGCTTATGCTTGCACACAGGCCTTAAGTTTTTATCACCCAGAATCTTACACTTTTGCTTTTGGGGAATCTTTCTTGTGGTTTTCATTTTAACTCTCCTCCTAAGTGAGCTTGAACTTTAATGTCCTTAAATTCTGACCCCATGTAAAAAAAAAAAATCACATTCATAATAGTGATCCTCCAAATTGACCCTTTGAGTTTACATCATTGCTATGGACCATGTGCTTTGCTCTTTAACTAGGAACTGTATTCACTTCATGTGCAAATTATGAAAAAAAATTCTATTTTTTAAAAAATTGGTTGATATCTGCAATAAACCTTAGAGAAACCTTCTCATTTGGAGGGCTGAAACAATCATGAATGCACTATGTGTATCTTTTCCTTGGTTTGGTCTTTCTTGATATGATTAGCATGGAGACCTTTGCCTTAGTAGCCCATCTGTTCTTGCTGCTTATTCCCCACTGAAGTCAAGCCTAATGAAGGATGACTCTCCAAAGGTTCATAAGTTTGATGTGCATAACCATTCAAAGTTTGAATATCCATCAGAATTTCTCTGGCCTGGAAATCAGGTTAGAAATGCCATGAGACCATGTTCTCATGGGAGATTTCTCTGAATCAGTCTCTCTCTCTTTTCAGACCAGCTTTAAATAAATTACAAAAAAACCTCCCTATTTCCTTCATTTGACTGGAGCTATCATTCTCCAATGACCATTGTTTAAAAATTTAACTTAATTATTAATGTGTTAGAGGTCACTAAATGCTGTCAAAACTTGACCTTGAATATCATTTCAGGTCAGCTTTTTCTTTGTCTTCTTTCTTTGTTTCTTTCTTTCTTCTCAATTGTTAATTACATAAGTCATAGAAAAAAAAGACAATGGAAATAGAGACAAGTCATCTCTAAGCTGAGTCTGACTTATGTATATCATAAATTTAGGACAGACAGCCAACATTTACATTTACAAAAAAACCCCCACAAATTATCATATTTCCAAAATAAATTATGTCCCTAAGTTTCACCTATGCTTGAATTGCACTAACTGGAATGTTTATGTGGGTTATGTACTAAGGTGGTTCTTGTTCTATCGAATGGCCAAATCTAAATAATCTGCAAAATTCCTCTGCCAAAATTTAGAAATCTTTTTTGGGCCTTCTCTTTATTATTGCAGTTTCAAGTAATACATTATGATCTTTAAAATGCATACAAATTTACATATACCACATGATAAATATAGTTGGTATGCCTTTTATGCTGCCTTATTAGATAGAAAAGCTGACATTACAAATAGAAATTAAATAATTTTAAAAAGATATAAACTATGAATAATATGGAGAAGGTAGATTTGAAATAAAATATTTTATCATGCTACTTTATTTATTTAATTTTATTTAGATCTAGGAGCAGTAGAAATCTACACTTCTTTAGTAAAAAATGATGTAACTTTGGGGAAAATCATCTAGAAATCACATATACTATTAAATTATGTTGATATAATTTAAAATAAAGTTTAAATTTAAAAATGTGATTGAAAAAGTATTGGCTTTACTCTTTTTGGAGATAGAAATACAATGAACTTAGGCTCTTAACAAAGACCCTTATACCTAAATAACCAGTTAGTTAGCTTAGAAAATGCAATCAGAAGGGCAAGTAATGATTTTGCTAGGTTTTTAAGACCTGGGTTAGTATATATATTCCGCTCTAGTCCTTATCCTTATTAAATCAAAATCATTGCAAGAATGTTGAGGACTGAGTCATTACCTATGACATTTCATAAAAGTCCTTGACACTTGCTATTTGGAACTGAGATATGTCATTTGACTGATTTTTTGCCTTAGCTTTCTTATATCTTAACTGAGAACAAGAAACCAGTGGATGGTTTTCAAGAAAGACTAATCCATTTTTAGTTTAGTTTCTTTTTTAAAGATTTCATTTATTTATTTATGAGAGACACAGAGACAGGCAGAGACATAGGCAGAGGGAGAGGCAGGCTCCCTACAGGGACTCCCAATGCAGGACTCGATCCCAGGACCCCAGGATCACGACCTGAGCCAAACGCAGATACTCAACCACTAAGCCCCTCAGGTGCCCCTCCACTTTTAGGTTTTTAAACTGGTGAGTGATTTTCTCTCCTATGTTGTTATTCTTACAAGATTTAAGGGACAAATTAGAAGCTCATTGTGATTCAGCAGGAGTGAAATCTGAATATTATCATGTTAAACATTACTAATAATTTCAAAACACAGTTACAGTTTTTTGTAATCTGAATATTATCATGTTAAACATTGCCAATAATTTCAGAAAACAGTTGTGTGTGTGTGTATATATATATATATATATATATATACTTTCTGATTAATAAATTCTAAAATATTAGTAAGATATTCTAATTATGTTGAACAAAATTCAGATGGACTCATAAGATGATGAAAGTAAATTTCATCAGAAAAACACTCTTTTCAATGTATAGAAATAATTCAGTTTTCCTAATCAGATGCACAAACCGAAAAAGTCTGACATTCAAAAATCCCTTCTCTTGGCTTCCGTCTTCTTGACTTCTGCTTTGCTACTCACATCAAATGTTACCACTGCAGCACTATTTTCAAACCACCTAGTCTTCGCATCTTAAAATAAGGACCTATCCTTTTGCCCTCGATTTATGCTTCTTTTGGAAGGATGAACACTCTAAGTCTCAGGACAGACCCCTTCTCACAGCTTGAGGTAAAGAAGGGGAGTAAGGAATCAGGAACTTGCCCTGAGGATGCTCTCGTCTGGTTCCAGACAAAAGCATGTATTTTGTTTATTTTCCTAAGAGTAATTTGCTTCAACGAATTATATAAATGTACTGAATTACATGTTTACATTGTAAATTAAATAATAATAATACTCAAATTCCAAGATAAGATGCTAATTGCAACTTCCAAAATATGCCTTAAAATAATTATTTTCTCTATCTAATAATTATTATCAAATTATCTGGTACCCACTCTGCCTCACGTAACAGGAAAAGTAAAACTTAGGTATGTCTTAGCAAAGAAAAAAAAGATCACATCCAAAGAGCCCTTTTAAGTTTATAAAACAGGAGTAGTCCTATTCTGATGTTAGAACTGATAGAAACTCAAATGAGCTTTTTTATGAACTATGGTTTTATTTTTACTTCATCCCTAAGAAAATTCTTAACTTTATTTAAAGATGTATGTAATATTTTGCATTTATAGTCATTAAAAGTTCAGTGAACATTAATAACTCAAAATAAGTAAACCTAAAGGACCTGAATTCCAGATAAAAACACTGAATTGAAATAAATAACATGTTTGTATAAAAGATACATACAAGGACTTAATATTTGCATTTAGGTTTTGAAATAATGTATCTTAAGCAAGTTATTGGTTCTAGACCTTCAATATCCCTTTAGATACAATGGTATTCCTTCTACTTGCCTTAAAAGATGAAGCTCAGAGTTCAATGTTGTAATATCTCCTTAATTAAATGGCTTAATTTCATGAAAAGTTTCCTTCAAAATTAGTAAATTTATAAGATAGGTGGTCATCAAAATTAGTAAATTTATAAGATGTATTTGCCTATGTGCTCTTTACTTACCACTGTCTAGAGTTACAACTGAAATCTAAAAAATCAATTTTCTTAAATAATTTACTACTTGATCAACGTTATCTTATTCTACATTGTAAGTAAAAGAGGTACTTTGCTGATTTAAAAACTTCTCCTCAATGCCATGTTGCATTTCATTTTTAGACAAGACAGTGTTGCATTTCTTTTTTTAGACAGACAGGGTTCATTTTTAATACTACCAACATTTGGTTGGCTAGCAAGTCACAAACAAAATGACGTAAGTGTCAAATTGCCTTTTGTCATGTGTAAAGCCCATGAGCTCACTACATGGGAGAGATAACTGAGCCAACTCTACCACATATGGGGAGGAGGAAGCATGGACACACTTTCAACGTCCTGACAGTATCCTGATGAACTGGGAATGGGCCCTAGGAAAAGAGTGAAGACAGAAAAATGGCTCCCCTTGGAAGAGGTTAAGAATTTCTCTAATAACAGAATGAGTGAGCAAATCAAGAGAACCACAGCTCTGCTACTGTTTAAAAGACTCTAGATAACAATGTAAACATGTCAGGGAAAGAACCATTTATTTCCTCTATTATCCTACTGGGTAAAAGTTGCAGTTTGGTGCAGTGAACAGAAGTCCTTTCAAACATCTTGTTTTTTCCCTTGCATTTAATGTCTCTCAATCCATTAAAGGCATCTAATATATTTCTCTCAGAGAATAAGGTGCATCAAGAAATACATTGTTAAATACTTCTTGATCGTGACTTAGAAAATTACAACTCAAAAACTGGAGTGCCATCTACCCTAGGAGTAGCTTTTTGAAATGCCATGAACAAGAGGATGAGAGAAGAAGGTGTTCATGGCACACATTTGAAAGAAGAAAGAGGGGGGTCTTAACATCTCTTGAGTTTGGGGTACCAGGCTCAACTTGTAATTTTATTAAAACTGAGAAGCCATGGTGTATCTGGAGCAAAGACAAGTTGTGTTACTTAATGGATACTCCCCGAATCTGGGAATTAGGGAACATTAGTTAGAGTCCAGTTCAACCATTAGCAAGTTGAAAGACTTTAGATAAGAAGATATAACCTGTTTAGGCATTATTTTTAACAGCATAGGAAAAATGATCTCGTTCAGAAATAAGTGAGAGTAATAGAAAATAGCAAAGTGAAACATAGCTTGAAAAGTTAAAATATGTGTAGGCCATTAAATATCCATGTGAGGAACACGTACATGTTTCTAGAACTCTAAAATAGGACAATCCATAACACTGTTTACTTCTCTCGTCTTTATAACGTAGAGACAAAGTTTTCCCCCAAATTTGGTTAATTTCACTACTTTGTGATGCAAGACATTAAAGTCATACTGCAAATACGTGGTATGTTGCACAGTAAACTTTACTTTCATTTTAAACTGCAGAATATTAAAATCCATATATTCGTCAGATTCGTAAACCCCAGGCTTCCAATATATTTATTGGCATAATGATCAAAATATGAAAAAAAAAGTTGCAATCCGTTTATCCCGCTGGCCCTATCTAGTCCACCCTATGATTATAGCAGATGTGAATTAAATATAGATATAATTGCAATCAGACAGAAAGACAACAATGACCATATCTGAACATGGAACTGCCAGCTTCGTAAATGTTAATGCCATAATAGTCTGGATTATGCAGTCACCGTTGCTATAATAACATTCGTCTGCTGTCAGCACTCCTATGTTAAAACAAATTAGCTAGATGATTAATGAGTATCAAAAACAGCATGTGGATTCTCTGTGCTGAAGTCCTACCCAGTGTGAAATCCACTGGCCTCCAAGTTAGTGAGATAATTTCTGGATCAAATAATGTTCCAACGGGCCTCGGAAGCATATAGAAAAATGTTGCTGAGCACTGGATTGCGTTTGATTGCAGGGTAGAGCATGCCCATCACTACGTAACAGAGAGAGAGCAGAGGTGAGAGTAGATGTTTCGGTTCCTGTTATTTGTTTTTAGGACAAAACGGAGGAGGTTACTTCATCAAAAAAAAAAAAAAAAATGAGCAGGTTCAATGCAGAGTAGAAAGTCTGAAGAGCAAAGAGTCGTAAGTGTATAGACTAATTTGCAAATAAATTATATCATGGGCTTCAGCAAGGGCTAAAGACTACAGATGTTTCCTTACCTCACTTCGACTTGCCAAGAAAGCAACGCTGCTTCAATTTTCTTCTTTGCACTCAATAAATATCTGGAGGTGTAATATAAAAATGCAAATAAAGTTAGCCTTGAAATAAGCTTCCTAAGACCATAAGATTTACATTTATTGAGATCCCAAACAAAACAAAAAACTACATACACACACACATACATAACACGTATTGATTACATATATAGCTATATATAATTTTGTTCTATATCTGTAAAACTTTGTATATGCACATAAATATATATGGATAATTATACTTAGGTAAGTTTTTTACATATATACGTGAAAAGTGTTATTTTATATGTTGGTATATGTACATACACACGCCACTTGGAAGGTGTTCTCTATTCTCATAGGATGTAGAAAAAACTTATAAAGACCTTCTCACCCCATATCTCTACTACTTTAAGCTGATTCTCAAGAGAGTATATACCAGAAGCGATAAAATGCCACATTATGATGTTCTTAATTGAAACTCTACATTAGTCAAGAGCTTTTTCTCTTCCCTCATTTATTTATATGTTCAATTACATATATTCATCTGAACTCCGTGACATTTATTGCATAATCTGTCGCTATGCCTGTCTCTTTGGTTGTTCAAATTGTCCTGGATCTGACCCTTGGGAGCTACTTCCAGTTGCCTCCTGTGTACTTTGACGTGCTGGCGATGTTCTCTTAACACTTCCTTCCTTTGGGGTGCAACAGTCTTGTCCCAGATTCCACTTGTGCTTCCCCTGCCCCAGCATCATCCTCCCAGGCCCCTCGGTTCATTTTACTTGAAAATGATATTTCAAAACCACGATCGGGACCTTGGTGTGCTCACTGCTGCTGAGTATAATTGCTTCAAGGGCCGCTTGGTGGGCAGAGCTAGGAACTATGCACGTGTGCATATATACTTCTCCGTCCGTCTGTATTTTTAAACCAGTGAGTTCATACACCTCTGATCCCAGTCCAACCCCACAAAGCTCGTTCTAGCTTTCACAGTTTTCTTTACCTGGAACTCCTGTCTTCAGCAGTGTGAAGGCTGGCTCTTGCTTCCACAGTATATGTACTTACATTCTCAATCCTGCAGCACACGGAAGCACATGGCTTTAGTGTTGCTGACCTGTTTCCTAGCTGGAGGACACTATTTATATATATATATTTTTTTGTCTTTAGGTTGACAGCAAAAGTACTTGGTCATTTTTTTTTTTTTTTTTTTTGCCCAAGTTACTTTACATTCATTCTTTTCTTCTCCACTTCCTTCCATTTGGTTATGCTTCTCATTAGTAGTAGTTAGGTTCATTTGTAGGCTCTTTGTGTTCCATTTGGGGATTTTTCCCAAAAGCCTGGTTGACTTGATGTGTTGATTTCTTGTGTATGTATATGCAAGAAAAAAGCTTGCTCAGAGAAACATGGCTCCTTTGGCATCTCCAGTGACCTCTTCCCAGCCCCCACTAGCTCCACCATGTTTGTACCCACCCTTTGTAGGTGACCAGTATCATTAGTCACTAGCTGATTCTTCTCTATTCCTTTTTGTCAAATGAGAAGATACATATGCATTTTCTTATAGCCCCTTCTTTCTTTTTATGAAGGGGCTATAGAAAATTTTATTCATTTCTTTTTCAGTTAACCACATTTCCTGGAAATCAGTGCATCTTAGGTCTTCCTTATTCTTTTGTACAGTTGCATAGTACTCCGCTGTGTGAATGTACCATGGTTGACTTAACCTTTTTCTTAAATATATTCAGTTTGTTTCCACTATTTTGCAGTCACAAACGGTGATGCATGAATCCTTTTATGTGTGTGTCTTTTTGTATTGTTGAAGGCAAGACAAATTCCTAGAAGTGAGATTGCTGCATCAAAAAATAAGAGTATGGGTCGTATTGAAAGGTATTGCTGAATTTCCCTCTGGCAAGTTTGTGTATCTGCTATCAATGTATAAGAGTGGTTATTTTCCCTCATCTTTTCTCAAAGAAATTGTTCCATTTTCCACAAACTTGATGGCAAGAAATGATGTTTTTTTTAAAATGTGCATTTCATAAATTATGAAAGAGATTTTAAACAACTTTTCACCTGTTATGAGCCATTTTTAAATCTTTGTGTGTCAAAGATTTTAATAATAGTAGTAATATTAAAAAAAAATAGTAGTAATATTTGTCTCCAAATGTAGTGGTTGATTTTAGTATAAATGCTTCTATTGTTTTTGACCTCTTAATTTTGAGAAAGATGTTCTTTATCATGTAAAGGAAATATATTTCTAATTTTATACATTTTTTTAAAGATAAGGAATGGGTTTAGATTCTATCAAATGAGTCCATATATCATCTTACGAATTTTCTTTTGGACATAATAAAATGTATTGTAGCCATAATTTCCTTTTAAATAGCTAACTTTAATCATATTATATTCATTATCAATGAAAATGACAACTAACCAATTTTTGATTGTTTTTTGTTTTCTTTTGTTTTGTTTCGATTAGACGTTCCTTGGGAGAATTTGGCTATGAGTTTACTATGAGCAAACTGGCCGTCGCAAAGCAATACAATTTCATTATTTTTAATTCCTTTTTCTCATTTACAAAAAAATGACTGTGCAGACATTTATGTTTGCATGGATATAGATAGATGGATGCACATAAACACACATGGCTCTATTTACACTCACTCACTAACAATGCATGCTGTATTAAATCCATATTACGTCAGTACTATGTAACATTACTGTACTGTGTTAAACCTCTCCTATTGCTTGTTCCAAAGAATAATTTTATATTCTATATTTTCACTCAACCAAACAGTAGGCAATGAGCAATTTCACTTTATTCTTAGGCTTTTGTTGATCCTCTATAGAAACCTGGGAGATTTATAGTTTAGAGAAACACACAGCTATATACACTCCTAATTCCTGCCTTGGCTTTACTTTCAGTTTTTCTTTTCTTTCTTTCTTTTTTCTTTTTCTTTTTGTTGTTTTTTTGTTTCAAATCATTGCATACTCTTTCAAATGCCCTTGTCACAGTGCCTATCCCTCCAGTCACAACACCTGAGCGCTCATCAGATGGCAGTGCTATTTGGGCTGAAATCTCAGTGGTGTCATGAGGGGAAAGCAAAGAAAAGATGTGTGTATTTTCTCTGCTAATGATATACCTTCAATACTTAGACCCTTTTCATCACAATATGTCACCACTAATAGACAGAAAATATGCATATGTCCGGCTTTTCCTTTACATTTTCTTTTTTATTATATTTTACTTTTTAAACATCTACCTTTTACTACTTCCTAGAGCACATACCTGAACGGAATCAGAGTGAAATGCAACCACAAGTAACTGGCATCTATAATCAAAACACACCTCTAGAGGTTTCATGTTTGTTTTTCTATCTGTACACATGTGGTCTATAGACTTGTGGTATTTTAAAAACGTATATGGGTGAAATACTCACCTCAATATTTTTTTTTTACAAAAATATCCCTTTATTCTATGGAATGCACTGAGTGATACACATGAGTCAGTCTATTAGCATAAATGTTCTTGTCTCGCCCACATGCACATTTTGCAAATAAAGCAAAACGTATTTAAGCCGTATAAAAATCATCAACGATGAGCAACATCATAGATCAGACATGATGCTAGGAATCAGGCCTCATTTCCCCAGTCAGAGCATACTGTGATGGTTTGAATGATAGTGCCAACATGAGACAAAAGTCTGAGAATAGGGTTTTTACTGTTACCTGAGTTTGTTACCTTGGGCACAGAACCTTATCTCTGTGTTTAGGATTGCTATCTTGCCAAAATAAGACAAGATATACTACGTGGACTTTGCCAATGCTAAAACGCTATGATATCGTAATTCATTTTCAGCCTAGACATACAGAACACTGTAAATACTGCTTATCCGAGTGACTAAGGACATAGTAAATGCTAATATAAACTGGTTTATTGCCTGGCTTTAGAAATACAATGAATTCATCACAACATATTAGATAACTAGATTTTTATAATTTATGTGAATGTACTGATAAAACCTGTTTATATTTTAAGGTGAATGTTAGTCAGATCTCAATACCACCAGGGGTAAATTTCTCACCTGAAGATTAAAAGCTGGATAAAAGGCAAAGCAGCTTCCTTCCTTCCTTCCTTTGCTCCCTCCCTCCCTCCCTTCCTTTCTTTCATGCGATCTTTTTAATATTTTCATTTGTACTATTCCCACATGTCACTCATTTTTCCTTTCCATTCTATTTCTTTGTACCCTACTAGTCTCTACTAAATTCAGAATAATTTGTAACTGTATGCTTGCTTTTGAGCATCAGTTCTTTCTGAGTAGAAACTATTTGCTATTTATTATACATCCCTCAGTGACTCATTCAGTAGGTCAAAACACAATGGAATTTTTTTTAATGATATCTGCCATGTTCTAATATCTCATTAGATTAGTATCATTATCCTAACGTTGAGGTGAGGAACCGATGTCTTGGAAAGATTAAGACACTTGATCTCAAAGTGATGCAGCCTACAAAGTGGTAGACCCAGAATCTGATCCTTGGGCCCCCTGTACCCTACCATATAACCTTTAAAGATGCAGGGTCCAACACTCTGCTTTTTTCATAACACACAAACTAGAAGTTTTCTTCTTCGGTTGAAATTATCAGAATAATTCCAATTTAGGCACTCACTCAACACACACAGGAAACAGAAACAGATTCACTTGACCACCTACCTTTCAATCCCCCCAGAAGCACCATGTTATAGGTAAAAGAGAGTTATCAGAAACTGCCTATGAATTGTGCTTTTATTAAATTCTTTTTTTGTGTACATCAAATACCAGCAGAACGATTTTGCAATGTAGTTTGCTTTTTTGGTGTTGGGACGTATGTTTTCATGAAGGGCAATTTGGAAACTTTTATTAAAACCAAGTAGTACAAGACTGGAGATTGAAGAGAAGCAGGTCGCAGTATAAAGGTAGAAAGAGATCCCCATGCTCAGTCATTTATTTTCATTTGTTTTAATCTTTGTTTATCATCACAAAGCCTGGAATAATAGTGCTCTGAGGGCCCATGCTAGGGAAATAGAAGGAAATTGAAGTTCACTGTGTCAGTGGCACACATTGCCACCCTCGCCAGGAAAGGGAAGGGAATCTGAGAAACCTCAGGACAATTAAAATTTGATTTCCATATCCTAACTGACAATGTGCTACTCACCTGCTGTGGGATTTGAGCCTCTTACCATATCACAGTTCCTACGGGAAGGGACTGGACCAGATGTAAGCAATTTAATAATAAGTTTACATGAGTAACTACTTGGCTATTGATGGCTGTCGCTGTGTCATTTTGAATAATGCAAAAGTAAGGTAAATAGAAGAAGTTGGATGCTCTAGGCACTTGAAAAGAGTTTGGACTTTTTTTTTTTTTTTTGGCATTTATTGGGTTAATTGTTTTTTTCCTCCTCTCCCTTAACATACTCCGAGTAGTTATACAATATAAAAAGCTCTTTTTCATATCCCCTCAGTGTGTACTGGGACTCCACATATAGAATACTCCCTCCCCCCCAAAAAAAATTCAGACAGTGCCAAAATCTACATTTTCATTTGGCGAACTAGTTAAATCTATTCATAATCTGGTGCCTGAATCAAATTTCAGAGCCGACTAGACTGCTTTGGCTCCTGGTTTTTGTTGCTCGACCTGTCTCCGACTGAATTTAGCTATGATGTTACATCTCTAGCTGTAGAAAATTTCTAATAAGGGTGGCCTGTTTTCCTTTGCCATTGAAGGGTTCATACACAAGATTCAGCATTTCCGAGCAGGAGCCCATTCGGAGCCACCATGGTGCATTTTTTTGGAAAGAAATTCCTTGTTTTTTTTTTTTTTTAACTATTTTTTATTTTCCTCCTTTCTCTAAATGTTCCCTTTAATGGCTCTAGCACTACATAAAACTCATGTATTTTCTAGTGAACAAATTGTGCGGAGAACGTCAGGAATCAAGAGAGAAGGCACAAAGATCTAAGGGATTAGTTGCAAAAGCACATGGGATTTTTCTATTCGTAGCCCAGAAAGAGCCTTTAAAGGGAGGTCAGGAACAGTTTTGGGGTGTTCTTGATATCTAGCGTGAGGGTTATTTACCTCTTGAAGAATAGTCTCCCTTCAGAAGAGAGAAGTGGAAGGAAGAGAGAAGACTGGAAGATCAATTGCAAGAATTGCAATGCAGTCGGAGACTTAGCTGAATGAGAAAATAATGATTGGATTGTTAAACATTAGGAGGTGACCACAGATTTCACTTTGCTCTGGACAGTCCAGGTATGCTATTCTTATCCTGTCAGACTTCTACATTGGATGATATATCACACAGTGACTCTGTACATTGTTCTTTTACGGAAATCCATGTTAGGTAATTATTATTATTATTATTTTAAGATTTCATTTATTTATTCATGATAGATACACAGAGAGAAGCAGGCTCCCTGTAGGGAGCCTGATAAGGGACTCGATCCCAGGACCCCAGATCATGCCCTGAGCCGAAGGCAGACACTCAACTGCTGAGCCACTGAGGTGTCCCCATGTTAGGTAATTATTTAAAGGCACTTTTATTAGGTCCTAGGAAATACCTCCCCCCACCAAAGTATTGGGAACTTTTGTTATTCCATGAAATGGACTATCACACAGTATGCCATACTGCTATTAACTTAAATACTAATATAGAATTTTGTTTACACCACATTAGCATAATTAGTAAAGTAGTTATTAGCATAGTTATTAAAATCAAGATGTGGATCAGGATCAGGTTGGCAAGAGAGTAAATGTTTTGGTGTCTGTGGGCTGCAGGGTCTCTGTTATAATTATGAACCCTGTCAGTGTAGCTCTCGAAGCAGCTGTAGACCATATGTAAACAAATAGGTGTGGCTGTTACAATAAAACTTTATTTACAAAAAAGACGACAGGCCACACAGTTTAGCCTGTGGACCATAGATTGCTGATCCCTGAGTTAGAAGACTATTTAGTGGGATCCCTGGGTGGCACAGCAGTTTGGCGCCTGCCTTTGGCCCAGGGCGCGATCCTGGAGACCCAGGATCAAATCCCACGTCGGGCTCCCGGTGCATGGAGCCTGCTTCTCCCTCTGCCTGTGTCTCTGCCCCTCTCTCTCTCTCTCTCTCTCTCTCTCTCTCTGTGTGTGTGTGTGACTATCATGAATAAAAATTTAAAAATGTTTAAAAAAAAAACAAAGAAGACTATTTAGTCACAAAAACATATTGAGGACATCTTAATAAACAAGAAAACAAGCCACAGTAGAATATGACAATGTGGTTAATTTATTTATATGGCAAAGAAAACCCAACTAAACAACCCATAGCAGCCTAATATGTTAAGAGGATGATGTCTGGGGTCTGAAATACGTGATTTAGGTAATATCTATGTGTACTCCTATGATTTTCTTAAGTTTCCTGAGTATTTGACACTGAGCATATTTTATTCCATTTTTAAGGAAAAAGGAAAAAAGAAAAGTATAAAGTACTCCGGGTTATGATTTCACTCTTGTGTGTTGACTTGTCTCTACAGTATGTTGTCTTCCATGCACAAGAGTCAAGCTGCCTGGGTTGGGTTCCAGGCTTCAGCATTAACCAGCTGGTGTTTGGCCCAAGTTATATAACTGCTTCTTGTCTTAGTTTCTTCTTCTGTCTGTAGAGATCATCAGGAACAGTAACCCCAGGAGGTGTTTGTGAAGATTGGGCTTCTATATGTAAAGCTTTGAGAACAATATTTTGCATGTATTCAGTAAATACACTTCCTTTTATGAACTGTTCAGGATAAGAATATCCAACATCCCTCTCACGGAAGATTTTAGGAGTTCCCTGAGAAAATTTGGTAGGCTCTGATTTTTCACAATTCATAACTTGTAAAAAAATGCAAAATAAATATTGTTATTCATTGATTAGATTATTATTTAATTGCCATACAGTTTGCCTGGCAATAATACTAAAAGAAAAGCAACCAGCAAAAAAGTCACTCTATCCTGTATTTTTTATTAAGCAACGTAAGTTTTTTTTTCTTTTTTTCTTTTTTTTTTCCTTTTTTTTTGCAAACACACGAGGGTTTAAGGTAACGTAAGTCTTAAAGGGCTAAAAACAAAACAAAACAAAAAAGTCTTAAAGGGCTACAACTTGAAGATGTCCACAGAGCCTAAATATTACAGGTTAGCATGATTTTAGTATTAGTAACTTTTAAAAAAGGCTTCCTAGGGGCACCTGGGTGACTCAGTTAAGTGTCTGCCTTTGGCTCAGGTCATTATCTCAGGGTCCTGGGATGGAGTCCTGCATCTGGCTCCCTTCACAACGAAGAAAGAGTCTCCTCCCTCTCCCTCTGCCTCTCCCCCTCATTCATTCTCTCTCTCTTTCTCTCTCTTTCTCTCAAATAAATGAATAAAATCTTTGAAAAAAATGCTTCCTAAATACTATTTCATAGCAAACCTCTAACCTCCTTGGGGCCCAGAGCCCATATAAGACTTCCCCACACTAACCCCTGCATGTGCAATGCCTTGTACTTCCCACCCTGCACGTGAAAGTTGGAGAAAGGCAGAGGTTCCCCCGAAGCAGCTCCAGGTACACAATAGAAAGGCCACTAAGAATTAAATCCAGAAAAAGCTTCTACATTTTGATTAAGGGGTTTTTCTCCTTGCAATTTCTCTACAAACAACATCAGAGAAAATGCATTCACACCCTTGCAAGTGAAATACCCATTTCACTTTTCACCCATTTTCGCTTTTTCTGCCGTATCCAGCCTGGGAGAGTCTGATGCAGAACTTGGGGAGGAAGATGTGAGCGAAAAGCGAACGGACTGGGGATGCAGGGGATGAGCTCCCCCATTAACTGAGGTTGTGATCTCTGCAGTTGAGGGAAAACCCATATAAAATAGATTTTCTTTGAACATTTTTTTTTCATTCTTTAAAAAAAGAAACCAATCATCCAATCTTTTTATTGTTCTCTCCCAATTTTCTTTATCATTGAGCTCTTTTGGGGTTTATCTCCCCATTTACCACATTCACTCTACTTTGTTACTTGTTTTTCCTCTTCAAATGCAAGCACCTCCTCATGCATCTTTGCATTAAGCCAAAGCCTGAGGAGCCACAGCAGAAGGTCATGAAAACGTCTCCTGCTAATAAAGTTGCAGCCAATTCTCTATTAATTATTCTTGGGGAAGCTCTCTGCTCTTTCCCTGCTCAGCCACATTCTGGAACTTTCCATGCAATTGTAATGGCCTTCGTCTTCCACGTTGTAGTGGGATACCTTCTTGGCTCTTTTTTTTTTTTTTTTTTTAAATCATTACTATCATGATAAAATGTTTCTTTCATCTGAAGAAGAGGGTAAGAATTTATTTCTGTCTTGCTCATATTCTCTTGTTCTCATTGCCTGACACATCACACATTGTAGATGCTCAATAAATGTTTATTAAGGGGATTACCTAAAAAGTAACCTTCAAAAACTCATTTATTTTGGCTTACTCTTAGTTAGGAAATATTATTTAGGCCAGCTGTGTTGTACAAGACATCACAAAATGACAGATATCACTTAGTACAGATATCTCAGTTAACTTGACCGTAAAGATGTTATGATGAAATTTTATGATGAAAAGCAATTAAGCAAACCATAAGTAACATATTTCTCTAAAAAAATGAAGCCCGGTTATGCTTTTTTTTTTATCTTAACCAAGTGTGGTGGTGTCTTCTCAATTCTTTTCCTTTAAAAAAAAAAAAAAAAGGATGCCAGGCCTGCGAGGCCCCCAGTGTAACTGCACAGAAGACTGGTACCAGGGGGCTTACATAATGTCTCTGCTTGTCCATTCCTGACTAATGGACAAATTTCCAAGAAATAATCTACATGTCATGAAATACGGGTACACTCCATCCCTTGAATGTTCTTTTCCAAACTTCTACCGGTTTCATCTGGATTTTAGGGAAATTCAGAAGCACTAGTACAACATGCTGCTGAGAAAAAGTAAGAAGAGTACATGTTTACAACAATCATTACTTTTAGGTAAATCTTCAATTTTCTTCTTAGAAAATATAACGGAGGGCAGTGGGCCAAGGAATAACAAAACACTAGGTGTTATTATTGCCGTGTCCTTTTTACCGTCCAGGTCCAACATCACCATTGGGTGAATTCCCTTGACTCTTTTCTCACTTTACCCTGTACCCTTCTCTTACCTAATAGTCACCATTCTGCAAATGATTTATAACTCTTTGCATCGAAGTTCTGTGAGGGCACAGTATTCACTTTCATTTTCCACCCAGGGCAATTAGAAAAACACTAAATGAATCTTTCTCTCTCTTTTTAAGATATTATTTATTTATTTGAGAGAGAAAGAGAGTGGGCACACAAGCAGGGGGAAGCAGACTCCCCACATTGAGCAGGGAGCCCAATGCGGGGCTCCATCCCGGGACCCTGAGATCATGACCTGAGCCAAAGGCAGATGCTTCATCGACTTAGCCACCCAGGCGCCCTAAATGAATCTCTTGTGAATAAATTCCACAGTGCAAATCGTGTGCAAAAGAGGATTTAGACATATCGAATTGAGACATTATCAGTCGAAACAGGTACAGCTTGCTCTTCCATGACGAGAAAAGCAGCAAACATATTGAGTTTGACATGTTTCCACAGGCCCACATGAGCCTCACTTAGATTTTAAGGTCTCTGTGTCAGAGGGTGGACCAGGGTCACACTGTCCCCACTACCCACAGCTTCTGTGCCGTGGCCAGTGTGGTTGCAATGGTACCAAAAGCAGTCCTATGTGCACTCAGCTCTTTTTCTCCGAGGACCTGCTTACTTTTCTATCAAGAGGCAGGGATTTGCATGCAGTTGTGGGGTGGGGGGTGCCTGGGTGGCTCCATCAGTAGAGCGTCTGTCTTCAGCTCAGGTCATGATCTCAGGGTCCTGGGATGGAGTCCTGCATCGGGTTCCCTGCTCATTGCCTCCACCCACTTATGTTCTCTCTCTCCCAAATAAATAAAGTCTTTAAACAAATAAATACATAAATAAATAAACATAGTCTTGAAAAAGTGTGCCTCTAGGGCCTGAACATAAGTTCCTGAAGCTATTAATAAGAGTCCCTGAAGGCCCTGTGACTCTAGAGGCAATACCTCTCCCCTCATATGTCAGGCCCACGACCCCACAAACAGAGTGGGGTCTGTTTGCTTTTTGTCCTTAAGGTGTTGACACAGCACAGCCCCAATCTAGAAGGCAAGGAAGGCCCACAGTCCAAACCCAGTTTTTTACTAATTTAAGCACATTTAACCTGGCGAGAGAGCCAAGAGGCTGGGTGGGTTGGGGTCACCTATTTTGCCAAGTTTGGGTGGGTTTGCGCTAGTTGAGCATTCAGTGCCAGCCGCGATCATTATGTGCTGGCGCAGTAAATTGAGCTACCACACCTCTAATGAACGTAATTCCCTTATTTTGACAGCGTTCCCATTTCCAGTGATTCACACTTTACATTCAGACACTCTCCTACAGGTGTTTGCCAAAGGCCTCTGCTGGCAGCTAACTAAGCACTGGATCCGTTCGAAATTAGATTGAGAACCATCGAAATCATCTTGACATGTTCCGTGAGCCAGGTTTGGACCTTAGATACCCCGGGTCACAAGCAGCTCCAAACACAAGCTCCAAATCCTTTCCACCCTTCATGTTTCCATCGCATTTTATGAGATTCGGGACTTTTGGTCTGGGACTGTGATGGGTATCAGACCTGGACAGCCCCGAGCCTAGTAGGTATTTATTGACTGCTAAATACCAGAAGTGTGACTCGGGGGCGCCTGGGTGGCTCAGCTGGTGAAGCATCTGCCTTTGGCTCAGGTCATGATCTCAGGGTCCTGGGATCAAGTCCCATGCCCGGCTCCCTGCATAGTAGGGAGCCTGCTTCCCCCTCTCCCTCTGCTTCCCCTCCCCACCCACTCATGCTCTCTCTCTCTCTCTCTCTGTCAGATAAATAAATAAAATCTTAAAAAAAAAAAAAAAGAAAAAAGAAAAAAAGAAGCATGACCTTGCAGGAAGAGAAAGAAACAGAGCCATTACTTGAAGAAAGCAGCCTCCAATGGGGTGCATTTGTTCTCAGTTCTAGAAATGACCAAGGATTTTGGTTCTGGTGTTTGAAGGCTGATGAGTGTCACTGAGGAAATTTTCTCATCTACTTTAGGAAAGAAAGCAGCGAGGGCTAACATGGCTTCTGTACCAGCAGGGCACTGCTAAGGGTTTTAAAAGCAGAACTTGCTTTAATCCTTAAAATTTATTCAGAGTCAAGCAGCTCTTAAATATTAGAACCGGGACTAAGGTCCGCCTTTGTCTGGTTCCGAACTCCTGCCCTTAAACACTACTGCAGGGAGAGGCAAACCTTACTCATAAAGGGCCAAATAATGAGTATTTCAGGATTTGTCCGTCAGATGGTCTCTATTGTAAATGCACAATTCTGCTCTTAAAGCTCCTGGGAGTGCCAGAGACAACGTGTAAATAAGTGAGTGTGGCTGTTCCAACAAAATTTGGTTTGCAGAAACAGATAATAGGCCAGATATAGGTCAGGGACCACAGCTGGCCGACCCCTGTCCTATTCTATACCCTAATATATAAATAAGTTTCCTTTCAGGTTTTCAACAACTTCTGGAGGACTAGAACCTAACTACATCTTATAAGGCTCTCCTTTTTCTCTCCTGTCACCCTTCAACAAATACGTATCGATTACTAATTCAGGAATATTGATGAATCCCTGAATTTTCCCCTTACTCCTTCATTTTGTGGTCTGTCTTGATTATCTCACTCCTTTCTTTCTTGAGGAGATCTCAGAGTTTTGATTATTTGCCCAGTACTCCCCAAATTTCAGATTATGAGAAAACCTTTCCTTTCCTTCTTTCTAGAAAACTCCCTTTTCGCTCAAGACACCAGGTGACCTTCTTTTGATATAAAGCACTCTCTTACCCTCTCTTAGGTTTCTTATTCAGGTTGTGTATAATCAGCAGTTTGGAGATCCGTAATGGATTTTCCAGGAGGCAACTCTGATGAAAATGTCAACTTTCTAAACAAAGACAGTTGTCAGAATGTTCTTTTAGAAATCCAGATTATGCCCTGTTTCTGTCAGGTTGAGTTTTCAGTTCTTCAATCGTAAGGGGGCATTGCCACCTGGTGGAAAAAATATTGAGGGGGTTAGGTGATCACCTGGGGAAAACCCCAGATAGGCACATTTGCACAGACAGGAAAATTTTACCTTGGTCATGTCATTTCAGTGCCTCGTGGCCTGAACACTGACCTCCTTCCACAGTCAGAACGTAAAACAAGTAAATGCAAGTAAAAACTGTTAACGATTGCATTTTAATAGATCCAGGAGATCTTATTTCTTAGAAATATGTGACTTGAAAGGGAGTTATTCCGAATTGTTAAAACTCCTCTGGACCCACTTCTTCACCGTCGACAGAATTTTTCACTCTTTTTGTACAATTTTCAAGTACTTCTTTTGCATGGGCTTTTTTTGTTGTTGTTGTTCCTATTTTCTATAAGTAATGATATATAGATATTTGTGTGTGTGTGTGTTTGTGTGTGTGTGTGTGTGTGTATGAAACCTCCTCTTAACTTTAACCTAGTATGTCTTTGGTCAACTTTCAAATTTATGTTCTTCATCAGCCAGCCTCTCCCAACCCCTGCATTCTATCTACCCGGTCACAGTCAAGCATCCGAAATCTTCCTTCCACGTGCCATCGCCCTCCTAGGTCCACACTCAGAAATGCTCAGCTTGACTTACTCAAATGGCCATCCCCAATCCTTAAGCTCCCTGACCTCTGTGTGACCTGAATTTTGTCCTTGAAATTCTTCCTTGGTTTCCAGCTGCATGGTTTTCTAATGCTTCGATTTCTGCTTTCCTCTGTATTTGCTTCATATCACCACTTTGCTTCATCTCCCCTTCTCCGCTGTGTGCAGGAAAGCCAAACATTTTATCTGCCACCCTCTCCTCTTTAAGGTCTCACTTTCTAGATTCATTTGTTCACCTGCATGATGTTAACTATTCTTTGGACTATATGCACATCTGCTTCCCCCTGGCCTGTACCCAAAATGAATTCTTGTCTTCCTTTCCTGCTTTTTCAGAGGATCCTAAATGCACCTTCTCCTTATATCAGCTGACACCTACTCTCTCTCTCTCTCTCTCTCTTTTTTGAAACTTACTCTTGACAAAATTAAAAGGAACACATTTCCTATGGTAGTGATCACACTGACCAATTCCTCCATTTAAACAAAAGCACATTTCCCCCCTAATGTTCAGTACTGGAAATTTTAGAACCAGTCAGAAACAATCCCCCTGCTTAATTGTTCTTATCCAGTCTGTCATCATGTGCCAATTTGGCTTCTTTTATAATGTTTATCTTGAGCGTAAACTCCATGAGTAGAAAGGCCTTGCTTCTTCGGCTTACCATGGTCTCCTAGCACCCAGCACAGGACTTGGCATATCATACATCTTTAATAAATATTTGTTGATAAATAAATGAAAAAAAAAAAAACAACGATTCACAAACTTTCTCTTTTCCCTTTCAACTGACAGGATCTGTGCCATCTCCTTTTTATTTATCCCAAGACACTGGATGCTCTTTTAGTGTACAGCCCTCTCATT
Source organism: Vulpes vulpes (assembly GCF_048418805.1). Classification (NCBI taxonomy): domain Eukaryota; kingdom Metazoa; phylum Chordata; class Mammalia; order Carnivora; family Canidae; genus Vulpes; species Vulpes vulpes. The sequence goes on from NC_132781.1 coordinate 9,371,056, forward strand.
GGACTTGATCGGAGTCTCGTCGGTGGCTCATTAAGTGGCAGTTGCCTGGTCCTCATTTCCTGCTGTTATGATCCAATAGAGCTGGACATCCAGAAGTTGAACAAACACAGTGTTTCTCTCATAGTCCAGGGTTTTCTTTCTCTGCTGTTCTATTTTATTATCACGAACTTCCATGTAAACGGTAACAAATTCTACTGTAGCCAGAAATTCAATATTCATACCCAGTTGTCCTCTTAGGATTTCATTCTTATTAGTTTTAATTTTTCAAACAAATTAGATGCACTTCGGGGGGATGATTAGGAGATCAGATCTCAGAGCCCCAGCTTTATTTCCTATCTCCTTAATCTATTAAATCGTATCTATATCATGTCCTTTCTGTAAGGATCAAAGGAGACACTTTTTATAAGAATGACTTGTAAATGAAAACATTCAACACACGCCACTTAGGTGGTTGTTTTGGTGCTTTGTTTCTACTCTAATTATAACAGGATTAGCTACAAAACAGTCAATGGCCAAATGGTTATGGAGTTATAAATTCAGTGGAATGCTTCTCTGAAACCCTGTATCCTATAAAGTGTTACCAGAACATTAATTAGTTTATACATCCTTTATGGGAAATCACACATAGACCTATATCTGTGTTTGGAATTTTATGTCTTGCCTTTGAAAGAATAAATGTGCAGTTCAGCCTTACAAGAAAGGAAGCTGACGGAGCAAACATAAGTCTGTGTGTATATAAAACTAGTTTCTTCCTCAAGAAGAAACTTATTGCTGAGTCAGAAAAGGGATAGTACTCTTCCCTGTATGAAGTATCTTAGAAAGAATGTGGCTGCCACACACGAATTTCTCAGAGTATTAAGTAGATTGCTGTATTTCAACATTCACAGAGACCACATGGCTTCTTCACCTGTGTGTTCCCAAAATCTGGCATATGGCAGAAGCTTGAAAACATTTATTAGTTAGGAAACTCAATCTCCTATTATGGGATCTCAATTATATGAAAATGTTACTGCTGCTGTCTTGCCTTCCATCTGGGTCTTCTCCGGAGCTATTTATTCCTTAATCAGATGATCCCATCGCCAGGTAACACTTTATAGTTGCAAAGTGGAAAGTTAATAATAATGAGCTTAAGCTGGCCACACAGCCTCACCTGGAGACCATATACATACATACATATATGTGAAACTTCTGGAACTTCTAAGTGGCTGGATATTGCCATGTGGCCAAATGTTCACCAGAGGGATATGTTGCAAGTAGCTCGAGTTGTGGCTAGAATAAATTTGGGTTCAAATATCTGTTATGTGAATTTAAAAAAATGAATGAAATGGGGGGAGGGAGGTCATGTGTGCAATCTTCCTCTCCTTAAAAAAACTTCTGCCTGTGTCCCTCCCTGGGACATGGTTGAGCTTATGATCCAGCTTCAAGCCTGCAGAGGACCATAGTACTCTAGGCTAGGGGTTTGCTAACTTCTTCTCTAGAGGGTCACGTAGAAAATATTTCCGATTTTTGTAGCCATGTGGTCTTCTGCAATACTCCACTCTGCTTTAGGGCATCAGAACAACCGTAGGTAACACATACATAAGCAGGAATGGTCATGTTTCAGTAAAACTTCATATACAAAAACAGAGAGCAGGCTGGATCTGAGCTTTGAGTTGTGGTTTACCAGTGCCTGCTCAAGGGGGTGAGGGGGGGTGTAGACAGGGAACAAAAGGGGGAAAAGTAGAGACCTCAATTGCCCTCATGCAACTGAGCCACCCCATCAGTCTGAACTGCTCAGCTCAGGGCAGTAATATGGCAGAAAAATAAATACTTTATTCTTTAAACCATTATATTTTGTGGGGTTTTTTTTGATACAACAAAGTTAGTTAGCTAGTGTGTAGAAGGTATAATAAAATATAGTGCTAACTGGATTTATTATTGTTGTTGCTGTTCTGTTGCTATTATAATTATCATCATCATTATTATTTTAGGTCTATAATGATCCTGGGATAAATTACTTAACGGTTAGACACAGAAGTAGCCAACCGGCGGGGGGTGGGGTGGGGGGGACCCACCACAGAACTTACAGGGTTTGGCAAACTCACTTAATTCTATCATCGTGACACTCAAGTGAATGGGCCATTTTAATTTCATTTTGTCAAGTGAGGAAACAAAGTATGAAATAGATTCAGTGTCTTGCCCAAAATCACAGAACCAGAATGTAGTGAGATTAGGGTGTAAGGTCAATTCCATCTGATTCCAGAGCCTTTCCCCACTGTGTCATGTATTGGGGTAGTTAACTTTGTTCTTTATGTTAATCAAACACAAAGTATCCATAATAATACATAAACAGTCCTTTATTTGGGGTCATATCTTGATATTGCTAAAGGGTTCACACAAAGAGGTAGGGATCCATGAGCAGCTGCTCTGTCCCTGCACTGTCCAATGTGGTGGCCACTTGCCACATATGACTCTTAAGAGTACATGACGTTAATAGAATAGAAAGCTCCATTGCACCCCAAATTGGCACTTCCTTAATGGCACTGGCCACATTGAACATGTTCACTTGCACATGTGCCACAAATGGCCACTACCTTGGACAGTGCAGGTTGCAGGTTATTGCCTCATAGCAGAAAGTTCTACGGCCAGCACTGCTCTCTTCTCTTATACCAGATTTGGCTTTTTTTTTTGTTTTTATGCAGATTCAAGCTCCTCCTGCTTACCTTTGGAGTACTCATATGGCTATTCCATTAGCAGCGTCCAGAGGAAGCTGCCCGGCTTCCAAGCTCCTTTCTTTGGTCCCCCACGGCCTTTTCTTTCTTTCTTCCCCCGGTCTTGCTCCCTACCCTCATGACCCTGCCGCTTGTGTGTTGGTTGCCATTCCTTCAGCACTAATTGCTTCCCAGCAGGATGGAACTGGGGTCCCCAATGGTGTAAAAAACTGAAACAAGGAGAAAGGGAAAGAGCCACGGCGGCATGTGGAATCTGTCCTCCAGGTGTGGAATCTGCAGACAAACCAAGTTTTCGCACTGTCCATATGAACAATCCCCTAAGTTTTTGTGCTAAAAGAATGTTTGCATCTCTTAATTCTCCTTGCTAGAACCCAGAAGCGGGGGGTTGTGTGTAAGCCACCAGCCCATCTCCATTTTTAATAGTAGATGTTTATATATATATATATATATATATATATATATATATATATATATACTTTTCTTTGTGCCTGCATTTTCCTGCCCTGTGGAGAGTGTGAAAACCCCACTTACCAGCAAACCCCATCCACCACACTTGGCCATCCTCCTGTTGCTTAAGAAGCTACAGTATGGGAAACCAAAATGTGTCTTTGTGCAATGCTTTTGTTAAGGTTGGGTTCATTGTTTTGTTTTGTTTTGTTTTGTTTTTGGTAAGATTTTATCCATTTATTTGAGACAGCAAGAGAGAGCATACAGAGGGAGGAGCTGGAGGGGAAGGAGAGGGAGAAGCAGATTCCGTGTGGAGCCCAATGCAGGGCTTGATCCCATGACCCCAAGATAATGACCAGACCCAACACCAGAGTTGGTCACTCAACCCACTCAGGTGCCCCAAGATTGGGCTCCTTTTTTATTAAGAGAACATAATCGCCAGAGTTTATAAAAGTGGGAGCTCATGGGAAAATGTTTCAAACCATCTGAGCAACTGTGACAGCCCTGGTGGGATCCATAATCATGGATTAAACTCGAGTCTGCATTTCTGTCTGCATCAGTGTGAAGGACCAAAAGGCAATCGCGATTGCTTGGCTCATGTGGGAGATGCAGATTGCCATGCTGCTCTCTCAGTGATGTTTCATAAGGAAACCACAGTGGGCCAACCCGGGATCACTATCTAGGTCCCCACTGCCCACCTGTCATCTTGAGGAATAGCCACTCCCAAGATAGAGAGAGACACGTGCAGAGATCACCACTTGCAGTGTCACTGAATTTGTTAGCAGAATGATACATTTTTGGGGAAGGTTAATCCCATATTAGAAAACTTGCGACTTTTTAAGTGTTGATCACAAAGGGAAGGATTTGGGGGAAACTGCTCCCTTTTGTTTATATCTAGAACTGGTCCAAGGGGGTACTTTGTGATTTGGATGTTTAATGAAATAATTGTTATTTGCCTTCCGGAGTGAGAATTTCCTTTCTTTGACTTTCCTTTGGAGTTCTTCGTTTTAAGATAAGCTCAAATATTGACAGAACTGGGACTGAGATTAAAGAGCATATAAAATGCATTAGCGTTCTACCAAAGGAAGAAGAAAGGAAAACCAAGGGGCCTCTCCCACAGTAAATAAAAGCGACAGAGGTTCTTAAGAAAACACTGCTGAATTTCATTCGTGTGTATAATGAAATGGATTAAGTTTACAGTGGTCTGAAGAACAGGATGGATTCTTCACCTTGACACCCCCAGGAACAAACCACAGTATTACCAGAACTCCCTCTTTATTCATTGTGACCATTTTCTTTTCGGTGTGTATCATAATCTGATGCGTAATGAAAACCAGCTGTTGCCCCTCAGAGGAAAAGAGGAAGGAGTCCGCCAAGTATTCTAAAACCTGGATAGGCAGGGAATCAGCAGCCCGGGATCTCACTTATTAAGTCCTTAAAGAAAGATGAAGTTTGATGGGAAGGACGAAAGGGGAGAAAAGATGACTCTGTTGATCACTTTACTTTTTATCAGATAATAAATCATCCACGTGCAATGTGTTACCTGAGGCTCCTGATTTTTCTCAATCGAATGCTGCATGCTCCATTAACATCTTTAGATTTATCCCAATCTGGCAAAAGAAAAAAAAAAAGTGTGTCCCCTTTATGATAGAAGCAGGATTCAGGATTCAAGATGATGAATAATTATTGACAGGGGTAAATAGAGAATAATCTGGTTCCCAGTTAATATAAATTAATATGTTTAATGAAAGGGTAGGACAGAGCAAAGGGGAGTTCCCATTTCCCCTCGTAAAATATTTACTATTCAGGTCCTCACCAGCTCTACCAGTCAAATATTTACTATCAAAGTTCAGGAGAAAGGTGAGGCATGTGGCCATTCATGGTGTAATGGTGTGAGGTGGCCAGATTGGAGTCAGATCCCCTACATTTTAGTCTTCACTTAACACCCTGGCTCTCTGTGTTCCTGGAAACAAAGCACTGAAGAGCTTCCTGTCAATCGAGTTATGAAACAGGAATTACATGTTTTGGAGAGGCTGTTGACAAACCTACGCATGTGTATTTGAGGTCTTTGAGATTCTATGATAAAAGTAATCAATTGTCTGTTTGGAAGTGTTTTATTTACTCATTCAATCACAGATTTTCCAAAACCCAGACATATATGTGGATACGTATACATATAACATAACATATGTATCCATATATATCCATTATCTTTAAAATCAACTTGCAATATAGCAGAAACACATAATTTATCTTTAAACATTGTTCATTTTTGGAATATGTTGACCATTCTCAGTGTAAAGGTAACATTCACTCTAAAGTTGAGGGTGCACCTTTTTCCAAAGAGCGCATGATATAATTTACTGTATGGATCTTTGTGTGATTGGGAATTTCCTCTTGATTCCCTCTGATGGCTGAGAGTGACATGAGGGTGGGGAGAGGCAGGAATATTTCAGGTAGACCAGGGGGACAGAGGAGCAGAAAGAGATCTTTCCATGCGCCATGTCCATCTTTTCACCCATTTCATCCGGCCTCCATTTTGATATTAAATTCACATCTAATTTTTTTCTTTCTATATCTGTCCAAAATAAGCAAATATGTGCTGTTTGTTGCAACAGGATTTACACGTCTGAAATGACTCAGCTTTCAACACTTCCTAAAGATTTGTGAGTAGGACTCCTGCCCTCTGTCTGGCTTCTAAAAGCAATACAGACCTGAGTCAACTTCCTAATAAAACTGACCAAAACACCTAACTAGAATTCATCTATTCCTCTGAGGAGTATAAACAAAGGCTGTTGGAAAGAATATATCAGTTCTACTACTTCGGCTGGGTAAATGGGAGCTTTTCTCCTGGACATTTCTCTTCTGTTTTAATGTTTTCAACTGCAGCAATGTGCTAAACAGAGAAAATCCATTCTCAGGACTTTCTGGGATTTGTGTCAAATGTCCCTTGGTTGTCATTCTAATCTTAAAGTCCTTTAAACAAAAGAGCTTTGTCTCAAAACATGGATCAGTTATTTCCTAAATTAGGTGAATAGCTTACCTAAGCTAAGACAGGAAGCCACTTTATTAATGGAGTTCAGAACAAACCCACAACATTAAAACATTTGATATTGCACATAAATACAAAAGGGAAATAAATCTGGCTGAGAACAAGAAAAAGGCCTAAGTCCAATCTCTCTTAAATTCCTTGAAGTTAGGGGGAAAAAAAAAAAACTTGTGATGCCCCGATTTTTCATACTATTTTTCAGCTTTTCTTTATCTCTTACATTGTTCTCATTAAAAGCTCGTGTCTTAGATACTTTGTGCTGTGTTTATTGTTCATTTCAAAATAGCTGTTTGGAAGCACTTCTTTAAAAAAAAAAATTCACCAGAAGACCTGAATAAAATAAAGAAAATATGCCTTTGCAGGATCTTGTTTTTAATTGCCCATACTTCTTGTAATACATGGATTTACCCTTCCTCGGTTCAGAAACATTAGGAAGGGCTGAAAAAGTCAGTATTCCTTCGTCATTACCAGAATGATTCTGCACATTTGTCTCCACGCGTTTCCCCAGATTTGGTGTTGCTTCAGACAGAGAGCACCCCTCCCCCATTTTTTTTTTTTTTTGAACTCAAAAAGAAATAAAATGATTCAATGGAGGACAGTTTCCTGGTCTTCTGATGGTAATTCCAATATGGTGCACCCCAGCATTTTCCAAGGTATATTTGCAGATCACCTTGCATGAGAATCTTTTTTAAAAGAACTTACTCTGTGCAAACTGTACCTTAGAACTTCTTAATCTTCAAGAGAGGGAGGCCAGGAATTATGTCCTTTGAACTAGCTCTCCAAAAGATGGTTGTGCATGCTAAATTTTGATAACCATTGGAACTGCAGAAAACTGCAAACACAATTTCAAACAAAGACTTGAAGCGTAAAATGAGAGATGAATAAATATAGCTATGGTGAAGCAAAGAGGAAGCCATATAACCGCAGATACCATTATCAAAGTTAACATCATCTAGAACCATAAGAGATTAGTATTCAGTATAAAGACTAACAAGTCAGTAAGAAAATGGCATATAACTCAGGGAAAAAAAATTAGGCAAAATGTTTAAGAAAGCATTTCAAAAAACAATAAATTCAAATATTCAAAGAATTTGAAAAACTGTTCAGTTTACCTGGCAATTGAAGTTGGGTGGGGGGAGGAATTTGTGATGCCCCGAATTTTCATACTATTTTTCAGCTTTTCCTTATCTCTTACATTGTTCTGGAAGAAATGCTTAAATGTAAATCAAAACAAAAATAAAATGCTATTTTACAAAACTGCAGAAAGTAAGAGGTGTGGTATTTTCATTCATGATCAGAAAGCAGGAACTTTCCCAAACTACTGAAGCATAAATTGGTACTACTACTTTGGAGGAAATGTGGAAATACCCAGCAAAACTAAAAATGTGCATGCCTATAACTCAGAAAGTCCATTTCTAGGTATATAACTTATAAAAACAATAACAAACAGCCATATGCAAAAGGACATGTGCATGAGAATACTCATGTTAACTGCTTATAATTACTCCAAGTCAGAAATGAGCCAAAAGTTCATTGAAAGGTACAAGGCAAATAAAATATGGGATTTTTATATGACAGAATAATGTATGACACTTAAAAGAAATGAACAAGAGACATATATATCAGAATGAATAATTTCAAAAACTAAATTGAGTGAAAAATTAAGTTACAGAAGGAAATGAACATTATTTTATTATTTATGTAAAAGTGAAAGCCCAAAGTGCGTGTACCTGCACATACAGAGAACATGATAAAAATGCATGTATATTCATAACTTTATTGTAGATCGTAAGACTATAAACCAAATTCATTATAGCAATTGCTTCTGGAGCAGGAAAGACAAATGGGACACAGGAGGGAAAATTCAATTTTTAAATATCATCAATAATAAAGTAATACTCACATTTTTTATTTGCTAAGTGCTTTATGTGTATCACATTTAATCTCATAACAACCCCACAGGGTAATGCTACTCTTTTTTCAAATATGGGTTTTCGAATGTTTTATTTCTTGTATTTATACACACACTTTTAGGGCAGTGAAACTGCTCTGCATGGTCACTTTTAATGTTGGGTACATGCCATTATGTTTTTGTGCATACCCAGAGAACGTACAACACCAAGAATTTACATGAAAGTTCACGTAAATTATGGACTTTGGGTGATTATGATGCATCAATGCAGGTTCATCCATATTTTAAAAAAGAAAACATATCATCCTGGTGAGTGATATCAGTAATAGGAGAGGCTAAGCATGTGTTGGGGCTGGGGCACATCTCTGTACTTCCCTCTTAATTTTGTCGTAAACTTAAAAATGCTCTAAAAAAAATAGTCTTAATAGAAAGCAAACAAAACCTGATTCTGTTAAGTGTGACTTAACAGAGATCAATGGATGGAGAATTGAAACGGGTTGGTCTGACTCCATAGCCTGTTATTAACTTCAACGTTGGAAGCAATAGTGTTATTACGTCACTACCTAAAACATAAAACTACGAAACGCAATCAAGAGGACAAACAGTGAGTCTGAAACGGATAAAGATACATATTAGGAAGAAAGGAAGAGAAGGAGAGAGAAAAAGAGATTGATTTTCAATCCAAATCCCTCATTTGTTGTGTTTCGATTCCGTGAAAGAAGTGAGCTAATGCCTTTTTCCGAAAGTATCCTAAACATGACTCTACACATTACTGATTCATTAAAAGTCAAAATCAGGAAGAAATCTGGCCTTGGGTTCTTTCTTCCTGCCTACTCTCAGAGCTCCAGTTGCTCTTCCAGAAATTTGTTCTAACAGCTGACTGCTAAATTTTTTCCCAATTCCATTCTTCTCCTTTTTAAAATGTCATTCTTGTTCTTTCAACTTTGTGGTGCGTTATTGGAATAGAAACCATTCCATAAATGCCCTAAGACATCAAGACTTCCTCCTTTTAAATAGTGCCTAGTATTTGTGTATGTCTTGAGGACAAACAAAATGCTCTCTTCAAAATTCCTGTTTCCCAGCTCCCAGAGCCTACTTTAGACAGGCAGTCATTCATCCTTCTTATCCTCTCCTATTAGTTGTTCTTTGCTTTTGAATCTGATCACGGAATCCTATTATGGAAATTACTGACCACTTTGAATGTCTTAATCCCCAGAGGCTGGTCAACCCCTCCCAACATCCAACAGGAAGCAGAAACGAACAAAGAAAGAAATCTGAGAGCCTCTACTTTTCTTCGCCTCTCTTTGGAATACTACAGATGTATCACTTTGCAAGCAAAAACCAAATGCTCCGGGTCCCTATTAGCTTTGCCAGGGGAGTTAATTCGGCCGATCATGTACACCCACATCGAGTTTAGTGAGCAACAAGTCAAATCTGTATGATGCTGAAGGAATGTACTTTTTGTTTGTTTGTTTTATTTTCAACATGAAGGAGATTAGTGCTCAGTAGCTTTGCTAACTACCCTCCCAAGAATGGAGACAGTTATGATAGGGAGACAGCGGCATCCTGTTGTTGCATATTCAGAACCTAGGTTAGGTGTGTTACATTGAACACATTGTCTAGAAGTTGCGGCAGATTGCCACAGAGGTGATGGAGGCTGGTCCAGGTTCCCAAAGGAGATGAACACGCAGGGGAAATTAGGTTCACAGTAAAGCATCAGCAGTGCCTGTTCATGAGACTCATCAACTCATCCAGTTTGTGTGGACCCTTGCTTTCCATGTACTATCTTTTTACAAATTTATTTTTTTTAATTTTTTTTAAATTTTATTTATTTATGATAGTCACAGAGAGAGAGAGAGAGAGGCAGAGACACAGGCGGAGGGAGAAGCAGGCTCCATGCACCGGGAGCCCGACGTGGGATTCGATCCCGGGTCTCTAGGATCGCGCCCTGGGCCAAAGGCAGGCGCCAAACTGCTGCGCCACCCAGGGATCCCTACAAATTTATTTTTTATTGGTGTTCAACTTGCCAACATATAGAATAACACCCAGTGCTCATCCCATCAAGTGCCCCCCTCAGTGCCCGCCACCCGGTCACCCGGACCCCCCACCCACCTCCCCTTCCACCACCCCTAGTTCGTTTCCCAGAGTTAGGAGTCTCTCATGTTCTGTCTCCCTTTCTGATATTTCCCACTCATTTTTTTTCTCCTTTCCCCTTTATTCCCTGTCACTACTTTTTATATTCCCCAAATGAATGAGACCATATAATGTTTGTCCTTCACCCATTGGCTTATTTCTATTTTTATACTATTTTTAATCATATTATGCAGGATTGGCTACTTAATTAGGCTCCCTGAAAGACTGGATTGATTTTAAGGATACACGTGAGTCAGAACGACACAGAACCAACTTGCGTCGCTTCCGTGGCTTGGATGATCCCTCTTTGTGCTCTCTCAATTCCTGTTCCATTTTGCTCTTAGGAACAACTGGATGATTATCTCTCTTCTTCTGGCTAAATCCCAGTAAAAGCCAACCTTCCTGATTCTCTACTGAGCATTCGCCCCTTTGGTCAGGTCTTTGCGCTGGAGTTGTCTCCTGGACTTACCTGACACCAGGTGCCTATTTTCCTGGTACGGCCAGTAAGTGGGCTGGTGTGAATTTTAAAAAGCAAATTTAAAAATGGGAGTCCTGATACCATTTCTATAAGACATAAAAATATAAAAAAAAAATAGCCACATGCTGATCTACATGCTGTGTCTGATCACATTCTCTTTTTCTCTCCCTTCCCGATTTCCCACTCCGATTGAACCTGTTCATAATCATGATGGAGACTTCTAGTCATTTACCTTATCCTTCTCTCCCCAGTCCTTCTGCCTGCCCTGAGCTTCATTTGGCTGTGTTCCCGGTTATGAACCAGTGACAGGCATTTTAAACACGCTATCAGCAGAAGCCACTTTCATTTCATCCCTCACTTCCTTGATTCTCCTATTTCAACTCACTGACAAAAGAAAATCCATCCATTGCAACAGCTTGCTGCGTTTCACCTCCCCATCATAGAATTTCTCTCTTAAACCAACAGTCGTTTCTAGTTCTTTCTCTCATTTGTTTTTGGTGTCGTTCTTATTTTATTTTATTTTTTTTTAATTTTTATTTATTTATTTATTTATATTTATGATAGTCACAGACAGAGAGAGAGAGGCAGAGACACAGGCAGAGGGAGAAGCAGGCTCCATGCACCAGGAGCCCGATGTGGGATTCGATCCCGGGTCTCCAGGATCGCGCCCTGGGCCAAAGGCAGGCGCCAAACCGTTGCGCCACCCAGGGATCCCTCGTTCTTATTTTAAATACACACACACACACACACACATATGTTGAGGCTCCAACATGTTAAAGCAATGATTGGCTCCACCTGCAAAGAACCTTTCTAGGTTTTTACTGAGTTCATGCCCAGGGTCTCCCTGGTCTTCCCTTCATACCCTCTTCCTGAGAAACATCTCTACTCATGCAGCTAACACTTTGCTGTGGCCCTCTACCAAATTACACTGTGAAAACGAGGCATTTCTTCCAAGGTCCAGATTTTACATTTCAGCTTCCACCTAAACATCCCCATATGGATGGTTCACTGGCACCATTAAACTCAATAGATATATAATCAAATGAATGATCTTTTCTACAAGCCAACAAAAACCGACAAAAGCATGTTTTTCTCCTCAGGTTCTTTTTCTTGATTAACTATGCTATTATTTGCCTTATCACTCTCTCGATCCAACTGGAAGTCCAAGTGATTTATTGAACTTTTCTCTCAATGCCTTATCTTCAAGGCATATGATTTCTGCTTCTGAGGTTTCTCTGCAGCGTCTTATTTCCACTCACAGGACCAACGTCCCAGCGCAAATACACAGCCCTTCTCATGTGGGTTATTCAAATCCTCACTGAAAGATAACTTCACCCTCATCCTTTTCCCTCTCAGATACATTTGTCACATGACCTGATCATGTCCCCCCCCCCCCCCCCCCGCACTTAAAGATCTTGGATGCAATCTAGTACTTTTATAAGATATCAAATTCCTTTCTTGACCTGTTATTTCCAAGCTGCCCACTATCTGACCCCAACATAACTTTTCAGAACCGTGTCCCATTAGATTTCACCATGGGAGTACAACAGTTTGGCCAAGCTGGACAACTTGCAAAGCTGATCAGAGCATTCACTTCCTCACTTCTGAAACTATGCTGCTTCTTCAGCTGAGGGAGGTCCTCCATCCCCACTTACAAAATCCTCTCCATCCTTTGATACCTTGGTCAGTAGCCCATCTCCATGTTTATATGAGCGCTGTCTTCAGTGTCACCAAAAATAGTCACAAAACTTCATACTGTTTGACCCTTTTCTCACAGGGGATGAAAAAAGAAAAAAATGCATATATATGCATTTATATATATGCAAGATATATATGCAAGGTGTATCAGCAAGCCAAGGATCCATTGGAATTTGGAAGTAGGAACATAGAATCAACCTGTCTGAGGATAAAAAGGACTAACATTTCTTTTCTTTTTTTTTTTTAATGATAGTCACAGAGAGAGAGAGAGAGAGAGAGAGAGAGAGACAGAGAGAGAAGCAGGCTCCATGCACCGGGAGGCCGACGTGGGATTCGATCCTGGGTCTCCAGGATCGCGCCCTGGGCCAAAGGCAGGCGCCAAACCGCTGCGCCACCCAGGGATCCCAGGACTAACATTTCTATGTCAAAGATTAGGAACAAATCAACATAAATTACAAGAAAGAAAAATTGAGTCTCTCTGTGTGTGTGTGTGTGTGTGTGTGTGTGTGTGTATGTCTCAGAGGGATACTTTTAAATTAAAAGATGTGCAAGAGACACTTTAAAAAAAAAAAAAAAAAGATTAGGACAATTACTTACCTGCCAACAATCTCCCCTTTGCCAGGTCTTATGCGACATAGATTCCTCTATATTCCTGCACTGAGCTCACTGTTGGCCAATAGACTTCCTGATTGAACAAGACCCCTGATAAGGGCTCTCATCTCTTTGATTCCAATCAGCTTTCATTTCTAAGTTTCTTTATTTTCCTTTGCTGAGATTTTATAGAACTGTGGAAATGATAAAAAAAATAAACAGTGATGTCTTTATACAGCAGTATCAAAAATGTGGCCCAGTGGACTGGGTTAACTAGTGTTTTTCTCCTAAAATTCATGGCCCCCTGGAACTTTAGAAAGTGACCTCATGGGGGATCCTTGGGTGGCTCAGTGGATTAGCATTTACCTTTGGCCCAGGGCGTGATCCTGGAGTCTTGGGATCGAGTCCCACATCGGGCTCCCTGCATGGAGCCTGCTTCTCCCTCTGCCTGTGTCTCTGCCTCTCTCTCTCTCTCTCTGTCTCTGTCTCTGTCTCTGTCTCTCAGGAATAAATAAATAAAATGAGCTTTACAGGTATAATTAGCTAAGATGAGGCCATACTGGACTGGAGTGAGTCCTAAGTCCAGTTGCTGGTGTCTTTATAGGAAGGCCATGAGAAGACACAGAGACACACGGGGGAATATATCATGTAAGGATGGAGGCAGACATTTGAGTGTCCCTCGGTTGACAGACACTAAGGATTGACACAACCACCTGGAGCTAGGAGAGAGGATAAAACAGATTCTTTCTGCTGATACCTCGACTGGGGGCTTCTAGCCTCAGGACTGTGAGGGAATAATTTTTTGCTGTTTTTAAACCACCCAATTTGTGGTATTTTGTTATAGCAGCTCTAAGAAACTAGTACATTTGGTCAACCCATGGGGAGAGAAAACTGTCATCTAGTTTAAATCAGAACACATCTTCTGTGCCTCTACTTGGGTTCTTTTTACTCCCCACCCCCCATACATCCCAGAAAGTCACAACCAGATCCTCTCCATTACAGACTTTTTAAAAGTTTCCTGAAAGCCTGTCTCCCTACCCTGCCTCCTTCCACCCTCCCCTTCTCTCCTCTGTTGGCATGGCCATGAGCAACTCCAGGAGAATATGTCCGTGAAGCTTCTGTGAGAGCCAGTTTGGACATAGAAAACTAGCTCCTGTGTCATCTACTCTCCCTGATCAATACTAATTTCTCTCCTATTGTGACTTCACAACAACCTTTTGTCACATTCTGCCTTAAGCTGCAGCTAGTTGCACAAAAACTTTGCATTCCTCCCATAACTGATCGAAACTCTTCTCTTAGGGGCACCTGGGTGGCTCAGTCGGTTAAGCGTCTGCCTTCAGTTCAGGTCATCATTTTAGGGTCCTGGGATTCAGCCCCACATGAAGCTCCCTGCTCAGCAGGACATCTGTTTCTTCCTCTGTCCTTCCCCCAGGCTCGTGCACTCTCTCTCTCTCTCTCTCTCTCTCTCAAATAAAATAAATAAAATCTTCAAAAAAAAAAAAAAAGCCTCTCCTCTTAAAGTCAGGCACCAGCTTTCATTCTGTTTGTATACAACACAATGCCTTCAGTAATAAATTCATTCAATACCATTTATTTCCAGCCCACAATATAGTGAGAACATTTCAAAGTACTTAGTTGGTGTTTGGTCAACATGCCTTGGATCAAAATGAATGATATCTGAAGCTTTACTTTTTTTTTTTTTTTTTTAATTTTAACCTGTTGAAAAATGAGCCTAGACCTTTCTTTGCTTTCACTTACCTACCCTTCTGGTTAAATTATTTGATATCAGACACCGCTGACACCCCTCCCTTTTCTTTGAAACAGGAAACAACGCCAAGAATACATTAATCTAAACCCACTACACTTCTAAATCTCAAAGAACAGAGAGCAAAGGAAGCTGGAAAGAGGCCAGAGTGACCAACTTTATTCCCTCATTCTCTACTGTACCCCTCCCCATGTCTAATCTTCCCTACCCTACTAGGTGGTTTAGGAATTTTATCCATTCTTCAGACTAGAAGAGGAAGTGGGGGCTGGAACTACGTGTATACACATTGTTGAAAAGGCTTTCTGTGGATTTGGGGGACTGAGCTAGAGTATCATTTGTATAAAGCAGCCAGAGCCTCTACTCTGAAAACGAAGGTCCACACTCATTCTCTGGCATGAATCCTATCAGCAGAAGCCAAGACCAAGAAATCACTAATCTCTCCACACAGGGAGGCTAGTAAACAGGGCAGACCCTGAGTTCTGCCAACAGGAAGAAGCATATAAGCTGAACACGTTGCCGAAAAGGGGAGGCTTCCACGTTAATCACTGAAGCTTTTAAGAGACTAAATCAGATTCAAGAGCCGTCAGTCTCCTGCAGAATGTCAGTGGCAGGGAAGTTGGCCTCCGAGGGCTGAGATGTTAGATCGGTTGTTCTGACGTTCTCATTTACAGCAGATTCCTTGAGGACCTTGTCCACTCATCAGATAACCAGACCCAACCTCAGACACTCCGTCAGGATCTCTGATGGGGCCTGCACATCTGTATAGTAAATCACTATAAGCTGCCCCCATGGTTCTGATGCATGGCCAAGGTGGCACCGCTTCTTGCTGGCTCACACACCTTCTGACCTTACTACCTGTTGACCTCGGGCCAGTTCCTTGAATTCTGATCCAGTTCTCTCATCTCTAAAATAGAGATGATTGTGGCCCCTTATCCCAGGTCTATCATGAGAATTGAATAAAAGAGTGCAGGTAAAGGGCCAAGCAGCATGACCGTCACACAGCAAGTGCTCGGGAAACGTCTGTGCTTACCATCACCCCTGCACAAGAGGCTCACTGCCTGATGGATACTGGTGGATGCCAAATGCCCCTCAACACTTTCATCAGAAATTCTGCATTATTCATTCCCATGGTAAATCTCCATCGCTCTATCAGCCACTTCCTGAAAGGGATAAATATGATGTCTTGTTAATATTACTTTTATTTGTCGAAATACTCTTCGCCTGTTTGATCCTCAGGAAGTTATCATCACCAATGATTTGATGAGTGTACTGAGAGGCATTTTTAGGTGCTGAGCAAGAGAAAAGCAAATATGAGTGCTTCTCCGCTGTTCTGAGATCAAAGAGCCCGAGTGACATGACCACGGCCCTGGAGAAAATGCCAAATGCCACCCTGCTGATAAGGCTGCTGGGCCACCTTCTCTTCTACCTGTGTGCCTCCCTGCACACCTGCTCCGGCTCTCTGCTGATGAGGAATATTTAGACATGTCTAAGAATTGTTTTATGATTCCAGTAGTCATCGTTTCCTTGGTGACTCCAGTCTACACCTGGAACACTCAGTGTTTTTTGTCTTTTGTTTGTAAAATCAAGGAACCTTACTTTCCTTGGAGGCTTCTGATCAAGAGATTGAAATCATAAAAATGGAGAAACTTCGTGAAATAGGCTGTTGTTTGCATTATTGAATTCCAGGCCCCCTCAGTTATTAAAAGAGCTACTCTGCCGAGTTTCCTGGACCAGGAAGTCCCAGGCTACCATAGGCACTTACTCAGTGACCAAAGGGGATCCTGTACCTTTTTGCGTGTGCACACATGCCCTGAACCTATACCCACAGACCTCTCTCCTATGGTCTTCTGTCAATCTGTTGGCTAGGATTTGGAAATGGACTGGGGAAAGCTCCATCATTTAGAAATAATTAGTACATTTACTAGGAATTCCTAAATCACACTGGCTGCAAGAGGGTGGAGCATTTTGTTTCCTGTAAGAGCTTTAACAAAGCAATTTACTGCCATCCTTTGATAAGAAAATGCTGTACAGGATTTAGAGCTTTGTCAGATCTGAGTATCACAGATTCCAGCTCTGTAAAGGTTGCTTTTTTTTTTTTAAGATTTAATTTATTCATTCATGAGAGACAGAGAGAGAGAGAGGCAGAGACACAGGCAAAGGGGAGAAGCAGGCTCCATGCAGGGAGCCTGATGCAGGACTCGATCCCAGGACCCCGGGATCACACCCTGAGCCAAAGGCAGATGTTCAACCACTGAGCCACCCAGGCATCTCTGAAAAGATTTTAAAAAATAGTTGCACTGTGTACTCTATGCCCTCCCAAAAAAGTATTTTGTGTTTTCCCAGTGA
The DNA here is from genome assembly GCF_048418805.1 of Vulpes vulpes. Lineage (NCBI taxonomy): Eukaryota > Metazoa > Chordata > Mammalia > Carnivora > Canidae > Vulpes > Vulpes vulpes. Next base: position 9,388,186 of record NC_132781.1, read on the forward strand.
CTATGAATTTTTTTTGTTTATTTTTCTCAACTATCAGTTTGATTAAAATTAAGTTCCATGACAAATATACAGAAATCTAAAGTAAGAAGAGGCTTATTCAGTGTGTATCTTTGAGTATCATGATGAGTGCCTCAAAAACAATATTGAAATTTCACTGTCACACTTACGTACATGTGACTCACATAACTTCCTTTTTACTATTATTTACTTAATGGGAAAAAAAATCATTGTCTCATCATATCTAGGGATGTATGTTGACATTTATTAATTTGAAAGCCTAACATAATATTTAAATATATAATTTTATCGGGAAAAATTCTGAATGATTGTATTAAAGCATGGTATTTTCTCAAAGGAAAATGCATAAAAAATATTCATCCCCCTATGTCTCCAGAAATCATCTACAGTAATGATACCCAACAGATCAAAAATGCAAGCCGCATGTGTAATGTTAAAATTTCTGATAGCCAAGCTTTGCGCAGTGGCAGTATCATAGCCAATGAGGTTTATCCAAGGCGCGATTATTGCTAATTGAAAATTTCTGATAGCCCAAATTTTTAAAGATGAAAAGGAACAAGCAAGATCAAATCTTAATGTTTTCTTTAACCTGATATGTTCTAAATGTCATCATTTAAACATGTAATCAATATTTTAAAAATCACTAACAGACTATATTACATTCTTATTTTTTTATTCTATCTTTGAAATCTGGGGTGTATTCCATGCATACAGAATGTCTCACTTTTACGAGCCATGCTGGGGTAGTGGCTACTCTACTGAGCAGTGTAGATCTAAAGATTTTTTTTTTTAAAGGAAAAAAGTAAGAAAGGCAGAGAAAGTCAAAATTATGACAAGACATTATATATATAGAGAGAAGACATTGATCATTTTGGCCTTATTCTTAAGTCTCCAGGAATAAGACACAGAGAATGAACTCATTGATGATTATTAACCAATCTATGAAATACAGCTCTGCTTCAAGTGGGTGAAAGGCACATTTTCTCTGACTTACTATTTCAAAAAATAAATTAGTAAACCTACTTCCTCTGCCACTATTAGCGTGACTTTGTAGATTTAAATAGAAAAGCAATCAGGACAAAACAGCAAGGATTTCTTGAGAATGTACTTTAGGCTCCGCACTTTGTTAATAGCTGTGAGACATTCAAAAACATTCAACGTGTTTGCTATGCAGCAAGTGTGGTGTAGTGGAAGGAGCCAGATAGGCCTGGGTTTGAATTTTGGTCAAATACTCTGTTCAACTTAATGGATTAATATAAAATAGATTTAATAATACCAGCCTTAGAGTGTCTGACGCTATAAATGAGACCAAGTACCTATGGCAGTGCCTACCTTACAGCAGCACTTCCCTGAGGCAAACTTCATTTTATCTCTTTGACTCTATTCCATAATAAGTTATAGTCTACTTTTTGACTCTAGGAGAGATGATGTGTCTTGAATAATCCTCAAGCAAGGCAAGCTAGCCTTTAATTAAAAGTTTACTTGTGTAAAGCACAATTTAAGAACCATAGAAAGGTAAGGATGAGAATTGAAGGCTGCCTGAATGAAATGGGGTTTGAGCTTTCTTCAATCATCCAGAAAATCTGGAAATGGGGGAAGAAAATTGCAGACAGGAAGATTAAAGTGGGCAGCCCGGGTGGCTCAGCGTTTTAGCACTGCCTTCGGCCCAGGGTGTGATCCTGGAGACCCGGGATCAAGTCCCACGTCAGTCTCCCTGCATGGAGCCTGCTTCTCTCTCTGCCTGTGTCTCTGTGCCTCTCTCTCTCTTTCTGTGTCTCTCATGAATAAATAAATAAAATCTTAAAGAAAAAAAAGGAAGATTAAAGCAATGGAAAAAATAAATAAATAAAGCAATGGTACCCAAGTAGTGTATGTGGTGGAGTGATCAACTAAGCCAGTTTGCTTGGAATTGAAAAGGTCCACTGGATTTTTCAGTGCTAAAACCAGAGCAGTCCTGGCCAAACTGAGATGTTTGGTCCCTCTAGCAAGGGATAAAGAGAAGCTAGGAGTTCAGCTTGATGGTGATGAAATGTTCATGTTTTGAGACTAACAGAAAATGAAATTAATTGGTTAGATGGGGCAAGGTTTTGATGGGTCTTGGACACAAGTAGAGGGATATGAAAAACAACATGAGAGACTATCTGTAAACAGAATTAATGAATGTGAAGGAACACTGGCCGATGAGTCAAAAGAATTGGATTTTAGTTCTGATCTACTGCCAACTCTGATCCTCCCACAACTTTTACCTAAGTGACTGTTGTCACGCTTATAAATGAGAAGGCTACGGCAGATGACCTCTATAGCATTGTGTGGCTGGCCTCTATTGTGATTCTGTTGGAGATAAGAAATCATAAAAGGCTTTTGACCATATTGATCATACTGGTGGTCCAAGATGAGTCTGAAAGATATATATGCAGTTTAGAAGTTTTCTCTATCACCTTGGAAACTTATACTCTCTCCGATACTATTACTCAGAAGTCTTCTAGTGACATGAACTGATAATATGTACTTCCATTCCTTCTATTAAGAATGAGATAAACCTGTAGGCAGTGGGTGTCTGAATTATCGGGAGATAATGTCCAAGATCCAGTTGAGTCGAGATCACTTTTTTCATCACTTCCAAAACATGAAATGTGTTAAAAAAAAAGATACAATGATTTCCAAGAATTCAAAAGGAAGATGACAGACTAGGCTACATCCATGAGCATCTCCCTGAATATATACTTTCATGAGTTACTACCTCCCTAACAGAGCTCCAAGCTAGAATTTTCAGTGTTGCTTTCAAAAGGAAGTTTTGATATCAGAAACTAGAAACAGAAAAGGAACAACCAAAAATGGGAAAATGAGTGTGAAAACTCTAAGACATACTCTCTAGAGCCAAATGACTCAGGCTTTATCTTGTCTGAATTCACTTCCTTTCTACTTATAGCTAACCATGAGACTTTTAGCTAGTATCTCCCAAGTAAGAAGCTTATCCATTGGCTTCCTCCCGCTAGATCCCATTGGCAGACACTCAATGCTAAATTTAGTGTTTATAACCAATAAACGTTTAATGTTAGACTTCAGCTTCTTGCCAGAATACAAGTATCATTATACATCTTTCATGGAAGGAAGAAAAAAAAATAGTACTTTGGAAATTCAATCAATGAGAGTATCCACGCAAAAGAATGATGGATCATATCCTACCTGTTTAAGGGAAAAAGGAAGAAACATCTTAATTACGCTAATGGCTTAAACTTTTTTATGTAATTGCAAGCCTAAAGTTTTTCTTTGCTGCTAATTTTGTATGAAACATATTCGTGCTAAATATTCCCTTACCATACACCTAGAGATGTTTATTTACACAGATGCAGGGTATTTGAATTTAGAGGGAGAGGGTCATTGAAGCCAGAACTCAAGGCCAACCCCTCTCCAACAGTAATTTGTGGGTTTTCCTACATTTAGTGGTTACAAAGGAGCCTTAGACTCTGTTGGTCATGACCAATACTGCACCATTATTTTATATGAAATTTTAGAAAAAAGAATCCTTACTCTCACAACCCAATAAATATTTTAACTCACTTTAGGTGAGTATATGGGTGGTGGTAAGGAAGGGGTGGAGGTAATCTGGGTGGTGTCACATAAATGAGACCAAATTCCCACAGAAGGGAACTGGGTGTCCAGTTTCTTTATCTGAGCCATGAAAACAAACTTGTGTCTGAGTGTCAAATAAAATAAAGTAGTAATAAATTAGGCAACGAGCCAAATTTAGAATCGATTTCCTTTTTTGTTTTGTTACATGAAAACCTTTATGTAAACATATTTGAACAAAAACAAGATATCCACTTGTATGCACAATGTGTAATTTATATAACAAAATCTATGTGAGTTTCTGCAAACAGAAACATTCATGCAGATACTGTTCATATGGAGAGTCATAAAAAAAGAAGGAAATATTGATCAAGAAAAAAAGGATGAGCAGGGAAATGTGGATTTGCAGGATGTTTGAAAGTATGATTTGAAAGGCAGCCTAGCATTTTGATCTTTCACCCATTATTTTCTTTCTCCTCCACCACTAGCTGAATATCCTAAGAAAATAAGGCTAGATATAAAAACAAAACAAAACAAAACTTAAAATGATATCAGTGTCTGATTAAAAACAAAACTGGGGGAGAAGACCAAGAAAATAAATATGATTAGGCAAATAACTCTGACACATATGTGGTGAAAGAAAATCCATTTTATTGGGAGGGTAGCTTGATCGAGGACCTGATTTAATCATTAACTTTAATATTCCCTTCTTAAAAATATAGCTGTAAAACAATATTCAATGAATATGTGGGTGGAAAAGCAATAATATATTTAATTTCATATGCAAGCTAAAATATCCATGACTTTTTAGGTGTTTTCTGTAGAATCCCAGCAGAGAGAACAACTTTGGGAATCTATGCATGAAGACGACAATGATTTATCAAAATTTTGATTTGGGGTTGATATAGTAGGTGTAATATTTTAGCCTCTTTTTAAGAAATTGAGTGTTTCGTTCCATGGCTCAAGCATTCAGAAGCTACATGGCTAATTTTATGGATGAAATAAGCATATTCAGTTTCACTCATTTGCTTTCAATGTACAGAAATAATTTTATTTCCAAGGTTCTGTCACTAACTCTTTCCCCTTAGCTAAGAAGTAAAAATAATATATTGTTATAATTGGCATTCAGTTGTAGCTTTTTTAGAGCTCATAATATTAATTTGATTTGACTAAAACAAAGCTTTCTCAACTGGAGATTCTGTTGGAGTTGGGGTAACAAAAAGATGAGAGAGCTAATAAACATTCATATCTAAGATATACCAGGATGAAAAATTCTAAAATATTTACAACTAGAAATATTGAAAACCTATTCCTTACCCTCAAGTGAATCTCTTACACTTAACTGCAGGATGGAGAGAAATAGTGTCGCTGGAAAGAAAAAAAAAAAAAGAAGAAGAGATGAGATTATGTATGTGGACAATTGCTTGGAGCTAAAGAGAGTATAATAGTTTTTATAAGGGGCACTTGGGTGGTTCAGTGGTTGAGTGTCTGCCTTTGGCTCAGATCATGATTCCAGGGTACAGGATCGAGTCCCAGTTCGGGCTTCTTGCAGGAAGCTGCTTCTCCCTCTGCCTGTGTCTCTGCCTTTCTCACTGTGTGTCTCTCAGGAAATAAATAAATTTAAAATCTTAAAAAAAAAAAAAAAGTCCTTATAAAATAACAAAATATATCTTGACTCTACATGATGATGTCTAGCAGCATGCAAATGAGCTGTAATTATGTATCTGTTTCTACCCCTTCTCCCTATTTCTTACCAATAACCACCTTAGAATCTTGGTAGTCCTATATTGATGTGGGAGGTTCCACCTGACTTTCTACCTTGGAAAGACTTTGGGACTGGACTTCCGACCCAGTGAACACCCTTCCCTGCCCCCTTGTGGTTGCCAAAGTTACAGACCAGGTTTGCCAGTGTAGGTAAATCCCATCAGCACTGTATCACGGTACTTTTCTTTGTAGCTATCTCGGTTCCAGCTTTCCCATAAATTTTGGCACGGTCACTCCTTAATATCTTGTCAGTGCTGCTATGTGCTGACAAGTGTTTCAGCAGCAGAGCAAGTAGAGTACAGAAATAAACCCACTGGTATATGGACTCTTGATATATGACAAGATGACCTGACCAATTACTTAGAAAAGAGCAATTAGCACTGAAAAAGCACTGAGCCACTGGTCTGCCCTTGGAAAATAATGAAACTATCTCTCTGTTTTACACCATTTATAACAAGTCGTGGCAGATGGATTAAGATTTAAATGTAGATTTCTGTTTCTAGTAATAGGCTAAGTCGTTGAGACCAAATCTCTTGCTGAAAGCAGATATTAATGAAATGGATTTTATACTAGTGATACTTTTTGAGTTAAAGAGTCACTTCATAGTGATTAAAGATTTAATTCATTAGAAAAATGTAGCAACTCCAGATGTATGTGGACTAAATGACATGGCTTTAAGCTACAAACATGCATGGATACAGAATAAAACTAGCTAACAGAAAAATGAGCAAATTCATAATTAAAGTGAGGGGTTTTGGCTTATCTCTTTGGTAATTGCCTTAATATTGGAAATAGTTCAGCTCTTTGAAATTGATCTTCAGATTTATGCAATCCCAATAAAAATACCATTTTTTCCCCTGTGGTAGACCTTGACGAGCACATTTTCAAATTTTCATGAAATCGCAACAGATCATAAATAATTAAGAACTCTTAATGAAGGACATGTGGGAGAACTTTCCCTTCCTAATATCAAACCTCATTTTAAAGCTATAGTAATTAAAATAAGGTGGAATTTACACAGAGATAAACATATAGATCAATGCAAAAGTATTTGGCAGCTCAGCAATAGACCATATATACATATATACACACTTAATGGATGGCAGAGGTGGCACAGCAAAAGGATAGAAAATACACACTTAAAGATGCTTTGTATTTTTTTTATTTTTTAATTCCAGACTTTCAGAAATGTTGAAATATCAGAACTTTCCCAAATAGCCTTCAGTCAAATTCTCCAAATGTTAACATTATTTAACACACATGCACACTCACTCACCCCCAGAACGAATCACACACAAAGGGATAGGACTCCATTCATAGAAGCTCAAAGACAGATAAAAATAAACACTGTCACTTAAAGGGACACACGTAGGTGATGAACCATGAAGAAAATGGAAATGATTTTAATATAAATCTGGATGGCAGTTACCTCGACAGGCAAGATGGTCCTAGAAGGGAACCTGAGTCTCCCGAGGGGATGATGATGTCATTTCTTTATTTGAGGGAAGTCAATGTTATATTTACTTAATCATATGTGGTTCACATTATGATACATCTATTTTATTCATGTTTCCATGTACAGTACATTTCACAATAAAATGAAAAAAACCCACATTTAAACCAAGAAGAGTAGAACTTCGAAAACTATGACTGATTTTTATCAATTCTTTAATAACCTACGGGTAAAATCTACTCCATCGATGATATCTTTTATCAGTAAATATCACACTTAAGATTTTATCACAGGAGCCCTTCTGGTCTCAAGTGTTTTAGAGATAATTATTCACTGATAATAGTGGAGTGCCTATTTGCCATGTTATTTATCAAAGTTAAATAAACAATTACTCATATCTTGGCTAGACAGGTGTTGAAAAAAATACGTAAGACAGGTTTTGGCCTGGAAAAATAATCTTAACAGATAAACATAATATCAGTGACTTAGTGAGAAACTAGTTAAAGGTAAGACATAAGGAACACCTACAAAATCTTCACCAGGCCCCTGACCTCCCAGTTCCTCACCCAAATCCTCTGCCATCTTGTGACTGTGAGCCAACCATTTATGCTCTGATCCAACTGGTCCATCAGGATTACTGCTCCAGCACTTATTTCCTCTTATTCTTATATTAGCAATTTTTTCTTTCAATAGTGTTGTCATCATGATTCAAACACGCTGTTATTTATTGTGTCTTGGGAAAGAAAGCAAACTGTTCCCCCAGATAGCAAAATTTCAGGAAACGATTCGTTGTATTCAATTTGTATCTTTCCATATTATTTTAAACCCACTCCAACCAGGTTTTTGCCCCTACTCTTCCACTAAAACGTTTCTTGTTAAGATCTTCAGAGACTCTCAATGTAGTTAGCATCCATGATCAATGATTAGTCCTCAACTCTTATGATCTGTCAGCATGTGTTTAGCACAGTTGGTCGTCACTCATCCTGGAAACACTTTCATTGCATGGATTCCATAGTATTCCACATTTTTTTTTTTAACTTTCTTCATTAGCTGCTCATTATCACTCTCCTTTGGTACCTCTTTTATTCCCCTCAACCTGGAAACACTGAATATGCCATCCACCCCTCATGCCCAAACCATGGGTTTTCTTTTTTTTTTCCTACCCGCCCCCCTCAGTGTCTTGGTGATTTCAGACAGTAGCATGGTATAGATACCACCCATATGCTAAGGATCCCCGCATTTACATTTCTAGCTCAGGCTGTTCCACTTAGCCAGACAACTACTCAACACCTCCATTTGGATGTCTAACAGGCTGAACTACTGGAATTTGCCCAAAAGCTTCTTACGCCTTACCATCTTGGCCAAATCATAACTCCATCTTTCAAATGTCTTAATGTCATTCTAGATTCCTCCTTTTCTTTCACGCCCCATGTCCAACCTGTCAGTTTATACTGTTGGCATTATCTTCTCTCTATATAGGATGTCTATATAATATTGTCTTAAATTATTGCAGTAGATTCCAAGTTGCTCTTCTTACCTCTACTCATATTTCTCCAAAGCGTGATCTTAATCCTGCTAACTGCATGATGTTTCTAAAACCTAGTACAGATCACGCTCCTTCTCTGTTCAAAAATCTTTAATTGACTTCACATTTCATTCAGAGTAAAAGACAAAGTCTTAAATGGCCTAGTAGGCACTCTGTGATGTAGTTAGTCTCTGACCTCATCTCCCACTTGCACACACTCTGGCAGGGCCAGTTAATAGATATTTGTTCACGGGATGGGCATGCTTCCACATCGAGACATTTGAGCTTCTTATACCCAGGCCTAAAAGATTCTTCTCCCAGATTTCTTAGTACTTCATTCTCTTGCCTTCTTTATTTGTTTAAATACCACCTTCTCAGTGGGGTACCTTACTTAAAAATTGCAAGACCCCACTCCCAGAACTCCCAGTCCTCCCAGTCTCCCATACCTCCCTCTATTTTGCCAATGTATAGCACAAACCATCATTTACTTATTCATTTTTTATTTTTTCTACACTTGGAAAAATGTAACTTTTTTGGTCACTAAGGTTTCCCTAGCTCCTAGATGAACATTCTACCTATAGCATATGCTCAATATATATTTGTTCAGTAAATTAATTGCTTCATATAAGCTCTAAGTGTTTTAAGAGTTTAGAGAAGAGAGAGACAAGTATTAGCCAGAGGAGTTAGAGTTTTGAACATACACAATTCCTACTTGTATTTCATGTGCCATATGTGGTTGAGATCAAGCAGAAAGAAAAACACCTATATTGGATGGAGGTATGGAAAATAGAGTTTAGAAGAGAGACCCTCTCTCTTCAGAATAAAAGTCATGGTTTCTACATGGTTCCTCATTACCAGTTTGAGATATAAAATTTTTTTTTTTCCTTTTTCCTGCTGACTCTTTTGCTCTATCTCAGTAGCTCTTGATCTTGCTTGCTTGTTTTTTTGCTTTCTTGCTTTCTTCTTTCCCCCTTTCTGCTAAGGTTCCAATATCCCATCAAACATTTCTTAAAGAATGATGTTCCTTCCTAAGATCTTTTTCCCATGATGAGTTGAAGACTATGAAGCAATTGTCCACTTATACCTGGGTTTTTTTCTATAACAATAAGATCTTACTATTTTCTTAGACACATGGTTCCAGAATAATCACACGGACTTTGTTTCTTAGAACTACATGTGCTGATTAAGTTCTGACCAATGAAATATAAGGGAATTGTGTATGTAACTTCTAGGAGACATATGGAGGTCTAGGAAATGTCATTAAAGAATGGGAGTAGGCCCTTCAGCCATCTCATGCTGTATGAAAAGCAAAATGATGAGAAACATTTCATATCACAAGCTGGTAGTCAGTTATGAAAAATGGCAGAACAACACAAAAGAAAAACCTAGAGTTTCCCAGTTACTAAGAAGCTGCCAAACCAGCACCGGGCTGTCCACCTATTTGTTTTTATGTGACCAAAATGAAGCCTCCTTGTTGTTTAAGCCACTCATGATTTGGTTGTCTGACATTTGCTATCAAATTTAAATCCTAAAACACTACCGTTAAAAGTTCTCGTTATCTTAAAGATGAAACTTTCTTCCCCCGACATATAAATATATAAAACAACCAATGAGGCAGTTGTGAAGCCAGCCACATGAGAGCTGATCTTGGAGTCTGAGAAGAGTTCTAGAAGCCCTCTGCTGCGGCCAGTCCTTAACCCTTTAGCTTGTAGATCTCAGAGACATCAGAGTCATACTGAGTGTGGCCAATCTGTCTAGAACAGACATAAGATTTCAGGTCACTTGAAAAAGGCTCATTATCAACAAATAGGTGAGTGTTTCAATGCTGTAGCAACACAAGTGGTTATGAACCTGAGGATCATGTCAATATCAACTCCCTTTTCTTCTGATGCCAGAGTGAAGTGGGGACATATCCCCTTTGTTTTTTATCTATATGATTCAAATGGAAGTAACTCCACCCAGTATTCATGATTATAGGCCAAATTTATCAGAAAACCCCATTATTCTATGAGTCTCAGGTCATTATAGGCCAAATTAATCAGAAAACCCCATTATATCAGTCTCAGATCAATAAATATTATAAAACCTAAAACATTGATCATCACCATGTTTTTAGAAGATTTATTATTTTAGAAAGAGAAAAAGAGAGCACAAACAGGAGGGGCCAGGGGAGGGAGAATCTCAAGTAGACTCCATGGTGAGTGTAGAGCCCAATGTGGGGCTCAATCTCATGACCCCAAGATCACGACCTGAGCCCAAACCAAGAATCAGACACTTCACTGACTGTACCACCCATGTGTCCCTGTTATCACTATTAAATCTATGGATTTGTGGACCTAAGGCCGGTTGGATCTGTTTTTGCAGTGATGTGAGCATGGGGCTGCTGGAGTCACAAGTGTAGCTTGAGATTGAAGATAACACAATGGAAAGGATGCCATTCAGTGCTGAGATTCTGGGTGCTAGTAACCTTCTGTGTCCTGAACTCAGCCATATCTATAAATCTATAAACTTTTTATAATTAAAAAATAATAATTTCCTTCTTTCCTCTTGAATTAGTCCGGGTCAATGTTCTGCTGTCTTGTAACTAAGACTCCTATCAGATTTAATGAGCAAGAATTGCAATCTGCAGATGCATCAGAAAAGAACATTCTTTACTAAAGAATGGAATAAGCATAGGCAGATACAGAAATATGAGCATTTATTTTGGAAAAGGGAACTCATTTTGTATACAAATGGTAGCAGAGTGAAGAACAAATTGAATCAGGGAAAATGAAAGACAACAAAATAAATGAACAGACCACTGGAATATTTCAGCTGGGAATTGATGATGCGGCTATGAATTAAATGGGAAGAAGCAGGTAGTAGAGCCACCATGAAGTCCAAATGGGGCAGAGGCTAAATAATTCATCAAAGGTCATGGATTTTTTTTTTTTTAATTGGAGTTGGTGATCCCAGCTCCTAGGTCTCTGCTTTGACCAATCAACCACAGCTTCCTCTGATGTGAAGGGACGTCTGCCCAAAAGATAGCACGAGCCAACTAAATTTCAGGACCCAGTGCAAAATGAAAATGTGAGCCTCTTGTTTAACAGTTACTATGAATTTTTAAACAGCCATAGCAAAAACATTAAGGCAAGTATGGGACTCTTCTAAGTGCAGGACCTTGTGGAAAGAACAAGTTGCCCAGCCATGAAGCTTGCCTTATCAAAAATGGAATTTGTAGTTTTCTTCAATGAATCCTTTCACACATTGCTAAGGCTGTGATTTGGGGGAAAAAAAAATAACTTAAGCTATTTCACTGGTATGCCCTTGTGTCCTTTTGCTAATTCAGATATGGAAGAGAAAGGGACTATTCAAAAAAAGCAAAACAAAAACTTGGTCTTGAGGTATGATATGATTCTTCATCTTATTCTAAGATGTTGCATCTTAACATCCTATGCTTAGTTTTAAAACTTTTCACATGTAACTCCTCAAATGGCCTAAATCTTCCATTTATGTTGCACTAGCATGTTTAAGGTATGAAATGCAGTTATTTATGAAAGTAATTTTTAAATAGATTTGAAATATATATCCTCTTTGAGAAAGACAAAACGAGTTTGATATTCTCATCTTTTTTTAATGTAAAGGTTTTATTTAGCTAAACTTTTGAAATATCTTGGGAAGTTCTTTTCTAGAGATTAAAAATATCGAGATTTGCATAAGGCTTTCGTATCTAGAATGAAAAAAAGAATCTTAGACACATTTTATGAAGATACCCGAAAGTCAGCTCTCTTTTCTATGCAATTCCATTTCTATGGCACTAATTTGAGAATTATTTTCCCTTTGTGAAAAGTCGAATTTGTGTTTTGTTGCCTAGGCCCATTCAAGTATTCATTGTGAGGGGTTGCAAATGGAGGGTCTAGAACCAGAAGGTCTAGGTTTAGATCAGTAAGTGTCACTTACAAGTGAATTGGGTATTCCACTTAACCTCAGTGATCCTATCTTTTTTCTTTTTCTTTTTTTTAATGATCCTATCTTTGAAAAAGGAATAATAGTAGGAGCAACCTCACCAGGACTTTGTGATGGTTACATGAATGAATACATGAAGGACAGTTAAAATAATATAGGGAACACTGTAAGCACTTAATACATGCAACAAGTACTATCCTCATATCCTCATATACTGAGTCCAGACTATCACCCCCAAACTTGGTAAGTGATGGGCACACAAGACTGACATGGCTCCTACCCAAGTATCATGCACAATAGATCTCGCAGGGGAGATGATTAACAACTGTGATACTGTGACATGAAGTGAGGAATATAGCACACTCTGGAGCTAATTAGCAGGGTCACTGTAACAAGGTGGGAAAGTGTGTATTGCCTAAAAGAAGCGGGTTAGAAAACACATTCAACTAGAGGATATTACGCTAAGCAAAATAAGTCAATCAGAGAAAGACAATTATCATGTGACCTCACTCATATGTGGAATTTAAGAAACAAAACAGAGGAGCATAGGGGAACAGAGGAAAAAATAAAACAAAATGAAATCAGAGAAGGAGACAAACCATTAGAGACTCTTAATCATAGGAAACAAAATGAGGGTCGCTGGAGGGGTGGTGGGTGGGGGGATGGGGCAACTGGGTGATGGGCATGACAGAGGGCACCTGATGTGATGAGCACTGGGTGTATATAAGACTGATGGATCACTGAACTGTACCTCTACCAGTAAGGCATCATTTTGTTAATTGAATTTAAACTTTAAGAAATTTTAATAAATAAATAAATAAATTTTTAAAATATAATATATTTTAAGGATATAGTATGAATATGTACTTCATTTATAATCAGGTAAAATGAACTTTTTATAAAAGATTTTTATTTCTTTATTCATGAGAGACACACAGAGGCAAAGACACAGGCAGAGGGAGAAGCAGGATCCTCACATGGAACCCAATATGGGACTTGATCCCAGGACCGTGATCCCGGGTTCACGACCTGAGCTAAAGGCAGACACTCAACCACTGATACATCCAGGTGCCCCTAAAATGATTATTTTAAATAAAATATCACCTATACCAAAGGTATTTAGAAGCAAGGTAATTTAGCATTATTCTAAGAATGTCCAAATATGATCCGGCTTTCAAAAAAGAAAGAAAGGAAACAGTTTCAAGAAGAATATGCTTTTAAATAGAATTATTAAGTAGGGGTTGACCAGAGAAAGGACAGAGATAAACATCCCAAGGCAAAGAAGAGTAACAAGTAAGATGAAAGAGAACATAGCACCCAAAGAACTGGGAATTGTTCAAGAGTGTATGGATAGTTGTGGGCAGCAATAACACAGTGAACTACAAAGGGAAGCAGGAGGCAAATTGTGAATGCATGCTAAAGGGTTTTATTTTTATCCCAAAGAAAATCTGCACATGTATCTTAAGCCAAGAGTGGGTCCCTAAATCAATCTTTCGTAAAAGCATATTATACCTCTAAGTAAGAAAGAGGGGAGAATGGCAAAGTAGAAATGAAAAATTGGACAGAATGATAGAAAATCCACCAAATAATTAGAAGACAGATTAAAAAAAGGAAATGAGAAGGAAAACCAAAGATGACCAGGGATACCCACCATGAGAAGAGGGAATTTAGAGGAAAAAAATAATCAAAAATGCATATAAATGCTTTACACAGAATTAAAAACAAAACAAACAACCCATGAGTTTCTAGATTAAAAGACATCACCTTGTGTCTGATATTCCAATTAAAAAAAAAATCCCATCCACATCAAGGTGCCTTGTAAGAAAGTTTTAGGTCATCAGTAATAAAGAAAATATCTTAAAAGCTTCTAGGAAGAAAAACCAAACAAATGTAAGGCACATGCAAAGAAAAACCATGAATGAGATTACCGGGAGCTTGAATACAGCAGAAATAGGTCTTCGAAATTTTGGGAAAAAAATCCCAAACTATAATTATAATCCTAGCAAACCATCAGGAGGTGTAATAGTAGAATCAGGGTATTTTCAGACCTGCCAACACTCAAAAAAATTACCTGCCATACATCTTTTTCCAGGAAGCTCCTGGCGTCACACTCCAAGGCAGTAATCCATAAAAGAGGAATATGTAGGATTTATGAAATAGGGAAGAAGTGAAGACAACTCCCAGGATGATGGTGAAGAGAAGTCTTAGGAAGACAGCTAAGATAGCAGACCTGAACAATGTCTTGTGTGGCTTTAGGCAACAAGAAAGGAGATACCAAGAAAGACACAACCGTGTGCACACGCACACATCACAAACCAATAGAATATCTAATGTTGGAATAGAATATTGGGGACATTTTACTGTTTCACTTTGGAAATAGTTGAAGCCAAAAGAGTGATGGTTACATAGAACAAAATGCAAAGACAAACAAAACAGAAGTAAATTTTAACCATCAGGAGAGCGTAAAAATGTACAAAAGGGTGAAATGTAATCTTAAAGTACTGGGTGGCTAAGCTATAAACAAAATATGCCCAGTCATAATAAGGTGTGCACTGAATATTAATTTAACCAAAAGACTCTGGGAGCAGGATGGAGGAAGGAAAAGAGCCCACCCACGCCTGTGTGTGTTGAGGAATAAGCACTGGAGTTAATTCTCCATCACCTATAGAAGAAAGCAGATACATGACCTGTAAACTTTTAAAATGAAAAATAGATATATAATCATTTTCTTTAGAAATACAAAGATCCATACCCCTAGGAACAGCTAGCGTGGCTTCATCTGTTGAAAAGGAATTAAAAGATGAGAAAAAGAGGAACAAAGAAACAGCTGTTTTTTATTACGGAGTCTTCCAGCACTATCCAACTTTTTAAAACTTTTTTTTTTATTGTGAATTGTAACTTATATGCAGAAAACTGTATAAAACATATTTGGACAGTTTAACAATATAATAAAGGAAACATCTGGGTAACCACCACCTAGGTCAAAAAATAGAACATGGCTGGCCCCTAGAACTACCCCCACTCCATGTGCCCTCTCTCACAAAACCTCCTCCCGACCCCTAGAGGTAACCCTTTTCTGACTTTGGTGATAAGTTATTTTGCATTTATTCAGATTTTTATCACCTATGCATGCATCCCTTAATGGTGAAGCTCAGCTTTCCATGGTTTTGACAGATTTTTCAAGGATGTAGCTAGTTTATTTAAATGAAATTTAAATTTTTAAATGCCATATTTTGCCCATACAAGTACAAACACTGGATTTATACACCCTCCACTATAAAGAATTATTAAGTACACTGGCTTTCCCACACTGATAGTTTCATAAGAAAAAGGTATTATTACTCATTTCTCCCAGACGCTTGTAAATATACCTTTACCTTGGAACTGCAAGGAATGCCCACAGATCTGTACAAGGAATACTTGTATTTCTACACCATAAATGACCAACGTATGTTTTTAATATTGTGCATTAAAAGCTATATTAACATGCAATTTAACAATAATTTCAATGAGCCATACATGATTAATGGCAAAAGAAGATTCTAGGCCCAGAAGGAAGAATAATGGCAAGGACAAGTCAAAGAAAAAAGAAAAATAAAGGAAAAATTAACATTTACGCCCATACCACAAATCTGATATTTTGCAAGAGTGGTTTCCATCCAGGATGAGTATTGGAGTTGACTGAGGTTTTAAAACAATCCCAGTAAAAACCATCCTCTTTGCCCGCAAAAGGGTAAATTAGAATCTCAGGGATTGGAGGATGACGGCAAGTATTATTTTAACAAAAAACGGGCATCTTTGATGATATCAACAAACTCCTCAGGGCATTTTGATCCTAATATACTCATTTCCTTATTGTGAGATATTATCCCAGAGCACAACTGTTTTATTAGCAAAGAGCAGATGCTCCCCAATCTCCCTTGACCCATGGTCTTCTTTTCCCATATTGTCCAGATTCACTGAGTACCTTTACCCTTGTAAACTCAATGGTCCCCATTGCAGACCTAGAATCTGCTCATTTCATTTCCAACTCTGGCCCTACTACCTGCACTGGGCAGTGGTGGTGTCATATTCCAAGGTGAACTACCTCATTGCTACCACTTTTCCACCTAGTCAAAATGTGTTCATTGGAACTTATTCTGGGGTGTGGAACAGAATGTAACAGGATATGGTCCTGACATTAGGGGAGGCCAAAGAAGTAGAGACAGAGCCAGTTTGGCTGCATCAAGGCTGAGTCCTCTCTCGTTGCTAAGGAGGAGCTTCATCTGGTGGTCAGAGCAGAAGCTGGGAACCATGACTCATGGAGCCTTTTCCTGACTCTTCTCTGAGTCACTTTATGACCTTGGACAAGTCCCTCTACCTTTCTGGGCCTTGTGCCCCTGCCACCACCCCCCCACCCCCACCCCCCGCCACCATGGAGTCCTTCCGGTCTTCCTTCCGGAGATTTCATATGTTTGTATTTTTAAAGTGTTAAGACTCTTCAGGAGAGCCATTTCAGAAGAAATATTGGTTCTGGAGCTCGAGGAGATTATCCGAGTCAGGCTTTGCAAATAGAGGTACTAAGTCATTAGTAACCTTGTGTTGGTTTGCTAAGATTTTCTTTCCTTTTTCCATCCTGAGTTCTATCTAGTTTTACTTTTTGAGATCTATCCAGTGCTGCCTATGGCTGCTTGGTGACCTTTATCTAAAGCATGATGCTGATCAAGTTGTACTTGCAATCTTCTTAGAAACCCGTGTGACCCTCTCATTGCCTTTCACATAAGATCAAGCTGAGCGGCACCTGGCTGGCTCAGTGGTTGAGCTTCTGCTTCAGCTCAGGTTGTGATCTTGGGGTCCTGGGATTGAATCCCACATCGGGCCTCCCACAGGGAGCCTGCTTCTCCCTCTGCCTGAGTCTCTGCCTCTCTCTGTGTGTCTCTCATGAATAAATAAAATCTAAAAAAAAAAAAAAAAAAAAAAAAAGATCAAGCTGAGATTCAGGTCTTTCCACAGTTAGATTCCAATCTGCCTTCCCTATTTTATGTCCTCCATTCCCTTACACATATTTTATGATGTAGATCAACTGGTCACCTAACTGTTTTTCAAATAAGTGCTACCCCCTGAGGGCAAAGACCTCCTTTTATTTGATTTCATAGTCTGGGATCAAACACAATGCCTCCTCCATTGTCATTGCTTAATAGATGTTGGGTGAATGAGTAAATGAATGAATGAGTGAATAAATGGATGGATTCTGTTTCCTCCACCCAGAATGTCTTTAAAATACAAACAGTATCCGTGTTTTATGGCCCATCTCAAATGACATCCTCCACAAAGCCTTCCTTGACTCTCCCTGTGGGAAACGGCTTTCCCTCCTTCTTTACACTATTCTATCTGTTCTAATGACATAATTCCATGTATTGAATTTACTTATATATATCATAGCCCTCATATCAAAGTCCCCCGAAGGGAAAGGACAAAATGTATTTTCATTTTATACTTTTACTCAGTACCGTTTTCAAAACTATTTGAATTACGTATGTGTGTATGTATTACCTGCACGTGTGTTAACATGCATGCCTTGGAAATAATATATCCCCCCTTTTCACAAATATTCTCCATCTCTCACTATCTCCTATAATTTGGGAACTCTGAGATTTAGACAGCAGCTTCCTCTTCCATGAAATAGGGAAGTTGGACCAGAGGATCCATTTGATACAGACACAGGATTTCTTTAGGGCAAGAGTATTGGAATGATGAAATGTAATATAAATGTATTACAAAAAGCATAATGAGCTCTTGACATCTTACATCACCTGGTATTTTTGCCGTCTTTTAAGTCATTAAGAAAATGATGTTTTTCTCAGGTTTTCATCTTTGGCAATTTGTTTGCTACTGTTTAGGGCCCAAATCTGCCTAAGGAAAATAATAAAAATCACAGACCCCAAAAAGACCCTTGGGTTGTATACTCTGATCTTTTCCCATGACAGAGGAAGGAACTGAGATTCTGGGATAGAAATTGGTTTGCTCCAAGCAACATAAAGCTGAATACGAAATCCCAGTGACAGGTCTCATTCTCCTGGATAAGCAAGCAAAACAAACCACAAGGTTCATCAGCTTCCTTCTTCCTGATGACATACCCATGAGCTTTTTTGTTTCTCTTCTCCACCCCCTGGTTGTCGTTGTTTAATCTGGGGATTAAAAATGGGGCTTTTGGTTTCAGCAGTGATCCTATGGGTGTCTAAAACCTATGGCCCATGCTCTTCTCATATTAGGTACGTATCCATTACGAAAAGCATTGTTAGATGGAGTTGAAGGGCATATTCCAGCTCTAGCTGAACAACTGGGCAATAAATGAGAAAAGCAACAGTGTGAGTTTTGACGTTCTTGGAAAGCTTACCATATCTCAGGCCAGATTTGCATCCTTTGTAACTCCACAAGGGAATTCCCAGAAGGCATATATTTTCTTTCCTTGACAAATGTCTCAAATTAAAGAGCAACAAAGGAAAATGGTTAAAGCACCAAGGGTGTGATATTTTAAGAGGTTTAACTCGGTCTTTGGCTCTTTGGAGCTAAATAGGTCACAGTTCTCCATAGGGAGAACATTTGTCGATCAATTTGTATCTCATTAGGGCTCCAAGGGCGCTGCTAGCAGGGTCATCTATTTATTTGAGGTTTAGTGGTGAAATAGATTGATTTTCTCCCCACCCTTATGCTTTTTTTGGTTTAAGTTCCAGCTATCTTTTATTGTTCCCCATGGTAGATGATCCTCTTAAGGGAAGCTCAGTAGAGAAGGTGGAAGCCCCTGGAGTTGATATATGCTCCCATTAATCATGTCCAGGGAAGATGGAGAATCTTGTAGGCAATTCATACAGCAGATTGAAGACAATCAAGTGGCATATTTTGTAACCCTCAAGGCTATGGCGTTGGCAGAGGTGTCCTTTTTTGTTTGTTTTTTCATAGTAAGGAGCATTGATATTCATAGTCTCTCCTGTAACACACTCTTATTTGAATTGCAGTTACTGCTAACACACTAACATTCTTAAGAAGCGCTTTCTTTAAAAAAAAAACTATTTTATTTATTCATTTGAGAGAGAGAAAATGAGACAGAGAGAGCATGAGGCGGGGAGGGGGCAAAAGGAGAGTGAGAAGCAAATTCCCTGTTGAGCAGGGAGCCTGATGTGGGGTTTGATCTCAAGACCCTGGGATAATGACCTCAGCCAAAGAAGGATGCTTAACCAACTAAGCCACTTAGGCACCCCAAGAAGCACTTTCTACAGAGTCCTTTTGTCTACATTAGCAAGAACAGTGAGCTTATTTTCTGTGTTCATTGCCCCTTCCCTGCAGGTGCTGAAATGATGCTGAATCGCAATGCAAACATAGTTTTTGAAGGTAAATTCTAAAATTTTAGAAGAGTGTTGAGAGGACTAATGCACATATTTAAAACTTGATACACAATGGATACTGATTTGATACGAGGGATTACGGATGGGGTATTTAAACCCTAAGATGGCCTTTGCCTCAAGATTTTTATTTTTTTTAACTTCCAAGGGGATTTTAATCATTTGCTTCACTTATTCAGCTTATGTAATGGGGAAGCCCCACTGCCTTCTTGGTTGGTTTTTGATTCAGTGTTTATTGCTCACCCCTAATTCCACACCAACCTGGATTGTCTGGATAAGACAATCTAATTAAATTGAGTCTGATATTGACCTTTTCATTATAAATACATTATACATTATAAATCATTAAATTAGTTCAATAAACACCACTATCTCTGCTCCCTTTTTTCCCCACTCCCAACTTCATCCACCCGAAAAATCTTACCAACAGTGACTTAAATCAGCCAATATACAAAAATAATAATGACGGCCATTTATGACATTATATGGAAGACACAAATCAAATAATTTAGTGTCATGAATTTGAATAATTCTTACAGCTCTATCATCTCATTCCATTATGAGCCTCTTTCTACATTTGATAAAAAATGAGAGGAATTGGGACACCTGGGTGGCTCAGTGATTGAGCTTCTGCCTTTGGCTCAGGTTGTGATCCCAGGATCCTGGGGTCAAGTCCCACATCAGGCTCTCTGCTCAGTGGGGAGCCTGCTTCTCCCTCTGCCTATCTCTCTGCCTCTGTCTGTGTCTCTCATGAATAAATAAATCAAATCTTTAAAAAAAAGTGATAGGAGTGAAGATAATTTGGTACAGAGAAAAAGACCTGGAAATAGGTGAAATAGGTGGCCAGAGTCAAAGAGATAATAAGTAGGAGTAGTTAAATCCTAACCATAGATGTATAGATGTGAAGGGGAAAAAGGTAGATATGGTATATATATGTGTGTGTATATGTGTGTATATATATGTATACATCGCAATGAGATGTTACTCAGCCATAAGAAAGTACCATATCTTGGCATTTGCAACAACCTGGCTGGGGCTACAGGGTACGATGCTAAGTGAAATAAGGGAAACACAGGGAGTATGTGTCAGGGAAACACAAATAGAATATGAATTCCCTCATGTGGAATTTAAGAATACTAGTGAGCAAAGGGATAAAAAGAGAGAGAGGACAAATCATAAATCAGACCCTTAACTATAGAGAACAAATATAGAACAAATAGAAGAAGGATTAAATGGGTGATAGGGAGGGGCAGCATCTGGGTGACTCAGTTGGTTAAGCATCTGCTTTCAGCTCAGGTCTTGACCTTGGGGTCCTGGATAGAGCCCCACGTCAGGTTCCCTACTCAGCAGGGAATCTGCTTCTCCCTCTCCCTCTGCCCTTCCCCCTGCTCCTGCACTGGCGTGCACATGCACTCCTCTCTCTCTCTAATAAATAAAATCTTTAAAACAAATTAGGTGATGGGGATTAAGGAGTGCAATTATGTGTTGAACACAGGGTGTTGTGCAGAAGTATCAAATCACTATATTGTACAAATGAAATTAGTATTATACTGTATGATAACTGGAATGAAAGTAAAACCGTAAAAGCAATCAGCAGTCCAGGCCTTTGGGCTCTACCATTCATGCTCCTGTCATAGAGAATCTGCTTCCTGTTGATAACAGTTAAGACACTTTGTTATTGCTTTCTAAGTATATTAGAGATATTAAGCCACTACCTTTTTATGATAAATTAACAGATAATTTTGGGAGTAAGAGGGTGTTGGACTGTATAGACTAGCTCAAAGATATTTTTTAAATGTTTATTTTCATTTTGTTTAAGATTTTATTTATTTATTCATGAGAGACCAGAGAGAGAGAGAGAAAGAGAGAGGCAGAGACACCGGCAGAGGGAGAAGCAGGCCCCATGCAGGGAGCCTGATGTGGGACTTGGTCCCGGGACTCCAGGATCATGCCCTGGGCCAAAGGCAGGTGCTAAACCGCTGAGCCACCCAGGGAATCCCCTTATTTTCATTTTTTAAATATTTTATTTTTTATTCATGAGAGACACAGAGAGAGGCAGAGACACAGGCAGAGGGAGAAGCAGGCTCCATCCAGGGAACCTGATGCAGAACTCGATCCCAGGACCCTGGGATCAAGACCTGAGCTGAAGGCAGATGTTCAACCACTGGAGTCACTCAGCCGTCCCTAAAATTTATTTTTTGATAGCACTCTTCAGTAATTACTTGAAAGATGATTTATCAAGCTTAAAAAGTGCCTAATCATGGAGAAATTATAAGTAAGAAAAAGAAAATCCCAGTAGTAGTAACAAATGTAAAATGGTACACATGTATAGCACATAATGACAATATTATGTAGTAACTACACAGGTATTATTTTCCTTTGCCACAAAACAATAATTTCTATGATATATTCTTTAATAACTGTAAGAAAAATTATTATTGTTTCCTCGAAAAAAGTTATGTCTATAATGTATGCTTTCTAAGAACTTAGACCATGCTACTTTTAGCAACAGAGAAATTTAAAAAAATAGTAGTTTGGATCAAATCCTATGATATCTTCTATATAGTGAAAGCTTCAAATATTTTACTGCTTTAAATGATAATAAATCAACTCAGATTGAGACGAATATTTATTATATTTGGAATTAACAATAATAAAACCAAATATTGCCTTCTGCAATATTCAGAGTGGAATTTAATGGAAATAAAATGATCCTGTGAAGTTTGATTTTCTACTTAATACATTGTCATATTTTTGGAACCAAGGTCTCTGTAAGATTACATTACTTGAAAAGTTGAAATAACTGCATTCAAGTGTAAATCAGACTATTTTTCCTGGAGCTAATATCACCACCGTGGCCTAGTTTTACCTCTGTAGCCTTTTAAAAAATGCACTTAGGAACAGTCTGCTTAAATTAAAGAAAGAAGAGAGGAATTTCTTCTTTCTGCCTAAATTTGAAAACAAACTCACTTGCAATAAGAAAGAAGGAACTTCTGGACATTGGAAATTTCCTTCAAAACAAGGGAAAATCGGTTTTACATCAACTGCATTCTTCAGTTGTAGAGTATTAAAAAAAATGAAAAGGAAAAAAAAAAGAGGGAGACGGTAGAATTTTTTACCAAATGAACTGCTCTCTAAGTTCCCAATATACCTTAAAAATTAAAGGCTGAACGTATTTATTCCCCTATTTCAGTTTTTCATGGAAGCCCTTAAAAAAACCAAACATATGGATCACCACCGCTGAAAGGAAGCCTTGCCTCCCTCTGGTGCTCAACTGTCTCCATGTAACAGAAGACACGTATTTTGTAATTTACTGAGACACTGCACTCTGCAAAATCGGGCCCAAAGACAGACCTCAAACCGGACTAGCAGCTCTGCTCCTGAAACAACATACCTGGGCTATATTTGGAAATGTCTGTGTAGACAAAACAACGTGCGCTGGAAGGGGCGGGTGCATGGAGGAGCGCAGCAGGCATTATCTGGTTTCACTGTCTACAGTGATCATATTAACTGAATAATTGCCCATTATTTGCTTTGTATCCTAGAGCCCAAGGCCACTGTATTTACTTTCAAAGTGAAATGAAGAACAGAGGATAAGTCAGCTCCCCTATGACTTTTCCCTCCTCCGTCCCTGCTCCAGCATTGGCTTTTAGCTTTCCAAATTGAGAAGCTATGCCTAGGCCCTAAATTGAATTTCACGACTTCATTTGTGATAGAATTATGTGCGGCTCTGCACCCTTTAAGCAGAGCATTGTAAACAGCATGCAGCCAGGGTGTGCGTGTGCACACACACGCGTACGCACGAGCAGGCATGGTTGGGCAGGAGTGAACCCAACAGATCTGGCTGGAAAGCTCTAAGAGCATCGATGGTGACTGCAGTGGTTTTGGCCTGGAACAACTAATTTTGAGGTGTTCAATGTCAGGTAAATCTGGGAGATTTTCGATTTCACTTGAAACGACTTCTGCGCCTTGCCACTCAAATATTCCTCAAATGTGTGCCTTTATTTTCATCCCACTTCCAAAGTTCTGGAATAGGTCCCAACATCGGTAATGTTGAGTATTGTAGCTGTCTTCAGTCTGGTTTCCAATTTCCTCGATCCAGTCCACCGTCTACATTGCTTCCAGAGTGGTCTTCTCAAACAAAACTCTGGCCATGCCTTTCTCCTGCATGAAAACCCTCCAAGGGCATCCTATTGCCAGCAGGAAAAAAAATCTGAGATTCTCTGAGTCCCAGCCTTTCCTCACATCGCTACCTTACCCTGTTCTTCTCTGACTTACCTTCTTTTTGAGTAACACCAAGCCACTAGTATATCGCCCAGATATGCGCCCCATTCTGTTCCATATTTCATAGCATACCGTGTATGCCTTCTGCTTCAAATTTTCTGTAATGTAGTAAATCAATAACTCTCCCCTTTCTTAACCTCTCCATTAGAAATGAACTTAGTGGTCAGTTAGGTCAGGAAATATTTTCTGATCCTGGAGCTGACTACCATTTCTGTGCTTCCATAGGATACTGTCCACGATTTATCATAGCATCGAATACATTGGAATAAAATGAACAAATATATATCTTGGGGCATCTGTGTGGCTCAGTGGTTGAGCATCTGCCTTCGGCTCATGTCATCATTTCAGGGTCCTGGCATCGAGTCCCGCATCGGGCTCCCCACAGGGGGCCTGCTTCTCCCTCTGCCTACGTCTCTGCCTCTCTCTGTGTGTCTGTCATGAATGAATAAATAAAAGCTTGAAAAAACAAATACATATCTCTCATTGCATGGTAATCTTTTCAAAGAGGAGAGATTTCCCATGACCTAGCACTTCTATCCCCATGGCCCAGGAACTAGTATATCAAAGGCATTGCTTGAATGTCTGTGAAGAAATTTCTGCATCACGGAGAGCCACACTAACCTGTTTATACTTGCTGGCTATGTCTTCAGCTTAATGAACACTTCATGTCAGATACCCCTGCAGGGACTACTTAACATTTACTTTTGCTCTAGGCTAAAGACAATAGGTTTGAGAAAAAAAACAATAACATGACTTCCCACCCTCGAAATTTTCATTTGGCTGAATTTTCTTTTTTTCCAGACTGTTTTGAATGACTGAATCAGCCTCTACATAAGTGTGCATTTTTGTATAACAATTTTGAGTGACTTCGACAGATTCTACAGTTGCAGGGGACTTGATAATGTTGGACTAAGAGAAGAATAAAAGCTAACACTCACAGCAGGAAGAACAATTATCAAATTCATGAGTCAGTTCAACTACAGTTGAAATACATGTCTCTTAAGACTGTCCTTTCCAGAAAGAAATTGTTATGATTCTGATTCTAATTGACGCTTGAAGGCTGATCATTTATTATTTTAAGTAAGACCTTATGCCTTGAAGGTAGTTTGAGGCATAAAAATGCTGACTTAGTATAGTTCCCTGCTGTGAGAGGCAAAATATGTGAAATTCAAACGGGAGGTCACCATTTTATCCTAAGCACAATAACATGGATGTAAGCAAAGATATAAAATCGACCTTGGCAGGATAATAACAAATAAGCAAATGAATTGACTTGTATTATCCAGTGGCTGATGTTAACTTCAATATAGTCTGTAATTGTAATACACGTGTGCATCTTATCTGAGATTGTAGTAGTGGTTTAGTCAATATCTATATAGCAAACATGTCCTTGGTGTCAGATTCACTACTAAGTGTTTAAGATGCAGATGTGGGAGTCATAGGCGAGGAATTGGAAGATTTTGCATTTGAGGGGGAAAGGCAAATGACTAATCTGGACATTAAAATGCAGTGCTATAAATGATCAATATGCAAAAGATAGTATGAGAAAACAGAAGAAAGACATCAAATTCAGCAAGAGAGTTCCAGGAAGGCACTCTGAAGAAAATGCTTCCACATTGGAGTTCAGCAAAGTTGTCTAAGTAAGTCAGAGAATATGGAGGGAGTTTCCAGAAGGAGCTAAAGCAGGCACAAAATGCTGAGAGCTCTCTCAGACTATGGTGCATTTCAGGAACCTCAGTTAACTCAATATGGCTATTGGACGCTTTATAAGGCAGGATGAAGAGATGAGGTCATGGAAAGAGGATGTATCAAAGGATGGACACCAGATGTGTATGTCATGCCTACTAGTTTCGGTATTGTCATGTCTAGGGGACAACAGAAGGGTTGTCAATGAGAAATAATAGGATCATATTTACATTTTATAGCAGTAAAATGGGGTGACTCCTTAATCAGATCTATAGTAGAGATGGAAGACAAATGCATTATTCGGGGAAAGAAATAATGGGGGTCTGAAATAAAATATTGATTCAGAGAAGGAACCAACCCTGAGAGTCACTTAGAGGGAGAAACCACAGACCTGATGGTATACAGAGTGATGAATTGGAGGACATCATGGCAGATTTCTGGCTTGGGAGATCTGCTGGGTGGTAATGCAGCTTCCTTAAGATGGTAATAAAAGAATTGGACTTGAAGACCTTGGGGAAGTAAGAAGGACTGACTTGTAGACATTTCGAGTTTGGGTTACTCTGGGGGCCTTTAATCGGCGAAGCCAATAGAGAGAATATAGTTGTTTAGAGCATGAGGCAGGAGCTAGGGCGTATAGGTGCTGTTTGAGTCATATGTGCTATGATCACCAATCTATAAGATTGGGAGCTTTAACCAGGAGGGTGAAGGAAGAAAAATCTCAAAATTGCCAAAGGTTCCAGTGCTAAAGGAAAGGAAAACTGCTCATTGGATTAAATACATAGGTCATTGTTGAACTGAAATCGCGATTTTAATGCAATTGTAGCGGATGGACCCAAGATGAAGAGGGTTGAGCAATGAATTGGAGGTGAAGGATTTGTAACAAGCTGGGGTTATTCTTTCAAGATACATCAAAGGAGGGAAGCATGATGAAAGTTCAACATGTTTTGATGCTGTTTTAAGACATGCTTATCTGACAGAGGAAGGAGCCTACAGAGAGGAAGAGAACATACGGGCCAGGTGTTTGAGGGGTTTGCACCCAGAACAGAGAAAGAAGTTATATTGGAAAAGACGAGAAACGTATTCTTATCCAAAGCCAAAGAGAAAGTGGGAATGCCAGTACATTTTTACGTAGAGCTGGGAGGCTGTTTGAGTCTGTTCCCACCTGGCATCAAGTAGAAGAGAAATCATTAAAAAAAAAAAAAAAGAAAAAAGAAATCATTTGCAAAGAGCAGAGATAGTGAAACAGATGAATGGAAAGTCCATCATTTGAGGGACAGACTGCTGAGCCAAGGTGCCTCTTAGCGCGACTGAAGCTTCAACATCCTGCCCCATCGTTCAGGCCTCCTTTCTCTCTTCCCGGTTCCTCTCTTTGTGCTCCGTTCCTCTTAGAGGCAACACAACACCACACAAATCCCTCAGCTCCTCCCTAGAACAGGTGACCCCTGCCGAGAGCTTTGACCATGATCAACCTGAGCGGTGAGCTGCCCAGGTCTTTGAAAGCCATGAGGTCATGCCCTGCTAAATCCTTAGAAATTCTTAGGCAAAGGCCACCTTCTTCAACTTTGGTCCATTTAATGGCCAGTGGGGATAATGATGGACAGGGAGGAAGATACTATTTTTTTTTCCAGTGTAAGTTATGTAAGAAGTTCTTATAAATGAGATGCTAACCTCCTGCTGTCATTATTATTATCTTGTATTTCAATTTTATACAGAAACCCATGGAAATACTATATAAGAATCATTTTATACATGAGATATGCTTTTATATTTCACATTTTAGAAAACATTTAACCTCAAATTCCAAACTCTTTCTCTGTATTCGCCACACCTCCCTCAGGAGGGAATAAACACACCTTGAGACTCCTTTGGTGTCCCATTTTCCAGCAATACCTAGTGAAAGTTTTAACTTCAGTGTAACGTTAACTTTTTTCCCCATAAATTACACGGAAAGTATCCATACAGTTTGTTGGTTGTCCACGTCCAAGAAACACCTGCTATGGAAGAGTCAGGTTGAGCAAAGCTGCCAAACTGAGGAGACAGGAACATGAGTGGACGGCTTCAAGGCTCTCACACTCTGCTTTCTCCATACAAACCAGAGGAAGTGTAGCCTTGAAGAGATAAAGTAAAAAAATCCAGAAGATCCAGGCATGGAGTTAACTGACCATGTAGATTAGATTAATTCATGCAGCAACTAAGGTCTATGTTAGTGTTTTCCAGCAATAAAACATTGAGAAATAACAAATAAGAGAAGTGGAGTTGTATCAAAGGAAAATTATTCTTTCTGTATTTCACCACTGACTTAGGAAATACAGAAAGTGGTGAAACACTGGCTTCAAATTATGCCTCCATATATTTACATAATACCAGGTACTTAGATTCTTTGTGTCTCACTTTCCCTATCACTGAAAGGAAGAAATTGTATGAACTGAGCTTTATTTATCTTTACTCTCTATTATTTAGGTTACATAAATCCTTAAATATAAATTCAAGCACATTTTTAAAGTCAGTGAAAATATTTCTAGTGATACGTATAAAAGCTACACACTAAATATTATTTCTAAAATCATTTTAGCTTAAGCAGGGCTGAAATAAATTTTTTGTGTGTCTTTCGATGGTCATAATTCACAAAGAAAAAAGTCAACACCCTTAGAAAGTTGAAAAAAAAAACACAACAATTTAGATGGTGCTTCTGAATTTTTAAGAATAGAAAATATAAGATTTTATTCAATAAAATAAGTTTTTTTACTCTTTGTTTAGTTTTTTTTCATTTTATTATTTCCATTGTTTTAGTAATATACATTAGTTTGGAATTTCTATTGAAAACTATATGCAGGGTGACAGACATCAAAGAGGGCACTTAATGGGATGAGCAATGGGTGTTATACTATATGTTGGCAAACTGAATTTAAATAAAATATTTTAAAAAGCATATGCAATTCCATGTCATACAATTTGTTAGTTATTATATCAGTACATGAGAATGTTCATCTCAGGCTGATATGATAAACTATTTTGTGTAGAAACTTCTCCAGTTCTTCTTAGTAAGTCAATGGACTGTCTTAAGCACTGGATATATATCACCCCAAATATTTGAACATTTATTTGTTTGTTTGTTTTTTTAAAGAGGAGGGGAGGGGCAGAGGGAGAGGGTGAGAGAGAATCTTAGGCAGGCTTCACACCCAGCGTGGAACCTGATGCAGGGCTCGATCTCATTGCCCTAAAGTCATGACCTGATCTGAAATCAAGAGTCGGACACTTCTAAACTGAGACACCCAGGCATCCCAGAACATATCATTCTGTATTGCAACAATTTCATATCTGTGTCCTCCATCAATCCTTTGTAATCCTTGGAGATTAGTGCTGGCCACATGCCTAGCACTTAATATTTTTATTTGAAAAAAACAAAGACATAAATATATGCATTCCTCAAACTTTCCTTCTCTAGGCTTTTCTATAACACATGGTCCTGATCATAACCATCATCATCTCCTTCTTCATCAACACAGTCAACTTGAGAGTTATAACAATTTTAGGTGATATTTGTTAAGCTTTTACTATCTTCTAGGAACTATCTTTTAGTATTTAACTTAGTGCTGTCCTGATCCAAGACTCTTCTGTACTCTTCTGTGTCCTACTCTGTGCCCTGGAATTTTGACCTTTGCAGAAAGCATCGCCCAAGTTGCCTTCATTGGTTAGATTCTGTTGCCTTCAGCCAATGACAGACATCAAAAAAGGATACAAGATGGGAGAAAATAAGGTCAGGAGTTCCTTCTCCTGATTCCTCCCTGCATAGACATCAAATCTGGCAGAGGCTATGTGCCCTCATGACTAGTGACCCCGCCTGGGCATCCCTTTTTCCATGGTTCCACTGGTTTTAGATCTTGGCTACCTCTGGTAACACTGTTTAGTCCCCGCATCCCTTGGGGTGCTAATGGCTTCCCACAATTGTTAAGTCTCTTCAAACTTTACTATTATTCCCTTACGTGCCCTTAACCCATCTTTATCTCTAAAAGTAGTTTCTTCTTTAAAGTGTCTACACACTTGAACCATCTGTGAATTCTATTTTCTGGTAAGATCTTAATTATGTAATAATAAGTAAATAAACATAGTATAAAATGTATAATAAAAATAATGTTAAATATAATATATAAGTATATGTAATATTTGCACTTATCCATTTATTTAACCCTGTAAACAATGTGATTTTAGACCTACCATTTTCTGGTTGAGAAAATTGATACATAGAAATATTAAATAATTTTCTCAAAGGCTATATTTGCCAAAGGCAGCAGGTGGTGTTATAATCTAGAATTTTTTTTCTTTTTCTGACTCCAGAATTCCTCAGTTCTCACCTGCTTTCCTATGAAAAAAAAAAAAAAAAACTTCTGGTCACCACTGTTAGTACTCATCATTTTTGACTATTTTATAACCTGGATTCTATACCATCCCCAATGCCATGTTAATCCCCAGGGAGAAAATAATGTTAGACAGTTTTTTCCTAAGAACTTCCAGACTTTCTGGGCTTAGTATACTGGGATGATCACTAACAAGTTGTTACATGGCCTGTTATCAAGGGCAATCAATTATCAGTGGTTGAAAAATAATAAGAGTAAAAGCATGATAAAATTAATGGCATCTTTGCCCCTAATCCAGCCAAGGAGTTCTGGTTATAAAGTCGTCTTTTTTTTCTCTCTGCCCCCCCTTTCTCTTCAGCTGCTCCTCCTTGCTCAGAGCACATGGGTTTGGCATTTATTTTTCCTCTCAGTGGGAACACTCGGAGCTGTGGGTGGCCTCTCTTGAAACCTCTTGTTTAAAATGAAGTTGGGGAGGAAGCATGATGCTTTCTCAACAAAAAAAAGAACATCTGTTCTCTTCCCTGGAGGATAAAAATATAGTGAGTTCGGACCCAGGGAGAGTTCATTTGTCCCCTCTACCTACCCCCACTCACCAAGCCTATTTTTTTCCCCACCTAATGGCCCCAATGCAGACAGGGAGGCAGATCCTTGATCTTAAATCATATGCTCTTCCTGCCAGACGGAGACACTTGGACATGGCATCATCAATTATTGGTCAGTGAGATTGTGTTTCTTTACTGTTTGGGACTTCCAAAGGAAATAAGCAACAGTTTTACTCAGTTATCTGCTTTTCCATCTATCCTCCCTCCTCGAAGAAAAAGGGGTAGCTCTTCTGCGCAAACTTCATTCCTCTCACTGTGCTCCATGGCATTTCTCTTCTCAAATGTGTCTCTGGTATTTCTCCTCATCTTGAAACAATAGCACTAACCCTCGGCCCACCATCTCCTTCTTCTAAACATAAAAGCAACCTAAATATCCCACTAAAATGTAAACGAAAAGAGAGAAAGAAATAATGTCCACAGTTATTTCCGCTTATGTCCATATTTCTCTCTCCTCTTCCACAGCAATGTTTTTGCAGTGATTATTCACTTTCTGCACTGACTCAGCTCCCAGTCCACTCACTCTCCACCTCGCCATCCAGCCTGATGTGGGGACTTCAGTGGAAGGCTCCGACAAAATTCTGGAGCAAGCCCTTTACCAAAAAAAAAAAAAAAAAAAAAAAAAAAAAAAAAAAAAAAAAAAAAAAATCTAGGGGACATTTTTTTCAGCTCTATTGTGACATGACTTATCTGCCTGATTTGAGACTCTTGACTCCTCCCTTCTTGAAAATACCTCGTCTCTTTGGTGTCTATGACGCTCTCATTTAACAGTCTTTTTCAAAACTTCTCTCTGGTCATTCTTGGTCTTTTCCATGAACAACTCTTCCCCGCTCATCAGTTAAATGACAACGACTCTCCAGTGTTCTCTTGCATGTGATTGAGTCTCCTGCGCTACAAAGTTCTGTGCTCAACAACCTTCTAGATATTTGGGGAACACCACAAGCGAAATGTGTGCCAAGCACATCTCAGCCTGTGTCATGGAGCAAATACACACTGCTTCTCCAACCTCCCTTTCTCAATAAATTATATTATTCTGTCTTCCTGTCTTTAGCTGTTCACAAGAGCATGCTGAGAGTCACCCTAAACCATCCCTCTCCTTCATTCCCTTATCCCAATTACCCATAGTTTCATTATATCTATTAACTGCTCTAAAATCCATCCCTTGCTACATCTCAAGTGTTTCTTCTTTTGTTCAGGCTGAAGCTTCTTTGGTGAATGCCAGTAGACTTTGCTTTTCTTCCCGGCTTCACTTTTATGTCCCTCCACTCTGTCTCCTATGCTTTAGTTAGAGTGGTCTTTCCAAAATTCACACACGCCTTTGGCGTAAACTCAGAACTCTTTGGAATAAAGTTCATCTGAGTCATCAATTTTTTGCTTCAGCTCATGGACAGCCCCGCTAATAATCTCGTGTGTCTCACCACTTGCAGATGACCACACATGCATGTTCTCCCAACATCCTGCCTTTCATCTCATTAGTAAATGTCAAGAATGCCCTTCCTCTGCCTTACTCTCCTCTCCATCCTGTTTAGAAGCGAATTATGACTTCAGGTGACAATTGAAAGCCTGCTCAAGGCTTTCCTTGACCATCGCAGTTTGGGTTAGCTTCCTTTCTTTGAGCCCCTAGAACACCTTGTATCAGTTCTCCTACAGCGTGTACATATTCCAGAGTCATTTTCGATCTGCTTATCTAACTACCCTACTGCTCTGTCTATCAAATATTTTATCTGTAGTACCAAATGCAGGCAGGGATTCCTAGTTGTGTCTAAATACTAGTGGAGGAAATAGACTGTGAAGTGAATTATGTTGTGGCTGCTTTGTCTAGTCATTTACGAATAAGCTCTGGGAGGAATTTACAACTCAAGGTAAAGAGCATTTTCATCACTCACATGGGGACCCTCTGCGAACTCTTCCTGGGAGGAAGAGGGTTTTGGTGGATTTCAAGAAAGAGATGTCCTCTGTTTTGTACCAGATGCTCAGAGAAATTGTAAAGAAGAGTTACGCATTTATGAGCCCTCCCACAAAGTACAAAATAAGAGCTTTAATTTTACCACCTAGGAAACAGACTAGCCCTACTCATATCTCTCTTACAAGTGAATCTTTTTACTGTAAAAGAACAGTATGGGTCAGCCATGGGGAATGTAGCAATAGAATTTAGTGTGTCTTTAATCCTGTTGCTCAGAGGTCCCTACCATGAAACGCTCCACAGTGACATGTCAGGACGTGTGAGGACTCCAGCATGGGTTGAGCTGATGTTTCTCTTTCTTTCTGTTTTGAAAACAAATGTATAATTTCACGTAGCGTGATATTTTTCAAAGTTCATCTCTATATACATTCCTTTATATTGCCAAATACTATTCCACTGCATGAATGCATTACTTTTTATTTTCCCATCCATCGGTCAAGGGACATTTGGGTTTTTCCCATTTTTTTGGCCACTGTGAATACAGCTGCTGTAAACATTCGTATACAAGTTTTTGTGCTGGCATAAGTGTCCATTCCTCTTGGGTATATATCTAGAAATGGAATTGCTGGGTCGCACTATGTTTACACGGACGAGAATCTGCCAAACAGCTTGACAGTCGTTTTACCATTTTACGTTCTCTCCAGCAGCGTGTAAGCATTTTGATTTCTCTCCAGCATCCCTAACACTTGCTACTTTCTGTCATTTTCATTAGAGCCATGCCAATGAGTGTTGGCATAAAATCACGTTGGTATAAAATGTAACATAAAATCATGCCTTTGATTTGCATTCACTAATGGCTAATGAGAATGAGAATCTTTCCATGTGATCATTGGCCATTTGTATATCTTTAGAGCAACCTCTGCCCAGATCCTTGTATAATGATATCAAGCAACTTTTCATGTGCTTATTGAATGTTTGTTTCTCTTCTTCCTTTTTCTTTCTTTTTTTTTATTATTTCTTTTGAAGAAATGTCTATTCGGCTACTTTACCTATTTTAAAACTCTATATTTGTTTTTTCATTATTGAGTTGTAAGAATTCTTTTTAGGATTATATTTATTTATTTGAGAGATACAGAGATAGCAGCAGAGATGGAGAGAACATGAGACAGCGAGGAGAGGGAGAAGCAGGCTCCCCATGGAGCAGGAGCCCGATGCAGGGCTCCATCCCAGGACCCTGAGATCATGACTTTTTTTTTTTTTTTTTTTTTTGAGATCATGACTTGAGCCAAAGACAGACACCTAACAGACTGATCCAGCCAGGCACCCCATAAGAATTCTTTATATGGTCTAGATAGTTACTGTATCAAAGATATGGTTTGCAAATATTTTCTCCTGTCCTGTGGATTGTCTTTTAACTTCTTCATGTGGTATCCTTTGGAATACATAAATTTTGTTTTTGATCAAGTGCAATTTATTATTTTTTGTCACTTGTGGTTTTGCTGTCATATCTAAGAAAGCTGTGTTTAACCCAAGGTCATGTAAATTTACTCCTGGTCTTCTTTTAAGAGTTTTACTGTTTCAGCTCTTACATTTAAGTTTACGATCCATTTGGAGATAATGAGTATATGGTGCAAGGAAAGTGTTTGGTTTCATTCTTTTGCATGTGACTACCCAACTATCCCATCACTACTTGTTAAAAAAAGACTATTTTTTCCATATTGAATCATTTTGACCCTTTGTTAAAAAATCATTAACCACAAATGGGAGTGTATGACTAGACTTTAAGTTCTACCCCATTGATCTATTTATCTATCCTTGTGTGCCACCACCACAGTTTTCATTACTGTAGCTTTGTGATAAAGTTTTATATGGGGAAAAGTAAGCCCTCCTGCTGTGTTCTTTTCTGGATTGCTCTGGCTATCCT
This sequence comes from Vulpes vulpes, assembly GCF_048418805.1. Classification (NCBI taxonomy): domain Eukaryota; kingdom Metazoa; phylum Chordata; class Mammalia; order Carnivora; family Canidae; genus Vulpes; species Vulpes vulpes. The sequence continues at coordinate 9,422,591 of NC_132781.1, forward strand.
GGGTTGCTTGAATTATTGCTCAAATGTCCAGGTGAAGTCTAAGATCAACTTATCATTTTCTGGGGGAAAAAAAGCTTGTCACAATTTTGATAAAGATTGCACTGACTTGTAGATGGCTTTGGGGCATATTGTCATTTTAACAAAATAAAAATGAGTCCCCTGATCCATAAATTTGGGATCCTTTTCTTATTTATTTAGATTTTCTTCAATTTCTTTCAGCAATGTTTTATAGTTTTCAAACTGTAAGCTTGCACTTATTTGGTTAGATTTATTCCTATGGATCATATTTGTTTTGGTTCTTCTGTAAGCGGAATTTTCTTATTTTCAGATTTTTCATTGCTAGTGTATAAAAATCAAATTGATTTGTGCATATTGATGTTACACCCTGCAATTCTAGTGAACTCTTTGATTATGTTTAATAGTATTTCCATGGATTCCTTAGAATTTTGCATACCCAAGCTCATGTCATCAGCAAATAAAGATAGTTTTGCTTCTTCTTGTCCAATCTGGATGCTCTTTATTTAATTTTCCTGCCCAGTTGCCCTGGCTAAAATTTCCAGTACAATAGTGAATAGAAGTGGTGAGATCAGATGTCCTTGTCTTGTTACTGATCTTAGGTAGAAAGCTTTTAATTTTTCACCATTAATATGATACCAGCTATAGAATTTTTATAGACACTCTATTGGGTTAGAGAAGTTGCCTTCCATCTGAGTTTGCTGGGTAGTTTTTTTTTTTTTTTTTTTTCATGAAAAAGTGATGATTTGGTCAAATATTCTTTCTCTGTTGATTGAGATAATTATGTGCTCTTTTCCCTTTATTCTGTTAAAATGGTGTATGTAATTGGAATTCTTATGTTGAACCAGTCTTGCAATCCTGAGTAAGTCTGATATGTTCATGGTGTATAATCCCTTTTTATATAGACTGCTAGATTCAGTTTCCTAGTAATTTATTTTCAGGTTTAAATTTATAGGAAATATTGTTTAATCGTTTTCCTTCCTTGTGATGTCTTTGTTGGGTTTTTATGTAAGGGTAAAATCGACCTCATCAAATGAGTTTAGAAGCATTCCCCTTCTATTCTTAGAAGAGTTTGCAAGATTGGTGTTATTTCTTATCTCACTGTTTGGTAGAATTCACCTGTAGAGCTATCTAGGCCAGGACATTTCTTTGTGGGAAGACTTCTGATTAGTAATCCAGGCTCTTTATTTTTACAGGTATATTCTGATTTCCTTCCTGACTCAATCCAGTAGTTTGTATCTCTTTAGAAATTGTCCATTATGTCTAGTCATGTAGTGTTCTGGTTATCTAATGTTTAACATTTGATGGCAATAGGATAGTAAAAAATTTACTTAAAAAGATAAATATCATTATATGTAGTATTTTCAAGTAGTGAATGTTTTGGTAATTAATTCTAATTTGTGTTTCGTCATAAATTTATTTTCCAAGGTAACAACACATGGCTGATGCTACATAATGTATCATGCCCCATATTTTGTTCAGTCACAAGTCCTGTTGTTTGACCTGTTCTACTCTCTTCCATGTGCTAAGTGCTTGGGAAGGTCACGATGAACACAATTCTATCAGTTTTTCTCCGCACCCTCATATGATCTGAAGTTAACTAGAACATTGAATAATCGTTAGCAGCAGCATATTTTTTACCCATGTTTGCAAAACACCAAACTCAGATAATCTGTATTAATTAATTCTATGGACATTTAGATTTTTATCATCTTTAAATTTTTTTTTTAAATTTATTTATGATAGGCACACAGTGAGAGAGACAGAGGCAGAGACACAGGCAGAGGGAGAAGCAGGCTCCATGCACCGGGAGCCCGATGTGGGATTCAATCCCGGGTCTCCAGGATCGCGCCCTGGGCCAAAGGCAGGCGCCAAACCGCTGCGCCACCCAGGGATCCCAGATTTTTATCATCTTTAAATTTTCATAAAAATATTTAGATATTAAAATGCCTTTAAAATAGTTTTTAAATTTTTACTTTTAAAAATCTCTTTACTGAAGCAAGATTTATTGATATAATAGTTGCACAAGTTAATGCCAGATTTCTTTAAATGTAACTTTGTATCTTAAAATAAATTAAACACATTTCACTAAATCAAATGGGTTTTTACCCTCAGTGGTCTTATAGACTCAAGAAGCCATCTTGCTTTGGAGCTTTGATGTTCTGATTAAAATTACAGGTGTCTTTGTCCTCCTGATATCTCCATATGGCTACTTAGAAAGTTAAGTTTCTTAGTGTGAAACCTCCACTACCTACATTGACATCTATTCTCATGGATTCAATAATTGAAATGAGATCACATTTGTTTTAAGAATATCAAAGAATACTGTTGCAAGATTGAGAAACAAGTCCTGTTATCCTTTAATCATTGATCACAAATTGTGATTTGTGATTGGGTCCAGTTCTGAAACTTGCATGTGGATTTTCAATATCATTTAGTTGCTTGGTCTTTGGCATTAGAGAGACCTATAGTGAAGTTTCAGCTCTATGGCTTATATTGGAAGGATAAGTAATTTCTATATGCATGAGACTCTTATCTATAAATTAAGGATAAAATATGCCTTCAACAATATCAGCATAAGTACTTATTAGGTAATAATATAGTATCTAACATTCATAAATAGTTATTATCACTATTTTTATTGTTAATAGGAATGTACATGTGATTTTAAAATTTTGACTCTTAAAATCTCTTAAGAAATGGTGAAAATAGCTAGAGTTTATAATTGGGCCTGAGGCAAGGGAAATGATGAGCTCTATAGTAACTGTATTAAGGATTTCATTATTATTAATCATGTTTGACCAGGCATTTGTAGCACAATTTGACATTGACAATGAGCAAATAAATATTTAAATGGAGATAATATTTTTCATCTGGAAACATACACACTGGCTGAACTAGTACAGCCTATCTACTAAAAAAGTTTCTAAGCCATCTCAAGTTCTTTCTAAATCTAGGAAAGTGGTACATCAATAAATGTAGACCCAAGCTTACATTTGCCAGATATGCTAATTGTGCAGTATAACATTAGTCTCTTTTTTGCATAGACTGTAGCTGAACTCTGGGTAACCAGTTGTCACGTATTTATTGAACACCTGAAAATGAAATGCTCTCCAGTTACCTCGCTGAATAAACAAGACAACTAAAAAAGGAGTGAAGGAGCCAGGTATCTTTATTTGCCTGAGTGATGCAAATAACTCTTGCTGTCAGCCACTTCTTTAATGTAACTTAGTCCTTAGTATAGACTTTCCATATGAAAACACAAATGGAGTTGGAAAATGAAAGGCTAACAGAAAATTGTTTTTAAAGATTTATTTATTTAGAGAGAGAGAGAAAGGGGGGAGGGAGAGAGAGCAGTGGGAGAGAATCTCAAGTGAACCTCCCCCTGAGCACACACCCCGACCTGGGGCTCAATCTCACAACCCTGAGATCATGACCTGAGCTGAAATCAAGAGTCAGATGCTTTAACTGACTGAGCCACCTACGTGCTCCAAGAATAGTTATTTTTAGACATAGAAGGAAGAGATAATACAGGTCTTTTCAGGGATTTTAAAAATGAGTGATGGGGACATCTGGGTGGCTCAGTGGTTGAACGTCTGCCTTTGGCTCAGGGTGTGATCCCAGAGTCCCAGGATCGAGTCCCACATTGGGATTCCTGCATGGAGCCTGCTTCTCCCTCTGTCGGTGCCTCTGCCTCTCTCTCTGTGTCTTTCATATAAATAAATAAAATCTTTAAAAAAAAAAACTAAATGAGTGATGGAAGAGTCGAGAAAACAAATCTTGAGACTGAACTTTTAAGTCTACACAGATATCATTTCCAAAAAAAAAAAAAAAAGATTTTTTTAATCGAGATAGAATTGACATAAGATTATGTAAGTTTAAGTGTACAAGGTGTTGTTTTGATATATTTATATATTATAATATGATTACCACTGTAGCAGTAGCTAATAACTCTACCACCTCACATAATTGTCATTTATTTTCAGGGTAAGAACACTTAGGATCTCCTCTCTTAGAACTTTAGCCTATGATGCAGTATTGCTGGCTATATTCACAATGCTGTGCCTTAGATCTCCAGAACTTGTTCATCTTTTAACCGCAGGTTTGTACCCTTCGACCAGCATTTCCCCAACTGCTCTACAACCCCCACCCTTGGTAACCATCTTTCTACTTTGTTTCTATGTGTTCAGCTGTTTTAGATTCCACATAGAAGTGATATCTTACACTATTTGTCTTTCTCTGTCTGACTTACTTCACTTACCCGATGCCATCAAGATCCATCCATGTTGTCACAAATGGCAGGATTTCCTTCTTTCTCGTGGCTGAAGAATGTTCCATTATGTATATTTCTACATCATTTTTTATCCATTCATCCATTGATGGGTGAATAATAAGTGTTCTGGGGCCATGATGACATACCTAGTCATGAGTAGAATAGAGATGGTTTTCTTGGAAGATCTGTGTCACAACCCATTCACTTCATAGACGCCAATTGCAATTTACTTAGTAGTACTTAAGTGAGTGCTGTATGCGCATGATTTATTCTCCTAATGGTATCTTGAAGAAGGTAAATTATCCCTACTTTACATATGATAAAACTGAATCTCACCCAAGTAAGTAATAGAGCAGTTTAGAAGTCCTTCAACAGTAGAGGTTTGTTCTTATAAGCCACCAAACCTATGGTATTTTTGCTCTAACAGCCCAAATAATGACAGTGCTCCACATCATCAGCCACTAGGGAATTGTAGATTAAAGCGACTATAAGATATCATGACATGCCCCCTTTGCCTGCCTAAAATAAAGAAGTAATACAACATCAAGTATTAGTGAGAATGTGAATCAGCCACAATTCTCAAATATTGCTGTGAGAATAGAAAACAGGAAATCAGGGCAGCCCAGGTGGCTCAGCTGCTTAGCACCACCTTCAACCCATGGCCTGGTCCTGGAGACCCGGGATCGAGTCCCATGTCAGGAGCTCCCTGCATGGAGCCTGCTTCTCCCTCTGCCTATGTCTCTGCTCTCTCTGTGTGTGTCTCTCATGAATAAATTAAATAAATAAATAAATAAATAAATAAATAAATAAATAGACATTTCCTCTTAAAAAAATAAAAATAAAACATGAAATCACTATGATAGTTTCTCATAAAGTTACATATACACCTACCAACTCTGTGACCCAGGAATTTTGCCTCTGGTTATCTAGCCACAAAAACAGAAAATATATGTCTACCAAAAAACACGTGCAAGAAAAAAAACCACATGCAAGAATGTTCATAAGAATTTTATTTGTAATAGACAAAAACTTAAAGTTGTCCAAATGTCCATGAAGAGGATGGTTAAACATATTGCAGGATAGTCTCATAATATAAAGAAGGTAGATAAAATTAGTGTATACTAATTGATTTCATTTACATGAAATTCCAGAAGAGGCAAAATTAATCTATAAGAATCAGAATGGTGGGTTTTCCAAGAGGGTGGTAAGTGCGGTGTGGCTCACAGGGGTGTATGCTTTTGTCAAAATTCATGGAACTTAAAAATCTGTCTAAATTATATCTCAATAAAAAATATAAAAGAACCTACTTTAACAAAACAAAACAAAACACCCGGCAAATTAGAGGGAGAGATTTTAAATCAGTTCCATATATTTCTATCTATAAATCATTCACAAACTTCTACTCTTTATTACTCGTAAGAGTTTCCTTTCAACACATCTTACAAGTGATTAAAACACATCAGGGACATGGCAATTGAGAAGCAGTAAATCTTGATAATTCAAGCTTTAAAATCCCTCGCTTTCTCTCTTCCTTTTATCTCTCCTCCCTTCTTGATTGATGAAAGGTCTGAAAAATCCAATTAACCACCCTCAGCTGCCACTTGGAATATGCAGATAAAATAATTGTTCATACAGATAAAATGCAGTCTCAACTGTGCCCAGGGCTTTCCCGTGCTCATGGCAGGGATTAAATTCTACACTGTACTCTAATGTTCCCAATCACTCGTTCATTCTAGGCCAAAAAATTACTTCCGACTTTCACACTGTCTCCTCAGGATATTTACCTTTACCACATCATTTTCCACCTTTAACACATCATTTTCATGGAGATTTGCTGTGCAGGTCAGATGAACAGAGACGGTGCCCTGACTAACTGATACCCAGATACTTAAATAGTTCTAAAGGCCTAACCACATTTGATTCAATACTTCCAGTGTACTGTGTTGTGCGTAAAGACGTCACCGTAATTTAATCCTACCAAGGATTTCCACCAAGGGCTGCTCTAGAGGAAAAACACATACACCCAAAACAAGTAACTACCAAATCCTGAGGCCAGAGTTTATAGAAATTGCTCTACATTATACAGGTACCAAGGGGAAGCGACATACTGTCCTCAACCATAATTCCAATTACCTAATTCATATAGTTGCTAAGTTGAACTGGATACATTGAAATAATAAAAAGATTCTCATTCCTTCATTTATTCAACAAGCATTTGTGGAGTACTTCCAGTGTGATGGGAGGACTGTGTTAGGAGAGGAGACTGAAAAACCCTTAAGATGGGGGCCCTTGCCTTCAAGCAGGGGAAGGTGGACGAAGGAAGAAGTAATGCACTATAACGTAGGTATGGAGAAGGTGAGGCAAGAAAGCCAAAAGGGAGCTTTGAATCTATAATTGTTTTCATAAGCGAAGCTGAGAGGTTGTCAAATCCCCAAAGCAGGTCATTCTCTCAAGAGTGGCCTGGGTCTTTGTAGGTGTAGATAACGTTTGCAGAGCAACTCACCCTAGCTAGAGCCAGCTCCCCGGGTTTCAAACCGGTGTGCCGAGTGTAACCAGGTCCTATTTGCAGGGAAAGATCCATCAAAATCCAGGAGATGAACATGAGCTTTCTCTAGAAAGATACTTTCCTTTCTCATTTTTCCAGAGTCAGTTTCCATGAGGTGGGTGTGTTTTGGTTTAGCAGGGAAGAACTCCATGGTGGTGTGTTGTTTTAGTGGTTAGAGTATGACATAAAGTGAAAACCATAAGTTCAAAGTGTCTGGCTGTTTACGGGAATCCCACCTCCAAAGAATTGGCATTTGAGTGTGAGATGACTCATCTGTATTAACGCTTTGGATAAACACTTTCTTGTTAAGTGTAACATGGACTATACATTTCCTGACAAAATTGTTCCCAAATTTAAACAGACTATCTAGAGTGTCTTTTCAAAGATATATTTAGAAAGAGAAGAGTTGCTTCAGTGCATTCTTTTCAGATGCTGCCTGGGGTTTTGGGGGCAAAACCACAGACCAGAGACTTGATAGCACATTCTCAGTGAGAAGAGAGCTGACCAAGATTCCAGGTGCTTCCCATGACATCACTTCATCTATGTCTTGGCCACTGCAATCGGCACACTTATCTCTGGTTCATTTTGTTATTCTGTCCATTAACTCTAAAAGCCCAGCCATGGGTTCCTCTGATTCCAATTTATTTGTGAAGCCCGCGTCTGCATCCCTGTCAGAGGTAAGAGAGTCAGTGCCCAAGGTAGACAAAGCTGTAAGAATAAATGTGGGGCTGGGCGGGGGAGGCATACTAACAAAAACCCCAAATATAGTGCACTCAAGAGACAACGAGAGGAAGAATTGAGAGGATTATCACGTCTAACCACCTGCTTCATTCTTTGGAAAGGACTATAAGAGCTAGCATTTATTTAAATGTCTGTTTGCCACATTTCTCTAAGACTTTAAGGTACACTTGTGGTCTTCTTTTAGTAGATCCACCCGTTCATTTGTTTATCAACAGATGAATCTACAAGGCACTGCATTAGGTGCTTTGGGCAATATAAAAATTGTAAAATAAGGATATTGTCCCTGAGCACAAATTTCTTAAAAGAGAGAGAGAGAGCATGAGGAGGGGCAGAGGGAGAGGGAGAAGCAGACTCCCAGATGAGCAGGAAGCTCGATGCAGGGCTCCATCCCAGGATCCTGAGATCATGATTTGAGCCAGAATCAAGAGTCAAATGCCTAATTGAACACCAATAAAAATAAATGTATAAAAAAATAAAAATAAATAAAAAATTAAAAAAATAAAAATAAGAGTCAAATGCCTAATGGACTGAGCCACCCAGGTGCCCCTGGAGCAGAAATTTTTTTAAGATTTTATTTATTTATTCATAAGACAGAAAGAGAAAGAGAGAGAGAGACAGAGACAGAGACAGAGACAGAGAGAGAGGCAGAGACACAGGCAGAGGGAGAAGCAGGCTCCATGCAGGGCGCCTGATGTGGGACTCGATCCCGGGACTCCAGGATCACAGCCTGGGCCAAAGGCAGGTGCTAAACCGCTGAGCCACCCAGGGATCCCCTCAGAAATTTCTGATGAGATGGTAAACTAATAACAATTTCTTTCAAAATTAGTAAGTACCTACCTACCCTCCTGTCTTAGTCCTTTCTGGCTGCCATTCCCCAGATGCCATAAACTGGATGGCGTATAGAAAACAGGAATTTATTTCTCACAGTTCTGAAGACTAGAAATCCAAGACAAGGCTGCCACTATGGTTGGGCTGTGGTGAGAGCCTTTGTTCTGGTTCACAGAGAGGTCTTTTCACTGTGTCCTCATATGGTGGGAAGATAAATGAATTCTCTGGGGTTTCTTTTATAAGACCACGAATCCCAATCCTAAGGTCCCACCCCTGTGATCTAGCCACCTACCAAAGGCCCCATGTCTAATACTATTATCTTGAGGTTTAAAACTTCAATGTGTGAATTGGGGGCGGGGGGCAGACACAGACATTCAGACCATAGTACCTCCCATCTTAAGATTGAGCAAAGCGGAGGAGGCAAATAGATGTTTTTCATCCCCCTAGACATGCTAGTGATCTAGATTATAGATTTAATATACTGTTAGTGCAATAAGAGAGTGAAGTTATTTAAGTGACAACACTCTTCTAAGAAGTGTGGATATTATCAGGTGATAGGACTTTGCTTCCATATAAAGAGGAGCAAATGCTTGAATTACATATATCAACACTGTCTTCTTGCCAGCTTGGATATTATTAAATGGAAAGACTTTTGCTCTGCTAATTACCTTGATGCGTTTGGATATGCGGGCTTTTGCATTCCCTGGGCTTGAAATCAAGTATGTGCCCATTCTTATATAGATCTGAAAAAAGAGAGAGGCCCTGCTTTATACATGCAGATTTTCAAGAAAAACAGGAACATATGTTGGACTCTGGGCCAGTTGGGGATTTGTGTTCCTCATGAAACCTTTAACCTCAAGACCTAGTATGGAGCCTTCCATTGCAGGGTTTGAGTTTATACTGCAAGTAACTCATTAAAACAAACCAACAGGAAACAGGCCAAAATTTACGGCTGTCACCCACCTTGCCTCTGGGATATGTAGAGGAGCTCCTACTCAGGAAAGTCACCTTTTAACGTAGAAGAGAATTTGAAGAACGTCAAGATACGAAGAACACCACTGGATCTTTGCCGGACCCCCTGAAGTTGCCAAGAGTGTCTCTGGAGCAAGAATTGATTCCTGTGACTCAAGGGACCTGCGAAGTCCTCCTGAGCCATGGACTGGTCAGGCAACTGGCACAGCCTGGTGTGGCGATGCAGAGAAGGGAGGGGCAGTTGCCCATGAGCCACTCTCAGGTGGGGCCACCAGGTAGTAAATATTGCACAGAAGCCTAACCACAATTACTAGCTAGTCCTTCATAACATGTATTACTCTGTGTACTCTCTTTGTGATTATTCATATTTGCCCAGAAACTTAAAAGCCAGAAATGACTAAAAGGTGGCACATCTATCCACTATTTCAAAATCCATGAATCGGGTTGTTCCAGAAGCATTTCATCAGCTTCCTTTTGTGTCTGTGTGTGTGTGTGTGTGTGTGTGTGTGTGTAATTCTGACAGAGTTAGCAGTGGCAAAGTTCTGGAGAAAGCAAAGCTTGTTTCTAGTGTGTCCTACTCCCTAGTATTGAGAACTCATATTATTTCCCTTTAGCTTTATGTACGTGCTTCTGGATTCCTAGCTGAGTTCACACTTCCTAGCAAAACTTTCTAGAATTTTCCAAAGTTCTAAGTTCCTCACTCTAACCCTTTAACATATTCATATTTAAAACTGACAAAAATCCTTTCGCACATTAAGGATATATGATTGTCTGTTGACGGATGACAATCATATATCTTTAATGTGCGAAAGGATTTTTGTCAGTTTTAAATATGAATATGTTTCCTTATTGAAATTTCTCAGGGAAAAATATCCTAATCACACTGTTTATTAGAAATTTAAAGACAAGACCTAGTGAAATTTGGGAATAGAAAGGACTTTGGCGATTGGGAGGGAAATTGAGCCCTTAGATGATATTCAATAATACGGAATCAGTGGACATTCATTCTACTAAAAATTCATGCCTCTCTCTCTTCTCTCACCCTCTCTCTCCCCGTCTCTCTCTCTCTCAGTAAACCTGTAAGGTTAGTAATTTATATACTCATCCTTTTAAACCTAGAGAATGCAATGTTTCTGAATTATACAATGTTTCCCAATAAATTTTGCTGTTTGTGTAATTTAACATAAGTATTAATTTTAAAAATTAATACTATGTGCAGAACGAGTCTAAGTCATCATAAATATATCTGCATAAATTACTTTCTTCCAGTTCAGTCTGTGTAAGCACATAATACCATGCACATTTCCTTTCTGGCAGCATATTTATACACATACACACAAAAATGCATTCAATTTTGCTTTCCTGGAGACCTGGAAAATACCTAGCTGGTATTTTCTAATACCTGACTGGCTCCTAAAAATAAATTAGTGATAGATAGATAGATAGATGATAGATAGATAGATAGATATAGATGATAGATAGATAGATAGATAGATAGATAGATAGATAGATAGATAATAGATGAATCCTCTCTGACTACCCAGCTGTGCATTACAGTATTTTAGTACTTAGAGACATGACATAAACAAGAATAATGTGAATTGCTATTTCACCACAAATGTGATTGTCTCATTCTGGATCTGTTGCTATGACATTGGTCATAAGAAAATCATAAATGAAAAAGTATACAGACATATAAATTAGAAATTGAAATATGGGCTGCTTGTTTTCTCTGTTTTTTTTTTCTTAATTCATTTATCTGTTGGATCTGTGGGATTATTTCACTTCCAACGAGAATATTGTGGTTATTCTAACTCCAAGGGGATATTGGCAAAACATTAAGCTACAATATTTTCCTTATCTAAATACTATTATTGTTAATGATGATCACTGTTTACTGTTATTCAAAAATCCAATTTGACTATGAGTATACCTAATTTGCATTCCTCTACTCTGTGTTTCCCCTTTGCCATCACAAGGAAGGACTGGATCATTTACTCTCTAAATTTGGATGTGGAAAATTATCTGGAAGAAAATATTTTTAAAACTCCAGGGATACCAGTTTATATCTGTAATCATAGATATTTTCCCTGAGTTTGAAATGAAGCAGTACAGATCTAAGTGTGTATATGAAAATCCAAAAATTATTACTAGAAAAACCTATCATTTCTGTCTCCTACTGTAGCAATTGGCTAAAAGTAAATATTTGTTTACTCAGTAATTTATTTAAAATCCACTAAAAAAAGGAACTTGGGTTTTAGAGCAAGCTTTTGGTTTATTAAACAAACTCCCATCTGGCCACAAAGTTCTTTGTACCTGCTTAAGGACATTCCCAAAAAAGATGAAAAATAAGCTTTGTTTTTTCAAGTCTACCCATTTAGGGAAACCTGCATGCAACCGAAACTAAATTGTTAAATTTTTAATTATGAAAAAGGTTTAATGTTTTTATAGGAGATCCCACTGCATTAAGGTTTTGGCCTTCAATACAAGCCCTGAGGAATGCTTTATTGTGATTTCAGGCGGGGATCGCAGATGACACTTTATCAATCAGTCTGCCAGCAAAATCTCACATTCATGTCGAGGAATACAGACTCTCAACCCCTGACCTCCATAGAGATCCTTAAACCAGCAAGAGAAGATGCTTTTGTCTCCATGCTAAAATACTGAAGGTTTATGGACTGATAGGTTTGATTCTCCATATCTTGGAGAGCAAGGGGAAGTAGGTAGTATCTTAGAGAGAAAGAGGTAGTAGGTAGTATGTAGAGGTAGGAGGAAGAGAAAGGATGGAGGGAGAGAAAAACAGCCTTAATTCATGTGAATCATTAAAAAACACAATGAGTATCTCATGCAGAGGAAAACTGGTTTGCAAATTTACATATAGGCACACATATGCATATAGGCACATAATTGTGTATATATATTTATCTATATTTATATTTATATTTATATTTATATTTATATTTATATTTATATTTATATCTATATCTATATCTATATAATTTGTTTCTCTTCAAAGAGATAGATTTGACCACAAGAAGCTTGGGCTACCATGGAAGTCTTAAGACCCTCAAGGAAGAAAAGCTATATTGGATGCTTTCTTTAGAAGAGTGTTTATCGGGTGGGGGTGACTGGGTGATGGGCACTGAGGGGAGGACTTGATGGGCTGAGCACTGGGTGATATTCTGTATGTTGGCAAATTGAACACCAATAAAAAACAAATTTATATAAAAAAATAACAGTGTTTCCCAAGCTTTAAAGTACATACGGATGAATTGAAAATTTGAAATTGCTATAAGCAAGTTTGAATGGAGACCTGGGAATTTGCATTTTTAAACCCTACGCCCCCTGCCTCCCCCTGGAGGTGGTCTTGCTGTTGTGTCTTGGATCTCACTTTAAGCGCCAAAGCTGAGAAGACCCAAAGGACCTCAGTAGAGAGAATATAGGGAAACACTGTCTCCCCAAAATAGACTTCCTTTCCCCTCATGGTGGGTTTATTCTTAGTCAAGCAGCAGTTCATAGCACCTGTCTAGTAAGACTTTACCTTGACAACCACTCTGGGATCCTAACAAACAGGATAGAGAAAGCCACACCTCTCAGCTCCCTCTTCCTCTTCAGGGTCTTCATGTTCTCCTGGAGTCAGGCTTAGGGAGTGATGGCTGAGAGTCGTGAATTATCAATTCAACCGTGCACAAAGGCAAGCAAGCCAGGGTGCACCTCGGGCTTCTTCGTGGGCCCGATGCAGAAAGACACCTCAGTTAAACACTCAGCTAAACACTGGACACCTCGGTTACACTTTTACTCCATTGTAATTAAACTACCTCCTTATATGGGCAACACGATTTTAATGAAATAAACTGCCACACTGGGTAAGCAATCAAGGGCTGTAGAGATTTCTCTGTGTGACGTCAATCTACACTTAAAATTATATGCCAAAACTTTGGTTTCAGAAAAGTGGAAACCCAGGAGCACCTGGGTGACTCAGTTGGTAAAGCATCTGTTTTCGGCTCAGGTCATGATCTCAGGGTTCTGGGATCTAGCCTGGCATCAGGCTCGTGTTCTCTCTCTCAAATAAATAAATAAAATCTTAAAAAAAAAAAAAAGTGGACACCCATCTCAATCTGCCAGGAGTAGATGGGCTTTTTGAGAAATTCCCATAATCTAATTTGGGAGGAGAAAACTGAAGAAGGCCTTCCCTTGATCAAAAGCTATGTTTTGTCCCCACTCACAAGGGTTTGCAAACCCTCGAATATGCTGTGGGTTCTCCCCCCGGGCATGAATTCTTACTCGAGATTTTCAAAGCCAGCTAGGTACGAGGTATCACCAGAGGTGTTTTCTCTTCAAATGACCAAGTGGTCAACCTCCTACTGTAACTCATTTTGCTCTAATGTTCCCCCTGGCATACAACTCCTCCCCAAACTATTTTTTTAAATTGAAGTTCAGTTTGCCAACATACAGCATAACACCCAGTGCTCCCCAAACTTCCACAACCTCTAAATTAAGGATTTCTGTCTTGCTCTGCAGAATGTCAATAGCCTCAATAGTGGAACTGAGTCACTCTGCTGGTCAACATTCTCTTCCCATGCTGTCTGATGGCTACAGATGGTCTGTTGGGGAGCTGTCTCTTGCTGACCTGGCTCCATAGAAGTCTGCGGGAATTCTGGGGGAAGGCAGTGGAAGGAGCAGAAAGGCTGATTAAGCCATCGCTTACATTGATTTAGTAGCCAGCAACTTCAGCTGATGCTTTATCAACTCTTAAGTTCAGACCCTGGCTGGAAACTGAGTCATTTATCAAGAAGGATTAGAAAATGCAAAGGGTCCATAAATTTCACAGACTGATTCTTGTTATCTCCAGAGATTTTCCTGTCACTTAAAAATGATGTCTGGGGTACAATTTGCATCTAAAATGGCCTTGGAAAGAGGCAAAAGGCCAGTACTTCAAACTAATGAATCCTCAGGTTACAGAGAAATGCTCCCGGCCAAATAAAGCAAACCACAGTCTGCCATGTTCCAATCGAACCAACCTGAATCAGCAGCAACCTTGCTCATGGACTTGAGCTTCTTTCTTCCGGAGAAAGACTATTTCCCTCCTACCCCCCACAAAATTCACATTAAGTAGAAGTAAAGGTAGCATATGGAGAAGAGGAAAACAGGGTGGTGTATACCAAGAACACTTGGGTCCTCATTTCAGCAAGGCCAACACATAGCTCTGGGATGGTAGACAAGTCACAGTTTTCTCTTTGGACTTTCACTATTTAGAAAGCTGGATATCCTAAGTCCTTTCTGTAGAATTAACTGTACCAGGTCTTTTCTTCCTGGTCCAAGACTGTAACAGTCTATGATCTTACAAGAGAGGAATGGCTAGTGATTTTTCTTAATGAATTAAGTAAGATGTTCAACCTCCTTTCCTATAGAGTAGGAAAATGAATATTCAATTCTTTTTAACCTCTTAAAATATGTTCTTTAGAGTTTTTCATGTCTTCCTCATACCAATCACAGGTTATTTGAAGGTTATATCTAGTGTGACATCACATCTTGTAGATCACTCCATCAATGTGTGTGTGTGTGTGTGTGTGCACGTGCACATGTCTATATACACTTTTCCAGATAAACTTCTCTAAGTCATACTTCTGAAAGAGGAAAGACATGTTCTACGCATGTGAAAACATTATTTGGGTACTATTATTATAGGCTCATGCTAGAGTGTGAGCTACAAAGTTGTGCATGCTGAAATGCGTGATTCTTTTGCCTGAGGATTGTGACAAGGGTTCATTTAGACGTGAGAAATGTTGCTGCCTCAGTGGATTTTCAGTATTTGGGTTTGTTTTAAATATTTTATTTATTTATTCATGAGAGACAGACAGACAGACAGACAGAGAGAGGAAGAGACACAGGCAGAGGGAGAAATAGGCTCCATGCAGAGAGCCTGATTCGGGACTTGATCCTGGGACTCCAAGATCATGCCCTGAGCCAAAGGCAGGCGCTAAACCACTGAACCACCCAGGGATGCCCAGGATTTTCAATATTTGACTAGACAAAATAGTAATAGCCTGATAGCATTGAGAGATACATTTTTTTTACATGCAAAACTTGAAGAAATAGAAGGCTGCTTCTTGAAAGTAACATTTTATAAGTTACGATATTTTTGTATTCCAGAGATATTGATTCCAGTAACTGACTTTTCATTCAGATTCATTTTCCTTAGGGAAGCCTATGAAGATACAAATATTATCCTACAAAACCCCAAAAGGACAACATAAAATGTATATGTAATAGAGATTCTCTTCTGAGGCCATTTCAATGGCAAGATATGTTATTAGGCATTTCCATCTAACGAATAGGAGACACCTGGGATATAGGAGCATGTGTTTTGAAAAAGGATTAAGAAAAAAGTGGAAAAGCTTGGGTATATTTTCCGCAAACAAAATAATTATTTGGGACACATTATTGTTTTAGTTCCTCCACATCCAGTAACTGCTCCCCCCATGAAAAAACCAACTGCGATTCATGGTTAAGAGCCAGCATCTATGAGACCTTAAATGAAAGAACAGTTGACCCCTACGCAATGTGGGGGGTAGCAGCACTGACCCCCTGAGCTTTTGAAAAGCCAAGTATAAGTTTTGACTCCCCTAAAGCGTAACTACCAATAGCCTACTGTTGACTAGAAGTCTCAACAATAGCAATTAATATGTATTTTGTATGTTATATATATCATACACTGTATTCTTACAATCATATACATATTCTTACAATCAAATAAGCTAGAGAGAAGAAAATGCTACTAATAGCATCAGAAGGAAGAAAAAATACATTTACTGGACTGTACCACATTTATACGAAAAAATCTGTGTAAAAGTGCACCTACACAGTTCAAACCTGTTTTGTTAAAGTGTCAACTCGTAACGTATGATCATTTTGCAGTTTTCCAAAGTCATCAATTTAGACCTTTTACCTCACCTCCTCAATTGTCTGCCCTTATTAGCTTTCCCACTAGAAAGTGTTCCTTTTCCAAGTGGCAAATTGTACATTATAAACTTACTGAGTTACTGCTATCACCAATTTGCCTTTTCATTGCACGCACTTGCTCAGCAAGTGTCTGCTAAAACTGAGTTATATTTTGTGTATGTAGTGTCAGCAAACAACACTTCATATGGGTGACCAGCTAGGGGTCAATTTTCGAGTGGTCTGGTTGCTTCTCCTCTAGCAAGAGGGTCACAGTAATGATTCTTGTAGATAGGCAACATTTTTCTCCACATTTTCTATTTTACATAATATGTAACGCCATCTCATTGTTTTGAATCAGAGACCTGACATGGTCCAGTTCAATGAATTCAGCATATTTGACATCCTGATACACTTTATCTATCTGCGAGCATTGTTAAAATACAGTGTGAGTGTAAACCATCCTTAGAAGCAAATAATTCTTGACTTAAACATGGAGGAAGTTTTTAGTGATCTAGCCTAAAGCCATTTGTCTAGAGAGGAGCTTGTCATTTTAGGGCTCAAGCAGCCAATGCTTTAATTCCTCTTATTATAGAAATATCTTGGGTATACAGTATGTTGAAAGGTCAGAAAAGGTGAATCTGAGAAAGTAGACTATGACATTGGGGCAAGGCTAGAGGAGATCCCAGAGTTGTCTTGGATGTTGTGCCTGAGACCAAGTTTTTGCTTTTACTAGAAGAAAGACTAATCCTATTGGTGAAAGTGTATACCAGATAAAGTTAAAATTTCACAGTGTTTTCTTAAATTTCAAAGTGTAAGTAGCTTGGTTCACCTACCTGTCTGTTAGTCTAATATGTTATTCCTAGATAAGACAGACTCTAAGGGGCAACTATCTACAGTTTGAAGATTGAAAACATAGGATTCCTAAACTCTTCTTATGTCATTTAGTTGATGCTAGTTCCTTTGGAAATAAAGGACTCCCCACTCTGTAAAATGTAAGTTTCATGCATTTTAGAATCTCTATTTTATTTTATTTAAATTTTTTATTATTTATTTATGATAGTCATACAGAGAGAGAGAGAGAGGCAGAGACAAGGCAGAGGGAGAAGCAGGTTCCATGCACCAGGAGCCTGATGTGGGATTCGATCCCGGGTCTCCAGGATCACGCCCTGGGCCAAAGGCAGGCGCCAAACCGCTGCGCCACCCAGGGATCCCCTAGAATCTCTATTTTAAAGGAACAGATACCCAAAGCTCATCTCCGATTCTGAATTGTCTTCCATCTTGACTCTCACACTTGACTCATCACACTCAGTTGAAATTTCACATCTTCTATATTTTCTTACTTCAATTAAGGAGCGTGACTAAGCCCCAGTTCCATGGTTTCTTTGCACCATGAGCAAATTGCTATTATATATATATATACTTTTTTTTTTATCACATTGCACCGTAAGTATTTGTTTTATGTATGTGCTTTCAATGAGGACTGCATTGACCAGATCAGGAATTTTTCCATAAATATTAATTTGTTTATTCACCAATGATATTTTTAGGCCTTTGCATTTAGGCCTAGGAAATAAAGGTAATCAAAATATCATCAACAGAATATAATAATAATTGCCGCATTATAGCAGTTAAGTGAATAAAGAAAGGAAAAGTGGGTGGATTCATTACTTGCCTGCAAGCACCATATGGACAGTGGTTAACCCCACCATAGGCAATAGAAAACCTGGGACATGATAGATAATTATAAATATTTCTTAAATGATGTTGAATAAATGAAGAATAGATTATGAAGGGTTTTTCAAGTCAAAAGCCATATTCTCTTTAAATAAGCTTTCTTTCTTCCTTCTCTTCCTCTTTTTTTCTCTTACATTGTACATTTCATCTAGATCATTTGCACTTTGCATCATAGTCAATACTAGCCTCATACTATCAACAAACACTCACAGAGGACTACCAGTTTGTTCAATTAGGGTTTTTCAAATCAAATGTATTTATGTCATTGTCCCTGTTCTACTTTGATATGAAAAGGAAGTGTCTGGTTACCATTGTAAATTCCATTGGGTATTTGATTGCTAACACATAACACTGAACATTTTCTCTCTGACCATTTCTCTGCTCTAAAGCAGATCATTAAATTGCTCCCAGGCAGAAAGAACATGGACCAGAACAGCAGGGCACTTTTGTAATAAGACCTTGTAAATTGAAAGCCCTGGATACCTTTCCCACTGTGAGAACCCATGGAGACTGGTTCCTTTTAACATTGCATTAATAGGCTCTTCAGACCCAGTTAATTAAAGACAGTATATCTAGGCAGGCTCTCATAGGCATGGCAACACTTAAAAACCAGTTCTTATCTTTAGATATTTTTTCCCTTCTTGAAGTTTATGTTGGTCATCAAGATTTGGTTTACCCAAATCTTCCAAAACTCAGTCTCCCTCTTATGCATAGAGCCATGGACTTGAAATGGCCTGTATTAATCATCCAATCATGTGCTTGAACTTATACATGCTTTTCACAACAAAGTCGGATGTGAGGAGCATCTAGCTATGATTAACCAAGTCCATTTATTAAATCCCTGCTGGTTAAAGGAAAGGCTTATAATTGCAAATATCACGGACCTACAGTTACAAACTGAGGGCCTGCTGAGAAACGCAGACCATAATGTAGAGGTGTCATTAAAACCTCCAAGTCAGTTGAGGTAGTTAATCACTCAATTAGACTCTCATTATCATCTGCCCTGAATCAAAAAGGCTTCCCGCAGTCAAGGAGGGGTTGTAACCAGTCACTTTGACAGGTGATCCCCTCCTCAAATACAATGGCTACAATAGGCCTTGGAGGAGATATCAGCAGGACGTGGCCTGTATCTAAGCTGAAGCAGAGGCCCAGGGAGCTTAGACAGCCCTAGCTGAGCAGATCAAAGGCCGGGAAACAGCTGATCCCAGACTGGCTGGTGTCAGCCTGGTGTTTCCTCTGTCAAAGGCAGATGGAGAACCAACTTATTGATTGCTGGCCTCAATATTCGGCCTGGAATAAAAGGCCTGGCCTGGGGGAATATTCAGGAGGAATGTCTGGCTTTGGAGGCCACGGCAGCACAGATATTAAGAATCCACTACCCCTCCCTTCAGAGAAGGACTGCTTAAGAAAACCAAGGGCGAATTTGTGATTTTTCCACCACACAGTGGCATATGAAGAAGTTACAACTAGCAGTTGGTACAGTTTAAGGCATGGCTCTGATCCACTTAAATGTTTTTCAAATGCAGAGCTGGTCTTCCTGAATGAGACTGTTCACTGGAGACCCCAATAACCAACTGAGGGTTCCATGGGCCAAGCAACACCATAAACGAAGGCTGAACATGTAACCAGCAACATTTCCAAAATATCTGAAGCGTAATAAAATAGGGAGGCTTATATTGTCCTGATATAACATTCTAACCTCTTCCCTAAAGAGTCAAATGCTCACCAAAGCTTATAGTTGAATGCATAGAGAATGGAAAGTCTCCAAGCAAGAGGCACAGATGGATTCTTGGATATTCAGAATAGAATTTGTCAAGTGTGACTGTATTCGTTATTAAGTCTGGTAAGTCAAGTAAAAAGATTTTGGACTGGTGCTGTCTTTAAAATAACTTTCCACAGCTGTCTGTCCTTATCCACCCATTTAAAACTGGGGTCTCTCTTCATGAATCAAATCTCGAACCCTGTAGTGATTTGATCACATTACTTCATCATCAGTGAGGTTCCTAATTCCACCTCTTTTAACAGGAGAGCATGGGATTTTTTTTTCCAGTGCTTTTTAGCATAGGACCTTTTCTTTTCTTTTTTTTTTTTATTTTTTTAAAAGATTTTATTTATTTATTCATGAGAGACGGGGGGAAGGGGTAGGCAGAGATACAGGCAGAGGGAGAAGCAGGCTCCACGCAAGGAGCCTGACGTGGGACACGATCCCAGGTCTCCAGGATCCCGCAGCATGGGACATTTTCCTTAGAATTTGAGGGCATAGTGGATTGTCTTGGTAAACAGCCTCAGTTGATTTTATTTTATCCTGCCTTTCTTTAAAATGCTGAGTTTTTTGCCAGAGTTCCTTTAGCACTAGTGAATTTTTGTCAAGCTAAAAAGTCTTTAAAAATATCTGTCAAATCAAGCACTCTAAAGGTTTGTGTGTTTTGCGTAACTTATTTGCATTTTTATTGGCAATAAATCTGAGATTCATTAATCTCTTAATTTACAGTATCTTTAGCTTCACAGAAACACTGTGAAAATAGCACCAACTTCCCTTATAACCCACATCTTGTTTTTCTCATATTAACATCTTTTATAAGCATAGCATATTTGTCACAATTAATGAACCAATATTGATAGATTATTTTAAATTAAAGTCCATTCTTGACTGAGATTGCTTCACTTTTTATTAATGTCTATTCTGTTCCAGGATGCCAACCAAAATATTGTTACATTTAGCTGTTGTGACTCCTTAGGTTCCTCTTGGTTGTGAGTTTCTCAGACTGTCCTTGTTGTTGTTGTTTTTAAGATTTATTTATTTATTTATTTGTGTGTGTGTGTGAGAGAGAGAGAGAGAGAGAGAGAGAGAGCATGAGTGGGAGGCGTAGGAGAGACAATCTCAAGTAGACTCCTGCACTGAGCACAGAGCCCAACATGGGGCAGGATCTCACAACCCTGAGATCATGACCTGAGCCAAAACCAAGAGTTAGATGCTCAACCAGCTGTGCCATCCACGTGCTCCAGACTTTGCTTGTTTTTGATGGCTTTGATAGTTTTGATGAGTACAGGTCAGCATTTTGTAGAATGCTCACCTATTGGCATTTCTCTTTCTTTCTTTTTTTTTTTTTTTTCATTATTAGACTGAAGTTACAGGTTTTTTGGAGGACATCTATAGAAGTAAAGTATCATTTACATACTCTCATACCAAGGATACATTCTATCAATACAACATGATTTATTTTTTAAAAGATTTTATTTATTTATTCATGAGAGAGAGAGGGAGAGACGCAGGCAGAGGGAGAAGCAGGCTCCATGCAGGGAGCCCGATGTGGGACTCCATCCCGGGTCTCCAGGATCACACCTGGGCTGAAGGCGGCGCTAAGCCACTGAACCATCCGGGCTGCCCTATCAACATGATTTATTACTGTAGATATCTTGATTACCTGGGTGAAGTAGTGTTTGTCAGAATTCTTCACAGTCAAGTTACACCTTTTTCCCCCTTTCCACCCTATACTCATTGGAAGGAAGTCAGTATGGAGAGCCCACCCTTTAGGAGCGGGAGCTATGCCTCACTTTGTTGAGGGGGAATATGTACACCAATGTACATAATATGCACATAAATTATTTTAAATTCTTCCGAATGGGAAATTTGACTATTCTGTATTATTTATTAAGTTACTTATTTATATCAGAAAGCACTCATGGATTTTTTTTTTTTATACTTTGTGAGCTATTAACCCAAAACTATCAACTAGTACTGGGCTTACTAACAGTCTTTTCTGCTTTTAATCATAAAGATTTAACTCATTTCCAAAGTTACTTAAATCAGTACTTTTTTTTTTATCTCCTTGAGTGAGGTTGTTTCATACCTTTTAAGTAAAGATGGGCTGCATCCCGGAATCTCCTATATCTCCTGAATGATTCTGTTAAAGATCACTCTTTGTGCTGAAAAGATCTTTGGATCTTGACAAATACTTAGGGTCATGTATTTTATTATACTGTTGTGCAAAATAGTGGTACTCCCCTAAAAATGTTCTCATTGCTTCACCACCCAATTCCACCTTTTTGGCAAATACTGATCTATATATTACCTCTACAGTTTTGTCACTTCCAGAATGTCATATAAATGGAAACAGACAATGTGTTGCCTTTACCGACTGGCTCTTTTTCACTTAGCAAAATGCATTTAAAAATCAACTATGTCTATGTGTGGCTTAATAGCCCATTCCTTTTTATTACCAAATAGTATTAGCTTTATGGATAAAACACAGTTTATGCATATATTTATTGAAGGATTGCTTGTACTTTTTGACAACTCTGAAGAAATCTGCTATAAATATGCATATTCTTGTTTTGGATAGCTGTACATTTTTAGTCATTTGGGTAATTACCTAGGAGCATGACTGCAGGGTTATAGGTTGAGACTCGGGTTAGCTTTGGAGGAAAATGCCAAACTGTCTTCCAAAATGATGGCACCAGTTTGCATCCCTGACCAGCAATCAACAATGAGAGTTTCTGTAATTCTTTTTCCTTACCAACATTAGTATCATCAGGGTTTTTTTTGGGGGGGGGGGGGCATTTTAGCCCTTGTAACATGTGTGGAATGGTCTCTTACTGTTATTTTATTTTGCATTTCTCTAATGACTAATGATGCTGAATATTTTCACATAATTATTTCCTGTCTTTATATCTCTCTGGTAATATATCTGTTGGATCTTTGGCTTATTTATTAATTGAGGTTTTTTTTAATTATTGAGGTGAAGAGAAGTTCTTTTTTTTTAAGATTTTATTTATTTATTCATGTGAGACACAGAGAGAAACAGAGAGGCAGAGACACAGGCAGAGGGAGAAGCAGCCTCCATGCAGGGAGCCCAATGTGGGACTCGATCCCAGGTCTCCAGGATCATATCCTGGGCCGAAGGTGGCACTAAACCACTAAGCCACCCAGGCTGCCCAAGAAGTTCTTTATATATCTTGGGTACACATCCTTTACCAGATGTGTATTTTACATAAAAGCTTGTCTGTGGTTTACCTTTGTTTTCTTAACCATGTATTTCCCAATGCAGAAGCTCTGCATTTTAATGAAGCCCAAATTATTATTATTTTTCTTTTGCAGATCAACCTGTTTTAATTGAATGCTAAGAATTGTGAAGCATATGAACCCGTGAAGGGATTTCCTATCCCCTCCATAAGCTTTAACTTTCATTTGGAACAAAAAAGCAGACATACTCTATAGTTTCCATCTTAGTGACATCTGAATAGATTGTCATTAAGTTGACTTACGTAAAATGTATACAAATGTCATTTCAGCAATTCTACAGAAATTATTTCCAGTCACCCACTTTTTTTTATTTATAGCTGTCCCTAATCATTTGGTCTTCCTCTTTATTCCCCTTTCAAGTGCCTTCTTTGAAAATATCTTCAGTAATTTTTTTTTTATTTACTTCTCTACACATCTACTCAAAACAGAAGGAAATAAAACAATATTTTGCATGGTTGGAAGATCTAAATAACATAAGCAAAGCACATGTTATATACTGTAGAATCTAACAAGCAATTGCTAAGTGGTGTTATTGTAAATGACAGTGACACATAAATGATAAGATGCCTGTATGTGTCCATGTGTTTATTTGGCCCTAGAAGGCTGGGGTCAATATAAGCCTACATGAGGAACCACTAGGATTGGACATTGAAGTACACACAACATGACACCATGGTTGAGGGTAAAGGTTCCAGCTCTGGGTTTCCCAGGTTTCTATGCTGCCTCTTCCACATAGTTTACTCAGTGACAGTGGGAAAATTCATCTTGCTATGCCCCCATTTTCTTCATCTGTGAAATGGGTGCTGATAGTACCATCCCCCTTAGGGATTGTTAGAGGATTAAGTTAGTTAATGCATATAACCCTTAGGAGAATGGCTGTCAATAATTGGGTGCTACATAACTATTTACTAGTTTTTTTTTAATTATTATTATTAGTGTGGCATTCCAAGAGTATAAAACACCTTCCTGTAATCATTGTTTGCTAGCAGTTTACAGCATCAGGGTATATGAACCCTTTACCTTTAAAAGTCTTAAGATCCTCCAATAGAGTTTGCTACTAAAAACTATTTTTCTTCCCTTCCACTGAGAGTAGAAATGCGTGGTGAACGTGGTGGTGGTGGGAGTGCAGCAGGAACATGGAGCTTGTTTTGAGCCACGACTCCCTGCTGGAGAGTACAGGAGAGGCCCGGATGGGGGTAGCTGTTGAGGCAGTGATGTATGACAAATGACTTGTTGCGGCAATGGATCATCAGAGCCTGGCTACACTGGTGACATGTCACAGTCATATATCATCAGAGCAGTGCCCGGCAGGAGCAGCAGCCTGGAAACCACCCTGCCCCATAAATTTTAATACAGCCAAATAAGAGAGCTGTAATTTTCTTTTCTTCTAAATTAAAGATTGACACTGGGGAAAGGAGGGACAGAGGAGTCTTTCATATGACCCAGTTGCTTTTCAAACACCCCTAAGGCACTAGGGTCCTCTGCTGATAGGCACTATCACCATTGCTCTGCTTGCATGAAAAAAAAAAAAAAATCCAGGTACCTTGGTTTAACTTAACTAGACTGCCCCAATCTCTGACCTGGCAGTCTGCCCTATAATGTAGAGAGATTCTGTATTAACCTATGGACAGTTGTCTGAGACAATGAGTCACTTTGTTATTCTTCATTTGTCTATAATCAACTGATGGGAGTGCATTAAAGTTTGCTGGGATTTCTGAAGCATGCTTCACACTTTGTATCTCAATGGAGGGAGGTGTGGCTAGTCCAATGAGCAAATTTAATGGGTTCTTTTAAAAGTCAAAATAACAATTTCCTTTCTAGGTTTCAGGGTACAGCAATGAACGAGTTTGAATGAAACAATGAATAAAAGTTTGCCTTCTAGTTGGGTTTAAGAGGAGATACAAAAAATGAACACAAAATGAATAAGGCAGTTCCAACTTTTGAAAAGTACTATAAAGAAGAAAAAGGGGGTAAACCCAGAGTAATGTGATAGAGATCAGGTGTTCATTTTCACTCAGGTGGTCAGGAACATCATCACTAAGGTTACTTATGATTTGGAACCTCAGTGATGAGAAGTAAGCAGCCGAGGAAATCTAAAGGGAATAAAGTGTCCTACATGGAGAAATAACAAATGGGAGTCCCGAGACAGTAATAAGCATGTCAGATTTGAGACAGAAGGGTGGCCCTAAAGCATATGCAGAAAGAACATCAGAAGAAATGAGAGAGTAGAGATCCGATGAACAGGCAAGGTGCAAGTCGCATAGGGGCTTGTAATCCACACAGGATAATCTGGTTGCAAACAATTAGAAGGTTTTAAGCTGGGGAAGGGTGTGAGAACAGTCACAATTTGGAAAAAACATCACTCTTGTTGCTTTGTGGAGGAAATGGTGAGATAGGCAACCCTGAATGAGTGGGTCAGGCTAGAGGTGGAGAGACTGGTCAGAAAGCTAGCAGAATAATGCAGGCTAGAGAAGATGTTGACCCTGCAATATGATTTTAGCAGTGTGATGGAAAAAAGCTTGAATTCATAAAATACTCTGGAGGCAGAGCTGACATGACTTGCTCTTAGAGTAGATGTTTTACATAAAGAAGAAAGCAGAACCAGGGAAAATTCTTCGTTTCCATTTCTAAATGACCAAGTGGTGGTGACATTGTTTACTGAAATGTCTACTAAACTTTTGGAATACCTTTGTGGGGGAAAATCAAGACTTTTGTCTTTTGGCCATGTTCTATTGTGATGGCAATTCGATATCCTAATGGAGCTCCCAAATAGGCAGTCAGATGTAATTCTTGAGCTCAGAAGACTGGTCTGGAGATGAAAATTGGAGACTCTTCAGGGTACATATAGTATTTTAAACCATGAGAACAAATGAAATCTGAGAATTAGGTATAGCTGGAAAAGACAGGAAGGTTGAGAAAGGGGGCTCTAGGGCATTTGAATGTTTTAAGGTCCAGTAAGGGAGAAGGAACACTTCAGAAAGGGTGGTAAGAAATAGTAGAAAATAAAGCCAGATGAGAGTTAGTGCTGGGGGAAAAAAATACCTAGAAAACAAAGACTTTCAAGAGGAAGGGATTGGTTCTCTGTGTCTATTGATGCTAAAATGTGTTTTAAATGAGTATTAGAAGCATCACATTTCACAAGGTTCATGTTGTTAGTAATAGTGTGAGAAATATCTATGGAGTAATGGGGATGAAGGTCCAATTGGAGTGATCTAAGAACAGAATGGTAGCTAAGGAATTAGGAACACAGACTATAAACAACTCTTGATGATTATTGGTAGCAAAGAGAATGGAAAAATGGAACAGTAAATAAAGATGGACATGAGATCTAAAGAAGGCCTTTTAAAGGTGGGTGATATTAAGGTACACTTGAATACCAAAGTGAATGAATCATTAGAATGTTTGAAGTAGGTGAGCAGCATAGAAAGGGGGAAATCTCAGGAAATGAATTCTAAGAGGGTGGAGAGGAATAGATCCAGAGTATACAATTAGCTGTGAATAAGAGCAGGGAAGTTCATGTACTTTAAAAGGAGATAAATTTCAACATATGGTGCATATGCAATTGGATCCGTAGATGTGGTTGCAGTCAGATAAGGATTCTTATTAGATCTATTTTCTTTTTGAAGTGGGAATCGAGTCTTCAACTGAGAAATGAGGAGTGAAGGTGTTGAATATTTTAGGAAAAATACAGTGGGAGGGGAAAATGACTCTATTAAAATGCTAAAATAATCCAGAAATGTGGGGGGCTTACTTGTGATCATGAATTTGTCACCTGTCTTACTTCAAGGATTGTTCAGATCCTCAGATCCAGACATTGAATAAGTGGTTAATGGGTTCACTAGAGTTGGGTATTGCTGGGCATATTTAATGGTATATGCAAGGAATCGGTTATTGTACTAGACGGGCATAGATTACTTAAGAAGAGAAATGAACACTTGGATATAAAGAGTGCCCCAATCTCTGACCCAATAAAGAGGTTTTGATGGATAGTGAAAATGTAGTGCTATAGATGGGTGAGCGAATTGGGTGAACCAGCATAAGTGAACTGGAGGGTTAGTAGTTAATACATGATCAAAGACAGCACTGTTTGAAATTAAGACTTTAGAGTTGGTATAGTTACCAGTGGTGACCAAATCTTGGTATGCCATATAAGTCAACGACTGACTGTATAAGTCATAAGGGTGAAGAAACATTGTAATGTAAAAAAGTAATTCCTTTTTTTAAGATTTATTTTATTTATTTATTTAATTTTATTTTATTTTATTTATTCATGAGAGGCAGAGAGAGAGAGAGAGAGTGAGAGAGAGAGAGGCAAGCAGGCTCCATCCAGGGAGCCCAATGTGGGACTCGATCCCGGGTCTCCAGGATCAGGCCCTGGGCGGAAGGCAGCGCTAAACCATGGATCCACCCGGGCTGCCCAAAACACTGTAGTATCTGAAGAAGAGATAACACTGGTCGGCTATTGAAGGATTCTTTTTTATATGGACATCAAAGTTATCAAGAATAGTAACCGACATGGAAGTGAAAGAAAGACAGTAATCCAGGTGCCAGAGATTGACTTGCCAGGCTATTTTTCTGGGTTCAGTGTTCCCCACACTAAGCCCAGGATGACTTCATAAGGGTGCCTGGTCAGCCCCACATTTGAGTAAAGGACCAGAATATGCCTCAAAGGAGGAAAACAGAAACTGGGTCTCATATGTTGCCCCATCTGGGGTATCCCACCTGGATGATCTTATAAACCGTTCCAAAGTGTGGGGATCTGGAAGCTCCAGAACCAAGGTAGGCACCTCAGTGCTCTGGGTCTCAGGGAAATCCTGACAGAACAGAAAATGAGATTCTGACATAGTGTTGACTAGTTTTATTTCTTCCATAATTCAGTTTTAGAAAAATGGTACCTGACTTATAATTTTTAAAATACAGTTGCTTGAATGCTTGTGATTTTTGTTCTGTGTTGTTTTTTCCCCTGGCTGACTGAATGAAATACACCTGAGAAACAACTCTCTTGCTAAGGAACGTCTGCATGTTTTTCCTTCAGGAAAAGGAAAAGATGCTCTTATTGTATGCCCCTTACCTTCTCCTTTCATAATTTCCTCTTATTGTAAATATTACATTTGTCTAATTCATATTTATGTAAAAAAATAAATGACAATTGACTCAGTGTTGTTAAGTAATTTATTTGAATGATAACCATGAGGAAGCACTAAGATGAATGCTTTGAGGTCCTGAAATGTGGGTGAGCCTATTGTTTGGGTCATAGGAATGTCTCCCTTCCAAATTGAGTAGAAGACACTGATTGAAAATGAGGGAGGGACAGATAGACAAAGATAAGTACGTAGATAGCTGCAGAGAGACAAGAGACAGAGATCAGGAGACTGTCTCATTAGAAAAATACATCTTAAATTCTGTAAGAAATCCTTATGCTATGGATGCTATCCCAAACATCTCTTGGCTAATATGAAAAATGTGAATACATCCAGCTAACTGGCTGGAAAATGCTCTCTGGTGCCATGATTTTTTTTTTTTTCTGAGGCGGTACCTGTGTGGTTTCATTGAAAAGTTTCTTTAGCAGACGATGTTGGAAATTCAGGGAGAAGGCGCCAAGGGTTTCTTAGAAATGTATTTCATGGTACAGTATCAAGGGACAGCATTTATTTTGGATATGCTTCCACCGGAGGATTGAGATGCTGTGGGGTAATTTGTCCCCCCAACCTCCATATAATGTTAATGGTCCTAAATTAATTATAAACTCCAAATTAGTCTGCTCCCAAAAGTGAAAAGGAAATGCCTTCGTGTTTTCTTCTTCTTTTCAAAATTCTAGGGGACCCGGCCCTGAACAAACCTCCCTCCCGCCTATCAAAGGATCTAGTGTGTGTTAATTCTGTTACTCACCCAAATGTGTGCTTTTTTTTTCTTCTTTTTCTTTCCATTCTCTATTCGATCTCTCCTAAGTAAACACTACAAAAAAAAAAAAAAAAAAAAGAAAACGAACTGGATTTTAAAATCTACAAAATAAATTAATCTGCAAATAATGCTCTAGTATTCAGAGAACTGAGCTAGTATTTGAGGGGAAAGGGAAGAAGTCTACCCACCTTGATCCGTCTCATAGGAAGAGAAATAAAATGTCAAAGTCCTCTCTGTTATGAGAGGTACCTTCCATCATAGACCGGGCAGTCAGAATGTCTTGTTTTGGTTACCATTCAATTGGACTTTTTGCCCTCATTCATGTTCCAAGGAGAGTGATAATCTTGACCCAGCCCACACTTCACGTTTCACAAGTCGCCTATCAGTTATTTGCACTACTGGGTAGAAAAGAGACGGGGACAAAAGACCTCATGGAAAACTCTAGAGAGAGAAAATAATCCTCAAATTGTGTCCATTTGGTCTTTGGAGGGTTTTATTTTAATATAACCGCAGTGATGTGATAAGTAGAATTTCTCAGTTCTTAAGATAATCTAATGATTCATACGATGAAGTTTAATGAGGCAAAGTTACCTTTCTCATTTGCCTTCGTGCTTGGCTCTCCTCTCCTTATTTTCATAGAAGGGCTTATTTATATCACTTCTGAGGCAGATTGTTCCAAACCACCAACCCGAAGAAAAGCAGTCCTTTGCAAATCTTACCCCTTCACACCTTCCTCAGGGCAAGAGATACTTATTTTGGCTTTTGAAAATTTTTCTGCTTGCTAGCCTAAACTTACGTAAATATCCCGCTTCCACAAAGTGCATAATTTGTTGAACGAATGAAAATGTTACTATAAATTTAAAAGCAGAGGGCTCATGGATAAATTTTAATTCCAAGATTCATTCCCAGATAGTTAGGAATTCCTTCATAATTCTTAATTAAGGAATGGGTCATGTCTTTGTACATATTAGTCCGCAAAATAAAAGTCATAGCAATGTTTGCAAAGGCTAGGAAAAGTCCCGAAAAATAAGGTAGAAATTGGGCAGTTTTTATGTAAAGAAAGATAAACGATTCAGGGTTTTGGTTTCAAAAGCAGGACACTGGGAAGCAGTAACTGACTATTAATTTGAGAATGGTATATGAATAACTAGAGATAGGAACTATTCTCTATCTTTGGGTAGGTATTAGAGACACCCTATTTGTTTGCACAGAGGAAGATTGTGAGTTATTTCTCTCTATAACCCTAGGATCTAACCCAGTGTAGTTTATCTCGAATAATTATTGGAGATTTGGACCAAAGTAAGTGAATTAATTATTCAGTGGGCTTTATGATGACTTTACCTATACTTGTAAACCTTGGGATTTGCCGATGGGCAGGAAGCAGCTCAGATAATCCATTCCATATTTAGTATTTCTAGGCATTTTACACTGAATCCTAATAATTATCATTTATTAAATATTTTATTCTACATTCAGCTCATTCTATCCTTTCTCCCACCGAATCCTTGTCAATTAAATGTAAAAGATAAGCTTTTTAAAAAAGATAAAAAATGCATGCAGTCTCACACAGCAGCCATTTAAATCCAAGTCTGTCAAATTCCAAAGGCTGGGCATTTTTCTTTCATGTTGTATCATCACGTCTACACCAGGGCTTCTAGTCACTTGACTGAAGAACCTAGACCTGTTCTATACTCCACCAGGTTAATTTCAAATGGCCTTTGATAAGAAACTTTGGTTTGGGCTATCTGTATAGTAACCAGAATTCACTCTCTGACAGTGTTCACACTTTTGTTCTTGTTTTAATATTCTATTCATAAATTATGCAGATCTAATCTAAATGTGACCAAAATGGCGGTTCACAATGTATAACGGGTAAGTAACCATTTATCAACAGAGAAGAGTTCGTTATTACTTCCCAGAACAGGAAGGAAGTTCTGAGAATTCTGAGAATCCCAAATGTCAGTCTCACCTCAGATGCGGAGATATTTATGGATTGTACCCTATCTTGTGTCTAGAATCCTCCAAAAATATTTCCAAAAGACATTTCCTCATTTTTGTCACATGTTCCGCCTACAACAAGAATATTCTTTTCGTGGTGATGTTTTTTTACACCGTGTTACTGTGTAACATGAGCCCATTCATGTCTGCTGCAATGAGATAAATATGGTTAAGCTATGCCTCAGTTTCAGAAATGGGAGGATCTGGGCACAGTGAGGATAACTGGTTAGTCCTAATCCCTTGGGAGCTGTGTGCAATGGTGCTATTTCTTCTGATCAGGTGAGGACCGGCCACAATAAAACTGATGACAGATACATGTTTCTTTTCACATATTGATGGTTCATGAGTTTTAGAATTTATTTTGCCCATGTTGCTTTAAAAAAAAACAACAACAAAATAAAATAAAACCAGCATAATAAAAAGAAGGTGACTCGCTTGTGTGGTAAAATGAGCAAAATATTTCTAGAGGATAGTTTTGTGATATTCATCTAAGGTCTTATAGATATTCATTTGATTCTATAATCCATATTCTAGATTATATTGTTTGTTTTTTCCAGAAAATAGCAATAGTTCTGCATACAGGCATGTTCAGAAAAGCTACAAATCATGCTAAACAGAATTTTGAAATATCAAAAAAAGTATAGCTGGTTAACTAAATTACATAATATTCATATGAAAATCCATGTTATAGAAAAATATCTCTTACAAAAATATACTTCTAACAGAGAATTAATTTAAAAGATATTTAGAAAAAGGACAGAGAGTACAATCCATATTCAAGCAATAGTGAGAATACAACGAGACTTGTTTGCTTAGGCATGTCTCCAACCACTGTTAGCTTTGATCTTTGAAAATAGTTTAGGCAGTTGTCCCTCACATTATATTTAAATCACGTAATTCCTCTTTAATCAGAAAAAAAAAAAGGATAAATGCTCTACTGGAAGTAGTGATAGCATTTAGTGACTGTCTTTGTGGAAATGAGAATCAGGCTGGGCAGTAGAAAATCATAACAAAGAATTAGATGAGACATCTTAGGTTTGGGAGCTTGTGATTATGTCATCACAGGTATTCGAGAAGGTTCCAAAGCTTGGT
This sequence comes from Vulpes vulpes, assembly GCF_048418805.1. NCBI lineage: Eukaryota > Metazoa > Chordata > Mammalia > Carnivora > Canidae > Vulpes > Vulpes vulpes. The sequence goes on from NC_132781.1 coordinate 9,454,655, forward strand.
CGCAATCAGAATAATAAACGACACCTTCACTACTTTGGTGTTCTGACAGCCCTTATGACCTTATGAACTTTATGATTGTTTTCTCTTTTTATTCTAATAAATTCCCAACACTCAGGGCTGTGCTCTTGGGCGTCCTCCTATGGGAATCCCTTCCAAAGTCTACATGTACCCTTATGTAGTTTGGATTACCATTGGACTGCCTGTCCCAGGAAGACTGGATACCCAGCTGGCAGCTGACCCAACAGTGAGCCTTTCCTGCATTAGGAGTATCCAGTGATTATCACAAATCCTGATTGTGAAATTATCTCATCTCAGAGAAAGCTGTTCTATACCTGAGCAGTGCTGTGTGCCACTCAAGAGGGCATGCAGAGCCCAGCACTATGGTCCTATTTCAGTGAGAGTATTACCACTTCACGTTCTCTATCCTACAGCTGCAAAGCTCAAAAATTATACAACAGTTTCATGTCAACTACAGGGATTAAAATACACAGGTGAGAACAGAGGATGGAATCAGGAAAATAGTTTATTTTTCTTTTTGACATGTAGTCGTGCTTTACTTCTTTTAGGTTCTTGGTTCTTGATTCAGGCAGATAGCACAGCTTGTACTGTGACAACAAAAGCCCAATAACATCCTTTATGTTCATAGAAGTTGGTCCTAGTGTTTTTAGGGGGGCTGAAACCCCCCAGCTATATACAACAACAGCCCATAAAGCAGCCTGAGCAACACAACTACTACTGATAGCTTTTCCGGTATTCACATGTCCTTGTAAGATACAGAAAGAAAAAATAAATAGATAAAAAGGTAACTTCTATGCCACCACATTTAGCCATTCCTAACTGTGCCCTCAGGCTTTTCCTGCAATGGGAGAGTCCAGTAAATATGATAAATAAATAGCAGAGGGAACTGCCTTCCCCAACTACCACCGCTACTCAGCTTACAGCCTGCAGCAGACGACTCGATTTCACTTTTATCATTATTTGAGCTGGCAATTGCTTAGACAATTATCCAGGTCTTCTTAAGAAGCTTAATTACATTATTGATAATGTTGACCTCCCACAACAGTGGACTCCTTAAAATTTCCTTGTGTAAAAATGGAACGCTATTTTATTTTGTGAAAGAGCGAGGTAGAGTTAACCGTAGAAGCTCAAGCACCTAGTCATGCATTTTTCAACTGCATTTGGGACACAAAGAAATTCAAAGGAATCATATTGTGGTCAAAGTTGATTTCTCCTGCCTTACAATGAAGATATTGCCGATAATCCAGCTTTATTGATTGGCTTGGTCATACCAAAATCGAAGGGAAAAGTGGAGAAGGATTGTCCTCATGCCATGTGGATGAAGTTCTTGTGTTTACCCAATGGTTTAAAAAGAAAACAGGGCTTATGAGAAACTTGGGCCATCCCTAAAATACCATGATGGCAAGTGACATAGGGGAACCATATTGAAATATTGTTTTGTTGGCTTATAACAGTAGCAATGACAGTAGTTGAAAACGTAAGAAAAGAGCTCTCATAGCTTGCTAGGTAGCAACTGGCTGAGTTAGGGCCCAGTTATTTGCTTGCACGGTCCACATAAATATGCTTAAGACTGGAATCAACCATGTGCTCCAGCCAACTCCATCTGTTATTGGTTGTACTATGAGGATATTAAAAGAGAATACTTTCAGATGTTGCTGTGCTATAGTCTCTTCAGTGGTGGATGCAGTTTTCCTACAGTAACACAGCGAGCATCCAGAACTGTAGAAACCTAACACATTTGCAAATGAGACTGGGGAGAAAACAGCATTCACCTAAAACACTGGCTTTTGTACTAAAGGGAACAAATCAAATGGAGCTATTTATCTACTTCAAGGCAATATTGAAAGGTTGCGGGATGCCTGGGTGGCTCAGCGGTTGGGCGCCTGCCTTCAGCCCAGGGCGTGACCCTAGAGACCGGGGATCGAGTCCCACGTCAGGCTCCCTGCACGGAGCCTGCTTCTCCCTCTGTCTGTGTCTCTGCCCTTCTCTCTCTAGGACTCTCATGAATAAATAAGTAAAATCTTTAAAAAAAAAAAAAAGAAAGTTTGCTTATTTCTTATCTTGTCTTCATTCTCCTTGGAACCATGCCTAAGACCAGTTGAGGTCAACAAGGCTCCATCCATGAGATCTGTAGGCATTGGCTTTTAGAACTCGACATTTTAATAAATAATGAGAGAAGGTGGGCCTGATTGGTGATTCTAAATATGTCCCATGGCTGTTTGGGTTTGGTTGCTTTTACACCGCTGGTTTTCGAAGTAGCGGCCCTGGGTACAATAAAGAGTTCAGAGCGCCAACTATGTAAAGGCATATGTAAAGACAACACTTATGTAATGTTTGGAATCACCTCTTTAATCCTTCTTCCTCATCCCTCTGTTATCTTCCAGAGGGTTTTCTGGTTCAGGGCCATACCTGCAGATGAGGGAGAGTCAAGGAACCTCATGAGATACTCCTCTGAAGGCTCAGTTTCTCAATGCATTGATTTTCAGATTGACGAAGTAGAGAACACCCCACTGCAGCGTGTACAGATAGAATATGTGTGCTGTAGTGCACCCACGGTACATCACAAGAGAAGACTGCCTGTGAATGATTAAATGTGAAAATAAAAATGTGCCTGTATATTTGCAGTAGCTCCTTCTTGCCCGGCCTCCCTGACTCCAGCCTCTTCCTGTTTCCAGCCTGTCCCACATTCTCCTGCCAGAATAAACTTCCTGGTGTAGGGGAGAACCCAACTTGAGCCTAAACTATGTCTGGGCATGTCGTTGAAACTGATGGGCAGTTATGACAAGACATTTATCTGTAGGTGGGCTTGGGGAGCCTTTGGGAGAAACTCATCTTGCGGGAAATAAAGAATTAAAAAGTAAAGCTTGATCAAGTAATAAAATCTGAGTTGTCAGAGATGACAGATGATTCTGAGTTCAGCCAGGAGCCTGTGATCAGCCTACTGGATTTAGAAGCTTCATCCAGAGGAACACTGTACAACTAAAGCTAGAAGATCTATTTTACTAAAAAATTTTTTATACCCTAAGAGCAAAATAATCACTGCTTGGTATCCTGTGAACTGTGGGTAACACAAAAGACCAAAGGTTACTTGCTTTCATTTCTCTGTGGTGCCTGGTGGGCTTTTGGAACAGAAATATGTTTCAGGGGCGTCTGGATGCCTCAGTCCGTTGAGCATCTGACTCGATGTCCGCTCAGGTCATGATCTCAGGGTCATGAGATCGAGCTCTGCATTGGGCTCTGTGCTGGGTGTGGAGCCTACTTAAGATTCTCTCGCTTTCCCTCTGCCCATCTCACCTACCCCCCCCCCAAAAAAATAAAAATCAATAAGTGCTGTCAGAGCTAAGAAAGATATTGGCACTAATTGAGGCATGAGGAGACACAGGGAAGCAGCTCTGGCCTCTCCTATAGGACCAGAACTACCCAAGGGACATCCAAGGTGACTGACCATGTTTATTTATGACCATATGTGAGATGCTCCCCCAGACTCTCAGAAATATTTGGGGAAGCTTTAGATTGAGCGGAAGCAGCAAGTGTGTGGAGGAAAAGAGATATAGGAATTTGCCCTTTAAAAATTACAAAATATTCAAGTCCTATGGAAAATTCAGAAAACACTCATATCCAAGTGCCTAGAGCCCACATAAAAGAATTGTGACTATCTCGCCATATTGGCTTGAGATTCCAACTTTATGCTTTGTTTATTAAAAAAAAATAAAACATCGTAGATGTATCCATGTTCCCTTCGACCTCCTCACAGGTACTTTTTACCATCAGGGAATCCATAAAAACATACTTCATGTGTTCTTTTAGATTTTTAATGTTAATAATGGTAGGTCATACACAATTTTTTAAAATTTTTTACTTCCCTTTAGAAAAGCATTTGATCTATTTGTTTAAAATATTATATAGTGTGCCATCGTTTGAACTGTGGTTGGTTTATGCATTTGAGACACTGACATGTACGCTGTTGTTGCCTTGAGCACATTTTTATACACAAGCTTATGATATACTTCTCAATGTTGTCAATATTCTAGAAGCTTCTACTATTCATATGGAATAAAGTGCAAACCGGTCAGCATGGCATTTGGGTTCGGCCATAAGGACATGTCCAGACTTTTATCCCTTGTTATTCCTCTCCTCCCCTGTGTTTAGGGACCATGGTCATGTCACTCCAATGGCCATCCCATGAACTTTTCTCTGGCCATCTCCCTAAAATCCCTCTCTCTGCTCCGGGGGTACATATCTTTACCCTCCACCCGAGACCAACACCACTTTCCTTTTGGAGAATTGCAGTTCAGTTTTTGAAGCCCAGACTCATACTTTTTTCCACCCCCAACTTCCAGGTGGATTTAATCTCTCCCTCCCTGCATCTTCCTGTTTTATCGCTATTACATAATTAGTTATACCTGGTCTTCTACTTCAGTTAGGACACATGTGGGCCTTCCTGGGCTTTGATCTCTGGGCCATCCTTAGCTCCTTCCCTAAAGTCAAAATTAAATGGATAAATAAGTGAACAAAGTAAAAAAAGAGAAAAAAAATCAATCAATGCTCAATGAAATGGAAAGCAGAAGGTATGGCTAATCTGAAAGCCACCGTGGTGTTCCTTAAAACCCAGAAGCCGGTCGTGACCGCATACCTCATGGCCATCAGCTGTGCTCTCTGAAACACAATTGTGAAAAATGACAAGCGAGGGGGCGGATGAAAAGTGGTCCGGTCAAAAACACCAGCAGACGTTGTTGACAGTAGGGGGCAAGGAGTAGGAGAAAACTCATTTTCTGTTACTGATCTCAGACCTGGGTGCGCGTGTGTGCACGTGTGCACGCTCATGCACATTCCTCCAGCAGAGGAATTGATTGATTCACAGGTTGTTCTTGGTGGGGCCGCTTGAGTTGGAGTCAAACCTTCTTTTGGGGGGTGGGTATGGGGGGGGTTGAGGGAAGTCCCAGATTGAGAGACGTGGGGACCCAGGCACTCATCCCTGGAAGCGCTCCAGATTACAGGAATCCCCCGGTGAGAGCCAGAGCCTGCTCCACCGTTAGAGAGAAAATCACTCGGCTCCCCCAGTCTTTTGCGTCCAATTTATGTCCAATTTGCAGACTTTCAACATTGCAACCTCACAGTTCATAAAATCAAACTCAGCCTGGGTAAGTCTCCAGGTAATGGATTTAGGATCACGGGAGGTGTTACCTGCAGTCCATGATGGGTAACTTTCTTGTTAACTAAAGTCCCTTTAGCTAAATGAGTTCCAGGTTTAAGTCTCCCTTTCTTTTTTTTGGCAGGGATTTGGGGGCTGGGGGTGGGGGTAGGCGTAGAACTTTATTAGGCTGCGCGTGGAGAGCTTTTCATTGCAAAGGCAACAGGGGAAAAAAAAATTGGGATAAGCCAGTCTTTGTATAAACGGAAGGTGGTGAAAGGAAGGCTGTGTATGGGGGCTCTGGGATCAGCCCAACGGCTCCACTAGGCTATGGAGGGACCCGGGGAGCTGTGGCCCTGGGGGGGCGGGGTAGGCCTGGGGAGGCCCAAGCCTGGGGAGCCCGGGGCAGACACTCAGCATCTTTCATCCCCTCCTGCATCCTGGCGCTTAGCACCAATTCACTTTCATCCGCTTGCCCCCCATCCTCCCCCCTGGGGGGGGGGGTGTTCTCATCAGCAGTGGGTTGTGGCAAAGCAGGCCAATTTCATAGCCTAGCTGCATGTCTGATCGTGTGCAAATACGCATACCCTAAGGGAGCATCTGTGTGCGCTTGCACTACCAATTACGGATCGATTCCAGAAACCTCCAGGGGCCTATCCCTCCTAAGATCAGTGGCCCTTTAAATGTCAGGCTCAGAAGTCGGGTTAATTGGATGTCTTATGTTTTTAAAACAAGTCATGTTTGAGTCACTCCACTTAAAAGGCTAATAAAATGCTATTTAATTTGGGCCTTCTGTTATTCCTTAAACCAAGACTAGCCACTTCTATATTTTATTTCTCTGAAAAGTCGTTTCCCTTATAAAAATCGCATGGCTGCGTGTGTTTCGGTGCTCACCTGGATGCACACATCTCTTAAATCCTTCTTCACCTTGCCCTCCTGCTCCCCTGAAACTCCTCCTAGGCCCCTCTGTCTTCCTGGGTTTTGCCAAAGCTACCATTCTCTTCTCTGATCTCTCCGAGCACCGCGGTTTTTGTTTTTCCCAAAAGAGCTCAGAGGACTGTATTTGAGAGAGACAATGAGTATTTGATTTAATTTGGTGGTCGGATAATCTCACTAAAACAGGGACAGTTCCTATTCTTAGAACTTTCCATTAGAGTTGTGTCCTTCTTTCATTTATTTTTGTTGTTGTGTCTAATGGAAATTGTCCTATCGTTTCACACATTTGTTAACAGAGGATCATAGATTCTATCATGGAAAGATTGTAGACCTGTGGGGCAGTGTTGACATTTTATACATTATTGAGAGATCAATAAATAATACACTGGCTTTTGTGGTATTATAGTATTTTCCTTTATCAGAAGACATCTTTGATGGGATCAAGTCCTGCATCAGGCTTCTCCCTCTGTCTCTCTCTCAGTGTCTCTCATGAATAAATAAATAAGATCTTAAAAAAAAGAAGATATCTTTGATATGTATTTATAGACATCGTTTATGTCTACAGGAGATATGTAGTGCTCTGTTTCCATTTTCTCCATTTATCCATCTATAAGATGGAGTTTTGAGCTTTGTTTTTGTTTTAAACAGATTAGTGGATTGTCTAAATATAGGAATAATACATATACACCTCCTAACATTCTATCACCAAATAGTTGCTCACAATGTAGTGTTTTGTTTTTTTTTTTAAGTGGGGAGAGGTTACCATAAGATCATTTTTTTGTCCTGTGGCTCTCAACAAAGTTTAATGAGAGCAAACACCATTTTTTTCCTCCTTTCAAAAACCCTACATAGACTCATTTAACCTTCTTGAGGCTGTAGAAACACTTATCACCAGTTTGAGAAAGAGCTTCAAGGAAATATGCTAGAACATGGAGCAAATGAGTAGCAAAGGTCCTGATACCTGAATCTTATGAATGGACACAAATCAATCACCTGGGAAAACCATTCAATAAAGCAACCATGGAATGACTTTGATGAATTATTGGAATCTTCTCTTGCTGATGTCATTTCTCACTTTCATCTGGCTTGCTTCTGAGGGCAGATCTGCTCCTTCTTTACACATGGGTGCTGTTCTTTGCTCTCCCTGGCTCATAGAAGGGAATGTGGAGACTGTCTGAGAATCAGTCTGTTGGCTCAATGCCTTGGGTCTTGTGAATAACCAAGTTTCATCAGGAAGGAACTATCACCATGCAGGGCCTCAATTTCAATATTGCCATCTATGAATTTGAAGGGAAAAGAAGGCAAAGGACTTACTGGAAAATTTAAGTTACCTCTTAGTCATGTGCCCTTTGGAAATTAAGCTGCTCTCTCAGAACTTGGACTCCAGACCTGTCCTTTGGTTTGTGTGAAGCATCTGGAGGGGAACTGTGAGCCAAATGTGGTGTCCTGGGTGGGAAAGGTGGTTAACCTGATCCCAAACACCTTTCCCTGCCATATGCTCCTGAGTATCTTAGAGTTTGCCTTTCCAAGCCAAGCATCAGAAAATGTCTACAAGATGAGGTTGGGACAATTATATGGTGGTGGCGGTATCTTATTTTTAAAGAAAAGATGGGGGAACCCTTAGGTGTTCAGGGTTTGGCAAACAGATTTAGCAAAATATTTTAGATTTAGAAATGGGGAGGTACTCTCTCCCTAGAACATTTGTCTTTTATTTCTGTTAACAACATGAAATATGAGTTAGAAAATGTATTGCTTTTAATTCATCAAAGCTCTATTTGTTCAGAAAATCATTACAAAGATAAATATTAGAAAGAAGATATCAGTAACTAGAATTAATATGATTATCTTTTAAAAAAGCAAGTGAACTAACAAAAATAAGTATATGTAACAAATGTAAGTTGTTGGTCACTTGTTATAAAAACAATATAGAATGATCAATTGCTTTCTTATAAAATCAAGATTAGCCTTGAACTAAATTTGGAATTAGTTCTTTACTAGCTGGGGGATAATATTCAACTTTTCTGTGTCTATTTCTTTATCTGTAAAATAGAACTAATAATAGTTCTCATCTCAAACAACTGTTGTAAGAATAAATAATTGATGTAGCATATACAAAGCATTAAGCACAGCTGAATAAACATAACATTTTCATTTTAATTAGATGGAAAATGACATTAATATTATCTCATCCAAAATTGTCATTAAAATATACCCCAAAAATCATAGAAAAATTTTACAGAAAAAATGTAAGACTATAAAAAGGAAAATACTAGATTTCACTGTGGAATATGATGTTTCCTTTCAGTCATGAAACAATATGCTATCTTTATAGATTGGAGATTTAATATTATTGTGATATCAGAATATATATAATCCATTGTGAATGTTTAGGGTATACTAAATGTCAGCAACTGTGTAATTATTAATATGTGTGTGTATAACCTGATTATTATTCATATCAACTCAGTGAAGAAGGAATTATTTCCTTTAACTCGTAAAAGAGGATATGGGGGCATTAAGAAAAATAACCCCACAAATCCATACAGCTGATAATTAGACGGATATGAAATTGGAGAGAAATAAATTAGTTTCCAATTTGAAAAATGAATGCGACTTTGGAGTTGTTTAAATGGTTCAAAATTAATCTGAAAAAGAGAAGTCCACTAGAGCAACCAAGGGTAATTTTCAAACAAAGAATAGCATATGTATAATTACCTTAACAGGTATTCAAATATGTTATAAACCCATGAAAGGACAGTTTAATGGTACAGAATCAAGTCAAGAAACAGAATCAAGAATAAATGATGGTTATCTTAGCTTGTTTTTTTTTTTTTTTTTTTAAGATTTTTAATTTATTTATTCATGAGAGACACCGGTGGAGAGACAGAAACATAGGCAGAGGTAGAAACAGGTTCCCTGCAGGGAGCCTGATGTGGGACTCAATCCCAGGACTCTGGGATCACTCCCTGAGCCAAAGGTAGACACTCAACCACTGAGCCACCCAGGTGCCCCTTGGGTTTGCTTTAAAATCAGTCTAAAACAAATTATTGCATCCAGATAGCTTATTGCATGCAAGGAATTATCCCAAGGGATAGGAGCTGGAGACTTGGAAGATTGAAACAAGGAAAGAGGCAAAGCCAGTACAGCATTATTTGGCTGATAACTCAAATGGGCAGCCGGAACTTGGTCCCACTGGGGATACTCTAAGGAGCCATGTACAATACATCTTTGTCACTGAAGAAGCCAGAAAAGTAGTGTATCATCTGGTCTCCTGTCTCACGCACTGATCAGGGGTTGTCCTTGGTCAAGGGTACTATTCACTTATACCTACAGATTTGCGTGTGTCATAGTGGCTGAGTAGTTTCACCATGCGTCCTATGCCACTGTGGTGGAGGAAGTCCTGGGGCTGAAAAGGAGAGATTTGTTTTCACAGGAGACAAACTACCCTCAGATCTGAGTCCACAGGGAGCTGCAGCAATGGCTCCAGTATGAAATGGTCTGAAAAGATGGGTGAGGTCAGAGAGAGATTAGGGAAGTAGTTTTCAGTAAGAGTGGCATTTCAAAAGCACTGCGGAAATAGCATTTTATTTGATTATAGAGTTAGGGAAAACTGGTTAAAATATGAATAAAACTTAAATTACATAAAGTTAAGTTCCAGGTGAAATAATAATTTAAATGGTAGAAAACAAAAATACTAAAGGATTAGAAGAAAATACAGGTGAGTAGTTTTGTTTGTTTGATTGGTTGCTTGTTTTAGTTTTTGTTTTTTGACAATCTGAGGGATGGAAAAGATTCTGTTGCCATAATATTTAAGGCTAAAAACAACATAGGAAAATACTACAACTAATTTTTTGAAGTTTTTAGAAAGTTAATCCAAAATAGTTTTTGCTCTTCAAAAGTTGCTTTCTTCCTCCAACTAAACAGTTTTATTAAATTAAATAAACATATCTGAAGTTTGACTAGTTAGTTGCCAAATACTCATATCCACTCTCTGCTCTAATATACTGTATTTAATATTGTGTATACAGCACTTAGTAACTTAAGAGCCTATGATCAAAGAGAGATCTAGGCCACCCTTAAATGTATATCTAAAATCTAGATGATTTTTTTTAAGATCAAAGATTTATACTCAGAATCTATTAGAGGTGTGGATCTATAAATGAAATATTAGAGCAATTTAAGAGTAAAGTATTCCCTTCGTAATTTCACTACTATTTGAATTTTTTTTTAAGATTTTATTTGTTTATTTATTTGAGAGAAAGCGAGAGAGCACTAGCAAGGGAAGCAGCAGAAGCAGGCTCCCTGCCCAGCAGGATGAAGCTGGGCTCCATCTGGGGCTTCATGGAGGGAGCTGCATCCAGGGCTCAATCCCAGGCTCTATCCTGGGCTCTATCCCAGGACCCTGGGATCATGACCTGAGCCGAAGGCAGATGCTTAACCCACTGAGCCATCCAGGTGCCCCCAATTTTTTTTGATACAGTTATTTAAGACATATCTTTTTTTTTGTTACAATTGGAGAACCTATGATGTAGTGGTGATGCCCACATTTGTAAAAGTGAATAAAATAATTCAGAGAATTTAAGCAATCCATCAAATACTTATTGCAACCACCAGGGTCTTGCATCTGTGCCTAATCATGGGCCATCAGAGAAGCATCCTTTTGGTCAAAGCTATAAACATATTTGATTATTTCTATACTTAGCTTTTCTTTTCTTTTTTATACTTAGCTTTTCTAATTTGATACAAGTTATATATTCAGAAGGTGGCTAGCTTAACACAGGGTAGGATAGGTGTGTTACTAGGCACTTCCATGAATGAACCATTTGCAACATACTCTCAACTGAACGATGAATTTGAATTTTTTTTTAAATTCAGATTCAAATAATTTTTCAACTTTTCTCTATTACAATCTCACTTTTACAGTTAGTGGAAAATAGACAAAATCCTCTCAGAGATGTTTTAAGTGGCAGACTGAGATCTCACCTAGCAAAACAACTTTAAACTGTGTCATTTGTCAGAAGAATGCTGGGTAGAAGAGAAATAGTCCTCACCATGGAAGCCTACCATTGAGGAATTCCTCCAAATAATATATACCTGGAAGCCTGTTCATTTCCTTAGTGTCTTTCCTCATTCACCTAGTTTTTGTGACCATATTTTTTCTGAAATGAATTTCATACTAACTGGGACCAAATGTTTCCATTTGTGTTTTGTCACTGACCTGCTTTTGATCTACTTTGAGGACTAGCGAACACATTTGATGAATTCCAAAACAACTGGGAAATTAGGTGAGGAAAAACATCGGCCACAAATTGATTATCTAGTGCAGCATAAACCCAAAGAAACTCACTTTTTTAATTTTCCAGGTTTGGGACATTAGGGAAACACGGTATTAGGCAGAATTTGTGATGCTTTTCTCCATGGACCATGAAGGGGAATATCTTTGGGAAATGATCAACAGCTAGAATTTGTACTGGCTTGTGTGCTTCTTTTTCCTTTCAGCTTGTCATGTTCTTTATAATTTTTTTTAGTTTAATAATATGCAAAGCCTTGAATGTGCAATGCTCTCATACTTTCCACTGAGCTTCAAAGAAAGAAAGCAGAATGAAGCTTGTTGTAAACTTTTATTTCCATTTTCTGCTTTATGTAACCTTATTTTAGTAGCTCCAGTAAAATGTAACCACATTAACCAACACTTAATTTGGACTCAATGACGAAAGAAAGCCAAAAATAGCTTAGAAACAAACAAAAATTTGCAAAGTATATGTCTGCCACTACATCAGATGCTGTCAAGTCGTAATGTTTTTTTGTTTTTTTTTTGTTTTTTTTTTGGCAGGAAAAAGAGCAAAGAGAAGATGATTGAAACTCGTCGATAGATGTATTTGGGCACGCGAGCTTAATTATTCTCTCCCCTCTCTGCTGTGGTAGTTGTTATGTAAAGTTATGAAATAAAATGAAATGTGATTCTTTGTCTAATTCAAATTAGCTACATTATTACTAGTCACTTCTGCTTTCATGTGAGGTTAATTATATGTTCAATTTATTAAAAGTCATGGGTTTAATTAATCAAAGTATAATAGTATACTCTGTATAATGTCTGAACACACTGTGAGAGTTTGATAATAAAGGTGATGGTGGGTTAAATTCAGTGTTCCTTCTTTATTTTTTTTTTTAAATTCAGTGTTCTTTAAACTATAATTTGCACCTGTGTTTTCTTTGTACCCATTTATCAATCAACAACTGAATCGATTGTGAGCCACTACAAAATACTTTGATGTTTTACAGCATACGAAATAACTTTAGATCAATTCTTTTGTCTTATCCTAACAGTTGTTCATAGCATGTGGTATTTCAAAGCATGTTAGGGATAGAGCTGGGGATTGATTGTTGATCTGTGACTCCAGATCCAGAGCATTTCTAGAATATCCAAATACACTAGATGTTTACATTATATAAAATATGCATTGTTGCCTGTTGCCTATTTAAATCTGTATGGTTGATAACTATATTTACTTAAAATAATATCCTGGGATTTTTAGCAAATTAATGAAGAACTAATATATCCAGGACCTAGTTAGAGTAGGATGTGTATTTCTGCTCTAATTATGTATTGTTATGTATAGTTTTTGGTAGGATGAACTTACTAACAACTTAGTGGTTTAAAATAATAACCACTTTATTTATCTGCCACAATTCTGCCTTTTGATCAGTGCTTTGGAAGCGTAGCTCATGTTCTTCAATGGCATAGGTAGGGGTGAGGGTTGTGGGGGTGGCTTAAGGCTACACTCCCAAGCAGGCTAACTCACATGGCTGGAAGGTTGATGATGATTGTTTGCTGGAACGCAGATGTATGGGTTGGCCAGTAGCCTTGGTTCACACTTCTGCCTAGATTTCTTGATTCTTCCCCTCCTGTCCCCCCCACCCCCAGGCCTCTCTGTGTGGGTTAGCTTGGGTTTCCTTATAGGACTGGGTTCTCAGGGTAGTTAACTTCCAAAAGGGCCAGAGCAAAACTTCCTAAGGCTTAGCCTCAGAATTGGCACAGTGTCACTTCTACTGGTTAATATGATTCACTGGGCCAACCCATATTTGAGGGGGAGAGGACAACGTGAGGGTGAGCATGTCGGGAAGTGTGTTTCACTGGAAGCCATCGACGTATCATACAGAAACTTGCGCATAAATGTTCATAGCTTTATTCATCTCAGTTTTACTCTGGAAGCTATCCAGATGTCCTTCAGTGGATGAATAGCTAAGCAAACTGTGGTGAACCCATACTACTGAATCCTACTCAGCAAGAAAAAGGAGTAAGTGCAAGAACTTGTATTAACCTTAGGGAAATAATTCGGAGGGGAAGAAAAAGCACAAATCTCAGGATATACACTGCATGATTCCATGCATACAACATCTGTGAAGAATGGATTAATTGTTGCCTGGGGTTAGGGATGGGAGGTGTAGGTGTAGCTATAAATAAGTTATTGCAGAGAGCTTTGTGATGATGCTATAATTGAGCACCTTGATTTCGGTGGCAGCAAGAGAAACTATACATGTGATAAGATTGCGCAGAGCTATACACACATACACATGAGTGGGTAAGTCTAAAATATGTTGTGTGGATTGTACCAACGTCAATGTCTTAGTTGTGATACTGAATTCTAGTTGCACAAGGTGTGGCCATTGGTGGAGCTGGGTGGAAGGCGCATAAGAGCTCCTTGTACATTTCTTTGTGACTTCCTGTAAAGCTTTAATTATTTTAAAATTTAAAGTAAAGAGGAAGAAGAAGACCACCCTTGGGTTTGGAAAGCAGTGAGGGGAGTTTATGCAGTCAAAGGACTTTGACTCAACCCTTGGCACGTGTTTTATAATGTGCAGGATTTTGTTCCTAGTCAGGTATGGTGAGGCCAAGAGATCAGAAGATGGTTATCGATGAAAAGATAGTTTGTTACTCACAGTTTCCCAGATGAGGGAACAAGCATCACTCTACATGGACTGTGACGGGAGCAAGAATTTTCTGTTCCCTCAAGGTCTGAAACGATTGGAAAAGAGAGGACTTTGATCAAACAGGCCTCGCAAGCTTCCTCCCTATTAACCCTGCCTAGCTTACAACCCAATGTAGTTGTCCATGGTGATAGCTCTGATGATAGTTCCGTTCCTGGAGCAGGTCTTCTATGTAAATTATTTTGGGCATTTGAGGGGCAGGTTAAGTGCTTTTCCTAAATCTCCTGGGTTTCGATTGCTTTTTAACTCAAAATAATTTTCATGACAAAGTGACCCATTGTGAGGCAGCCTGCCCTTGGCTGCTACAGGTCCACACAGGAAAGTACCAAGGTCAGTCTGGAGGCTGAGGGAGTATAGAGAAAGTGTGGACCAGAGCTTTTATTGTGAGTTTAGCAGGAAGGAAGGAGTGAGGCAGAGTAAGCAGCTGAACAGGTTTAGGATTGGACCGTTTGAAACAACTTCTGGCCGACTCTGGCCTATAGAGGTGGTCTCAAGTTGTTCCAAACCTGGCCCTGAGGTGATTTAAAGCAGAAAGAACAATAGCTTGGTCAGTGAGAAGTTGACAAAGAAGGTGATTGAACTCTGAATTGTCTGGTTTGCATCTCAAAACTGTGCTCAAGGGCAAGTTGATTGAGATCTCTAGGAATTAGCTGACCCTGGAAGTCCAGTCTCTTCCCTCCTGGGGTCTGTAAGGTTCCAAGATGTGAAAGCATCCTAAAATAGAGAAAATAAAAAAAAAACATGATTAATAGGGTATACCACTTCTTAACAGTTGTACCAGCACAGTGTGATTTGGCAGTTTGAGCCTCAGTTTCTCCCTCTTTATAATTTGGATAATAATTATAGTGCTTAACTCATAACATGACCAGGACAGACAAGAAGAGTCTACATCAAGCCCTTAACAATGGTGCCTCGCATCTACTAAGCACTCAGTGAAATACGCTAATAATATGCAGGCTTGGACTCCTCACAAAGCACTATTTGGTACAGTGATGGGTGGATTTGGAGGTTTCAATAAATCTTTACCCAAATAATCTATGTAATAGTAACTAATGTCATATATAGAATTCTATCCTCCCGAAGCAAGGATCTTTTACTCTATCCCATTTTCGGTTATGTTATTTATACTGAATTCCAGGATAAACGCCAAAGGGGAATACATTTTTGTAGCTAAGAAACTCTTAGTACTATGATAGGCTATAATGTGTATATAAGACAATTATTCCACTGATGGAAACTGATCTGGAAATTGCATGAAGCACAATAAAAATGGATATTCTGACTTTGAACATCAAAGCCCTATGGTTTCTGCTGTGGCAAGTGCTAGCTCCAATCCACTCTCTATTTCTAAGAAATAGGTGATTTTCAGGGGCAGTACACTCAGGCTGCACACAAAAACCCGGTTATATTCAAAGGTTTAGCTCATTTTCTTTGCATGAACATAAATCCTGTTTTGTCAGCTAGAGAGGGTTAAAAGTCAATTGGTAAATGGATGGCTTCACCATTGATCTGTAGGACTTCATGGGGGCATCCAGCTAACTATGGCACCCCTCACCACTTCATAAATTAAAAACAATCCATAAATAACTTACTCCATAGTAGGTGGAAGAATGACATTTCAGGAGGCGTGGGGATGGCAAAGAAGGGGCATTTCCCTAAAAAAATGAAAGAGGCCCCTTGAAAGATCTCATAAGCATCGCTTAATTTCAGTGACTATGACAAGCTGAACACAGGCCTGATAAACCCCCAAAACTATATAAATTGCCTAAGAAAATTAAGATACAAGTGATCCACTTACATAAGAGTCTGAAGTCAGGTAACTTTACAACTGCACTATATTTTCTGCAATATGATATGCAATTAATTCTTCCTTAAATAAACAAACTGATTAAAATTTCATTATGCTGACATCTCACAATAAGCCTGGACCCAGCGAGCCCCTTTCTTTTTGCTTATGTAAGCCTTTATAATTAATTCTGGATTTATGTCATTTGCTGGTCAATGTTACAGTCACCTTTCTAACTATTTAAGCAATTCGAAAGCTGTCGGAGCTCACAGGAGCCACTGAAGCCATGGGTGATGGCTCCCAGTTTTAATCTAATCCTTATTTGGTGAAGTTTTATTTCCCCCGTGCTGTGGCATTTTCTTTTAGCCAAGCAATTAAACGTTAATGTCCTCACTTTTTGCACCACGGTAATTCCATGATTCGATTTTTAGCCAGACAGAGGTGGCAGCATAATTTTGTCTAATTCACAGCCTACTAACACTTTTTACCGTTTAATTAGTGTTTTTTTTTCCCCCATTTCAGCCCCCAAAACTACTTTGTCATAGTTGATAAATTTAAACTCTTAGGTTATACAAAGCTCCTAAGAATTGTCCGCGTCATTCGGCGACCCTCACTTGTGTCGTTACTTCCTTCTCTGAGCAGGTGTTGGCTGGGCTCCAGCAAGGCCTTTCAGTGCCACCCGTGGAAGGGGCTACTGGAGCATCTCCGAGAAAGCAGGAGACTCTTGAGGACCTGGTGGTACCGTTTCCCATCAACCAGGTAATATGCAAAGGGGAGTCAGAGTCAAAGCCTCACTCTGCACTTGACACTTGAGGTGAGTTGGTGTTCCCTTTCACACTTGAACATGTGGAATTTAGACCAGTTTTTAGATTTGTTCATATACATAGATGTTTTAAGAGTGGCCTCTTGAGGATTGATCTTAAATGGTATCATCACAGAAAAGAAGGGTAATGAGAGTGTTGGCTAACAACAGGGTATCATAACCTTGCCACGTGTAAGTGTATCAGATCAACACCTTGTGTGACTTCAGTCTACACAATGTTCTATGTCAACTGCGTTGCTCAATGACGCCAGGAAGAAAAAACAACAACAACAAAACCAAACCAAGAGTGGCCTCTCTATGGAAACCAAATAAAATCAAATAAATCATAAGCACGTAATTGGCACTTTTATCTCCCAGAGGTAGGGCATTTTCATGAAGTCTTATCTCACGAAGATTTCTTTTCTGGACCTCTCTCCAGTTCCTCCTTGTCGACACAAGTTACAGCCCACTTTGAGGCTCAGACTAGTTTTCCGGGTTTGTGAGGTCTCGCAGAGATACTTCTTTTCTCTGAAAAATTTCCTTGCTTCTGATGTGGACGTTCCATTTTCTTAGCTAGAGATAGTTAGAGATTTTCTTTTTTGTATGTGTGTGTGTGTGTATGACTATTCATTGCACCAGTGTATCATTTAATCCTAAAACAAGTTATAAAGTCTTCCAGGGTGAGAGCCAGACATTTTCTGTTTGATTTTTTTTTCTTTAGTCTTTCAATGTGCATAAATTATGTAGGCTAGGAATTCACGATACAGCCAGAGGGAGCTATGTACTATTCATTATTTATTCTGATCTCACTGTGTTCTAAGAAAGGTTTCAAGGTGGCGTCCAAGGCAGTGTATCTGAACCTGAATAATAAATTATCTTGTAACAAATGGCCTTGCACTGTACACTCACATGATGGTTTTATATCGTTTTCATTCTGTTTGACCTCACGTCAGTTCTGTGCACTAAGAAGCTATATGTCACTGCTCTACAGGTTAGGGAAAAGCAGCTCATGCTTGAAGTCCTGAGTTCCCCCTTTTCTACTGCCTCCCCAGGATGCCTCTCATCCTTGAGGAAGAATAGCTTTCTTTTTCCCTGACCCAGTGCATTAATCACTCATCTTCGAGACCGTTTAATGATACGCTGAAACCGATTATTTGGGAAAGCAAACAGATTGATATTGGTGTCACGGTTACAGAAAAGTGGATCGGTCACATGTCTTATCAAACGCTAACCCACAAAATTCCCAGTGAATTCCCTTTTGAATTGCATATGGATTGAGGGGAGATGATATTTTTAATGGGGGGAAAACAAATAGAAAATCAAATTCTGCAAGGATGGCTCAGTTGCTTTCAATATGAACGGACGCTTCTCTGTTCTGGGGCTGTGCTTGGGATTAAAGCAGGTTGATGACAACCATGAATTTCCGAGCCCCCAGAAAGAGCCGTAAGGCAAAAATAGGTCTACCCCAAATGGGAACTTAGAAAGGATTTATTAAGTAGCTTAACTTTGTTTACATGGATAAATGAGCCTTTCTAGAAAAAAGTTGTGTCTTTTTTTTTTTTTTTTTTAACTCAGATTCTAAGCGAGCCAGCTGCAGATGCCTTTGGGATTTTTGCAGTGTCATTATGAGAAACCGTCTGTCTAGCTTTCTTTCAAAATCTCCCGAGCTCTATCCAGGTGTTGAGATTTCAGGATGTGCCCTTCCTACCATCAGCTGCGCAGGATGGACTCACCCAATGTCAGCACCTCGTGCAAGAGAGAAGGCTCTCTTTGTATACTTCCTCAAGGCACCTCAGTGTAGCTGTCTCATTCTGTTTCAAATTAACATCAGTGGTCATTTCCGCTGGTTATGCTGTGTAAAAGGAACTCTATATCCTTCAACTGTTCTCCATTTGCAGGGCACCATGGGAGGCTGTTAAGATATGCAAATTGTGTTGTCTCAGTGTGCTCTCCTGGGTCATTATTCCCCCCTTCCTTTTAGGAAATCTAAAAGAACATGTTAGAGTTTGGCTCTTAATTCTGGAGGAAAAAGAAGAGTGACTGGGTTCTGCCCATGAATCTTCTCTTGAGGACTGATTTTCTCTAACAAGATTGAATGCTACACTTTTGGGCATATTGCAGGGACCAGTGAAATTGCGTGGTGAAATCACTAACGCTGTCCTTACATACACTGAGAAGCGGTCACTATTGTAGGTCGTTTTGCCAATTATTTTTCTAGAAATAAAATTTCCCCAGAGAATGAATTCTGCAGATATGATCTGTAAGTAGTTTTAAGCCACGTCGTCAATAATCGAGTCTTTATCTCTGTGGCCTAATAGTTAAGGATATGGTAGGCACAAGGCTGCCCGAGTTCAGATGCTCACTTCCATTGGCTATGTGATCTATGTTGCTTAAAATCTCTAAGTTTTGGCAGCTTCATTTTTAAAATCAGGATTATAATGGAGTGCCTGTGTGGCTCACTTGTTAAATCTCGGCCTTCAGCTCAGGTCATGATCCTGGGGTCCTGGGATCCAGCCCCATGTTTCTTTGTCTCCCTCTCCCTGCCACTCCTCCTGCTTGTTCTCTACTCTCTGTCAAATAAGTAAATACAATCTTTAAAAAAAAAGATTATAATACCTACCTAGCTCATGATCTGTCATAAGATAATGTTCCTGTCATATGATCATCATTCATTCTAGGAAAAGCTAATATTGCTATTGTTATTTAATTGCTTTGAGGAAAATAATTGGTCTGTTGAATATTGCTCAACCCGCACCTTATTTGAGGATTTTTAATGACACATTTCTGCATCATGGATCTGATTGCGGCTGAATTTACTGCATCCACCTGTTAAATATAATCAGTAGAGAATTTAACAATAACTTTCTTATAGTAATTAAGCCCGCACAGTAATCCTGTTTTTAGCATTGTGGAAATAGAAGAAAACGTGATACAGACTCTAGCAAATGGCCTATTTATAAGGTATAGTTCTAATTTAAGTACTCTGTAATAGGTCACTAGTGCTGTGTGACAGTGAATTTTCCACCATAGCCCTCTGCGTGTCTCCCCAACCCCCAGTCATTTCTCCTCATCCCCTCTTACACCTGACAGTAGCCCCACCTCTTCCCCATCCTTTTTAATAAAATCCAAATTGCCCAAACAGTGGCTATTAATTCATAGGAACAATTCCTCCTTCTGATAGAACCATCCTTGACCAACCATTCCAGAAAATTGTTGCTGGAAGGCACCACCTGCCCTACAGAAGGTTCTGGCCTCCTTTCCCAAGTTAGAACGCTCCTTTGGAGCCCTCTCAGACCTGATGTTATGAAAGGAAGGCATATTCATGGTGCCTTTGTTGATTTTTCTCATACAGTAGCTTGTATTTTTCCTTTTTTCTCACCTTAAGAAGTATTTCTCACAAATGGCAGCATATCTTTTTTTTTTTTAATCACCTGTCATCATTTTGGAAGTAACCATTTGAAAGAACAATGACAAATCACAATTACTGGTAAGAAAGCAAACTATTTCAAACGTCCTAAATTCTGGGTAGGGTTCAGGACATGCTACCCCAAAATATGGCACCTTGGCATATTGAATATTTCAAATTGAAGGTGTTTGAAAAAATGGCAGAAGCAGGCAGGTTACTCTGACCTCCTTGCCTGCTTGCTTTTCTGTCCTGAAGCAGGTCATAAAACATTCATGAGAGAGGTGCCACACTATATCCGCAGGAAAGGAGCATCCTTATCTCTGAGAACAAAGGGATCTCAAGCAGAATTTGAACAAAAGGCCTCACTGACTTTTCCCCAGTTTACTACCATTACTTCATACTCCTTAACCTGTATTTCTCTAGAACTTCCACTCATCACACCTAGCATTTAAAGTGCACAGGTCTTAATGTTTCTTTGGGGTCTTCATTTCCTTATGGAGGCTCCAGGTCACATTAAACTTAAATAAATAAATATGTATGCTTTAAAAAAAACAAACAAACTGTTAACCTGTCTTTGTCAGTTTAATTTGCACACCCAGCCAGGAAGCAACCCTAAGAAGGTTGAGGAAAATGTTTCCTCCTCTACATCAGCTTGGATTTAGAGTGTGGGAGATGCCCAGTTTAGAATGAATTTCTAGAAGCCCTTACAACAAAATCTCTCAGTTGGTTAAATGTTTCCATTAAAAGTCAAGTAACTGCTGGCACTCTTTTTAGATATTATAAAAAGGTCCAATATGGAATCAAAACAGTAAACAAAATCATAGCTTCCCTAGGAGAGACTCAGAGATATCGTAAGTTAAAGGAGCTATAGACCAGGGATCATCAAACTAAGATCTGATGCCAAATTCATCTGGCCTCCTGTTTATTTTGCCTAGGAGTTAAGGATGTTTTTTTTACATTTTTAAATGGTTGAGAAAAAACATGAAAAGAAGAATCATGTTTTGTGACATGTACATATTCCATGAAATTCAAAATTTAATAACCATAAATAAAGTTCTATTGGAAACAGCCACACCCATTTGTTTGCCCATAGTCAGTTGACTTCGGACTTGCAAGAGCAGAGCTAAGTAGTTAGGAAAAAGACCACTGGTTCTCAACATCAAACATCTCGACTACCTGGTCTTTCATAAAAAAGGTTGGCGAACTCCAATAACAGACCATTGGAATTGGATGGCCATTAGAGTCCAATTTTCAAAGCTCATTTTCATCTGTTGGTTTAGATGACATAAGAAATTGCTTATATTACAGAGTTAAGGAAATAAAAGTATCATGGGAATTATATACAGTGTAATGTTGATCACGTAAAATCAAAATTACTAAATTACTTAGAAAAGAAATGTGCTGGGCAGCCTGGGTGGCTCAGCTGTTTAGTGCTGCCTTCAGCCCAGGGTGTGGTCCTGGAGACCCAGAATCTAGTCCCAAATCAGGCTCCTTGCATGCAGCCTGCTTCTCTCTCTGCCTGTGTCTCTGCCTCTCTCTCTGTGTGTGTCTCTCATGAATAAATAAATAATTTTTTTAAATGGGTAGGAAATATCAGAAAGGAAGACAGAACATGCAAGACTCCTAACTCTGGGAAACGAACGAGGGGTGGTGGAAGGGGAGGAGGGCGGGGGTGGGGGTGACCGGGTGGTGGGCACTGAGGGGGGCACTTGACGGGATGAGCACTGGGTGTTATTCTGTATGTTGGCAAATTGAACACCAATAAAAAACAAATTTATTATTAAAAAAATAAAAAATGTACTTTAATATTGACAGTACTTAACTTCAGATTGAAATTACACACATTCTGTCCCCTGATTTTCTCTGCTCTTCTGGGATGTCTACAAACTAGAAAATCAGAAGAAAGTAATGAAAACAGTTTTAAATGGGGCTAATTTGTATGACAATCTGTTAAAGTGTTTCTACACTTTGGTTCTGGTACATTAAACAAGGGTCATATTTTAGAACTATATTCTTCTAATTAAGGCTCCAAAGACCACATCTAGTTAACTTTATCTCTAAAAACCTATATAACATATTTTTTCCCCAAAATAACTTTTAAATTATTAAATACATTTACTAGAAATCAGATTCGAATTCTAATATCTGTATCTTAGGAGTAAAGTAAATGTTATGTTTCTATTATTTTGCTCAACTAGGAGAAATATTGCTAATGAATTAGCTACAAATGATAAATTTTGAATAAGGAATGTAGTTGTTGGAGTTAAAGAATACATTTTAAGTTTCAAATGATTGATGTGACTGTTTAGTTATATATAGAGAAAATCCATTTATGTAAATATTAATTTTGTGGTAAGATTTTTCCACTTTCAATGTTTTGGTTTTTTTTTTAAATGAAAGAGGATTTTTTTTTTATAAGCCCCTAAAGTCAAGCTTTTTGCTATAACTCAAGTACACTGAGAAGGTATAGTTCCAGCAGATGTTTACGTATTTGGAAATGAAATACAGAGATGTACATGAAGATTGATAAAGATGTGCATATATGGGCATATATTCAAGGCCAGCTAACTCTGCAGATTTATGTATGATTAATTTAAGTTAAAAGAATTGTACCTTACAGATTTGTTTTTCTGATCATGATTTGCATTGTCAGTAATTTTGTAAATGGCTATCCAGAGAGGACATCTGTTATTGGCTAGGCTGATGTATTAGGCCATTTTGATCATTCTTCATTTACCAAGCATTTGTTTGCCTCCGTTTGCTTGTGGCAGATTGAAGCAAACAGAAACAGGCTTTCAAATCATTATAAAGCCAAGTATTTTTGCAGCGAAATACGTGATGAACAGAACTTTAGGGAGCCAAGTAAGAAACAGATGCATCTAACAAAAGCTGGTCCTTCTTCCAAAATACAATCATCACTTCTTAATTATTGTTTCTTTTTTTTCTTATGTCTTCTTTATGATTTCTCTATTCCTTTTTATGAAATGGAAGAACACAGTGGTTTGGGGGTAGAAAATATGTCAAAAATGAAACAAATTGTTGTATGAATGTTCACTGCAAGTAACTCAAATACATAAACTTTATGAATGAAAGAGTATTACATTACATTAGGCCATGCACTTATGTTTTAAGGGAGATCATTAGGTTGTAAAAATAACTCATGAAAATGTTGATTTTGTTTTTCCTTCATCTTACTAGGAAAGTCCTGAAAATGCGTGATACTTACCATGATAATGCCCTCTTCTGCTCCTTTTTTCTCTGAACTTGAATTAAAACCTCAGAATTCTTAGTTGAAGTTAGCAGATGAGACAGACCAGATCCATGCTTTGGACGTGAGCTCTTCAAGGGCAAGGCCTCCTTGCGTTCATCCATCTACCTCTAGATAGAGTTGTATTTTCAAGAGCCAGTACTTAGGCAGCGCTTCCTATATCCCAGACACTTCCCTAAGAGTCCCCATTAATTGCCTCATTGTCCCTAGTCAAATGCCACTAGGGATGATAATTCCCATTTCACAGATGAAAACACAGACCCCACAAGGTTTGGTAAATGTGCCCAGGGCACACAGCTGTGAAGTGAGAGAATCGGAATTCCAGCGCAGCTCCAGCACCTGGGTGGCTAACCCAGCAAAGCGCAGCTTCTTTAGAATAACAATTGCTTCTTAAATGTCAGAAAGAGCTATAAATCTGTGCTTCTGAGTTGTGGAAGGAAGCACATGTGCCCAATAGATTTGCTCTTAAAAGCACCTGTTCCTGGGGCACCTGGATGGTTCATTTGGTTAAGCAACCAACTCTCGCTTTTGGCTCAGATCATGATCTCAGGGTTGTGAGATTGAGCTCCTATAGGGATCCGTGCTGAGCATGGAAGCTGCTGGAGATTCTCTTTCTCCCTCTCCCTCCATGCTCCTCCCTTTCCCCCTCCCCACCTTGATCTCTCTCTGGTGCTCTAGCTCAAAAATAATAGAATAATAGTCCTCACCCTTGTCCACCTCAACCCAACTTCCATCAAATGCCTTTCTCCCTATGACTATTCTCTGGAACCAACACCATACAATTATGCACTACATACTGTGAGTCCTAGTTTGTTAATTTTGACTGGTTATCTAGCCCTTCAAAATATTTTCAGTTTAGAGGATAAATTAAATGTTATCCCAGAGGAATCAGTTACTAATAACAGGAAAGATTTGGGGAGGCCTGAGGTCCCTTTGTAGCACTGCCCCAAAATCCAGCCACCAAAAGGCCATTCATGATTAATGTGAGCTATTGCTCATGGGAAGCATCAGAGACAAGGTACCAGGACCTCTAAGAGATTTAGGGGGTCTGAGCCATCTTTATATTTTAAGGAAATTCTGTAGGTTACAGGTCTATTTTTTTTTTTTTTAAGATGACAGAAACACAAGTGGTTACACATCTCTGTGCAGTGGTTTAGGCAACTTTTCATTTTATTCTCTTCCTTTATATGTATTTTTAAACATTTCTACATATAATCTCTTTTATTTTTTACAATCAAAAGAAAGAAAGTATTAAACTCACAAAAGTAACTGGAGTCTTAATCTTCCTACAACATGTTCCCAATGTTGCTGAGGGAAATGCACCGAACATGCTCTGTTCTCACTGAAGCACATCATTGTCCTGTTCTATTTAGTCTGTTTCTTTATACATATTTTATAAACATCTTTGGTATGAGACAAAACAGTAATAGTGTGAAGGTGGCCAAGCGTGGAAATCGTGAGTAATTGAGAGATACGGTTTAATGGACTGCTGGATTGTTTATGACTTCAAGATAATCATTTGGAACTTAGGAGACAATTTCAGAGACAAAAATCCTTCCTTTTCTCACCAATTTTGTCATCTTGTTACCCAAATATAAAAACGAAAGTTTGAAATATTTTCTGTATATGAGCCATGTTGCATCTTTATCAGCAGTGGGTACACACGTATTCGACAGGGATGAACGCTGTACAAAACCAATGAAACCACCCAACTCCATGTTCCCTGAGAATTTATAACAGAGGGAAATGTCTATGAGGTGTTAAAAATAAAAGTGGATTCATACACTACTTGGATTCGGGTTATAGTATAGACAAAACATACACATGTCAAACTGAATTTTTAAATTTACATCCCTGAGTTGTATTTAAAAGAACAGACAAATACACACGTTTTATACATATATACACATATCTATGCATACACACACACACAAGATAAACAGAAAACTTTTGAATGTGTATTAAGTGCACAAATAGTGAATTTGAAATGTACCTTAAAATTAAACAATTCTATACAAATATTTGCTCCATCAGGAAATAGAGAGTTATCACAATTTCTGGCAATATTTTTATTAGACATCAAATATAGCCCTTTAAAAAATTTTTCCTCTTTCTGTGTTTGGAGCAACAGCAGACCAGGGAATTTTCAGAATCATTTAAAGATGCCTTCTACGGAAAATATTCTGCTTTACTGATGGTGTAGCCCAATCCCTTTAGTTTGAGTTGTTACAAAATTGATCATCACTGGCAACTATGAAGTAGCTAAACATGCCTATATTTTTATCTTCTCGATGGGCAAAACTTGTGTGATAGTATAGATTAGTAGACATAAGAAAGGGAAACGCGTTTCCCTTTTCAGTTGAGAAAACCTCGTTTGGGTAATGGTGTGATTTTCCATCTGAGGTGGTTATGCAGGCATTAGTCAAGGAGCCCTATAGGAAAGGACGAGATGTTAAGTTTTACCTCAAGATACATTTACAAGTCCTGTTTGGCAGCATTTGCTCTGAGAACAAGCTATGCTATATATTTCAGAGAAATTGAAACCATATGTTGACACCTAAAAAATCTTGAGAAATACCACTGGAGTTTGCAAGAAAACATATAAATATAATCAAATCGTTGTAGAATATGTCTACTTGGACTAACTATAATACTTCGCTTGTTTTTCAAGGAGCTGTATTAGTGATCTTAATGCTATTAACTGTAATACACTGTGACCTAATTTAAACTGACTGATTGAGTTAATATTAAACTCTTCATCTTATATTTCCAAATTGAAATGAAAAGATTTCATAGTACCTGCTTCAATTTTAGTAATAATTATGTTTCCTTGCTGATACTTGGCATCTAGAGCTTTCCTGTCGAAAGACCAGGGTCTTGGAACAAGACTTAGGCCCAAATGAAGCCTCAATAAGAAAACACAATTTGGGTCATATTTAGGCTGGCAACTATTTGATGAACTACCAGCAGACATTCCAATTTCTCCAGTACTCTGACCAGTCACTTCTGCCCACAAAAATTGAAAACAACCCTCGGAAGGCAATGACTTCAATCTTAATTTAAAGATGGACACTTGAGATGAGTTCCTGGTCGCAATTAACTCTTCATTTAAAGCCAGATACAGGATGGTTTTCCTGGAGCCCCAGAAATATACCTATTTGGGGGTGAATGTGGTGATAAAATGTTGAGTGATCTTTGCCTTTCGAAGATTCTTCATTTGAATCAAGGCATTCGTGGTATCATTGCCATGATGTGATTTTGGAACTCTATCCACATGGAAAGCATAAAAGAAAAGCATGGTTATAATTTTTTCTGCATCAAGTTGAGTTGGAAATTATGTGACAGAGACCTCAGGAAGGGAAAATCCCATGTCATCATGGGGATGACAGTTGGGGATACTGGGGATACAGTTCTTGCTGTATCTCCCAGGGATTTCCACTTGCTGCGGTTACCTATGAGTCTCCTGATCTCTATTTGCTGTGACCAGCACAGCTGAGTGTTCTTTGTCAGCTGCTCCTCTCTGTACATCTTTTTGCTGCTCTTGTTGTTAGTTTAATGGACTATTTGATATTGAGTATAAGGACATTTTGTGAATTCAGTGTTTCACATGTTTCTGCCACACACTTCTTCTTTCCTTCAAATTTTACTTCATGAACAATACATTTCTCCTTGCAGATCAGGTCCATATTGCCAATTTTTTGGTTTTTAATTGTATAGGGCTTTCTTTATTTAATTTAATTTTTTTTTTTTTTGCTCCTGGTTGGGGTAGAGTATTTATGTGGAACAAACAACATACTTCTAACTCAATTATTTGGAAAAGGAGAAGCCCCCACCCACCCCAACACAAACACATATCACCACCACCACCATCATCACCCAAGGCAGAGAAACAGCTCCATGTTTTTCCAGTGAAAATCACAAATAATTTGCATTTCGTGGAATTTTATGCAATTATTATTAATATCCTCTGGAGGGGGAATGGAGTCCCCAATACATGTGCACACATGTACTATGCCACACTGAACTTTGGACTAACAGTAACTACTTCTAGATATCGAGTCCCTATAGTATGTACCAAAGAATTTGCTGGGTTTTAAATATATCTTCTTTAAAACCTAATAAAAGTCTATGAAGTTAATCCTCTCTTTATATATGGGGAAATAGAATCTTGGGAATTTAAATAACCTGCTCACATTCCCATAGTAATAAGATCAGAAAGGTAAAATTTTTTTAAAGACTTGATTTATTTATTTGATAGAGAAAATTAGGGGGTGGGCAGAGAGAGAAGGAGAGTCTCAAGCAGGCCCTGCACTGGG
Organism: Vulpes vulpes; assembly: GCF_048418805.1. NCBI lineage: Eukaryota > Metazoa > Chordata > Mammalia > Carnivora > Canidae > Vulpes > Vulpes vulpes. The sequence continues at coordinate 9,482,307 of NC_132781.1, forward strand.
CATGGAGCCTGACCCTCGGCTTGATCTCATGACTCTGAGGTCATGACCTGATCTGAAACTAAGATACCTTACCAACTGAGCCACCCAGGTGCCCCAGAAAGATAAACTTAAATTTAGGCTGATCTGACAATGAAGCCTGGACTTTGCATTTTGTATTGCCCACCTTTTATATCTCTTCATGATCCCAAATTGCCTTGAAACTACTGTAAACAAATAAAACCAACAAAAATGCAAAATCACTTGAGACATAAGGGTGTGTTAGTTCAGTTTATGTGTCAACCTGACTGGGTCAGAGGATGCTCAGGTATCTAAATAAAAATTATTTTTGGGTGTTCCTGTGAGGATGTTACAAATGAGGTAGCCTTTGAGTCAGAGGACTCAGTAAGGGTAAATGCTCTCTCCATTGTGGGTGGGTGTTACCCAATCCAGTGAGGGCCTGAATAGTGTAAAAGGTAGAGGAAGGAAGAATTCATTCCTTTTTTCTTCCTGCCTGTCTTCTGGAGCAGGGACATCAGTCTTTTATACACAGACTGGGACTTACACGGTCTGCTTCTCAGGTTCTCAGGCCATTGGACTCAGACCAGAACCATACCGCTGGCTTTCCTGAATGTCCAGATTGCAGACAGCAAAACAGCAGACAGCCAATTCCTTATCATAATAAATTTCATATATACATATCCTATTGGTTTAAGAAAGGAATAGACAAATACAGATTTTAAATGGCCTTATTGTTAGGTTTCTTTTTGAACATCTCAAATCAGTGGGCAGAATTATGAAAAACATTTTGAGTATATTTACGGATGGTTTTGGAGGGAGATGGTCTATATATAGCTTTTATTATATTCTCTGAGCGGTTCACGATAGCTATCTCTCTCTTTCCTAGTAAGGTCCTTTATTTACCAAATAGCAACATACTCACTTGTCTTATTTAAATTACTAATAATTGGGTCAGGGTTACATTATTTCTAAGATAATGTTCCCTGGAGTCATTCAGAAATGCATTCAAAAATCAGGATCCTCTTTAACAAGTTGGACAACTGTGGGTAAGTGTTCAATATTCAGATGCTTATTTTTCTAATCTACAAGGTGGGAATAATAACAGTGCATGCCCCATAGAGTTGTAGTAGTTTTAAAATGATAAAACATAGGCAACCCTCACTACAGTGCCTGTCATAGCATAAATGAATTTAGCCTATCTTATTGAGTGTTACTCTAATTGCTATTTGTTAAGCGAAAGAACCAGGAATCATAGAAATAACCAAGGAACCATCCCAAACCTTTTGAACCTAAGTAATTCAATTTTGATGACAAAGAGTCAAAAAATAAAAGAAACAAAAACCAGGGATTGGCTTGGATAATCTAACAATAATAACTGAATGGGCTAGTCAGTAACAATTCAAAACTTTGAATCCTTGTGTTTCTATAAATATGTATATATTTCTATAAATTACATATAATTATAAATGGATACACATTTCTATAAGTGTATATGCATGTAGCTTCAGCTATGTATCATCTATCTATCATCTCTTTCTTTGAGCTAAACCGAGGAATCTCTTTGCCACTTATTTATTGTTACTACGACTTAACTTTTGGGTTGAAATCTCAAACTAAATTGCTGACTTTAAAAACCTGAAGGAAAATTATAGAATTGAGTGTTGATGCTGGAGCTTCATTTTTTGGCTCAAATAAAGAAATGAAGGAATGAGTGGTGTAAAAATGTACTCCCTTCTTGATGCTCAGTGCTTAGTGATCCCATACTGTTCCACCCCTCCCCACCTCAGCAGATAACCTGAGCTCATGGTACTTTCCATTCCAATGTCATACACTAGCCCATTGCCCAACTTTCCTTAAGGAAGGTAAGTAATTTAGAGTCAGACACTGAAGTAGTAATTAATATGTTCTAGGATCTGTAAGCTCTAGGCTCTGTTATCATATGATTGGTTTTCTGAGTGGCAGTATCCATACTTAATAAAATGACCTACTGTGTAGCCCGTTTGAAGAAGCTCATAAAACAGTGGGTTTAATTTGTCTGGGAAAATAGAGACTAAAATATGGTGCAGGTCCCTGATGGAAAATGTGGCTCTGTTATGCAGTGTTCCCACCAAATATCTTGGAAAATGGGCAATGTTAACATTGCTCTTTGGAGTAGCGCCAGAAAGAAACAGTGGATGTTCTCTTGTAAAAACCCTGAAAGCAGCAAGCAACCCATAAACAGTATGCAGACTGAGTCTGAAAATGGACCATTTTATGTTCCCTAATGGAAGGATAGCTTATTTGTTCATGGATTTATAGCAACAATGTGATGTCATCAAGTGATTTATGGCTAGAAGCATAGCAAGTGTCAATATACAGTGGTGGGTGGAAACATCCTATTCTCACCAAGAAGCTGATCCCCACAGGAGGTTGTCTTTGCCTTAGGGTGGGGCCAATTTAGGAAAACCCAAGTTATTAGTGTTACTGGAAATGGAATGAGGGAGGTGAAGAATTACTGGAGTCATCCATCTTAGGAAAGAATTTTGGAAATATAAATTAGTTTATTTAGAACATGAAAATGATGATTGCAAATCAGATCATCTCTCTAATTCTTAACTCAGCCAGTGACTAGTATTGGAACTTCCACAGGAAAGTGGGAATGTTAATTACAAAATCCAGCTACATATGTAGTGAGTATTTATTTTTAATGAGAAAAAGATACAGTATGATGTGATAATAAAGATGCATGTCATTATTTTATTTTAAAATTTATGTACAATAAAATTTACTCTTTTAGCATGTAGTTCTACAAAAATTAACAAAAATTTTAAAATCATGTAATTGCCATGGAAAACAGTAAATATGATGCCTCCATGATATAAAAAAATTCCCTGACACTACTCTTATGTAGTCACTCCTTCTCTACTCAACCCCTTGCAACTACTGATATCTTCTCTGTTTAGTTTTGCTTTTTCTAGAAAAACATTTAAATGCAATCAGTAATATGCAGCTTTTTAACACTACATAATATATGCATTTGAGATTCATCCATGCCATTCTGCTTGAGAAGTTCATTCTTTTTCATTACTGAGTAATATTCCATTGTGTGGATGTTCCTCAGCTTAATTCATTCATGTGTTGAAAGACATTCAGGTTGTTCCCAGTTTTTGGTGATTCTGAGTAAAGCTATTAAAACCATATATATATATATAGGTTTTTGAATGACCATAAATTTTCATTTCTTTTGATTAAATACTTAGAAACAAGATTACTGAATCTGATGGTAGGTGTATGTTTATTAGAAGTTGCCAAAATGTTTTGCCATATAATTTTGCACCTGTACCAGCAATGCATAAGAATTCCAATTACTCTCTGTCCTCATTGCACTTGGCAACATCAGGTGTTTGTGTTTGTTTTTGTTTCTTGCCATTGTAATAGTTATGTTTAATTTGAACTAATCCTTGAGATTTTCTATGTAGATGGTATTAGCTGTGAAAAGAGAGTTTCATTTCTTCCTTTTAAAATTTGTATTCCTTTTATTTCTTTTTCGTGTGTTATTTCATTGGCCAGGATTTCCAGTATAGTGATGAATAGGAGTAGGAAGCAAGTGCATCCTTATCTTGTACCCAATTTTAGGGAGAAAGCATCCAGGTTTTCACAACTGAGTGTAATAATAGCTTAAGCTCTTTCTCCCTGTGGATGCCCTTTTTCATGTTCAGGAAATCTTTTCCTATCCCTAGATTGCTGAGAGTTTTTATTATAAATGAATCTGTTAAGCCTTATCAAATGCTTTTTCACATACATTAAGGTAATTACCTTTTTTTTTTTTTTTTTTGGTTTTACTTTTATTCTGCTGATATGATAGATGACACTGATTGATTTTTGAATGTTGAACTGGCTTTGTATTCCTAAGATAAATTTTATTTGATAGAATTATACATTTTACATATACTGAATTCAATTGGTGGTGTTTTATTGAGATTATTTCATCTATGTTCATGAGTATATTGATTTATGGTCTTTCTGCCTTTTAATGTTTTTATCTGGTTTTGCTATCAAGGTAATGCTGGCATCATAAAATATGTTGTGGAGTGTTCCCTCCTTTTTCATCTACTGAAAGATACTGTGTAGTGTTTGTGTTATTTCTTAATATTTGGGAGAATTTGCTAGTGAAATCAATGGGGCCTAGAGTTTTCTTTATTGGATGATTTTAGCCATAGATTCAATTTATTTAATAGCTATAGTATTTTTTTAGGCTGATGTGAAAGAGACGACTGGGTAGTTTCTAAACAACAAATTTATTTTTCTCAATTCTGACTTTAGCTAGTAAGTCCAAGGTCAAGGTGTCGGCATGGTGATGATCTGGTTAGGACCTTCTTCCTAGTTCACAACTGGAGCCTTCTTACTGTTTTATAGAATTTATTAATTTTTTTAAATTCAGTCTTTCATTTTACTGATTTTTCTCAGTTATTTTTCTGTTTTAAAATGTAAAAAATAAAAACAACACCATCTCTTCTTCATTATTTCCTTCCTTCTGCTTCTTTGGTTTTACTTTGCTCTTCCTTTTCTATTTCTTAAGATGGTAACTTAGCTTTTTTATTTAAAATTTTTTTTCCTAATGTAAATAAAGAAAAATATTCATGTACCCTCATTATAAAATTCTATTATCTCAGTAATTTTGTAAACTATTTAGCTTCTATCCCATAAAGTAAGAGGCTGTGTTTAAATGATGTCTTATTTTTTTTTATTTATTTGACAGAGAGAGAGAGAGAAAAAAAGAGAGAGAGAAAACAAATAGGGGGAGGTAGAGGGAGAGCAAGCTCCCACAGAGCACCCAGTGGGAAGCCTGACGTGGGGCTTGATTCTAGGACATTGAGACCATGACCTGAGCTGAAGGCAGAGGCCTAAACAACTGAGCCACCAGGTGCCCCTAGATGATGCCTTACTTAACAGATAGTTAGGAATGAGAGAATGAATGGAAAAGCCAAATTCTGGGAACTAGGAGGGGATACCAAACCAAAAAAAAAGAGGAATCACATATGCCAGAGTTACAGCAGCATCATGGCTATCTGGAATCCTATGGCCCACTACCAGGTAGAAAATATGGATTTGAAACCACTGAGCAAAAGTTGATTCTGAGACTCCTGTACAACCCAAATGACTGTGAGGAATGTAACCCCTATGAAATGGAAACAGGCAAAAGTTAATCCACTAGCACACGTTGGGACAGGAAATTTGCTGTCTGTCTGGACTGGGAAGGGAAAAATTCTCCCATGAGAAATTAAAATTATACCTGTTAATAAAATAAAGAAGCTTATTTTTAAAATATAGTCTATTAATAAAAAAATATTCCCAATATCATATGTCATTAGGGAATTGTAAATTAAAATAAAAATGAGATACCACTACATACCTATTAGAATAGCTAAAATCTAAAAAACTAACAGCATCCAATGTTGCATATAATGCAGAGCAACAGCAATGCCCATTCTCTCTGGAGAGAATGAAAATAGTGAGGACACTTTGGAAGACAGTTTGGTGGCATCTTTTAAAACCAAACATATTGGGGATCCCTGGGTGGCGCAGCAGTTTGGCGCCTGCCTTTGGCCCAGGGCGCGATCCTGGAGACCCGGGATCGAATCCCACGTCAGGCTCCTGGTGCATGGAGCCTGCTTCTCCCTCTGCCTGTGTCTCTGTCTCTGTCTCTCTCTCTGTGTGACTATCATAAATAAATAAATAAATAAATAAATAAATAAATAAATAAATAAATAAATAAAAATAAAAAAAAAATAAAAAAAAATAAAACCAAACATATTCACTCTATGATGCAGCATCACACTCCTTGGTATTTACTGAAATGAGTTGAAAATGAGTCCACACAAAAGGCTGCGTACAAATATTTATTTGTAATTGTCCTAAACTGGAAGCAACCCAGTAGGTGAATGGATAAACAACTGGCACAGCTAGCTATACAGTGGAACATTCTTTATCCAAAAAAAAAAAAAAAAAAAAAAATGAAGTATTGAGCTATAGAAACAGATGGAGGAACCTTAAATGCATATTGCTAAGTGAAAGAAGCCACTTTGGGTAGGCTACATAATATAGGATTCCAACTACATGACAGTTTGGAAAGGGCAAAATGATGGGAACAGTGAGAAGATCAGCAAAGGATTCTGGGGAAGGGAGGAAAGGGATGAATAAGTGAAGTACAGGTAAACCCATTCTGTATGAAAATGTAATGGCACATACCTACCATTATGCATCTGTCAAAACCCATAGAACTCTACAAAACAAAGAGTGAAACTTGATGCAGACTATGGATTATAGTAAATGACACTGTACCAATATTGGTTCATTAACTGCAATAAAAGTGTTACACTGGTGCAAAATTTTAAAAATAAAACTGTATAATAAGGCTGGAGGTGTGTTATATATGGGACTCTACGTACAATCTACTCAATTATTCTATGAATCTAAAACTGAACTAAAAATAAAGTCTATTAATTAGTTTTAAACTTAAGAGTAGGCAATTAAGAATAAAATGAGCACATTCAAAAGAATTAAGGGAGTAAAATGGGCTTACATAGATAAAAGTTAAGAAAAGAATAAAAGGCAAAAAAAAGTATGGTAAATAGAGAATGCACAATATGATGGTTTAAAGATCTGCAAGTATATCAGCAAGTACATTACCTGCCAACAAAATACACTCTTCTGTGAAAGGACTAATTTTAAAACTGGAAAAATAAAATGACCCAGTGCTTTGAGAGGTTTTTTTTAAAATATCCTGTTATTGGAAGATAGAAAATAAAGATATGGAGAAAAATATAACTGGAAATAGCAAGCAAATGAAAGCTGATACATCATTATCAATATCGGAAAGTAGATTTTTGGGTAAAAGGAGAGTCATGACTTAATGATGAAGGAGCCATTTACTAGGAACACAAAACAAAATTAAATCTATATGTATCTAACAATACAGGCCCAAATATATAAAGCAATCATTGATAACAGGTCAAAGAGAAATTTAATTTGCAATAATGCATGCCTTTCTGTAAGAGTAATTAAATAAATCAGGCAAATGTAGATGATAGGGTTGTTAGTGGCTCAGTCAGTTAAGCGTCTGCATTGCCTCAGCTCATGATCTTGGGATGCTGGGATGGAGCCCGCATCGGGCTCTCTGCTCAATGGCACGTGGGCTTCTCCTTCTCTCTCTGCTCCTCCCCTTCCCCCCCACCCCCTACCACCTGCTCATGTGCTCTCTCACTCAAATCTCTCTCTCTCAAATAAATAAATAAAATCTTAAAATGAAAAGTAGATGATAGAGTTCAACATTATAAATGATTGGTTTGGTTGCCTGTACTACACTTGATCTCAGCCAAAAGGCCGAGAAGTGATTGCTTTAATTGCTTATAGAAAGAACAGAATGCATTTATAAAATACAAATTCTTCTCAAGAACACATGGAACGTTGATACAAATTGACTATATACTATGTTGTAAATATCTGCATGTCAGTTTCCGTTAGATCAACTTTTTAATAAAAAAGTCCATACAGTAGAAAGAGAATGATAGATTTAAAAATAGATTTTAGAAACTACAAGACATGTTTTTAAGTAATTCATAGTTCAAATATGAAATTATATTAATTACATTAGAGAAAGTTTAAGAAATTAACAAGTATTGGTTAAGTTATTGGTGAGAAATTCTCCCACCACTGATTGGGATGTAAACTGTCAGAGCACTTTGCGTAATGAATAGGCAATATATAAAAAAGATGAAGGTACACATACCCTCTAAGCCAACAAAACCACATTTAAGTTCATACATAGAGAAAGTGCCATTCATGTGTAAGAGGACACACATAAAGATAGTTCTGAAGCATTGTTTCTAATAGCAAAAAATACAAAACAATGAAATTTAGTTTATTAATTAATGGATACATAAATAATCATGTACTTATAAAATGGAAAAGCATCAATTGTCAATATTAATGAATTCCCTTGATCAAGTTTACTTTTTTAGATCTTACAAGCCAAGCTATCAGTTGAGCGTATTAGATAGGTACTTATGTAGTTCCAGAAAAAATTCCATGTGGGTGGTTGGTTTTTTTTTTTTTTTTTTTTTTGAAATTCAAAATATAGTAGTAAAAATTAGGTACTACTTTATTTTATTTTGTAATACAAGTCTACTAATGAGAAAAATAGGGCTCCCTTTATGGGGTAAAATTTCATCTAATTGAGGTTCAAAGTTAATGTTTCATATCATCAAATTGATTGCAAATGTTCATTTGAAAAAAAAAAAAAACTTTTTCAGTTTGAAGGCTGCACAAAAACAGGTGGTGGATCAGATTTTGGCCCCTGGGCCATTGTTTGCCAACCTCTGAACTGGATCAATGTATGAGCATAACAGTGAGTGTAAACACATCTTGGTACCACTTACGCAAGCTATTTTTTTTAAAAACCAGAACACTGTTATTATTTATGGACATATATAAGTAGTCTAAGTACAAAAAAGCATGAACAGGAGGGTATATACCAATGGTAGGACAGGGTCGGAATGCAATATTTCAGGTTAAACTAATGAATCCAACATTTCAATACTTAGAATGCCTTTCTGGGCTCCAGATGTACACTCCAAAAACTGCCTGCTGGATAGACCAACTGGGGTTGGCCACAGGAATTTGGAATTGGATGTATCCAAAAATAAATGAATCATTTCCCTCTCCCCCACCTCTTCCAGGGCTTCCTGACAAACTATTCTCTTACTGACCCCTTAGGGTTTATCTCAATAAATACCACCACCATCTCTCAGGCTTCTTCAATCTGTCCTTTCCTCCCCAAATGTTACTATTATTTCTCAAATTCAGGTCCTTATCATCATCCTCTCTCTGTGTGTCTCTTTCCATCTCTTTCTCTCCTCTCTTGCTATTACAGTAAAAGCCTCATAACTTTTCTCCACGAGAGAAAGTTTTTTGAAACTTAGATGGAATGGACCCTTCTGTTCCATTTCTTCAAATTCTCTGATGCCTCACCATTCTGGATAAGAAAAAAAAATTAAAGTCTTTAACAGGTCTTTAGACTCTCTGAATTGATTTTCTTAACTTTTCAATGTTAACATCTTAACTTTTAAATCTTCTAGTGCTTAACTTTAACCATTCCACCGCCCCACCTACCGCATACACACAACTTTCCACAATTATGGTCTCTAAACTCCTATGATGACACTGAGAGCTCGGATGCAGTGGGAAGTTAATCAATGAATAAGGAATGTGTTTTGTTTTGTAGAACCAGCAGTTCAAGCCAAGGAGAAGCCCAACTGGGTGTCTCACCTGGGAGCCCCTTATGTGAGCCAATTTGAGCCAGATGGGAGCTGAGGGTCTACTCTGAAGCCCCCTTGAGCTGACCTGAAGTTACTTTTAGGTGATTATAATACTAAGAGCCCCTCCTATGGGTGGGGCTTTCTGCCATTTTTTTTAAACATACCATGAATGCACAACATGTTGACATGCTAAGTATGTGCAATTGAACCAAAAAGTGCCTCTGCAAGCTCCCTGCTCCCACCTCCTGAAGCACTCCCTTTGCCCTGAATAAAAGCTTCCTGTACTAACCCAATGAGGAGATGGTGCTTTGAAAGCTCTCTCTTTTCTCCTTACTTGCAACAAGTGATAAAAAGTTACTTGCTTTCAATACTTCCTTGTGTTGCCTTCAATTTGATGCACCCCCAAGGGGTAAACCCTTTGAGTTTGGTTATAAAACCCCTACCAATATTAATTACATTTTAGAATTATTCCCTAGTATATTTTTATTTATTTCAAATACAAGCATCTTTGTACATTTATTGACAAAGACAGTATTAAATACGTTCAAAATCAGTTTTTAAGATGTAAGAGAATATAAATCTTTTAGTATTAACAGCATACATAAACATCTTTTGTGGTCTCACTAATATACTAATACTAGCTATACTACAAATAATGTATTTAATAAGAGCAAGGCAATGGTGTCTACGGCCACTTTTGACTCCTTCTTTGTATTTGTGGATAAATGCTCTGCTTCATTCTTGCTAATAAGAAGGGGATTGATTCACCTTCTGTGGAAGGGCAGCTTCTACATTTTCCATCCTCTTCTCTCCTAAGTCAAGACATAGTTCCAACAATTGTTTCTGTTCTTTCTTTCTTTCTTTTAAAAAAATATTTATTTATTTTAGAGTGAGAAAGTGAGAGAGCAACCGTGCCCATGCATGTGAGAGCTCGTGGAGAGGGGCAGAGGCAAGGGAGAGAGATAATCCTCAAGCAGACTCTGTACTAAGCATGGAGCCTGATGCAGGGCTTGACTCAGGGCTTGACTCCAAGACTTTGAGATCATGACCTGAGCCACAATCAAGAGCCAGCTGCTTAACTGACTGAGCCATCCAGGTGCCCCCATTTCTTTTCTTTCTGAACTGGTATCTTCCATCCCGTACTACTGTTGCATTATTTAAACCAGAATACAAACAGTCTATGATGTCTTCTACCTGTAAACCAAACAAAAGCATCCCAAGACTCCAATAGCTCAATATTTGTTCTGTGGGAAAGATTTTGCTACCCCAAAACATATCTCTTTGTCATAAGTTTTACCATGAGATCATTATTTTTAAGAAAGAGCAGACACAAGAGAAGCTCTAAAAACCATGTAGAAGTTATCCTTTTGTAAAAGACATTTACATTTCTAAGGGAAAGTACCATTTGTAAGAATGTCTCTCTCTGTACCTGGAAAAGAAGAATGACTAAATCTCTAGAAACTTATCAATGGAGAAGACAAAGAATTAAGTTTACAAACATCTTTAATATTGTTTACCATGCTTTTCCTGATAACCTCCCATATTCCATCCTCCTCCCAACCACCCCCCTCTTACCTTTTGTCTTTAGCTGGAGATGATATTTAAGATAGTGGCTTAGACCACTTTTTGGAAATTACTCAGTTTTCCTGGGTATCTTCCTCGTATATATAAGAGATTTACACTATTAAACTTCTGTTGGTTTTTCTTTTGTTAGTCCATCTTTTATTACAAAAGGTCTTAGCCAAAAACCTAGAAGGGTAAAAGGAGACTTACTTTCCCTCTTCTACATCTCACTTCATAGCAAATTTCTTCCAAATGTTTCCTATGACTCCTCTTTCACCTTGAGCACTGCCCCACTGACATAGCTCTTTCCAAGGTCACCAGTGACCTTCACAGATGTAAATCCAACCACTAATTCTTCATCTCATGACATGTGGCCATCCAACAGACTCTGACAGGGTGGCCATTCCCTCCTCCTTGACAAACTATCTTCACCTGACCCTTGGGAAGCACTCTTTCTCTTCCTTCCAAGCTTACCTTCTGACCCTATGTTTACTTTGCTATTTCATTCTGTTCTCTCAAGACTTCTAAATGGCAGAGTATACCATCCATCACCCAGTCAGGCATTGTATGCATGTAGCTGATCTCATGAACATTCATGGCTTTCTATCCAACTGCTGATGACTTACAAATTTCCATCTCAAGCCTGATCCTCTCAACTGGACTCCAGATAGTTCTAGAAACACTGATTTGATATCCCTAATTCTATGTCTGTTAAGCATCTCAGATTAAGAAGGTCCCAGCCCAACTCCATGTTTCTCTCCTTCATGGCTTCTCCCGCATTTGTCACCATAGCTGTAAAGGACAACTATAACTCTCTCTTTGTTCAGGCTTAAAGCCCTGGAGACAACCTGTCTTCTTTTTTATTTCACAAATCATACCCTATTCATCAATAAATCTTTTTGACTCTACCTTCAAAACATCCTATTTCTGAAATCTGAGCAAGCCACTTACCATCATTGCTGCCACTCTGGTCCTTGCCATCATCACCCTCCCAACATTGTAATATTGAAGTACCCTTCTAGAGATTATCCCGATTGTCCCCACAGAGTCTGTTGGTCACACAATACTTAGAGTCTTCTACTGTCACAAGGTAAATCGAACTATGTCTCTCTTTTGCTCAAAATACTCCTTGCAGATCCTTGAACGTATCAAGAACATTCCTTTCCCTGCCTTTTGTTTGGGATGCTCTTCTTCATAGTATCTGCATGGGTAGCTCCTTCATTTCCTTCATGTCTCTGCTTCTTGAGCCTCTACTGACAGTACATCCTTCTCTACCCACAACATTCCTTACTCCCCTTACTCTGCAAATCATCACCATCTAACCAATGTAAGCACTTGTATGTATAGATTTTTTTAATCTATGTATTTGTTTACCGTTTATCTACCAGCACCAGAATATAACCTCTCTTGATTGAGGGACTAACTTATTTTGTTGACTGTTGTGTTCTCAGAACCTAGAATGACAGACCAGTTGATAGAAAGAGTCTGGCAGATTAAAAAGTGAATGAAGAGTAAATGAATACATGACTGAATAGATTGGTTCTGATTAGCTTCTTATTGTTTTTGACTTGTAGTTTGTCTGTGATGGCTGATTTTATGTGTCAACTTGCCTGAACTGTGGTGTCCAGATGTTCAGTCAAACACCATTCTAGATGTTACCGTGAAGGTTCTTTTTTCCTTTTTTTTTTTTTTTGATGTGGTTACTGTTTAAATCAGTTGACTTTGAGTAATGCAAATTACCCTCCATAATGTGGGTAGACATCATCCAATCGGTTGAAGATGTTAAGACAAAAGCCTGAGGTAACCCAAGGAAAAGGAAGAAAGAATACTGCCTCTAGGTTTCCCTTAGGCTCTATGGTTGCAGCATCAACTTTTTTAGGGCTCTCCACCCTACAGATTTCAGACTTACTAGCCTCCACAGTCATGAGAGCCAATTCCTTAAAACCTCTTTTTTTCTACTTATTTATTTATTTATTTATTTATTTATTTATTTATTTATTTATTTTAGAGAGAGCATACGCAAGCATGAGTGGGGAGAGGAGTGGAAGGAGAAGTGGACTCCCTGCTGCGAAGAACTCTGGGATCATGACCTAGGCCAAGGATAGACACTTAACCAACTGAACCACCCAAGCACCCCAAAACCTCTTTCTTTGTGTCTACACACATATGTATATATACACACACATATACATACACTCATACACACACATCCTATTGGTTTTATTTCTCTGGAAAACACTGATTAATACAATGCCTGACGGAAACCTTTTTCTCAGAGTAAAAGCAGACATAGATCTATGATTTTTCTTTTGTTGATTCCTACCTTCATTAGTAAACATAATTGTATTAAGGTGATAGCAATTGGTCTTAAGTTGTATGTTCTAGTCACTGTTCTAAGATATTTACATCTATTAACTCATTTAATGCCTTCTATAGTCAGTGAAGAATATGCCATTATCCGAGTTAGAATAAGGAAACAGACGCTCAGAGATGTGAACTGTTCAAGTGTTCAAGTCACACAGTTAATGGGTGGCAAAAGTAGAGGAGGGATTCACAGCAAGACTTCTTTGTAGAAACCATCTAGGCCATGTGTCCATTTTAGGAGTGTTGGATTAGTTAAAAGCAGACATTATAGTCTGTCCATCTACTTAAATATTATTTAAATTGCTTATTTTCACAGTGCCTTGCTATTATAGGAAAGAAAGAGCATCTGCTGCATGCTCATGCCAATCCATACATTATAAGTGACACGTGACATGGGGAGACACTCATATACAGCTGTATATTAAATATTAGCAAACATTTGCAGATAAAAGGTAGGCAGGAATACAAGTTCTGTTTTGCTCCTGTTCTCAGTGAATTGTGCTGCTCAGCACTATGCCCCACTTGGAAGATTCCTGCTGTGACCTTGGGGTTCTCTGTCTTCTTAATGGTGCACAGGGGTTTGAAAGAGCAAAATGTGAAAATTAAAATTCTGCACATGAGGATTCAGTTTCACAGACCAATTCTAAACAGTTAACAAAACTTGCAACAGTTTCATGCCATAGAGAAACGCTCATGTGGCGTTTTCCTGAATAAATGGTTGCCACAGAGTTCCTGAATACCCGCCCCCGACCCCAGCAGGCACAGTCTACTAGGGAAGGAAGATTTCTATATGTTGCAACACTTACTTATTTTTTTTTCCATACTCCTCTTCCAAAAATACCTAATTTTGCAATCAGAATTAGATTTGAGACTGGGAATGTGTTACTTTCCTCTAAAGCTTTTTAGTTTATTGTGAGTCAATAATTGTCACACTGTTTTGTTTTGTTTTGTTTTTACTATGTACTTCATCCCCCATAATAAAATAAAATAGTAAAATGAAATAAAACAAAGAGTAAAATAAAACAAAAATGAGATTGTCTTGGGAACATTTAAATAAACTTTTCAAAATTTTAAGTAAATATTAATACATTTATTTAAATTACTTTGCAGATCATTTTAAAGATTACTTCCAAATACAAATAATAAATATACAAATCTATAACATATATATATATATATATACCAGCATAGCTTTTGGTAGTTTTACCATTGTATTAGTGATAGTTTTGATATTTTTGATATTTAAATGCTTAAACTAAACTAACTAGACACTAATAACTCCCCCCTACCCCAAGCATTATGTATAAATACATTAATGGCTCTTAAATCTTAAAATAGTAATAGAAATGTATTGTCTTCTTCACAGAGCCAAATACTCAAAGAAAATATGGACAAGAGGACAACAGCCAAATATATTGCCAATGCTAAAACATTAAAATTAAAGCAGTCATATTTTTCTTTCTTACAACCACAACTCTGTTTGACACCTATTACCGTGACCATTTTTTAAAACTGCGTGACTGGACTGGGCTCACATTTCTCACACCTTTATCTACTTCGTGGCAGGTGTGAAGGAAAGAGTAGAAGACAAGTGTGTGGCTAAAACCAAACTCAATTTTGACTGTCAATTTTGAGAAGGGAAAACAGTGTAAAAATGAAGCTGATTCATTAAATTGAAACCACCTTTTCCCTTCCAATTAAAAGCATCTCCTACCTTCACCCTCCTTCAAGAGTTACCTGCTATATTGCATGGATATAGAATGCAGTTCCTCAGAGTAACACAACTGCCCCGGTCCACTTGTAAGTGAGTTTTTAAAAACAAATACAGTATAGTACTATAAATGTATTTTCTCTTCTTTATGATTTTTTTAAAGAGAGGGAGAGGATGGGAGGGGCAGAAGGAGAGGGAGAGAGAATCTTAAGCAGGCTCCACACTCAGCACAGAGTCATGATCTGAGCCAAAGGGCTCGATCTCACAACCCTAAGATGTGCCAAAATCAAGAGTTGGATGCTTAACTGACTGAGCCACCCAGGTGCCCATTCCTTATGATTTACTAAATACCACCCTCTAGCTTACTTCATGTAAGAATACAGTATATATAACATACAAAATATATGTTAATAGATTGTTTATGTTATCAGTAAGACTTCCAGTCAACAGTAGGCAATTAGTAGTTAAGTTCTGGAGGACTCAAAATTATACATGGATTTTCTTTTTTTTTTTTTAATACATGGATTTTCAACTGTGCAGGGTGGGGAGAGGGTGTCAACATCTCTAACCCCTGCTTAGTTTAATGGTCAATTGTATTCTCACTTTGTTTTCAGATTTCACAGAATCAGTGAAAGTACATATAAAAGCATGACCCATATGATATTGTGTGTTTAAGTGGCATAAAGAGATAAACCTTTTCTTTCTTCAGCAATTCTATATATTATATTTAAGTTACAAAGACACTAAATGCTGAAAAAAATTCCTAAAAGCCAATATTACATAAATAACAACCATAAAATACATTTTTAAAATGTCTGGGTTTAATATAAGATATATATTACTGGAAGCTTACAGTGTGGGATTTCTCACCTCTTGAAATTTGCTCTAAAATTTACTGATTTCCTTACGAGCCAGGTCTTAAAATGATTTAATGACTTCTTTTATGTCCAAGAATCATATACATCATTCTTGAGTTATCACAAATCAGTGCATTTCTATTATAAAGAGGCTTTAGGACACATCATATTTGAGGTAGAAAGCGTCCCTAAATGATACCAAAAGGACAGGAGCAAAATTAACCAGTCATATGTGGTTTAAATGGTAAACCAGTCATATAAATATATGAATATTTTTAAACTTTAATATACTCACAAACATTTGAAATTACTAAGTTATTTAAAAGTTTGGTATGTTGACACAATCAAAGCTTTAAATAATTGCATACCCATTATGCATTTCAATTATTTTCCCCGCCAGTACCAAAAGAAGGTACATATGCACGCCTCATTCTATCTTCATGGCAATGCAGGGCTCATGAACAAGCTCTGGAAGATCTGAAGGATGAGGATAGTGAAAGAAAGGATTAAAATCAGACTCATGGGGAATTAACAGGGCCATGATTTTCTGGACAGGAGAAAGAGCCAGTTATTTAAAGGTTTATTCAAAGAGGAAAAATAAACTGTTGTTATTTACAACTTTAAAAATAAATAATATACCTATATCATCACTATGTTAATGCTAAGCTCATTACCAGGACAAATTGTGTGTATATTTATCTGTGTGTGTGTGTGTGTGCATGTGTATAAAGAAATTAGTCTTTCATCTGTCAAGCATATAATATGCCTTGAAATCGTGGATATGGACTAATTTATCACTGAAACTTTTCCTTCTCCCCTTGGTCCAGAGAAGGTGTGATGTGGAAGTTTCTGGAAAATTTCTTTTGACAGAAGCCTGAGTATAACATATTCAAATTCAGTGCTGGGGTGGCAATGTGGATCGAAATGCCTCTCACGGTATAGTTCTGGTGTTGGAATTAAGAGTCAACACTCTCACTCAGAACCAAGAATAAGTGAAAATTACATAAAATTGCCATGTTCTATATTGTAAGGTAGTGTAAAAGCATCTGAAACCTTGTAAAACTCTTACATTCCCCCCCCCCCCAATGCAGCAAGAGTTTACTTGTGGAAATAGACCTTGGATATGTTCTAATACATTTTGAAAACTGCAAATCTGTGTGAATAATAGAAACCACAGCATGCCTGACCCAGGTGCTACAGAAATGCTAGTGCTTAGTCGTCCTATCAGGGAAAACAATACCTCGGCCTTTTAATTATTTTATGACTTTTACTTTGATTTCTTGAGAAATAGGTGATATGGAAGGCAGCTAGCGAATGACTCAGTTGTCGCTTAATTCAGCTGGGCCAAGGGAAATGCCAAAGATGACATGACGAAAAGTAGCCGTTAGGTAGTTCCCAAAGTGCATTTTGCTTTCTTTTCCATCAGTTGGCTGATACCAAGTTAGTGATAATAAGACGTCTTTAGAGGAACATAAATGTCAGTTCTGCGCCTGCTTGTAACCTGAGGAAATGGATGAAAAGGTAGCACACACATCCACACAATTTAAACTTGGTAAAGGAGCTTTGGACGGACTCCCTTGGTTTGTGGTTTCAGGATCCAGGGTACCCGACCACTGAATGTTTCTTTGTGGGTGTTCAGGCAAGCAGAGGCTTATCTGTAGACTCACATCCCCACCCTGTGGCTCTGCTGGACCCATGATGCTGGGTTAGAAATAGTCTCTTACCAGTGAATTGAGCCCTATTTCAACACGTGTCCCTTAGAGCAGCATGTTCAATTGCTACCAGTAAAAATTGCTTTCTTACTGAACTTAAATTCTGTAATGAAAAATCCTATTTCTTTTGAAACCTAGTAATTCACCTAAATTATTCTTGAAGCCATCCTGGATATGTAAAAATAAGTAGTCCTACCCTAAGCAGCAAAGCCTCACTAATGTGTGCATTCAACCATAAGAATTTGTCCAAATGAGAAATAATTCAGATTTAATTTTGTAAGATTAACTTTTGCCTTTTCACTGAAGGGAACTGGTGACGTGATAAAGATAGAAAGTGCAGCAAGTACCAAAGGTACAGTAAAATAAGGGAGTGAAAGGAGAAAAATATGATTCATAGAATATGGTTTTAAACCTCAAACTCAAGTTTAGTTATTAATTTCAAATCTACCCTTAATATCATTCGTTTATTCCAAACAGTGATAGCTGAACCTGTGACTAATGTTTTAATCAGAGTTCAAATTAATAACATTTTAGATTGATGTGTCCTATTTCTTTTCATTTAGAGGGGGGTCTTTTTAGAGGCTAACAAATTGCAGTGTGATTAAATTTTCAGAGCTCACTGACATAATGCATCCCTGTAAGTGTCATTTTGTTAGTCTAGTGAACCCATTTGCATTCCTTCATTGTTTATCATGGGACCTAGGAATAAATGCCTCCTCTGTCATCCTGACTTAGATATGGAAGGAAAGAGCTTTACGGTATATTTTCTGATGAAGGCTTATACCCCTAAAATGATGTCCTGTTCCGCAAACCTCCTACAGCTCCCCACCACCAGTCACTAAGATCCTTGTCTGATGACAATCAGAACAAGGTGAAATTAGTGAAAACTGATACAGAGAGGAAGTTGATATGCTCAACAAGTATTGGGCATTAAGGAGGGCTTGTGATGTGATGAGCGCTGGGTGTTAAATGCAACTGATGAAGTATTGAACACTACACCTGAAACTAATGATGTACTATATATTGGCTAACTGAGTCCAAACAAAAAATTAAAAAACTAAAATAAAATCAGTTTTTGTAAGTAGAAAACAAGATCTGTTATACCCTGCACCATGATAGCCAACCTTCTTTTATTTTTCAAATTGTATTTCAAATTCTTATGAATATAAGCAAAATATAAGTCCTCAACAAGCACCAAAACATATAGTATTTGAATTCTGCTCCCTTTGTTTTCCTTCTCCTTTTTTTCTGTTACCTCTTGGCCATTTCACAGCTCATTAGCACTATTGACTGAGCCTTAACCAGAGGGGAGGGCAAGAGAAGGAAACTCAACCAGGCTATTTCTGCTCCTGCTACTGTAGCCTTAGGAGGAAAAAGTGGACGGTAGGTTGTTGTACCAAAGTGACAAGAAGGTTTCAGAGCCTATGAAGAGGTAGCCTATTTTTAGATTCCTTCCTACAAATATGTCTTCCAGATTAGGGGTGCCTGGGTGGCTGAGTTGGTTAGGCAATCGGACTTTTAAATATCATGATCTCAGGGTCCTGGGATGAGCCCATGTCTGGCTCCTGGCTCAGTGAGGAGTCTGCTTCTTCCTCTTCCTCTCCCTCTGCCCTTCTACCTGGCTTGTGCTCTTTCTCTTGCTCTCTCTCTCTCTAATAAATAAATAAAATCTTTTTTTTTTTTAAGAAATAAGTCATACTCAAATAAGCACATGCACATGTGATTTTCATTCTGAGTAAATAGGAAGCTTTGTTTGTTTATCAATTATGAATGATCCGTCAAAGATGCAATCTAGCGTTTATTGAATGCCTATGTGGAATTCCCATATATGTAATCAAATTTGCATAAATCTCTCCATTGCCCTAATCCTCACTACCACTCTACGATAAGGGAAATGCCACTGTACTCCAGAGTTTTCTTTCTCACTTGCAAGGCATCCTTGAGACTTCTCTCTCTTCCATGTCCCTTCCCCATTGTATTGAGTCAATAATCAAGATTTACTGGTTTTTACCTTCTAAATATCTGTCACAGGTGTTTACTTCTTCCCTGACCCTAGGCTAAAACTACAATCTGCCTTCTCAATAACCAGTAGAACTCTTGACTTTGTTCCACCATGTGGACTTTGAAATCTTGAGATTGAGAACATGTTTGGTTTTGCCCCTCAGGATCTAGTATAGGATCTGGTATTTAATAGGGGAAAGAAAGTGGCAGTAGCGACTGCTAATAAATTAAAAATATGTAAGTAGAGAAAATAATTATATTTTTAACACTTTAATTTCTTTCTTTATTATAACAACACACACACAACAACCCCACTGACTCTTATTTTTCTATACACAGACTATGTGGAATGTCACTTAGGGACCACAGTGGATAGATCCTGAGACCACTGGTTTCAGATATTACCAAAAAGCATTACCTCCAACCTAATAAAAAAAAAAAAAGTCCCATCCATCTGATGAGCTTTGCACAAAACTACTAAACTGGCCTAAAATAAACTGAAACAGGAAGCTTCATTTCCAGAAATAGGTCTCTATACTGTGTAGTGGATGATTAACACCTACAGTTTGGGATTAGCCAATTGTGGGATCTAATGGCAATTCCACCACATAGAGTGTACAATATTAAACAAGTCATTTCAGCTCTCTGAGATTTGGTTATTCTTTTGTAATGTTAGAATAAAGATACTTAACTTCCAAGAATTTTGTGGGTTGAAGACAATATTTATATAAAGTGCCGAGCACAGTGCCTAGCATAGAAGAGATGCCCACTAAATTTTAGTTTGAATTTTCAAATAACAGTGTCTTTAAGCTATAAAGTAATTTGTGCTGGTCTTCCTGGTGAAAGAAAAAAGGTGCTGTGATTATAGCACATTTTTTAGTGTTTCCAGAGGTCATTTGCAACTATTCAAGAACCTGCTTAGATACTACCAAGAGGTTGGCAGCACAGCTGTTATTAGTCCCATTTTTCAAAATAAAGAACTAGAGACCCAGATAGTTGTGTGACTTGTACAAGGTCAAAGAGTGAATTAGTAATTAAACTTGGAAGAGGGCCTAGACCTTAGGATTTCTAATCTGTTTTTAGCTGTCTCCCCGCCAACCACCTCCACCATAGTAAGAATTTAGTTCATTTCAGAGAGACTCACGTTGTGGGTGTGAATTGTTCAACGTACCAAGGCTTTTTGGAACTGCCAATAATAAGAATATTTTAGATTATGGGGACTATCCTACTATTCCACTATCTGGTTTGTCCAGCTTTTCTGTTTGAGGCTCTGCTTGATTCCATATTTGTTTATTCCTCTACTCATTAAAAGTTGTAAAGTCATGATTATCACAGGGCATATGAAAAGATGCAGAAATAGTGTGCCCTGGTGTCAGAGACTCTGCTTCCTTATGTTGTAGCCGAGAATAAACCTGCTAAAATGTCCAGCAGCCAAGGAGATTGGGGGAAGACCACCATTACAGGTGCTCCCTTCCCAAAGGTATCCGGAATATCCTACCTCCATCTCTAGACTATTAGCTGCCTCCTAGAGATGGGAGGTAAGCCTCAGGTTGTGATAAAGTAATTTTCCTTCTACCAACTGCCCAACCCTATTGCCATAGAAGATCAAATGGAAAGAATCTTAAAACAAAACAAAACAAAGAAAGAAAAGAAAAGAAGAAAAAAAAAAAAAAAAAACGACAACAACAAAAAAAAAGCTAGATAGAAATGAGATCCAGAAAATATTTCTGGGTGGTAGCATGTTGAAGTCCAGATGGAAATTTAGCATTAATTTGGCTAACGCTATTTTAGTCACAGCACATTTTCAACTATTTATTTTTGTACTGAGCCTCTCCTAGTAAGGTGGGTATCGAATGGAAATTTTTTTCTAAGGTGGCATTTCAAATAATAACAATAATAATAAAATCCTGGATCAGGAGCAATTTTTCCATTAGATACATAAAGAAGCACAGCAGGGACCTTGAATGGGCCTATATTTTTTGCTAATTTAATCTGTGCATATAAATGACATCTTTCCATGTCTTTCTAAAAGAAGGCTTGTTTTTCCATCGTTTTAAATGATTGGCTCCGACTTTGAGATGCTTGTTTCTTTAGTGTTGATACCCAGATACAAATGCAGTCCTTCTAATTTATACAAGGGGGGAAAAGGAGAGCAGACTATGAGAGAGGAGGATTTTATCCATGCCATGGTTCCATATATAGAAAATTGATTTTCCAACCATACCAAATGATAAAGTCCATCTTTGATATATTCCTGTCTCACTGCTTTCCAGGTCTTAAGGCATCTGATCTCAGGTCAGCTCCCCTTGGAGTGTAATTCAGAACACAGTCCCTTCCCTTTGGAGATCCCATGCCACAGGGCATGGGTATGTTGTTTTTGGCTGGGACAGACCTTATGAAAGAAATTATTCTGCTGCCTCACTGACAGAGTTGGGCATAGGGTACTGAGAAATGGAGCCTCTCCCAGTGGCCCTTTGCCTGGAATTTGTCCTAAAAGCATGAAACTGAGCAGGATTTGTAGCAGACAGATGTGGATAATATATGCACCACCTTTCCATTCTGGTGTCTGTTTGCATGAGAATGAAAAGCTGCAGGATTTGAAGCGTGGCCTTAGGTGATGGTGAGCTGCGAACTCTCAGAGAAACCAGGTTGCAGATCCGATGGGGAAGTTTATTGTGGGGCTGTGGATCCCCCAGCCAAATCAGAAAAGCAACTCCCGTGGTGCCATGTCTGCTGGGGCAAGTTTTCTGAGGATAAGACCTTAAAGATTTTTAGTAGCCCACGAAAAGAACATACGATATAAACAGAGACAGCAGTCAAACCCAGCAGCTGGCCAACAGTTGTTTGCCCTAAAACTTCACCTGAAAACTGGGGATACTTAGCAGGCCACTGGCATGTATTCAAAACCCTCTCTCTGCCATGTATTTCTAAAATGAGAGAGAAATAACTGAGTCAGCATCTTAACCTACAATTACAGAAGGGTCCAAGAGTTTGTTACTTTGGTTCTGTTTTTCCTCGGGATGAGCTTCCAGGAGCAATTAGAGTAAAACATAATCATGTAGTGAAAAGAGCCCCCTCTTGGAACATAGGAGTTCTAGTTTCGCCCCGTACTGATTTTGAGCAAGTTATTCTACTTTAGTGGGAGGGCAGTTCCCTCCTCCATAGAAGAGGATTTATAATTTTTTTTTAATTTATTTATGATAGTCACAGAGAGAGAGAGAGAGAGGCAGAGACACAGGCAGAGGGAGAAGCAGGCTCCATGCCCTGGGAGCCCGACGTGGGATTCGATCCGGGGTCCCCAGGATCGCGCCCTGGGCCAAAGGCAGGCGCCAAACCACTGCACCACCCAGGGATCCCCATAGAAGAGGATTTAAGGTGATTTCTAGCCTACATTTTCACTTTTAAACATTATAACATCACTGATGAAGTGTTGGCCCGTTACAGTGAGCTGAATGTAAAAGAATTAGAAATCAGCACTTTGACCTTCTGTCTGAAGATAAGTGGTCTGAAAGAAGTATACATTATTGATTTTATATCAATATCAAAATTTATATATGATATTGATTTTATGTCAATATCAAAAATTAATATATATACGCATTTTTAAAAAGATTTTATTTATTTATTCATGAGAGACACACACAGAGAGAGAGAGACATAGGCAGAGGGAGAATCAGGCTCCCTGGGGGGAGCTCAATGCGGGACTCGATCCCAGGACCCCAGGATCACAACCTGAGCTGAAGGGTAGATGCTGAACCGACTGAGCCACCCACGGGCCCAGATTATATTTTTAAAACTCTTATTTTGTTTTTCTCCCTGGAATTCAAGCTGGAGGTGAAACCTGGGATTTGGGGTGACCTCCAACTACTAGTACCCCTTCCTGTAAGCCAAGAACTGCCCTTTTCATCTGGAACATGGTACTGAGGTTAGCTCTCTGCATGGAGCACGAGTCAGCAAACTATGGCCCCCAGGAGGAATCTGCCCCAGACAACCTGTTTTGTAGGACCAAAAGTTAAGAACGATATTCTCTCTGTTTTTAAATGTTGGAAAAAAAAAATCCAAAGATGAATGCTATATCAGAACATGTAAAAATTACATGAAATTAAAGTTTCAGCATTCACAGGGTTTTAATAGAACACAGCCATGCCCATTTGCTTATAATTACCTGTGACTGCTTTCATGCTGTAATGACAGAATTGAGTGTGTGCAATGGAGACCGTGAGCTTACGAAGCCCCAAATATGTATTATCCAACTTATTGCAGAAAACCATGTAGATATTTGCTTATAGCAAGGGCAGGAATGGTCAGAAATATTAGTAAAGATGTGAAAAAGAGAAAGAAAAACCAAGAAAAAACATAAAAAGGAAAATAACCATGATCACTGCATTGTAATTCCTATAATGTTAGCAGTATCTTTTTTTTTTAGGAATGATACTACTAACATTTTCAAAATGTAGCACATGTATTATTTTGTTTAACCGGGCCAAAAAAAAAATTCATGAGGAAGTAATACAAGTATGTTATTCTCCAGTTTATTGAATGATAACAAGACCCCAAAAGATGCAATGACTTGTCCAGTCACCCAGTGGCTTAGCCATATGGCTAGGATTAAAATCGAGGTTCCTCAAGACTGATAGCTCTAACTTAGACTGCACATGCTAAAGAAGGCTCATGGAAGGGGAAGGTTCATTTTGGGAAAGTGAAATCAAAGCTTTTTTGTTACGACTGAATAGTCATTCTTCCTAATAAATCCATTTAAGACTCTGGGTTGGCCATATTATCTCATGTTTTGGTTCTATTAAAAGTAGCACAAGCACATCCACACATAAATATGTGCAAAACATTTATTTGACTTTAGGAGATTTGCATTTATCAAAAAACATGAACACACCAACTGTTTAGTTTAGACAACACTGTATGCATTGCCCACATCACTACTCAGTAATTTTATTATTAGAAATAATCTCTTATAAGGACGCCTGGGTGGTTCAGTCGGTTAAGTGTCTGCCTTTGGCTCAGGTCATAATCCCAGGGTCATGGGATCAAGTCCCACATCGGGCTCCCTGCTCAGTGGGGAATCTGCTTCTCACTCTTCCTCTCCCTCTGTTAGTGTTCTCTCTCTCTCTGTCTCAAACAAATAAATAAAATCTCTTTTAAAAATAAATAGTATAGGGGATCCCTGGGTGGCTCAGCAGTTGAGCATCTGCCTTTGGCTCGGGTCATGATTCTGGAGTCCTGGGATCAGGTCCTACGTCGGGCTCCCTGCTTGGAGCCTGCTTCTCCCTCTGCCCGTGTCTCTGCCTCTCTCTGTGAGTCTCTCATGAATAAGTAAATCAATAAATCTTAAAAAAAATCAACAACTCTCCTTTAAAACAAAAAATTTTTTAAAAATTAAAAAGAAACATATGCATCGCTACTATATATAGTGTTATAGTCATATATATTCAATTTATATATTAATATGGTTGGTATGGTTATGCATATGTAGATCAATATAATGGAATATATAATGCCATAATATTATTTTTTATAATGCCATATTATTATATATAATGTGGTGTGAAACAGAAAGTATAATAGAGTCTAGATCTCAAGGTTTTTATCTTATCTTGACCAAAGACCAAATTAAAAAGCTAATGAAATAACCTATATATCTAGTAAATTCCATGAATGCCCCCAACTGTACTCCCCAATTGGTACATTTTGTGAAAAAAGTAGCCAACAAATACAGCCACTGCCTCTCCCACCTCAGCAATCACCATCAAACCCAAATCCAGAGCAGCTGATACAATTTAGTGGCGCAGGAAGAGACAAACATGTGTGAAAGCAAACCCTGAAAGCCCATTGGATTACACAGTGGAGACTTTTGCGATAAAGGGGACTTAGTTTTACAGCTTTGTTGGGCAGGGGTGGGGTGGGGGAAACAAAAAAAAAAAAAAAGAAAGAAAGAAAAATCACCCAGGGTCTCTTTGGTTAAGTTATTTTGCAGATTTATTGAAACGTGCACGTGGTAGAAAATGACTTCCAGAAGTCAGAATTTTAGCTAAGCCATACTGTGGCTGCCGGCTCTCATGTGCAAACATGGCCTCATGCTCTGAGGTAACGTGAGGTAACTGTTTACAGGCAGGGAACACTTGACAATGTTAATTGCAGGATGCCTCAGGCCCGGGGTTGGCATTAGCCTCCTGGATCCTCCACTCTGATTAGAAATTTGTGAAATATAACACATCTTGCCAGGCCCATTCACATTTGGGTCAAGCCATTTCTACCAAAGTCAAAAGAGGTGGAGAAATATGATGGAAACACACACACACACACACACACACACACACATGCTCAAAGTGGGTCATGGTAGCCAATGCTGGGTCTACACAAGCTTGCCTGATTAGCTATTTTAACCGATCACGACACTGCAAATGATCAAGTTTGGTTATACTTGCTCCTGGCTCCTCATCAAATATGCTTTCCCTGTGGTTAGTGTTTGCTGGGGAACACAGAGCCCCGCTTACTGATAGCTGGGAACACTTTATTAAATACTAATGTACTGATGAGTTTAAGCAGCTTCGCTAATTCCTTGGCTTCCTAATATATAGCCCCAAAGTCAACAAACAGATATTAATATCCAAGCTATGCCTTACAAGAATCCAAAAAAGCCCATGAATTTTGTTTAATCCACTTCACCACTTTGATTGAATTCACAGGTGGTTTAGTGAGTCTGGGTAGAAATAGCCGCAAGCTTAATTCATAATAAAACAAAACAAATGTCAATTGAACCAGTCCAGTGGGGAAAAGAGAGGAATGCCCTTGTTTGCTCTCAGGCTGCTCTAGAGGGAGATAACTTGGTACAATTTCGTGATGCCTTCCTGGCGCTCTGCGATGCTGGGAACGATGTCTTCTTCCAGTGGAATTTCTCAGCATTTCGTATAATACTCTATTGTGAGTCAGCTATTACTCATGTATGAGCATTGTGTGCTATTTTGCCTTCCCTATTCATTTATAATTTTCTTGAAGTAAGGGGCTCTGATGCATTTTTGTATCACATGCGGCAAAATGTCATCCACAGACCAGTTGCTCTAGAAATATGGAATAAAAATAAATTTAAAACACTAATGATTGAGAGGTAAAGTCTCTCACATTTCTTTGGGCTCGTCTGTTGTTGTTAATTCATTCCACACATGCTCATAACAGATATATCCTGTGTTCCTTGTCACTGCAGCGCTACAAATATGAACAGGATACACTCTCTGCCCACAAGAAATGCAGGGGGAATGTAACCTGAGAACAAACATTTTCATGCAATACAAAATATAGTATATCTTATTAGAGAGGTCCAAACCAAAGCCTGTGGTGGAATCCAAAAAGGACTTCATTAGTTTATTTATTAATTTGCTCTTTATTTATTAAATGCATGTTCCTTTTAGGCAGGTACTGAGAGCACAGTGTTACCAGGGATCAAGAATATTACCTACACCTCTGTCGTGTTTGCTATGTTCAATAAGCTATTTTTTTTCAGTACATTACAGGTGTTAATTTAGTAAGTCCTCACAAAGAATTGATGAGGTGGGTATTATTCCTCTCCCTATTTGCCCAATGAGAAAACTGAGGAAAGAGAAATTAAGTAACTTGCTTACGCAGTGTAGGAGCCACAGAGGCACACTGATCAAATAGTTTCTCTTATTGTGGGAAAAATTCCATGGTAAGATCCATGACTGTAG
Source organism: Vulpes vulpes (assembly GCF_048418805.1). NCBI lineage: Eukaryota > Metazoa > Chordata > Mammalia > Carnivora > Canidae > Vulpes > Vulpes vulpes. The sequence goes on from NC_132781.1 coordinate 9,509,523, forward strand.
AGAGTTGTACACTGAACCAGTGTAGGCTGAGCTTTACACTGATATTTTAGGCACTATTTTGAAATCAGCTTATCTCAAATGTATCCTAAACTGGCCAGGATCTTCCAGGTCCAGGAAGTGAGTATGTAATTTAGGATTTGTAAATGTGACCATAATGATAGTGGAACCAGACACAAAAGTACTTATATTAGAAAATAATTCAATGTAAAACAAATCGTGCTGGTCTGACCCAAATCCATGTGATCTATAATTAAAATAAAATATAACTGTTAGCATACTATCATCTATAATTATAAAATAAGATGTGGGGAGGAAGCTTAATATTTAGGGATGCAAGGTAAATTCTGCGGCATAAGTAAATTTCTCAGAAAAAAATTATCAATGTTTCATCTGGCTCTTAAGATACAATACGAAAGGTGATGTTTGTAAATAAATTTATTTAGCTTGTGAGAAGAATAATTTTGATAGCTTTTTTTTAGCATAGAATAGTCCAAAGAACCACAGTATGAACTTCAGCAATCTCACAAAATTATATCTCTGCTGTAGAATGGAATAAGATAACCAAGATGAATTAATTTTATTTGTAGTATGCACTTTGAGCGTGGTACATATTACACAAAATAGAAACTTGAGACTAATTCTTGTTGAGTATGTGTTTTGAATCCTGTGTAATAAATACATAAAGAAAATTTCCATGAGTTGTGAAAATCATTTTCTTCATTTCAACCAGGAGATTTGTTCTTTAAAATGATAATGTGGTGTTAAAAGTTTGATTGCAAAATGGCCTTGCTCTGGGGGCAGCTCCTGTGCTGCCTTGTGGTTTCTGCTGATATAAATTTGATATTTTACAAATGCAGAATATGAAATATATTCCTAACATGTGTTTCATACACTTATAATACACCCAAATGAAAAACAGCATAGGCTTGGAACGTTTCTTGGCTGTGTGCTTAATGCACTGTATCTGGAACATGTTAAATGTTATTATAGAAATAATTGAAACATTTCACACAGTTTCATGTAGTGAATTTTGCATGTTAAACTCATACTCCTTCATTCAGTCACAGAGGACTTTATATGACTGATACACAAATGTTTCCCAAAAATCAGGAACACGGATATGGTGGGAGTTTTGTTGTTGTTGTTTGTCTGTTTTTTTAGGAACCAATGTTAGATAAACTTTGGAAGTATTTCATACTCACCTTTACCAACTGTCTACCCATGAATAGATTTACGGGGAAAGCTTTTTCTTAAAGCAAATTATTGAGAAAACATAGACAGGATTTGTACTTTCACAATTTAAAATGACATCTTTTATTCTGCTTAACTTTATCCTTAATTTTTTCTCTTATTTCCTTGGTGAATTCTCTTTGTTTATCCTGGCATCATATCATTATCTTTTCATTGATAAGCTCTAAATATTTAATCATCCAAATATAACTCCTTTGGGGTGCCTGGGTCGCTCAGTCTGTTAAGCGTCTGCCTTCAGCTCAGATCATGATCCCAGGATCCTGGGATAGAGCCCCACATCAGGCTCCCTGCTCCGGATAGAGCCTGCTTCTCCGTCTCCCTCTGCTGCTCCCTCCTGCTTGTGTTCTCTGGCTCTCTCGCTCTCTCTCTCTCTCAAATAAATAAATAAAATCTTAAAAAAAAAAACAAGTATAACTCCTTTAATTCTATGCTGAGTGTGGTCCATTTTGAATGAGGTTCCCTCTTCAATTTTTACAAGTTGAAAGCTTCGCAGTTCCTATGGAGAATTCAGAAAGGAATGGCTCGGAGTTCATCTTTTCTTATTTTTTTAGCCCAAAGTTACATCGAATGCCTGAGTAGATTGCTAGTAGCTACAAAATGACTTAGAAAGTCTGAAGTTATTCAGTAATCATAGCAAATTATTATTGGATATTAATCTTTTAGTTTGTTCTGTGAACTGAATATGACAATTATTTATAAATCTATTAGTAACTACTTAATATATGTTTTATTCATTGATCTAACAACAAACTACACTATTCATTGAACAGTTTACAACTATCACTAAGGTACATTATGGGTTTATGTATATTCCATTAAGAGTGCCTGCTCTATTGGAGTGAATCTCAAAGTGGGGTTCCTAGAATAGCACAACAGCATGTCTCCAGAACTTGTCAGAAGTGCAAATTCACAGGCCCCACTTTAGACCTATAGAAGTAGAAACAAGAGCCGGGGAGCCTGTGTTTAGCAAACCTTTCAGATGATTCTGAAGGATGATCAAGTTTGAGAACTATTGTTCTAGAAGGATCTATATATTTTACTGTCTATTAAGATGATAAACATCCATATGTCGCTAGAATCTTTGCCCAATTACAAGGTTGATTGCAGGTTGTAGGAGAAAGATGTACATCTACCAGAATTCTATCATTTATCAGGCAATAGATAGGCACCTATTAGTCAATAACTAACCAATCTTAAGATTGTGGGTAATATATTCTTGCTTTCTCTCATTCTCCTCAATGTGCCGTCTTTTCTCTACCAAAATATCCTCATGTCTGCATACACACAGACACACACACATACACACAATCCCTAAAGAAACCAAATAAATGTAACTTTTTTTCACTTTTATTTCAGCAACGAAATTACTTAAGACAACCATAATCAAATTAATTTGTGTGTGTTTAGAAATGTATAGGTTAACTCATGAAAAAACGATTTGATTATGAGAGATCCTAGAGAATAAAGCATTACATAAGTTTACCTAAATGTGTCCATACATGCTGACAATTCTCAACAGCAGGAAAATGTAGTATTGCTTGTGGTTTAAGAAATGGAGTTCTGAATCGGAATTTCACCAGTTGTTAGCTTTGTGACTTACAGCACATGACTTAAGCTGCTTGATTTTCAGATTTCTCAGTTGCAAAGTGGCAATAATAGTATTATCTACACCATAATATTGTTTGGAGAAAATAAACAAGGTAGCATATACATAACGATGCATGTAGTACTTAGTCAATAAACGTTAGGTATCATTAAGCTGGATTTTCACTGCATGTCTTTCTTAAGGTCACATCCTCAACCTTACTTTATTTTCTTGATTAATGTGCTAAAACATTACCTTTGGAAACATATAGTGTAAAGTTTCCTTTCCACTGAATTTTCAATAAATTATGAGCTTTCAATGTAATGATATGCATTTACCTTAATGCCCTCCCTTTAAAAAAAAGAAACTCCCTTAACATTTATATTAATGAGTCTTTTCAGTAGTTATGAGTCTGGACTATGCTCTTCCAAAGAAGTTTCCTCATAAATTAGCATTAATTGATGTCCAGTTTTTGGAAAATGTTAGCACACGTTATTTATGGCACGTTCTGTTCGTGTGGCGCCTCTTAATGTGAAAAAAAAAAGTTTTCAGAAGAGGTTCAAATGCTGTTTCCTTTGCTTGCAAAATGGTGAAAGCCATGGCCTTTGCGTGTTTGGCAAACCCTCAGCAATATTTCTAGTTCAAGAGCATGTAGGCGATCTGAAGTCAAGGGTAAATGTGTGATGGCTCTTATACAGCAGTTCTCTCCACGTTGACTTTCAGCCTGTGTGAGCTGCAGATGGTGTATAACCAAGTGACAGAGGCACCTTCCTCAGATTTTAAGAAAAAGGCTTCTATCTAAGATGAAATGAAATTTCAAAAATGTAACCGTTCCTTTGCCCCATCTTACACTGTGAGAAAAACACAAAAATTAAAAATACTTAGTTTTATTATTTACTATGTATTTGTGTGCATGCACTTGTACTATTTGTACTCTTATAGGGATCTCAATAGACTGGGGCAAAAAAAAAAAAAAAAGCAAGATTCCATTAGAAAAATAAGGTTCCAGTTTGAATATGTGCTTGTAAATCTACAGGGAAAACATGATGTAAGATTGTAAGAAAAAAAAAAAAAAAAAAGCTAAAAGGTGGGAAGTTTTTTTCTTCACGTTAAACACTTTGGACTCATGTATGCTGAATGACGGTTCACACAGATGTGCCTGAAAGCTGATCCTTAAAGATACATGAAATGGGTGGTTAGACTCTAGCACGTAATAAATTCTCAATAAATTGTGCCTGTTTTTTTTTTTTTTCTAATACTGAATACTTGGCAATTTTCTGTATTGTCTTTTTTTTTTTTTTTCAATTCTACTGCATGTTTGATGATTTGGGGGGTAATAAAGGGCTTAAGAAAAGAAGACTTTCCCAATTAGAGACAAATCTGGTTTTCACTATAAGAGAATCTCAAGTTAGCCCCTTCCTTTAATATAATCAGTCATGTAAATATAAATCTACACTGGCTTTCATTTAGGAGTGATCAAAATCAACTGGGTATTTCCATCAAATTTCAGATCAACAAAAAAACACGGGAGGCTATTTGCATCAAATATAAGCCTTGATTGAATAAATAAATAAATAAATGTCTTTTTAAATTTCATCGTCCGCTCCATTTTTGAGTAATAGGTATGTCTGCAGATATAACCCTTTCTCTAAGGAATTTATACTTTTTTTTTTTTTATGAGGGGAGGATATGTACCGAGAGCGAATGAGAGAACTGGAAACATCATATAAGAGACTCTGCAGTGTGCTGCCTGCTTGTATATGGGCAATTATAACAATAGAAATTCAGAGGTCGCAAATATTATTTTCTGCTTTCTGCAGTTCTTCAAGGTTTGAGTCAGAAGAGGGCTGGTCCCGAGAAACGTTTCACAAGAGATGGTCTCAAAGTCAAGGAGGAAAAGAAGTATTAACAGAAATAGCAAATCAAGTATACTTAAGGTGGAGAGAGAAGACAATTCCTGGGTTGAAAACAAAATGATTGGTCAGAAGGAGATAATCCAGACTCACAAAGTGTGGTTGGTAGAGAAGCAGCAAGAAAGACAATCTGAGAAAACAGGAGGCTGGAGTGAGGAGGGGAGGTAAGAATAGACACATGCCATGATTTTTCAGAAGTTTAAACATAGCTCGTTAGCACATCTGAGACAAGATGGACAGGTTTTAGATATAGTATAACAGGGTGGGAATTTTTTAAAAAATAGCTTAATTGGTGGAAAAGATACTGTTCGGGGGTCAGATTTTGTTAGCATCAAAGAATATCAGGGTAAAATACAGACTTTGTAGGCATAAGGATTTAGAATGGTTTTGTCCTCTGCTCAGATTTTCACCAGAAATGGGAAAGTCCTATAGTGCTCTTGACCTTCTGTTTTCTCATCTGCAGTCTGAGATTAATAACACCAACTTGGTGGAATTCTTCTGAAAGTAGCAATGATAACACGCGTTGTGACCGCAAGATCTCACGCAAGCTATGTTCTCAGTAAAGAATACCTATGCTTTCTATTTAGCTCAACTTCCTACCCGATGTTTCCATGGTCCTGCTAACAGATGCATCGATTTGTATTATAACTGGTGCTTGAAGACTCTTTAGTTAGGCTAGTCAGAGATGTTTCCCTTTTTGTTTTATTTTACTCTTTCCCTTTTTGTTTTAAACTAGAAGACTTCATTCTGTCTTTCAGAAAATCTTCCACTATCTTAAGCTGTTTTCAGCCTACAGTTTTCCTGTGCTGTGGATAACCATGGAAAACCAACCAACCTAATGTGTCTCATACATAACAGCAGATCCAAACTCTCATCTGCTATCAAAGCTTCCCTGCTCTTGGCTCCTGTAGGCTGAGTATCACCTTTGTCTCATTACTCAATGGAACTCAGTGGTTGCTCTCTCTCTCTCTCTCTCTCTCTCTGGGAATGTGTTCTGTCTGAGAGGGAGTTTTGAAACAAGAATGGTGTGATTTGACCCATGCCGAATAGATCTGGAGAGCTACCTCTCTTATTCTTTGAGAGTATCCTTCTTCCAAAATATAGTCACCAGCTTCAGACAGCTACATCCCAGCATCTATGACAGTCAATTATCATCCTAAAGCTCTTTTCAGGTGATCATCCCTAAGTCAACCCTCCTATTGACTGAGCCATTGGTATTTTGCGTTCATTCCACGAACATGCAAGGTGAGAAGGCACTTCTCTCGCATTGACAGAGATTTGAAGAACCTCAGAGATTCCCTTTCACAGCAGATTCAGCTAGTCCCAGATCCCTGACAGTCGACATGTGAACTCAGGTGGTTGTTCCTTGCTTGGTGGATTTTTCCTTTGGCCCTAACACGCAGATGGTATTGACATCGCCTCAGCATCCTCCTGAAACTCAAAGACTAAAGAATTCACTACTTAATAAGGGACTGTAGAGACAGGAGGGCTACTAAAATGTTGTTTATATGCTTCTGCTCATTTAATTTATTTTCCCCACGTTCCCGGTGCCATCTCATTCCAGGGTCTGTTTTCCCTTTCGCTTTCATGACCAGCCACGCAAAAGGAATTCAGTAATTTCGAATTTTAGTAAACTGCGCTTCAACAGTAAACAAGCAAAAGTGACCACATCAGTGTCATGTTCCCAATAAATATTAGAGTCTGACGTAGATTGGGTTTTCCCCTGACTGCTCTGGGGACTCTTGAAGTTCCAGTAATCAATCTTTCCTAGATTCTTTGACTTATTCACTAGATGTTCTGCACTCACCTTTGAGCACGAGGACTGTATTCACCATGAAATGACACGGCTACAGGTTGAGGTAAAAATTTGTGACTGTAACCAGCCTAAAGAAAACAGAGAAATCCATTCCAGTGAATTGTATCCTTTATTATCAAAAGTGAAAAATGTTGATAGAACACCTTATACATAATCAATTCCTCACAATTTGTTACCCCTTAACCTTAGGGTAAGTTTTCTGTTAAAAAAAAATAAACAGGGTGGCTCAGTTGATTAAGCAGCTGACTCTTGATTTCAGCTCAGGTCATGGTCGCAGGATCGTGACATTGAGCCCCAAATTGGGCTCCACCCTGGGCCTGGAGACTGCTTAAGATTCTCTTTCCTTCTGCCGCTTTCCCCTCTTTTAAAAAAAAAATCATGATGATGATGATGATGATGATGATGATGATAAACATATTGATTTACCCTGGAGTGTTTCAGAAAAGTTTCACATTCAAAAAGCATTGATCTGCTGTTAATGGAATTTTTTTTTCCTGTAGCTGTGATTGTTCTTTCACAAGCTCAAACCAAATCACAGAAGAAAAGACAAGTAGTTATGTCACCAAGGAGAAGATGCAGGTATAGTTGAAGGTGATTTTATATTTATATTGAAGATGTATGGAATCCAATACAATTTTCAAGACCCACATTTCTGATCCCTCCCTCTTCTTTTAGGAGGTCTATTTCCCATTGTTATTTAATATTCCTATTGCCTGGAGTCAAGTTCAAGCCATAATGTCCAATTTAACAAAAATGTTAATGCAAAAAGCAAACAGTTGGCACCTTCTAAGTGTTCATAGAAGACAGACTCCGACAGAATGTCACTGATATATATGATTACTCATCAGTTGGTGCTCCCTAAATAGCTTGCTTCTAAAACTTCTGAAAGTGGCTTCCCTTGGATTTGAGGATTTCAGGAAAAAGAATTGAACCACAGATTAGATGGAACTCTGAAAAGAAGTTAGGTAGGAAACACTCGAGTACATAGCAAATGAAAGAGGAAGACATAACTAGAAATCTCAGTCATAAGCCATTTTGAAAATGGTGTTTTATTACTTTTAGGAATGCATGGTGATAAGAATAGGTGGCTAGTCATGTTACCAAGTAGGAATACTAGCTGACAAGCTTAAAGAGATAAAACATAGCTGTAAATAAAATAGTGTATTCATTACCCATCAGTAACATTGGCTTTCAGAAGGCTGGAAAAGAGTCTTTTATTTTTAAATCATCTGAACTTTTTATTCCATAACATAATATGTCCATTTTTAAGATGACACAAACGTCGATCCAACCCATTCTCATAATACTGAAATCCAAGTGAGTGAAAAACAAAGTAGCTTCTCACCACATTTCCATTTTTAGTCCAAAAAGCAACATCATCAAGAGCAGGACACAATGAAAATACATGTTTTACTGATGAGAATAAACCAAGTACCATTTGGAAGGCTAAGTAACAGCGCGAGCAAGAGGACTTAGGAGATCTTTGGAGCATAGATGTGTGATATGTAATTTCACCTATGACTCCTCCCAGCTTTTCTGGTGAACCCTCCCCCATCCAGATATTGATTGCTTTCTAGGTGGAACCTCTTCTCTCAGCACTCTGGCCCTATTGGACATCCCTTGAATCAAGGCTACTAAAGGTGGCAGTTAAATGTGTGGGCTTTCCAAATCCTGGTACTGCCATGCACAACTATATGACCTCGGACAACTTCTCTACTCTCTTCATGTTTATAAATTGAGACCAAAATAGTACTTATTTTTTTCCCTTCATAGTTGTGCATATCAAATGAGATAATGCGTTGCAATGTTGAGAGCAATGTATGACTTAATATAAGTCTTGAGGATCTTAATTACTGTTTGCCCTAGGCACATAACCTATAGCAAGTACCCTAATATTTTTTTATATTTATCCAGTGTTCACTATTTGCAGAGTGCTATGCCCTCCAGTATGAGAAATGTAGACTTCTATATAGATTTATTTATTTATTTATTTATTTATTTATTTATTTATTTATTTTTGAGAGAAAGAGAGAGATGCATGAGTGGGAGAGGCAGAGGGAGAGGGAGAGGGAGAGAGAGAGACAGACTCTTTTTTTTTTTTTTTTGAGAGATAGAGAGAGAGACAGACTCTTAAGCAGGTTCCATGCTCACCACAGAGCCTCAAGCAGGACTGGATCTCCCAACCCTGAGATCATGACCTGATCCGAAATCATAAGTCAGATAGTTAATTGACTGAGCCACACACAGGTGCCCCAGAAATTTTCTATAATTCAAAGCAGTTTTCAATTTAGTAGAGAAGAGAGAAATTCTGAAAAGGTTTGTAGAAAGTGACTGTTGCTTGAAACTGCCAGCCAAAGGTTCTAGGGCCATGTATGTATTGTTTGATGTAAGACAAGTTTCGGATCATGGAACTCACTGGACACATCCCTGGTGTTCACTGAGCACCTTCCATCTGCCAGACATGGTGCTTGGTGGTCAAGATATGATGTAAGAAAAGATCTTCATCTCAACTTACTCCCACTTAGTAAAGCAGACAGATCTATAGGCAAATCACTGTATCTCAATGACAGACTAGAATCAGGATGTGTTCAAGGGTGGATGGAGTGTATTCTTCTTGGGGGGAAACGAGAGGATCCCATCTCAGAGATGAAAGCAGATGACCTGATTCAGAGGAAGGAGTGGTACCAGTGTCAGGCCTACTGGGCAGGTGAGCCATGCAGACAATAGAAATCAGAGTGTGGTTCATTTAGTCAGGGCCCCCTGCATGGCTGAAAGAAGGGAAGTGGGCGCAGGAGACGAGTCTGTGAGCAGACAGTCATCTGAAATGATTATTCATAATTCACATTCCAAATTTCTACAAGTATGAGAAACTGATGAAAAAAGACCAGTAGAGGGATTATGTCTCTATGTCCAGTAGCCCTAAGCCTCCACCGTGACCCCACATTCCCCGGGCACTATCATTTGTCTTCTCTGATCTTACTCAAATTAAGGCCTTCCTGCTTCTTCAAAAAATGTGTTGGAAAGTAGAGATTGTTATAAGTAAAATTCTTCAGAATTATTCTCGCTTTCAGAGGAAGAGCTTTATGTGCTGTCCTTTTTAGCCACTTTATTTTTGGCAAGATTTTTAGAAAAGCTCTCCTTTAAAAAAATATAAGTTTTCCTTCCTAGAGGCACAATACTCAGACATGAGGAAATATCAGTCAAGAAGACAAAATAAACATGTAATTCAGAGAAGCCTTGAGCCAACTGGAATATGTTGAATAATGTGTGTGTGTGTGTGTGTGTGTGTGTGTGTATGGGTGTGTGAGAGAGACACAGAGAGAGAGAGAGAGGGAGGGAGGGGAAGAGAGAGAGGGAAGGAGGAGGAAGAGAGGGAGGGAGGGAGGAAGAAAGAAAATCTCCTTCAAGACTTTTGGTCTACGATGTGGATTATTGAGAAGGATAGCCCCATTCTCTCCCAGATTATAGCAAAACAGTGTTAGTCATCTACAGCCCCTCAAGGGATTGAGGGTTGGCAAATGATTGTTGCTTTAGGTTTTGCTTTGTGGTCTGACTCAAATTAAATCTATGCACCACGTATGCCTCTAGTTATAATAGAATCCACCATGAGTGCCGTTTCCACACAGAGCGAATCATATCACTATATTGCCCAGAAACAGAAGAGCTGAGACGGGGTGGGACATTGAATTCATGATAAGTCCTTTTCCTCATTCCAGACAAGTCCCAATTCAACATGATCATTCCTATTAAATTTTATAGCAGTCTTACCTGTAAAGCAGCTATGTGCTTGAAAGACTTTCTGGGGACCTTTAGGGTAATGCCCATAACAAAACCCTTAAAATCTATGGAAGAAATCACTGTCTGCCTTCACTAATCTCTTTAGAGAATTATTTATTTTCCTCAGAGAAATCATCCATTTGGGGACCCACAGGGCACCCTGAACCTGCATAGATCAATCTCCTTGGTCAGAAGAGGAAAGCAGATTAATGCTAATGAACGCCAACACATCCCACAGTTAGATGACTGTGTATAACTGGAAGGGACTAGCGACATCAGTTCTGTTTTGGGAAGAACAGCACTTTCAAATACAAAAAGGACACAGGAAAGAGCAGAGCTTAATGGAGAGAGAACAGACTTTAGGATCGATGAAACACAGGTTTGCTTTTTGGTTCTGCAGGGGGCAGTCACCTGATCACAGAGACATGAGGCAAAAGTGATGTCAGGTGTCTGTTGGATCACTTGACACATGGTAGGCCCAAAGTGCTAGCTGTTCGTCACACAAAGAATAAAACGTGATGCAGGACAAAACAAAATCCAATGCATAATTCCTTTTCTGTGATGGAAAGTCGAGGACCCATGGATTCTGGGGAATGCGGGAATCAATGCAAAGGAGAGAGACTGATACTAACGCAAAAGGCAAGTTTCAAGAAGTCTCAAGAAACTAGCAAAGACAAGGGTAGAGATGATAGGTGAGCTGTTGGGGCTGCCCACCTTCCACCCCCCTTCCCTCCACAAGAATCTGCATTTCCTGTGAGGAGCTTCAGCCCTGCAGGTGAAGTGTCTTTCCTTCCTGTTTTCTTTTGATAACACAAGCGAGGTGACCTTGAGTTGACTCCGTGGCTGGGTCAGGAGAGTGCTGGTAGTCCCCTTGACACAGAGTGTGCGGTACCTAAATTCAGAGTTCCTAGCACGAGGTTGGCCATTCATAAGTCGCATGGCTTGGACGATGTGATGGCAGTTTGATTTTTCAAGCCCTCACTCTTTTATCTGTCAGGTAAAGAGAATGAGTAATGTTACCTAAACTGTCATTGAGCACTCAGAGGAGATGGCAGTGTTTTCAAGGATTGGGAAGCAGCAGAATGACCAAGGTGGCATAGGAGTCAGTGTACAGCAGAGATGACAATGAAACAGCTCTTGGTCAAGCCCAGCAGGCTGTTAACTCGTGTAGCAAAGTGCTACTTCCCACTCACCTGCTCACCCACAGGTAAAACTTATGGTTAGAAGCCCATCTTGTCACGTGCATGGTATGCGCACATACAAGTAGGTACATGTCATATATTGTGTGGCCCAGAGTCCTATCTGAATGTATAGAACATGTTCAGTTGGCAGGAAAAAAGAAAGAAAGAAAATATGCCGATTTGTCTTGTTTAAAAGAGTTAGCCTTTTCTCTTATTTATTTATTTTAATTCAAGAGAAAACCAGCAAATTCAGCCAGACAGTAGCTGTGTCTTTTGGCTATAGAAATAATCTAATAAAAGCATCGCCTTTCAAAAGGGAAGGGGAGGGGAGGAGGGGAAGAAAGAAAACCCATCTCAGACATCGGTAACGTCATTTCAGCCCCAAATATATTTCGCTCCAGGTTTGTAGTTTTTGGACTCGCTCAGCTTACGATGGTTTTTTCCCCCAAGTTCATGCCACCAGAGTTGGAATTCATAACACAAACATTGAGACCAGGCTGTGACTGACAGGCCTGACTCTGTTAATACCCCGTAGTAGGTCTTCTACCATGGTCAGAAGTTAAGGTTTATTTTGACAAGTTTTCTCCTGGTTTTGTAGGCTAGCAGTTTTATAATGAGAGTTGTCCTGTGACTATATATATATATATATATATATATATATATATATATATAGTGTAGATTATTTGAATCCATAGGAAAATTGCAGATAGCCTCCCTTCCCCCAACATACCAGAACCCACAGAGCCTAGAAGTAGGTTTTCATTAAGTCATTACCCTCTTTAATGGGTAGGATGTAGATCTTGTTTTTTTGGGGAAACCAAACAAGAAGTGATCATGAATGTACGCTTCTCAATTAAGGAAGTGTTGAGGAAAGGGAAAAAAATCAAATTATTTTTCGGTGGTCACCATCAATTCTTTACTTTCTAGAGGACATTTTGCATCCTTTTCAAAAAGAGGGTTTTTAAAATGTTTAAATTTTTTTTTATTTATTTATTCCTGAGAGACACAGAGAGAGGCAGAGACACAGGCAGAGGGAGAAGCAGGCTCCCTGTGGGGAGCCCGACGTGGGATTTGATCCCAGAACCCCAGGATCACGACCTGAACCCAAGGCAAATGCTCAACCGCTGAGCTGCCTAGGCATCCCAAAAAAGAGGGTTTAGGTAAACTTTGGATTACGGCTGCTGAGATTTTTTAAAGAACAGTAAATGAGTGTGATGTTTCTCAAAGTGATGATTGAAGAGGGTTCATTAGTAGAGTACCCAGGTTTTTCTTTTTTTTTAAAGATTTTATTCATTTATTCATGAGAGACACACATACACACACAGAGAGAGAGAGAGAGAGAGAGAGAGAGAGGCAGAGACACAGGCAGAGGGAGAAGCAGGTTCCATGCAGGGAGCTGGATGTGGGACTCGATCCCGGGACCCCAGGATCACACCCTGGGCCAAGGCAGGCACTAGCCGCTGAGCCACCCAGGGATCCCCTCCCTGGGTTTTTCAAATACATTGCAGTGTATAGCTGGATGGAGAAAAGGGACCATATTATGATTCTTATAGTAAGATTACTCATTCATTTCTTTTTAATATATGGGTTCTAGTCATTAATAGTGTTTCCATTAAAAATAGAGTGAAGCTCTGTGTGTGTGTGTGTGTGTGTGTGTGTATAACTAACTAGTCATGACTTTGTTGTCATTAGATGAAATAATTAGTCTTTACTCTTTACTTCTCAGAGATGTATAACAATCTGCCACGGAAGTATCCAGGGTCTGCTGAGGGGTGAGCCAAATGGTGGTTAAGTGTTGCTGGGACTCATTCTGTAGTTGTTATGTTTATCATAAAATAGACTGACATGCTATGCTCATGAGACCAAGGATGTATCCTTAAAAAAAAAAAAAGAATTATAAAAGAAATCCAAATGTGGTTAGACAAAATAATCTTTATGATTTCAACCAATCCTGAGATGCGGGATTCTAAAGACTCAGTAACGAGATTTATGACCATTTCATAGTTTTTAATAAGTATATCAGTGATTAGAATCAGTGTCTTCTTCATACAGAATCAAACTAATAATCATTCAACAATTCTTTAAAATATTTGTATTGGCCATCTGTTTATGCGCGGGCTCTGTGTCAACTCCTGGGCACATATCCCACACACATGGAATTTACAATTTATGAGTGAGACCAAACATTATTGGCAGCGAGTAAGAACTACAGACTGTGGAAAGAACCATAAATGACTCACATAAAGTGATATAATAGAGAGTAGGGAGGGAGGCTAACTAAAGAGAGAATAATTAATAGAAGGCTTTTTTCTAGGGAGGGTAAAAACAAGCCAACTCTGAGAAGATCTCAGAGCCTAGCATCCAAAGAAAGGAAACTACGAGTTTCTGAGAATGAAAAGGTGGGGCCAATTTGAGCAAGAGAGCCCTGAGACTAAAACAGAGCCTGATGGCAGGGGAGTGGTGGGAAACTGTGGTCCAGCCTAGAGCGGCAAGTACTGGATCCAAGTCATTCAAAGATTTTTAGGCTGATGTAAGCTTTTGAAAGAATATAATTTTAGTATCATAAGAGGCCTTTGAAGATGTTTGAATGAAGCAATGTTATAATTTGCTTCTCAGTTTTAAAAGTCACCCTGGGTACAATGTTTAGAAGGCACCAGAGTATGAGTGGGGCGTGGGGAAATTCATAGGAGACCCTTATCTCTATTCAGTTTTAAATGATAGAGACTTATACTAAAATGCTAGTAGTACAAAAGGGGGGGGGAGGCAGATTTGGTGTATATCAAAGAAATAGGATCAACAGACTTTTGATTAAATGTAACGTTGAGATTGTCAATTAAATTAATGCTAGTTGGGCACTTGGCTGACCCTGTCGGTAGAGCATGGGACTCTTGATCTCAGGGTTGTGAGTGCCAGTCTCAGGATGGGCGAAAAGCTTACTTAAAACAAAACAACAAATTCATATTAGCTAATATTAATTAATAATAAATTAATTGATATTAATTAATAATAAGTTAATATTAGTTGCTTAGTGTCATAATGCAAGAGAAACTTGATACTGGCTCATGTAAAGTCTAATCACCAGTAGAGAGTAGGGTTAGGTTTGACGAGTGGCTCTTTCTCCAGCCTTTGAAGGAAACAAATTGAGAGAGTCTCTACCATTTTCTAAGTACGGCTTACAAAATTACCATGGGCAGCAACATACAGCTACGAAACAGAGTAAGAGAACACAGAGAATGCATGCCCACTTCTTACCAACTTCATCCCCAAAGTGGCATACACCATTTTTGCTCTCATTTCTTTGGTGAGAAATAGTCATTTGACTTTACCTAAATGCAAGGGCAGCTGAAAAATATAGTTCTTGGCTGTACAGCTGCTCCCACTAACAACTCTGCACTATAAATTAGGGTCACGAGCCACTTCTGCCACAATGAGTAAAAACATACCTATCGTCACTCAGAAACTTCATTCAGAAACTTCCATTTAAATTCAGTTGTGCTTATAAAATAAAATTGTATAATTTTCAAATCAGAGAAGTTGTTTGTGCTAAAGAAGCAAATCCTGAACACTTAGCTTCTAAAGGGATTCAAAATAATAATGCTCAATGCTGAGGCCAGCAAGCTGTGCTATTGTAAAGCTGTAATCCTTAAGCTAATTTGCCCGTTTATTACCACAATTGTTTTAAATTGGAATCTGTTGCATAAGTCCGAAGCCATCAGAGTTGGTCAATGAGAAATTTCCCACCATTTTATTTTTTATTTTATTTTTTTCCCCACCATTTTAGTAGGCAAATTAGACTTCACCTCTTGCCACCAGGATACAGGTATTTACCTAGAATATTTCAACGCTCAATGTAATTTGTCCATTGTCCCCTCTCTCCATTGTCTGCTTAGATTACTTGAAAATAAACAGTGTAATTTCATCTGATTATAACCAGCTAGCCACTGAGGAACAAGTTCTCCTTTGTTATTACATTCAACATTGTTTCATGTGTGAGTAGCCAATAAGCAATAGAAATATCACAGTCCTCCAAAGGATAACTGAAGGTTTATTCCTTACGTTACCAATCCTTTTTGTTTTTAAGATTTTATTTATTTATTCATGAGAGATACAGAAAGAGAGGCAGAGACATAGAGGGGAAAGCAGGCTTCCTGCGGAAATCCCAATGCAGTACTCAATCCCAGGAACCCGGGACCACTGCCTGAGCCGAAGGCAGATGCTCAACCATGGAGCCACCCAGGTGCCCCACCAATCTTAAAATAGACATGATGCTTTTCAATATTTTTTTTGTTGTCTCTGGCTAGAGATTTCACATATGCTAAGATTACTATGATAGGATATCCATTGCATAAAAATTTAAATATACTAGGTGTTTTCTTTAAATTGCTTTTGTCAACCATAATCAGATTTTCCTATCAGGTCCCAAAGTATCTGAATTGAGATAAATTATAATAAATTTCCTTAAAAGGAGTTTTGACCTTATTAAGTGCTGTTTTTCTCTAAAGATATAATGATGTAGTCCTAGAGTGGTCTTTCAGACTAATGAGAAGTTTAGAGTTTCCACTTTCCTCTTTGGGAGGAAATATATAGAGTTAACATTTTCTTCAAAGTATTAAAGGTGTATAATATTTTTAAAGAGATTTTATTTATTTATTCATGATAGGCACAGAGAGAGAGAGGTAGAGACACAAGCAGAGGGAGAAGCAGGCTCCATGCAGGAAATGCAATGTAGGACTTGATCTCAGGACCCTGGGATTACACCCTGCGTCAAAGGCAGACGCTCAACCACTGAGCCACCCAGGTGACCCAGTTGTATAATATTTTTAAAATACACTTCTTAGAACACATAAAAAAGAGGCTCTTATGATAAAATGAAGTAATGAATGCAAAGTACTTAGCACAGTTATTGGGCCATGTAGGATAAACACAATCTGTTAGGATGGTAACAAGGGTTTGTGCCATTAAGTATAACTGAACTCAATTATCTTGGACTCTGAAGCTCCAGGTGGAACATAGACATAAAGATGATCCCTTTCTCCTTCTCAAATCACTCTGAAATACTTTGGGTTTAGGGAGGTAAAAGTAAAGTACTATAAAAAAATATTGCCATTAGGAACTATGAATTTCTTGTCTACAAACAGTGCTGTTGGGGAAGTTAACGAAGTGGGAAAAAAACAGAAGCATATGAAAATGAGCACTGTAAAAAAATCATCACTGTAAATTTTAGCTGTAGTTTATCTTGTAGAATAGTTTCTCCTTAACTTTCATATATACGTATTCATTATCATATATAATCATTACATGCATAATACATAATCATGTATTATATATACATTATTATACATTATATATACATATAATATATAATATACATGTAGGTATATGTATGAATGTAAATAAATACTTATTGATTCTAAGAAATGAGAAAAAGATTCTCAAAAGTTTTCAGAGAAAAACATCAATTTATTATATTTTAAATATAAGCATTTTCAGAAGTTTTTTTTAATTTGTAAAATGCATCTAAAATTTACCATCTTCACCATTTTTAAATGTACAGTTCAGTGCCATTAAGTACATGAATGTTCTTTTTTTTAAGATTTTATTTATTTATTTATTTATTTATTTATTTATTTATTTAAGGAAGAGGAGGGGCAGAGGGAGAGAGACAAGGAGACTCTGCATTCAATGCAGAGCCCAGTGAGGGGCTTGATCCCACACCACTGAGATCATGACCTCAGCCAAGAGTCAGACACTTAACCACCTGAGCCACCTGGATGCCCCAGGTAAGTGAACATTGTTGTGGTACCATCACTGCAACCCACAGAACTGTTTTCCTTTTGCAGTACTGAAACTTTGTACCCATTAAATACTAACTCTCCATTCCCCTTCCTCCACCTCCTGGTAGCCACTACTCCACTTTCTGTCTCTATGGATTTGATTACTCTAGGAACCTCATATAAGTGGAATAAAATCTTATTCATCCATTTGTGATCAGCTTATTTCATTTAGTATAATGTCTTCAAATTTTATTCATGTCCTAACAGATGTCAGAATTAACTTCCTTTTTAAGGCCAAATAATAATCCATTGTCACGTAGACAACACCTTTTGTTTATCTACTCATCCATTGATGGACACTTGAATTGTTTCCACCTTTTGGCTGTTGCGGATGCTACCACGAACATGGGTGTACAAACATCTAGCCTGTCCCTGCTTTCAATTCTTCTGTGTATATCCCCAAAAGTTGAATTGCTGGATCATATATAGTCATTCTATTTAAAAAAATTTTTTGAGGAATTGCCATGCCGTGTCCTATAATAACCACATTTTATGTCACCACCAAAGGTACACATAAGGTCAGATATTTAAATCATTAACTTGGATTGGCATGTAAGATCACTTAATTCACGAATGGATTGAATTTAAATATCATTTGATTTAATGCCTGAACTAACAAATTCTTTCTAAAATAGTCATAGAGTATTTTTTCAACTTAAGCTATCTTCTACTTTTCCTTCAAAATTCAACTGAAATGTTATCTATTCTGGAAGTACTCCAGGACACCTCCCTCCTCAACATACACTTATCTTGCATGGATTTAAGTGACTCATTTTTGAGCTCTTCCTAAAGTACCCACCATAACATACTAAACTTTTTGCCTTTCAAGAATATGTTAATCCTTAAGGCAGAAATTATATCTTAGTTTTCCTTATGTTCCCAAAGTGTGCTTGTTAAAAAAAAAAAAAAAAGAATCTGGAGGATAGTTTTCCTGTTTCCCTGCCTTATAAGATGAACTGCTCATTTTTGGCTGAGTTAAATTACAGCAACATATTTTTCTTCACTGCGGTTAACATATTGTTGCTAGTTCAGCCTTAGATCAAGTAAAGTTCATCTTTTATATGGGAGTTCTCTAATTATTTTGACACAACCATCATGTCCTTCCCCAATGTGAAATCTTCTGTTCCAAAACAAACTTCTTCAGATCCTTTTCTGACCCTTAATCACCCTCTTCTTTCAGCTATGACTTAGTGTGTTGAGAGTTGGGGTTGGGGGTGATAAGTCATTCTCTTTGGACTTTTTAATGGCAAAAATACAGGAACCAACATAAAATTCTCACAAAATCGCACAAACTATTTGTAATCACTCTAGACAATTCTGAATCAGGAGATGAAAAATTAGACACAGAAGATATATGTGCAATTATTCTTAGTTTGAAAATGGATCCAATTAATATTTTGTAGTTTGCAAATCTTTTCCCTGGAAATGTGTAGAGCAAATCCTGACACTGTCCATACATCTCGGGTTACTACCATCTCCTACAGGTATGAGCTTCTTTGTAATTGCACTGTACTCTTCCCAAGAAATGAGCTCGTTTTCCTGATGGAAGTTGATAAGATTTTTGAAAACACTCATGTGGAGACCCCTAGCCTTCTTGGCTGCCTAAGTTAAAGGATATCATAATATCAGATTCTTATTTTTCATTTCCTCTCTTCTCATAGTCTTTTTGTTCTTTCCCCATCTCTCTCTCTCTCTCTCTCTCTCTCTCTCTTTCCTTGATCCTTGAACAACACAGGTTTGAACTGTTTAGGTCCATTTCTACACAGATTTTTTACAGAACAGCACTGTAAATGCATTTTCTCTTCCTTATGATTTTCTTAATAACCCTTTCCTCTTTCCTTTAGCTCTATCAACAAGAACTCAGTGTATAAAATACATATACAAAAGAAGTGTTAATTGGCTATGTCATCAGTAAGTCTTCCAGTCAAGAGTAAGCTATTGTTAAGTTTTGGAGGAGTCAAAAGTTATACACAGATTTTGGACTGCGTGGGGGTTGGCACCCCTACTCCCCAGATTGCTCAAGCATCAGTTGTATGTATATATATTCTCTGTGCTCTTTGCAAATAAATGTATAAGTTAAGGAATCCCAACTTAACTAAATCAGGCGCTCATATTTCATCCACAGTTGTTATCCTACTGCTTTGGGAGTAAAAAGTACCAACTGAGTTCTAAGTTTGCAATGACAAATGTAGAATTCATCTCAAATTCATGTATGGGTGACATTTGCATGTTGATTTCTTTGCCGTCCTAATGGTTAAATTTCAAAGCACATCTTTCCTTTTATCTTCAGCTGAATGAGACATCAAAATAAGGGCCAGATAAAGGCGGAAGTCCTTTGTCTGAAACTTCCCAGGCCTGGCCAGCTGTGATGAAAACTGTCTGAAGTTTCACAGGCTTCTTGTCTGGCCTCAAGCTGGTGTTTGCTTCTTTTATTTTGGAGATTTTAAAGGAGTATTGCATTCTTGCATACAATGTCATCAGGGACCATGGGAGTTCTAATCCTGGTGGTGTCTGAATCTGTTAGATTAAATCATTTATTAGATAATAAACCACTAATTACACAAGGGATATGTGCTGGCTCTTATTGTAATCATGTTAATTTCAAAGGTCAACCTAGTATTTAGGTTATATCACAATTTGAGCCCCAATGAGATTGTTTGTCCCTCTACTGATAAATCTAACTTAGTAAGGATGTTTAATGTTTGGATATCCCAATATAGGTGATGAGATCATGTATTTTGCTTTAGCTTGCTTATTTTAAAATATAGAATCTGTTAGTAGAACCATCAACAAACAAGATAATATCTGATGAGAGAGAAGAAGGGTAAGCATACTGATTATATCAAATTACATTTTGTCAATTTTGAATAAGAAATAGTAGTAATTCGATCTAAGGAGCAAGTAAATTTAGACAACTCGATTTTAAAAAGTCAGACAATTATGTCAGAGAATGTTATTGTAAAATTAAGACTCCATAGCACTCCTTTAGTTTTGTCTTACTTGATGTAAATATATCCCTAGCTCGGGATAGAGCATAGGTATGCCCAGGAATAAAAATATCCTGTGGCTATCTGAACTGGTGGTATTGTTTATATTGTTTAATGTTGTTTTAGAGAAAAACCATTTATTATTCCAGAATATTTGTTCTCTAAAACAATACAAGGGCAAGGACGTGTAACACATCGTCAATTGTCTTGATTCCAAACAGGTCAGGAAAATTTGATAATTATACATAGAGGGTCCTGAGCTATTTTTTAATCTACCTCCTTGAAGTGTTATTGATTAAATCAGGTTGACTCACTTCCTCATACCCTTCTATGTTTTTTTTTTTTTTTTCATTTTTTCATGCCTGAGGGTCTCATCTACTTAGCCTGACCTCAAGGCCTGGCACTCCGCCTCCAATCCAAGTTCCTACTCCTTCAAGCCTGCATCTTGTCCTGCACATCATACACCTGTCAACCTGGATGTTCATTCTTCCCAGAACCTCCTCTGTGCTTTTTCAGCTCTGGGCCTTTGTTCAGGATGTCCCCACAGCTGGAATGCTCATCAACGCCATCTTTGTTACATCCTTGAATGTTCGTGAGTCCAATTCAATTGCCTGGTTCTTGATGAAGTTTCCAGTAAGACCTCTTTCCTTTTCTTTATGTTATCACAGACTTGTTTGTGATTCTTCTATAGCAATAATTTTATGCTGCCTGTTAGCTAGATCTTCTTGATAAGATAGTAAATATCTTGTCTATAAAGACTGTGTTTTTAATAGAGGAATTGACAATATACTTAATCGAGTGTCTGATAAATTCAGAGGACATCAGATGACTGTAGTGATTTCAGTCCAAAGATAATGCCAATTAGTTTGGGTTTTTGTAATGGCAGTAACCTGCTCTCATATTTATTTCAGTTATTTGTCGCAATGTAACAGA
Organism: Vulpes vulpes; assembly: GCF_048418805.1. Lineage (NCBI taxonomy): Eukaryota > Metazoa > Chordata > Mammalia > Carnivora > Canidae > Vulpes > Vulpes vulpes. The sequence continues at coordinate 9,530,800 of NC_132781.1, forward strand.
CCAGCTCAAAACTGAGTGCCTTGGAACAGTATTGTTGTTGTTGTTGTTGTTTATTCTGGGCTTTGGCAACATGGGGAGTGCTTCTGCTGATCTTTCCTAGGACCACTCATGTGACTACCATCATTCATGGTTAGGCTAAGGCTGGGAGTTCCAGGATGGCATCACTCACAGATCTTGCTACTTTAACTGGCTATAGGCTGGGCTTCCCTGGTTTTCCTCCAGTTGACCTCTCATCATCCTTTAGACTTGACTTAATCTTTTCCCTTTATTGTGGGTTCAGGGTTCCAAGACAGAAAGGGCCAAAGTCACACACTCATGAAGACCTGGGCTTCAGAATTCACACAACTTTATTTCTGCCACGTTATAACAGGGAAAACAATTCACAGAGCAAATTAAGGGGATGGTAAGATAAACTCCCTTTCTTGATGCAAGTAGCTGCTATATTCTCAAATTAACTTCTTATTCTTGAATCCCTTCTACCTTTTCTCCCTGACTCTCTTTGCCCAAACTTGTAGGAGTTAACATTCTTTTGCTCCAAGAGCTTCTCTTGCTAGCTCATTCAAAAAAAATTTTTTTTTAATTTTTATTTATTTATGATAGTCACACAGAGAGAGAGAGAGGCAGAGACACAGGCAGAGGGAGAAGCAGGCTCCATGCACCGGGAGCCCGATGTGGGTTCGATCCCGGGTCTCCAGGATCGCGCCCTGGGCCAAAGACAAGCGCCAAACCGCTGCGCCACCCAGGGATCCCTCTTGCTAGCTCATTCAATTCTTCAACCATTACTACCACCACCAGTAATAATAATAAGCCTTTGCTCTTTGCCTGATATACTCCAGTTCCTTTACATACACTATCTATATTAATTCCACAAAATATATATTATAATTAAACTAAAAATGTGAGATTTAGACTCTTTAGGGAGCTAGGCTATAAATCTGGGCTCCTCTATACAAATCTGCGTTCTCTCCACTCCCTCTAAGGGGTTCTACAGAGGGATTTGGTCAAAAAACAAATATTTACTGAGCACTTGCAAGCACTAGGCCGAAGGCATACAAAGCTTTAGTAGAATGTCCAGTTTGGGTCCAGGCTGGGTCCAGGCTTCCTACTCATTCCTTGCCTTCTTTTGGCTCCTCTGTATGTCAAAAATACAAACTCTTTCCTATAGTACCTACCTAGCTGTCAATGAATGTTCATTTTATTTCTCACCTTGAAGCCAGAAAACTCAGAGTTTAATATCTGTATATTCTTTTTTATCCTCTTCATCTTTTTTTTTTACTTAATTTTCTTTTTCTGACCATTTAATTCATTTAAATTTAGGATTGATGGCTATGACTACATGTAAGTAATATAGTTCAGTCTTCTGGGCCTTTGTTTTGTTGTTACTGTTGTTTTCTTGTTGTTTGACGGTCTTAAATCAGTGTAATTAGGTGGTTGGATCATTTTCTAAGATGCCTTCAGGATCTGGGCTGTTACTTCCTGGACCAGCATTAGCGGATCTGTTTTTATGCATAGAAATGCAGAAGAGAACAGACAATCTATGCAACAGGCCAGTGGCATGTTAATGCACATGAGTAGCAAAAGATGAAAGAAGAAGGGAAATAAATGGTCAAGGGCACATTTCTCTTCTCCTTCACCTCTCTCCTTTTTAGTAAAGACATGAATAAATCATTTAGGCAGCTTTGGTATCAGCACCTCAATCTCTTTGGATCTGTTGTTATGTTCATTTGGATTTAGGCAAGTTTCACCTATCATTTTCTAAAAGGCACAGAAAAAGAAACATGGTAGAATGACAACCCTTCCAGGAAACCCACCTTAGACTCAAAATTTTAGATAAAGCAAAGTGGAGACACAGGCAATTTTCCAGTGGATTTTGATGTGAGTGAGAAGGCTCTTCAAAACTGGATTTTTTCAATAGTTAATTTGAGCACATGAAAAAGGAGAAGAGGAACAGTTTCCAAAATCTCTTTGTTTGACACCTTACACCACTGCAGGAAAGACTCATGCAAAAAGTAGTAGGAAATACCATGAATTCCATCTCCACCTCCATCTCCATGCAATGTTTCCTGCTGTGGAGGTCTTACCTCTACTTGATGGGAAGAACACTCCAGAACACTGGGAGAAACAGAATAGGATATGCACAGCAAGAGCCACTGGAAGGAGGGGGAGATGAAATTCCCATTATTTTGCAATATTCTTTGTGTCGTAAGAAGCTGATTTTTCTCAGCAAGTGTATCAATCCCCCCATTTTATTTTTCATGTGTAAACATACCCAGCATCATAAAAATCAAAGAGCAAAAGACTAATTTTAAATTTTCTCCTGAAAGCCTATGTTTTTTATTGCCTTTTGTGACAGACAACTAGATAAAGGGGAGCTACCTGGTAATAAAAACTAGACAAGCATACCTTACAATAGTTCTACGTGGTTGCTGCTAAAAATTGATCTTGTCCTCTTTCAATAAATAAGAGTATCCCATCCTATGGAAATAGCCATTCCATCCTATTGAAAACCACAGAAATAATTAGAAATGAGATGTCCTGAGGAATGGGTAGGCTACCCTCACAGCACACAAAATGGAAACATATTTCATAATGGAAAAAAAAAGGAAACAAGGGTATAAACATCTAGTGGGCCCCAAGGAAAGGACACGCAGCAAAGATAGTTTTCTCTATTTCTTTCTCTGGGGTCTTACATGCTTTTTTTCACTACTTCATTTTGTGTATTGATTTTATTTTTGTCCTCCAAATGGCTTCCTCTCAGATGCTGATTAGCTCTTCAGAAGCTAATTTTAAATTCTCATAAGAGAGAATCTCATGGGTCTAGCGTGGTCCAGATTTCTACTCTAGGTCCAAAGTAGTTATGGAGGCCTAATGCCCCTTCAAAAGAGCTTGTGAGGGCAGATGATCAGAAAAAAAGTTTGGCGCATATATTTTTTTTTCTATGGGGAGCATAAAATAGGAAGGAGATAATTGGCAGAGACAGTAATTGATATTTCTGGCATTTTCTACCTTTATTTTTTCCCAGGTCCATATTTAGACTCCATAGTACATAGCTGTGGCTAAGTGATAAACTAATCCAAAGCATATAGCCTAGAACAGAAATAATGTATTTTGTGTGTGTGCATGAGTCAGCCAGGCAGTTCTGCTGCTCTGGGCCAGGCTTGGCTGATCTCACCTGGACTCAGCTGACAAGTTGGCTGGAGATTTGCTGGTCGAGGATGGGCTCACCCCTCACCTCCCTATGTAGCCCCTCATCCTCCAACAGAGTACCTGAACTTATGCTCAGGGCAGATTGAAAGATTGAGAGGCCCAATAGAGGGAGAAAAGGCACACAAAATCTCTTGAGGTCTAGTTTCAGAACTAGCATGATACTACTTCTGAGCATTCTATGAGTCAAAGCGTGTTTCAAGGCCAACCCCATTTCTTGGCTAAGGAAATAGACTTCACCTCTTGGAAGAACTTCAGAGTCACATTCCAAAGGGAGGGACTAAAGGGAAGCCCTGGATTGGTGTCACCAATGCAATCATCTGTCACATTTACAACTTTATTGATCTCACCCACTTCTCATTTAACCCAACCAACTCTCTCTTTTTGCCTTTCTATTCCTTTTTCAGAAAGGCCATGTCTTCTTGGAACCTCTTCAGGATGTTAAACAGTTTCTCATTATCTTTCTATTATCATGGTTCCTTTAATAGATCGTTTTCAGACACATGGTCTTCCTAAAATCTTCAGGGTAATAATTCTCTTATTTCATGTTACAATATTCATACTTAGGCTTTATTTTTGAAAAAAAATATTTTCTGCATTTTTATTTATTTAAAATCCTAGTGAAGACCGGAGACTTTACATCTAGGCTTCCTGGGTTTACCACCATATAATTGAACAAATGGCTTCAAAGTGAACTCTGTTTGCCTCAGTCTCCTCATCAGAAAAATGGGGATAATTGTACCTACTGCATAGAGTTTTATGAGGATTAGTGATTAAATATTTCTAAGAGGGAAGAATAGTATCTGGCCACATGGCAACTTTTTAGTAACTGCTATAATTATCATTACTTTTATCCCCCATCAAATGAATAAGAATGTATCTAGTCTTCACATTCTGATTGAATAGATTGACCCTTTGCTTGTCATTTGTTTGCTGAGCAAAACTTAACCTCAGGTCTCTAGCTGAAGACCTAGATGATGTGCAGAGCTCCTAACATCTCTATGAACAATTGCAATCCACCTTGTGCTCTGCCTTGTGCTCTTCTCCTGAGCTTTATTTGTGGGTCTATACCACCAGGGGTTTATCATGTCACTGCCAGCCTGTGCTTCCCTTGCTTCTCTCTTTCTTATTATACAGGTAATTTTGGGGTTTCCATTTCTAGAAGAGCATACGAGATGAGTGGGCTGAGGAGGGAGGAAAGAGAAAAGAGCATCAGCTATGATCATTCTTGGTCAGTGTAGACCCTGCTTCTCTGCCTGAGCCCAGAGGTGTGTGGATCAGGTTTGCTCTCTCTCCGGCATCTCTGATTCTGTCAAGGCTTAGTCCATTTCATGAGATGACACACACATAGGGGCACCAATTGGTTAATGCACTCAACTATGTCTGACTTCGAATTATTGAAAATTCCTTCCAGATTCAGGCCCTAGATTATCTGTCAATCTTAGTTTATAAGGTCATAAATTTGCATCTTTTCTGTCTTTACATAGTTCTTTTCGTGGGAGTTTGGGAGAAGCTTTGTACGGGACTTCTAGACAGAGGCCATTTTTAAACCAGAAACTCTGTTCACCTAATTGCCAAGTTTATTTGGCTCTTGTTTTCATTCAACCTAAAAATTTTGATGTGAACTTTATCCAAGAATAACTCCTCCTTAAGTAAATATAGTATGTTATTGAATAAGAAGCACATCGAATTTTAAACTAAGAATTCTAAGGTTTCCAGAAAACAGGTTCCTCTCTCATGGAGTTTTTTTGGGGGAGAGGGTCGTAGGTGACTTGTGACCCCCTAAATGAAAACAAATTCTAAGATCTCAATGGTGATAGTTAGACTTTATTTTTGTTTGAGAAGTTTGAATATTGTAGATATAAGACTCTTATAACACAAGGGATATTATTAAATGTTTGCATGTCTCCGGATTATGTTTTTTTCTTCCCCTAACCTCCCCTTTTTTTGGAGGTAGCATTTGAGTCAATAAGAGATGGGAAGATATTTCTTCCTGGCTGAAAAGTAAAATTTGAAAATAGGTATTTTGAACTTAAGCAGTTTTTTTCCCCAATCTGTCACTAATCAGGGAATCATTTTTTTGTGTGTGTGTGTGGCTGTTATTTATGAAGAAGTTATAGTTTATTAAATTTTAATTTTGCAAAATAGTATTTGACACGTTTATTTGGAATGCTTTTGATGCTGACCCCATACTTATGAAGGGACAACTTTATACATAAAAAACACACTTGTAAACCATGTTCATAAGTTGTTTAAAAGAAAGAAAGTTAACCCCCTAATAATTCCATCACGTTCATTTAAATAAGTGATAGTGGCTGGATTCCTGCCTGTTGAGCAGGCTACTACGTGGTCCTGGTTACCAATATTTCTCCAGTGCCAAACTAATTGCCTGAGAAAATTGATATTACGAGAGGTACGAATTTGTTAAATCTTAGAAATGGGACCATTTGCAAGGAAGCAAACAGATGTCGATGAATTGAGTCTAGTCAAATTCAGTGGGTAATTTAGATGTATTTAAAAAAATCAACCACATATAAATTTGGCTAAAAAGAGCATTGTCATAAAAACAAAAACATAACAACCACCCTCACAATTTGACTGATTGGAAAATAAATTCCAACTCTTTAATGACTTGGTCCAGTTTTATGAAACACCCTTCATTGTACATATTGTGACATATGCAGGTTTCTAGAACTCAGTCTCTGAAACTGAATTTGGACAATAACTAACAGATTTATTTCCGGAAGGATATAATTGTGTTTGTTTACTGGTAATAAAAGTGATTGAAACAGTGTTGGAGTTTTGAAAAGTCCATTAATGTGTTTCCCCATTTCATTAATATGTTTCTGTGTGAGGGCCATGCTCGTTCTACCGTCTTGTATGAGCATCTTCAACAGATCCTCATTAGGTAGAGTTCATACGCTAATCTGCTCTCTCACTTATGCAAGAAAATTGCTGATCCATGTTTCTGTATGTTCACACTTCAGATTCTCACTTGGAATTGTTTTTATCTGTCCCTTTGGTAATGCTCATATTTAAAGTTTGTCTCCTAGATGAACTTTTACTTTCATTAACCACCTTGTCTGCTCTGCTACTTTAATTCTCATGCTTTGGTGTTATTCTGGGAATTATCCTAATTTCCATGAGGTAGAGCACAGCTTTGGAGATTTTTTTAGAGAAGACTTTGGGATGCAAACTTTTTTTGGACACAATGGTCATATTTTCTATGACAATAAAGAAAAGCATTTATACAGTCGGGCAACCATAAATGTATTTCTCAGAACAATAGGGGAGGATATCTGAAGTTGGAAGGTGTTGAGAAATCTATACCACGTACTCACCATAATTACAAGATTTGGTCACAGAGAACAAAGTGGTTGAGTGACCAATGGGTTTGTGAATTATCACTTTATTTTGCATTAGTTTCTGCTTAGAATCTGTTGATAGAGGCTATAGTTTCTGGGTGAAATAATGTTTAATGTAGATTTGACATTAGAATAAAAAGTATTTTTTATAAATAATTTTCAAGCTAGAGAAATAGCTCAGAATATTATTCTTTCTCTCTTTTTTTTTCCTTTCAATTCATCAAATCGCAGAGCTATCAAACACCTACCATGTTCTGTATGATTTGCTAAGTATTGGAGATTTAGAGCTGGATAAATGCAGACATCATTCTTTCCCTTAAACAAGGCATTAACTTGCCCTGTGTCATTAAAAGTGTCTTGGAAAGTCTTAGTGGAAAAATGGACCAAAAATAATCTCTGAATTACATACTTACTGTAAAATTAGAAGTTGAAAAATGCATTTTTAAAAAGATGATTGGTTGGAAAATGAGAGAATGAAAATATAGAAGGCAATAATAGTTGGGATGTCCCAATTTATATCAGAAATAATGCATATGTTAAAAAGAGATGATACATATATTAGAGAGTACATTCTGACAGATGCACAATTGTATCTGAAATATAATAATAATAATAATAATAATAATAACAATGCAATAAGAATTATATAAAGCAATGGAAAATGCTGGATCAAATTCTTGGATAAGAAATCAGGCCAGCCATTGATTGCTCCTTGATATCCCTTCTCTAGTAATAGGAATCATCCTCCATTCTGTTGAGATTTGTAAGGATGACTTGAAACCACATAGGCTGATGAAGTGTATGGCTCGTATTCTCACTTCCTCTTTTCTTTTCCCTTAGATTTTCTCATTTGGCCCCAAACAAGTGGTTTGTCATTAATGCTTTCTTTGTATTTATTGTGATTGAAATAGTGGTATTAGGGGTAATATTTCTTGAATGAAATCATCTCTTTATTACCCTTGTTCTTTTCCCCACACAACTCTAGAAACCATTAGCTACATGATGGAAGAGCTGAACACCATCCTTAAGGCAAAAATTATTCCAAGGTCTTGACGCTACCAGTTGCTGCCTGCACACAGAATTTCTGACCACAATACTCATGAAGAGATAAGAATATTAACATACTTGGGGCACCTGGGTGGTTCAGTCAGTTAAGCATCTGCCTTTGGCTTGGGTCATGATCTTAGGGTCCTGGGGTAGAGCCTGGTATCAGGCTCTTTGCTCAGTAGGGAGTCTGCTTCTCCCCTTCCTTGTCCTTTTGCCCTCCCTCCCACCCCTGTGCTTGTGCTAGAGCACTATCTCTCTCAAATAAATAAATAAATAAATAAATAAATAAATAAATAAATAATCTTAAAAATAGAATATTAACATATTTAATCAAAGGTATGCACTTTTCAATCTGAAATACTCAGTGCAGGTTAGCCTGGAGAGAATAACATTTTTTATACACACACAGACACACAAACACACACACACAAACACTGCAAAAACCTACTGTGACTTCTATTCAGGCCTCCTTAGAGTCTGTCATTTATGTCAATATAATTAAATCTTCAAATCATGGGGGAATGGTGTTATGGTGTTATTATGGTGGGCACTGACTGTGTAAAGCTAAGCTTCTTTAAGTTACAGAATAACAAAAAAGAAGTAATCCACAATAGGACAATGTCTCATTCTGGTCTGACAAAGTGGTTTCTCTTGGAAAATGGTGGGGACAAAAAAAATCTAATTCCAACATAGACCATAATAGTTTAGATGTATTGTTCTACAGAAAAGCAATACTAATTAGATAAATTAACACAATGATTTCATGTGAGTCTCTCTATGTTTTCATTTGTGTTTCTGGAATGGGGATGGCTCCATCTGATATTTTTGTTGTTGGGGATAGGGAATTAGCTTTTTTTCTCATGGCTCTTTTATAGTCCTGGGGAGAAAGGCATTTCATTTCCCTAACCACCAAATTTCAAGTGAGTACAGCAAAGTACACACTATAAAATATGCAATGACTTAATTGATTAGTGAGGTGGTCTTTTCTATTCCTTTGCCAGAGTAAGCTCAGAATAATAAATCTTATGTAACATAATGCATCAACAGCTCTATCCCATAATAACAAACCCAAACCTTTGTAACTTAGAAAGATGGTGTGAGAGAATATTTGTCTCTTACATTTTATCATCAATCTTTTCATCTTTATTAGAGCCGATGCTGCAGAGTGCATGGTTAAGTGGAAAGTACAGATTATCCACGGATCTCCCTGAAGTTAATGAGTTTAATCTACTTTCTGTCAAGCTTGAATCAAGTTGTTAATTAGGAGGCAAATTGGCCAATTTAATTTTCTCATTTTTTTTTCAGTTTTCTGCTCTCTAGAATATAAATAATCATAGATTAGGCAAAAGGTCAAGAAGAAAAATAAGGAAAGGGGTTTGAATATTTCAGAGACTATACACTAAGATGTCGAATGAGTAAAAAAGAAATGATCTTAGTTTTTTCAGTGAATATGAAATTTCTCAGGAAGACAAGCCCTCTTAAAAGAGAAACAACAAAATCAAAGCTGAAAATCAGAAGAGTTGAGCTCTAATTTTCCAGAAATTAATTTTCATTATTTTTCATCTTTCATATAATGACATATTAGATGCTTTACTTTTTGGTTAAATATATTTTTGCAATTTCCCACTTAATCTGTTCCAAATAGTTATAATGTGTAAGTCTGGGTAGCTAATTGCTTTTCTTGATTCCTGTTCAGCTTTTCAAACAATGTTTACAATTAATCATGTATTTTTTTTTTTTTTGCTGTCACTTGTTTGTTCTACTTCTTTGCTTTTAATGCCCTTTCCTTAGATGTCTCAGCCAAGAGCTGCATCATATTGACACCAACTTAACTCTCATGAATGCAAGCTGGTTTTCCAATCCATTAGTGCCCTCCAGTCACCAGTCAAGTGTTGGACCACTAGAAATGAAGAAGCAGAACTTTAGTTTACATATGTTGACATGAACAACTCAGTTGCACCCGTTTTGAGAGTAACTGCTTAGCTCATGATGAGTGAATAGGTCATCCAACAAGAAACAGAAAACACAGAAATGGGCCCTCTATGGGAGCAGGGTAGCAAGGTGCTGACAGCTTAATGAATGACTTGTCTGTTATGACAGTGGGACACCTTGCAATGCCAAGTGCAAATATTTGAAAGAATATGCAATGCAGGAAATGTATATATGTTCTATATATAGGACACTTAGATTGCTGTATCACTAACAGATGGGCAGAGTTTGAGAAATCTTATTTTATAATGTGCAACATCACCCTTGTCAGATACACTTTGAGATCTAAGGATAAATGGAGCATGACACTCAGAGTAAAATGGGAATTCCACTGTATGTAGTGAGGGACCAGGGGCCTTAGGGATAGATGAGATCAACATAGAATGTTGCCCATATTTTTCACAGCTCTAACTCTGATCTCATTTATAATTTAATCATATGCTAGCTCTATGGCACTATGTTAGATGAAATGGGTAAGGATATAATTTTGAGAGATGCCTTTAGATAAAATTAAATGAGGAGCCAACTGATTAGAGTAATAAGAGGTTCACTTCCTCTTTCTGAGTGGGAGATTGCCTACATTAATGCTGAAGAATAATAAAATATCTGAGCTTGTAAAAAATGGCATTATTTTTAAATGGACTCATATTAGAGTTATAACTCAGATGATTTTTAGTTAAATCAGCATAGGTAGATGACTGATAGGTCTTCAAATAGATCTCAAGACACTCATCCACACTTGGCCTGCATTATGGCAAATATATTTGTTACCCATAATAAATAATCACAGAGACAAGGAATTAGATTCACCAGCTACAGAGATTTATGGTCATTTTAGAATCTGGTGGGTTGACAGTGTACGCACGGTAGACTAGCGTGTGTGATGTTTTCTATTTAAGAAGTAAAGAGGGGGGATGGGCAGCATTCAAGTACCTGAAACCTGTAGATACCCACACTATTGAAATTTCATTAATGTTAATTCATTAGCCAGATTAAGCCATAGAGAAATCTCCCTCTTGGCTCATCATTACGTGCATTCCCATTCATTATTCATCAGTTTTACTGGCAAATGGCTCAGTACCAGGTGCTTTGCTCCCTGTTCAAGCTAATGGCATACTGCCTTCAGAAATGTACTGTATCAAAGCCCTAAAAGCAAATCTATGGATTGCTGTTCTTAGCTTTTCACTCATTCTCTGGCAACTCTCCCAGCAACATTGGCTTCTCAGAACCTTGCGAAGACGGCGTTTCTTCCTAGCCACAAAACAATTCTGTAGGAATAAAGGGCCCAAGCCAATAAGAACTCACATGAAGCTGGCAAAATATAGGTCCCCTACAGCTGGTCAGACTGCTTTGTCTGTGTAGCCAGGTCTCAACATCTGGTGTAAACTACTTGGCTGAGGCAGCAGAGCAATATCTGGCTTTCAAATCATCAGAGCACCATCATTTGGCCTAATGAATTGATCCAATTAGATAAAGGATCTCAATGCTATTGAAATACAACTATTAGAACTTACTGCAAAATAATATGTCCCCATAGTGCAGGCTAAGTGGTCTGCTAAATGTTTATTTCTCTTAGCCAGTTTTACAATATTTTTGATATATGATTCAGCTGTTTAAAAAAACTGAATATATAACTAAGCATATAAAAATTATATGTGAAAAATTTGCTCCTACACTTTCTCACTATCTGTGATCCTTCTCTTTTCACAGAAACGGCTCTACCACTACACTACATACGCTCTCTCCACAGGAGCCATTCTGGATGCTTCACTCCTGTATCCTTGTGGGTTTACCTTATCAGTCTCTGAACACTGCCAGTTATTTATAACTATTGCCCCCTCAAATGCACCCTTCATTTCCATTCTATATGCTTTCATTCCAGGTCAGGTCTTCATAATCAATGAGTTATCAACATCATATATGGTAGCTTCATTGAATCATGTTTTGAAACCTTGGTTGGAGAAAAATGTGTTGGAAATCCCTTTCCTTTTGCAATTAAGCCAAATGAGAATATAAGCATTATAAATGTAAACTGTCTGAAAGGTGGTGGTATGATGGCACTTCCCTTGATGGAAGCGTGTTGAGTCTCAAAATATGGCAGTAGCTTGGCATTAGAAATGGAAGTGTGATGTGGAGATATGTTAGGGACACCTAGAAACAGATTTCCCTACTCAGCATCCTCATCTAGTAATAGTGGCTTGTCTTTGAAAACTCTAGAAAGACTTGTTAAATGTTTCAGCCCAAAAGGAAAGAAAAAAACAAAAAAGCATATGAACAAAGTCAAATGACAGGCAATGAATTTTGTAACATGCATGACAGCAAAAGAGCTAGTGTAAAATACTCAAGCAAGTTGGTCAGGGAAACCAAACATTCTAGTGAAAATATTGTCAAGGAACAAGAACAGATAGTTCCTAGAGGTTTAAGGAGAAATTAAATTTAAATATGAAATGTTCAAAATGCAAAATAAAGCTATAATTTTAAATAAATTAGTTTAGTAGAGACCAGAAGGTGTAATATCAAAGAGAATGAGGGGAACAGCATTGAAATACATATATGGAGGGGGTATAGTCCCTTACCCAGTACAATTTGCCAAAAGGTATCAAATTCTACATATTCTGATATTCTGGTATTCTGGTAAAGAATTTCATTCTTATGGTCTTGATTATAGATTAGTTGTGTGCAGATAATTAGGTGCAAGAAGGCATCTGTGTCATTGCTTAAGAAGGTAAAGCACCCAGAAAGGATGTTTAAGTGCAGTGCAGTTAGAGGGGATTAGTGAACAAATAGTGGTGGTTCCATCCAATGGAGTAATAGGGAGCTACAGCTCCCAGAAAAGCATGAGGAAGGTCTGTATGTATCCATATGGACTGACTTCCAAGACAAAGTGAAAATGCAGAATGAAAGAGTATCATACAGAACCCAAACTGTGTGAAAAAGGGAGGTTATACACATATTGGTATATGCCCATATTATCTGTAGATTTTTTACCTAACGCCTTTATAGTAATGACTCTGAGGTGGGGAAATAGGAGACAGAAAGTCATTGGCAGACAGAAAACATGATTTGCACTGAAGACTTTTTCTTTTAGAGTTTTTCAATTTTGCATAATCTTTTAAAAATAAAAAATAAAAGCATAAGTATGTTATGTACATATATTTATATGTAATATATTCTATATATTAGTATATATTATACATATCAACTCATATATATATGAGTATTTATACTTATATATATCACATAAATAAAATATATACATTATACACATACAACTATTTGGACTAATTCATCTAGGGATTAGGAAGAAAGGAATCTGATCAGAAAAAGGTACAACAAAATGGTGATGACTAATTTTGGCTAATTTCCTACTACCTCAAATCCAGTCAGTTGGAAATTTTCACTTAAAAACCAGTCTCTAACTGATACAAATTTAAGCCAGAGGAGATGATTGGTTTCCTTGGTGGGATGGGAACTTCTCTGCTGGATAGATTTTGCTTCATCTCTGAAAACTCTAAAGTGAACAAGTAAGTGAGGTTTTGATTCTTTGTTTTTATTTTCTGTTATTGATTTTGATGTGTTTCTTCCCTCCAGCTCTTTTCCTGTTTGGAAGGAAACATTTATTTGTCCACTAACCTACTTCTGTTCTATTGGTTTCCTGCTTTGATTCAGTGAGCACGACAATATTGCTTCATTATAAAAAGGGGTCAGATAGAATTGCAAAAAGAGAGGGGTCGCCCCTCATAAATTCTACTGTCATTTCATGGTGGCTGCATTCACACAGCATGAGTCAGTTCAGCAAGTTGCCCCTAGAACCCGGATGCCTTACTAGTATAAAACCATACTTTAGGGTGTACTCTTCTGACTTCAGAGCCTGAAGTGCCATCCCAGAAATCAATCGGTTCTCCTCTCTGTCTCTCATTCTCTTTCTCTCTTTCTCTCCTTCCTTTTTTACCTCTTTTTCAAAACTAGTTTGGACCAAATGCACATGACAATTAGAGTCTCCATAGTATCTGGATGTTCAACCAAATGCCTTTCATGGCTCTTGCTATAACCCCTGGGCCCATTGTGCTCTGCCTTTATTTATCTCATCCCTCTCTTATACATTTCCTTATTCTGATATGGATAATTCCTGCCACCAGGCTTGTTTTCACCTCACCCACCCAACCCACTGTAATTCATCTTCTGACCAATGAATCGCACACGTTAGAGTCCCCCCATTCCATCAATCACCATTGACCTGCATTTTCAAGCTCTCAGAGAAAGAGTTCTCCACCTTTCTGGAACCAAAGTAAGCCAAAGCCTGGCAGGATGGCTTCCCTGTTAGGCTCATCTTCTTTCAGGCCCGGGAAGCACTCTGGCAAATGTCCTAGTCCTCATACCTGCTTCAGTATTTCTTCAGGTCATTATATCTGTAATTATCCCTCTCTCTCATCCTCCATAAACCATCGTTCCTTTCCTCAAGGCAGCTCTACTCACATCTCACTTGAGATCTTGCTCTTTGTTCACCAATTTCTTTAGCTTCCTGCTGAAGAGGTACCCACACAATGAATTGCATCTGGGCCCCTTCTTCTCTTTGTCTCTTCAACAAACCAGACACTTTTGTGTTCCATCCTACTTCTTTCTGAGTTCAAGAAGATCTCAGGGACCTGGTTCCATTCCTAGAGGGTCTTATTCCCGATATCTCCTCTTCTGTGGTCCTTTTGTTTCTATTAGCTCGAATAAACAATGGAACAAACCAAACCAAACCAACAATAAAACACATGAGGGGAAAAACTTCTTTAACTTTTCAGTCTGCAATTATTTGAACCAGAAATCAAGGATTTTCACTGTTTCCTCTGCCTGTGTATGCACACCATCAGTTCATTTCCCATTTCTATGAACCAGTACTTCTCAACGTTTAAAGCACTCCTGGGGATTCGGATTTGGCAGGTCTGAGGTGTGGCCACAGTGTCTGCATTTTTAAGAAGCTCCTGCTACTCTGCTGCTCCCTAGATCACTCATGGTATGGAAGACTAAAGATGCTTCCAACACACTTGGTAAGATTTCAGGAACAAATTTTGAAAGAATACACACAATTATTTTCCATAGTTTTTATCCAATTGCTTGGAGAGAACATTTCTAATCCTAACACTGATAATGCAATCACCATCATTTCACTGATCTAAGTGCTATATTAGGTTTATTTACCTACATTACATCATTGGTCTTTATAATACTCAGAGTAAAGATGAGGAAATTGGAGTTTAGTGATGCCTGGGTGGCTCAGTGGTTGAGCATCTGCCTTTGACTCAGGGTGTGATCCCGGGGTCCTGGGTTCAAGTTCCACATCAGGCTCCTCACAGGGAGCCTGCTTCTCCTTCTGCTTATATAGCTGCCTCTCTCTCTCTCTGTGTCTCTGATGAATAAATAAATAGATTAATTAATTTTTAAAAACGGAAACTGGAATTTAAAGAGGTTGAATGACTTGCTTGTGTGCCAAACTGACAAGAAAGAAAAAAATGATTCAAATCACCATGGTTAGAATAATTAGCGTCCATGCCTCTTAAAATATTTTGAATTTATACTACATTTTCCCTTTTATTTATTTCCTTATCTCTTATCCTATTTTTTAAAAAGATTTATTTATTTACTTTAGGAGTAAATAGGGTCAGAGGGAGGGGGAGAGAAAGAAGCCCAAGCAGACTCTGAGAGTCTGAGTGCAGAGCCCAATCCTACAACCTTGAGATTGTGACCAGACCCAAAAGCTTAACCAACTGAGCCACCCAGATGCCCCCTTTCTTATCCTATTTTGTCCCTCTTCACTAATGACTGGGTGTTAGAAAGTAATTTTTGTCTTTAGAGAAAAGTATTACCTATTTCTCTACAGAATAGAAACACAAGGGATAGAGCATTTAACTTGGCAATCCACTTATAAAGGACAGTAAGATGTGGTTCTGAAATCAGACTGATTATGTTTAAAACAAGCCTTTGCCTCCTCATTTGTGACCAAATTATGTAACTTCTCTGTACCTCAATTTTCTTGAAAAGACAGGGAAAGAATAAAATTTTTCTCATAGGTTGTGAGAAAGATGAAATGAAATGAAGCCTCTTATAAAATAAGCTAGCACCTGGCAAATGACTAATGCATGTCAAGAGTTACTCTTCCTATTACCATTACAGTTATTATTACTATTCTTATTATTGTGGATTTAAAAAAAATCTATTCCTGAGATGATGATGGTGATTACCCTACTGAGACTGAAGGAGGTAATTCAGCCAAATGATCTATCATTTTGGTCTGCTAGTTCTGTCCACAGACTGAGTCTGCAGAACTCCCCTGGTGCTTGAAATTCTGCAGACCAATTGCTCCTCCATCTCTTAATCCTCTCCAAGAAGATAGAGCAGTTAATGAATTAGCTTGATCTATCTCCTTAAGCTTTACTGTCATCAGCAAATTACCCTAAAGAATATTATAAATGAACTTTACAAATTAGAAATCATGACCTTAAATTACTTCCTTCCTCCCTCTATTCCCTCTTTTCAAAAATTTGCAAATCTACTACCCATCAACTTAGTTCTGTCGGACAAAATTTAATCAGGCATTTCTTATACAGAATTGTATGCAAAAACTCTTTAGTAGGATTTGTAGTTTTGTTTGCTGGGATTACCCAACGACTTCAACTGTAATAATTATTTAAAGAAAAAAATAAACCTTGATCAGAGAATTACTATAGGATTAGAGTCACTGATATCTTGAATCTCTGTGATTCTTGTTGATTTCATTTGGTAAATTGCCTGAATTGATATAATTGATGTACTAATCTTTATTTTTCCACCTAACTGTAAAAAGAGGATTTATATATGTCCAACAAATATTTTAATATTTATATAAATATAAAATTTAGCAATGATTCTATTGGCAAGGCAGAAAAGTGATTCCTTTATACTGACACAATGAAGTAAGTTCATGTTTTCTTTTTAACAGATGATAAACTTATAAAGCTGAGGTTGACCTTGAAGATAATGAAATAAAAGACTAGTTGAGTTTTTTCTTCCATTCAATGAACTTCAGAAAATTAAGTGTTTTGCCCACAATCGTGAAGGGACAGTCAGGACAAAAATAGCAGATCAATTTCCTTTTCATTGTAGTAACAGCACTTCTGAATGAATGAATACCGACATTTAATTTGACTTCATGTTAGCTATCATCCACATTTGAGATAAAATTAAGCTAGCAAAGGAATTACTGTATGTCATTTGATTTTAATAAAAATGTGGTTTATGTTATTGTTTTGCCAGGGTGTGTTTTGTTTACAGCTGTCTTAGTTCACTTAAGACTATCTATACAAATATCTGCCAAGAGATAGAGATATTGCTTTTCTGTCATGACCTAGTCTGCCCTCTGGTTCAGATTTCAAATGCTTCTGACTATGTAAGTTTCCTCTGCATGTTTCCACACGATTAAGAGTGGAGTTAAGAGCTGAGTCTGGTTAAAGATGGAAAGAAGATCACATGCATATACATTGTTCTGTCCTCCGGATGCCTCAGTATAATAGTTTCAGGGAATAAAGGAGAGAAAAGCAAATCCCACAAGAATAAGGAGAAAGTGTTAAGACAAAATAATGTTCGAATGATAGCAATGTTCCTGCAGTTAACTGTTGTGCAGGTGCATTCTCTGGAGTGAGTAAACCAAATGGGATCTGGCCTGGGAGACATCAGTTGACAAGGAGGACTTCATGTGGAAAACAGACGTTGATTACAAGTTTATACGGTGAATGTTTAGATTCCCAGCTTTCCACCTCACTAGCTCCCAGAATGCTGGCAGCAAGTTTGTATTAACTCAGTTCTGCTGCCTAACAGAATAAAAGCAAAACAAAACAAAGTGAATGATGTTAGCATTTTGATTAAAATATAGGTGGAGATCAATAAAATTTTTCTGTAAGTGGTCAGGTAGTAAATATGATAGACTTTGTGAGTCATGTATCATCTGTTGCATATTCTTCTTTGGTGGTTGCTTACTTTTAAAATCCTTTGCAAACTTGAAAAGCTGTTTTTAGCTAACTGACTGTACAAAAATAGGCTGCAGGCCAGATGTGGCCCAGATTTGAACTGTAGTTTGCCAACTCTTGGTATAGAGGATCACACATGCCGTTTATCTTGCCACTACAACAAATATTGTAAAAATATAAACAAGGGGCATATTTCTACCTGTAAAGTACAGGGAAAATAAACTACAGACACTCAACTGTAAACATACAGAATATGAAGGAACTATGTCCCATAGGAAGCTCACTCCTTGGGTGAGCAATGATCAAAAGTTGCTTCTCCCCTCAGGCCGTTGTCCATGACTGGGCACATGGTGGTAAAACATAGTGTCTGCCAAAGGCAGAGGGTATCCGCTAGAGCAAAGAGAAATCTTTAGACATTTAAAAGCTGCACAGACTAGCAGGACCTACTTGAATCTAGAGAAATCCTAAAATTGAAACTGATCCTCTCTATTCATTGGTTCACAAACACAAGATTTTTCTAAATGTGCAATGGAGGGAGTGAAGGATAAGGCTTCTGTTTGGCTAGAAAGGCATAGAGAAATCTTTAGCATGCAAAATAAAACCATGGGGAAAGAGAAAAAAAGCAAGGAAAAGAAGCCACCCTGCATTGACTAAGATATTGCAATCACTTAGCAGGACTTTGAAATAACTAATATAAGTGTATTAAAGAAGAGAGAAGAGTATGTGCACAGTGAAGGGAAAGATAGATGGAAATTTTCAATAGACAAAAGGAACTTTAACAAAAGACATCAAATGGAAACTAGAAATGGAAAATAGAATTGAAAAAAATCCTTAAATTAAGAGCTGATAAACTTAACAGGCTAGACACTGCATAAGAAAAGGATCAGTGGGGCGCAGCCCTGGTGGCCCAGTGGTTTAGCACCACCTTCCACCCGAGGTGTGATCCTGGTGACCCGGTATCAAGTCCCGGGTCAGGATCCCTGCATGGAGCCTGCTTCTCCCTCTGCCTGTGTCTCTGCCTCTTTCTCTCTCTCTCTCTCTCTGTCATGAATAAATAAATAAAATCTTAAAAAAAAAAAGAAAGTATCAGTGAACTGAAACACAGGTGAGTAGAAATGATCTAAACTGAAGAACAGAGAGAGAAATATATGAACAACAACAACAACAATAAAACACCAAAAACCTAGAACCAATGTGAGAGACATGGGATAATAATAAGCAGTATAATAGATGTAATTGAAGATACAAAGGAAATAAGAGAGAAGAGGAAGCAATAGCTATTTTAAAGTTGACTTTGGTGTACCATATGATTTCACTCACATGTGGAATCTGAAACAAAACAAAGCAAAACAAATGAATAAACAACAACAACAACAAAAAGCAGAATCAGACCTATAACAGAACAAACTCATGGTCACCAGAGGGGATGGTTGGGGGGGATGCACAAAATGGGTGAAAGGGAGTGGGGGTTACAAGCATCCAGTTATAGAATGAATAAATCATGGGAATAAAAGGCACAGCATATGGAATATGGTCAAAGATGTTGTAAGAGTGTTGTATGGTGAAAGATGGTAGCTACACTTGTGGTGAGCACAGCATAAGACATAGAATTGTTGAATCACCATGTCGTATGCCTGAAATTAGTATACCATCCTGTGCCAACCATACTCAAAGAAAACTAGAATAAATAATAAAATGAATTGACTTTGGTATTTTCCAAAAGTAATCACAGTCTTCAAATCAAATATCCAAGAAGCTTGGTGAACTCCAATAATACAAAACAAAATAAAGGTACCTAGATATATCGCTTTAAAATGGCTGAAAATAAATCTCAAAGGAATTCATAGAAGGGATGCCTGGCTGGTTCAGTCAGGGTAGTGTGCATCTCTTGCTCTCGGGGTTGTGAGTTCAAGCCCCACACTGGGTATAGAGATTACTTTAAAAAAACAAAAGCTTTAAAAAAAAGAGAAGAAAAAAAACAGTAAAATAAGCATAATGAATTCAAGGAAATAACCATTATAGTGACCTATAGCTCCTCAACACAAAGGAAGCAGAAAGACATGGAATAATATATTTAAAGTGCTGTAAGAAAAAAACAAAAACAAAAAAACCAGGCCAACCCCACCCCCCCGACCATTCTAGAATCATATGCCAAAACAAACGAAAATCCTCAAAATGATCATAAAAATGAGGACTTTTTCAGAAAATAGAAACTTAGAGAAACAGAAGTATCCATAACATGATTCTGCTTTTCTTTTAGAAAAACTCATCCTTAAAAAAAAAAAAAAAAAGAAAAACTCATCCTTCATTAAAGTTTCTAAATTTATGGCATTAAAGCTATTTGTTTGGGGGCACCTGGCTGGCTCAGTCAGTAGAAGGTGAGACTCAGGATCACAGCGTTGTAAATGTCAGCCCCAAGTTGGGAGTAGAGATGACTTACAAATAAAATCTAAAAAAAAAGAAAAATTGTTCTAAAAAATATTTTGAAATGATGAATAAACTTGTTAGGAGGAGTAAATCTAGTATAATGTAATAAAATGTGAAAATCTGTAAAAGATGGAGTAGTAGCAAAGATTTAGAAGTAGTCACTTTCATGAAGCTGAATATGTATTCTTGTCAAAAATGGTATCATATTTTATCCATTATGCTAAATCAGGTTTATAATAAATTATCTCATTTGGTTGTGAATCCCACTGTGTAACTCTCTTCTTCCTTGTTACATACTGAACACAAAGAACCAAAGAAGTATTTTGACCAGTCTGTATTCTGATTGACCTCATGCATCTAGAACACCTGGGTTATTTGGGAAAACTTAGGTTCCAAGGGTAGAATTAACCAGGTTATTGGCTCTGGATCACAACATGAGACAAGTTTAAATCTGGCCTCAGTCTTTGCACAGCCTTTCCTGGTGGTTTCTTTCCAAACTATCACTCACTACCTGGACTGTTTTAAGACACCTAAATGTTTCCCATCCTTTACCATCTCTACTCACCACACACGGGAGAAGCCATGTAACAGCAGCCCAGTGAGAGACCCGACCGAGGGGGGGATCTGAGACTTTTGAGTACTTCTGAACTCCAGAGGAAGTTCAGGGGATCAAATGCTGGTGTCACTTCTTCTTTTACTCTGGTGGCTTTTCTGATGGAAGAGACACTGGCTTGGTCTCCTCCAGCAGAAGGCGAACATCTGGAGTTGATCTTTGTCAGTTTAGGAAAGAATTGTTGTCAGCAATTTGCAACCACTCGTAAAAGTTTTATGCCAGATGAGCATTACCTCGAAAGCCCGACTAAAGCTCCTCATACCAACCTGCCAATGGGCTATTCCTCCCTAATGAGAACTCATTGACTGTTAGGTGCACCGGCCTGGCTTTTGATGCAGTTTATATGAATTCTTATGAGAAATTAAAGGCAGAGGGTCATTCTCTACTTGTACATGAAAGAGCGGCTGGTTTTGTAGGAGATGACTCAGCAGCTATGTACCTCCACACACTACTACTCATGCTCTCATCTAACCTCACCTTTGGTGTGATGACACAGATATCATCTACCAAAGATCTACCGGAGATCATCTCCCGCTCCCCAGTAGAGAAGAACCACGCTCTATTTGGGCATCCTCAGCTATAAGCTTGTCTAATCTTCGCACACCACCGTCTTGACCCTGTGGGACAAGGACTATCAATAGTGCTGGGCACTGGTAAGGCCAGCATCCCCTCTCGCACTGATAATGAGGAGACACATGAATTGGCCTTTTCAACCAACCTCATGGTGTCCAGCCAGAGCTTATCTTCAGTTTTAAGGAAGGAAAAGCTGAAGTTGGCTAAAAGCTTTTCTTTATTCTCTTTTCCCTTGATATCCTATAAGTCACCAGGGGAGCTGAATATTGCAAAATCCTGTCATGGAACAGCAGGCTGATAAACTGAAAAATAAAAACAGATGTGGAGCAGAGAAGGCTTCTGGACATTTGTTTCTCACTTTGGACTGGTTCAAGCACTGAGACTCTTTAACCCTACTCCTACTCAGAAAAAATCTAATATTTCCTCTGCCTCTGACTATCACAATCCTTGGATAATTCACATCTTTGGATAATCACCTCTCCCACATTGAAGTCAAAATAAAGTAAATGGGAAAATGCAAAATAAAAATACCAAGTGACATTTATTGCATGCGTATGTGCCAAACACTCTGCAGGCAATATTGCATTTAAAAACAGAGGGGTAGAGAGAGCACACTCTAGATCCCAATGACTCAGAGTCAAATCCTAGTTCTAGCTCTTAATAGCTGAATGGTCTGGAGCAAGTTGTTAGACTGTTTTTGTCTCAATTTTCTCACCCAGTGCAAGGGGAAGGAATAATAATACATGCATCTCCCTTATTAAGAATTAACACTTGCACAGTGTCTGGTACATGGTAAAACCTCAATATGTGTGAACTATTAATCTTATCATAATGCAATGAAATAGTCTTATCAGTCCTCATATTTCATGTGAAGAACTGAATCTCAGTGCAATTAAGACATGTGTGCAATATGCAAAATTGAAATCCACCAAAGCCCTTGCCTGTTGGACTCTATACCCAAGTAGTGAACCAAAATGCCACAAGGTAGTTTTCAAGGCAAAACCAAAATGGAGACCCCCACCAACCTGGGAACATCAGTGATTTAAATATGAAATAGAATTCAGGCTCCAGTCTCTGATGTCTTCCATTCATAGATTTGGATACAAATTCTTTTTTTTTTTTAGAGATTTTATTTATATTTTCATGAGAGACACAGAGAGAGAGAGGCAGAGACACAGGTAGAGCATGAAGCAGGCTTCCTGCGGGGAACCCAATGCAGAACTCGATCCCAAGACCCCAGGATCATGACCTGAGCCAATGGCAGACACTCAACCACTGAGCCACTCAGGTGCCCTGCATACGAATTCTATGGATTTCTTCACCTTTCAACTTGCTTCATGAAGGTACAACTGGTGTTATCGTTCTAGGATGTGAGGGATAGAAAAGACAACTTTCCAAAGGGACTGATCTCGATCCTAAGAATGAAAAAACACATGTTAGTTCATCACATGGATGGACTAACCAAAGAAACTGGATAAATATCTTCACCCTGTTTCACCTGAAATTTGTCACCTAGGAATCTATTGGCTGCAAGGGACAGAAGACCCAATTCATAATGAATGAAGTATAACATACCTATTATCTCACATGACAAGAGTCCCCAAGAGAGGGTGTTTCTGGGTTAGGGTAATTCAGTAGCTCAAGGATGTCGATTCAATAATTCAAGGATTTCCATCCTTTTACCTAACCACCTTAGCATATTCCCTTTTAGGCCCAATCTTGTCCTAACATGGTGGCATGATGGCTGTAGCATCAGCTTGATTTGCAACTGGGCCCATGACCCAAGCCAGCTTAGATATGTGACTTGTTTCTGAATGGTAGATGAAATTGACATGTGTAACTTTCAAAAGCGGCCTTTCATTTACCCCCTCCATGCTTTTTAGACCCATTTCGGTTGATAGAATGAGTATCTGGAAATAGCCTAGATTCAACACCAAAGGATCTGCCATATAAACACTAAATCGCCTACTATTACATAAAAGAAAATTATATTCTCTCATTTAAGCAACTACTTCTTGATTCTCTTCTATTTGCATCTCAATCAATATCCCAATGATAATGTCCCTGCTAGTATCCCCAACAACCTACACTCAATACTGCAACTGGAATGATGGATGATTTAGTTTAAGAATTAAATCAGTAAGTTTCACTGTCCAATGGCCGCCATCGTGTTCACTGCACTAATGCATTACCTAGTCCCTGCTTACTTTTGAGCCATATCATATACCCTTCTGCTCTATACAAATTGCATTCCAGCAATCTTGACCTTTTTGATCCCAAAGGGAGAAAACAAAACAGAACAACCACAAAAATCTTATCCTCACTGTAGGTCCTTATGCTTCCTATTATTTTTCTTTGTCCTCTCTTCAAGGAGCTTTACATGGCCAGCTTCTCATTCAGGATGGACCCCGGCTACCATCTCCTGAATGGGGTCTTTCTTGAGTGTGCTTTCTAAAGGGCCTTCATCATTGCTTGTCACACTGCTTTGTTTGCTCACAGCAACAGTACCTGAAATTTTCTTAACAGTATCTGACGTTTTCTTTTCTAATCATTCAGTTACTTATTGGTGTGCTATGCCTTCTACCACTAAAATATAAGCTTCTGGAAAACTAAGACCTCACATACCCAGACATGCCAGTTTTGGAAAAGTACAGCACTATGTAATTTGTATCAACCACTTTTAGCTTAATTTTCTGGCTCCGTTTTCATGCTATTTCATCAGTCTTCAGATTGCTTGAGGGTACCTGTTAGCTGGAGCCTTGTTCCATAAATGATTTTGTGTTCCCCTCTACATGTGATGAAGATTTCCAATAGACCACACTTAAAGCCTCTAGTAATCAGAAACTAAGAGAATTCTTTAAAAAAATCATAAAGAAACTTAGAAGGATTAGGCAAAAAGCAGCTAATTGGGAGGATAAACATCCAAAGTGATGTCTAATTTGGTTGAAAATAACCAGGTCTACTTCCTGACGCTGGGAAAGATTGCTGAAGTGTGTGATTTCTGGCTTACTTTGCAATCTGACCTAAGGAAGATTGTTAAAATCCTTGTAAGTTGGATGGACAATTTCTAACAAACGCATTGAGAATCTCAAGGTACGACAATTTCAAGACAAAGTTGGAGAACATTTCTGTGGTGTTTCCAGTTATCTTTAAAAACAGCTCCGCCTGTGGCACACTTGTCCTGTGGGTGGACGGAAACCCTCTCATCCAGTGCTCCTGTGAAGGCAAAACAATAGTTAGGAAGGCAGAATGAAAAATTAACTTTGTCTTTTTCTGCAGAATGACAATCCATTGGTTGTGCTGATTTTCAAAAATCGATTTTAAGATTAAAATAAATTTTAAATAGCATAACTTTGAGTGCTCTCTTCTTTATTCATCCATGTGGCAACTATCTTTTGGGATTGGTGACATGGAGCTAAAGCTTCAATATTTGGATGATGAATAGATGAAGGGATGTTCAATATCGAATGAGATGTTTTCCTTGAAAATTTTACATACCTGCATTAAGTCACATAATTCTGTAGGAGTTCTCTGCTGGCTTTCTAATGTTTCAAGCCTGTTTTCACTCTATTATTTTTCTCTCTAAGCAGACTTAACCCTAGAAACCAAATAATGACATCCTTCCTAGAAGAAAAAAAAGTTTCCTCAAATTACTTGAGCGGACTTCCGTCGATGTTTTATTTTCAATAAACCTTGAGGCAAAGAGCCACTTCTGAACCTTGCACTTTGCCCTCTGAGTTTCACAACCTGGCGAAAGATCAATACCAGAATCAAAAGTGTCAGCAAAAATGAAAATGATATGCACAGATTGTTATTTATACAAGTCCCCTGATTTTGTTTACTGAGTTTAATATAAACTTTGTCTTTTGATTAAAAGCAAATGTTCAAGTTCTCTGTAGGGACCTGCAGTTCTAGATGATTATATCTTTAAAAAGAAGAAGAAGAAGAAGAAGAAGAAGAAGAAGAAGAAGAAGAAGAAGAAGAAGAAAAAGACTACAAGAATTAACCGAAAAAGGCAGATCCCTAGCAGGAATTCCTCTGGTATTAAATAGCAGAAGATAATGACTAGGCCATGTGGGTATGTGGGCCAGAAAAAAAAGAAAAGAAGATCACAAAAGACATAATCCTTTACTTACAAAGGTCTTCTGAGATATATATAATTTAAAACAATTGGCGTAATAAGCCAAAATTAATAAAGATTGTCCTTTTGAATTAGCTTTTCTACTCCTTGAAATTGACCAAAATAAAATAGTCAAAGAAGCACACTAATATTGTCATTGGTGTTTATGGCACTTTGCTCCTTATAGAAATAACAAAATTAAAGGTAAGAAAAAAATTAATAATAGGACAGCAAAGAAATGGTCATATTCACTTATTATAGAAAATAAATCCACTTGAAATACTTTATAGAATATTTAATTTAATGAGAAAATGTATTCTTGTATATAAAAAGGTAAATACTAAAACTACACATATAATGTAATTCACCATTTGTAAAATCTACAAATTATAGATGCTAATGTATACAAATAATTGGCCTATCTCTCTGATGTTGGATCCACAGACAATTTTCATTTTCCTTATTAAATATTTTGATTTAAAAAATTTTGGGGGGTACTCCTGGATGGCTCAGTGGGTGAGCATCTGTCTTCAGTTCAGCGCATGATCCTGGAGTCCCAGGATCAAGTCCCACGTTGGGCTCCCTGCATGGGGCCTGCTTCTCTCTCTGCTTGTGTCTCTGCCTCTCCTGTGTGTCATTCATGAATAAATAAATAAAATCTTTAAAAATTTTAAAAATAAAACTTTTTTTGAAGAATATTTATTGCTTTTATAATTAAACAATAATTGTTAAAATGGGAACTACACTATTTAAAGCACTATCTAGACACAAAAAGAAAACCTAATGAATTTGTCAAGACCCTGTATGTTTTATAGAGCCTAAAGAAGCAGGTGGCAATAAATTCTAAACTCATTTGTCTCTTGCTCTTTTGGGGGGTTTCCTTTACCAAGAGAGTAAATTTCAATTCTTCAACCCAAAGTATTAATAAACACCTGTGACAAATTCAGTCCTGGCTCTAGATATTGCTAAGAATTTCAGTAGTCTATAATTCTTGTCCTCAAGGAGTTTACAATCTTGCTTGGGAAAACAGACTTACTATTTGAAGTATTTACAGAATAATTAATGGACAATTTGTGTGGTCCTTACAGATTGCGAAGTCAGTTTCCCGAGTTTATTCCTCTTCTCATATGATGTTAAAACGCAGGAGAGTGGCAGGGATCTTGTGAATTATTTAACAAGAACAAATACAGTAAAGCCACAATTAAATTTTTATATGGTATTCAGTACAGCTCAAATTAAGTCATTTAAAACATGGAAGTGAAATAGGTACATCGTCTATTTGATTTCAGTTTTTGGGAATTAAAATGAAAACATCCAGATTCTATCACTTAGCACATGCTTAAGTATTTCAATGAAGACAAAATCAAATAAGGATTTAATCAGACTAGACACAATTTAAGCACAATCCACTGTCAAATGTTTGGTGATTTATTTGTATCCATGATAGCAATATAGTAAGCCGGTGAAAGCAATGTCTTTAATAAGTAACTCTTCTGAATCCTGCCCTCAGTCCTGTTGGTTGCATAGCATCTTCATGTGAGTTCTAACTTAAAAAGAAAATAACACAAAACAAGCTGCATAATGAAAAAAAAAATGGAGATAAAATAAAAATCAGTGGGAAAAAGGTCAATATCTGTAAGTAATTAAATATCACATTAGTTCCTTGGAATTTAGCAGGCAAGAGATCATGTTTCACTCCATTAATTTGTTCTTTTTTACTGCCCACTATAGGAAACAAAGAATGGAAACCAGTCCCCAGATTTCCATCTTAAACTCATAGCATCCTTCCCAGTGAGACAGTCTTCCGTTATCAACTGTTTTGATCAAAGATTGCAACTGCTCAGGTAATGATGTCGAGAAGAGAAGTTTCAAAATATAACCACAATAAAATTTAACTTGCACCTGGAATAGAAACGACTGTGGGTTGACCAGTTGTATCACTTGAGTATAACACAAAAGGATTGCCTAGTGACAAGTTCAGAATAAGATAACCCACCCACGTGTTACTCTGCATAGGATTTCCAAGGGAGAAAAAAAAAAAAGAAAGAAAGAAAAAAAAAAAAAGGATTTCCAAGGAAATGCTAGCACATGTATTTAGCAACTTAGAAGTACAGAAGTGCCTTTATTTACTTAGTTGTCATATTTTAATTTCAGTTTACATAGATGAAGGGAAGATTTACTACTTCAATAACTTAATAGTTGAATATTTTTCTTTTAAAAATATTTTTATTTTTCCATGTAAAAAGCACTAAGTGTAATCAACATGCACTAAAGCCTGTAACACTCATTTCACATGACCTTGAACTTACCTCTTCTCAAACAGAAGTCACCCCCTATACTAAACACTAAGTCAGTTGCTATACTAAAAGTACAGCTGAAAATTTGGGTCATTTATCTTATTTTTATTTTTTTTTTATAAATTTATTTTTTATTGGTGTTCAATTTGCCAACATAAATGGCCAACTGGATATTCCTAAGAGTGACATTAATGGATCACAAGCATTAGGTGGCTGGGCTGTCCAGAGAAAAGCTTTTCAGCTTCCTTTGTGAATCCCTCACTTTTATAAACCAGAATCCATTGTCCTTTCCTTATAGAAATGGGCCGAAGGCTCTGTCGTAGTTTAAATGAGATTTCCAAATTTTATTTTATTCCACTTATCATTTGACCAATGCCAGAACAAGCTTTAGAATAAGAGGAAAAAATGGAGTTCTAGGGATTAACCTTATGCAAATAAGCTCGAAGAGGGGGCCATGTAATGTGCACTGCAAGGTACCTGCGAATACCTAATTTTTCAGTATTGCTTTGCCTTTTACTAGTAAGAAAGTTGCTTGTAAAATAAACCACACACACTGTCGGAACTCACAATTGGAACATTTAAATGATTATTTGCTTCTCTTTCTACCAGCTTGTAAAACATTATTTTCTTATTCTTCCTTAAATAGCCTGTGCTAATTACATACCATGACCCTTGCCCTCCAAGTGCCTTCATTTATGGTAGCACATTCCTTTCCAGGGCAACACATTGGCTAGGTTTATAGGATGTTGCTACCAGGCCTTCTACCCCTGACTTCTGCATCCCTAGGTCATAAGTCTAGCTCACCACATGCAACTCGGCAAAAGAATTCATTTCTTCGTGAGAAGTAAGTAACTCACCTGACTCCTAAGGAATAAATGCAAAATAATGTAACTGATATCACATGTTGGAATGTCAAGCATATTAATTAAGCAACACTTTTGTGATTTGTTTCTTCCCCCAAAGAGAGAGAGGAAAAATAACATTTTAACCTAGGGATGTGTAGCTGAATTACCAATGTGGAGCCATTTTTAGAGGGATTATATAAACAACTCTTGAGTTCACTTCCTCAACAGGCCACAGGTTGGAAGTTTAGACAGTGTTTTGAAACCTCCAATCTCAATCTGGTATTATTCTAAGCAGGCAACCAGAAGAAAAGATGGGAGTTAGATCCCATGTCAATCTAAATGTATCCAAGTAAAATGTTTTTAAGTTGATGCTGTGCTATTCTTTCATTTTCTTCATATCTAATATAGATTTGGAACTCTTTTACTTATTATGCATTTGGCCAATTATTGAATTCAGTACCCCTCCATTTACAGTAAATATCTAAATAGTAGGATCCATTCGGACAAATAGAGATTATTATTAAAAACGAACTGTACAATTGAATTATTCAGGTACAAACTCAACATAGCTATGCAGAGGGAACATAATTTATTTTTTTGTGTGTATGTATTTATTTATTTTAAAAAGATTGATCTTAGAGAGTGAGAGAGAGCAGGCTAGGAGAGAGGCAGAGGGAGAGGGAGAGAGAAAACCGCATACGGAGACTCCCTGCTGAGTGTGAAGTCTAGCAGGAGAGCTCCTTCCTAGGACCCAGCGATCCTGACCTGAGCTGAAACCAAGAGTTGGAGCCACCCAAGTGCCTCCAGAGGGGCGTATAATTTAAACCCTTATTTCTATCACTCAAATTTTGAAAAATTATATCCTATTTGTTTACTTCCGATTAAGATATTTAAGGAAGTTGAACTGTTCAGGTAATTGCTTATAGCCCTTAATACATTACCAGAAGCTGGATATATCTGTAGTATAAGCACACAGGAAAATTTAAGTCAATTGCTCAACAAATAACATTGGTACTTTCATGCGACTACGACTAAGACAGAAACATACAGCAAAATTGGAGAGAATTTTGGCATCCTGTTGTGTTAGTATGTGCTAATAAATAAAACTATATGATGTTTGTCATTTTAATGTTTCTGTTACTGCTAATACCTCTATTGAGAGAACAAAGACATGAGAATTTATTTAAATTTAATGAAGCTGTTTTGTACAAGAAATAACACAGTTCATATAAAAGTATTTTCACTTAAGTATGTTAAAATCCAGATTAATACAAATGATAAACAAATACTTAGTAATTCATTTACAAAAAGATCTCTTATGTAAATGATTCATTTACAGAACGAGCTACTGAGTGGCTTAGTCTGTTCAGCATCCAATTTTTTTTAAGATTTTATTAATTTATTCATGAAAGACATAGAGAGGGAAAGAGAGAGGCAGAGACATAAGCAGAGAGAGAAGCAGGCTCCCTGCAGGGAGCCCGATGTGGGACTTGATCCCGGGATGCCAGGATCAGGCCCTGAGCCCAAGGCAGACTCCCAACCTCTGAGCCACCCAAGCGTCCCAGGCGTCCAACTCTTGATTTCCTCTGAGGTCATGATCTCAGGATCATGACATGGAACCCCAGACTGGGCTACGCACTTATGGGGAGTCTGCTTGAGATTCTTTCCTTCTACCTTTTCCTCTGCACCCCTCTTCTCTCTCTCTCCCTGTCTCATACACACATCACACACACACACACACACACACACACACGCACTCTCTCTCTCTCAAATAAATAAGTTTTTTTTAAATTTTATCCATTTTTTTTTTAAATTTTTATTTATTTATGATAGTCACAGAGAAAGAGAGAGAGAGGCAGAGACACAGGCAGAGGAAGAAGCAGGCTCCATGCACTGGGAGCCTGATGTGGGATTCGATCCCGGGTCTCCAGGATCGCGCCCTGGGCCAAAGGCAGGTGCCAAACCGCTGTGCCACCCAGGGATCCCAATAAATAAGTTTTTTATAAAAAGTTATCTGGGTGATTTCATTAAACAGTTAATGTTTAATGTATGTTTATGTGTATATATTTAAGTATATATAACAACAGAATATAACACAGCCTTAAAAAATGATGAGACTGGGCCATTTGCAACAGCCTGGATGAACCTAGAGTGCATTGTCCTAACTGAAATAAGTCAGACTGGAAAAACAAATACCATATGTTTTCACTGATATATGGCACCTAAAACAAAACAGAACAAATGCATTCATCTTTCGATGGATAAAGAAGATGTGGTTTATGTATACAATGGAATATTACTCAGCAATTAGAAACGACAAATACCCACCATTTGCTTCAACGTGGATGGAACTGGAGGGTATTATGCTGAGTGAAATAAGTCAATCGGAGAAGGACAAGCAGTGTATGTTCTCATTCATTTGGGGAATATAAATAATAGTGAAAGGGAATATAAAGGAAGGGAGAAGAAATGTTGGGAAATATCAGGAAGGGAGACAGAACATAAAGACTCCTAACTCGGGGAAACGAACTAGGGGTGGTGGAAGGAGAGGAGGGTGGGTGTTGGAGGGGAATGGGTGACGGGCACTGAGGTGGACACTTGACGGGATGAGCACTGGGTGTTTTTCTGTATGTTGGTAAATTGAACACCAATAAAAATTAATTAAAAAAAATAAAATAAAAATAAAAAATTAAAAAAATAAAATAAATAAAAAAATAAAAAAAAAAAACAGAACAAATGAATAAACAAACAAAAAGATCTATAAATACAGAGAACAAACTCAAGGTCGCCAGAGAGGATGATGCGGGGCGATGGGCAAAATAGGTGAAGGGGAGTGGGAGATACAGGCTCTCAGTTATGGGATGAATAAGCCATGGGAATAAAAGGCCCAGCATAAGGAATATACTCAATGATATGGTAATGGCGTTGTATGGTGACAGGTGGTGGCTACACTTGTGAGCACGGCATAACGCACAGAAAAGTTGAATCACTAGGTTGTACACCTGAAACTAAAGTAACATTGTGTGTCAACTGTGTTCAGATAAAAAAAAAATAATTTTAAAAAGTATATATACATATGTGTGTGCATATCCTTATGTACAATTCACCGCAATGTGATTTAGAAGTAAATTTTCCAAAAAGGGGTGGGAACTAGGTGCATGTTAAATGTCTTCCTTATGGTATGTGACTCTGCCCTAAAAGCTTTTTTCACCGATGGGCTTGTAACGTAATGACGTCCTTGCATAGACAGAGGCATCTTTGCTCACTGCTTCCTTGAGTATAGTAAGAAGGACAAGCGTTAACACTCTGGGATGCTGTTCTTCTCATGATGGCTTGAGATCCTTCTCCCCACCCAAGTACCAGCAATGTGGGCTCTCAGAAAGGAGACCATTTACTTGCCCTGTTGTCAGCGCATCTGGAAGCCTTGTCAAAACAATATAATTTTACTTTGTAACTTTTTGACATTGGTATTTATTGCACCTGTCTTTGGGCATGATTTATGACCTGTCTGGTGAATATTTCTCCTCAAGTTGGAGTTTACAATATGAGATAAGTGAACCATTTAAAGGTCTGCGTATGCTTCAAAATGGCAAATGGACATTTTGCATGCATCCCTCACCTTCTCTCCTCCCTCTCAGCTTCATCATCACCACCTAAACGGCCACTGTGATACACCTTTCACTCAGTTCTTCAGAGAAAAATAGAAGAGAAAGATTATGTAAGCCTACATTTTCCACAATCTCTTTTGCAGGGGAATTATGTGTCAATAAATTCTAATGAGTGGCAAGAAAATTCACCATAGGGGAGGCATCCAATGGAAAACATGTGCTTGTTGTCAGGAGGGCCCAGTGACCTTTCGTCTTTGTAATGATATCCTGGCTGGGACTCATCAATGTTTCTACCTATCACCAGAAAACTCATTTCCCATTGGCAAAATTGCACATATTTGTAAAGCAGCCCTTCTAATTAAATTGCTTAACTAGGCTGCAATCAAGAAAACTTTCTTTCCTTGACTATCCCCTCTGGGTCTTGGTATTAATTTACAATTGTTTAGCAATTCTCCTTAATCGCATAAAGTACATACTCCATATATGTTTTTGTGTTTTACGTTTTCATAATAAAACGTTTTCAATTTTTATTCTCCAAAGTTCATATGAACATGATTTACTGGGAAGAAATTTCCATAATTAAAATTTCCATAAGTTTATTTCCATAAAATCTAACTTTTTCCAAAAAAGTTTTAAACACGGAAACAGAATCTGTTTGTTTCCTAGGACCTGCAAACTTTCTCTACATAGAAACTTATGGAAAACTCTATCATCTTAAAATAATATTAAATGGGATTTGTGTCCTTGTACAGGTGTGAAATTTTTGCATTTAAAAATTAAGGAAAAAATTAAAATGGAAAGCCTCTATATGATAATTTATAGAGCTTCCTCTTTATACATATACAATGTTCATATGCAATGTATATGTCTCATTGTAAATTAGTAACACTTTTGTACACTTCTGAGGTGTACCTAAAAACTCACAATTGTTTACTGTGTCATTATATTATTTTAGACCAGTGACAGTTGGCATCAGCTTTTACAAGTCCCCCCTACATTATTTAATCAGATAGCAAATATACACTTTAATGTATCTAGTCTGTTAATTAAAGGTACTTCAAAAATTCATTAAGAAGTCACTAAATCTCATATAAGCTGACCTTCATTCACTGAAATAATTTGATTTAACAATTGAGAACTCTGACACTGTTTCTTGTTTTTGTTTTTTAAGTAGGCTCCACATGCAGCATGGAGCCCAACATCGGGCTTGGACTCATTCCTGAGGTCGAGACCTGAGCTGAGATCAAGAGTCAGATGCTTAATGGACTGAGTCACTCGCGTGCCCTTCTGACACAGTTTTAAGTGGATAATCAATTCAATTTTTATACACCAGTAATTCAGACAAAAATGCTACCTTGAAAAAAACATTAATATTTCTTTTCTCCGCTAAATCCTTAAAGCTGCAGCATTTTGTTGTTTGTTGTTGTTGTTTTGGTATGTAGGCAATAGTTTCTTCAGCAAGGAATCCCATATGTCTGAGCTCCTCATGTTCCTTTACCGCTCCTCTCTTCAACAGTGTCCCAAATTTTTTAACATTTTAACCCAGAAGTGATAATCTAACCCTTTAATCATTTTTGTTGTACTCCTTTGAATTCTCTCAAACTTTTTAATATCACTTATTTTTCACTTCTGTTGTTGTGTGGTACCCAAAAAAAGGATAAATTTCTCAGGGTTGAGTATAGATGGATGATTGTTATGGTTCCTGAATTCAATACTTAGGCAAAAATCAAACCTTAGAGTTCATAGATCTTTCATCTGTCATAGAGTCCCATTCAGTTTGACTTCCAGATTTTCCTCTGGACAGCTGAGCAAAGACTACTCCTTACCATTTTATTTTGGTGCAACTATGTTTGACTTCTGAGAAAACTTCTGCAACATCTTGGTTTTCAGAAGACAAATGCAAATGAGACAGGGACATGTTTGTGAACTGTAGTACTTCTCTCAGTGCAGTGGAGTATATACCAGTTGTTCTACTCTCAACCCTTGCTGTTTCTCGTTAGTCCACCTCCAATCCAGAAAAAAATGAGAAGTCCTTCTCTGCTCAGTGATACAATTTCCTTCTTGAACCTACTCATCCTTAACAAATTGGAGTCTGCCAATGGGTTGCCAAGCCAGTGACATCAGCACTGGCAGGACATTAAATCGAGATTAGAAATGGCCCCATGACATCATCCTCTTGTTCCTATCGAACAGATGGTTTCTGTATATTGTGCAATTTTAGATCATTATTCATGGTTTGGGTCAGTATAATTCAGGAAGCCAAAAAACTGCCAAGAAAAATTGACCTGGAACCAGTTCAAAGACTCAAAATTATTTTATTGATTAGACGCCTGAGTTTTCATTTTCCAGAAGGACATCATGAATCATCAATACATGATAATACCTGAGTCATTTTAGCATTTGTGATGTTTAGAACTTCAAAACAAGATAATCTTTGAAGAGTTAACCTTAAAGAAGCATGATAATGAGATATCTAAGGAACTTTGTTGGGTACAACTGAACTGGGGCCAGAAACTATTGACTGAGGCAAGTGGTTTGTTTGAACTGGATGGTTATTTATTTTCACCTTATACTTGTTGACTTCATATCCTCCCTTAAGCTCAGCCCAGAGACAGTGAAGAGGTATGTTTAAAACAAGCCAGACAGGAAGCTGTTTTGAAAGGCCTTGTTCAGGCATCATACCAAAGCGAGAAGATAAAGCACAGATTTGGCTGGCTGAGGACTTGGAGAATAAAATCATGTTCAAAACAAAACAAAATCGAAATGTGTTCGCAGTAAGCTTTATAAGAGACCACAAACTCATATATGCTTTCCCTAGGAATCTGGAAGGAATTTCAGTAATAATGTGTTTTCTTTAGCATAAGTATTAGCTATTTTTGGAAGATATATCCCATTATATTATCACTGCCACAAGGTAAAACTCTTGTATGGGTCATCGCAACTTGGTTCCTAAAAAAAAAAAAAAAATCAGTGCTCTACCCAAACCTCTATCGATTTGAGCTTCCATCAACCACACTTCCTGCCATTCCACAGTATCTGATTATGTTACTATCTTAAAATTATTAAGATTCTTATTGCCATCCATTGATTTGGATCTACATTTTACATTAAGAAAATAAGATCTTTGACTCTTTCTGTGTAGGCTACTTATCTTCTTCCAATTTCCTCCAAACTGATATTAGGGATAAATCACATGGTCTTTATAAAGGTGTTCAATCCTTTAATTTTATGTACTTCATATTCATTAGTATATTTGTAACTAACCCATGTAATGTTATACCCCTTTTGCAGATGCCTGTAATAATATAACAATGACTTGAAAAGGAAAAAAAAGAATTCTATGCATTTATAATTTAATCATCACGATGCAAAACTTTGAGTTTTTCTCTCTTGCTGCTTTTTAAACTTCATTTCCAGCTCCTGTTGGATAGAAATGCTGGTGGTTATAGGAATCCTCTGAAAGTAAGAAACAATTTCTTACAGGAATGGTGAAAATGTATTCTATGCACTTATGTGAATGAAGCTTTAATCACAGATGATAACAGCAATGTCTATTTTTTGTGGCATCATAGCACATCATCCTGTATAGCTACAAGGTACTCCAGACAAAACATGCTGGCAACTTTCCTTTGTCAAAGAAACGAACAATTTAATTATCTTGGTAATTCATCACCCATGCACCTGCCCCCCGCCCCCCAGAATGCTGTACCCAGTGATATAAACAATAACAGCTACATTGAATTAACTTAAGTTCCAGATGAGGTAAGTCTGAAAAAGAAGCAAATATTTAAAATGGTAGTAGTGATTGAGGAGGAGGAGTGTAGGAATTATCTAGTAGCTTCTTTAGATGGGTGCTCTTTTTTTTCCAAAAGGCTGCCCTCGATTTGATGGGAATTGAGCATATGCTTATGAATAAATTTTCTTTTGCTCTTTTACTTTCCTTTGTTTTCATTTGTGGCAGAAAGGATAGTCTGGGCTGGCTTCATCTTTCAGCTCTGTCCCACTCAACACCACAGCTGTTGGAGTTCTTGCTAGAAATGATACCAAGATTTTTTTTTTTCTCTAGGATGTTATGTTTGTCTCTCTGGAATTAGAGATCTTGTGTATTCATACATGTCCTTCCCAAACTTAAGACACTATGTTTGGATTGTATTTGGGTGGATATGGGCATATTTTTCCTTCAGCGTGGTTCTGTAGGAGCTGAGTCCTTGCTGTAGCTATCTGCTTTGTGACTACAGAAAATCCCAGACTTATGATAATTCAGTTTTACCATGATGCAAAAATGATACAGATTCAGTAGAAACCGTACTTTGAATTTGGAATTTGGATCTGTTTCTGGTGCTTGCTTTGGCAGCACATACACTAAAATTGGACCCATACAGAGAAGATTAGTGTGGCCCCTGCTCATGGATCTGGATCTGTTTCTGGGATAGTGAAATGCACTATAATCCTGTCTCCTGATGCTGGGCATCACCAGCCACACCCAGTCACCCCAGTAATCACGAGGGTATACAGCCAGTGCACGGACAACCATTCTGTTTGTCACTCGCAGTCCAGCGCTCAATCAATTACATGAGATCCTCAACATTTTGTTATGAAATAGGTTTTGTGTTAGATGATTTTGTCCATCTGTAGGCTAATGTAAGTATTCAGAGCATGTTTAAGGTAGACGAGTCTCTGATGTTGAGTAGGTTACGCGTATTAAGCTCATTTTGGACTCACAGTATTTTCAGCTTTGATGGGCTTATTGGCACGTGATCCCTTTGTAAGTCAGTGAAGGTGGGCATTTATAAACTTGTGCAACTTGAAAGCTGCTGTTTCCTAATTTCCTTGTTTTCCACTCACATGACAGGTGCTTTTTAGTCCTCAAAACCTAAGGGGCACTGCACAGACACAGATCTTTCTTCCTTGTTTCTGCAGAAGTCAAATCATACAGAATGCTATAGTAGCCTGGGAGAAATGAAACATATTCCTTAGTTGGTAACATGTTTTGACACCTACACAGTGAGAATAGAAAGAGAAACACACCAAAGAAGAGGTGTACCTGTGAATGATTTCCTCAGAATGCTTTGCTAGAGAGGTTCTGAAGATGTACAATTCTAGGTTCCAGGGAGGGTTGCTGTGTTTTTATGCCATTTTTCACCCTGAGTACATACTGATAAGCTCTCATAGATCCTGCTTGCTGCTAAGCTTCATGGTTTGGGGCTTTAAGAAAAAAAAGAAAAGTTAATAGAGAAGTGTTTTATGTCACTTCTTCCATAGATCATTGAATAAATAAATATAAACTGTAATACTTTCCTTCCAGGAGCCAAAGAAAGGCCCTTATATTTTGGAAAAGCCATATTAACAGTCACGTGTCTGTGGAGACTGAAGTATTCTTTTGAATGGTCGAAGCAGATAAAAATTTCATTGCAGGAGGAATCTTCAAAGACATCCTACATTCTATCCTATTATCCAATCCATGTTCAACATATAAAGAGATCTGGCAAAAAAAAAAAAAAAAAAGAAAAAGAAAGAAAGAAAGAAAGAAAGAAGAAAAAAAGGAAAGATAGGAGGGAAAGGAAAGAAGGAAAGGGAAGGAAAGGAAAGGAAAGGAAAGGAAAGGAAAGGAAAGGAAAGGAAAGGAAAGGAAAGGAAAGGAAAAGAAAGGAAAAGAAAGGAAAAGAAAGGAAAGGAAAGGAGGAAAAAGAAAGAGAGAAAGGAAGAAAGAAAGAAGAAAAAAGGAAAGATAGGAGGGAAAGGAAAGAAGGAAAGGGAAGGAAGGGAAAGGAAAGGGAAGGAAAGGAAAGGAAAGGAAAGGGAAGGAAAGGAAAGGAAAGGAAAGGAAAGGAAAGGAAAGGAGGAAAGGAAGAAAAAGAAAGAGAGAAAGGAAGAAAGAATAAAGAAAGAAAGAAAGAAAGAAAGAAAAGAAAAGAAAAGAAAAGAAAAGAAAAAAGAAAAGAAAAAGAAAAGAAAAGAAAAGAAAAGAAAAGTGAGGAGAGGAGAGGAGAAGAGAGGAGAGGAAAGGAAAGGAAAGGAAAGGAAAGGAAAGGAAAGGAAAGGAAAGGAAAGGAAAGGAAAGGAAAACGGAGAACGAAAACCAAAACACCACCACAACCCACCTCTCCTCTTTCTTCAGGACCAACTGCAGCCAAAACATGTCTGCACTGAGGAAAATATCTGCTGCCTCCAGGAGTTTTGATACAATCAAGGCCAGTGAGATGTGCCAGACCCTTTCCCTTTTCCCCAGATGGTGGAGTTTGCTACTTTCACATTTGGCTTTTAATGGACAACCGAGGAAGCCTGCCAGTAAAGCAGCAGAGCAAGCTAAGAAAACAAACAAACAAAAGCAATCACGCCCTAGACATGGAGACCAATGACAGGTATGATTGATCAGGTGTCCAGCTGGAAGCTGTCACCACCAAGTTGAGAGAAACAGGCAGAGCTTGGCGTGTTTCACGGGCCAAAGATTATCATGGGGTATTAGGTAGGTAGCATTCTTCAGCAAACAAAGAAATTGAAAGGATGGAGTTTGCTTTGCCTGAGCCCCACGCCTCACCGAGATGCTTACCACATGACTCTCCTTGTATAAGGGATACTTGAAACTAAACATATTATATTTCCTTTTGGAAACCCTTGTTAGACAAAACCATACCACACACCACCATATTCTTCTTTTGTCTGCGTGTTTGTTTTCAAACTAAATACTTTTTCATGTTAAACTAAATGTACATTTTGACATATGATAACTCTAGCAGTGTACAATCCATTGGGAGGCATACTGGAATCCAAAGACTTATGTTTTAATTACGGCCTAATTTCCTTGTTGCTTAAATGAGGAAAATAGAAATCCTGTCAACTCTACAGTATTGTCTTTAGAATCAGCTACAATAATACCAAATTTCCTTGATTGTAACGTGCCATGGATTATTATAATAAGGCTCGTAGAAAGCTTTTGACGAAAGAACACATTTAGCATGTTAAGTAAGCATATTGCTTTTTAAGATTCATCCAATGATTTGAGAAGTATTAAAATGTAAATAGAAGGTACACGTTGCAATCAAGGAAATGAGATATATGTGAAAACATTTTATAAGCCACAAAGTGCTGGGAACATGTAAGTATAGCTAACAATTAGGTCATAATGAAAACATGTTAATAATACGGAATCATTAATATCTTGCTTGTTATAAAGGTAGTAACTTGAAGGATGCAAAGTCTCCACATACTCAAATTGAACTTGAATTTGCATATACTAAAAAAGAAAATAGTGAAAAAGAAATCCCTGACAAATTTCAGTTCATCTGAACATGAGAAAGCATCAATTTAACAAATATCTCCTAAAAATTTCAATCTGATTTCAATTTCACCAAAACTTACACACACATTTTGTGAATAAATTATAGAATTTATGCTGTCATATTCATTCCCTTCCTCTGGCAAGCACACAGTTTGTATTTCTGAGCGCAGTATTTGTTTTCAAATACTCAGTATCAAAAGAGGGTCATTCAATGATTCTATATGATTGACCATGATGTTGGTTGTTATCTTGACAGAATTGTATATTTTTTGCTTTTTAATTGTGGATTCAGCAAATTGTCTCCCCAAATTTGTATGAATTAGGATTCACACAAATGATGTAAATTCTTTAATAAACCTCAGAGAGACTTGTCAAAGTTTTGTGCTGTTAGCCATGTTTCCAAGAATCAAAAAATGACACTGATATTGGACAACTGTTCATTTTAACTGTTACTCCATAGCTTTAAAAATAAAATGGGTTTCTTATCAGTAGCTTGAGAATCAGCACAGGCTTTCTGTAATACTTAACACACCCTAGCAAGTAGACAGCATGGGTTTGGAGGAGGAAACCCTAGATAAGTATTTCCTTAAGTATCTCTCCAGGGTAAGAAGCAGGCTGAAAAATGCTTGTTTTATCTTAAGTCTTGTCTCTGTCATTTTATGGGATATAAGGAAATTATTGGAAGTGAAAGATGAAGAAACAGTTCATCAATATCTTTTCTGTGTGACCAAATTCTGGTCTCTTGCCAAAATATTTTGGTCAAATATTGGTAAATGGGAGGCTATGGGTATATACAAAAACTATTTCCATAGATCGGTGGTTTCCAAACTTGGCTCCTCCCCAGAATCACCTGAGATTGATAAAATCTATCCAGAGTTTCTGGTCTACCCTGGGAGATTCAGAGCAGTAGGTCTGGGTGGGTCCCAGGAAAATGTGTTTTTAAAGTTTCTCAGGTGATTCTAATTAGAACTGGAGACTGCTGCCATACAATTCAAATGAACTTTCTAGACTCATTAATAATGTAACAATATGGAAAAATGTTATTTCTTTAGCAGGAGATTTTTTTTTTTTACTCTTTTATGTTACAAGAATATTTGATAAACCACTTGGCAGGGGTGGAATAAACGCACAAGGGAAATGTTTAAGGAACAAAAGATGGTCCTTGGCTACCTTCCAAGCTTTCGTCTTGCCAAATGGGGTACGTAAAAATGAGGGTATGAGATGAATTATTATGGAGGAAAAAGGAGAATTTTAAAGGTTTTATCCAGGAGGAAAATAGAAGTAAAGGCAAAGTGTTCTTAGTTAAGCTAATTCAGCAGCTGGTACCTAAATATTTACTAAACTTAGTAACTATTGGTGTTTTTACTATTATTTCCTCTAACGTTGTACATATATGGATAACCGAAGTCAGTAAAAAACTAGTGTCTAAAGATCTAGTTTGGAAGTTACCATTGGCACTTACATTAGTTAAAACTATAGTCTTCAAGGGGATCAGACCTAACGATGAGCAAAACCCAATGACCCTCATACCCAGTGACCATTGACCCTGCACATGTGAGGCAAAAAATGAATAAAACAGAAGCATTTCCTCTAGGTAATTTGTTGGAACAATCAAATGTCTTTCTCAATTTGAAGTTGAATCACAACTACCCAGTGTATCCCAAAACAATAATGAATCTTTGAAAATGGCAGAAGACATTTTACAAGGAGTGATTTCATACTTGATTGTCTTCAGGAAGCTAGAGTTAATGGTAGTTTAATAATGATCACTTAAATGTCAAAGGATAGAACAACTGACCCCCTTCTGATAATGCTAATTTCCTTTATTCCTTCTCCCTGCAACTGAAAGGTACTTTATTTTTAACTATTTAATTATATTTGGAAAATAAGTTCTATACATCAGTTTTTAAACCTCCAATTTATAAACTGCTAACTAGAGCTTAGGTTCTGATGACTATAAACTAGTATATTGAAAATACAATCCTCATGGAACAAAGAATAATATAGATTTTCGCACTTTTACTGACCATTTATCAAGGCTCAGAGGTTCTTTTGGGGGAAGAGGATGCTACCAAAATGGATCATCTTGTGACTCTTGTCATTCACATACTTCAGATTCTTGGAAATACGATTATGGTGTGTTATTTATACACTGTGTGAGTGAACAGAACCTTTGTTTTTAAGACAAAGCAGGGAGCGAAATTATTGTCAAAATAGTGTTTTCTAAGGTGTATTTATTTTTATTTTTAATGGAACAAAATTATTCCCAGATGTGCAATGTTCTCACTATGCCCATTACTTTTTAATGAATCTTACAATAAGATGATTAATTCTATACACTTGGAGGCTTTTGGTGAATGTTGTCAATTAAGCAATTACGTTAATCCACTTCTGCTTATTTTTTTGGAAGCCCAGTGATGAAGGTAATTTTTCCCCCTTTGGAATAATCTCTCTAGAATTATTAGGCACGTGTGAAATGAGTTTTACACACATTTCCAAGGACTACATGTGTTATGATTAACCAATTTTAATCTGCAAACCACAATCAACCTGTTTTATTCCAACTGATAAAGTTCATGACATCACTTGGTTTCATTTTTCAGCCTCGGCATTGACATCATTCATTGGCATTAAAATATTATCATAATATTTGGTTCTGGACTAAATTAAATAAAAACACAATAGGAAATGAGCAACTCTTTGACTTAGATAGCAGAGCATGCACAGTTTTTGTTTCTAAAAATGATGAAGGGCTTACAGAAAATAATACAAATAAAGATTCCAGAGTGTGTAGTATAAAATGTTAGAAGAAGGCTATGGTTTAGAGTGAGGAGGTCTGTTTGGGTGCTAATTGGGGGCCTGTGTGGATTTACGGAACAACCAAGATGTTCTGAAAGGAAACAGTATGGAGGTTCCTCAAAAAGTTAAAAATAGAAATACCATATGACCCAGTAATTCCACCTCTGGGTTTTATACCTGAAGAAAACAAAAACGCTAATTCGAAAAGATATATGCACCCTTATGTTTATTGCAGCATTTTTTGCAATAGCCAAGATATGGAAGCGACCTAAGTGTCCATGGGTAGATGGATGGATAAAGATGTGGTATATATATTTTTATAGCTATTGTATATACACACATATATATGTGTTTCCATATATATACTTACATACATCAATATATAAGTTTTTTTTTAAGTTTTTTTTATTCAGAAGAGACACACAGAGAGAGGCAGAGACATAGGCAGAGGAAAAAGCAGGCTCCCCACAGAGAGCCTGATGTGGGACTTGATCCTAGGACCCCAGGATAATGACTCAAGTTGAAGGCAGATGCTCGCTCAACCACTGAGCCACCCAGGAGCCCCCACAAATGTATGTATATATATAATATGAATGAAATCTTAATAATATAATATATAATATGTTATTATATAATATATAATATATAATAAATATACTATATAATAATATATATTATATATATAAATGAAATCTTGCAACAACATGGGTGGGTCTAGAGGGTATAATGCTAAGTGAAATAAGTAGGCAGAAACAAATACCACATGATTCCACTTATACATGGAATCTAAAAACAAAACAAACAAACAAAACCAGAAACAGACTCATTAATAAAGAGAACAAACTGGTGGTTGCCAGATGGGAGGGAGGGGGTAAGGGGATAGGCGAAATAGGTGACGGAGACTAAGAGGTACATACTTCCCATTACAAAATCAATAAGTCATAGGAATGAAAAGTACAGCATAGGGAATATAATCAATAATATGGTAATAACTTTGTATGGTGGCGGATGGCAACTGTACCACGTATCACGGCGAGCAGTACGTAATGTATATAATTTTCGAATCACTATGTTGTACATCTGAAACTAAAACTTCAGTTTACAAAAAGATGTTCTGATAGGATATCTGGATAAGATCAGCAAAAGGAGAGGTCTCTGCCTTAAGTAGAGAGTCACCAGAACACTTGGGTGATAAGAAATCACTTAATAATGGAGATAAATGACCTCAACATTTCTGGAAAAGCCTACATGTCGGCACTTGCAACCACAGAGAATTGTAGAGTCATAGAGGTAAGACAGGTGACTGGATTATTTGATGCTTATTTACCCACCAAGGATGTGAAGAGTTGATTTCTTTATGTACCTTATTATATTGGGCCGAATCATATGAAAGAGCCAAAATTTGATCATTTTTCGATGAACTGATATGGCAATTTGTATGGTTTAAAATAGCAAGTATACATAGTAAACCTGTAAGGTGGACTCAGTGCCTTCCTACTTGATTCCTCATATTTCATTGCCACTGTTACTATTACAGGAGCAAATGTATTCACCTTTGACAATTCCTAGATTTTTCTTTCTCCTTCTGATGACAGAGAACTGTCTAGATTGCTGTTTCATTTTGAGAAGTTTTTGGAATTAGGTGGGAGAGAGCCAGGAAGGAAACGAGAGGATGGAAATAGCAAAGTACCTCATGTGTAAAGGTTAGAAATTTTATTTCAGTGAAATGGAAGAGAAAAGTGGGGTCACAGCCATAGTGTGGAAGGGAATCGGGCTATTGAAGCAGGGATACATCTGATGCATCTTCAATTCTCCTGAGGATATGCCCATTTCTTCAGCTTAAAAAACAGAAGTGAGGGATGCGAATTGTGCTGGCTTCAAAGAATGCACTTATTAAATTTGAAAGGAGTTAAGCTATACATGCGTGGAATTATTTCCCCTCTGTCATATAATTTAAAATAATGCAAAATTAAATTTTCATTGCTTTATTTATAGTATATGCCTATGCCACTGTATGACTCATACATTCACAAAATACATATCGCAATGGAGGGCTTAAAACTCAAAATCATGTATGGTCCTAATTATGGGTG
The DNA here is from genome assembly GCF_048418805.1 of Vulpes vulpes. Lineage (NCBI taxonomy): Eukaryota > Metazoa > Chordata > Mammalia > Carnivora > Canidae > Vulpes > Vulpes vulpes. The sequence goes on from NC_132781.1 coordinate 9,575,047, forward strand.
ATTTAGGGGATTGTCATGAAAAATTTATATATTTTGAAATTACTTTTGGTTGCTTAGACTGAGTCCTTCTAACTGTGACACTGCTTTGGGACAAAGCTCCATGGGGGTATGCATGGCTTTACAGATGTTCTATTTTCCCTACTGGAATATATTAAACTTATTCAGTCATTATGTTCCTCCCATAATATCTTCTTAATTGTTCTACATCTATCAGGCTTCTAAAATCTACCTTGCTTAATCATAATCATATAGGAATTCATGTAGCCATAGTGATTCCCTTAGATATTATTCATATATGTATGTTTTTTTCTTATTCTTCAATATGGCTTTTTAAATTTATTTATCTATCTAAGTATCTATCTAACAATTTATTTCTACTTATGAAACTGTCATGCTATGTTTGTGGGCAATAACAGCATGCTTATATATGGGAAGGAAAAGGGAGCTAATTTTAACTTGAAATGTAGACCAAACAAAGACGATACAACCGGGCTCCAGCCATGAGCCTTCCAATCCTTTGGCTGGTTTCATGAATGATAGATACTAAATATATTTAAACTTCGTTTTTTAACACACCCTTGTGCAGCCAAACCCAAAGCAAAATAACCAACATTTCATACCTGCACAGTGTTGCCTCATTCTCTAGATTATATTTAGGCGTGTGTACGTGTAACTATGTGCATGTGCGCACATGTTTGTGCATGTATATACACTACATATTTCACTTCTTAAGTAAAGGCTTTGGGTTTTCTATTTCACATTAAATTCTCAAGTTTGTTTCCTACTTGCAATTTTAATACCATCTCCCTTGGATGAACACTGATGTTCTCTAATTTGAGAATAATAAAAATATTAATGTAATAAACAAAGGGAGGGAGTCAGTTACAGAGATGCTGCGGGAGTGGACTGTGGGCACCTGGCGGGCATCGAATCACCATGTACCTGGATGTTTAAGGCCTCCTGTATAGCAGATGCTCTCTCGTGGGTGTTAACATGAAATACAAAAACAGTTAAACTTTTTGCTCTCTCCCGTTGGTCTTTCCATTTGCCTTTTCCCCAGATTTTCTTGTCCCCAGGCGTATTAGTTTCTCAGGGCCACTGTAACAAATCACCACCAACTGGAGGTCTTAAAACTGGAGAAATTTATTCTCACACAGTTCCAGAGGCCAGAGGTCTAAAATCGAGGTGTTGGCAGACTTGGCTTCTTTGGAAGGCTGTGTGGGAGGAACTGTTCCAGACCTTTCTCCTGGCTCCTGGTGGCTGCTGTCAAGGCTTGGTTTCCTTGGCCTGTAGATGCATCACCCCAATCTCTGACACTGTTGTCTGTGGCTTCTTCCCTCTGTGTCTCTGTGTCATCTCAGAGGCTTATTCCTTCTGTGTATCCATGTGTCTTCTCCTCTTTTTATAAGGACTCTTCATCATTAGAAAAGGGCCTACCCTCATCCAGGATGACCTCAGTTAGCTAATTATATCTACAAAGACCCTATTTCCAAATAAAGTCACATGTTGCGGGTATGGGTGGACATGAATTTAGAGGGAATCCAGTGTATTAATTATTTACTACTTCTCTTTCCAAACTCATGATTAACCAGTTATGGTTAACCACCAGCTATGTGTTAGGTGACTATTTTTTTTCTCTCTCTCTCTCTCTCTCGTGAAGTGGATGGCCAGGTTCATTGCCTGAAGTTCTACCACTGGTTCCTCTCATTGGTGCCTTACAGGGCCTTTCTCCGGGAGGGCTAAGGTGTGGCCACTGTATTTTTGTCATGTAATCTCATCCTGAGCTGACATGCTTGTGAACGATGTACAGCCTTTGTTCCTCTGGTCCAGGGAACATTCCAATCCTTGCATGTCCACTCCAGTCAATACAACGCCAGTGAGTGGATCAATACAATTCTAAAGGAAATCCAGAGAACTCAGTTCTCTTCAAACTCTGTTATAAAACAACTTCAGAGAGTTAACGTAGTTGGGAAGCAAGATTGAAAGTATTTACTTTTACCCATCCCGTGTTAATTGGAATTGTTTCTGAGCTTTCTGCCTGAGAAGGATGAAAAAGAATATAGTTTGCCAAATGAAAGGCTGCAGCATGTACCTGAGTCCATTTTAATCTGCTCGAGCGTAGACATAAAACAAGCTATTACAACTGGAGCTGTTATTTGGTTAAGTAATTGGCATTTCGTTGTCACCCCTGAGGGGCTGTCTGATGTTTTTAGACCTCTTTTGGTCATCAAAAGTAGTGCCAATATCTCTCCTCTTCCTTCTTGAGATGCAGAATTGTGTTGGACCTGCCATCTTGGGCAAGTTTCCCACTTGGCGTCCCCCACGGTAATACATCTTCCTATCCATGCCCCCAAACCAATGTAGATAATTTGTCAAATATCAAGGATGCCTATTTAATTTATCCCTTTGGGAGCTGTGACCTGGTATCAGGCAGGTCCGCGGATATTTGGGACTCACTGTGAGGTGGACCTCTGTGAGAATTCCACGGGAGGCCACAATGAAGCTTCAGGTTACTGAGTGTTCACGTCATCTTAGACCCTTTGTCCAAAAATCTCTGAAACCCTTGAAATGTCTGATAATACAGTTGACATAGTGTTGTAGTGTCCCTCATGAGAGCTCAGGTTCTTTTACTGTTGATGGATTCTGGATCCACAAAGTGACTCAGGTCCTAAAACTTGGCCAAATATTTCACTACTATGGCAGACTGCAGTTTCCTGGTCATCCATCCATCCTTTACTTTTTATTGCAAAGTCTGAACAATACTTTTTTTGGTTCCCCATCTTCATATTCTTACTGGAGATAGAGACTTCCATCTGTACAACCCTCTGTAGAACAAGCTCCCTAGATATCACTTTCACTTTGTTCTCATTATAGTAATTGCACCCATCTTGTCTCTGGTCTTGTCTCTAATTTAATGACCTTCCACCCCTATTATTTTGACATTCGACCAGTCCCATTTCCATCAACAGCCAAATTCTGTAACAATATCTCCTTTAATCAGAGGACATCCACCTCTCTACAAAGGACAGTCATAATTTTCTCAAATAATGTTGATGCTCCTATGTCTATGGAAAACTCAATGTGTTTCCTCTACTTTCACGCTACAACTCCCTTCTGACTCCAGATGTGTGGGCTTGCCACCCATTGAGCACTTTTCTAACACTAGTCAGGTACACTAAATTCAATTCTACCCTGACTCTATCTCCTTGGAGTTATTGTTAGATCCCAGCAGTTAAGGGCTCCAGTCCTACAGGACTGCCCAGCTCCCCACTTCAGATTACTGTCCGAGTTGATACTATTTTTATCTGCTTTTAATTTCTGTTTTCTCCACATTTTTTTATTATTTATTTATTCATGAGAAAGAGAGAAAGAGACAAACACAAAGGCAGAGGGAGAAGCAGGCTCCATGCAGGGAGCCCGGTCTGGGACTCGACCCCGAGGTCTCCAGGATCACACCCTGGGCTGAAGGCAGTGCTAAACCACTGAGCCCCCCCAGGCTGCCCCTGTTTTCTCCACATTTATATGGTTGTGCACCATGGACTTTTAGGTTAGTGTTTTACCTACGTAAGTCAATATTGTTTGATGATCTGCTTCCCCGCTCTTGTTTCATTGTTGCTCACTGGACTTGGTAAATGTAGGGGTTAGCTCCATGGTGATTATTTTATTTAATTCACTAGGAGTAATATTTTAGCTTTTTGTCTGTATTCTTAGGAAGGAAAGGTGAATGCCTAGGAGAATTAGAAAGAGAATAGTATTCCCTTCCTGAACACAATTCAAAGGGCTTTGCTGAATCACTAAAGTAATCTTAGAACCTGTGAAAACCCCACTGGACATCTGAAGGTGTTGAAGGGATAGGAAAGGAGTAATGGATTTGAAAGCTTTCTTCCCATCTGGTGATTCCCCCAATGACCGTCCTAAAAGAGGACCAAGAGGAGAGAAGGCTCAAGTAATATTATGAGAGTCGTGTTTTCCACCTATGCTCAGGAAACCATTGAGACAAAAGGCACAGAGCAGCGGCCACATGGCTGGGAGGCTTTTAAAAACATGCTACTTCCTCTGTTGTTTCCTTACAAAATTAGTGCCCATCTCTCAATGTGTTTTTGTAAGGAAATAGTTAAAGATACAGTTTTAAAAAATATTGACCTGTCACTTTAAAAAAAAAAAAACATATTTTAAAAGTCCATTCTGATGAAATTATTTCGAGTCTCTGTATCTTTCATGAGAAAAAAATGTCAGTCTGGACCATAAAGAGGAGATTAGTTTACACCCTTGTAGAGGGAAATATTGAAGAAAGCCTTGGCCAGCTTATGCATGATTAGGAGATTTTTATATCATGTGGTTATGAGGTTCAAGGTCACTTTAAGTCAAACTATTCTTTCCTATACCAGTCTTCATCTATTTTTTTTAAAGTGCATTCCTTACTTTCAGTTTCTTATCTCTGATCATCTCTTTCCTTTTCTTAACCGTTAATTTTTGTTAAGTGGTGACACAGTAAATGCTGAGAATATTGAAAAACAATATAATTTGCATCACACGTTTATTGATTAGGATCTCTCCTTATTGGGGCACTTAGGTGGCTCAATGGGTTAAACATCTGACTCTTGTTTTTGACTCAGGTTATGATCTTGGGGTCATGAGATTGAGCCCCATGTTGGGCTCTATGCCCAGTGGGGAGTCTGCTTGGGATTCTCTCTCTCCCTCTCCCTCTGCCTCTGTCAATCCCCGCTCTCTCTTTCTGGGGAAAAAAGAAAACTCACATTTTTTTTAAAGATAGGATCTCTCATTCTTTCTGTAATTTAGCAAATCTCTACAAACATGTATGTCTTAGCTAGAAACTATTATAGAATACAATTATATAGGAAAGTGTCTTTCCTCAATAATGTCACCACATTTAAGATAAAGATCCCATTAAAGGTTTGGTGGTCAGTGAGAATATTGCTATTATATACAATACCCCTTCATGCAGTTTTAGACAGGAAAAATATAAGTCTACATATTTCATTCAAAGATAAGATTTTACATTAAGTTGAAAAAACTAAAAGTTTCACATTATCTACGCTTCTTTCCATCTTAGTGCTGATCTCAAAGAATAGTAAAAACTTAAGGATTCCTATCATACAGGGGATTTTTGTTTGGTTGCTTTACTTCTCAAAAAACTAGCTTTCATTACCAAAATGTATTTTGATCCATCATTTTAGGAAATACTCATAAAATGAATTTTCTCTAGTTTTGTGTATGTTTATTTTTGTCTTCAGATGAGAAACCTGGAGTCTTTCAAATGGTGCTTCCTTACATGTAATTTTTCATTTCATTTTTTCCTTCTCTGGCTGCTGTCACATTTCCCCCCCTGGCTTATAGTTTTTAGCAGTTTGATTATGATGTGTCTGGGAGTGGATTTTTTTTCTTTTTTTAGTTCATCCTATTTGAGATTCACTGAGCCTCGATACTGAAAATTTACATATTTTACAAAATTCGCAACATTTTCAGCCATTATTTCTTCAACTATTTTTCTGTACCACCCTCTTTTGTCTTTATTTTTGAAACTCTAATGGCAGGAATATTAGACTTTGAAAATTGTCTTGCAGGTACGTGAAGCTCTATTGATTATTTTTTTTTCAAATTTTTTTTTCAGAATGAGTAATTTCTATTGATCTATTTTCACTGACTCCACTGTCATCTCATTTTGTTATTGATTTTTTAAAACTTTAGTTATTCTTTTAAAAAATAATAACTTTATTTTTAGGTTCTGAATGTTTCATTTGGTTCTTTTTCGTATATCTTATTTCTCTAAGACGTTCTATCTTTCATTCATTTCAAGAGCATTTTATCTTACTTCCTGGAGCCTAATTATGATAGTTACTTTAAATTAGTCTGATCATTCCACATTAGTGTTATCTACTTCTTCCCCTACAAGTTGTTGAGATTTTCTTGATTTTTCATAATTGCATCCAAGTAATTGTGGGTTGTATCCTTAACATTTTAATATTACTCTATGAGATTCTGGGTCTTTTTTAAATCCTCTGGATTGTTTTAGCAATCATCTCAGTTTGGCTCATAACACAGTAATAACCTATCTTTTAATATCCATTCAGTTTTTAAAACCCGTATAGTAGTTTTCAGATGTTTTCCACATGTGTACTGACTCTTTATTAGTATTGTCCTACAGTTACCTTCTTTCATGCTTTTTAATTTCTTTCTTTGTTTTCCTTCATATTAGATACTATCTACGGGCTCATCCTCAGGTTCATAATCTCTTTACTCTGTCATCTTTATTCTGCCATTGAGCCCATACAGTGAATATTTTATTTTGACCATTTTGTTGGACCTGTTGCACCAAATAGTTTGAATATGACAATCAGAATGGAAAAGAAACAGTACTCAATTTTAGAGACTCACATCCTCAGTGACGTGTGGGAGTCCAAATGTCCGAGTCAGCTAAGATGTCCCATCGAAGGTAAAAGAAAAACGGTGACAGTGTTATGACCTAGCCCACAAAAAGGAGGTATAGTACAGGGTGGATCATTTCGGAATGGGCAGGGGGAACACGCATGGCACCTGAGTGTGCTCCTGCGATCTCTTCACCTGATCCATCCCCAAATGCTACCTTTGATCTGCTTGCTGGGATCACTCAGTACCTAGACAGGATGCAGAGAATCACAGGAGTTAGTTAAACAGAGGAAGTAAAGGACTGAAAATCAGATATTGAGGAACTCCCAGGACATGAAGATAGCATGAAGAAGTCGCGGCAACGTCACCACCGGTGACACCACCCCATGACTAGTGAACATTGGAAGTAATCACACTCCTAAGCCTGAGGAGTGCACTTGGCAGACATGAGGAAGGGTCACTGCTCAGCTGGTCCTGACAGTCTCTGAGCTCATATCTGCAAGCTGGTGGCATTGAGGATTGGACCCTTGGGCAGGGGGCGATGGATGGCTAATGACAGGTGGCACACTGGGGCTGGTCTACAAGCACAGGGAAGCAGGACTGGCTTTCACAGCTGCTGTCAGAATGAAGCACCATGGCACAGGAGCAAGACAACAGGAAATGTGACAGGAAGCCCAGGTGACAGAGCCAGGGACCCCATCAGCCTCCCAAAGCCCAGTTCACCTTCACCATCACTGGCCACACGGCGCTGAAGAGCAGGCATGTGGATGGTAGACTCCTGGCCCCACATCATGCAACCAATCCAAAAAGAGCAGATTTGAAGCTGAAAGGTTATAGTGGAATAAATGGCACACTCTGTAATGACCGTTCAGTGGCTTCCAGCTTATGGGCGAATACTCAGCTTTGGAAATATTACGTGTACCCTGTTGGCAATACAGGTTTGAAATGAATGCGCCTTAAGTACCTTAAGTAAATAAAGATAGACAATAAATCAGAAAAAAAAAGTAGTGAATTTGGCCTGTTTTTAATGCCATTTACCTCTTACTGTATTAGGTTGTTGAACTCAGCGTAGCAGTATGCTTGGAACTTATTTTGCTGAACACCATTGTAATTTCCTAGGGAAGGATATGCTCCCAGGAGCTGGAGCATGTCTGTCCCATTGCCTCATGTGTCCCCTCGCATGGTGCTACATGGCCCAATGGTGCTCAGGCAAGGCCTTAACGTGCTGAACATGAATTTTAAAGTGATGGTGGCACAAATTGCATGTTTGTATCCCCCTAAAATTCATACATTGAAACTCATCCTCATTGTCATGGTATGTGGGGTGGACACTTAGGGGGGTGGTTAGGTCATGAATCTCATGAATGAGATGGTAACCTTATGAAAGAGCTTCCAGAGAAATCCCTTCCAATATGAGGGCTCCGTGAAATAAAGGTCATCTATGAACTAGGAAGCAGGCCCTCGCCAGGCATAGAATCTGCAGGCACCGTGATGGTGGACTCCCAGCCTCCAGAATGGGAGGAAATAAATTTCTGTTGTTTATAAGCCACATGGTTTATGACAATTTATTATAGCAGCCCACATGAACTAGGATGGAAGTTTCGCCTATTCATGAGATAAAGGATGCTTTGTTTGACTCCCATATCAACAAATAAACATTAAGAAAGAAGGGAGGAAATATGACCTCGTTCTGGACCTACCTTACTTGGAGAGCACCTGTTAGCACAAGTCCACCTCTCTGGTAAGACACATAAGAAAATGTAAGTTGTGAATACTTTTATTTATCCATTCGTTTCCCTAATATTTCACTTGTTTGTCATCTACGTATCTTCAACCTTGACCATCAGAATGAGTTTGGCTTTATCATCTAGTGACATCTCTTTTACCTCATTTCTAAATTATTATCCTTTTCTTTGTGTGTATTCTTCTGTATGTACAACAGGTCTTGTTTTCAGGAGTCCCAAATGCCACATGTTTCCTTCAAACTCTGGGGGTAGTTAAATATCTATCTAAATCAGTCTTGGTAATTATTCCTAAAAGTCTAATGCACCAAGTTAGGACTTGGTTGCTGTGCCTTGTGTCTTTCATTCTCTAAACACAGGATGGGTGTTCCATCTCTGAGAGCTGCTCCATCCCCACTGGCTTGTCCTCAACCTTCCAGTCTCTGCACAGAGGTCACGTTTTATGATAGACCTCTCAGAACCTCCTTAAGTTGGCCACCGCCAGTTACTTTTGATTTTTATCATCACCTCAGTCTCTTATGTTAACTGTGACATTAAGAAACAATTCTGATCACTTGTCACTTGTTGACTTTTGGTCTTCCCTCACAGAAATGCAGCAAGCTCCATAACACAACTACCTTGCTTGTGTTCTTTCATCAGTGTAGCCTCACAAAATAAAGTTGGATGCATGAAAAGCACTCAATACCTGTTTTCTGGGTGAAATTTAGTGTAACATACTCTGCGGTGGAAAGCACCTGTCTTTGCTCAGCGAAGGTGTTTGTTAGGCAGAAACCCTCTCTGATTCTTTCTCTCCCCGGACTTCTCTGTAACCACATTGTTCCCGAAGATTTGTAACTGACACCAGCCCACCTCTTCTTAATTCTGGTTCTTGTTCTGTGTTGGGGACGAAGATGAGATGTGGGCAGGCTGAGTATAGAGGGGTTTTAGTCGGATCTTTTCTGGGTTGTTTCTTTGTAGGTGAAGAGTTATGCATTGTAGGAATCCCAGGAGGTGTCTCCTGTGGGTGTGATCCTCTCCCCTAGCTAAGCACCCTGTCTTCTCTATTTTTCTATTCTATTGGTTTCATCTTTGTGTATCTGAAAGGGGAGATAGGCCTATATGTTGAGGTTATTCCCCTACAACTCATCTGGTGGGTGCACACTAGGTGTTCAATTGTTGCTTGCAAAATTCAAGTGAACAGAAATCCCCAATTCTTACTTGAAACTTGCCCCAGACCTTTTCATTAGCACCTGCTTGTTGAATGTTTTGTAGAGGAAGTTTTTCAAAATATTCGAAGTCAGCATAAAAATATCAAACTAAATTTTAGCACTAAATCTTGAGCTATGTGTTCTTTCAGGATTAAGCATCAGAAAGAATCGTGGTGATAATTAAATCTCCTACTTGTAAAATCTGTAAATTAAAAAAAATTAGTTGCTTAATTCATTAAGATTTTATTTTTTTTAAAAAAGATTTTATTTACTTATTCATGAGAGACACAGAGAGGGAGAGGCAGGGACAGAGGTAGAGGCAGAGGGCGAAGTAGGCTCCATGCAGAGAGCCCAATGTGGGACTCGATTCTGGAACCCCGGGATCACACCCTGAGCTGAAGGCAGACGCTCAACCTCTGAGCCACCCAGGTGTCCCTGTTCAGATTTTCAATTGTGTGGTCATATATTTTTTTTGGAGAAGGAGCAAAGTGGTGGTGGGATAAGAAACCAACAAGTAAAATAGTAGCCATTCTTTTCTATATCTTCCTCTACTACTCTCAAATCTGAAACCAATTAACAGCTTCTCATTGTTCAGAAAGGATTTATTTGTCAGCATTTCAGTTATATACAATAACCTATATATTCTTATGAAACAGCATGTAGTATTCTTATTCCTGTGATGCATGCACCTGAATTAGTACTATAACCCTTGTCTATGAAAACGAAAAGCGTAGTCTCTATTAAAGTATAAGAGTATAACTCTGTGCGTGCACACACACGCAGACATACCTATTATTGCTAAGATCAAGTTAGTTCTTAGGTAAATCTATATTTAACTTTTCCAGCAGGTCTCCACTATAATAAAATTGTCAAGCCATTTTTCCTTAACAATTACTGACTCCAGCTATAAATCCCTAAACTGGTCAATAACCTATAACCCAGCACCTCTCGAAATGGAATGTGGGATATTTATGTTCCCCCTGAGACCAGCTTGTATATAAAGTCCCAAACAGCAGTGTGCGCTGACCAGGACCACCTTTCTTGAGCAATAACACGAGCACAATGGTACTGGCTTCTTCCTTTCTGTCCTCCCTGCCCCCATCCATACTGTCAGAGACCACTTTTCTTTGGAAGGCTTGAATCACGCCCAACTTAACATATTAGGTGCTAGCTTAGCACACACAGCACTAAACCACACGACAGCTCATTAACCTTTAGACTATAAAAAAGAAGAAAAAAAAAACTTGCAAAAATGTCAGCTTAACTTTCCATTTCAATAACAGGGTCTAGGGTTAACAGAGAAGAAAAATACAAAACCTTAGATTGTGTGGTCATTATTGGGAATCGCTCATTTCATAATTATTTGTTTAAAGTCAGAAAGGAAAACATGCTAAGAAAACTAGCTTCCAATTGTATATTTTATCTCAAATTCATTGTGTCGTGTTTTTCAGAGATATGTCAGACAGACCCATACAGTGCGCGAGGGTAAGTAATTCTTTTACAATACACGGAAACGTTTTCCCAAAGAAATTAAGTTCTCCTAAGACTTTTTTCCCAGTGTGTTCTCCTGGAATTTAACAAATATTTGTTAGGTCTTAGGCATAGCTCTGGAACATTGGAGCTGTGGCAGAGAGTAAACCAGATTCAGGATGTAGTTTCCATGGAGCTTGTACGCATTTCAGTATTTTCCATTGTTCTCTGCTCTACCCTAATACGCATGTGTGTCTCTTCTTCTAGGATGAAGGTCAATCTCACAAAGGCCAAAGTCCTAGAATGAGTGATTCCCATTGGGGTGTGTCTGACATACAACTCTTCTAAAATGAAAGCAAAGTTTTGTGTATTACAAATTCAACCATTTATGTCACCCAAGAAACACAAAGATAAGCAGCTAAGATTCAAGTCTCCAATTACCTCTTCTTACCTGTTCTCTCATGCGCCATCACAGCCTGGAGGAGACACGTCTTCCAACAGAATGAGCGTGTCAGTTCCTCAGTTCCAAAAAGTCATCGGGAAACGATGGCATCATCCCACTGACTTACATCAGGGTGACACACGTTATGGTCCCAAGACCATCCCCTCCGGGTGGTCTGACTCCTGCTAGGGCTTCTTCACCTCCTCTGATGTCATGAGAAAACAGCCACTCTGAGATACTGCTCAGGTATTGTACAGTGTGCAACCTGTTCAAACCCAGAGTCTGGACATTTAGAGAAGGAGCTGAGTTTAGGATTCCTGTCCCAAGTTCCTGCTCTGCTTTCCCTGGGGCACCTTTTAAAATAACCACGTGGAGTTGGGTCTGTGAAAAGTTAGTGGCCTCTGCCCAACTACCTTATCAGTTACCAGTGATGCCACCCTGCTCTTGGTCTGGTCTCCTGCTCCCTTGTGACCTGGCATGGGGAACCCTGGCTCACTGCCCTCTCCACTGCCAGCCCCCCATGTCGGGAATCTGTATGACAAATCCTGTCACTTTGCTTCATTCGTATGGGTGTCTTAAAACTGTTCCTTCCATGCAAATGGCCCTGGGGTTTTCATTTCCTCAAACTGGAGCTTGGATGCTGAGAAAGCTACCTGGCCACCCGCATGAGTGGCTTGTGCCTCCCTCAGCATGTATCATCCGGATATTCTTCATTTGATACGGCAGCTGTACCTCTCATCCCAACACACCTGAAGCCCCCACAATGATGAAAATAGTTTTTGTCGCTAACTTCAGATGGTTGCAAAAAATAAGTGAGGTGATGCGAGAATTATTCAAATACTTATCAGTGCCACATTTGTCGGGAAATGATACGGCAAAAGATCAAGATTTCTAGGGAGAAATGTCAATCTGGTTTGTGGAGAAGGATAAAACAAGACAACTCCCCAAACTCCAAAACGCACCCATATTTGTTGTGTGCTTCCTTGACCACTCAAAGTCTGGTAAGCATAAAATCTTGTACATAGAGTTTTCTTCCAGGATAAAGAAAAGTGCAGGTCCTTTAGAAAATTTACTACTCTCTGGGGATATTTTTTTGGTAATTGAGAGACAAAAAAAATATATAACTTGTATATATAGAATATCCTTGGAAGGGAAGTTAAAATAGGATGATTATACCAGTTCTTCTGATAAGAAGTCGTGTATTAGATGCTATCTTATTTGAAACTCAATGGAATTTTTCTTATAACTTTATACATTTTTACTAAATTACACGGGGAAAAATAAGTACTTTGAAATATCCAAGTGGATCCTAAAAGGACAAATGATGAATGTGTGTTCATATACATAAGAAATAAAAAAAAAATGGCCAGTTGCCAACTATTTGCTAATAGCTGTCTAAGCTTTCAGATTGCCTTTGAAATAAATATATCCAAAAGGGGACTATTTTGTTTTAAAAACAACTTAAAACTTTGGTAAGAAAATATTAAAATCCCCAAGGAAAATCAAACAAGAGATCAAGGAAAAAGATATACAGAGCAAATTTTGTCTCATTTAACAATAATGGTAAATGGCATTAATAATGATGTGACACTCTACCCTCATTAAGGTGGCAAATTAAAAACGTAAATTCCAACCGAGCAAGGTTATACTTATGTGGTATGTTCTTATGTTATTCGAAGAGCGTAACTTGGTAGAGCCTTTTGGAAAGTAATTTGCCAATAAGTAGTAAGGATAACAATAATGATTACTGTGATTTGAACTTTCTGGGGATGTTTTCTGATGAAATAATCTAAAAGAAAAAAAAAAGTCATACCCATGAAGGCATTGATTACGACATTCCTCTGAAACAAATGAGACTCTGGTTTGCACAGGTAGGGGGCCACTAAGGTAAGGTGATGTAATTAAAGTACAGTGCAGTGTTTTTACTCAATGAATTTTTCTGTGAGCACTAATGGAATGATAATTAAAAGCTTTAGTCACATGGAGATGCATGCATAATTTAAACGAAAAAGCAGAGGGGATCCCTGGGTGGCTCAGTGGTTTGGCGCCTGCCTTTGGCCCAGGGCGTGATCCTGGAGTCCCGGGATTGAGTCCCATGTCAGGCTCCCTGCATGGAGCCTGCTTCTCCCTCCTCCTGTGTCTCTGCTTCTCTCTCTCTCTCTCTCAATGTCTATCATAAATAAATAAATCTTAAAAAAAGAAAGAAAGAAAAAGCAGAATGAAAACTAAACATACACTATGAATTAAGTAATATTATACAGGTGTGTGGGGCTCTGAGTGTGTGCCTATCTGTTGTCCTCGCTCACACACACCCACACACATCACACTGCACACTGTGATTGAAGCAACACTGAATCTGATTGCATAGTATGTATTCTCACATTTATATGAGGATAAGATATGATAAATTTTTAAATATAGCAATTATATTAGGGTCACTAGTTTAATTTCTACTTTCTTCCTTCAAACAATCATTTTGTTTTTATAGTATTCCACATACTTATGTGCTGCTTGGAAGCATATTCACATCCCCAGCTCAAGCGCAGAGGCCCTGATAATTCTAAGAATTCACGATAAGAGGTATGATGTTTTCAATTTTTCCTGCATTTAATTGGCTTGGGCATGGGCAAAAAAAAAAAAAGGCTTTAGAGTTTTAGGGCACTTCTGTGATAAAATTTCTTAATTTAAAAATGACACCTATAAACAGGATCTGTGTATTGGTGGTGGTGCCTAGCCAGATGAGGTAGGTGGCTGAAAAACAGACAAACAAAAACCTCAAAAGACTGTGACTTAGAAACATAGCACTGTTATCTCCTTTCCATAGCATGGCTTATGTTCACATCCCATTGCCCAGAACCTGGTCACTTAGTCATCCTCAGTTGCAAAGGTTAGGAAATGAGGTTGCTAGGTGGAGTCCATCCCTTCTGTGCTAAGAGGACATGCATACTAGAGGTAAAACCATTAGCTTCCTCCACCATCTCCCTTAACTCCTGGAAGTTGTCATGTCAGCTGTAATGCTTAGAGTGGTTGGGATTACCTAGCATCTCTCCTAAGCCTAAAGGAACTAGTTTTAGGATGAAGCCAGAAACCGGAAGACTGAGCAGTAGAACATGAGTCCTTGGAGACATTACTGGGCTTTGGATGCCTGAAATACTGGGGGATTGACGTTCCCATTTTCATTTTAGTTATAGAAGATATTTCCTGTTTTCTAAAAGTCAGGTTAGGTTGGAGTTTCTTAACTGATTCAAACATAGACTGTTTGTTTGTTGCAAGAAAGTGATGCAACCTTACAAAATTGGTTCTCGATTTTGTCTAAAGTTCTTTGGACCATTTTTTGGCTATTGAACTCCCCCCAGAATGACTGTTTTATCCACAAACTCTCACTTAGAAGCAAGCAGACTGTGGGAGAACATTTACACTTTTGTTATTTTTAATATTTAGAATTACAATATAAAGATTTTCATTTTCCTGGGGAGTAAAAGAACAGAAGACGTAACACATTTGAATAGAATATCACTAAATGGTTGCACCCATTGTCTCCAAGAAAATCTGTGTCTGAGGAGAAATGTTTGACTCAAGGTCTGAGCAGGAAATACGTAAGATACGCTTAAGAAATTTTTTTGCCTTAACAGAAACCAGGGATGCTATCCAAAACTACCGTGTTTTTTTTTTTTTTTTTTTGAAAAAAGACTCAGAAGTCAAATTGAAGAGGCCCCTGCAAACATAGGTGGGACACTTTGAATTTTATTAGCACCAGAGCTGCAAGTATTAGAAACATTTCACATATGTTTGTATCCTTGAGTTTACAGTGATGCTAAAAACATAAGTCATCTTTGGAAAAAAGCTAGAGAAACAAAAACTGGCAAGTAAGGAGAAAGTCTCAAGCACTTGCCCTGACATTTCTATACTTGGGGTGATAGTTGACAAATTTTTACATAGAGGTAATCCAGCTAACTAAAACAATGAAACCAGGAAATCACTTCAGTCACTTGTTCTGCGTTCAAGAACTCTGAGATCGATATTAGTTAAATTTGAGATCTGTATTGCTTTCAGTGGCTTTCTTCGGCAAAGAGAAATTGAGTAGATCAGGGGCTGACACAATTGATGTGAACAGGCTGGGAAACCATACCAGACAGAGGCGGCCAAGAAGCAGGAGGCCATACGTTGTAGGAGAGACATGTTGGCCAGGATGCTGTGGCTGTAGCACCCTGTCCCCGTCACTTCTGTGTAGGAGTTCTAACCTGCTCTTCATCTTTGTCTTACTTGCTCAGGATCCAAATCCTGACAAGGATCTGATTGGTTAAGCCTTGAGGTCACACTCCCCCCACCCCCCTTGGGCTGGAGGAGAAAGCAGAGAGAGGCTCTGGTCCCTCCTGACTCTTTGGAGTGGGGAAGGAGATTCCTTACGTCAAGATCGAAATGTTAACGTATGTATACTGTGCCATTTAATAGTGGAATATCTGTACGTTTCTACCCATAGTGTATAGTATTAATATGTTATTTATTTATAAATTAAAAAGGAACATGTGATATAACAGAAGGCAACAGTAGAAATAGAAGGAACTGTACACATACTACAGGCAAGATTGGTCATGTGCGTCCCACCTCTCAACGCTTCGTGGAAGACATTTTTAATACCTTCCAGATAGCCTCATAGTTCAGGGGGAATAAGTGAGGACAGTAACCTCAATTAGTAGGGCCAATGTTTAAGCTAACTCTTTATGACCACAAAATTTGGCTACTATGAGAATCCAGGAAGAAGAAATCATGTGCAATCAATAGATTGGCTAAACCAGATGGCATTTGCTTTAGACCTTGAATGCTGGGTACGTTTCGACGTCTACTGTTGATGTCAAAGAGAATCCCAGAGAGAGGCAATAGGGGTAAGCAAGATTAGAGAAAAGAGTGCAGCTTGGCAATAATGGGAAAAGATATTGGACAGGCGTTAAGGTTAAGTAAATGAAATCCTGGAATGCTTTGAAGGTCGGTCTAGGAAAGGAATTCTATCTTTAGTCTAGGGAGCCATTAGACTATTTTTTTCCACCAGAATGAGGAATATTACCACAACTGCACTTCAGAGACATTAATTTGATGAAATTTCACTAAATGATGAGTTGATATGTGCTATTCTTATCAAAAGAATGTGGTCATGCTTTCCATTCTTTATACAAGGACACAGAACCGTGTCCTTCATTATTTTTGGTATTAAAATAATCCTTGGATAAAAGTATCCCAGTAGGTGATTTCAATACAGACAGCCACCTTTAAATTTGTATTAAGAATATCACACTTCCAGCAAAACTTGCCTTTTTTTCAATAGCTAATCTTTTATGTAAATTAAAATTGATACTTTGAACACACAAAAATCTCAAAAGGTGCTTTGTCTCTCATATGCATCCCAGTATTCATGGAGAGAATAATGAAAAAAAAAAATGAAACCAAGGAGACAAATGACTTTAACAATATCAAATCATGAATTTGTGTCAAAGCTAATCAAAGTCAAATTTAGCTCTCCTGACTCTGAATCTAACTCTGCCTTCCACATTCCACCACATAATTGCTATCTTCTATCCTGACTGCTTTGGAACAAAAACAGTCTCACAGAAACTTCTGCAGGTAGCTGCGCCTTCTGTGTAGGAAACGTTTACAATTTTTAAAAAGTCCTTCAGATTTATCTGGCTTTTTTTGTAAAAATGGACAAGGGCACCATCCCAAAGACATCAAAGCTGATTTGCCTCCAAAAGCCATATCTTGAAATGTGATTTCTAAGATGCAGGATTATCAACAGATCAGCAATTGACCGTTGAGATGTGTTATTCCAAGGAGAGACTGAAAAAAAATCATACGAAATGACATGATTTTTTATCTTCCTTTATATAGAAAGAGCAAAGGAAGATTTGGTTTTGAATCGCTAGTTTCTTTAAAAACAAACAAACAACTGAAAATAAGTGTTCAGAGAGCATTTCAGGGCTTTTAGCAGAAATTATCAGTAAGACTGGTCATCATGACTTACTATGCTGCTCCACTTTGATCTTTCTTTAAAAACAAAAGGAGAAATCTAATCATGCTTATTTTTCTTTACTTCACTAAATGCATTGCATAGCTTTCTGAAAGGGTTAAATAATTTCCTCCTCTTTTGCACATTTTTTTTCCCTTTTTTGTGTGTGAGGTTCCCCACTAACCATAGCTCTGTCCAAAAGGAAATTAAAATGAAATACATCAGGCATGCTGGGACTTCACACTTCAGAGACTTACAAAGCAATATGGCCTGGTTAAATTGATTGTCACTTTAACTACCCACAGCTACTCTTCAGGAAGGGGGCTTACGGTTTTACTGTTCTTAACGGGACCATATCCCTTTTCCAATGGCTTAATTTAGGTTGTGCTGAAATTCCTATTAAAATCAGAGTCATTAATATTTCATTAAAAATACCCATGATGTCAGAAGCGGCCATTCCAGGCCTGCCAAGTTACAAAGAAAACTACCCTTTCCCCCTAGGGTTGTGCTAACATCCTGATATCCAAACCTACATTTACATTTTTCCATCAACCTGAACAAAAAACAAAAATGAGAGAGGGGATATATCAAGTGACTGCCGTCGTCTGGTGCCTTCTATGTTTTGATGTCTTCAGATGGTGAGATCATAAAACCTGACTTCAAGCATGTAAAATTATCAACAGATCAGCAGGCTGACCATGTAGATATCTGTTTGGCACCAGAAAGTAGAGGGTTTGACAAACGGATATTGGGTCTCCCTGTGTCAAGTGCACTGAAAAGATTTTATTTGAACAAAAGTACTATATAGCCAGGGCCACCCTATAATCACCGAGCTGCCAAATGAATGCGTATATAAAATTTCAGTTATAACTAAAACTCATTGTCATGTGCTCAGTCATTTAGAGAAAGCATCTTGCCAGAGTCTGGTTTGAAGCTTTGATTTTTAGTATTTGCTTGTAGAGAGAAAATGAGTACCAAAGTAGTCAGATGAAATGTGACAGTTTTCTCACTCGACTGATTGAGTGAGATTAATTTGAGGATTTCCTATGTATGACACATTCTCCTAGCCCACCGGTGTGGCTTCTCTTCCTTCGTTTTCCTTGCAAATACCATAGATTTATCCTCAGAGTGCTCACGCATGCCTTTTCCACTGGTTCCTAAAACTCTTATAACTTTCAGAAACTGGAAAAGCAAAAATTTTACCTGTCACTGCACATCAATATACAAAAAAAAAAAAAAAAAAAAGAGCTCGTTTAACTTATCAAAACCTATTTATTGCCAAAGTGTGTTTATGCTTTGTTGTATTAATTTCATTTACTTTCATTTACATTTACCAGGATGGGCAAGTCCCTATAATATATTATTTTATGCTAAATTAGGATCTTCATATTAGTATTAAAATTTGGGGGTGTTTCTTTTTTCCTTTCCCCCCACAAATTTAATATATTCTTCTTCAGTAATTTTTTTTGTAACTTAACACTTTCAGGGGTTATTTCAGTAAAAAATAATTTTTAAAAATGCAAAAAAACTATTGAGTTATCTATTTTAAAAATCCCCCCCACCCCCGCATTCTGTTGGGCTGCAAATGGAGGTTCTTTCTCTTTAGACTTTTCACAGATAGGACTGGGAAGATAACTAAAAGTTCTGTGACAGTACAGAAGGAAAACAACTTTCAAAAAAGATTTATTTATTTGAGAGAGAGAGAGAGAGAGAGAGCAAGAGAGCTGGGGAGGGACAAAGGAGAGCAAGGAGAGAAGCAGACTCCCCCGAGGGGCTCCTTCTCACTACCCCTGAGATCATGACCTGAGCTGAAATCAAGAGTCAGATGCTTAACCAACTCAGTCAGCCAGGCAGCACCCAACCTTTTAAAAAAGATTTTATTTCTTTATTTATTTAAGAGAAAGAGAGAGTGAGAGTGTGCATGAGGTGGAGGGAGGGGAAGGGCAGAGGGAAAGGGACCAGCAGGCCCCTCACTGAGCACAGAGCCCTGAGCAGAGCTCATCTCCATCCCAGGACTCTGGGATCATGACCTGAGCTGAAGGCAGACGCTTCACCAACTAAGTCCCCTAAAGGCACCCCAGGAAAGCAACTTTTCTGTGTAGTTACTGAAAGGGACAAAAGAAAAAGAGACAGAAACCCTTTGACTTCCATATACTCATTTCAGCATAACCTTATCCCAGATCCCAAGTCTTGGAATTTCCAGCATCAGTGTAAACAGAACTGGCACACACACATTAAGATGAATATAGTTATTATCCCTCTTGCTGGTCACTACTGTCACTTTCTACTTGTCATGCCCTGTGTGAATTTATTTAAAAGAAAAAAACCCTTTTCAGCAACTATTTGCAGTTCAAAAAAATCTATAAACCATTCTTTTCGAGAAACAAACAAAAAACTCTATCTTAGTCTGCTCCTTGACTTATAAATATCCCATTTTTCAACATGATAACTTTCTCTATAAAATTCTGTACAAGCAATTTCCTGTTCTGCAATACACTCCCTCCATCACCTCCAATGATCTCATAGCATATTGTGTTTCCCCCATAACGGCCTGTGATTGCTGTTGGAACACTGGGATGTCCCTAGCTTGTCTGCCACCATATCCTTAGCACTTGCCCTGGTATTCAGCACACACTAGGTCCTCATTGTAGTAGGTTGCTCTCAATAAACCTAATATAAGAGATTCAGAAAGTGAAAGGCATGGATGGTTTCCCATTCTGAGAAGTGAATGAGACAGGTGTATTTCCAGGTAAAAGCTACGGAGTAGCCAGAAATTTGCTACAAATAGAAATGCAGGGAGAGTATTGACTCCTGGGATGACTTTACATGACAGATAAGGATGACAGATAAGCCATGACAGATAAGGAAGATATCTAAGTAAGGATTGAGCTTGAATTCATCCAAAATATAAAGAAATCACTAATTTCTCCCAGGTCCCCACTCATTGTCTTAATCTGATTTAAGTTTGATTTGTAACTTCGTCATTCCCTTGAAATCTCTTTTTCAAAGGTCAAGAACAATTAATAGGAGACAAAATTATGAATGTCCACTTCAAATTAGAGTACTATGTTACCTGAGCAGAAGTCAGTCATACTCTTATCTATGGAATTTTGCCCAAACTTATCAGCACAGCTCTACCATTGTCTCTATAAACTCTTGCGCAGTTCCCTCAAAACAACCACTTCATGTCATTCTCGGTGAATATGTAAGAAATTAGAAATATCTATGCTTCCAAGTATTCCACAAGATTAACCTAAATTGGAAATTTGATTCAGAAATTTTCCACTGTACACAGAGAGCGAAATGTGCATGTTCACATATTCTGAAATATCAACCCAGAGAAGATAATTTCTAAAACTGAAAACTAGGATTTTGCCAGGAAGTATCTGAGTGAGGATGGGTCAAATCTTGCATTAGAACTTTCAGATTAGTTGAGTATTACATCATGATTCCAGAAAAAAAAATTAATACTAATAATCTGAAAAATAGACCATCTTAAATAATTAGAAATCCCACTGCCTAGATACAACTACTGCTAATATTAATATAGAGCCTTCTTGAGCTTCTGAAGGGGTGTGTGTGTGCTCTAGCGTTAATGTACTTGTTTTCTCTTTCTGTTTTTAGTCTTTTTTTAAAGCAGTAAGAACAAACTATAAATACTGCTTTGAAATCAATAGTTTAAAAATGTTAACTATATGTTACTATTGCCCTTCAAAACAATTTAAAGATGCACACAAACACCCACACAAATACAAAGAAATAGTAATAGTTAAGAAGTATTCTGTTATATGAATTTTACTCGAATCTTATTTAATCACTCTACTTTCGTTACATATTGTGTTGCTTCTAAAGTCTTTTTTTTTTTTGCTTCTAAAGTCTTAATATGATAAATAAAACTTTAATAAGCTATTTTGAGCTTTTTTTGTCCCAAAGGGCAATTTCCTTTTTAATTTTAATTTTCTAAAAAATAATAATAATTTTCTTCTTCTTCTTCTTCTTCTTCGTATTATTATTATTATTTATTATTATTATCATTTTAGAGAGAGAGAGAGAGAGAGAGCATGTGAACAGGAAGGTGGGAGTTGCAGATGGAAGGAAAGAGAATCTTAAACAGGCTTCATGCCCTGCACAGATCCGACATGGGGCTCGATCCCCCAACCCTGACATCATGACCTGAACCGAAATCAAGAGTCAGACACTGACTGAGCCACCCAGGTGCCCACAATTACTTTTTTTTTTTTTTTTTTTCCACAATTACTTTTGACTGTAAGTTTTTAAAAATACTCCTGGATTAAATAATATCCATGTTAGATTTTTAAATTTCCATAAGCACTCTTAAACTGACCTTCTGAAAGATCTGAACAATTATGACATATTTTCCTGGTAATGCCTTCATAATTCAAATATAGATTGAAAGAGAAATGGTTCACATTGCTGTCTGTTTACTACTTATTTCTTTTTACCATTTCTTATTTATTTCTAAAATGTTAAAAACTTGGATATTGTAAGAAAGGGTTTCCTGTTTGACAATGTTTCCAAAATTTATACTGAAATGATCTAAGTGAATAGAAGTGAATAGAAATTGCGTATTTATCATTTGTAAAATATGAACATTACCAAAAAGTGTATTTGCAGACTTTATTATCTTTCCCTGATTTCATTTCCCAGAGCTAGTGGCAAAGTATTTGTCTCAATGTAGCTTTATAACATATTTAGTAGTCTGAAATGTCCTGTTTAGGTTTTTTTTTTTTTTTTTTTTTTTTTGGTGTTTGTTCTTCTAAAAAAGAGGTGAGTCATATAGGTAGATGAATGTGTAAGTAACATCTATATGGAGGGTATATGAATGAACCTTGGAAAAAAAATCACTTTTATCAGATCTGAATGCTTCAATCATCTATACCAGTAAGACTGTTGGGGTAGGTATTTTTATTTGAGGAGATTGAGGTTTAGAAAAGTTATGGTTCCCTATGAGCACAAAATTGGTAAAATGTTGGAACACGTTTTAAACTCAGGTCTTAGTTAAATATCATACATTGGTTACCATGCCTCATGTTTCTCTGGCACTGGAAATACATCAATTTCTAGATACACGTATCCAGAAAAAGAAGGCATTCTGGTTAAGATTAACTTAGAAAAACAGAATAGAGAATGCATTTAAAAAAACAAAGGAGAAGGGGGAAAAAAGGAAGGAAAAAAAGAAGAAGCCAGCCCACATACTTTTCTGGTCCAAGCAGTGACTCGAAAGTAGACATGATGACTATCTGCAACTATTTGAATTATATAAACACTAGAGGAATAGAAAATATGCTAAGATAGAGGAAATTAATGTGATACAAAATAACATTTTAAAATGTGGTCAGAATAGAAAGAGGGGGATATTCTGATGATATGTTTTCTTGGTTTCTCTATTTTATAAATAAAGATTTGATAAAACTACAGTTTCAGAATTTTTAGATTTGAACAAATGGTTATAGGGGAACATCTAAACCTGCCAAGTTGATGAACCAGCCAGCCAAACATCTCTTCATTTCGAAAATGGCAGGGCAATAGTCCACGAAGATCCTAATTTGGGGTTGTTTTTCAACTGACAAAAAGAGGAAATGCTCCTAAGTGTGCAAAGGACAATATATCAACAAATTCTCCATGTCATCTCCAGGCCAAAGACATGCCAATAAATTTAGATTCATCTGGGGAAGGATTTGCACAAGACTTGACTGAATTGGAACAAAGATACCAGGTCTAGACTCCTCTGCCTAATTTCTGGCGGTCACTCCATTTTCATTGTACCTTAGCCAGGGCCTCTAATGAATAGAACATCTGCTTAAGCATATTTTGTATTGTAACAAAATCAAAGAGGGTATGGTGGAGGCAGAGATCACATTCGATTATTTTCCAGCTTAGATACAACTCTCATTATATTTGCTAATAAAGAAAGTGAGAAAAAGGAGAGCAAAAGGGACATACATTATATAACACAGTTAAAAATGTAATTTAGCTAAAATGATTTAGAACAACATGGAAATTACACTAAATACAGAATCTTTCATTCTTTCATTTCAACTTTACTGAGGTCCACTAGATATATAAAATTGTAAGCCATTTAATGGGTCCATCATGGTGATTTGATATAAATGTACATCGTAAATCTAGTTAATCAATGCATCCATCATCTCACATATTTATCTTTGTGTGTGCACGTGTGTGTGTGTGTGTGTGTGTGTGTGTGTGTGTGTGTGAGATGAGAGCATTTCAGCTCTATTCTCTTGGCAAACTTCAATTATACAATACAGGAATCAACTATAGTCTCCATGTTTTACATTAGGCCCTCAGATCTTATTCATCTTATAGCTGAAAAAGTGTAACCTTTTACCATTTCCCCATTTCCCCTACCCCCAGTCCCAGGCAACCACTTTTCCACTCTCAGGGTCTATGAATTTAACATTTCCTCTCTTCATTTTTATTACATAGAATCTTCATATTAACACTCCCAGATTAAAATCTTGCTTTCCTCATAGATTTCACAAGTGCATTGTCTTCTAGCGACTAATAAGTCACAATACAGTTTACTCCAGGAGTAGGGATACTTTTTCTATAGGGCCGTATGTTATTTTAGGATTTGCAGGACAGAAAATCTCTATCACAGTGATTCAACTTTGCTGTTATAGGGTGAAAGTAGCGTGGACGACATGTAAAAAAAAAAAATGGGTATGCTTGTGTTCTGATAAAACTTTATTACCAAATGATCCAGACCAATTTTACCCACATAGGATACTTTGCCAACCATCTTAGTTTAGGGAATTATCTTTAAGATGTGTTATTTAGAGATTTGGAATCCATTAACCTTTGGGATAAAAGGAGAACGAAAAAACTAATATTCATTACATACTGACAAAACCAAGTAGTCAAATGTCACAATGTCAAATTGAGACTCAAGGAAGTTGTGTGACATACACATGGCAAAAGGACTAGTGGATGTTTGAAGGATTCTTTTTTTGTTTTTAATAATAAATTTATTTTTTATTGGTGTTCAATTTGCCAACATACAGAATAACACCCAGTGCTCATCCCGTCAAGTGCCCCCCTCAGTGCCC
Organism: Vulpes vulpes; assembly: GCF_048418805.1. NCBI lineage: Eukaryota > Metazoa > Chordata > Mammalia > Carnivora > Canidae > Vulpes > Vulpes vulpes. The sequence continues at coordinate 9,599,364 of NC_132781.1, forward strand.
GTCACCCATTCACCTCCACCCCCTGCCCTCCTCCCCTTCCACCACCCCTAGCTCATTTCCCAGAGTTAGGAGTCTTCATGTTTGAAGGATTTTAACATGACTTGTCAAACTCCAAAATCTATTCTTTTATAAGTTCATCCTGCTACTGCCTTCAGTAATTGCCTGAAATCTATTTTTTAAAATATGTTATTTATTTATTTATTTATTTATTTATTTATTTATTTATTATGAGAGACACAGAGCATGAGAGAGAGAGAGAGAGAGGCAGAGAACAGGCAGGGGGAGAAGCAGGCTCCATGCAAAGAGCCAGACATGGGACTTGATCCCGGGTCTCCAGGATCACAACCTGGGCCGAAGGCAGTGCTAAACCACTGAGCCACCAGGGCTTCCCTGCCCCAAATCTAATACATGAATCAAGAAGCAATTAAGCATGCCTACTCAAAAATTTTGCTCAGAACTCAGAACTGTTCACGGAATTCAGCTCCAATGTGCCATGTTAAGTGAAAATTTTCATGCGTACAATAGAATACATATAAATCTTTTTTCTCTCCCAAATGCTACCCAGGTTTTTGCTCACCAGTCATTTTTGTTTATGATATCTTTTTTTAAAATATCAAGTTTTTAAACTTTACATATTCAAAAAGTTTTATGATTTCTACTATGATTCCTTTTCCTTCCATTTCTTTTGTGTGGAAAGACTTCCCTCACCAGGATCAGAAAAATATTCACCAATAGTTTATTCTAAATCTTAAAAAAAAATTGATCTATTCTTTTACCAAGTTGAAATTTATTTTGATATAAAATATGAAGGTTCAAACTGTTTCCTGTAAGTAAGGTATGAATTGTGACTGTGGAGTAAACTGTCTTTTTCCGAAGGATTTGAAAAGCCATTCTTATCCAAAACTAGTTTTGTGTACACTATCTGTAACTTTTTGTGGGAAACTCACTTTGCATTTTATTAATAAATATACCTTTTTCTATAGCAATAATCTTTTCATTACTCTAGCTCTATATTAACCATCCCTCTCTCAATGCTTGACTCTTTTCACCTGTTTACCTTTCAAACTGTGTTTTAGATTTGATTTGAATTATTTTCTCTTTTCTAATCCCTTTAACCTACATACAGATCAAATGCTTCCAATATGACATCAAGTTGAAGTATGAGTGTTAAGATTTATATGCTTAGTCAACTGAAGGGAAAACAAAATAGAGAAAGGCGAGCACACTGGGCGTGTGGGAGCCACAGCGTGTTCCTTGCCTTGAATTACACTCAGTGTCCTGTACTGAGGTCCACTCTGAACCCATCCTTCGTCCAATCCCAGGGGGATGAGCCTTCAGCCTTCTTGCTTCAGAGGTTAGAAAACTTGGTGGATTGAAATTTGTCACTTGGAGTAGCTGAACAATTTTTTCTTTTTTTTTTTTTTACAATTTTTTTTTCCTGCTAATGAGGTAGAGCTAGGAGATCATACACTGGTCTGGCCACGGTTACCATTTTTCCAGAGAGTAACAGGGTTAGAGCGGGGAGGTTAATGTTGACTCTCCTTCCAGCTTTCGTGAATGTGCTTTTATGTAGTTGATGGTTTTCCACAAGCAAAGAAAAGCTCAAAAGAGAATATTTTTCTCTTCTTTGTCCAAATGACTGCACATACCTTTCACTCTGGCTCCACTAATTTCGAGGGATGGTAGTAAAAATTAAAAAAAAAAAATCTCACTTTGCTCTCTTCTGCTCCTTCTTAAGTGGGACATCTTTCAATTGGTTCCAATTTGTCCTACACTTTTATGTAGAGTACAGAAGATTGTATAAGGTGTTTTTTACTGTTTATGTTTGGCTAAAAGCCCTTAGTTGTCTCACCATTAACTGTACCTTCTTTGCTACCTTTACTTCATAAATCTTATTTTGTTATTTTTGGAGATGAGGTTTCACAAATCCAAATTTCCACACTGCTTCATTTCTTACAAATTTCTGGATTGTAGTTTTGATTTATCAGAGTTTTCATATTTTTTTTGTTTTTTCTTGAGTTTTCATATTTTAATTGAGGGGCTTTAACTCATTTATATTTATTGTCATCACTAATGATTTTGTGAGTTGGATACCAAGTTTCAATATTTTCATTCCTATGGTTTTGTTTTTTACTTTTTCAGCATAGGTATTTACCTCAGATTTTCAAATAAGTAACTTTTGCTTAACACTATGCATGCTCACCTTTTATTTTTTGAAAAAAAAAAAAAAACACTTGAGCTTGATATTTTCTCTTTACCCATGTCAGTGATAAAATGGTATTTGCTGACTCCATCCTGAGATGAGCATAGTTAGCATATTTAGCAAATTAGCATATTTTTATGTCCTTCTGTAAATCTCAGTCTCTCACTTGGGGGGATATGACCTGGATATTTAGAACTTGTTTATGATAATCATTTTACATTATGTATCTGTTCTTTTGATAATTAGTTGCTTTTTTTTTAAATCGACTCCACACTCAGCATGGAGCCCAACATGGGGCTTGACCTCATGAGATCAAGACCTGAACTGAGATCAAGAGTCAAACGCTTAAACAACTGAGTCACCCAATAGTTGCCTTTTTAAAAATAATCATACTTTTAATACTTGATTTCTCATAATTAGTTTAAATGGATTTTGTGCTTTCTACTAATATTACTTTATAAACTGCTCACTTTTGAGGGCTTTTTTTGATTCATTTAGCTAAGGACTGCCTCCAAAGAGTGCTTTTAAAAAAGAACATGAGTATGTCTTTCTCTTTGTGTTTGATTCATACCTTATGGTTAAAATACCTGTTTGGTAATAGAAATTATTAGAAATAATTCATTCCCTGCAGATCTCCCATTGCATTCCTGTGTTTAAGGCTGAGGAGGGACTAGAAGGCAGCCTGATTTCTTCTTCCTGGGCTGGTAACAAATTTTTTTGTATTTATATTGTTTGCCAGACGCTTTTGAACTGCTTCCTTATTTTTATTTTTTTAAATGTTAGGTAGCATAAGACCCATCATAGATTGGTCTATTTCAATTGGTTGTCCTTGTTGTATCATTCGCCTAGACATTCTGTAGATCCAGTTTTTTCACTCAAGGGCTCCTATTTTGATCATTACTTGTGCTCCTTATTGCCCCGCATCTTCTGGAAATCTCTTCAGTTCTGATTCTCTCTCTCCTTCTCCACTTTCAGTAACTTTTACGCAGCACACCTCCTTTGGGCCACACTTACTTGGATTTCCTGCCAGGCAGCCAAACCTAATATGAACCGATATAATAGATATGCATCCTCATTACCACTTCAGCAATACAAAGTGTGGACAAGTTAGCATTTCCAGCAGTGCTGTTTTATCTCTGTGTGCTTGGGGACGCTGCCGTGCTGGGGACCGCTATCAATAAGTCCTGTTTGCTCTGCTTGCCTTCAGTCCCTGAACACAATATGTCTCTGCCTGATACCCTTTCTGGTGCTGCTGCCTGAAATATCACTGACAAGCTCGCCTGATCAAGAAGAAACCTCACTGTCCACTGGACTTTCTGCCTGGTGTGTATCTCTTTCACAGATTGCTGCAAATGCTTCTGGTCCAGGGCACAAAAGGAAACCCATTTGAAGCACATTCAGTATCACTCCCGAGTCATATCTTGGCCCTAAGTCTCAGACTCACTCTTCCTGACTTTTGTATGTTAGAAGGATTTTCACCAATATTTCTTCAATTTAATTTCTCCTAACCTGCTTTATCAGAAGGAAGAGTTAGTATATTCCTTTAATCTCATCGTGACTTAATAAAAATTATTGGAGGAGATTTTTAGCATATGGATAGAATTTATCTCTCACCATAAATCAGTTATCCCATATATAGTAATATAATAACATTATACATATATGTGTGTATATATATACATTTATATTTCTTCCTTTGGATGTTTTGATCTAGGTTTTAAACCTGGAATTATTTAGATCCTTGTGCTTAAATTGCTGACCCACTAAAAACTCTTGACTCTTTTTTTTTTAAGATTTTATTTATTTATTCATGAGACACACACAGAGCAAGGCAGAGACATAGGCAGAGGGAGAAGCAGGCTCCTCACAGGGAGCCTGATGTGGAACTCGATCCCAGGATCCCAGGATCACGCCCTGAACTGGAGACGGATGCCCAACCACTGAGCCACCCAAGCATCCCAAAACTCTTAACTCTTAACAGTAATGAGCAATCATTGTTTTTCAATTAACAGTGTGTCTCAGATTTTTAAAAAGGTGTTAGTTTTAAACAAATGTGTGTTTTTAAAAGGGCTGCCTGCTGCATCTTTTTTTAACTTTTATTACATCTTACTTTTTATTTTACATCCTGTGGTGCCTGGCTCAGATCCTCCCTCCAGACTGGAGGACTTTAAAGGTTCAGGGCTCTTCCCTGCCCAAAACTCACAGCAATGCTTCTCTTGGGTATCGCTTGCCCTCAGTGGAAGGAAGCTGCTGTATGCTTCCCTCCGGGGTGGTCCGTACACAAGGATTGGCTTAATGCAAGGCCTGACCTCTTGCTTTCATTTGGGAGATCTCTGGATCTCAGGACAGTTATAGATCAAGTGCTGATCTGATTGAGTGGTGCTGTAAATGTAAAATATGTATCAGTCTTCGAAGACCGAATGTAAAATTTTCTCATTAAATAATTTTAAAAGATAAATTTAAAAGATAAATTTGAAACACATTAGGTTCAGTTAAATATATTAATAAATTAATTTCACCTAGTTTTCATTATTTTTAATTGGTTACTAAAAAATTTAAAGCTACACATGTGGCATTCATCTGTGGCTCACTTTTTATTTCCATAAGACAAACACTATGTCAGAGAACTAGGAAAGCAGTTGGTGAGTCTAAGACAGCATGAGAGCAAGAGAGAAAAGTCAGAAAGCAGAACAGAGGGCTAAAGATGTTCTAGTCCAAGAAGGACCCTGTTGGCTGCTATGAAGATGTTAACTCCTACTCTGAAATACAGAATACAAACCACTGCAAAGTCTGAGGCAAAGAATATTTATTCTGACAATTTTTAAAAGGTTGCTATGTTGAGGCTGGACTATAATGAAGCAAGAGCAATGTCAAGAAAATTAATTGAGAAGGCATTATATTAATTAAGGCAAGAGATGTTGGTGACATCGGCCAGAGTAATACAGAGAATTTTGTCCAGAATGCAAAATAAAGAAAGACGAAAGGTAGGAGAGAAAAGATAATGAAAATAAAGAATTCCAGAAGATTCAGAGATGGGATAAAATAAACAAATAAATAGTAATAATAGTAGTAACAAAAGACAATTTCCCAAACTCAAAAATGAGTCTTCAGTATGAAAAAGTCACTAATTAGAACAGTAATCAGCAACAGATATATTGTTGTGAAATTCAAACGTAAAGGAATAAAATGGATACACTAAAAACTTGCGAGACAAAGAAACATGCTAAGAATCTGAAATGTGACTTTTCAACAGAAACTTTGACTACTAATAGAATATTGGTTACTAGTAGTATCTCAAGTGGAGAAGTAAAGAAAGAATGAGGGGTTTGCATGAGGAATAGATAATAGAGGGGCTCAGAGAGAGGATGAAAAGTTCTGAGAGTTGGGTGGAGGCAGGGGGAGATGATGTCTGAGGCACTTGCGTTGGAGGCAGGGGATGTAATTAATAGAGTGCTAGGATCTTTGCTTGAAGACCAGGAAAAATTAATGGCAGGGGTCCAAAGACCTGTCAATGTCTTTTGGAACATTGAAAAATAGAAATAGGTACAAAGGGATTTAAGCAGATTTAAAATTGTTAAGTATAGGAAATTTAAAAGGTATTAGGTAAGCAGTGAATTACATCAATAACATAATGTAAACACTGGTAACAGATTAAACCCCCAAATTGTGATGAATTATATTGACATAATGGGAGGATGGAAAACATAGATGAGTGTGCAACAAAGCCAAACACTTATTAACTGTTACAGGAATAGGATAATGTTTAAAATTTATTAATATAAATACCAATTTACATTACATATAAACATAAAATTATTTACTGAATATATTAGATAGATGATAGATCGATAGATAGGGTAGGTAGATAGAGGTAAAAACTAAAAGCAATAGAAAATATTTGCCTCTTGGAAAGCAGAATTAGGTGCTCAGAAAGTTTGCTATGGGGAAATACTGATTTTTCTCATAAGCGTTTGGTACAGTTGTTAACTTTATGTGATGGATTAAATTCTTATTGTCACTTCTTCTCTCCTTTATAATAACTACAGTCTTGTTATGACTTCAGAGCCTCCCGCTATGGACAGACACTTTCCTGACCCTCTGATATGTGGCTTGGGCCTATGACTATGTGACTTGCTTTTGGTGATAGAATAGTAGCAAACATCACACACACACACACACACGCGCACACACACACACACACACAGAGGCTTAGAACACACTTTTGTGATTTGTTTTTCCCAAGCGTGCCTGAGATCCACCAGGAATAGAACAGGAAGGAAACCTGGAATCAACTGGAATACAACTCAAGACATGAAGCCAGGCCCAGATGCTCCTGGTCAAGTCCTGTGGACCCACAACCAACCCTTGAGCAAGGAAGTAAGTGGTTATTTGTTATAAGCCACTAACAAATGCAATTAGTGGTATAAGTCACCTCGAGCTTTGAGGTCGATTAGTTAATCAAAAGTTAACTAACTCTCAACATTTATAGTATATCCACTGAGTAAATTCTCAAAACAATAAATTTTAAGCTAGTTAAAAATAATACTAATAACAAAGAGGAACACAGTGGAAAAGTTAGGATACCATACCCTGGAATTCCTTTTCCTCTACTGAAGTCATCTTATCTCTACCTGTTTATTCCATGATGACACCCTAAAATCTATTTTTCTATTCCCAGGAGAAGTACAAATGACTTAGCATGAGGCATCTGTTGGATCACTGTCCTCCAAGTGCCTGGATTATACGTGAGAGCATCTTTTGCTTGAAGCAGTCATTGTCCTGTTTCCAGAAAGCTACTCTAAATTTCTGAGCCTTTGGCAATGCTTAACCTTTAAGGCTTTCTCAATTCTTTCACTGGTGCGTGCCTCAGTTTCCCTGTTTTGGGAGCATTGCTATCTGCTTCTATCCTGTGTTCCCTGATTCCGTCGTTGAAAGGAGAGTCGGTGTGGTTAGTTTAGAGCAGCATGAGATCACAAGTTGAAGAGGTCAGGGAAAGATTCATGGGCACAAATCATAAAGGGATTGAGTGGGTTTTCAAGAAAAGATAAGCTTTGGATGCATAAAGCAGAGTACACAGGGGTCTCCTTTCTAGCTTGTGAAATAGAAAATCACTTTTAAGACCCCCAAAGGGAAATCAGATGGCTTCCTCCCCCATGGAGAAACTTTCCTGTCTTAACGGGAACAACATAAATAACACTTCTATTATAAGAAAGGATCGGACTCTTATTAAGACCCATAAATCAACAGTTATTTTATTTTCACAAAGCAACCCCCAAATGTAATTTTAAAGTGAAAGCATATTTTAAAGGGCTTGTGGGTATGTATAATTTATATTTCTTCATATAAATATGGGACTGAGATATCTGCTTACATTTGAATAATTATTGGGACAATACGCTATTTTGCTGTATATAAAAAGCTAAATACAATGGGCAAAATATGGGGCTTTAAATTACTATCACTTCATATGAGTATCATACTTGAGTGTTGAAAGCTTTAGAGTCAGAAGGCCGGGATAAAATTCTAGCCTGTGTCTCTTAGGAACTGTAATTATGATTTTTTGTTGTTGTTTACCTCCATAAACTTTGTGTCATCACAGATGTCTAGCACATAGTTCGCACTCAATATATGCTCATTAAAAAAAAAAAAATGAGTCGGTGAGTAATACTGGGATAAGATGCCTGAGGTCCTGAGGGGAGGTGGCTTCCCCTCAGCTCACATGATCTGTGGCATACTCAGGGCTGGAGACCAGTCTGCTGTCTCCCAATGGAATTTTTTTTTTCATGAGACTTTTACTTTTGTGTCCAAGTGGTGGAAACCAAATTCAAAATGCTAAAGAAGAGAGGAGAGAAAGTGTCTATTTCTAGAAAGAGGTTTTTTTTTTTTTATTATTAGTTATCTTATTTATTCATGAGAGACACACACAGAGAGAGAGAGAGGCAGAGACACAGGCAGAGGGAGAGGCAGGTCCCATGCAGGGAGCCCAATGTGGGACCCAATCCAGGGACTCCAGGATCATGCCCTGGGCTGAAGGCAGGCGCTCAACTGCTGAGCCACCCAGGCATCCCTAGAAGGAGGGATTTGAAGACTCAGCCCTACAAGTGTCTGCTACATGATGATATTACCTTTTGATTATCCAGAATATTATATGTGTACTATAAGTATTCATACCTTCCAGGAGTAACACTGTCTGTAGAATGCTCCTGGGAAAGATAAAATCATTTTTGCTTATTTCTGCTTAAATTTTCCTCAAGATTTTAATGCATTACTTTCTCAAAATAAAAATGCCTATTCAATTACCATTTAAAACAGATAAAAATAACATTTATTAACTATAACAGCGAGAAGTGAAAGTGAAAGTGTGTGAAATAGGATCAATCTGATATTTAGATATCAGGTTCTTCATTTCACATTTTTGCTCATCACTAACCTTGAAGTTTCCAATTATGAGGAAAGCCTTTCAATTAAGAGTACTCCAAAATCTACTTCAAAATTATTTAATCGTTGTCTTTATATGTTCAAATAACTTGGGAGCTACACTCAAATGCTTTCCTATCTTCTACATCATTCCAGAACGTTACCAGAATGGCCATATCTTTTAAGAAGAAACTACCACATCTATTCGATCTAAGAATATACTTGTTATCTATTTATGTTCACATTGTCTAGAAGAATCTAAGAGCCAGCATTAAATATATCTTCAAAAGACGAAACCATAGATCACTTTAAACAAATGTATAACGAGATAAAGTACGTGCCTCATAACTGTGGAGTCAGATACTTAATTACCAGCCTAATTCCTGTAGACTAAAATAATGGCAGTAGGGATCACACAGTTAGAGCTGCAGGATTTAGAACATATTTTACTTTACGAATACTGTAGGGCGTCGTAAAACAGCATCCATATAAATCAATTTCTTTAGAAAGAAAGACTACATTTTATGAAGGTATTTTTAAGCCTCTGAATGCAAAGCATTAGGGGAAAGTGCATCCATTTATACCTATACGTACACATATTCCGGCAGAAAATGTGTTATGTGTCCGGAATCAATCCCAGCAAATAAAGTTTATATTGCTACTCTGCCAATCTGATCTTGTGTGGCAAAGTCAATTGAAAGGGAAAGCTAAGGTTTTGGGGTTTTTTTTTGAAAGCTAAGGTTTTTAAGCTAATTAGTTTCCAGAAAATTCCCCATTCTCTGTCTCTCTCTTTCTCTCTCTGAGCCTCTGTTAAGTAAATCTCTCAGGGATCCAGCAAATAATTATGGCATTAAGTGTATTCTGCTAGTCAAATGTGGGGCGAAGTTCCAAAAAGAATCCTCAATGCTTGTTTCTGATTGGAGCAATGGAGACAAAGCGTTGTCATCTAAATACAAGAGCCACTCCCTCCCGTGTGTGTGTGTGTGTGTGTGTGTGTGTGTGTGTGTGTATTGTTTGGATTGTACTATAGATGCCCCTGATGAATGAATTGCATTGAGTCTTATACATAGTTTGCAAATACCAATTTTCATAGGGGCTATTCCAGGGTGTGGTGTGAGAGATGGAGGGTGGGAAGCAAGAGGACATAGGAAACTGATCTCAATCGAAACTCAGAAACACAAAACTCTGTCTATGGAATTAGAATTGCCCAAAACTAAGGTCAATTTTTGGCAAAGGACAAATGGAATTTGTAGTTTAAAACATTCAAAAATTATATATGTGTGTGTGTGTGTGTGTGTGTGTGTACACACACATATATATGGAGAGAGAGAGAGAGAGGCATAGATGGGTCCCTTGATAAATTCTATAGAACCTTTAAGAAAGAAAGAATATAAATTGTACATGAAGATAAATAGAAGAGAGATCATACCTTACATTTTATGAGGCCTCAACACAATTTATGAGACCAGCGGTTATCCTGATACTCAAACCAAACAAAGATAACTGTAAGAAAATAACAGATCAATATCTGTTATGGACCAAATTGTGTCACGCCCCAATTCATACTGAAGCACTACCCCTCAACGTGATGGCATTTGGAAATGGAGCACTTGAGAGGTAATTAGATTTAGGGTCATTAAGTTATGAGTGTTGGACCCAGGTCTATTTGTTGTCCTTATTAAAAAAAAGCGGGGGGAGAGATGCTGGAATTCTCTCCTAGTACATTACCAAATAAATGGTTATTGTTTTCAGCCACCAACATTTGGAGTTATTTGCGACTTAAAAATAGGTACCTGGAATAAAGGAAGAATATCATACTGTGAAGCTTCTAATACAAGCGGTCTCCAGGTAGGAGGCTGTAATTACCCCAAAGTCTGTGTTTGACACCACCCTCTTCCTAAAAGCTTGGAATTTAGGTGTTCCAAAGCCACACTACCATATCCTAAAGATTTTATTTTTTGGTACAACCTTTCTCTTCTTGTATTTATAAAAAGCAATTATTAGAGTGTCCTTTAACTCCAGTGCCATCAAGATGCTCTGTTAATATCATAGGAATGAGCCCCTCAGAATAATTCTCATTATCTTCTGAAATGATTTAAGAAGGCCCATTCACATCATCCTACATAGATCAAATTCTTAAATCTTGAAAGATGTTGTCAACATAACTCAAAGGCCATACATACATCTACCTGGCTCAGAGCACGTAGGTTTCAAGGTATTGCCATGTCCAAACTGAGTTATTTAAGAGGCTTGGTGACACCTCTAAATTCTATCTTGTGTGTCCACAGGATGCAGAAACACACTTACAAATGGAATTCTTAGGAGAGACTTGAATTTCCTAGAGTAAGTATACAGATTTAACTCAATAATTATATTAACTAGGCCATATGGATTTGCACAGAGAAAAATTTTCCATAGCTAAATATTCTACCCCGAAGCCCTAGCCTGCCATCGCACAAACATGTAAACAGGTATAAGAAGAAACATGAGAAAGTGTGAAATGTGAACTTAATGAAAGCCTATCTTTTTTCCAAAACCCAAAGGAAAATTACTTCATTATTTATTTACTCCTAGTTTTTTTTTTTTCTTTTTTCCAAAAGGTATTTGAAGCTGCTGAAGGTGAGGATTAAGGTAATGAAGGCCATCTTTTATCATAATTGTTTCGCAGGCTATAATAAATCAAGTGTGTTCCTAATGGGTGTGTTTTTAGTTTACCCCAAAATAATAGGCATCAGACTGGTGATATTTAGTTCATTAAAGAAAGAATGTCAAAAATGAATAACATCAACAGATATGTAACTATGAAATTGGTGAAGGTGGAAGTAGAAACAAAGTTATCATGTAACCAAGGCATGTGAAAAAAAATAAGCCTCTGCAGCAGCGTTTTTATACTATCCTTTTTGTGTATCCATACTAATGGCTCAACCTCATAGAATCAGTCTGAAAAACCTTCAGCTGCCTCTCATTTATGCCATATCAATATTTATAGGGATGCTGGTAGCTCTTATTTAAGAGATGTCAAATAGAGGCTGTGTTCACATAATGAAAATGAAGTCAGTCTTAACCCCAAAGCTTACAATATTTATAGGCAAATATCCTTAACAATTCAACAAAGTATCTTTGGCTGTAAAGTAATTTTTATTAGCAGGGACACTTCCAGACACTTAAAATGTTTCTATTAGTGATTCTTTATTCCTGGGATTTTTTTTTTAAGATTTTATTTATTTATTCATGACACACACACACACACACACACAGAGAGACATAAGCAGAGGGAGAAGCAGGCTCCCTGTGGGGATCCTGATGTGTGACTCAATCCCAGGACCCCGGGATCACACCCTGAGCCAAAGGCAGACACTCAACCACTGAGCCACCCACATGCCCCCGTATTCCTGAGATCTTAAAAACAAAATGGCATATGGGGAGTAGAGAAGATACCCAAGCCTTGTTTTGTCTTAAAGCATTGAGGACATGGTTTCCTTACTGAATGATCATAGCTGTACATTTCTTCACAACCAACTTGACACCTCCAAGGAAAGAATTCGTGAACCTGAAGATGGCTAAGTAGAATTTAAACAAAGAGAAACACAAAATGAAAAAGAAAAGTGGGAAAAGCTATGTAGGTCATTCAAGAACCGTGGGATACAATCAGATGGCCCAACCTATGTGCAGGCAAAGATCCAGAAGAGAGAGAAGGCAGAAATTGAAGAGATAACAACAAAGGATTATACAAAAATTGTGAATTAAGAGGCAGGGATTATCAAGTTGCATAAAAAAGTAAGACCCAACTATGTACTGCCCAGGAGAAATCCACTGTAAGTACGAATCGTGGATTGCCTAAAATAAGAGGAATCTCACCATAATTAAAACAAATCTAGAATGACTACTTATATCAGATAAATTAAATTTCATAAAAGGAACGTTACCAGAAATAATGAGGGAGCTTTACAAAATGATAATGTTTCTTCCCCAAGGACATAATTTAAATGTTTCAGAACAAGGCTTCAGAATACATGACTAGAAAACTGATAGTATGGGAGAAAGACATCCACAATCACAGTGGGAAACGTTAGCATTGTCTTTCAGGATTTAATAAGAAATTAGTCCGAGGACCTATGAAGACATAGAAGTCCTGAATAGCACCATCATCCAACTTGACCTCGTTGACCTCTAGAGACCATTCTACCCAATACACGGAATACACATTCAAATGCACGTGGATAATTCACTGGGACAGGCCATATTTTTTGCCATTAAACCAACTCAATGACTTAAAAGTGTTAAAATCATGCAAAGTCTGTTTTCTGTCCACAGCATAACTAAATTACACATCAACAATGGAAGGATATCTGGGAAATCCCAAATGTTTAGAAATTAAATAATATACATCTGAAGAACCAATGAATCAAAAATGAAATCAAAAGGTCAATGCAGTTTTAACTGAATGAAAATGAAAATGGCCAAATACAATTTCTGGGAGACAGCTGACGCAGTGCTTCATCTGCTCTTGTGGTTCACAGGCTGAGTCTGACAGCCCCTTGTCTCAGCCACACTGCATGACCTTCCCTTTCTAGTCTTTGATTTCTCTGCCATTTCTCTGCCAATGTCCCCCATTTGGGACATCTGTGGCAATTGATCAGAAATTCTTACAATGAGAGAATGTGAGGGAGCAAGGAAGCTGAGGCTCCGTAGAGAAACTCATGGATTTTGGAGGGGACAAATATCAGATTCCAACCCTCAGGAAATAATAGCAAGACAAACTATATGTTTCTTTGGAGGGTCCCCTCCAGCAAGATCGATAGGCAATGACAAATTATTGTCCTCTGGAAATGCAGATCAATAACATGCCCTGCGATTGGTATTTCCCCTCCTTTCCTATCATATTACTCCTGTGTTTCCACTCCCATTGATTGGGATCGATTCCCCGAATACGCCTACAGGCTAGCCATCTCCAAGGCTGTGTTTCTCGGAAGAATTCAGGACAAGAAAGAATTACAAATGTTTTCCTTTTGTGAATCTTTTCCTACATTGCTGTTCTTTGCCCTTACAAATAACATTTGGAGTATTGTGGCGAGCACCATTATACACATATCTTTGCCATACATACGTATACAGATGGATTCCTGGAACTAGTGTGTTAGGTAAAAGGGGTCACAGCTTAACTTCTAATAAGTAATGCAAACTTTCTTTTAATGATTGGGACTATCTTCTCACCAAAGTTCTGGGAGTTGCTTACTATTCTGTAGAAATGTGCTTTCTTTCCAGCACCACAGTGGATCGCACAGTAGCAGAGACTAAACTCACTAGGGCATACCCCAGTATTAGCATAGTATCTACTAGAATTATGTTCCTGAATTCAAAGGTTGTGCCGAAATAAATTCTTTTTCTATGGAGAGAACAGGTAGGATCCAATGTCCAAGCATTCTAACTTTTAGGAACCCCACCAAAACAGAGTAGGCCAGTCAGTAGAGGTTCACGGTCAGGTAATTGGCCAAAACATTTACGAACATTTTTAGTCTCCCAATATTCATGTAATTGAAATGCTCATTCGACAATTATGAACACAGCAAGTAATACAGAAAACAATAAAATGGTTTTGGAATTAGGTACTTTCTTATGAGGCAGTCTCATAGTTTAATCACCCAAATTTTTAAAAAATTTATTTATATGGGAATATAGTAATACAGTAGTAGTATTTTCACAATATACTTGATGGGTGGGTAATTCTCTAAGAAAAATAAAGGCCATAAATAATGAAATTTATGAAGTCTCAATTGCTCCAAACTTTTCTATTGCAGAAAAGTAGTTAAAATCTTAGTTGCTGACTTTCCCCCGGGATAAAATTTTTACTGGAAAGGTGGTTGGACTATGGAAACATTTACCAGCTGCAGGTATAATACTGTGTCTGTTGTCAGACTCACAATTTCATTGGTTTATTTCTGGAGGATTATTTAGATGGCTGTGGTCTTATATCCAGGCCCCAAGGAAAGAAAAAAAAAAAAAAAAAAGGAAAGAAAGAAACAGGAGCCTATGAGGTGTGCCTTTGCACTACAGAATAGTGATTTGTTATGCATTTGTCTGAGTTAAATATAGCAGCCAGTCATCTTGCACAGTCCTATATTATATTCTGCTCACTAAAAAAAGAAACACTTGTTTGGATAGTTGAAGTAGTCTCAATAAAAACCACAGCTCCCTTCTCCACTCTTACATTTATTTAAGGTAGATTTGCAGTGCTTATGATATACATTTCACCAATTAATCAATAAGAATTGAAACTTGTTTGACTCATTAATGCCACCATCATTTACTCAGATTTGTTATTATTTTAATGACGGTGATTTTGAATGTGACATTCCTACCAGCGTAGCAATTATTTGGAAGGGGAGGTGGCTGACTGTTCACTCCCATGGGTTATTAATCAATTGGTGGGCTGAGGGCAAGAATTAATTAGGGATTACAAAAACCCTCCTTCATTATATTAAATGGCTCATTGAAAACAAATAACCTCACCTGCATTAACTCTATGAGTTCACAGATTAAAGAAATTGAATTGAATTCATTACAAGTGATTTTCAGTTCCCAAGCTGAGACCAATATAATGTTCAAAGGCTGTCTACGTCTCAAGGAAAGCCTAGGACTTCAAATTATTGTGCTATTTCTAGTTGCTCCAGACATTTTCTAGATCCCACGGTCTATTATGGTTTGATTGAAATTAACGTGTTTTCAGTTATTGGCAATTGCGGTGTGTATAATGATTAAAGTGGAGAGAATCAGGTCTTGATGTATGTTTACTACTATAAAGTATTTGGGAATTTAAATCCCTGGTAGCAAGATGAGTTGTTTGAGTTCTACAATAAGACTTCAGTGTCAGGTTATGTTTCATTCTTGCACGTGCATATTTCCTATGGTTTTCAAGAGAAAACGTGTAGCGGACTGATTTGCCACAATATTCCTTAGACATTGCAAATTTTATTAGTCTCACAAATTAAACGCCGCACAGAATGTGTTTATGTCTAACACCATACCTGTAATACTGATAAGAAAAAAATGATCACTTCCCTTTGCATATGTTATTTTATGGAAGATCCGAGAAATCTTTAAAGGGGCCCTTCCTTTCTGTTTTCTTTTTTTTTTTCTTTTTAATAAATGGTTATGTATTCTGTCTTTTTTAAAAGTAATTTATAAAATACACTGCCATCTCCATTATAGAAAATGCTAATAAGATGATGAGTTAAAAGAGTAATTTAAGACTCTACCATTCAAAGGCCACCACTGTATATAAAGCTATATATATATATATATATATATGAATTTATCCTTTGCAAAATTTCATGTTGATTTAAAAATTGACTTCATTTCATGTAAAAATGTAAATATTGGCTAGTTTCCTTGAATCTTATATTATTAATATGTTATCATTACTTAGACATTTTCAAAAAAATTATTCTGTCATTAACTTAATTTTGAAATCCTCCCTTCTATGCCTTCTTCCTCTTACTTTCTTGAGGCCAAAGGAGTATGTTAAGACGATAGATTTTGGTGTTCTTCGGACCTGAGCCAACTTTTATTAACTCTATGATCATTTTCAAGTTCTAAATCTTACTAAATTTTCCAGCCTCAGTTTTACATTTGTAGAATGGGGTAACCACCTTTTTAAAAATGCTGTGAGGAGTACTTATAAAACTGCATACACACACAAAAAAACTGCATACAAACATGGAACATCGTATCGCAATGCAGAGATCCCTCAATAAAATTAGTTGTCATTATTTGTATACTGTAACTTTTCAACAGAAACCACCCACCTGATTTCTAAGGTCTCAGCATTTGGTAACCAACTCCAGTGTCAAAGAAAACACGTTCATTCTTTCTTACAGGTTTGTAAAATCAGCAGGGAAGTTGGAACATCTCATGATTGGACTACACTGATGAGCATTTACTTTAATTTTTGTGTCTTCGAAAAATCATCCTGCAGATATTTTCTTTTAACAAAGTTTCATTTGGCCTTCAGCCAGCCCATGCTTTTTGCTGGTCTTCCAGTTACTGCCTGGATTTGTCCACCATGTTCACTACTAGAGCTGTCTCTGCCCAGGGCAAGGTTAAGTCTTTCTCTGTAGAGATGAAATTACCTGCCATACATTTTAAATGAAGGCTGTTTACATAGCTAGATCCCAGATATATTTACTTACCATCTCTTTAAATGAAGTATAGGCATTTATTCTATAACTAACACACCTGACTCTGAACTTTCTATCTCCAAAAAAGTGATGGAGAAAATTCTTCCAAAAAAAGTGGAATGGTCCCAAATATTATCTTTATATTATTGCCTTTATGTGATTTTAGGGCCCTGGCATCATCAGCTATGGAAGTAAGTATTTAAAAATACTCAGCCATTTTTTTTTGCCCTTGTCATTTTACTATAGTAAAATAACCACGAATGTGCACAGAGATTGACCTGACCTGTTAGAATGCTCAACAAACAATATTTATGAAATCGAAGGATTAAAAGCAACCTACATCTCCAATAACATCAGAGAAATTGTGTAATAATTTCTGACTTTGTGGAACTTAGTAAATGAATAATGCTATCAGAAAAGATTTAACAAGGGAGTAATAAAAACAGGAGTTGTAAAACAGGCTGTGCATTGTGGTACAGTTTTGTTAAAATAGAAACAAATATGTATATAAATTCAAGAGACTGTCATTTTCTTTGTCTTCGTTTCCTTTTATCTGTATTTTTAATGTTACGTTCAATCATCATGCATAACTTTTGTAATAACTAAAGCAGAGGTGTTTTTTTTTCTTTAAATACAATAGGTTGGAAATTCAACTTCATCTTGCCACAGAAGCTTGGTTTTCCTCACTAGCACATTGCATGGACTCTGTCATTGTCAAGGATAAATATTTATATAACTCTTGAAGTCTGTCTCTCCATCTTTAGCAAATGGGACAGGAATAATATTCTTTAGCTATGTGGATAAAGAATACTATAGGTTAATATTGAAAACTTTCTCCCTTTTTATGATAGGCAAAATAATGCTTCCCCTTTCCCCCAGAGCCTGTAAATATGTTACCTTCCATGGCAGAAGGGATTTCACACATGAGATTAAGTTAAGGATGTTGGGATAGGGAGGCTCTCTTGGATTATCTCGATGGTGCAGTGGAATCACAGGAATCCTTGGAAGAGAGGCATTAGAGTCAAAGGAGACACGATGATGGAGACAGAAGTCAGAATATCTGAACAAGGCCATAAACCAAGGAATTTAGGTGGTCTCCAGAAGCTAGAAAAGCAAGGACATTGATTCTCCCCTGGACCCTCCAAAAGGAAGGCAACCTTACCAACTTTTGATTTTAGGACTTTTATTCTCTTACATTTCCGAAAGAAATTTCTGGAAGAAATGTGAGAGAATAAATTTGTGTTGTTGTTGTAAGCCATTACATTTATGGTACTTTGTTATAGCAGCAGCAGGAAGCTCATACCCTTTGGAAGACAGAATTTGCTTCTGAATTGCTTGGCAATTCCAGGGTAGGCTCAGGTCAGACATTCAGGAAGTCCTGTCTGGCGTATTTCTCTTTCACTCTCCAAGAGTGGCTCCAGATAGTTCCCCAAAAGTAAGCATTCACCGTTTCAGTCATTAAAAAAAAAAAAAGACATTTTCAATTATCAAATGGTGTAACAAGGAAGCCATGAGCATCCACATTTGCAACCAAAGCCAAGGAGATGTTGGACTCCCAGAAGGAATGTGAATGTGAAAGACCCCATGGCAGTGGTTGCTTTCAGCGAAGGATTCCCCACATTTCAGCCAGCTGTGTTCCAGCAGTTGAAAGTGCCCACCATAAGAGCAGGTGGAAATGTGGTTATAAGCCCCGTGCTGACAGTTTTTCCTACTTTATGAAGAGAGCAGAGCTGCTTCTGTACATCTGCTGCCTACCGGACAACGGTTTTTGCTTTGTACATCGCTACACTAGAGCTGGGCACAATTTCTCAAGGTGCCACAATAATATAAGAAAATATTGCTTTTCTCTTTATTAACATAGTTGTTCTCCTTAATAACATAGTTCTAATCGCAAAACCAATACTATTCAATGAAGAAATCTTGGAAAATGCTAAAAAAGCATGCAGCAAAAATAAATCGCCTGTAACGCTATTAACATTTTGCTTCTCTCTCTCTACCCTCCCCCCCCCTTGTTCCCTCTCTCCTTTCTTTCTTTTCTATTTATGCATACACTTGCACAAACAAAAGCAAAAATAAAATGATCTCTGCTGTGGGGCCATACTGTGTTACATACTATTTTTAGTTTTATTGTTATTTAGCCATCCCATATTGGCGGCCAGGCCACTAGTTCTCCAACTTTGGCATGCACCACAACCACTTGGGAGCCTCGTTAGGGCACAGAGTATTGAACCCCAAACCCAGTGTTGCAAATTTAGTGGGTCTGAGGCAGGACCCCTAGAATTTGCATTCTAACAGAGTCTCAGGTGGTGTCGATATGACTGATTTGGGGGCCACGTTTTGAGAATGACCGCTCTTTATAGAAGAATAGTAGCTGACATTGGGAGATATTTCACATTTCTGTTACCTCTTCTTTTTCCATTTATTATTTAACTGTTTACCATGCCTACTCAGCACTTTTCGAGGTTTACTGGGTTATACATGAGTGTCCCGTAGGTATGCAAGAATGGATGTTGTTCAGAAAATTCAAGAACAAAAAATTTTGCTTCAACTCTATGGATTTTTCCAGCATTCAAGACATAATAAATAATTGGCATAATTTGGCTCGAAATCCCAACTAACTTTGCACGTATAAACAGAAATTTTGTGTATGACAGTAATTGTTTTCAAGGAATCCCATTTAAACACAATTCTCTAATGATACGTGTTTTCCAGGTAGTTGTTGAAACAGTTTTTTTTTTTTTTAATTGAACTTCATTTTTTTTTTTTTTTTTAATGGATTAACTGAAAGGGCTGGCTGGAAGCCTTGGAATGTAGGAAACCCAAGCTGTTCTGGTTGCACAATCCAAATGTAAACAGCCTTCCTTGTCATTTGTTGGCATAGTGTTTGGGACACCGAGTTATTTCACTTTATTGAAATTTCTCTCATGAAAAATGCATGGAACAGGCTTCATTTCTGCCAAACCCTCATGTATTTACCTCACTGGGTGCAGTGAAGATTTGTGTGTAAACATATGGAAAGCCCTTGTACTGTCTGAGTCAAGCATAGAACAAGAATTATTCTTACTGCCCATAGGAAAAAAGTGTAACATAGATAAACTTTGCACTGGCATCCACTTTCGCCCTAAACTTTTTCCAGAACATTTCTGCTTACCTGTGCTTCTGCCCAGTGTGACAAGGAACCCTCTTGTTGGCTTAAACCTGGACTGGAGAAATGGAGATTTTATGCTCCTAGGTACAGCGACCTATTCCCTAAGCCCAAAATGTAGAACAAGGTATTCACAGACTAATCTTCTATGAATTGTGAATTTATTGATAGGATCTGTCTTATACAGTCATAAACGCGAAATCAAGTTTGGTTAGCTATTTAAAAATGAATCACCTTTCCTGACTGACAAAATGAGGTGAAATTAAAACTGAATCGTGGGGATCCCTGGGTGGCGCAGCTGTTTGGTGCCTGCCTTTGGCCCAGGGCATGATCCTGGAGACCCGGGATCGAATCCCACGTCGGGCTCCCGGTGCATGGAGCCTGCTTCTCTCTCAGCCTGTGTCTCTGCCTCTCACTCTCTCTCTCTGTGTGACTATCATAAATAAATAAAAATTAAAAAAAATAAAAAATAAAACTGAATCGTGAGACTCAAAGGGAATCCTATAGTAGCAGCATGTAGTACCTTTGAAATTTCACATCTAAAATTCAATTATTGTGAAAATGTGCAGCTATGGTTCTAGGGCTTGAACCCAAAGCAGACCACAAAGTACCGGCCAAAGTGCCAGATACATAATTTTTTAGAAAATTTTACTGGGAAGCCTGGGTGGCTCAGTGGTTGGGCATCTGCCTTTGGCTCAGGTCTTGATCCTAGGGTCGTGGGATAGAGTCCCACATTGGGCTCCCTGCAGAGAGCCTGCTTCTCCCTCTGCCTGTGTCTCTGCCTCTATGTCTCAAATAAATAAATAAATAAATAAATAAATAAATAAATAAATAAAATATTTTTAAACATTTTTACCTAACACATCCCTCAAACAAATCATGTAAATTAGCTATGCAGTCCATCCCATGCTGCCCATCTTTAGTTAACATGGACAAGCCTCCAGGGGTTTATTCTGTGGCTTCTTGTAGCACACAGCTGAGAAGGGATATACCACAAATGCTGACAGTACCAGATCTGGATTCAGACAGCCCTAGGTCCAGACTGGAGCAGCTGCTGTAGTGCTCTGTGCACACCCAGGGCTGCTGCACGGTTTACATCTGTGCCAGCAACCGTTGCTTCGCACCCAGGAGCCAGCATCTGCGTCTCTTGGCCGAAAGGCTGTCCTCATGCTCTGTCAGCCTTTTACAAAGTGTGGTGCCCTTGGAGCAGCAGCTTTGCTTGGGAACATGTTAAAAATAACAAAAATTCTTGAGTCCCACCGGCACCTACTGAATGAGAGACTACAGTTGAACGCGCCTTCTAGGTGTTTCTGATGCTGCTGACATTTGAGAGCCACTGGACCACAGACACCCACTTACTTTGTGGACAACGAAAACCTCCTTACTTAGGATTTCATGGACCCTCTTGTCCTCCTGACAACTCTTCTTTTTTTATGATCTTGAATTTTGTTTATTGATTTTACTCACTCCCTCACTTACTATTTATTGGTGACTTTTTTTGTGGGACTTTGCTGAATACCTGACTCTTAGCTTCCTTTCCTTCCCCATCTCCCTTCCTTAATTGCCTACTGGTGTTTCCTGGGAAATATTCTTTAAAAAAAAAAGAAAGAAAGGAAAAAATACTAAACTTTGTTTAATATTTGATTAAATTATGTTGATCATAATTCAATTAAAAATAATTTTATGGGGATCCCTGGGTGGCGCAGCAGTTTAGCGCCTGCCTTTGGCCCAGGGCGCGATCCTGGAGACCCGGGATCGAATCCCACGTCGGACTCCCAGTGCTTGGAGCCTGCTTCTCCCTCTGCCTATGTCTCTGCCTCTCTTTCTCTCTCTCTCTCTCTCTCTCTGTGTGACTATCATAAATAAATTAAAAAATTTAAAAAATAATAATAATTTTATGTGAATCCTTTGCTTTTGGGAATGCTAACCAAATACACTCATTTATTGTAGGGTGCAACCCCCCTCAAATTATTCCATGTTAGGCCCCTAGGTGTTCTGAGCTGAGAAATGCAGGTAACACCACCAGGGGATGCCTCAAATGGTCAGGTGCTTAGGAGAGAAGATAAGGCAGTTCTGGGGCTTGGTCAGCACTCACTGAGCTACTCTCCTCACTTCCTCCTCAGCTTTTATCTCAAACCTTCTCCTTTCCTTTGTTGGTCTTTTAGTATTGTTGTCCCTCAATGACCATCACTATCATCATTAGAGTGAGAAACAGTACTTTAAAATGATTATCGGTGAAGAATCATTTCATTTCAACAATAAATAACTTTTTCTTGGGTACAGAAGTGAAGCCACTACCGAATCCTAGTATATTACAGGGAAAGAAAGAAAAAGAGCAACCTTCTTGACCCTCAGAAGCTGGCCTGGCATGCATAGGAGACCATGCCATTCTATCGAACATGACCGGTCTCACAGAATACCAGGCTTAGACAAGGTGCCCCGAGACCATGACAAAAGAGACAAAACAGGGCCATGTGACAACTCATATTTTTGTCTCAACACAGAGTGCCCCCCCTCAAAATTACCAACCACCACCCTCTCTTGGCTAAAATGATAGAGCGAAGCCTCACCAACTAGAGCTTTATTTTTGTTCTTGTCTCCCCACTTTATAGGTAGATTTATTGAAATAATCATGGACTTGTCCTGCCTTCTGGAAAGTTTTGCTTTCTTAGCCCTTCTCTGAAACCACCCAAATAAGTCCTATAAGAGGTTCTTTCTAATACCTTTTTTTTTTTTGAAACACCCTCATGATTCCCTAAGCTTTGTCTTCTCCCTTCTTCTAATAACTAGTAACTACCTTCTTCTAGTAACTACCACTGTGCTTCTGGCTGTCTGTCTGAAGGGCATTGGTGCTAAGATGATGGAAGGACTCAGGGCCTTAACCCAGCAGTCTAGTTGTGGAGAATTCATAACAAGACACAGGGAATTAGTAGGGCTTTTAGCATTTGGGTTTTTCCCCCCTATTGTTGTTTTATTTGTCTGTTTGCTGTGAGCTTAGTCTTATTTATTGCTCAGGCTCTTTTCTCCCAGAGCATCAACACATCTTTTGATCACCACTGGTTGTTGTAATAACAGAATTTTCAAGAATACACACAGTGCCCTTAATATTACATTCAGGATGCTGTTAAGACAACAGCTCTTCCCACTTTCTCTCTAGTGAAAACAATATTTATAAGTATATAATATGACACCAATTTCTAGGAAATTAGAACCTACATGGTGTGACAAAAATATGTGTGATAGATGAAGACTAATACAAAGAAGTATATTCTTGTTTCAAGATGAATGAGGTAGACAAGTCCTTCAGGGGGTCAGAGGAGGAAAGAGAAGGATGGAGAAGGTTTATGGCCACAAGCCCGGAATACTACGTAAATAAAAGTTGGGGGAGAATGCTGACTATATTGTTATGTAACTGGAACCAGGGAGACTATTGACATCCATGCCACCACTGCTCTCACCACCTCCACCTCTTCACATGTGTCTCCAAATCCTCTCTCTCATCCTCACCTCCACTGTCACCGCCACCACCCATTCCAGCATCAACACGTGCTTTTGTCTTCAACTCACGTGCGCCTCCACATGGCTCCTAAATAATTCCATAGCTTGCAAGTTGTTCTTTTATAATCTGATTGAAAAGAAACCTAATATCAAGCTTCTCCAGTTACCTCTATTTTATAGCTTAAATATTAGAGAAAGAGAGTAAAATAAATATTGGGAGTATATACTCCCATAACTCATATTGTTTCACTTCTGAAAATCCTGATTGTTGAGGTGTTGACCCTAACTAGATAACTTAGACCCCCCCCCACGCACACCCTAATTCAGCTGTACATTAACTAGAAAAGCTAGGCATGAAGAATGTGGGGATCTCACCTGCTACATTCCAGGAACCTCCCCCAAGTCCCTGTGATAGAATTCATCTATTGCCCTGTAATGTTGCCTTGTCCATTTATATGCCACTCTCACCTAAGTTCTAATTATAATGATTAAACCTAGTATATGTGGAAAAATGATAGTATGTAGATAAACGCAAACACGATCATGCTGACAATGTCATCTACGCCCCTTTATCCACAGCACTGAGGACAGTTATACTGAGCTGCTTCTTGCCCAATTGTCCTGGTAACCAAATGTGAGCATTTCTAATATTGTTGGCAGGGCTAATGGTGCAGTTGGTGGTCATGGAAATAAATGATGTTAACTGGATGGGTCTGGGATTATGCCCATGGTCTTATTCTCATAAACACAATGCGCTGACCAACTGTTGCTCAGTCAAAGCCAACTGTGGAGTGAAGCCTTCTCCAAATTTCCTTTGCCCACCACGACAGACTTGGCTGGAGACCTGCTTTCACGCTTGGTTAAGCCGGTGAAGGTTGGCCAAGGCAGTGTCTCACCACTGACCTTACCATTATGGCTTTACCCTGCCCATGGCGGTCATCCCCAGTAAAAATATTCAGAGACTCTTTTGTCATTTTCACGCTGTTGGTCTACCTCTTATGAGGTAGTGTCTCCAAGGTCAGAATTAAACACATATTAACTGAAAAGTACATCAGGTGGAATCCACATTGTGAAATCATCATCTGGGTTAATAAATGTCTTCTGAAAGATTAATTATGCTTTCTTTTGAGGCAAGGCAGAAACAGACACTTTGTCACTGTCACTGCTCTTTATACTATTTTAAAAAAAAGTATAAACGACTGTGCTGGCTTTATAAAGTATTAAATTTTTAATATAAACACGTCAAAAGTTATATATGTAAATAAATAAATACGTATATATTTTTTCCCCTCCACCTCATTCACAGCTTATAGAATTCCAACCACACTGACTACCAATCTTTGGTAAAAAATAGGCCACTATGAATGCAAATATTTGGTATATTAAATGTGCGTTGAAATTAGATTCACTTTTAATGGCTCCATACCCAGGAAGAAGTTTATACTTATAAGAAAATAAGCTTCAAAAAAATGTCTATGGCTCTCCAAGGGAAATGGGACCATTTGCCCATAAATACACATATCATCCCTATTTAAAAATAAATACCCTAAATATTGCCTGCCACAACTCAAATCCTATCATTAGCAAGCAATTCTTGTAAAGAGGCATTTCATTAAATTAATACATGGGAGAAGGCAATTAGGCATGTACTATACTTTAGAGAAGAAAAAAATACATAAATAAATGCGTGGGAAGGGATGTTTTGCATCAAATGTTGTATATTCCAAGATTTTCCCCAATATGAAAATAACTTTTACCACTTGGCTGATGAAAAACTGGACCTAAGTAAATACGGCTAGACCCTGAACAGTTGTGTTCAACACATGGGTGGCAAAACCAGAAGCAAAACTAAACAAAACAAATAGTGGCTACTTAAGTTTTAAAGAAAAGTGGCATGTTGACTAAGTCAGGAAAATGATTTAAAACAAAATGAAAATATAAATAATAATTAAACATAATTATGTAAGGAAATAGGTAATTTACTATAAATAGAAGGTTTACCATTTTGAAAAAAAAATAAAAACTATCAGGTATCAATGAACTCTTTATCTGAGTTTCCTTTTGAAAGCATTTGTCAACCACATTGACTTTTTATTGTACCTTTTGCCTCATTTTATGCTTGTCACTTGATGGTCACTTTTAATATAAAATTTCAAGTTCTGTTCTAGTAAACATTTTTTGGGGTAATATATCTTTGATAATTTACTTCCTGAAATTGCTGGGTTTTTTTTTTCATGAGACCCATTAGCTAGACAGTGGATCTCATGTACCAACTCTCTAATTTTCTTATTTTTCCTCTGTTATTGCTGATCATTTTTAATTTTTGTTCTACTATCTGACACTTGACTCAGAATTATCTTCCTATCCAACTATGTTTTTTTTAAAGTGTAGCTTTCATCTTTTTAGTTGCAAAAACTGTTTTTATTTATTTCTTACATTCTGTTCTTGTGTATAAATTCAATATTTTATATTCTCTTGTTGACTTAAGTTTATAAGGGGCATTTTCAAAGTTTTATTCTAATGCCCTTGAGTTTTTTGTCCAGTTATTTCTTTTCTTTTTTTTAGATTTTATTTATTTATTCATGAGAGACAAAGATAGAGATAGAGATAAAGAGGCAGAGACACAGGCAGAGGGAGAGGGAGAAGCAGGCTCCATGCAGGGAGCCCGATGTGGGACTCGATCCCAGGCCTCCAGGATCACACCCTGAGCCAAAGGCAGGCGCTAAACTGCTGAGCCATCCAGGGATCCCTTTTGTTTTTATTTTAATTCCAGTTAGTTAACATACAGTGAAATACTAGTTTCAGGTGTACAATATAGTGATTCGACACTTCCACACATCGCCCCGTGCATTACTCCTTAATCCCCATCAACTCCATTATTCCCCCTGACTCCTTCCTCCCCTCTTCCAGTTATTATTTTTTTTTAATCTTTCTGTTTCAGGTATTCAGGCTTTCTTCCAATGTCTGATGAAAAATGACTTCCCATTTATGTTTAGGGATGAAACATCAAAAAGCTGATTGGAGGTTCAATGTTTGTGACGGGGACTTATATCAACTACGGGTTTTATTTTGTGGTAACTGGTAGAGTTCTGCTGTTTTGTTGGAGGACTCCAAACAATCGAAACTTTATGTATTTCTCTATCTCTCTTTCTCTATCTCTTTCTCTCTCTCTCTCTCTCTCTCTGTGTGTGTGTGTGTGTGTGTGTGTGTGTGTGTGTGTGTGTTTTCCTGAAAAGAATCAAACAGACTCTTGCCTGTATTTGCAAGTAGATTGCCCTGGATAGAGTCAGAAGGAGGCTGATGGTCTCCTGAGCTTATGCATGAATTTTCACCTAAACCTCCTGTTTTCAGATCAGCATCCTCCACCTACCATCTATCAGGGCTGTTCCCACAGTCTGGAGCTCTCTTGGTTTGCTTTCTCCAAAGAATAGATATTCTTTCTCTTTTAGGGAGCAGATATAATATTGAGGTATGATTGTTTCTTGTATATACTTGCACCTAATTCTTCTGTTTTTATTCCCTTGTCCTACTGTCACTTTCTTTGATATTTTGTGACTCCAATTCCTGAGTCTTTACAAAGTTCTATGGCATGAGTTGGGTTGCTCTTCATTGGCATCTTCTCCTGCAAACATCCACATCCTTCTTCATTTCTTTAACAACTGGTGAATATACTCATGATCTCTTTCTCATTGCAGATGTCTACATTAGCTATTTAGTGTCATGTAACAAATTACCCAAAGCTCAACTGATGAAAACAACAAATATTTATTATATCTCAGAGATTCCGAGGCTCGGGTATCTGGGTGTGGCTTAGTTGGGTAGTAGCAGCCTAGGGGTTTTCCTGAGATTACTATCAAGCTTTCTGCTGGGGCTGCCACCAGCGAAAGGCTCAAATGGGGATGGAAAACCCATTTCAAAATCACTCATATGGTTGGAGGCAGACCCCTTTCTCACTGTTGAGCAGAAGTTTCAGATTCCCCCCGTGTGGATATGGATCTCTCCACCAGGATGCTCACAATATAATAGTTTGTTTCTCCTGCAATCAGAGGTAAGAGAGAGAGAAAAAGAAACCTTATCTTTTTATAACCTAATTTCAGAAGTAACACCTCTGCCCTATGATATTGGTCAAACAGACCAACCTTGGTAAAATATGCAGAGACTACAGAAGTTGTGAATGTCAAGAGGCAGGGATCATCGTAAGCCATGTAAGGTAGCCTCCACAGTTTATTTCTTTTTTATGCATTTACTTTGATTTGTGGAGTTTGAGAAGAAGAAAATATAAATGTGTGTGTTCAATTCATCATATGTAACCAGAAATATACCATAGTTTTTAAAAGCAGGACTTGTTGAGGGAGACACGGGGCTTAGGTCATCAGTGGGAGAAAATTGCCACACTAAATGGTTCTTAGATTCAGGGCCATCTACACAATGGGAAGAAAAAAAAAAGAAACTTGAAATACCAAGCAGTCAAAAATATAACCAAATTTATCCAATGCCAATTAAATTACTCATAGAAATTTGACAGTTAGATCCACATCCTACCTGCTATTCTAAAACCCTGACTAATACAGATGAAATTCTACCTGCAATTTCTGTTAAAGGAATGCTGAGCATTTAAACTGAATTTTCTGGGACTAGCTGTTTTCTGCATTTTTTACTTTTTATGTTGTTAAGAAGAAAGCTTTGGCCAGGGGCAATGTTCTGGAATGAGAACATGATATACAGATGCTTTTTTTCAATGGTATGAAGAGAATATGTTCTTAATAATGCAAAAATTGCAAATTGATTGGTTAAGTCAGCCTTTTTTAAGGTTGGGACAAGGGCTAACAGGAGGTATAATATTTGATGAAGCCCATTTGCAACCACTTCATTTTAGCAGTGGGATGGGTGACTAATGTAATAAATGCAAAATAGATGCATGGATTTTATATAATCTTACCACAGTGACAAACATTATGTTACCAAACTATCAACTCTTGAACCTTTAGTTTTTTTATGCATCACATTTCCATCGGTTTCCAAGAATTCAAGTCACATTCAATGTGTACCTCTAGCTAGCAAACTACCTATAATAGTGTTCTACAGTGTTTATTTTATGCTGCAAATAGAAGAATACATTTATAGAAAAACTGCCCAATTGACATAGTTTCTAGTGAAACTGATTTATATGGTTATCATTTGAAAATTTGTATTATTTAAAATATTGACATGCATCACTGCATGACTCTGCCAGGGTCTTCCAAGGCTGAAAACACAGATGTAATTGTATGGGGTATATTTCTACCAACAAGTTTATTATTATACTACTGTTCTTAATAGAACAATTCTATTATTATACTACTGTTCTTAATAAATTAGGAATCCGTTCACTGGTCGTACACATACATAATTCATGCACATGTGGATGTTATGTTAACATAAATGTAGACATATGTGAAGTAGACATGGTCACAGACTTATGTAGGAATAGAGAGGATATCTTGATTAATAACTAATGCATTTGTTCCAGGTAATTCTCAATGGTTCTCAGTGGCTCATGATTCACTAATATGATGGCTTTAATAGCTTTAAGAAAAAGGAAAATAATGCCTAGAATAAAAATTCTTTCTCAGTTTTAAATTTCAAAATATAATTTTAACAATGTCCATAAGGTAAAAAGGAGACTGAGTTGTATGATCTTGACAGAGCAAAACATCTTCTAGTTATTCTATACATTTTGAGAGCAAAAGCTAGTGTTGTACTTACCTTTAAAATTAAAAAAAGAAAAGTATGACAGCATGTCCCTACAAAAGAAAACTCTGATCATGCATTGAAGAGGATCTAAGAGAATATGGTTGGTTTCTATGCAGTGATGCTCTGAAAAGTGTCCCATCACCCTCAATCTCGTTGGATTGAAATTCAGATTAAAAATCTGTGGTTGAGAACAAATAAAATCATAAAATAAAAATAAAATAAAATCTTGCTTTCTAAGATCTTTCTGAAAAGACCTTTCACCCTGGAGCGAAGTTTGTAATCTGGCCAGAGTAGAATGGTGAGCACCTAGGTAGATGTGGTGAGGGAAACTCATAGCTAAAATTCCTACATATCAAAGGATCACAGACATATTTGAGAATGCCAACAGATAATAAAAGGTGTGTGAGGCCAGCATGAGGAGGACATAGTAAACATATTGACAACCTGAGTTATAGGTAACCTGTAACATTAGGAGCGAATACCAGCTAATGACAAAGGAATCAGTTGGTGCTCTGACGGGCAACAGCTGTCAATGGCTTAATTTTTGTAAGATTCAATTTGCTCATTTGTACTGTGAATCTAATAATAAATACTTGCTAGAGTTGAGAAAAAGATTGCATACATTTACATAAATTACATAATGCTTAAGTGACTCATACAGTGGTTGTCATGTGGGAAATACTCAATAATTGTCAGTTCTTCCTTTTCATTCCTGCCTGCATGTAATACTCAAAAACATGATTATAGTGTTATGCTGCCGCTTTTTGTGGCTCTTCCCTTTCCAACAGATTTGCTAGAAATCGAGATGCTGAAACTTCGGTGGAAGCCTTCAAAATGTGCTCCAGTCTCCACCATCCTGTATGAAATAGTCCTACTAACACTGAACACAGTTTCAATTATTAACTAATTTCCCAAAAAAGCTTCCCGGAACATTTCTTCTATTTATTTATTTATTTATTTATTTATTTATTTATTTATTTATTTATTTTACATTTAATCCTTAGTGATAAATTTTTTGGGGGGGTTTTAAATAGAATTCTATTTTAAGAAAGAGTATGTGTGCATGAGTAGAGGGGAGGGGCAGAGGGAGAAGAAGAGAATCTTAAGCAAGCTCCACACTCAGTGCAGAACCCGATGTGAGACTTGATCCCATGATCCTGAGATCATGACCTGAGCTGAAACCAACAGTCTGAGTTAACCAACTGGGCAAACCAGCGCCCCAGTGATAAATTGTTGAAAGCAAATTAGTTTTGTGTATGCTTGTAAATCTGCAGTAATATATCATCAAGGGGTGAAAAGTCTTTCAGGCAGATTCTCACAGGAAGCGAAAATCTCAATTAAGTGAAGAAATATTAAAGAAATATCTATTGCTGGATCATAGGGAATTTCTATTTTTTATTTTTAGAGGAATCACCATACTGTTTGCCATCATGGCTGTACCAATTCACATTCTTACCAATGGTACACAAGAATTATCTTTTCCCCACATCCTTGGCAACACTGCCGTATGATCCAACAATCTCACTTTTTGGGTGTATACACAAAGGAAATGACATCAATATCTCAAAGAGACGTCTGCACTCACTCCCATATTCACTGCAGCATTATTCATAATAGCTAAGTATGGAAAAAAACCTAAGTGTCCATCAGTGGATGAAAAATGTGGCATATATACAAAATGGAATACTATTAAACCCCGAAAAAGAAGAAAATCCCACCATACATAACAATATGGATGAACTGGAGGAGATTATGCTAAGTGAAATAAACCAGAGACAGAAAGACAAATACTGTTATGATCTCATTTATCTGTGGAATCTAAAAATATCAAAGTCTCACAGGCAGAGAATATTAACAGTGGCTGTAAGGGGTTGTAGGATGAGGGAAATGGAGAAATGTTGGTCAAAGGGTGCAAACTTTCAGTTATAAGATACATATGTTTTGAGGATCTAATGTAAACCATGGTAACCATAGGTAATAAGACTATCATATAATTGAAATTTACTAAAACAGTAGATCTTAAGTGTTCTCACCATTTCAAAAAAAGGTAACTATCTAAGATGATAATATTTTCATAAAATTGATGGTTTTACAATCACTTCACAATATATACATATGTCACATCATCATGTTGCACATCTTAAATATGTACAATTTTGTCAATTATACCTCAATAAATCTGGGAAGAAAAAGAATCACCTATTTACAGAGATGTGGGTAGACCCAGAGGAGTCTTCAAGGAATGGTGAAATGCTCATTGACGAGCAACACTATGTAGCCCTAGCAAGGGGCCGTCCCTTAGAAGCTGTGGCCATAGGTAAAGGGACATATGCACCACCAATATGGCAGCCCAACTGTGAAGAGCCAGAGAAATAAATATCTCTGTCTCTTTCTTTCTGTCGTCTTTCCTGTCAGTGCTTCCCCTTGACCAAGCCCAACCGGAAGCTAAAGATCCAAGGAGCCCAGGTAAAGCAGTATTTATTGCAAGAGAAGCATCCAATGCAGAAAGAAGGAAAAGACAGGGAATGGAATCTAGTCACAGAGAGAAGAACCAGCACGGTAACCAGGTTGTGGGTGTGGAAATTCACTCCCTATTTTAAGAGTCAGAGCATCTGAGACACAGAATAGCTCATTCACAAAACCAGAAATAGACGATTCATCTAATAATTTCTAGGACATGGCTGTATCCACTCTGACTGGGATGTGCTGCTTGGCATTTTGCTTTGTGGCCTTTTAATGGATGGGTGTATCTTAGAAGATTTGTATAAATGCCTTTGGTCTGGGTGGTCAATGAAACATTTAACCAAAGACTCACAAAACTCATCATATTTGTTTCTGGAAAATGGACATACTTTAAAATTGTGCTTATTCACACCAAGGCTTGAAAATTTTTGTTAGGTTTTCAAGTGTGTCTCCAAAGACACAAAAATGTTGACACAATCTCTTTTTCTATGACCCCACCTCACCCACCCCCCCAAAAAAACTGTTTATTTAGTACTTAAGAATGAATGGAAGCATCGTACTTAAATATAAGCATTTATTAGAGTATGCATTCTTATTTATTCACTTTTGCACTTTTATAGACTGACATGGAGTAATTTTAATATTATCAGAAAAATAAGAGAGTTCAATTTCATATTATTAGTAAAACCAAATTTAAAAAATAGAGGCCACACTTATTTGGCGTATCTTACCAATGCTTAGATAGTTTTATTGCCTGAATATGTGAAGGAAAGAATTAATAGCTCAAGAAGACAACCTGAAAGTATATTATTTTTCTGCTGGATGTCTTGAGTGATACAATGTATCACTTTCAGTACAGTCCTCCTGTTAAAAAAAAAAAAATCAACATTGGGGTAGCCAGGTTATATAAAGATAGTGATTATATAGCGGAAAGCAATTGCAGATATATCAACCCATTACCTTATACATATGATGCAGGATTTCTTTTACTTCTATCAGAGACAAGTTTGGTACCTTTCTAACAGACCAAGCCATGGTATATCAAATATTTATATTGTCTATAGATTGAGGAATGTGATTTGAGCCATACAAAGTTTTAATGTATGTGGAAACAAAATTGGTTATGTGACTAGGTACGATATAATTTTATCATTCCCCAAGAATTTTTCTGAGCTACGTAGTAGTTAAAATATTAGAAGATTAAACTACCTGCTGGCATTGATTAGTAAGAGTCTACGGGATTTTAGACCATGCTTTTCACTTTGATCTTAAGGATTTCCAGTCTATTTTAATTCCTCATCAAGAGTTCTAATTCGTATCCACAGCTAGAGAGAAAGCATCCCAAATCCTCCTATCATTTAACCTTTCTGTACTGTGTTTCTGGTGAGAGATGATGACTACATGAACTGCTTATATGTGTCTACTAGTGATTTTTCTCTCATGATTTCAATCAGTTTAACATCTTTTGTGGTGTGTGAAATAGCTAACTCAACACTGATTCTACACTAAAATATACCTCCTATGACAGTTCTGAAAAATATTTGAATTCCACCGAGATTTGTTTAAAACCCTACAAAAATAATTACCTCTTATTAAAAACACTGGAGGAGTTGGGCTTTGGGGCAGAGATGAAGCGGAGACTGAAATTCTGTAATAGGGTGAGGATTCAATAAAATGTTATCTCAAACTAACAGGCTCTGGCAACTTTTCTTTTTTCTGCAAATTCTGTCTGTGGCATTACTGCAATTAGGCCAAATAGGTGTCCTCTGCAATAATGATCATGATGGTACAATGACAGATGGCACACCACTGGGACCCAGGGCACTGTCTGGAAAGGAGCATGAAATTTCAACTCAGTCTCCCTTTGTCTGCTATGGCCTCAGTAGTCTTGACTTTCCTCCTCCTCCACCTCCTCTTTTTTTTTTTTTTTTTTTTTTTTAAACATATGCCACAATCGTCTAGGTCAGAAGGTGGCAAACTTTTTCTGGATAGCACCAGACAGTAAATATTTTTGGCTCTGCAGCCAGTCTCTGTTGAAACTACTCAACTCTGCTGTTGCGCACTGAAAGCAGCCGTGGACGACTGCTAAATGAATGAGCCTAGCTGTTTTCCAATAAAACTTTATTTACAAAAGCAGACAAGGGGCCAATCTGGCCTGCGGTCTGCAGTCGCCAGCTCCTAGACAATGTCATTCTTATCTAAAGTATTGAGAATGCAGAGAAAAAACTTGTGTGTGTGTGTGTGTGTGTATGTGTGAAGTTAAAACCTCTTTTATTTGTCATTAAAAAGTAAAGCAATTGGATTATGACTGCACAGAAGCATATAAGCACCTGGAAAGAGACCTAAAAATGCTCTTCATGTAGCATCTGCATAGTGGAAGAAATTGTAGAGACCTTTCTGGGTGTATTCATTTGGGCTACCGCTAAGCTTTGCCATCATCTTACACATTTGAAAGATCCACTAGTAGATTCTGGGAGTCTTGGATTTTTATCTCCTCTGATAGTGTTAGTTACCAGTATCTTTGGATCGAGTCCCAAATCCCACACCTGTTTCCATCATAGCAAAATCTGAAGCCATTTTAAATTGGGAGTTATTTAGGATTTTGTATTTGGCCTTCATGGAGATGAATGAAAAGAGTTTGCAACAATGGAATCGGTTTGTTGTTTTATGTTGAGAAATAATTAACCCCTATACTAGCTTCACTTTTTCCTGATGTGTCTGTTTTTCACGCATTGGAAAAGAGAATGGAAATCCTAGCCCAGCCCATGACAAATTTCACTGTCTTGTGCTATTTACTTATTGTCCTTGAACCTTAGTCTTCTCAGCTGGCACGCGAGGATAATAAATTATTTTACAACGTGTAAATGAAGTTTATATATGTAAAATGCTTGGAAGAGTTCCTTGCATGCAGTGTGTTAAATAAACAGCTGCTAATATGTTTAATTGGCTAGAAAAAAAAAAAAAAGATCTATCACTGGATGACATTATCATGGGATAGCATCCTGTTTCATGATTAGAAGATTTAAAAGTAAGAAATTTGTGGCATCATGGCCCCTGAAGAATCTAATTAAATAGAACTCCTTTCCCTATCAATGATGAGCAAGATTAGAGACGCAAATTAGGTGTGGGATTTTTGACTTCTGGTATTTAGGTGTTCATGGTCTCTCTATGTTGATGGTGACTTTGACCCTAATATTGGGGAAGGTGTTCTAAGCCCTGCTGTGAGTCACTTATCAATTAACTCACAAAGTCACCTGAAAGTAAAGCTTTGCCTATGGAGGCAAAGTGCTTTCCCAGTAAACAGTCACTTACGCGTACATTCTCACGGGCTTGTTCCAGATCTCCTCGCCACCACCACCCACAAGAAATAAACAGACGCAGGTGACTCCAGTGTACCTCGCAGCAGCGTGTGGGAATCATTACTTCTTCTCTTCCCCAGAGTAGACGAGGGACACCGACAGTTTGTATTAAAGGCAGGGCAATGACTGCCTATGCCACGAAGTGTCCCATTCACAATTTTGACAAGGAATTTCCTCAAGGGTTACTGGTTGTTTTGTCCATAATGCATTGCAGTTTACCTTTTTTTGGCATTTATGTTTTGTAGGTAATTTTGAGCTGGAGAGTCTTGAAACCATTTGACTTGTGGAAGAAAATTGCTTGGAGCACTATGAAAATATCATTGAGACCATGTGGTTTTTAAACTCTTTTGCACTG
This sequence comes from Vulpes vulpes, assembly GCF_048418805.1. NCBI lineage: Eukaryota > Metazoa > Chordata > Mammalia > Carnivora > Canidae > Vulpes > Vulpes vulpes. The sequence goes on from NC_132781.1 coordinate 9,634,714, forward strand.
GACTCTGTTTCCCAATTATTTCCAGCTGTGTCTAGCCACTAAGCATACCTTCACAGTCTGACTTTTTTTTTTTTTAAATAGTTGTGAAGTGCCATTATTCGTTTATTTGTTCAAGTGAATGTCTAACGTCGGGTAGAGGTGGATTCAGTTCTATGCAGAGCTATCACCACTCTTTCTCCTGGAGCTTCATGCCTCTCTGTTTTCCCTGATTTTCTATTTCTGACAAGAGTAGGAAGTAAAAATAGAATGAAGTCTCATTAATTCTTACTCCACTCGTTTTACTCTTTGGAAATATTGATGGCGATAAAATGTCTCTTACGCTACCTATGGAAAGGAAGGATGCATTTTACAAAGGAAAGGTCATAGCTAAATAAGTATATTAACCTCCTGTTGGGATCATTAGTTTCCTAAGTCACTAACAGCATCAACTTGCCCATGAGTCATATGCATGGATTCTTCACCTGACCTACTTATAAGATTGCTAATCAGTAATTTCTGTGGCTTGCCATTCTATTTTTCCTTAAAAGTATTCTGAAACCTATACCCCTCACCTATTTTGCAGTGCTTTGAACCATTGCCCACCCCACCCCCCATCCTTGAATTGACTAGACAGACCTTCACTCATTCAAATTCCGACAAAGATAACCTTCTTCGGTACATGAGCCAAATGTACAAGTATCAAGAGTACAGCTCGGTTACCTATTCCCAGGGCTGATGTTGAAGATACATAATGACTGGGAGAGCATGGGCAACAACCAATCAGAAACAGATGCCCTGTCCAATCAAAAGGAACACCAGCCATAACCACCAGCACAACCCAACAGGTGCTTACCAGCTGCCAGTCAGCGTTGCCTGTTCCCAGGGGAGGTCCACAGCTGCTTTCAGACCAAGGAGATTAGCAAGGGACAGAGAATACAAGTAATAATGTGCCTTCTCTACGACTCGATTTTGTCAACATCTCTTTATACTTCACTTGGTCCTGTTTTAACCAACTATGGCATTCCCATAAAACCAAGACCTTTTTTTATTAACTTCCTAATCCTAAAAAGAATTTGAGTCATTATTTGATGCTGTGTAATATTTCCAAGGGAAAAAGGGTTCTCCCCATTCCCAACTTAGAGCATGCTGAGATATTTAGAGGCAGGGTGCGGGGAGTTTTACCTGTATTAGCCTTACCTGGATGGAATGATGTCCTCAGTGTGACTTCAGCACTCTGTTTAAAGTTGGTTTCAGAAGTAACACAAACATATAAAAACAAAGGCTTAAAAATGCATTCCAAAGAACATCATGGATTGTTTTTTTTAAGATTATTTATTTATTTATTCATGAGAGACACAGAGAGAAAGGCAGAGACACAGGCAGAGGGAGACACAGGCAGAGGCTCCGTGTGGGGAGCCCGATGTGGGACTCAATGCCAGGACCCCAGGATCACGATCTGGGATGAACAGATGCTCAACCACTGAACCACGCAGGGATCCCCTCATGGATAGTTTTTAAATTATCTCTGCTTCTGCTCCATTAGTGAAAATAATAGAAGTCTATCCACATAAAAAAATATCTGATATTAAGTACGTGACTATATGCACACAGGATATTTATTTTTATACCCATATGAGTGAAGCCTACGCATAATCTGTATGTTATTTGTCTAAATTTAGTTTCAGTTCTCACAGAAAATTCTATATGGTGCAGAAAATAACATTTATCCCTTATGATAAATTTAGTAACCAAAAGTTGGCAGACTATTAATAGATGCTAGAGGTCATTGCTCTCTTGCAACCACTAAAAACATGTTCTCTGTTATAAACATTTGAACAAGGTTTAAATTTGGTAGATTATTTATAAAATGAGAGCTTTACAGACATTCCTCTCCGACATCCTAGGAGAACGGTCATCTCTTCCATCTTCTGTATTCTAAGAGATGTACGATGTGCTAGAAGCATGTCTCTCAAATGCCACATATGCTGGGAAAGCATAAGCAAATCTCCTTCCTAGTCAGGCATTCTGCAAGCCCACGCATTCCACAAATCACAGTGAAATGACCCATTTATTCATTCTTTTGCTTATTCATTCCACATAATTTTATTGGGTGTCTTCCCAAATAAAATTTGGGATCCTGATGCTGTTTTGATGAATACAACCTCACCTCTGTCTTCTAGAAGCATATACTCTAGACGCAAAGGCAAGACACATGTAAGTAGAAATTAATCTGCATGGAAATGTATGCTAGGATCGCAATAAGGACTAGATGCTATTCAAGGACAAAGAAAGAAAAGTTAAATGTTTTAGGGAGATGGGGAGGACTGCAGTTGTCTGCTGAGGGCTCCTGAACAGGACATTCTGAAATAATAAAAAATAGCCAGGAGTGCCCAGGGGGCTTCAATTGGTTAAGCCTCTGATTCTTGGTTTCGGTCGTGAGGTCGTGATCTCAGGGTCATGGGATGGAACTGCACATCCAGCTCCCTGCTGAGTGGGGAGTCTGCTTGAGATCTTCTCTCTTCCTCTCCCTCTGCCCCTCCCCTCTCAAATAAATAAATAAATCTCTGATAAAGTGGCCAAGCCATTGGATGAGTGAGAGCCTGCAATGCACCTCAAACTGACAGAATTTCATATTTTGTTATCCTCTAAGGTGACAATAAAGCTTCTCTGAAGTGATTATGTACGTGAAGAAAAAGAGGATTTAATTCACAAAAAAAGTTAGCTTCAGGTCCAGGGATACATTATGTCCTGATACAGGATTCCATCAGTCGCTTAGGTGGGACCAGCGCCCGCCAACATGTGCAGTCCATGGAGATTGTCCCTGGCTTTTGTGCCCTACCGTACCCACCCTTTGGTCCTTTTCTCCTTCCTAACCTTCTCTTTCCTCTTCTTCAGCTTCCATCTTAGTCTTAGACGTGAAGATGCAAATTTAATCCATGGAGTTTTCTTCCTTTATATTTAGTTTGCATGAAAATATGCTCCAGGGAAAGCTTCACATTTATCACTTCAATATTTTCATAAGAATCTGATGGCCTGGGAGTGCCTGGGTGGCTCAGTGGTTGAGCGTCTGCCTTTGGCTCAGGTCATGATCCCAGGGTCCTGGGATCGAGTCCCACCTCGGGTCCCTTGTAGGAAGCCTGCTTCTCCCTCTGCCTGTGTCTCTGCCTCTCTCTCTCTTTGTCTCTCATGAATAAATACATAAAATCTTAAAAAAAAAAAAAAAAGAATCTGATGGATAAAAAATGTATTCCCACTTCCTGGGATTCCAGGTGCTAATAGCATGGCTTTTAAGGAAAGAAGTAAGAAAAATTGTTATGATAGTTTAGTTATTATCAATGAACGTGTTTGTGCTCAGGCACGTAATATGTATATAAGGTACATATAAGGTGTATATAAGGCATAGAACACACCTCTGTATATGATCGACTAATAGAAGGCTGCTGTTTTAATTATTACACCCCTCAGAACTTAACATCATGCAAAGTGACTTGCAAGTGATTGTTTTTCACATAGAAAAAGTCCATTTCTTCCATTTTCTTTCAGAGCTCCCCACTGTTTAAAAGAAAATTAAACACAGCAAAAATTTCTGTCAAATACTCCAGAGGGGCCTCCAATTCTTTTCTCTTCTGGCTATGCTGCACAATTTCAGCGAGCACTTTTTGGAAAATGGTGTGTGTGTTGGGGGGGGGGGGCGGGTGGGAGCGGAAACTTTGAACTCAGTGGAAGACAGACACAAAATGTCTCAAGCACTCTAATTGTTTTTCTGGGAAATTTAGTAATTATAGAGAAGTTCTGTTTATTTTAATGGCTTCTTATCACCACATGCAACTCACTTAATGACCACATTTTCTCAAGGGACCTCCATGACATCATCGAGTAGCTCCCGAGCTTTCTGATTCTTTAAAATACTGTCACAGCCAATTTTCAGCTTTGCAGAGGATTGTGGGATTCCTGGAAAGGCTCACAAAGCTCCCTTACAGACATACATGTACATGCATGTCCATACCTGCACCATGTATGGTATTTCATAACACCCCATGCAACCGGTAAAAATAAAGCATTTAATTGGTTCACAATTCACAGGGCAGGGAGATGAAGACTGGGATCCCTTTAAATCACTGCTGTATCTGGAGGGCCTGAGGGGGTGGCTGCAGACCAGGCCCTGAATGAGAATCTTGCGCAGAGAAATGATACCAGCCACGTGCTTTGTCCTGTGCATGGCACAAGTTTGGCACACGAGAGTGAGTACGTGAATGGAGGCCTGATTGAGTGAGGGTTGATTTATCAGAGGATGGGGAGTGGGGAAGATGTACAAAGAGCATCCCAATCTCTGGGGCTGCCCTGCTTGAGGACTGCTCTTCATAATGGTTCATCATATTACTCTGGAGGTGGTTCCACTTTTCACCAATCATCTCTGCCATTCAAAGTTTTATGCCAAGAGCGTGGCATCTCTCACGATGGCCTTCTAGCACTGGGACACCATGGCTTGGAGAGATTAGATGGTTCGGGGGAAGGAAAAAAAGAAAACATTTCACCACATTTAAATCACATAACACCTTTGGCCTCTTATTTCTCAGCTTTGAAAGAAGGACCCTAGATTCTCTCTAAGTAGATGACAATTACTCTGTGCAAAGCAAATCAATTCCCTTTCCCACGGAGATCTCAGTCTCCCTGTGGCTCTTCATTGGCTCTCCCTGGGCTCATGCCTGCAAGTGTGTGCTTTCCATAAAACGAGGAGATAAGGGACCCAGCCAGAGGCAGCCTGGGGCGGGGTGGGGGTGGGGGGGCTGTTGGGCTGAGGGGTCAGTGAAGGTTGTGGCTTTGGAACCCTGACCCCCCGCACAATGTACAGCATAGCCTTAGTGATTTTCTCATTTCCACTGAAAGCACTGGCCCGCTTGCGACGGGAATATCAAGTGTTACCACGGGTTGCTGCAGCTGTGAGCCATTATTTCCAGTGGCAGTGGAAATCCATTGAGAGATCTCCTGGGAGATTGTGCAAAATGGTGTGGTGGGTTTAATATTAACCCTTGCCACCGCTGTAGCTAAGACTTCCGGCAAAGCCCGAATTTTACTGGTCAGCTGCTGCCAAGTTTTAGAAAAAACAGACTTCATCACATGCACGCTTGAGTTTGAGATGGAAAGCAAGTGCCTTCTAATGCAACACTAGCCCCTTGGAAGCCTTTTGTCTCCGTTTGACAGTTTCACACCCCACAATGTCTGTTTCAGAGAGGTCTAGAAAGCTCTCGAGGAGGGGAGAGCCTGTGATGAGGAATACATTCGGACGAACCCAATGCCTTTTTCTTTTATAGTTCAATATGTGCCTTACAAAAATACAACACTTTATTACATTACCAGGCACACTTACTTTTTTTATTTCTACAGCTTTTTTTTCTTGTTTCTTTTTTTTTCTCCTCCCTTACTTAATTTGAAAGGTCCCTATTATTTCGTTTCATTGATTGTTTAGGGCCATTTGCATTCTAGACCCTCTAGATGACAGTTTTCTCTTTGAGGCGCACATTTAAGTGAATAATAAAATCGTGAAAACCACACGAATATGACCAACGCAAGAATCGGTGTGCCACTACAGCATGTTGATGGGAGGCCACGTAGTTCCATTTAGACGTAATTTTTATGATCGATTAGCTGCAATTCATTAGTAGACACGGTCATATGATCTGATGTCAAAAGACAGCAGTCCTGTGATCTACAGCAGGATTTCTCAACTTTGGTACAGTGACATTTGGGGTGGGATAATTCTTTGTCACGAAGTTGCTGTCCCGTTCATTGCAGGTTGCTTTGGAGCAATCCTTTTGGCCTCCGCCCTCTAGATACCAGGAGCATCCTTTCTCCTGGATGTGATGACCAAAACGTCTCCCAACATTTCCAGCTGTCACTTGGGAGCAAACTCACCTCGGTTTGAGAACCACTGCTTTAGAACCAATGCTCAGAAGGAAAGAACATAACACATTTGTTTAAACTATAAACAACATCCTCATAGTGTAGGATATTTTATACCAGGGATCTAAATCCCTGATCACAAATCCTTAATTGTTCTGATCCCTATCCAGTCTTCACGCTCTTTTTGGTCTCCCTTTGGTGGACTTCAAAGAAAAACATCCTGAGCTCTTTCCTTACCCATGGACTGTTGAAATCTTCAGGTGGTTCCCAGCTTGGCTTTTCATTTTCACTTAGAATTAAAGCCTTCAACACTGTAACTTAGCTCCCAGCTGCGGGCTGACTCTATCTCAGCCCGGGACTCTCTCTTACTCGCTGCTATCCAGGGAAGCACCAGGTGGGGGCAGATGGAGAGCCCAGGCTACCCAGAAGTCACCAGAACGTTTTGCTGCCTCTTCCTCAGCATGGAAAGAGGCCTTGAGCACCAGCTGGTGTACCCCACGATCAGCAGTAGGAGACCTGGTCCCTGTCACTGTCCACCAGAAAAGCATTTCCCATACACCAATTCTTATTCTTGAGAGATCTTCATTCCAGTGTATCCTTGGGTCTTTAAACATCGATGGCCCTTCAAGTTGGAGGTCCTGCCACCAGCTACCATTGCTCCTACCCAGGTTGAGATTTAGATTGCTCTGGGCCTAGAGTTCCTCAACACTGCTTTTTGTAAGATCCTGTATTCCCACAAGGACATAACATTGTTAAACAGCAATTTCAGCTGAAAGTTAACAAGGTTTTAAGGTAGTTAAAAAACTGTGAAAGCCTGACTCCCAGTGTGAAATACAAAACCTGCGAAATTCAAACATGCAGGAACGCTTTCATTTACTCGGAGTATGATTAAGGCTGAAAATGTTTCTTTGTTTAAAAAAATAAAAATAAAAATAAAAATCCATAGGCCGGAGTGTAAAGAAATGTAGGATTCTTCAAGTTGCTATTTCTTTTTTCCTTTTCGAATTATGAGCTGAAAAATAGTTCAGTGCATATATAATCAGGTGTTTTTATTTGTATACACTCTCTGTATACTCTCCTTGTACTCTAAATCTCTCTCTAAATGTATGTATATGTATATATTACACTTTTATATTAAGCATAGTTATGCAATTGCGCATATGAGAAGACCTCAGCAGGTTAAAGGAACACATTATTTTTTTTAAGAGAACATATGATTATGTTCTGATGGAATGGATATTCGAATTTGCATCAAAAAACAGGATTCGGTTCTCAGCTTGCTCTGGAATAGAATAACTACATTATTTTATCAGCATTTCAGCTAATTCTAAGTTTTCTCATACCTAATGCTAGAATCCAAATTCCCTCAACATTCTCTGCATGCTCCCCAAATCATAAAAGGCCTCTTAAAACTGCAAGGTATAGAAAACATACAGAAAATAGATCTTTATATAGATATACACCTCCATGAACTAAGTATCCTAAAAATTTGTAACGGCAACTACTACATGAAATGAATTCTGTATTCATTCTGCATGGGGTGAAGTATACAGTTATTTTACAAGCGGTACAAAAGTTTTTATATTATTGTGATAAAGTGATCCAGCACACAGTTTTTTGAAAACTAGGATTTCTGGAAAGTGAGGTGGGGGGGAAACAGCTCTTTTCACCAACAACACTTTCTCTTAATATGAGCTTCCCCCAAGTTCATTAAGATTTTAAGTATTGTGTACATAGCATTCGAATTTAGTTATTAGGAGTATGATTTTGAATAACATAATGAAATATCTGATCTATCACTTGAGCTTTGTACCGTCACAGAAATAGTAATTCAGGATAGTTGTGGGTAATGAATATTGATAAAAATGGCATGTATTCTATCTTTCCTTAACAAAAAGGGTCAAAATAATTTCATTATGCACAAAAATGTATTCATCTGTAGAAAATATTTATATGAAGGGAAAGATACAAACTTCACTTTTCTTTATTCGTGTTTTTAAAATAGTCTTCAAAATATTTATTTCATCCCTAAAAACATGCAAATTTTTCTTTATCTTTTATAGTTTTTATTGCAGTCACTATTTATTTGGACTAGTAATGAATCTAATTTAAAAGATACAGAACTAAAAAAAAAAGGATACAAAACTTTCGATTTAAAAGACTTGGAATTGTAAAATCGTTTTTGACTTTGGAATCAATATACTGAAGTGTCAGATAAATCAATGATCTACAAAGAAAAGGAGGTAAATAAGCTAAGTCCATATGATGTGACAGTAGTTATTTAAAATCACAGCCAGAAAGTAAAGATCTGGGGAAGTCTTCGAAGCATATTAGGTGAGGTAGGAAACTTAAAAAACTCTATGGTTGGTATAATCCAATGTTATTAAATATATTTCTACAGATGATAGTTCGAAACGTAAAAGCACATGTATGTGTGTATATATGCACATACGTATGTGAAATATATATTGATATATATGTGAAAAATACACATCACATCATGTGAAATGTGTATTTTAGGTCCACGTGTGTGAAAAAAATGGGATAGGAAAACATTATCACTCTGATGGCATATCCCTGGGAGATAGAAGTATGGGCAATTTTAATTTGATTTTATATTGGTGTCTATATTCTCTAAATGCTCTGCAATTATTGTTGACTATTTTATAATCAGAACTTAATGGATGTTTTAGGTAAAATGCTATAATCTTAAAAATTATGAAGAAAAAAAAAACCCCAATCTATTTATAACAGAATTAAAACCTGGAAAAATCTAGATTTGAGATGTTAATTCAGGAACAAATTGAAATGTTAAAGTAATATGTGCTTCTACCTCTAAGCGTGTGTGCTTTGAAGAGTATAAAGTAAAAACTCAATTTGATCACGAAGAAAAGTGATCTGACGAAGAGACTAGAGAAAAGGAAGTCTTAAAAATGCTTTTGAAAATCGGATGCTTTGGTATATTCTCTGTTTTCAAAGAGTTTAAGTTGGATTAATTTTTAAATTGGTGTCCAAGTCATAACAAAAAGGTTTCATTTTCAACAGTAATGACTGTATTCTTCTCAAAGATCAAGGAATTTCAGGTATACGGAGAATCAGACAGGTAAAATGGTTATGTCTATTTCTATTTACATGGAGTAGAATATTCAAATTTTTATATTCAGTATATGGGCAAAAATACTGGGAGCTTTTCTGTGTTTTGAAATTGTTTAATATATTACAGAAGAACATACAAATGGTCATTAAAAGAGCAATATTTTAAAAGCAGCCCAATGAAGTTTCTCCGAGTTACAGAGATAATGAACATAAATTGTCTCATCTGAAAGGCTTCTGTTTGCTAACTAGCTTTTTGTTTAAGCCTAATTTTTATAGGATTAATGTTTTAGGGGTTAAGTCACAGACGCTGCAGGAATACTGGCCTTACTAGGGTCTGATTTTTTTTTTTTTTTAATCATTAATGAATCCAAAAAGTAGAGGTGGAGAGGTGGGGCCACATATGGTGTCAATACACTTTAATTAAGTGCAATAATTCCCCTTTTCCTGAGGTAGCTGTGTTAAAACAGATTTCTCTTCAGAGATTTACATTCTGGGGATCTATTTTTCAGCACAGGGCCATCAGATTCTTCTGTGGAATTCCACTGCCCTCTGTTGGATCACTGTGAAACTTCAAATGCCTTCCCATCCTGAGAATCAGAAATTTGGGGTTCAGTTTCTTCGTTTTTGGTATTTTCAGCTCTTGCTCTAAATCCTCTGAGGACAACATAGTGTCAAGAATCTTGAGGTTCAAGGAAGGCCGCCTCACCTCCTAACAGGCAAATTTCATTCAGAAACACACCTTTATGTCTTGAAAATAAGCTTAGACTTGTATCACCATCTATTTATATGCAAATAAAATTGATAAAATTTATCAAAAGCTTTTGCTTGCTGAGACAGAATGAAAGACTATTAAACAAATGCTGTTGAAGTGTGGCAACATCACTTTCTTTTTTCCTCTCTGAGGAACCAGATAGAAAATATGGTAATCTAGGCAGATTGATTATAATCGCAGGGTATTACTGTATTTTCCTTTCCTTAGCTAACTATCCTAGAGACCAGATTCTTTTAAGAATTAAAACTCATTAGTGTCTGCAATTCATTTTTTGAGTGGCTTTCAGGGAATGAAGTTTCGCAACATTGACCCTTGTTTCGATGAGGAACTTTGGAGATGGATGCCTTTGATCTGCGGAGCAGACGGTGGTCTGCACGCTTCTAGCACAAATCCTCCACAAATATACAATAAGAAGTGACCTGGAAAAGTCACCTCACTGAGGAGAAAAGAAGTGACCAGAGGTGGACTCTGAAGGCTCAACGCTATCTGGCTGGAGGCATTGTTACCGATTGGCTGTCAGTTTTTAATTCTTTGGATGGTGCTTTTCGGCTAGAATTTGAAAATCTCTCCTCCCTGCTCAACATCTGGTTTAGCAATTCTTTGAGAGACAAAACAGCCCTTTCTCTCTCATCCCATCTATTAAAATGTACCTAGGTCCTGAGACAGGAATGAATGACCATGTCAGAACTGAATAGTTCTCCTCCAGCATTCTGCTAGAAATAAGTCCTAATGCCCTAAAACCAAAATATTACAGTAGGACAATCTTCGACAGTGCAATTGATGGGAAATTAGCTTGGTTTCCTGCTTGATCCCATGAAGTCATTTGTTACATCAAAACACATGAAATATTATAATCAGTTCAATTCTATTTCTTTATTTAAAGAACAGTGTGATCATGTAAGTCCCTATATTGGATCCCTTAGTGGCTGTTAATATTTTAATTTATAATCAACTCTTCGAAACAGTTTTTTTATAAAGTGTTTCTAAATGGTACTTAGCGTATTAAATATGCAGGAAGACCTGAACCTGGATGTATTCGTCATGCTTCAATGTTACAACACAGGGGTGGCCATTTATGAGGACACTTGTATTTTAACTGTAAAGAATTTTAAAAGTTAGTTATAATGTGCCTCTTGCATCAGTGCAAAATTTCCTAAACTAATCCAAACTCTTTCAGTAATATGAAATCTTGGGCTGAGGGACTAATTTTTACATCTCTTTTTATTTTTTGACCCCCCTCCCCCACTTAACCGACATGCAACGAAACAGAACAAACTGAGAATAACAAAAATCTATTTATGCCTGTAAGTTGTTTATCTGCCATATGATCAATGTTTACTCATGTTTCTTTCATTTACCAAGACTGATATGCTTGAAGCTATACATAATTACCATATCATATATAAGTATCATCATTGTTAGAGGAAAGAGATACTGATATATTTAGGGTTTTTATTTTAAGACTAAAAAATCGGTTGCGAATTACGATGTAGATTATTTCTTGGGTCTCCACAAGCATAAGTCAAAAATGTGGATTGAGATGTTGTCAATAGTCTTATATAAGTCATAAAAATTTAAACCCTATGTGCAATTTTAAGTAAAGTTATTGCTATTATAGAGATTAATCATTACTGTAAAGGTGATCAAATTGTTTTAAATACAAAAGTGTTATTGTTGAAAAACGCGTGAGATCAGAATTCATGAATACTCTAAAAAAATTTTTTATGCAGACCCTGAAATTTATCTAAATCTTCTTTGTTTAAAATCAAACTTACTGCCATCTGTAGTTGAAGCATATCATTTGGTGATCTATGAAGCCGAGTAGGAAAAATGCATTCATACAAGGTTTATAAGATCTCTTACAGTTATTGAGGAGAGAAGAATAATCATGTATTTCTTTAATCTAAAGGTTGTCTTGCTAAATTGTCTTGGCAAGGGGTATTCTCCATATAAAAAATAGTATTCTCTTACAACTGTATAGTCAAGATTTATGGGACCAGAGTGGAGCAGAGATGCCTGTCTAACTGTTCACCATCTTTTAAGACATATGCTTCATGTAACAATTAATTCAATGTAACAATTCATTTTTTTTAAGATTTTATTTATTTATTCATGGGAGACACACACACACACACACACACACATATACACGGGGTGTGGGGGGGCAGAGAGAGAAGCAGGCTCCATGCAGGGAACCTGACACGGGACTCGATCACGGGTCTCCAGGATCATGCCCTGGGTTGAAGGTGGCTTCAACTGCTGAGCCACCTGGGATGCCCTCGTTCATGGAAAGTTTTGATCAATGTTAAATGCAGAAAGCTAGATCCCATTCTAAGAGTTTTACCTATGTCCCCACCCTCTCGTTCTTCTGTTCGAAAGAACCGTCTAAACATCTTCCTATTGCTATGACCTCCATCCTATGTACTGAAGGCGCTGGATAATAACTCATCGACTAGAGTGCTTATTTGTTCCTTTGACTGGATTTACAGATGCAGAGTGCCACCAGTTCTTGCAAACTCTGGGAATTTCCAATGGCAGGAAGATTGTAGTCTCTCTAGAGCTGATCTGGGCCATTTTCTGTTTCCCCTTCTTTGTTCTTCTTAGTCTTTTGAGCACAGAATTCCTGATATCACAACTACATTACAGCCACCTAAGTCCATGCTGTTTCCTACTTAAATTTTAACCAAAATACACAGTGAGAAAGTAATGCAAAGATTCCTCTTCCTTCATTTTATTCCAGACAGATGGGGAGTTTTCTGAAGGAACTTTATGGAACAAATTTTTCAGTTTACTGTGCTCCAGACATTGCGTTTGGCCCTTTAGAGACATTATCTCCTATGATCCTGTCAATAGTTCTATGAGTCATTATCATTCCTTCCATCTCATACGTGAGATGCAATTCACATAGAGGAAGTGATCTGCCAAAAAAAATCATGTAGCACTCTTCAGACATAGAGTTTCCACAAAAACTTCTCACTGCATTGTCTTCTACTTTCCATACCTTCCTAGCAAAACCTCTTCTCCCCTCCAAATCAGAAACACCTAACATCTGTTAGGCAAACTTTTGAAGGAAGGAATATATCCCTCCTATATAGAAGGGATATATTTCCTTAGGAGGAAACTAGTTTTTATAAGTAGAATTTCAAGAAAGAATTTCTGTCTAGCCAGGTTGAACATGGCACCTTCCAACTTTACGTCTTACCTCAGCTCTGTATATTGACACCAATGTCTCTGGACTATAAAGAAGTTATCCTGAGTCTTGATACCTTTCCTACCTCATGACTAGTCTGCTCTTCTGTTTCAAAAGATCTTACAAGTCACCATATTCACCTTTATAGCTCTGGCATCCTTAGAAATCTTAACATTGCCCGGAATCATATCTGGTGGAGCATGGAGATGAGTTACATTACTACTCCATTTTGTATGAGCTACATTTAACCGCTAGTGAATTCATGACTCATTCTGCTAGCTTTTACTAGAACCCTGGGTAGAGTGAGGCTGTGGACACAGAAATCTGATGAAAGGCATCCTCTTGAACCGGTTGGTTTGGAAACAATTCTGCTTTCTGTTTCTAAGACAACCTCTCTTGTTCTTTTATGCTACCTGATAAAATTTCTGTTTCCTGTTGGAGAGATAATGCTAATAGTTCAATGGAAGAACAGCCATGACTTGGGTTCACTAAGCAATTAAATGCCTTCGTTCCAATCCTAACTACTTCCCTCAGCTCTTTGATACCTTCTCCTGAGGCAGAGCTGAAGGATGACGCTTTCCCCCAGGTTCATTCATGACACACTCTATTTAAACAATTAAAATATGCATAACAGGTAATTGTAATTACCCACAGTAGCAGGATATTATTTTACAGACTTTAAGGTAATTTCATAGTTGGTTGGTGTCAGAAGGGACAAACAACTATGTTTACAGGGGCTGATTTCAAACAACAAATTTACTCCAATTTTCAAGAGGTCGATATAGCTACTCCTAATATTCTCACCTCCATTTTTTTTACATTGGATAATATTAGAGGCCTTTTAAAAACTTTTTAACTTAAAAATTATTACAAAATATCTCCTTACCTGGACTCAGCCCTCTGAGTGTCACATGAGGGGTTCGAAGCTACCTTTTCTGATTCGCGATAGCCTTTTTTAAATTGTCTTATTGCTTATAAATACTCCTATTGCTTATATGAATCCATATAAAGAAAAGATAAAAATCCATATAAATAAAAGATAAAAACATAGTTTTCAGGTTCATAATTGAAGCAAAAAAAAAAATAGCTATTCTAACGTTACCATAAACGTTAATGAAACACATACGTGTATTGCTAATAGATTTTTCAGGCAAATATATCTTATGCCTAATATTACTGAGTCAAGGTTCAGTAGACAAATTCCCATGATGGCAGACTCTGTCCTTTGCTGAGAGATTTCTTATTAATTTATATCATTGGTCATACATAGGATAAAGAAATGAGCAGAGAGAGAAGGATATGGTATCAGTCCTTACAAACAGGAGAGGTTGCTACTTGTTAAAAAGCTCTCCTATTGTACTGACAACTTATTTTACGTGTTCTAACATTGGCAGCTCAGTAGCAGCACACTTGGGGACAAGATATAGTCAATTATAGTAAATACAAAAAATATTGAGGTGATTTTATGAACTCTCAGGGAAATCAGGAAGACTGCCAGCTAGCAGGAGCAGCATGCTTAATAAAAGATAGCTGTTTATTTCCTCACGATTGCCAAGTGTGCGTTAGTACTTACAAGAGAGATTTTTTTTAAAGGTGGGGGGATCTCATTTTCTAAATGGTTTCCATGGTTGTATTTTGTTTGCTTTATATTTTCTTGGTACATAAAGGAAATTATCTGAGAGTAGAGAAAATGAAGATGTAACAATACAATAATCCTCTTCCAGGGAAGAGTATTTTAAATTCAGAAACCATCTAAGTTTAATTTGTCTCTCATTAGAACCAGGAGAGCAGAGAGATGGGGCAAGGGGGGCTGATTTAGGAACGTTGCAGCTCATTCTTAAACATCGTGGTATTTTTCTTGAAACAGAAGGTAGTAATCAATGAGAAGTTTTTCAATGTGGTTCAGCTCATATAATACTTTCCTGGTGTTAGTCTAACCACTATTGCTTTGCACCTTTTTTTTTTTTTAAACCTTAGTAGACTCTTCAAGGTCACATCTGTTAGGGCACATAATGGTTTTTAATCACACTTTTCTAAATGACTAGAACACAAGTATGTGAGGGGAGCAGCACTTAAACCGAAGCCTGATCCCTGTTGTAGGATATTTGGGTGGTGATTTTCTGGAGGATTGAATGCAGAATGGCAGAGACCCCTGCTGAACCCACGCCAGTTGATATACAGCTGAACAATCAAATGCAGGCAAACTCCCACTCTGAATAAGTCTCCTTTCCCTAAGGAGGATCATGGAGAACGCACTTTCAATTTTCGGGAAGCAATGAAGGCTAGAATAATATATTATCTTTACAGACTCTTGTCTTCGATTCCAAACACCTCTAATGCACCTTAAGTCCACATCAGATCAGTTTCAACCAAATTATAATAAGTATTCACAGTGCAGTGCTTTTTTTCTTAAATTTGAATTAGGTGCTAAAAACAAATTTTTCCTCTTTTTCAACCTATATTTAAACAGATCATTGATGATGTGCTACTGACTTCTGCAGTCTAACTTGGAACAAAATCATATACTATATTACACATCGTATACTATAGACATACGTAATACCTGAGTGTACCACATACATTCTCAGTAGTCACTTATATCCTAGAGGCATAGACAAAAAGAACTGACACTTATTTGAAAATCCATTTCATTCAATAAATTAACACTGTTTCAGGCAGTGAGAAAACCACAGCTGCACAGAATAAGGACCCTGTTCTCAAAGACCCTCTTATCTATCGATCTATCGCCTATCATCTATCTATCATCTATCTATCATCTATCTAGCTAGCTAGCTAGCTATCATCTATCTATCATCTATTCCATTGGACCAGAAAACAAAAACAAACTAGATAATTTTTTGGATGGTAAGTGTGATGAGACAGGTAACACTGAGTGATGGAATAGAGCAAGACAGAAGGAAGCTACTTATGTTTATCATTAGGGAAGATATTTTGAAGACACATTCACACTGGGAGTTGGATGACAGGAAACCAAATCAACTTTGAGAAGGTTTGACAGCAAAAGTAAGAACAAAAACTTTAGGGCAGAAACAACCATGCTAGAGAAACTATGCAAAAGGCTACTGGGGCTGCACCCTGTTGAATAAGAGAAAGGATATTAACTGGTGAACTATAATATTTTGCAAAGAGTCTTGAAGGCCAGAGTGAGTTTTTCACATGGGCCGCTAGCACGGTTAAACAGGGCTTTACTTACTATTCAATATTCTAGATTGTAATAGTAGTTTCTGTTTTAACCAAGACAACTTGACGTCCCTACAGCCAAACCCATTCTTAGTTGACAGTATATCACATATCTAAATAATCCAGTACCCAGGAGCACCAGATCCACCAACTACGGGGTGGCTCAGTGGTTGAGGATCTGCCTTTGGCTCAGATCATTGTGATCCCGGGGTCCTATGATTGAGACCTGCATCAGGCTCCCTATAGGGAGCCTGCTTCTCCTTCTGCCTATGTCTCTGCCTCTCTCTCTCTGTTTCTCATGAATAAATAAATAAAATAAAATAAAATAAATAATAATCCAGATCCCAGTTTCAAAGAGGCAGGAAGATCTGCTTCTAATGAAGAAATACATCACTAGTGACAGTAGTAATCTTGAAAAGTCATGCTACTTGCTTATTAATTCAATACGGATTTCCATCACAGTAACAGTGCACTGCCACTAGAATACAGAAATGAAGAAAATGTTTTCAGTCCTTAACGGAGTTTATAATAAACATATGTTATTTTCACTATGTAATGTCAAGGTCAAAAGAATATAAAACTTGGTTTGATCTTTTTATTTCCTCATTCTCAAGATGAGGCCTTTGAATTACTGACTGGACAAATGACCACAATTATAACATGTGACATTTGAAGCTCTGAGAAGGAAACACTGATTTCCTGGCTGCATGTGTCTATGGCAACTACACCAAGAGTATCCATAGGCCAACCTAGCCATGCCAAGGAAAGAAAGTCTGGATTGCTATAGCCATAAACTCAGATTTAAATTTTGAAAGATTGTCCAAATGATTGGGTACCAATTCAATGCAATGAGTATTTATTTATGATCTATCACATGAAAGTCAGATAGTATTCTGGGTGGAATGATTCTAAGATAAAAAGTATTCTTAAGAACTTTCTCAGGGGAGAAAGACAAGTTAGCTGTTAGAAAGCAGTGTTAAAAATGCTTTTAGTAAAATAAGAGTATATGAGGCTAAATAAATTAACAGAACGAGAAGAAGGAATTTATTTTTCTTTTATTTTTTTCGAAGATTTTATTTATCTATTTGAGAGAGAGAGCAGAAGGAGAGGGAGAAACAGACTCCCTGCCAAGCAGGGAACCCCTCCAGGGACTCAATCTCAGGACCCCAGGATCGTGACCTGAGCTGAAGGCAGACGCTTAACCCACTGAGCCACCCAGGCACCGCTCAGAAAAGGAATTTCTAACATCCTGGCAGGAGGTGGAAAGAATGCAGGAAGGCATCCCTGGAAGGAATTGACTTGAGCCTTAGACCAGAGAACTGTGTGAGTCAGAAAGGCAGGCTTGGTGAGAACAGAGTGAACATGGGTAGCAAAAAAGTATCACAGGCAGACGGAACAGCAGGTACAGTCATAAAGATAAGATGGTAGAGCATTCAAGGGAATGTATATAGATTAATATGAGTTTAGATATTTCCATTTTTACCTATTTTTTTTCCATTTTTACCTATTAAAGCAACAAATGGGACAATTTGTTATTCTCTTTGAATGCACATACTCAAAATCAATCATTTTTCAAGACTTTATACATATGTAGTATATATGTAGACGTTTATTTATTTATTTTAGAGAGACAGAGAGGTTGAGTGAACACGTGAGCAGAGGGAGAATGAGAATTTCAAACAGACTCCTTGTTGAGTGTGAAGCCCCACAAGGGGCTCGATCTCACAACCCCAAGATCATGACCTGAGCTGAAAACAAGAGTTGGATGCTCAACCGACTGAGCCACCCAGATGCTCCCAAGATAATGTATTTTCCCACTTGGGTCTGCTTTTTCCACAGTGCCAAGATGTATGGCTATGGCAAGATCCTCTTACCATTATTTACTTCAGTGTCCATTTGCACTTGCAGCAAACGTTAAACAGGAGAAACAAAGGAAATGAAACTTAGATCCATTTTCCTGATTCCTAGTTAATAGATTGACCTGGTGGGGATTTTGATCATCAGTTTAAATCTTATTATAAAGTAGCATGATAGATGTTCAAATCCCCTAAAAGACTAAAGGTCCTAAACAATCTTTTAAAAAATTCTCTAAAGAGTAGTTTAGTAGTTTAGTAGAGAAATAGTAAGTTACCCAGCCAGAAAATGCAAAAACTCATATTCATTACCACGAAAGAACTTATTTTTGAAGGCTTAATATTTTACTAGTTGTGTGGACATTAGTAAAGTCTCATCCTTAGTTTTAATACTTCTTGTCTTCAAGGCAAATGCCTACTAGTTTTGGCGCCAAACTCATTCAATTGATCTGAAATACATACACTAATCCTTATTGTTTTATATAAATCGACTGCAAAAGTCCTTCCTTTGAGGGGCATCTTCAGTAACTAGCTGGCAGATCCTGGACCACCTATACAATGGGAACTTTACAATATATATATTTTTTTAACTTTGAAGATAAAAATCACTAATAAAAGGAAGAGCCTGATCTCAACCATCAGTCAGTAAGGGGTTCTGTTTCTCATAAGATATGCAGTCTATTTGATTTGGCACTATGGACTAGTCTGGGCATATTCAAAAAAATCGTGCATTTCACTTAATACATGGAAATATCTGCAAGAATCTAATTTATAAAAATCTAAAAAGGGAGAAATGGGATATATTTGTTTAAAAACGTGATTTGATTTTTGAGATGAAGCCACATCATTTGTATGAAGGAAGCAGAAAAAAAGACACGGTGCTTCTTACCCAGGAAATCAAAAGGTAGGTCTACTTGAATGGAGTTGCTTCAAGGGAAGGCAAGTGACAGATTAATGATTCTAGGAGCTGCCCTGGGAGCAGGATTTATTTCCAAAATCTTATGGGTGCCTTTTTCAACTGATACCCTTTAAATAACCTTTAATTTTTCTGTGTTAAAATCTCTATTATAACAAGGAAAATTGAGGAAGACACTTATTAAAAAGAAGCAGCAACACATGTGGTATTATTTTTACAGCCATTTGGTGTGTTGATATAAAGTAATGCATTTGAGTCAAACATCATCTGTGTGAGTAGTTAAAGTGAAAACCGATCTGACTTTGCACTGTGGCTCAACTGGCTGTCCAATTAGCAAAATGATTAGCCAGGCTAATATCAACAGACCCGTTCCTGTGTCGATGTGACAGTTATATCACCACACAGATTTCAGCTTTCCCTGGGGTCTCCGACCATGATCCATATATCCTTTAAAGAAGCACCATTCATTGGATTTCTATCAGAGGCACGAGTGTTTTCTCTACAACTCAAAAATACTTCAACATTTTTCCCCTGAAAGTTGCAACGTTTTGCTTTTAAAATATATCATTAATTCAGCCCATTTCCAAATTATCCTGGAAGAGTTTGTAATAGAAGAGTTGGTTGTATAACAAATGACTTTGAACATGAAGTATGTCTAACTTGCAGCTATAGTGAATTAGAATAGTTTAAATATAAACCGTTTAAATACTGCTGTTTGAATATACACCCTCACTTAAAACTCTTAAATCCCATAAATGTATTTTAAAATAAATACTTGCGAATCATTTCCATATTGATGTGATTGCCAAAGGTGAATTTCTTGACAAGAGTATTCTCTTGATTGTCCGCATATTTTCCAGACAATTGATTGGCTCAGAGGCCACAAAGTTAGATAAAAACCCTCCTTTATTTTGCCAAAGAAAGTAGAATTAAAATATTCACGTGAGAAAAAAAAAAAAGATCCCTAAACGCTGTTAATATACAGTAGACATTCTTAACCTGGATCTTTGGATAGGCTCAAGCAGTTTCCTAAGGCTTGCTAGAAGTGCAAACCCCATTGTGGTGTCTTTGTGTGTGTGTGTGTGTGTGCACATGTGCATGTGTATGTGTGTGCATGCTCATCTGTGTTTACAGGTATATTTGAGGGTATTGAGAGATTATAGTCTTCCTCAAGTTCTCAAAATTGTCTGAGGCTCACAGAAGTTTAAACAATTGCTTTAGAGTGTTTAGCAGACAAAAGTCAAATCTCAAAGGAGAGAGTGCTGGACATCATCCATTTGGTCCTACAGATCCTTTATCTGCTCTCCCCCTGCACTACCCCTGTGCCGGGGAAGCTGGCCTGTAGGGACTACGTTAGCTGGCTTTCTTTCGGACTTATGTTATGTTATATTAGAGGAAGAGAGGAGAGTGTATCCAGGTACAGGTCTAACCATCCACTTGCTTACGGTAAGTGTGCCATCTCTTCCTTTCCATAATTGCAACTGATAAATATACGATAATTACAATCCCCTCCTTTTTTTATTGTGAGGTGGCTGGAGTGAGCAAGGAGAAAAGCAATGTGATAGGTGAGAAAAGATTATCATGTTGGAGGAATAGATGACTGTTACCTGAGGTGAAACACAGAAGTAGGTCTCAATGGACAGAACTTACTCCCTAAATTTAAAGGAGAAAAAAATATAGACCAATTTTCTCATGGCACAGAAGGACATAAACAAACTAATATTAATAAAGTGAAAATGATTATTAACTCCAAAGAACCCCCCAAAAAGAATTTGCATGTCCTACAAAATTGCATTGATTTAACATTTTTTTTTACAATATTGAGACCTTGAATAATAATAATGAATGGGAAAATGTACATTACAATGGATCCATCTGGCTGTCCAACTCTAACCAAGTTTCCTCAATTGTAGGCAACTTAACATTATATGGGTCCTAACTGGATGTGATAAGAGATATACAAAAAAACATGCTTTGTTAGGGTACTTAACCATTCCATAAGCCTGCTTCCCAGTATACCATCAGCATGTCTATATGAGAGAATATTTAAAAAGCAGAAAAATGAAAGGAAAAAAATAAATATTTCCTAATAGCATGCTATTTAGAAATAAACACTTTTAATTCTATATCTATATACCTACACATATGCATATATACACAACCATATAAATATGTGAATGCATAAATTTGGAAAATAATAGTTTTTCAACACACAAATTGCTATATCTAACTCTTGTTAAATCGATGTGTGCATGAATTACATTTGATATTTAGTGAAGTAAAAAAAAATTTAAAAAAAAAGATAGTGAAGTTCTTCTAAATAATATGAAACTCACTAGAGTATTTCAAAATCATATTTTAATATAGAACCTGCTCTTAAAATGTTCTTTTTTATATCTTTAAAGAATCCTTTTATTAGGAATCTTCATTGAGTTGTATTGGCAAAACTTATTCTGGATTTTAGGGTTCTGAGGTATATACAGGTGAAAATGACAATCATATTTTTTTTAAAGATTTTATTCTTAAGGGGTGTCTAGGTAGCTCAGTTACTTAAACTTCTGCCTTCGGCTCAGGTCATGATCCCAGAGTCACTGGGTTGAGCCCCACGTAGGGCTCGCTGCTCAGCGGGGAGTCTGCTTCTACCTCTCCTTCTCTATTCCTTCCACTCATGCTCTCTCTTGCTCGCTTGCTTGCTCAAATAAATAAATAAATAAATAAATAAATAAATAAATAAATAAAAATTTTGAAAAAGATTTTATTTTATATTTTTATTTGTTTATGATAGTCAGCGAGAGATAGAGAGAGGCAGAGACACAGGCAGAGGGAGAAGCAGGCTCCAAGCACCGGGAGCCCGACGTGGGATTCGATCCCGGGTCTCCAGGATCGCGCCCTGGGCCAAAGGCAGGCGCCAAACCGCTGCGCCACCCAGGGATCCCCAAAAAAGATTTTATTTTTAAATAATCTCTATACCCAAAGTGGGTCTCAAACTCAACCCTGAGATCAAGAGTCACATGTTCTACCAACTGAGCCAGCCAGGCATCCCCAACCCATATATTCTTGCATTGGTTCCTCATTGAGCCTGATAAATTAAACAGATTATATTTGGGGGGCTGGGGGGCTTAAAAGAACACATATTTAGGATCTCACAGTTCTATGGATCAGGAGTCCAGTAAGGATCTCACCAGACTAAAATTGAGACGTCACCAGGGCTACCTTCCCTTCTGTGGAGTTTGAGAAACAAAATAGGGTCTTTAATAAGGATTTCTGCAAAGTGATTTATAAAATGTCTTCTAAGAAGAGTTTAAATCATAAGGATTTGGATATGTGAAGCAATTACTTTGAAAAATTGACCTTGTTCAACGAGAATTTATTATTATGGATCCATCAAGCCTATTTTTAGTGTCAGTTACTATTTTTTTCTTCCTAAGATTTTCTTAAGATGGAGATATATAGTTAACCACTTTGGTATCTGCATAATATTGATCCCAGCCAGCTTTTATTTCTAGAATTGCTTTTATGTCCTTGTTTTGTAATTGCTATTTGTTTTACATAATGAACATCCCACGAGATAGGTACTGTGAAGTATTTTTGCCCTTTGAGTTGATATATTACCTTTTCATGTTACTTTAAGAAATATCAAGAGTACATTTCTATATAGCATTTTGTCCCGACATTACACTTGATTGTTCCTTTCTACAAAATTTGCTGCCAAGTATATCTAAATTCAAGCTAAATAAGTAAGATGCTCCCTTGTTAAGCAAATAGAAAGGACAAGAGTTGTGATCTGTTCTGGTACAAATTCTATTGGTAATATCAGCCACTGGGTGGTCAGTAGCTGATTTTCTGTTAACGATCTGTGTGCAAACACACGGGCTCCTGTAAAGTTAGATATCCTATTAGATGCATATCAGTCCTTTTTAAATAATACTTCCCCCTAAAGTAGTCTTCCTTGGGCTAGGTCAGCAAAGGTGATTCCTTATGCCTTGGCTTCCTAAGACAGGAATCAAAATGTACTCGAAGACAATGCACAGGATAGAAATTGTCCATAATTCACAGCCTTGGTCTTATTTGGAAAGCAGCACGATATAATTCATTGTTGGGTAACAAAAACCTGTATTGCTTAAAATGTCTGTGATTTGAGTCCCCTCCCCCCACGACCCCCACCCACCCAACAAAGTGACATTGACTGAATCTCTCCATAAAGAGAATTAGGCTGTTGCTTCTAGTTCAAATGCAAACCCCGTCATTTCCTCTAATTTTATACAATGTAAATAAATACTCTGTGGTATTCAGAGGCTACTGGAAAACTCTGAATGCCTATCATGTGTTCTAAATAAGGCCCTCTTGAATAAAGAATTACCTTTGAGCTAAGGAAAGTAATAGTTGCTAAGCAGAAAGGTCAACAAGAGCAAGTGGGCTTTTTCCTGTATTTGTCTGTGAGAATAAACATATGGAGGGAAATGTCCTTCTATAAAAGAATTCAAACAAAGCAAAAGTCTTCAGAAAATAGATTGCCATGGAAAGTTTATTTAAACTTAAGACTCCCGCATGGAATTAGCCATGTTAGACTGCATTGAAGTGAATGAGTAATTCCATTCCAATATGGTCTACCTTCCTTTAATTTCGGTGAGTAATGTTTGGAATATTTGTGCCCAGTAGAAAATGAGACATTTCAACATCAGCACATCGAGCACAAGAAATAAGACCCCAGAGGAATGGCCTCACAACTTCAGTGCTGGTACCTTCAGACAGGTACAAACTCCCATCAGTACAGAAGGTGAGTGATATCTGAGGTTAGGAAACAATCACAACAGCTAGATTTCAAATGTATAGCATCCATTAGAATCAAATGAATTCTATAATTTAAATTCACAGTTCAAGATTTGCTTCTGTAGGGAAACATTTTACCCAATTCCCACAGTATTTCACAGGTACGTGGAAAATAACACAGAAGAGCTACGTTATTAATCGGTTGGGAATATCTAGATGTTTACCTCCAGGAGAGAATAGACAATTTCATTCCCGAAAGAGCAAGCTTTACCCTTCCTTCTATTGATCCATTCTCAACCATCTGTCTTACATCTTTGTTCCTAACATATGATATGGTCCTTTGTGAGTTTTGACCAATCATTATAAAAAGCCAGGCAGGGCTCTCTGGGTAAATTTTCTCAATTTACCCCTAACAAATTAACCATAATTTACAAATGTTGAAGACTTCAAGCACTACTAAAAATTAAAACCAAAAGGTAACCTATTGCCAGAATCTGTATTGATTTTCATGTTTTTAGAAGAGTTGAGTTTTTTAAAGTGATATGCAGACACCGTACCTAATTAGAGACATTGGGAAGGAAAGAAGGCAATTTAATGTTTTCCCTTCTCTTTTTCCAATCCTCTCTTTTCTTTAAAGACTGGGAATCTGGACTAGCTAGGATATGGGGAGCCATCACTCACTTCTGTAGCCATGAAGAATCTTCTGGGAAGTAGGGGTGACAAACCAATAACAACACATCTAAAAAGTGTAGTGACCACAGTTACAAAGGGAGAGAGACCTATCAGAGGAGATATTAAAGCATATTATTAAACTATATTAATTTTTAATGGGTGCTCCTCACACCCGAATGTATGGACTGATCAATCATGCAGAAGAGAGATCTCATAAATAATTCATGTGGACATTTGAATTTACTTAATTTTTGGAGGTGGAGTAACAAAATCTATAGTGAAGGAAATGATTAGCCATCATTATATTGGATTTGTAATATTTTGAACATGCTGTCAGAGCATCACCAGGTACCATATACCAAAATAAATTAAGCATTGATTCCACAATCAAATATATGAAAGAAGAAGAACAACAACCAAAAAGAACCTCAAAAATATATAGCTAAATATCTACTTGCTGTTAGAATGAAGGAAGCTTTTGTCAGCATTAAAACAAAAGGGAAAACATAGTGAAGATATTTGCACACATGAAAGTTAAGGGTAGATGGTACAACTATCTTTTTTATTTAAAGATTTTATTTATTCCTGAGAGACACACACACACACACAGAGAGAGAGAGAGAGAGAGAGAGAGGTAGAGACACAGGCAGAGGGAGAAGCAGGCTCCATCCAGGGAGCCCGATGTGGAACTTGATCCCAGGACCCTGGGATCCCAGGACCCTGGGATCCTGACCCTGGGATCCTGAACTTGATCCCAAAGGCAGATGCTCAGCCACTCACTGGGCCACCTAGGCGTCCCGAGATGGTACAACTATCTTAATTAAATCAGAGAGTCAAACATAGACTGGGGAAATATGTGCAATCTATAAAGCTTGCTAATAACTAAATAAGGGGAAATTACACCTCAATGGAATGAATAATGTGAAAAAGACATACACAGATATTTACAGATAAAAATTCTCATTTGGAAAAAAGAAAGCATGAGGCACTAATGCCTCACACAATGCATTTCTTATCAATAAAATTGACAAATATTGAAAATAATTGAGATGAGAGGTACATTCTCCTATAATTTTGGAAATACACATTTAGGTTACCATTTTCTAAGTAATTAGGTAAATACTCAGATTTAAAGTTGACTAATCAACTCTTTTCCTAGGAACCCATCCTAAAAAAAAATGAAGAGAGATGTTGTCGAATACAAAGGGATGCTAGTAACACAACCTTCTTTGTGACAGTAATATGTGAAAATAAAAATTAAAAACCTGGTTAAGCTTCAAAGAAACATTCGGTGAAAAATTATGTAGCTATTGTAATGAAATATCGGAGAATATTTGAATGCAAAGATTCAGGGGAGAGTTACTTTTTTACAATCTATATTGAACATCAGGCATTTTGAATATGATCAAGGCATCTTCTGTCCTCCCCTCCCTTGCATTTGGAATTATTGGCTTATTACAACAAGGCAGAAGGTGAACTTCCCAGGGACAGGGTCTTGCCTTATTTATTTCTGTCGTTATTTTTGTTTGTTTTGTTCTTTACTGTCCTCTCACCCTCCCCCCACCTTCCTCCACACAGAAACACAATATATTAACTCCAGCACCAGGGACTGGCATGTGGTAGGCACTTGATAATATCTGAGGATGAATGAAAAAAATATATTCAGCAGTAGAGGCAACATTTTGCACTTTAGTGGTGACATCAGATGATTTCAGTGTGCAAGATCAGACTTATGAGTGCTTGTATTTGACAGTTAAAAAAGAAAAACATCTTTCCAGGAAAATGCTTTTTAGAAAAATAATGATAGGCTTTTGTGTGCATGTTTGTTTATGGAACTGGGTTTATCTAATGAAATATATTTTCTACTGTCGTCTTATAAAACATCTTTTTTCTTTTAGCATAAAAAATGGAGACACACTTAAAAGTATGCTATTCCTATTACTTTCCCCACCTCTAGTGCTTCACTTTTTTTTAAAATAAGAGACCACAATACATTTTATTTCTCTGTTTTATCTAATTCTAAAATATTTAAGAGGATGTAGTGGCGTCCTTTCCCAGATACTTATTCTGTGCAAATTCTGGCCTTTTCTTTTTCTCTTTTTAAAGTTTTATCCATTTATTTTAGAGAGGGGGGAAGGGCAGGGGAAGAGGGAAAGAAAAGTGAAGCCTCAAAGAGACTCCCTGGTGAGCATGGAGCCTGACACAGGGCTTGGTCCCAGAACCCTGAGATCATGACCTCAGCTGAAATCAAGAGTCAACTGCCCAACCAACTGAGCCACCCAGGTGCCACTCTGGCCTTCTCTCAGTACAATCTTTTGTCAATCAACTGTGAGAATGATTTTTAATCTTAAACAAGCAAGCAAACAAAGAAACAAAAAGGTCACCTAAGTATACAGTTGCATGGATTAATCTAGCCAAAAGATCCCAGTTCATTTTAGTCTAATAAATATGACTCATCAACTATGAATGTGAATTTTATAAGACATTATACAGCAAAATAAAATAAATAAAAACACACTACTTCTGCCCACTAGGATTTTCAAGTCTAATAATAGCTCAACATTATTCATCATCAGGGAAATATAAATCAAAACCACAATGAGATACTACCTCACACTTGTCAGAATGGCTAAAATTAACAACACAGGAAACAACAGGTGTTGGTGAGAAAGATGGAGAAAGGTGAACCCTTTTACACTGTTGGTGGGAATGTCAACAGGTGCAGTGCTGTGGAAAACAAGATGGAGGTTCCTCAAAAAGTTAAAAATATAACAACTGAATGATCCGGCAACGGCACTACTAGGTATTCACCCAAAGAATACAAGAATATTAATTCAAGGATCCCTGTGTGGCTCAGCAGTTTGGCACCTGCCTTCAGCCCAGGGCATGATCCTGGAGTCCTGGGATCAAGTCCTGTATTGGGCTCCCTGCATGGAGCCTGCTTCTCCCTCTGCCTGTGTCTCTGCCCCTCTCCCTCTGTGTGTGTGTGTGTAGTGTGTGTGTGTCTTTCATGAAGAAATAAAATATTTAAAAAAGAATATTAATTCAAAGAAATATATGCACCCTGACGTTCATAGCAGCATTATCAACAATAGCCAAATTATGGAAAGAGCCCAAATGTCCATCAACTGAAGAATGGATAAAGAAAATGTGGTATATATTACAATGGAAGATTACTCGGCCATCAAAAAGAATGAAATCTTGCTATTTGCAATGACATGGGTGGAGCTAGAGTGTATTATGCTAAGTGAAATAAGTCAATCAGGGAAAGACAAATACCATATGATTTAACTTATGTATAGAATTCTTTAAAAGATTTTATTTATTTATTCATGAGAGATACAGAGAGGCAGAGACATAGGCAGAAGGAGAAGCAGGCTCCTTGTGGGGTGCCCAATGCAGGCCTTGATCCCAGGACCCTGGGATCATGCCCTGAGCTGAAGGCAGATGCTCAACCACTGAGCCACCCAGGCATCCCTCCATATATAGAATTTAAGAAACAAAACAAATAAACCTTGGAAAGAAAAAAAAAAAAGACTCTTAACTATGGAAACAAACTGATGGTTACCAGAGGAGAGGTGAGTGGGGAAATGGATAAAATAGGTGATGGGGATTAAGGAAGGCACTTGTGATGAGCACCGGCTGCATGTAAGTGACAAATCATAAAATTCTAACTCCTGAATCTAACATTACACTGTATATTAACTAAGTAGAATTTAAATAAAAACTGGAAAGAAAAAGAAATAACAGTAGAACTCAAACCTGAAAATGCACTACAATAACGAAAAGAGTGAAGGATAAATCAATACAATAATAAAGTGCAGTTAAGGTGCCAAAGAATTCTAGAGGAGAGAGTAAAGTAGAATGAGACAAATGAGGAGTGTCATGAAATCATGTATGTGCCCAACTGTCTTACTCTTGAACCATATCTGTTACCCAAACATACAAAGGGGGCAGGTTGTTGAGGCAGGGGAACATAATTATTCTTAACCCAGGTGGGAAGAAGAGTCAGCGGCGAAGACAAGTAGGTATCACATGAGTTTGTTGTCTGTAAGCAACCACAAGCAGTTTGGTGTTGTGAGATCATGGCATGCAGGGATCCGGGGAAGGTAAATAGTACATGATAAAATTGGAAATCAGCAAAGCCATGTCCGTAAAGCCAAGATCTTAGATCCGACTTTATACTCCATGGGCTAGGAGGATCTATTAAGTTTTCAGCTGAGGACTGACATGTTCACGTCTGACTTGTTTAAAGATATTAGTGGTAGGAATGTAGCTGAAGTTCTTTTCAGAGGTGCTACTAGGGGCAGGGGATGAGTTAGGAGGCAGTTGTCTCTAGGAGTGGATCCCTACAATCTGAACTAAGGATGCAAATAGAATGAAGGAAGTGGCCATCTCTAGGATAAGAGATGTGCTCATGAAATTTTTTGATCCTTCGTTTATATCCATCATACACTTTAGAGCTTACACAACCCTCAAATATGATTTTATATTACAAAGCAATTTGCCACATCCTTAAGGCATTAAACTTTTTCTAGAACTCCTCTTGTTGAAAGGAAAAGTCAGTATCATTGAATAACTTTCTTTTTAAAGTGAAAATGACTTCAAGTTTTATACAAAGCATATTCGTTTGCACCTAGTGTGTTTTACCTTGTTTCCTAGGAGGGTGCATCTTTTTGACTAGAACATCTATACACTTTCGGTTATAAAAGTAAAAGCATTTGAAGCATCATTTATCATGGCTGAGTCTTTGGAGAGAGTTTTGCCCTGCTTATTAAGTTAGATATAAATCTATGGTGTGGATTATTTCTCGGTGCCTTCCTTATGTGGTTTTGCCTATTAGTGTAAAACCAGGCTCAGCGTTGGTTATCTTAAATCCCTTCTTAATTTTTTCATGGTGTTGGATACCAGAGAGATTCCCATTGGCTTGAGGTATTGATGTTCCAAGTTGAAAATCAGAATCTTCAATAAATTTATCATTTCTTAATTTGATTGGGAGGTGATAGCCCTAATCTCTCCAGTGAAAATGAAAAACACTGAAATAATGTAGGTAACAGAGATAGGGCCCAAGAGTATTTGCCATTTATCTAAACTAGAACAGGATCTCTGTGTAGCTGGTAGAGGCTTCAGTAGCAATAGTTTTTTCTAAATTCTGTTTCTGTCCTAGGGCACCGGCCATGCAGCACTCCAACGATTGAAATAGAAAAGGCAATTAACTTAAGGTAGTTGCTTTTATAATAAGGAAAGAGTGTGAGTGCTCCAGAATTTTGCAGACATGTCACTTACAATGACCTGCATGGTAATTGGATGTGCATCGAAAGATATTTAGAGTTAGTTTTGATAAAATACACAGTTGTCTGAACGTTTGCCCAGACCTAGAAACCAAATAGGACATATGCCTTCCTTTGGAGAGCTCATTTATGCATTTCTGAATTTGAACTTTCCCCCGTACTAATGGAACATTAAGGACTGTGGTTAACTCGAGATGAAAATTTGGAGGGGCTACTGCTTGGATAAAATGATTTTCTTGTGTTTTCATATAATCACTTAATGAGCTGTATCCCATGAGATCATATGTAAACCAAACATAAATAGCCACTTGAAGCCTATGCTTTTATCAAGAACATTATTATTATTATTATTATTATTATTATTATTATTATTATTTTAAAATGCTGCATTTGCTCGGTTTGCTTTCCCACCCACCCCAACTTGTTAGGGTAACATATTTGGCTCTAGGTTTGAAACCAGAAATGGAAAGTTGTTTTGGTTTTCCTTAATAAAATCTTCACAAATTTGATTTTTAACATACAGAAGAGAGTTTTCCATTAAGCTCTTTTTCCATTTAAGGAAGGCAGTGAAGTTGGCTACACAGAAATCTATAATTGAAAACAAAGCTTCTCTAGTTTCCCACTTGCTCATATACATGTTATGCTTCTTGATTCTTGTATTTTAAAGCTTTTCTCGATGAGTTGTACTTGTTGTAACGTGATACAATTAGGGGGATTGGCATGAAGGGGAAGTGCTTTCTGAAAAGTGGAGGCAGAGACATTTAAATGTGATGTGAGGTGTCTGCTAATTTATAGAATTATGAGTCTTGGACTTGGAAATAAAACATCACATCTTTAATAAATTTTTCCTCCATTGTTGTTCTGTTTTCCTTCATCTATCTATAGAGGCAGATTTTGATGAGGAGTGAGTGGGATTTAGGAGAAAGCACTGGATTTGGGTTCAGAAATTATATGCCACAGCTCACTGAAGCCTTCTATACAAATTTGAACTCCTTTAATATATTATTTCATTTAATCATTGACAAATATCCTCTATGGCACTTAATATTACCTCCATTTTATGAGTAGGAAAGTTGAGGTGTAGAGAAGTAGCCGACTGCAAGATCTTAGAACTTGCCAGTGGAGGACTGGCCAACCTCAGTGTGACCTCAGAGTCCATGCTCTTTGCCACTTACATAGAGTGGGGAAACTCCAACTGGCCTTGTCCAACTCTGCACACTTGGTTGATTTTTTTTTTAATTTCTCTGAGCCCTCTATTATTATTATATGCAAACTAGCAACAATGATCTTCCTTTCTCAGGTTGCTTCGCACATTGAATGACTTGACATGTGTGAAAATACTGCTATGGACTGAATGCTTACCCCATCCCACCCCCACCCAGTTTCTGTGTTGACACCTAATCCCGGATATGATGATATTTGGAGGTGGGGCCTTTGGAGGTGGTAGGATCATGAAGGCTGAGGGATTCATGCCCTGTAAGAGACCCCCGCAATGCCCCTTGCTTCTTCAGTCATGTGAGGTTATAGTAAGACCACCATCGACAAGGAAGCTCTCATCACACCCTGAGTCTATGCCACGATCTCACACTTCCCAGCCTCCAGGACTGTGAGAATCCGCCTTTGCTATTTATGAGCTGCCCTTTTTACAGTATTTTTGTCATAGCAGCCTGAGAAGATTAAGACAAGCGTGTAACAAAATGTTTTATAACACATGTAGGAAGTTAAGAAATGTTTGTTTAAGTTAAAGAAATATGTAACGTATCTATGACTTGAAAAGATTAAAACTTGCTGAAGGGAGACTATGAGTTTTACTGAATAGCTTAGGCAATTAATGGTGGGTCAATAAATAAAGGTACTTTGGGCCAGAAAATCTGAGAAATAAGAAGAATGTGTATTCTCTTTCTTTTTGGCCCAAGAAAGTGTTGATGTACCCTGCAGAGACGGGAAAAAGAAAAAAAAAAGAGGTCAACTGTTTTTCACAATATTCATTGATTTACTGGATGAGAAGGTGTCTTTCAACATACAAAATGAATAGTGTCAGCCTTTAAAATGTATTAGTGGCCCAGGAATTCAACAACTCGACACTATTTCATTCTGAAGAAGAAAATTAGAAATTCCCATTAATATACTCTTTGCAGACAGAAGAATATATAAAGAATACACACAGTAGAGTTTCGTAATGAATTTATGATGTTTTCCTTTGCTGTGCATTTTGGCCCTCTCTGAAAGCCACAAATGTGAATGTGGGGTATAATGGAGCTTAGAAAAAGATGAAGCAGAAGGAACAGGGGAGGAGCGGAGAAAAATGATGCCAGCAAAATATGATACCATTGTAAAAGTAGATCATTTTAATGGCCAGACAGGGAAAATAGAATCCAATAGCAAACTTTTTTTTTTAAGATTTTATTTATTTATTCATGAGAGACACACAGAGAGAGAGAGAGAGGCAGAGACACAGGCAGAGGGAGAAGCAGGCTCCATGCAGGGAGCCCAATGTGGGACTCCAACCCGGGACTCCAGGATCACGCCTTGAGCTGAAGGCAGATGCTCAACCCCTGAGCCACCCGGGGATCCCAATAGCAAACTATTATACAAAACATCTAAAAACAAGTTAAGGAAGTTAAAAACATTAAAAAATAACTATGGAAATTGGTATTTGCACGCCAAGAATGATTTTTTGTTAGGAATAAATTTTACATCACAATACTGGCAGAAGGAGGACTCTGTGTGTACATATGTATGTGTATATGTAAGGTTGTGTAATTATTAATTCTCATTAATTTTTATGCTAGAAAGGAACATCTTTTTTATTTTATTATTTTATTTTATTTTATTCAGATTTGTCTTTAAATTCTGGTTAGTTAATGCAGAGTGTAATATTGGTTTCAGGAGTAGAATTTAGTGATTCATCACTTAAATACAACGCCCAATGCTCATCATAACCAGTGCCCTCCTTAATGTCCATCCCCCACCCACCTCCAGCCTTCAACCCTCAGTTTGTTCTCTATTCTTAAGAGTCTCATGGTTAGCTTCTCTCTCTCTCTCTCTCTTCTCTCTCTGTCTCTCTGTCTCTCTTTCTCTATTCTTTCTTCCCCAAAAGGAACATCTTTCTAAATAATTGAATGACTCATCTAAGCTATTATTCCTATTTGCTCTTATGCCTTGAGAATGTACTTGGGTTTCTTTTGTATCCTAAACTTAATATTGGAATCATTATCTCCTAATGCTTGGATATTATTAGATTGCTCATTTTCATGCCATTATTTGGGTTTAAAATATATTGCATTACCTCTTTCAAGATTTAAAATAAATAGCTGTATTACTTTTCACTGTGTAGTCCAAAAGTTAAAGTAATATGTAAAATTTAGGTTACTTCCCAGCATCTTTTGGAATATAGAGAGCAAAATCTCTTCATCTCCCCCTAGAACTACCTTTTAGTCCATATTTTATGAAGCACATCACTGATTACTGCTTAACACAAATTGTTAGGTGGAAATTGAGTCTCCGCTGGAGGGGAGTATGAGCTTAGCAACACTAACCTTTCACCGGGGGCACAGCAGCCAGATTCTAGGCCAACGTGAGGGGATCACAATTGGGCATCTAGCTAAGCTAAAGTGTTAAAGAAGATTCTGCACACCTTAGCGAGTCACAGAATTCACCTCAGCCAAGAGGAGATGTGGAGGAAGAGGTAAGTTCTAGTCAGGCAGAGAGAGAGGGGGGACCCAAGACGGCTGCCACCTGCCTTGTTTCTTATCTCTGTGTTGTAGATGATTCTGTGTCTACAATTGTGAATGATTGCACTAGGGTGCTGGACGACTCTATGTAAGCTTTTGGTCCAATTTGTGCAAATGGCACACAATTATAAATTTATAAAATGTCTTACAAACAGAGACAGATTTAGGTTTTGTAAAGCCTGAAGCTCACACACTTTTGCGGACTCTTTGTAAAAATATAATAAAAAAAGACGAGTACAAAACGAGCTGTGAATATTAATGTGTAGCTAGAATGACAGGATCCACAAATGACAAATTTTAAAAGGCTCAGAAACATTACAAAAACACGAGAAAATGAACATAAATATAGTTCTAAAATATTTTCACATACATTTTCAGCTATCTACTCTTTGATAACCTGTTCATAACACACCAAAAATTTTTAAAATATTTTCTGTATGGAGAATAAAAAGATAATTCAGTCAGCTATCTAGTATGGCTGCCTTATTTTTCTGACAAGTGATAAAAGTTTCTTTAAGTGTTATAACTTTTTGGTGACATCCTGTAATTTTTAGGAATGCTGTCAAATTGTGGAAATGAGGCTTCTTTCATATAAGGACCATGCACTGTAGAAGAATTTTCCATATATTAGCTTCTGTGGAAATAAGAAATATCATTTCTCTTCTATAAACATTGTTCTCCCATTGCTGGGCACCATAGGATGCATGCATATCTTCATGGACTGCTGGCTCTGCACTTTGTCACTGCCCCTGATGAGGTGGCACAATGGGTAATAGATACTTTTGTGGAGGATTTTCAGGCCCCAGCACCTAGAAACTTGTAAAAATACATAAAAGTTATATGCACTACAGAAATATATCCAATACACTAAAATTAAATGCATATGCATCTCAAATTCCCCTTCCCTTTAGCCAGGTCTCTGACATGCTCTCTTGGTCACTCCAATGCTACTCATTAGGGGATCAGAATCTGTAATGGAAGGGATGTCGGAGTAGAGAGAGATGATTGTCAAAAGCAAGTGCAGTTCAAGTAACTTATTTCTGAAAATTTTATAAATGCATATGACCATGCAAGGCCCCATGTAAATAAGACCTAAACCCAAGCTTTAGCTTTAGCTCCAGGGTAAACCACCCATGGCACCAACAATGTTGAAGAGAAACGATGGGAAGGTGAATGAGAAAATGTTTGGGGAGGGCGGGCACTGGGGTCGCTCAGTGGTTGAGCGTCTGTCTTTGGCTCAGGTTGTGATCCTGGGGTCCTGGGTCCCGCATTAGGCTCCCTGCATGGAGCCTGCTTCCCCCTCTGCCTGTGTCTCTGCCCCTCTCTCTCTCTCTCTCTGTGTGTGTTTCTCGTGAATGAAAAAATAAATAAAAATCTAAAAAAAGAAAAGAAAAGAAAATGTTTGGGGATAATAAATTCACAGTGACACCTACACTGTTATAAGGAATGAAAATTTTATTCTGATTATTTTATTGGGCAACAGTTGAAAGGTGTTACTTTGAGACGTGACATGACTGGCACAGACAGATTATGGACCCATTTATCAATAGTTCTCTATTCCTTCTTATTGTTACATAAGAATGTAATTTTTTTTTTGTTTTTTTGTTTTT
The DNA here is from genome assembly GCF_048418805.1 of Vulpes vulpes. Lineage (NCBI taxonomy): Eukaryota > Metazoa > Chordata > Mammalia > Carnivora > Canidae > Vulpes > Vulpes vulpes. The sequence goes on from NC_132781.1 coordinate 9,669,699, forward strand.
TTGGGGTTTTTTTTGTTTTTTTGTTTTTGTTTTTGTTTTTGTTTTTTTTTACAATAGTCACGCAGAGAGAGAGAGAGAGAGAGGCAGAGACACAGGCAGAGGGAGAAGCAGGCTCCATACCGGGAGCCTGATGTGGGACTTGATGCCGGTTCTCCAGGATCGCGCCCTGGGCCAAAGGCAGGTGCCAAACCGCTGGGCCACCCAGGGATCCCAAGAATGTAATTTTTTAAAAAATGTTCACTTCCTATTTTACATATTATCATTCACTAACCCTAACTTAAAAATACTCTTGGTTTTATTTTTTATCTATTTATTTGAAAGTAAGCTCCATGCCCAGTGTGGAGCCCAATGTTGGGCTTGAACTCATGACCCTGAGATCAGTACCTAAGCTGAGATCAAGAGTCAGTCACTCAATCAACTGAGCTTGCTCAGGTGCCCCAAAATATCCTTAGTTTTAAAAGTATGACTTGAACCGTAGGGGTTCCATCAGTCTTCTACTGTATCTACTGATAAATTGTATTTTCACGTTTTGGTGACCATATATAGAAATTTTTTTATAGAAATTAACAGAAAAAGGAGCTCTGGGTTGAATGAATAACCAAATAAACTTCCATTCACATTGGGTGATTTCCAAGAAGTGCCTCTGCCATAACAGTCTCAGTAATTTTTTTTAGGTCATAATAATTTAGATATCAAAAGATGAGAGAAGAGCAAGTGACTAGTGTATCACCTGGAGATATCCTCTTCTTTTTCTTCTCCTTCTTCTTCTTCCTCTTTTTTTTTTTTTTTTGGTAAAACTGTCCATGAAAGAGAAACATTAATTTTCTTGTATTCCATGTTCGAAGAGCTTTTGTTACCATTGTAAGTCTTCGGTAAACTTTTCTTTTTGGAGTAATTTTAGATTTACGGTATATTTGCAAGGATGATACAGAGTTCCAGTATACCCATGGCCTACTTCAGACTCTCCTAATGTTAGCATCCCAGGCTGCCATTGCATATTTACCCAAATTCAGAAACCAACACTGGTATGTTGCTATTCACTAAGCCCAAGACTTTATTTGGAATTCACTCCTGCTTCCATAAGCATCATTTTTCTGTTCCAGAATCCAATTCACGGTATCACATGCATTTAGTTGCTGTCTCTCTCTTGTTTCCTTTGACGCTTGCTCAGTCTTTCTTCATTTTCCATGACCTTGATATTTCAAGGAGTACTGATGAGAATTTATTTAGGTTGCCCAAAGACTTTGTTTTTAACCAGATCAAAAATTAGGGTGTAAGAAAATGGCTGCTGAGAAAACGGCCTATGATCTATACATTCACCTACTTGAGATATTTGTGCAAAATAAATTCAGTGGATACAAGGCTGGGTGAAAGTCCTCAAGCCAATTTAGGACCCTCTGGAGGGAGAGTTATTGGCAATGTTAAATGCTCCATAGAATCAGGGGATTTTGGATGATATTTATAACCAGAATACCAGGTACCTTGATGATGGTGTAGGTAAAATTTTACATTTGAACTCCCTGTTTTAGTTTCTTATATAATTTGTTTCTAAGCTGTAAGCTCTTGAATCTTTTCCAGTAGATTTCCCATTGTCTTGACACTGAGAGGGCTAAGTGTGAACACAAAAACACAATGAGCCCGGTAGAAAACTGAAAGTGTACGACTTGAAGTTGCATTGCTTGCAAAACTTCAGGAGTCCATGCTTGCCAAGAAAAGAATTTGAAGCATTGCACTTCCATTTCTAAAGAGAAGGGAAGCCAATACCTATAAGATATGTCTTTATTTACTCAAACATAAATCAAATGCTCCAGGAACTTGTGCAAGTAAATCGGATTCCATTTGTATGTTTTTCCTGACACATAAATCTAGCTGCATGCAGAATGGCATGAATAATGCAGGAACTGAGGTCCCAGAGTGAATAATCTTTCATTGAAAACCTGAGAGTGATGGCTTACCTTACAGAAATGGACCTGGCACCATGGAGATAAATGCAAGAAAATGCATAAGCAATCTGTGTGCATCTATTTTTCTCCTATTGGATTTTAATGTTCATGAAAGGAGTGGTATTATTACTGACTGTTTTGTGCTGGGCACAGTCCTCACAATAATCTAGAGAGATGGACATTATTATTATTGCCATATTAAGATGATGATGATGAAGAAGAAGAAGGGATTTTTGTAACTTATCTCAGATCATACTCTTGGTCAAGTGCAGAGTCAGCTCTAGTGGGTCTGGCTCCTGCGGCATGACCATTACTAAACACCATTCCTATCTTAAACTCAGGATAGTCTTTGATTGCTTATGGTGGTAAGATGAAATACTCTGACAGAAGGAAAAAAGAATAAAGAAAAAAAAAAACTTACCACAAAACCCTGAGTATAATAAAAAGAACATATCTTGTGCTCAGGCTACAAAGCCTAAAGTACACCATGGGATCATTATCCCAGCAGCTTGAAGAGCAAATCTACGTAAACCAGTATTCAGATACCATTTATCACCTACTTGTTTGAACAGTTCAGGGGAGGGAGAGACTTGACTTGAAATCATAACTGAAGTTATGAAAGCCTTCATTCATTTATTAAAAAATCTACCCACTGATTAGCTCAGAACTAGGCAAATAGTAGGTTCTCAGCAGACTGTATTGAAGACAAGCATCCATACATACGGCCAAAAATAGTTGGGGGCCATTTGGTATGTATATTGTGCTCCAATTGATGGAGATTGATTATTACCAAACCTTCTCTCTTCTGGAACTTAATGCAAGTTCAGAGAGAAAAACCTAACTTAATTTTTTATTGATGAGATTCATATTCTCTCAGAGAGCCAAATGAGAGTTTGAAATAACAACCAGAATGACTGACATAAATATATTTTATTATCTATTATTATTTGTAAACAGTCCTGTGAAACTTACACCTGCATATAAATTTTATGTTCTGATATCACAGATCAGATATGAATAAGGAAAGCTCCTAGACTCAAGGAACTCATTTTCTACCAAAGAATTACCATACACTTGGATTAGACGGTTAGACAAAAGTAGTGGGAATTATCTAGAAAATTATGCAGAAACCCAATAATTGAGACTAGCTGAAAAAAAAAAAATTGGTGATCTACATCAAGTGATCACCTGGCCTCCTTTCACTAAAAATCAGAGATACTTTTGAAAAATCTATGTCTTGCATAAAAGTGAACAGTAGAGATTTGATCTGGAAAAGGTGAATAGGATTTCTCACCAGGAGATGTAAGAAAAGCACCAGGAACAGTTAGGGTGATGGGATTAATCCTCCTGAATGGTACTGAGAGTCTGAGACTGGCTGGTAAGGGGTGGGGGTGGTGGTGGGAGGAAGATAAGGAGATGCGGTGCATACAACCCACAGTGTGTGTAATGTGATGTAAGCTTGAAGCATCTTAGCACTGTGTCAGTTCCTGGGAAAAATGCAGAGAGAAAATGGGATACGCACACACATATACACGTAACGGAGTATAATGCAGCCCTAAAAAAGAAGGAAATCTTGTCACTTGTGACAACATGGATGTGCCCTTAGACGTTATGCCAAGTGAAATAAGTCAGAGAGGGAAGAAACCATTTGCTTTCACTTACATGTGGAATCTAAAACAAAACAAAACAAAACAAAACAAAACAAAACAAAACAAAACAAAAAAACAAACATGTGGTATTTGTCTTTTTATTTCTGTTTATATGTTCGTATTAATGGAGTAATATAGAAATATATGCACATAAATTATGAATAAATAAATATCATCAGGTATGTGTGGTGTGTACTCATTTTTTAAAATCTGATACGGGTATAACAGCGAAGATGGGTGACACTAATTTGCACCATCCGGTAGTCACGATACTTACCAGTGACCACCTACTTTCATTTGTTTTTTTTTTTTTTCTTTTAAGATTTTATTTATTTATTCATGAGAGACACAGAGAGAGGCAGAGACACAGGCAGAGGGAGAAGCAGGCTCCTTGTGGGGAGCCCGATGCAGGACTCGAGCCCAGGGCCCTGGGGTCACAAACTGAGCCGAACGCAGATGCTCAATCACGGAGCCACCCAGGTGCCCCTACTTCGATGACTTTAAAAACGATCACTTGTCATTGTGTCTCTAAAGTATCTTTTGCTCCCTCAGAATCTTTGTTATTATGCCAACCAGACCGTTATTTGTGGTGCTTTTTGCAAGACACTACAAAATAAATGTGTACTCAATAAATGCAAAACTGTGCGGAGAAACGCTGAAGTGTCCTTTGGCTGCAACCTCTTTGTAGGAGCAGAAATGCACAGAGATAACCTATTTTAATATTTCAACATCTGGTTGGTTATCTCTGTAAACCAAGTTAAATTAGCGCAGCAAGGGAATAAAATTAGTGTGCTAAAACCATCCTGGGATGATGTCACACTAAAAAGCCAATTCTCTTTATAGAGTTTAAGAGGTAATTAAAAGGTTATTTTGGGAGGCTTTAGTAACATTTTATCTAATGTGAAGCCAATGTGCTCCAGGTCATAGGCAGGCCAGGCTCCAATGAAGTCACAGAGACGAAAATGAAGATGGAGGTGAAGATTAAGTTAATTAGGATTTCTTAAGATAATATTTAATTTAATGAAGGATTTTAAGGCTGTAAGATTGTTTCCTCACATCACAAGCTACATCAAACATGCACATTTTCAGATTCTGCACAGGCGCTGTTGGCCAACGGGATCTTAGAGAATTCACAACATCCCAAAGACAGAATTAAGACCAGTTACAATAAGAATCTAGAGAATATTAGTGGCATGCAAATGGATTTGATTAATGATGAAATGCGGGGTGGTATTTCTGTAAGTATACAAGCCAGTGATTTTTGGAAAAGTCTCTGGTCTTGATCTCATTTTGCCTGGAAATTGTGATTTGGTGCCGAACTGCATTTGATAAGAAACTAATACTTAAGGCGTAGAAGAAAAGAAGCGTGTGTCTTGGTGTGTGGGCATGTGAGAACTTGGAGGAAGAAAAATAAGGATTAGGGAACCAATCTCTGCAACAATATAGGCCACAGTGCACATAAAAGTAGGATTTATTTATGACTTTGAAATATTGAAAAAAAGAAAAGTGAACGTTCTGGAAGCTGGTAGCTTACTGCGCGAGATCTGGGGATTTTCTTTCAGGCTGTTATAAATATTTTGAAATGCAATGTTACATTTTTAAAGGGTAGTTGTGAGCAGCAGGGATAGTTCTAGCATGGAAGGAACCAGGTTTTAGATGTGAAGGGTCCTTGCGAACCTCTTTCAGAATTTATTGTTGTCCCATTCGCACAATGGTAAAACTGAGACACAGGGCAGGCTGCCTGCCTGTTACACAGCTATCCGTGGCAGAAACAGAATTCAAATCCCATTTAATCGAATTCCAAGATCAACACCAGACTATTGCCCAATTTCAGGCCGCAGTACACTTTTTATTGTACTTTGCCTTGAATTTGTTGCTTATTGAGGGCTGAGCAAGTGAAGAGAGCAGTAGCGTGCATTGCCCTTGGGTAAAACTCCACCCCTCCACTGTCCCTGCACACCCATGCACCCTGTTTTTCTGCCCTGTCCTATGGCCTGGGAGGCTTGTGCCCTAGGTGACGAATCCCCAGCAACTCCTCGCCTTCTGGCTTCTGATTTGGTGGGTCAGGAATTACCTGAGCATTTCTTCCCTGCTGCATCTGTACATCAGCACCCATGACTCTGTTTCCCTAAACGCTGGTTCTTGTTGGCTGGCTTCTCTTTCACCTCTCCTTCCCACTATTTTCACTAGATCCTGCTGAACCCCTTTACCCTATGGTCTTTGAGACCCCAGGAGTTGTAAACCAACCCAATGTCGCTAGTTCTGGAAGTCTCAGCATCACTCAAGAGTTAACTTATCCTTACCCACACTTCTGGAAATAACTCTCATTAAAATTCCCCCTCAAAATCCCCATTGTGTGCACCTGCTCATTCCTTTTGGAACCCTGAATGATATAAGAACTATCAGAAGATTTAAAATCTCCATAAATACTGGCCCTCATATGTGATCCTTTGTTTTAGTCATTGATTAAATTAGTACCATCAGACACCTATGCATATCTAATTTTCTTAAATCTGAGGATCTGCTGAGTGGTTCTTTGAGTCTGGGTTGGTTTGCCTGGGGCCGGTCTGGGAGGCCCTCCCTAATACTCAGATGCTTAGCTCAAGGCCAAATGATGTGATGAGTGACTAGGTCACGTATCTCTCATCTTCTAGCAGGATGGCCAAGACTCTGTCACATGATAGTGGTCATAGGCTTCCTGGATCTGAAGGTACAAAAGCTTTTCATGTCTCAAGTACATCAAGTTTATTATTCTTCCTTTGTCTAAATCCAGAGTCATTGTGAGAGGGAACAAACCCATGGTGCGAACATAGGGAGAACCATGATCTTGGCCACTTTTGCAAACAATCTACCATGGACATCTAGATTTGCAATCATTGCCTATTTTAAAAACCATTTCATTTTCAATTTTCTTTCAGGCTTTGACTATAGGTTCTGTCTCCCTGTGTGAGTCTGTGAAACTTCCCTGCTGTATAATGCTCTTAGAAGTCTCAGATGAAAGGTGAGGTATTTATTTATTATTTTTTTCTTAACTCTAATTAATAGCATATTTTACCAATGTAGAAATATTAGATTTTGGAATCTGAAACCTTTTCACAACAGGAAAGGATGTTATTTTTCTTTCCTTCTTTCTTGAGAAGAAATATTTTAAATTAGTAAGAATGTTCTGTGAGGAGAAATTCTCAGCCCCCGAACTTCAGAGCCAGTCTAGGAAATTTGCAATCTGTTTCTGTAGTCCTCTAAGAGGCCTGACAAGAGTTAACATTTAATAAAACTTTTAAAAAAGAAAGATTCTTCCCAAATCGGGTATCTCGGAAAACCTAGATTGGGACCCAGCAGCACAAAATGTCTCCAGTAGGAAAATCCTTTATGTTTTACTTACAAGTGGTGACAAACATCTTTTTCTTTTTATGAGATAAATCATTTTTAATAAATTAATTTTTTATTGGTGTTCAATTTACCAACATCTTGAAAACAAATATCTTTCCAAGAAATCTGATGAAACAAAAAGTATTTTGTTTCAACTATATAGAATAAATCTTACACATTTTAAGTGGTTTCCTGAACAAGAAGAGTATGCAAAATGCCAAAGATGGTTTTTCTAGGCATTTCCTTCAAGAGCAAACTTTTAAAGACTTGAAAGATTTTATTCTGATTTTATTTTACTTTTTAAACTACTAGCTCAAATATTGATGACAGGTATTTTTTTCTTAGTCACCTTGAGGTGTATTGAGGATGCATTATGTTAGCATCCCTGGCTACATTTACAGATACAGTACATAGGAAGATGATTATTCAGTGCATGCATGCACACGCGAATGCACACCCACAGATTCTTTGCTCCAAGATAGCTAGAATTGTGAATATTTTTTTCTTTCAGAACTGTCTTTAGTCTTAAGTCCATTTTGTGCTTCATATGAGGATTTCTGAATGATAGGACTACAAAACCAAGGCTGCTTTCTTTTTTTTTTTTTTTTTTTTTGCTGCTTTCTGATAGAAGAATGATGATACATTCATGGATTATAATCATTAACATGTACAACATTTTTTAAAAATTATTTATTCTTATTGGTTGTGAGTGAGTGGTTTAATCGTGAGCCTCCCATTCCTTAAGGAGCAGTAGCCTGGTGCCGTTAATTGGTGACAAATGCCTGAACTTGAATACTGGCCCCATCATTTCCAGGAGAATAGCTTTAGGGAAATCTGGTTGTTTTTTTTGTTTTTTTTTTTTTGAGTTTCTGTTTTCTAATCTGTGCAATAGGAATATCTAACAATACTTATCTCTGTTTTCCAGGTTGGAATTTTGAATACTAGAGCTCAGTTATTTTGTTTTTTTTTTTAATATTAAAAGGAAATGCATTTTTATCTGTTTATTCATTTGTAATTTACACTACCCATGAAAATGTGTGGAAAATTGTATGGATATTCAAGTGAGACCATTGTAGACATCAGAAACCTTTAGTTGGATAGAAATCCAGAAAAAAGGGATTGAGCCCAATCTTTATGGTTAAATCTAAAATTGATAAATTAACTGCTGGATATATCATTTTAGCATTCAATTCAATTCTACAAATCAGTTAATTACTAACCAAAGGAGTTTTAACTAATTGGTATATGAGTTAGATGCTCTGCTGTAGGCATTCACAGAAGGTAAATATTGAGTTTGCAGATGAATTCACGACACGCATATCCACATTTCTCCATTGCTACTGGACAGTGCCACTTCTTTCCACAGTTTAACTAGTCTTTTTTTTTTTTAACTAGTCTTTGTTTCATGGTTGCACCAATTAATCCAGTCATTGGCTTTCCACAATACAGGCAGACTTATTATTTTGATTTTAAACCTAAACCAGGTCTTACCAATTCCCAGTTAAAACCCTTCCATGTCTTTGTATTGCTCTTAGAATAAAGAAAAAAAAAACAGATCCCTGGGTGGTCTGATCCATATTAAACTCTTAACCTCTACACTGCTGAGAGGTTCAAACCCTCAGCTCCAGCAGTGGAACCCCCCCTCCCCTTACTCTGCCAGTTACTAGCTGAGAGTAGACCCTGTGTAAGTTAATCTTTCTGAACCTGGATAGCCTCATCTATAAAACTGCATTATGGATGGTATCTACCTCACAGGAATCTTTGAGGAACAACATGAAGTGGCATATTTAGAAAGTGGAAACCAAACACTTATGTACTGTGGAAATGACTACCGCTTCCTATGTGCTCCTTCTCCCTCTGCCCTCTGGTCCCATGACCTTCGTTCAGTTTCCAGCTTTGTTCATGCCACATGCTCCACTTGCAGGAGCCATGAGTGCTGTTACCTATCTGTGATGCACTATCCCCACCTCTGAACCCTGATTCCATCTGCAGCACCCAGTCCACACATTCCCACAGAAACTTTTATACCTGACATCGCTTACCTGTGCTCCATGTCAGTCACCAAAACAGCCCATTTTCAATCATGTGTGTAGTTTGTACTAGCATGTGAATGGCATCTGGTTCCCCTGGTACACCTCAGGCTTCTTGAGAGCAGAGACTAAATGCTATTGGTTGTCTTTGTATCTCTAGTAGCCAGCACTGTGCTCAAAAATATTTGTTGAATGAATAAATAAAAGAATTAATAGGGGCCCCTGGGTGGTGCAGTTGGCTAAGCCTCAGACTCTTGATCTAGGCTGGCATTGTCATCTCGGGGTGGTGGGATAGAGCCCCTCCTTGGACTCCTGCTGAGCATGGAGACTGCTGGGATTCTCTCTCTCCCTCTGCTCATCCACTGCCTCTAAAATAAATAAATAAATCTTTAAAAAAGTAATGAAATGGGACACCTTGGTTGCTCAGTGATTGAGTGTCTGCCTTTGGCTTAGATCATGATCCCAGGGTCCTAGGATCAAGTCCCATTTCAGGGTCTCCTCAGGGAGCCTGCTTCTCCCTCTGCCTCTCTGCCTCTCTTTCTGTCTCTCATGGATAAATAAATAAAATCTTTAAAAATAATAAAAATTTTTAAAAAATCCTCCAGTCAAGTGATTTTAAATGGCTAAATTTGGAGATTTTTTTAAAAAACAAAATGTATCTCTATGCCTTGGTTAATATTTTAAAAATGAGACTAAGGTAAAAACAAAAACAAAAACAAAAACGTGGTCAAGATCAGAGTTAATCATGACATAGTTGGTGGGCTATCGGTCAAGATCTTCACTCTGGAAGTCCAGAGATATTGCCCTTTTGTCTCAACTAAGGAGACACTTAAGGAAATGAAGAGAGAGAAATAAGGAGAAGAAAATTGCAACGTAATCCTTTTACGGGGATCCCAGTACTTCTATATAACCTTTTTCTTTTGAGGGGACACCTAGGTTCTATATAGTCTTTTTAACTCAGCAGAGTACATCTTAGCCTGGTTAGAAAATTATCTTTACAATCTAGTCAAGGAAATTAGATAAAATTGCTCTTCAGTCTCTAGGTTTTCAAGGATATAATGGGGGAATCTGAAGAAAAAAGTGAGCACAGTAATCTGAATGATATCTTGGCAGTCATTTGTTTGCTTGCTGTTAAGCAGAAACATTTTTAAATGTGAAGTATCTCAACCAGATGATTGACTAGGAGAATTATGTGGATCTTCAATTAGGTATTTTCATTCTTTGTATTTGTTATCTGTTGCATTGGAAGGCTGAGGATATATATGTGTGTGTGTGTTATATATATTATATATATGTATTTGTATTTAAGTATATATGTATGTATGTAAGTATATTTACACACACACACACACACACACACACACACACACACATATTCCCAAGCCAAAATGTTCAAAGAGAACTAAGTGAGCTCACAGTTTCTACAAGCTAAATTAAAACAGTATTTCTTGAATCATGGCATTTATAATTGTGCCCTAAATTTCTATATGTAATATATTGTAATTATATTTAATGAATGTGATCTAAAACATATGAAAACTTAAAAGCATATCAGAAAACTGTTTTTCTGAAGTAAAAAGTTCGTTGTGATAAGTTGAATTGAATATAATTAAACCCAAGCCATAATTTCATTTGAATTGATCTTATGGGAATGGGAATCCATTTTTGTCATCAGGTCATTTGAGGGGAAGAGCTTGAGAATGTTTTCAAGATTTCTCTGTCTCGATCTTGTTATTTTAGGCGAGATTATTTATTGTTGTGAGGTCTGTCTTGTGCATTGTAGAATATTTAGCAATATCCCTGGATTCTGTCCACTTGATGCCAGTGGCACCTGCGCTCCCTTTCCCATTGTGATAACCAAAAATGTCTCCAGACGTTGCCAAATATCTCCTGAAAAGCTAAGTACCCCTCAGTAGGGAACTGAGGCTTGTCTTATTCATTTGTTTGTTCTGTGACAATTCGTAATAGACTTCAGGCTTTTTTAGCCCCAATATAAACAATGTTGCATAGCATTAGAATGATAACCTTAGAATTTTTGGTTGGAGGAAGAATAAAATACATCATAATTTTATATTTTCTATAACTATATATACATATATATATATATACACACACTCACGTACTGCATGTTTACCATATGGCAGGAACTTTACTGTTATTACATTATTTAATAATTAGACTGTTGCTACTCCATTTTACAAGAGGGTAAATAAAGCATAGCTAGCCCCAAGTCACAAAGCTCGTCAAATGATGTTTGACTTGAATTCTTTCTGACTCTGAAACCCTGGTCTCCAACTATACTAGCTAGAAGAATAAGGATCTTTGGGGTATGAATACAGCTGATAATTTTCCTTTACTCCTTTATAAGTCTATCAGCTTTAAATTAAATGACACTATCCCTGCTGAGCTCTTGAGGAGAACTCAAGATGCCTTGTCCTAACCAGTTCTATTCCTCACTAGCTCGGTGAACAGAGACAATTCACTTAGACTACATTACTTGCAAAGTCTCAGTGATCTCAAAAGAGATAAATCAGAGCCATTACCTATTCTATAAAACAAAAAATCATGATGATACCTTGATATATAAGTAAATAAATATACATTTTGACAGTCCAACCACATAGTTTAGTTTATGGAGAATAAAAGACATAAACAAACCCCCCACAAATGCAAACAACATCCGAATCCAAACTGAATATGGGTGGGAGACTTAGTAGCAATCACCAAGCTGTCCTTAAAAGGCTATCCTTAATTTTGCAAAAATATTTTCAGGGTAAATATTGGGCCAGCATGGCATTGTCTGTATATTTCCAAAACCAATAAAATTATAACCTTAGGAATATTTTTTAAAATATTTATTTATTAATTTTAGAGAAAGAGAGGGAGAGGGAGAGAGAAACTGAAGCAGACTCTGTACTGAGCTCAAGCCTAATGTTGGACTCAATTCCATGACCCTAAGATCATGACCTGAGCTCACCACCTGAGTTGAAACCAAGAGTCAAATGCTCAACCTACTGGGCCACCAGTTGCCCCTAACAATAAGAATGTTAAATGTCTATAACAACTTAGTGGTTTGGGAAATCAAACTATGTAATTAAAAATTCCAAAGAAAGTAGTTTTTTTTTCCTAATTAAAAAATATATTGGAGTTGAGCAATATGTGTTTTTCCCCAAATACTAGATCTATTTACAAAAAGAAAAAAAGTAGGCTTGAGGATAGAGTGTGAAACTCATATTAAAAATAACAGGCCAGAGAGGTGACTCTGTTTACAGATATACTTCACTGATTTGGAATAGAACGTAGACAGCCCTACAACTTTAGAAACTTTTTACTTCTACTTGAAAGTATAAAATAATCTACCATCACCATAAAAGGCTTATTATGGAGATATTTAAAAGTGAAAAACAAAATACCTGCCTCTTTATTCATTAATCAACAAATCAGGTAGAGGCAAGAACATCCGGATTCTTCCATAATTCTCTACATAATTCCAGAAGAATTCCTTCATTTCTCCATATTCCTCAGAGTAAGTGATGGTCGTGATTGAGCTCACGCACTTTTGGCTTTGTTGTAAAGGCACTCATATAAGCCATAGGATGTGTTTGTAAGTTCTGAACATAAAACATAGAACATTGGCTTGTTTGAGATTCTGTTGTGATCATCCAACCAGTACCACTTAGGAACACGCTTGGCTTTGAAGGCAAGGAAAAAAAAATGAATCTAAAAGATGGATTTGGAGCCAAATCATCAAGAATAAATGTGAGGAAGTCATCTGAGGGCTATATGTAAACCTATAAACAATGTGCATGTGTACAGTCTTATGTTCCTTGGGTTTAAATAAAATAATAAACAGATGTTGGTAAAACATTCTGATCCTGGGTTGGCATTCAATGGAAAGATAAAAGAAAAGAAACAAACAACAAAAAAAGAATATTAAGGATTGAACAATGCAATCTTTAGTCTAAAATGGGGCTAGGCTAAAAGAACATTGTGCAGCCTATTCCAATTTCCCACTAAACACTTAAGAAAATAGTCAAACCAACAACAACAAAAAAGTAAATAAAAGTGCCTATCATTAAAAATTAAGACTGACGGCAAGACTATTATGAGGATTTAAGAGGAATTTCCATGAAATTCAAAATCTGTGTTGCTACATGGAGAATTACAACCAAGTCTAACAAAACAGTGCAAATCTGTAGGCTTGAAAGGATGGAATCGACTTTGTCCCCCCACACTGTTCTTTTTGATTCAGATATCTTCAATTCATGAATAAGTAATTACACTAATATTTTTTAACAAAGTTTTATGTAGAGATGTCATCATTACTAAAGAGTTTGTTATTTCAAGCAAAAGAAAATGTTATAGAGAAAGTATTTTTCTTAGATTTGTGGTTAATATTTGGAGTAGAAATCCAAATGTCTTGCAAGGATTTGTGTGATAGAGAAGGATATGTGTATGTCGCTATTATAGCTGGCGGCCAAGTATTCACTGAGGGTTTACAAAAACATTTATCTGAGTATACCCATGGAGTCCTTCAGTTTTGTCATGCCCAACTGTACTCAATTAGAAGATGGTGGATGAAAAAAAAAAGGTAATAAGCTATCCTGAGTTGGAATACCCTCAATGTAGCCTGTAATGTATTAAAAGATCCGTGGGCAAGTTTCAAGATCATTTTGTACAACACTGTCTTCTACCAGGTGAGCAGGAAAATCATCACTTGCAGCCGAGTGGGAATAATCAGACAGCACCATCAGAGAAGAGTTTGAGCATTCTCAACTTCTACCCCTTTATCCCTCCATAAGAAATTAATAATATTAATAATAATAATAATTAATAATAAATAACAAAGCAAAGAAAGAGGAAATCCGGCATTCCATTGGAGTTGTCAGCATGAATGAGCTAGACAAAGAAAGGAGACTCCAAATAAGAAAGAGAAAAGAAGCAACATTAACAACTATGTTGCACACAGGCACGCGTGCACATGCACATGAGAACACACACACCCACACTCACACCTACATCCCCAGAAGAACACATTTCGCAGGAAGTACAATGGAGACATAGAAAACTTCAGAGCATAGGAGTTGTTCCTGGAGTAAGTGTGAAAGAGATTTTAAGCCTAGACAGACAAAAAAATTTCCTTGCTCCTTTGACTTATGTAGACAAAACTTTATCTCGACGACAAACATGGCTTCTGAAAACTAGAGACAGCTAATTAGGCTTCGCCACCAGAATTTACTATTGGCAATTGGAAACATTTGACTACTTACTCCCTTCTCCTTCCCACTTTCCACTTTGGACATAGCTTTTGCAATTCTATTTATTTCTTTCCTTCTGATTGTCTCTTCTCCATTCACAGGTCTCTTAATAGAAAATGTAGATTTTCTTCTATAAAATGAAGACTCCCAGTTCTTGGTATTTCTCTGCTGTGTTTACAATGGCTTGGTAATTTGAGTCACTACTTCCTAATGTAATATTAGATCTTTCAATAGTAGTTTAAAAATCCTCAGGAACTTTTTTATGAGCTTCCTTTCTGGATTGTAATATTCTTGGAACTGTGCTTTATATGAAATTATATCTGTATTGGAAGCTTCTCCACAGTAGAATTTACACTCTATTGATTTCAGTTGTCTATGTTTCTTACCAAACACAACAGTTCTCATTGGTTGTGATTAAAACACAATCTAAGTACTTTTGGCTTCTTTTTCCAACTTTTTCAGATAGTTGGAATGTTTGTTCTTGTTAAGAATCATTTCAGGTTGTGACTCTGTGGTACAGCTGGTAATTTTCAGCAGAGATGCTTCTTTTTGTTTGTGTTTTTTTGTTGAACGTAGAGAAATCCTTCCTGCTATTAGAATACACATGGAAGTAACAGCTCTTTTCTTTCTCAAATTCAGTGTTATGTTTCCAATTTTCTCTAAACATAGAGTTACTTAATTTGGTGCACAGTAATCTGATACAAATAACTGGTATACTAAAATCTTCTTCAGAAAAGCTAGTTGTTCTATCAAGTCAACACAACTCAAGTTGCTATGGATACTTGGTTATGTGGAGGAGAATATGCTGGTGTTCCTTGAGATGAAGTATGTTACTGACTTTCTGATTGAAATTCTCCACATGAACTAGGCAGTTATCCAGAAAGTTGTTCTATTTATGGTCCCACTTTACATTAAAATACCACATATCTATTTGTATACCCATGTTATCCATATTAAACACAATAATTTCCATAGCTCAGAATTCTTTAAGGAGCTATAAGACATGCCGTGAAGAAACGTGTTTAACACCTTAGAATAATAGTGTCCCAAAGGAAGTCCACCTTGATGTCACTCTCAGTGGTTTAGGCAGCACACGGTTTCCCTTAAAATTGGGTCAACACCATATTTAACATATGGGTATGGAATTGCACTAAGGACTCTTCATATGAATGTTGTTGAGATATTGCTGTTGCATTCAAGATGCTACCCCACATTAAACTACCTTTTCAATTTTCTTTGCCACTCTCCTTCTTCACACAGCCTTTTTTCGGACTCACCACATTGTCCTATTTTTATGTTTCTGCTGAGCTATCCTGGCTACCTAAAATATCTTCATTCATTCAAAAAATATTTGCTCAGGTTCCAGGGTGGGCTAGGCAGTGTTCTAGTTTTGAGAACAAACTGTGAAGAAGATAATCAATGTTCCTGCTCGTAAGGATTTTTCTTTTGAGGAAAGGATATCAAAGAGCTATATGCACTGCCATGATTATTAAAACATTATTCATAGTAGCCAAGATACGAAAACAACCTAAGTGCCATCAACAGATGAACGGATAAAGGAGATATTATATCTATCTATCTATGTATCAATCTATCTATCTCTATCCACTCATGTGCATAGACAGATGTGGATATAGATGTATAATATATATATATGACTTCTATATATATACCATGTAAGCATATAAATAGATAGATATGGATATACATATATAATATATATAGCTATACACACACAATGGCCACAATGGCTTTCTCAGCCATGAGAAAGAAGGAAAACCTCCCAGTTGTAACAACATGGATGGACTTCAAGGACATTGTGCTAAGTGAGATAGGTCAGAGAAAGACAATTATTGTTTGATATCACTCATATGTGGACTATTAAAAAAAAAAACAAACTCATAAAAAAGGAGAAAAAAATGGTGCTTCCCAGGGCTGGTGGGGTGGGGGATAGGAGAGATGTTGTTTAAGGCTACAAATTTGCCACTGGAGATGTAATGGAGATGTAATGCACAGTAGAGAAAATATAGACAACATTGTATTATGTCTTCAAACTTGCTAAGAGACTAGATCTTAATTATTCCTGAGACAAAAGAAAATGGTAATTAGGTGATATGATGGAGGTGCTAACTATGGCTACAATTATAATCATATTATAAATACATAAATGTGTCAATCAACGTGTTGTATGATTTAAATTTATACAACGTTATATGTCAAATATATTTCAATTAAAAAGAAATCGGATTCATCATGTCCTGGAGAGTTCCTAAAAGGAAAATTCTGGACCCCAAAGCATGAAGGTATTCATATACATCACAAATTTGCATCCTGCTCCTGCTCCCCTCTCTCTTCTCTCTTGAATTCCTAGGTTTCTTTTGTGGCAGCTGAAGAGAGGAAAGTGTAAATTTGCATAAGTGTGGTTTTCTTCTCAATTTGATGATTCCCAGAACTGTCTGTCTCTTCACTGACATTCTCTTGCCATCCTAATCCATTTTACCCCAACATGATGTGTTTTTTGTTTTGTTCTTGAAATGTATGCAAATCTTAAACCAATTTAAAACATCTTTCCTGTCATTCAGTGAAGAACATTTAGCATTTTAGTGTTCTACAGCTTACCAAGTCATTTTTTATGTGATCTAATTTAAGCCTCCTAAGCAGGCTTTACAAGAAGATTAAGATGGTAATTGTTCACATCTTCACAAGGCAAAGAAGAGAGATAGGTTCAAATCCTTCCTTCTGGTTCTAAAACTGATACATAACACAAGTCAGACTTTGGAGCTCTACCTTTTGTCTTCATTTTCTCTCTCTGTCTCTCTCACTCTCTGCAATTGCAAGACACAGTAGTTCATGGAAAATCAAGTTGTTTAGCTTCTGTAATAAAATGCAACTCTGGTCCTTGCATTCAAAAGAGATACTGACATTACATCAGAAGGCATGATTTAAATGTAATAAAATTTGCTTGACTTGTAAGGCAGGAGCAATGTGGTACATTTTCTACTGGCTTTCTGCTTCTAAAAGCTAACCTACACTAGCTTCTTCTTGCACTGTGTCTGTGATTCCCGAGGAAAATTTGGAATCAGCATCCCCCCACGCACCCCCCCCCCCACTGCTGAGTGCTTTTTTCTTCATGTTCTAGAGATTTTCTTTTAAATTGTGAAAAGAAAATCCTTTTAACATAACTATAAACAAAACTTGCTTTTGTCACTAGCACCCCGTAGAAACCAAAGATGAACATTAAATTACTCTGGGCACATGGCTACTTGCCAGTAATTATTCACTATGAGGTTTAACCAAGTTTATCTAGAAGACGAGGACCATGTATACACAGCTAAAGGGAAAGATATGGTTAAAGTAATTATCTGGCCTATTCCCACAGTGTAGACAGTCAGTCTGGCTCATTTGGACCAAAGAGTAATAACCCAGCACACTCTTTTTGCCAAAAAGAGTTATTTGGCAGGTCACCTCAATGTGCCTCAACGGATGAACGTGAAATCTACAAGATGCCAAAAGAGAAAGAAAACAGAACCACCCTTGGGTATCAGAAAACCTACAGACAGGAAGGCACAAGGGAAGCTTCGAAGAGGATGGGCTGGGAATGGAGACAAATGCCTCAAAATTCTATGACCCTTCCTGGGGCTTGTGAGGTACTGAGTCTAGAATTTCTTCATCTTCATTATCCATGCACAATGATTGCTTCATTAGTTCTTCCCGTGAAACTTCTTATCTTTTCTTAGATGTCTTTTCTTTTCCCCCCTAGGATATGAAGATCAGACTTCTTCCTATAATCCAAGCCCTATAGGTTTATTTGGTGATTAATCCAATGCACCAGTTAATCTCACTCTGAACTTTTCTTCTGTGTTGAATATCGGGTTAGGAAGAAAAAGAGACATTGGTTGAGAAGCACCAGCCTTGTTCCCTTGTTAAGCATAGTTGAGATCTCACTCTCCTATGCAGATAGTCGATGCCCTTTTTTGTTTTCCCCTTTGCTTTAATTTCTCTGTGGTGGTTTCTTAAATGAAATGACCTTGACCTACTACCACATTGAGGTCCCCTGTATAGAGAATATAGAATTATTCATTCTAAACATTTGAGTTTTTAATTTCTAATACCGAAGTAGAAGTGATGAATATTCTTTTCTCTTTTTTGCCTTACTGACGTAGACAAAATTTCTGAAAAATTCAATTAGGTTTTCTTATGCTGTTTATTCTGGTGTAGCAGATTGAACAAGGTCACAGAGTCTGGAAGCAGTTTGACCAAGTTCAAATATCTCCTTTGCTTCTTACTAGCTGCGTGACCTCACTTAACTGTCTTGGCCTCAATATCCTCATTTTCACAGAGGGGTAATAACACCCTTTACTATGTAGGATTCCCATGAGGAATAAATGAGGATGATGTACACAAAAGCGAATTGAGCCTTATTGCATGGAAATCTGTCAATTTTTATTAACCATTAGAGACAGTGGCATGCGGTGGTCAAATATGCATATCCCTTGGACTTAGATTTATTGTGAAGCCTTAGGCAAATTACTTACTTACTTGAGATGTAGTACTGACCTCATAGGTAGTTAGGTATCATAAAGATTGAATGAGTTGATTCACGTAAGGTGTGATTAGAACATTGTGTGGCCTAGGATATGCGCTTAATAAAATTAACTATTAAATATATTACTTATCCACACAAGATGAAAGGATTAAGATGTAAGGAACATGAAATTCTACATTTGAAAGAGTCGTTTAATTATAGATGATTTAAAACCAGTAGTGCACTTGAGTGTATAGTAAAATAAAACATAAATATAAACATTTCAACAAGGAAAACATTATCAGTAAACATATCGTGGGGCTCCTCTCTGGAGTGAAATGTAGAAGGCTATAGATGCTGATTAGCCACAGTCTGCACATTCTACTCCCAGAAGCCAATTTTCTCTTGGGGATGTAGAAATACACAAATGTAGAAATTCGCCAAAGCCCATTTTTCTCATTTACATTAACAGAGAAGTACGTGCCAACCCATATCCTGAAACATAGGGTTTGTGTTTGTATCAGATGAATTGGAACCCAGGAACCCAAAATTGCTTGGTTCAAAACCTAAACTTGCCGAGCATGCATTCTTCTTTCTTCAAAATAATTGTTTTCTGAATTTCCTTAACTGTCTACTCATCTTTGCTTATTAACCATAGATACTGTTGGAGCCTGGAACACACATAACATAAAAAATTAAAATGGACTGTTGAGAAAATTCAAGCAGAAAGATCATCTAGCAATGTTTGTTACACAGTAAGCACTTAATAAATGTTGAACAAAAGAATGAATGCAAGCAGGCTTTCAACTGTTCTTGAGAAAGTAGGGAAACATGGCAGGTTGGATGAATAAAAGTGGGTTGATGTGATTAATATGCTGATAAACAAGATCTCCAATTTCCTCTTTTGCTATAGACCAAGCCACGGAATGAATGTTATTAGCATTTCACAAACCAGGGCAAAGAAGAGCAACAGCTAATTTCAGTTTCTGAGTTAAGGAAGCAAAGAGCCTTTAATTAAAGTTACCAAAAGTGTATGGGGAATAAACACGCGTGTCTTAAATAAAACAAACATTGAAGAATGTACTAACACATATGTTCCCTCTTTTGGAGGTTATTACTATGTCTAATAAAAATGTGTCTCTCCAGTTGGGTCAATACATTTGGGTATGGGTGAATGTTGACTAGAAAATATTCTGTTAGGGGCGGCTGGGTGGCTAAGTGGTTAAGTGTCTGCTTTTGGCTCAGGCCATGATCTCAGAGTCCTGGGATGGAGCCCCACATGGGGCTCCCTGCTTCTTCTTCTCCTGCTGCCCCCCACTCATGCTTGCTCTGTCCCTCTAGTGCTCTCTCTCTCACATGTAAACAAACAAAATCTTAAAAAAAAAAGAAGAGAAAAGAAAAGAAAAGAAAAGAAAAGAAAAGGAAAGAAAAGAAAATGTTCTGTCCCTTCAACTCTCTACTAACTTTCACAAGTATAAAGATCATCCTGCATGGATGGGCTAGCATCTATCCAATTATTTGACATATGAGCTTCACATTTTTAATACTATTTTAGTTTTCTTTTAAAATTTGTCAAAAAAAAAATTGTCTTAGAAGATTTCTTTCTGCTGCTTTGTAGCCACCACGAAAGGTTAGTTAGCACTGTATAAACAAAAGTCAACCAACTTACCCTGTTGAAATTCTGCTGATTCCCTTAGCTGTACCTTTGGTCAGTGGTGTGGGCGTGAGGACATCCAGTGGCGGCCTGCCATAGCCACACACCCAGAACCCTCAGTTCTTTTTAAGCACATGGGTAGAACTAGTCAGTTTTATATTCTTGGCATCACTATGATATGACTATCTACCTAAATGCTTAAGCAAGCCTACTATACACAAAGTCCTTTTAAAAAAAAAAAAAAAAAAGGAATTATTCTAGCTTTAAAAAAAAATTTGTTTGTGGGGTGCCTGAGTGGCTCAGTTGGTTGGTTGAGCACTGTCCTTTCCTCTGTAGTTTGATTCCCAGCGCCTGGTCCCCTCTGCCATTTGAAAGCATTTGATGATTTTTCCCCCTTTTTTTCTCCTCTTGCCCACGATGCCCCAACATTCTCCTCAGCTTGGCTGAACTTTAGACAACTTTCTTCCTGACCACAGATCTCTGACCTTCTTTTTTCTTAGAGCATTAACTTTGGAAAACTTGTGATTACAAATTCTTTGTTCTGCCCCTCTGAGATGGAATTCTTCTCCAGATCTCTTGCCAATTTTGCAACTCAGGAATGTCTTTCTCAAGGACCTGGGATCCATCCTTGGTGATGTAACCAACAAGGATGTAACCAACAAGGAAGTTAGTCCCTCTCAGTCTCTGTCTCTGTTGGAGGCTGGGAGACTAACCTGGGTTAAGTGACAATTTAGCAAGCATGGATGGCCTGATGACATTGACCGATGTCCCTGTAAGGTTCTCCAGCACTCTTCCCTAGCTCACTCTAGCACTTAGAAACTCTCCCACCTTTTGGCTGCTGTGGAGCTGTGCTCACTTCTGACCCAAAGCCTCTCTCCCCTATCGCAGCAATCCAAATAAAATCTGCCTCGCCAATTTTAACAAGTGTCTGGTGTGATTTTACTTCCACCACATTTTCTCATACTGTTACCGCAATGCTCCCCATTTTCCCTTTTGAGCTCCCAATCCCTCTTAATCTATTCCTTCTATTAAACCCTCCCATTGGAATAATCAATTTTCCTGATTGTAACCTGTTTGACATACTGTGCCATCTCTTTCAGTGTGACCAAAAAGCACTCGGTACTTTTCACTTATTTCTACAGAAGTCAAAGGACCCCTCTCCCCCCAGAAATAGAAAACCAAACTGATACAGAAAGGCATTTATTATTTATGTTATATTATATTACATTATATCATATTGGCTTTTGAAATAATTAGGTAAAGAGATTTATATCATAGTGATGCTAAGAATATAAAATTCAGTGGTTCTACCTCTGTGCTTTCAAAATCCCATGACCATTTCAACAAACCTGAGCTCCAGAATCTAATGAGGACGCCCAGCTTGTTCCTCCTCTCCTCTTAGGAGGACAACTGAACATACAGATCACATTGCAGTTCAACTCTTGGATTTGTTCTGTCCCTCACTTTCTATGTTTCCACACCAAAATGACTAACTGCTCTATTTGACTAAAGGAAGACAGATGCCTTAGAGGAACTTGGGTACCAGCTTTTAAGACTATGAACCCACACAATAAATTCTCACTAACAAATTCACAGAACTGTTTTTTATTTTATTTTATTTTATTTTATTTTATTTCATTTCATTTCATTTCATTTCATTTCATTTCATTTCATTTCAGTTTACTTCATTTCATTTCATTTGCTTCACTGTGATTTCACTATCTTTACTTTCCAGCCATCTGTAACCGGAGTGATGGACCAACCATTGTAGTTCTAGGGGGAGATGTGGGGGAGGGCGTTCATATATATATACGAGTGTAGATGATACCTAGCATTATATTTCTAAATTTTGCCACAGCAGAGTTTTGAAGCAGTTGGTGTACCACAAAGATTTAAATGTTTAAAAAACAACCCGTAATCTTTTTTTAATGTAATTTATGTATTTTTTAGCTCCTCTGATTCTTTGCTGTGATTTGAAACCTATATAATTGACTTGGAATCATCCTGGTGCACTTGAAAAGCAACACTCTGCAGTTACAGAATACAAAAAGAAAGAAAGAGGGATTGAAAAGGAGTGTATTTCTAACCTTGGTCATAGGTATCCTCAGAGTGTTTCTGTTTTAATAATTAATTAGCTTATCAGTTCAGAAATGTTGAAATGACTTTTGGAATCCCGTGCTCTAAGGCTGTTGGCACCATACGTGTTTCCTGAGTGCAGTTTCCTTAACTTTCCATTTAATTTTTTTCCCCCTTGAAACTAAAATCGTTTAATGAAATCGGACACTTCAAGGCCACTGACTGATCTTCTGAGCAGAAGGTATGCAAAGGTGGCCAATTCCATTAAATTACAGCCCCCGCCCAGGTGGTAAGACATCACTTTAAGGCAGAGAAGGGCAATGAAGTCAGGAATGCTAAGAGACATAACTAATAACAAGAGAAAAAAAAGAATAATATGAAAAAATCTGAAGGAAAAATAAGTTCAATGCGCAGAAGAGAGAAGATTAGGAGTTAGGGGAAGGGAAATGGCACATGTGCAATTTTTTTCCCACTTATTCTATTTCCTTTATGTTCTCTAGTTCAGGGCCGCTAGTAGAAGATTGATACATTTATTAATTCTCCATGCAGAAAGACAAACAGTGGACTCAGTCCAGTGGGATACAAACGTCTGGCCCCAGGTGTCCCTATGGAATCTTCCAAAGTTGCCTAATGGTCTTTGACCACACAGATCCAGTTAAGGAATACGGTATCCTTTCTCTAAAATCTCATTTAGACTCATACATAAAATAAAATCATCCTGTCATCTTGCACTGGTTTTCTCTGGTTCTTCTTTTAATTTCTCTTGGTTAATTTAAAATGCAGGGCTAAAGGGGAAAAAAAAAACAATTTAAAGGATGTCCAAGATAGTCTCTGTAATATGAATTTTCTTTTTAAATTGCAAGAGCATAGTAAAATAAACCATTTCTTTCTGCATAAAGTGATATTTAGAAACTACTTAAGCAAATATCCATGGAGAGACATTTTCGTCTAATTTACATGTTTATTGACTTAAGATTTGACTTTGAGGAAATGACAGATTATGAGATCTATTTTATTAGGGTTGATACTGCATTTTTTTAAAAGCAGAGTTCAAATTATTGTTTATTGGTATAATCTGTTCTTTCTCTTTTTTCTCTCCTTTATTTTGGAGTGGAGCCTTGCTGTTTTCCATTTTTAGGACACATGCTGGATCTTAGATGCTTAACAAATATGAACAACTTTCTACATATTAGGTTAAGTGTAAGTGGAATCATATTCGTATAGCAGAATTTCTCTTCTCTCTCCTTCCTAGTATGCTGCAAACAGCAGCAGCTGAAAAAAGAAAAATCATATGATCTAAGGTTGTTTCGATTTTAATTTTGGTTTTCAAGGTAAGTAAACTTGGGTTGATTTGAGGCTCCTTTACATCTATTTCTGAAATTTTCTCAGCACAAGATGAAATTAACTGTCATCTTTGTATTAAAGAGCACCCACAAAAATTTTTTTTTTAAAAAAAAAGAGCACCCAGGTTTTTTGAAAGTAAATATATTAGGAAATTATTAGAAATGAAAAAAAAAGTCACCACTTGAAAATCAAATTACATATAAACTGACTCAAGTTTGTGTTCTGGATAATGAACTGGAAAGGGTATTATTTTACAAAAGTCTTCAGTTATGTCTGTTTATGTTATTAAGTAGGATGAGATAAAGTATATATTCAAATTTTTTTAAAGGACAGAATACATCATTTTAAGTAATTAGGTCCATTTATCTTAAGTTTATATTTCTTAGGGTTGCTTCCTGAAACAGACCGTAAAAGCAGCCTATTTGAAAGATTTGTTAAAAAAAATAAATAAATTTTCAGAATTTGTTGAACTCAGAATATCTAACATAAGTTTTCAGTGAACCACATTAAATACAAAATTATAAAACTCTAATTTAATGTGTAAATTTATTTTACTGTTTGTAATATTCTAAGATTCGTATTTTGGTAAAAAAAAAAACAGTTCAAGGCAAATTAAAATATTTGGTGGACAGATAAGATTATTTTTACATATATACATAATCTTAATATTAGATATAATTATGTGTATGCTCATACATATATACTTTTGTATGTATAGTTTTATGTGTATATACATTTACCTACATAGTTATATTTGCTAGATGTGAAATACTTATTCATAAAAATGTTTCGTGATGTTATCCACCCTAAAATACAGCTCTGTGAGAGACTACTGTACCGGTTGTAAGCCCTTAGACTTTAAGGATAACTATTTTTAAAGTAAATAAATACAAAAATGTTTTAAAGTTTGAATTCCAACCTTGCTCTATGTACCAAGTAGTTAAATGTAAATATAGAGATTTTAATGGAATAAAAGCAAATATAGGTAATGTTTTAAAATAAACTGTAAGTGGAAAGTTCTTTTTAAGGATATCATTAAGTCAAATAACAGAAAAAAGAATATTTGTTATTCTAATTGAATTAAAACTTAACATTTTGTGTAACAAAAAACAAGCAAATAAACAAAGACCAAAAGTCAGGATGACTCTTGAAAGAGAAGCCAGCAAAAATATTTCCAACAGATGTGGTAATAAATTAATGCCTGTAAGTGTATAAAAATCAACCAGAAAGACATTTAGAAATCAGTCTGCATTCCGATAATAAAATTACATTAAGATATGAATGGGCAATTCACAGAAAAATACAAATTTCTAATACAGTCTTTCAAAAGAATCAAACTTGCAGTAAGGGATATATTTGCACTTAACAATGAGATGCTTTCTTTATCCAAATGGAAAGATCAAAGAGTCATACCCCAGTTGGACAATTAAAAAAAACAACAACAACTGTCATCTACTTTTAACTATCAGTAGAAATTTAAAGCATCACAATTTTGGTGAACAACCAACCTATATCTATCTAATTATATAATGCACCTACAAAGCAGTTCTTTCTAACTCTAATAACATTTAGAAATATAAAAACAAAAAGATATTGTCTACAAATGTTTATTCCACCTTTTTTTGGAAACAGTAACCTTGAAATGTTGCAGAGATAACTAAATAATACAGCACAAGGCAGTCATTAAAAAGAATGAGCTAGGGATCCCTGGGTGGCGCAGCGGTTTGGCGCCTGCCTTTGGCCCAGGGCGCGATCCTGGAGACCCGGGATCGAATCCCACATCGGGCTCCCGGTGCATGGAGCCTGCTTCTCCCTCTGCCTGTGTCTCTGCCTCTCTCTCTCTCTGTGACTATCATAAATAAATAAAAAATTAAAAAAAAAAAAAAAAAAAAGAATGAGCTAGTTCCATCTATGATAAAATAGAAAGTTGTATACAGTATGTTATAACATGCAATATGGTAAGCCGAAATGCATTATATATGTTATATTTTTCAAATGTAGGATTTAAAATTTTGGTAAAACATGTGTTAAGTTGTTTACATATGTTACTTATTATTGATGGGCTTATGGATGTAAATTCTGTATATTTTTTTAAATATTTATTTTAAAATATTTATTTTACAGAGAGAGACAGAGACAGAGACAGGGACAGGGACAGGGACAGAGCATGTGCTGGGGGAGGGGCAGAGTCAGAGAAAGAGAAAATCTCCATCAGAAACTCCCCACTGAGCTGGGACCCTGACAATGTGGGGCTGGATCCCAGGGCCCTGAGATCACGACCTGAGCTCTAAGAGTCCTATGTTTAACCAACTGAGGCACTCAGGGGTCCCTAGAATGTCTGTATATTTTTAATAGTATGCAATTAGCATGTTTTGCATTTATAATGATATTCATAGATGAAAACAAATTTTGCATAGAGATTTTAACGTATATTCTCTTCTTGGTAATATGGGATGGCCACAAATGCTGAGAAGGTGCCCTGTGTGAACCAATCCATCTGCCAGTGTCCCCAGAGTCTTGCAGAAGTCACTGGGCTTCTCAGTTCAATTGTTATTCACAGTTCAACCCTGTTCAAAGGGCAGGGGATGGGATTGAGGTCTATGAGTGACACTGAATATCTAATTCACTTTTTAATTTTTGTTTTTTTCTGTGTGTATCTCTTTAAGTCTGCATACTCATAAAATGGGGATACCTCTGTAAATAATTTGATACATTCTGCTCTTACCTTTACTGCAGGTGGTAATTAGGTTCTGTGGCATTAGATGCTGAGATGCTCCAACTATACTGCTTAAGAATGCCAACCTGGGCGCTGGGTGGGTCAGTCGGTTAAGCATCTGCCTTCTGCTCAGGTAATGATCCCAGGGTCCTGGGATAGAGCCCCATGACAGCCTCCTTGCTCAGTGGGGATCCTGCTTCTCCCTCTGCAGTTCCCCCTGTTTGAGCTCTCCTTTCTCTCTCAAATAAATAAATAAATAAATAAATAAAATCTTAAATAAAAAAGACACCCCACCCAGGACTCCCAGCCATATTCAAAAAGAATATGCTCTGCTATCAGAGAGCTTTGTCTGTTGCAATTAATAACATTACAAATGTCAAACTTTTTGGAAAAGTGGGAGAATCTAGACAGAAAAATAATGTAAGAAAGATAGTAACAGTGAAAAAGTAGATTTCAAAGACTTGGAGGACATATGGACAGCTGTCCAATCTCAGCTCTGCTAATTATCAGCTCTAACACAACTAAATGAAGAGATGTTATTACCTCTTGTCCTTAAAAATAATTTATGAAGATCACCATGTTATTTAATATGCAAGTTTGTAAAGGTGACCTAGTGTGGTGGATATAAGGTACCTAGCATAGCCTACATCTGAGTGGGAGGAATTGAGCCCATCTCAGTGTCCCACTGTTCCTCGCCTCAGGTTTTTGCTTTGTGCTAAACACGCAGAGAAGGTTTTTAATTTGGAATATCACAGAGGTAGTGGTGAATATGTAAGGAAAGAATCAGACAAAACCCTCATTAATCCATCCGCCAACATAGAGTTAATTCAGCTTTGAGAGCATGGATGTATTGTAGGGGAAACAGCACGAATTTTCAAATCAGCTCAATCTGATTATGTATGATAAGCAATGTGGCCTTGACTTGCTTCAAAGTCGTTCTCTCCATTTGTAAAAGAACTTGCCTCCAAGAGCAGTGATGAATGATAACTAAGGTAATGTTGCTTTATTTTTGAAGCAGCAGAATCTTAGAAATACTTGTTTCTATCCTCTCTTTTTATGCATGATGTGTGATCAAGGGGACAAGCGTTGGTACACTTTTTGGCCCATCAGGTTGGTATGGATATGCTAACAGACAAAAACAAACAAACAAAAAAACTCCGGACAAAACAAAAAGCAAGTTTCTAGGTCAAGTCAGTCTATAGTCTGCCAAAATCTTATCAGGCAAGACAGGATCGAGATGGATCATGGACTTATAAAACTAAGGAAAAAAAAGAAAAACTAACGGATGCTGCCAATTTGGCAAAGTGTTCATTCTCAACAGAGAGCTTTTGTCCAGAGCTGCTGAGAGAAGCTTAGACAAGATGGGTTTGGTCGTAGTGTGGAACTCGGTGCCTCCAAGAACTTTCCTTAGGTACGGCATAAACCTGCAATTAATTCAATAGACATTTATGGACATCTGCTGTGAAGGACAGATGAGACTCTGACACAACCTCTCTCTTGGCCAAGGGAAAGTGTTGCTACCGAATTAAGATTGTGTGATTTGCTCCCTTTTAGTATCTGATTCCGAACTGAACTGTTATATGGAGCATTTATTTTCTCCAGTTCTGAGGGCACCACCAGGGCTCTCTGTCTCTGATGTTTCCTTGAAGCCTTTTTGTCCTGCCAAGATGCTAGCCCTGCTACCACTCACAACTTCAAATCTATCTCATTTCGGTCATGTACAGTAAACCAGCACCTTCCCTCTTTGTGCTCCAGACTATGAATATTCAAACTATGATGAAGACCTGAAAAAACGTATTTTCCATCTGTTCTTAACCTGGCATCTTTGCATATATGAGCTTGCTTTAGATTAATGCATTAAATGTTTATTAAGCTCTCCTGTATTCACGGCACCCTTCCATCCACATGGATGGCACGGCTTGAGGGTCCCTTTTTGCTGTGACTCCCCTTTCTCTGCTGAGTGAAACACAGAAAGCACCTTAGCATGCTCCTTGCATGGCTTAATGAAATGGCTTAATGCCATTTTCTGAGCACATTGACTGTCTTTCAGGTACGTTCAGCATCAGCATGGTCACCTACCTGCTGTGCCCACGTGGCTGCCGCACTAGTCCCTTCATACTCCTCAGACACTGTGGTCTTTTCACGGGCTATTCAAATGCTATTTCTACAGGTGATTTCCCCCCACCAGAGAGTTCTTTCCCCAGATGTCACAGCCATCATCGCTCACATTCTTCAAGTCCATGTGTTAAAGTCATGTGGGAAGTAAGACCTTCATAACCACCTCATTTAAAGTTACAAACCCATTTCCCTCCTTCTTGTGTGTTTTCCCCCACCTCAGTTATCATATTGTAACCGGCTCTCAACTTTGGTTGTTTTATTAATTTTCTGCCTCTCCTACTGGAATGGAAGCTGTGGGCAGGCAGGATTTTTGTCTTTGTTGTACAATGATGTGTTTCCAATGCCTAGAGGTGTGCTCGGTACAGAGGTAGTTCATTTAAGTATTCGTTGACTAATGACCAAACTATCATCAACCTCAGCTCAGAAACATCATCATCCTCTGGATATGTAAGCTGGGTCCTGTAGTCCTAATATAAGTTGAAATAATATTTATGAGGTTTGACAATAACTATCAAAGTTATCAAAAAATCTGAAGATATTTTTCTAATTTTTTGGCATCAGGATGAAATCTCCATTTGAAAAGAATAGGTAAATCCTAGAGATAAAATTCTCTGGGATTGGTCATTGATATTCAGAAGAACAGTCATAAAGCAACAGCAAAATTATCTAAATAAAGAAAAAAAATAGAGGGATAGTATCTTGACACCTTTAGACCTCAAGATTTAGCAAAGGGATAAAAATAATATTTTGAAAAGTTGAAAATCATGGCCATTTTAAATTTCCAAAAGTGTTGAGAAGCAGAAATCAATGAAGACCCTCAAACACTGTGTGCTGTCTCAAGCATGCTAATGCAAGTTTCCATGTTTTAGAACTTGGCAGGGAAATCCTTATAAAAATAAAAGTGACTCACTGTATGTTCACTGCAACTGGAGCCTCTATAAGTTATGTTCTTGTCTCTAGGCCAGATCAGGGTGGCAATGAAAATATTTGGAGCTAGTCCTGGCACACAACTTTTGACATTTAGGTAAAATTCACTGGGAAAAGAGTCATTTTAGGTTAACCTGAATCTGAAGCCTCATTATACTAGAGACATAAGCATTCATTTTCGCAGTCCTGCATTTGGTCTTCCAGCCAAATGTAGTGGTGACTGTGGTCCTCCATTGGAGTGGTAGGATGTGCTGAAGAGAAAATGAGAGGTCTCGTGCTGACTTTAACCATCATTCCTAGAATGATGGTCTTCTTTTGCTGCTCTAAACCCTTGACTCAAAAAAATATATATATATATGTATAATTTATATAGTCCAATGCTTTTCTATCTTTTCTACCAAAGGGCTTCAATTCACACTGCATTTAAAAATGTGAGGATGTGTATGTACCTTTGTGTGTGTGTTTTTCTGGAATGGACAATTGTTCTTTCACATTTTTCAAACTACAGATATCCCATCAAGGGGGAGGCAGAGCGGAGATGAGGGTGGCTGTATCCTTTTGGCAGCCAAGAGGTGGGCAAATGTCCTTAGCTCAGCCAGTTGGAGGTCCCTACCATGGACTTTGCACATTTGGTGGTTCTCTTGAGATGGAGATGCAGTTTTAGG
This sequence comes from Vulpes vulpes, assembly GCF_048418805.1. NCBI lineage: Eukaryota > Metazoa > Chordata > Mammalia > Carnivora > Canidae > Vulpes > Vulpes vulpes. The sequence goes on from NC_132781.1 coordinate 9,699,973, forward strand.
CAAAGCTTATTCCCAAGGGTGGCAGGGTAATTAAGACCCCACAGCTGGTCATGGCATGAAGAGCAGTGGTGCCAACCATGTTGGCAAGGGCACTGGGATGATGGTTCTGGTAAAAGCATACAAATCATGTTCTCGCTCAGGATTCTGGTTGTGATTTGCCTTCCTCTGTCTCTGCCTGAACCTCTGTCTTCAAACTCCCTGTCCATTACGAGAGAGCTGCCTAAAGCCCTTGCCATGAATCCCTTGTCTACTTAAGTTCATCAGAGCTGGATTTTGTTTGTAAGCAAATATTCAGGTGAGTACCATAGACTATGAGTGTAGTTTCTCTGTGCTTGATGAGGATAAAGCCATTAATATTGTCTCTATTATGAAAAAATATATGAATTTTTGTAAGCCCCTTACTTTCTCTTTCTTCCTGATAACCTTCCAATTTTTATATTCTTTGACTAACTACTTGTACATTTTCTTGGTGTCCTAATGACTTTAACAATTACTAATCTTCTTATATTTTAGTGGTTTCACTGTTCATCATCATTTTTCTTCTACCGTATCTTTCCCAGTATTGAATTAATTATTTTTATTTATGTTCCATTGGCCAGAGTGTTTCTCTGGGTAAATGGGTGTTCTACATTCTGAGCCCTTGCATTTCTAAAAGTGTTTAAAGTTTTCTATGATACCTAAGCAATGGTTTAACCAAAATACCTGTATGTTTATAGAATTTTCCCCATCTGTTTTTGAATTTTATAAATACATATATTTGTTTTATAAATATACTATATACATATATTTACATATATATGTAGCTTTTTATTATTTTTTTTCTTAGAATTTTTGTAACCTCTTGATGTGAAGGATCCCATTCGTTTTTAGCTTGGAGATTAGGTTTTACATCTTCTTGATTTGGGTATTGCTTTCACTTTGCAGATTCTCTATTTCATTCTCTGCAATTTCTGTTATTAGATCTTGTTATCTTTGCCTCTCATTTTTATTTTCTGGACTTCATCTCTTCATTCTTTTTCAAACTTTAAGGGGGGGGTGTTCTTAGCTTCTTTTGGTTTTATTTCTCTGCGGAGTCTATCCTTGATAGGCTAACTGAACTATTAGTTTCTCTTCTGTTTCTTAGAAGCCTGCTTTCAGCTCGTTATTTCTTGTCCTGACTGCTCTCTGTAGTCTGGGAGATACAATATCATCCTGAAATTCTGTGAAAAGGTGAATTTCACATTTTATGAAGTTTACTTTTATTTTTCAGATGAGTCCTTTTTTTTTCTTTTTCTTTTCTCCATGGAAACATCTTTTCTCATGTAAATGGCTTTCCATATTGGGTGATGAGATGATGTCATAAATCATCTTGAAATTCTGCCCATAATGTTCAACCCAGGTAAAGGAGGAAAGGGAAAAAAAAAACACATTAATTATTGGCCTCGCTTTGTTTTGCTAAATTGCAAGGAGAATTGAGAGGGAGCGAGGCAAGGGGGACATCCAAATGAGTAAGCTGCTTTTTGTTGTAAAAAGATTTGTTTTCATTACTATGTGAGCAACCTGGAGTTAGCTAGGGAAGGGCTCCCCTTCTCCAATTGACCTTTCATTAGGCGTCAGGTGCAGCAGACCCTGCAAATGATTTCCAAGCACATCTGTGGGACAGAGGTCAGAGGCAGGGCCAGAAAGCTCTGGTGACTACCTGAGAATATGGAAATACAAATGTCCAATATAAAAATTTCAGTTGAGGGATCCCTGGATGGCGCAGTGGTTTAGCACCTGCCTTTGGCCCAGGGCACAATCCTGGAGACCCGGGATCGAATCCCACGTCGGGCTCCCGGTGCATGGAGCCTGCTTCTCCCTCTGCCTATGTCTCTGCCTCTCTCTCTCTCTCTCTCTCTCTCTCTCTCTCTGTGACTATCATAAAAAATAATTCAGTTGAGAATTAATTATAAAATTAGGAAATCCCATGGATTATAGCCTCACTTCAGTAGCCAGGGCTTTCCTTTGGGTGATGAATATATTAGCAGTGATCAATCTCCACATGGGGATATCTTTAGGTGCATAAGAAAAGAGATTAACTGTTCAGATGATTCTAACTCTGTTTAACCTAGTTTCTTTTTTTTTTTTTAATAAACAAGTAAATAGAATTTTTTTTTGCATTCAATCTAAATAAAAGTGTTCCTTCCCCCCTCACTTATTTGGCAGGTACAGTTGCTTTTAGAAGGTTACCGAATAGACCATTAGCATAAGGGACATGTGAAACTGAAGGCTTCCAAACTCAATCTTTTTGAGTCAGAGCTGTATAAAATACAACCTAGGAGAATGTTAATGTGGGCTCCAGGGTATAATCTTTTCACGATGAGATTAGTGATGAAGTGAAACAAAGGCATTTCAGAAAAAGTGGGCAATGTAGCAAAGTCTGGATGGAGCTTGAAATGTCCAATGACTAACAAACATGGAGAAAAGACAACCACAGCCTCTGACATACCTCATAATTGGGGATGTGACAAAATAAATATTCTGACAAAGCCCCAACATTCAGCAAGGCATGGGAAAGGTCAGCTTTGGGGAATGTTATTCAAGAAACAAAATATCTACCAAAGAGAAATTTAACTAAAAGGGGATTATGGAAATTTGGGAAAGATACCACCACTGCTCCAGTGTTTAGATGCCTGTGTAATGCATTGTTTTGATCTGGAATTTGTAAAGGTGGACCCAAGGTACATGGGTGAATATCTGCATTCTGTTGTGTTCATCTCCAGAAGCATCACTGTCGGCTCCCTCACTTCTTCTATTCCTCTTGGATCCAGACTCAAGGACTAAGTACCCAGGATCATGGCATCTAAAGTTGGGACCATGTTTTTGAAGCATACAGCATTAATGGTCCTTAAAATTTCTTTATTTCAGCTCAAAACTATTTTAAGTGAAGGTAGCCCAATATTTTTTTTCTTAAAAAATAAAATTATTGTAATAAAAAAGAATACAGTACCTGAATTTATTAAAAACAACAGCTAATTTATACCAATAAAGGATTAAGGGTTTTTCTGCTGCTTTAAGCCTGAGTTGGTTAAGAGTGTTAGGAACCACAACACCTTTAGAAATTCCAAGGCTCCAGGGATCCCTGGGTGGCTCAGTGGTTTGGTGCCTGCCTTCGGCTCAGGGCGTAGTTCTGGAGTCCTGGGATCGAGTCCCACATCAGGCTCCCTGCGTGGAGCCTGCTTCTCCCTCTGTCTGCGTCTCTGCCTCTCTCTCTCCCTCTCTCAATCTGTCTCTCATGAATAAATAAATAAAATATATATATAAAAAAAAGAAATTCCAAGGCTCCAACTTTAACTAAAGGTGACTAAGTTAAGTTCTTAGCCTCCAAACATCGGAACCCTATATCTTATCAGCTGTGAACTTTTCCCTGTTCCTCATCCTGACCCAGGGACTTAGAAAACTATTTGTTTTGCACGGTCCTTGTAAATGCTTCGCATCTGTGTCACTGATTGCAAAATTAACTTCCATAATAAATGGTCGCCTGTGTTCTAATGTATTAATATAAATGAGGAAATAAATCCGTTAAAAATCTCAGTTTTAAGAGTAGCTATTCAATTATTTCTTTTAAACTGGAACTCCAAGCCTATTTTGTTAAATTACCTAAAATACTAAATTGTCTAAAATTGGCAAATACTGCATGATCTCTCTTATATGTGGAATGTAAAACAAAAACCAAAACCAAGCTCATATATACAGACCATAGACTGGTGGCCAGAGGTAGGGGAGGGGGCAGGAAGAAACGGGTAAAAGGGGATCAAAATTTGGTAGAAGTTAAATAGTGATCGATCACTCATAAAAACAACTCTATGGTTTCAGGAATGTTGGAGATGGTGTCTCAGTCCTCTGAAGCTCCATAACTGACAGGAGAGTTGCGATGCACAAGGTAATTATTCACCTGACACTCCCTGGAAACTTAAGATCATTATTAGTCATCATGGAGATTTAAATCCCCAGCGTCTGTCCCCCAGGTGAGTTGATCTTGTGATACAAAGTCCCAGAATCAAAGTGAAAACACTAACCAACTTCATATCATTTTTTTATTTGCATCTACACAATGTATTTAATTGCTTGTTTAAATGCTAAATTCTATTTGCTGCTAGATTCTGTCTGAATTATTTTCTTAGCCTTCTTGACATCGGGCCCATGCTCTTGTCAATACTGAACTGTTGAGATTTGCCTATATTGTGCTTGTCTTTGTCTGGCTTTACGAGCCTTACTAATGACATTTGTTTAAGAAATCACCACCACATTTTAGTTCCTTGAAAAATATGGTCAGAATAGACTGCTTTCAAAATGAGACTTACAGAAAAATATCCATAGGAGATATGCTATAAATGAATGATTAGCAAGTGAACCCCAAAGCAACAGAATCCAGTGTTCAGCTTTGAGCTACTTAAATTCCTTTTAACCTAAATTACTTGTATGGAAAGTGATGTTGTATCCAACCTCCAAACCACCAAACCACAGGTGTTTAAGTAAGTCATGAACTTCTATTATTTTTCTATTCAAATAGATTCTTTGGGGTCCTAGGAAAATACTAGGAAAAACATATAGCATGTCACCAGTATTTAGGTGGGACATTTTAGCATTGGCAGCTCTTCTTCTACATAAATCATTTTAAATTATTGCTGGGAATTTACGTGCTAAATGCTCTTCAGCACAGAGACCTTGACTCATTCATGCATGCTAAGTACATGTTCATCTTTCTCTGGCCTTCCCACCTGTGCACCCATCTGAGTATTCTAATCATGTAATCAGAATAGTGGATCCAGGACATTTTCATGATTGTTCTGTTTCTCTCACCCCAACACACTTCTACAAGTTCACAGGAGGGTTTTCTTATCCCACCGCTCTCTCCTTTAGAGCCATGAGACTTGATCAGTGTTGAGTTCAGGCTGGCAAATCAGATGCACACAATAGATTCAGCCAGTGCCAGGTTTATTTAGTTTTAAGCAAAGGTAGAGACAAGCATGATAGAGCATGTGCAGAGACAGCACAGCAGTGGCTGTGTGTGGCTCCCAGGCACAATTCCCATTGTCTCCACCACCCTACACCAAGGATAGGTGTGATTGAAGGGGCATACTGGGGGACGTGGATCCCCTTTGTTCAGGGAAGCCATAGGCTCTAGGGCCCTTCAACTTTCAATAGTTTTTAAGTCCTGCAGCTCCCTCAGGCTCAGGGGTATCTAGCGAGTCCCATTCTCCGTGCAGCTGCATGTCATCAATATCTGCCACTTGTTACTTGATAAACAACCTTGACAAGGAAAGAGAAGAGCTTCATCTGGAACATAGTAATTGTGGCTCCTTAATCTTGGAAACTTGAGTCAATATGGCAAGGAGGATTTAATCAAGGGTCAAATTCTCAGGAATCGACTGATTAATCCTTTTCTTCCAGAAACATTCCTCAGGGGACTCTTTATCCCAATTCCTAAAAATGGATACAATTGGTAGATGAATCTGTCTTCTGTTCTCTCTCTTTGTTGTGCTTTTCTCCTTAATCCTCTCAAGTACCATGTGTTTCCACATTTGCCCCCAAATTTTGTTTGTCCACTTGTTTGTTTTTTAATCTCTTTAATCCTTTTTAAGGACCATAGGCACATGGATTTTTACAAAGGAGCCTCAAGAGGGAGTTTATAAATCATCTCTGTTTTCACTCTCCCTATCGTTTCACCTCATATGGGGGTTTGGGCGACCACTCATGGGTTTTTGTCTCTGTGCTCTCTTTTCCGAAGGAGCACACAAGCCTGCACGTACTGCCCACACTCCCAGAGGGCAGCAAGCTGCTTCACCTGAAATTCCCCCATGGCCTCATTGTCCTGGCACCTGAAATTCCCCCATGGCCTCATTGTCCTGGCTTCTCTTTCACAGTGAATTCACCAATACAGGTGTTCAGTAGTATGTGTCCATGGCATTGAACCACCTGGACACACTCATCCAAACATGGTCAAGTTACTGCCACACATCCCTGGAGATAGCTCACCCTCACCAGGCTATCCTGACATTTCAGTGATCCACGTACATACATGAGTCCCTTCTAAGTTAGGCCATGTGACCCTCTGATACTTACAGGGATGTTTCTCTCGCTTTGGGAATGGGTGATACCTTGAGCTGCTTCCTAAAGGCTGTGGTCCCAAGAGAACTGATGTTTACCTTGCTTATTTTTCCCCTGTCACACAAAGGGCAAGAGTAAATCCTCCCAATGTACAATGAAGCTCAAAGCAGAAGTTGACAGGCACAGGGCAAGTAGGCTGAATGCATCTAGCCTCATCAAGGGTTGTTCGGTTGAGTGACATCACTAAATCCCTGCCTCCTTGCCTGTGTTTATGGGATTTAGAAAGAGACAAGGACTATGTGATGGATTTGGAAGAGCTCAAGTTTATGTTTTCAGATGTGCTAGAATGAGAACCATGATGTTCTTGGATGCCAAATGTGAAAGAATTTGTATATTAGCACCTTTGCAGCCTTCCGGGGTGAGCTAGCTCATTGCTGGGCTGCGTAGAGGAGGGCTGTCCAAGGCAACACTATGAGGTGCTCATCGTGGAAAATGTGCTGCACTCCCCAGGCACTCTACCACCATCGTAAAGACCCACAATCCTGGTCTCTGATAAGTGCTGCCTTCTACATACCCTGGCAGCCAAACCAAATATAATTTAACCTGTTTGCCCTGTGAGCACGAAGTGAAGAAAGCCACAATGACTCTCCAGAAACTTTATTAGTTGTTGAACAATTGAGGGCTTTCATGGTCGCATTTTCAGGGTGTTACAAATTAGTGGCAAAATACTTTTGCAGGTAAGGAAGATTTGGTCCTCAATCAAGTCATATCTCATGGTAAGGTAGAAATTTGAAATGTAATTATAGCAACAGCCACCCAGAATTGCTACTTGCCATTAAAAATTAAGTATTTCTGTCCCAATTAAGGAATATTCCAGGAAACACTGGAATAGACTTTGCTAACGTTTGCCATAAGACTTATTGGTCTGATTCCTTTCCTATTCGGTTCATTTTATTTTTTTTTAAAGATTTACTTATTTATTTGAGAGAGAGAGAGTAAGCAGAAGGAGAGGCAGAGGGAGAGGGAGAGGGAGAGAAATCTTCAAGCAGACACCTTACCATCACCACCAAGCAGGATCCTCATGCTGGGCTTGATCCCAGGACCCTGAGCAAAAATCAAGAGTCAGCTGCTCAACAGGCTGAGCCCCCCAGGTACCCCCTATTCAGCACATTTTCAAATTTCCAAGCTGCTTCAACACAGATCATATTTTTGTGACTTCCCAAGTACCTTAAGAGTCAAAGCAAGGCAACCACCTTTGCAAGTGAGAGAAGTAACATCCTGAAGTGATAGACCCAGGGGTCAGAGCCACATAGTCCCAAGTGCCAGGACCAAGACCCCATCCAGATCCACACATGCTCTATCCAGTAGAGCTTTCATACAGAGCACGGCTTCCTCCTGGAAAGAAAATGAGGAAAGACAAATGACCGGAATTTCAAATTTCCAAAGAGAAACACCAGTGATTAGAAGAATTCCGGCAAATACGAGGGATGGCAAAGAAACCCAGACCTGGTCTCAGAAACAGGAAAAAGAGAAAGGGAGCTCTGCAGGGCAGTAAGGTTTACTCTGTGCTGCACTTCGGTTTTGCCATTGTTTAATTGTTTTAGGCAAAGCCATTCATCTTTCACGGGCATCAAATAAGCTGGGTGGTAAAACAAGGCCTGTGTGATTCATGGGGAACAGGGGAACAGCGTTCGGGGGTGCAGGGGGGAGAACCGGGAAAATCAGGCTTGTGAGACTTGCTGCCTGGATCTTAGCATGGGACTCGGGGGAAATTATTGTTTTTCGTACAAAGTGAAAGAGGGGAACACAGGCTTCCCCTTAAGCAGCGCTGTGCACTAGGGATTCCACGTAAGGAAACTGATCCCGCTTTTACCCCAAGACCCATATCGGTTTCAAAGCCAGATATTTTTCTTCTCCTCCCAAGATAACAGATAACATAGGTATAGTGAATTATCAATATCTGTTTCTAGAAGCGTAAATTCACAGCCACTGCTGGCATAACCAGTTAGAAGTGGAGTTCGAAGTAAAAAAAAAAAAAAAAAAAATTGCAGAAAATTTATCTCACTTTTTCCCCCATCCCATGCACATAAACACTTCTGTGTGTTATTAAAATGACTACAAAGCTCTAAGTTCTAACAAATGCAGATTTCCTCTCTGAAGACTAAAAAATAACCAGTATTATTATTAGAAAAATGGAAATTGAAAAACTTTCTAATTTCTTTCCTTATCAGAAATGAGGCAGAGCAAATAAGTTACATGATCTATTCCTCTGGCTGTGCACACCCCCCCCCCCAACATCTCCTAAGATTATAAAAATGGTATTAGGTTTTCTTTGGGTGCGTATTAGCTGAGCCCCTTTCTCTAATCTTAGGTCAGGGAAGTAATCTCCTACTCTAGTGGGAACGCCTAGACACAATGTGAAGAAGAAGGAGGAGGAAATATGAAATCTAATTTTTTTTTTCTGCCAGAGACTGAATTACCTGGAAAAGACTATGTTTTTTTTAATTTTTTTAATTTTTTGTTTTTAACTTATTTTAATATTTTTTTAGAGACGTGGGGAATGGTAGTAGGAGAGACAGAGAGAATTTTAAGCTGGCTCTTTGCTCAATGCAGAGCCCAACATGGGGCTCATGACGCTGAGATTGTGACCTGAACTGAAATCAGGAGTCTGACACTTACCAACTGAGCCACCCAGGCGCCCTGGAAAATGCTATTTTTAAACCAGAGGAGACGGAGATATTATTAAGCGGCAAGTTATAATCCCCTTCCCGTGGTGAAAGTAGAAATTCAGAATCTGATGCAGGATCTCATAGTACAACACATCTTGTGGATATTTTAATATCTGACAACCTCCAAGAAACTTTCTGAAAAAAAAAAAAATGTTGGCAAAGTGGACAGGGATTGCTGCAAGTCTTAAAATGGATAGGATGTTTGGAGAACCAATTTGTAAAGTGTCAATAAAAATGTGAATTTATAAGCAAATTTATTTCACATAAATTCCTAATCCTTTATTTCCCTATATAATCGTGGAAATTCTGGTAAAGAGTATTTGGAAATGGAAATGTACTGTATTGGGTTGGAATAGAAAGTAATTTATTACAAGCTTCCACCCAACTAAAACATTCAAGCATCTGAAACCTTAAGCCGTGTTCGATTATTCTTATTAGGGATGTTGTTTATTCCACTCATAAAAACGGAAATGGATGAAATTTCTTAAATTAGGATACACTGGTTAGATAGATCACTTATGCAAGGGCTTTTCTTTTCTTTTGTTTTTTTTGTTTTTTTTTTGTTTTCTTCAGTGAATGAGCGAAAATCCTCTTATAGCCACTGCCTGTTAAATCTTTACTACTCATTCCAATCCTGAGACTGCCATTGACGTCAGTAGAAATCCTTGATATGAAATAAAAATATTAAAAAAACAATAAGCATAAAGGACTCTGTGTGTTCGTGTTTATAGTAGGTTACAGATGTACGTACAGGGCTCTCTGCAAATTGGTCTACTTAAATAAAATGTGTGCTTTCGCTTGTACAAATAGAGTTTACTTATAAGATGAATTAAGTACGATTAAGAAAAGAAACTTGCAGTAGCTATAAGTACCTCCCGTTTTCCTTATTTTTTTTTTTCCCAGAGTATCTTCTCTACCCATGGAAACATTTTCCTCATGAAACTGCACTCAAATATTTATTTTAAGGTGGCCAAGGACTTCCACCTAACGATACAATGAAGTGTTTATACTGACAAATCTAAAACGAAGTGAGATGTTAGAATGTGGCTCAGTTGTTAACCTATGATTTTTAGAGGAGAAATGTTCTAAAAAAAGATTTTGAAATAGTATATGATTTGCTTCCGTTAAGATGAGACAGAACTATCTGGTTTTTTTTAAGATTTTATTTATTCACTCATGAGAGACACAGAAAGAGGGAGATACACAGGCAAGAGGGAGAAGCAGGCTCCCCGTGGGGAGCCCAATGCAGGACTCGATCCCAGGACCCCAGGATCATGACCTGAGCCAAAGGTAGACACTCAACCCCTGAGCCACCCGGGTGCCCAGAGAACTATCCATTTTAGAGACAAATTATCCTTTCATGAAGTTGGTTAACTAGAGGGGTAACGTGAGGGAGACATGCAGACTTAAACTGGTGGAAATCTGACACTGGTGAGAATAGAACATTTTATTTATTGCTGGAAGGGTATGAAGGATATCTCATCGTGTCACATGTCAAACTTTCCAATGGTTGTCTAAAGAGTTTTCTAGAGTCTTAAGGAACTTTAGGTTTCATTCTGTATTCTTTCTGATATTAAGTTAAGCCTCTTTCCCCATCTGTGTGATCTTGGGAGACCTTGGGAGGTCTCTGGACCTCAGGGGCCTTCACTATGTAGATGTAGACATCACTCTCTACCTCATGCTGATGAAACGTGCAACAAGGTCCATGAGTTAGCATATAATACGTTTGCACTAATTAATGAGTCACATGTCTAGACGTTGGCATGAAGTAGATTTCCACATCTCTCTGAGGAGTAATCTGAAAAATGTTCGGAGACCCTCCAGCGATAGATTCTCACAATCGTTTTGTCTCCGTAATCTGGACGTTTCCAGGAAAAGTCATTTTTCTTTCAATAAAATGCCCAGATAATTGTCTCCATTTCCTATCAGTGAAATGTACTTGATTTAAGCAAAAGTGAGTGTCTGTAAACCAGAGTCCGGCGAACAAGAGAAGTTGGTAGCTAACCTGTTTCACATGTGGCAACCACAATTACATTTCATACTGGAGCTTGTTTGCTTTCTTTGCCTTCCCCAAATGGATTCCACGGTAGCTGGGAACTTGCAAAATTATTGCCAGTTATAACTAGAGGAAAAAAATATATTGAGTTTAACTTCATTAGAGCGACAGCACTTGTATCAACAGAGCCTGGCATAAAATGGGAAAGTTGCCGAAATCCATCAAGTGACGTCACTGTTTAGAATAGGTGGTGGCGACTGTTGCCACTCCCAATTCCAGATCTTCTTATTGATTCTGCTGTTGTGGTCTTCTGGCTCGATGGGCTGTCGACTTGGAAGACTGAGGCCTAGCAGGCGTAGGCCATGGGCAGGATGAAGCCGATAGACCTAGGTTGGAGCTGAGGGAGGACAGGAAGAAATAGGAAGGTGCAGGAGTCCAGGCAGCCGGGCAAGATCCAGGGCCAAACAGAGTAATAAGGGAGCAGCAATGAGCACAAATGAACATGGATTCTAGTTCAGAAACCTTGATTTATTCATGTCTTTATTCCTCGAGCATTTATTGAGTGCCCAATATCCGTAAAGCACTGAGCTGAATTTTGACATAGACCAGACCTGTGTGCCTCAGCCTCAGCCATTATTGACATTTTGAGCCAGAAATTTCTTTGTTTGGAGGCAGAAGGGTTCCTCTGCATTGTAGGATGCTGGGCAGCCTCCCCGGCCAGTGGCGATTGAATGTCAGTAGCAACCCTTCTCCCCAGCTGTGTCAACCAAAAATGTCTCTGGACCTTGTTAAACGTCCCCCAGTGGGCAAGATCTTCCTCATCGAAGATTTTAGGCTAGAGGGGTAGAAAACACAATCCCCATACCAGAGCCTTCACATTCTCGGAGAACATTACCTCAGGAACTCTTGAACATTGCTGCTTGTGTGTGATTTGGGGCTTTGCGTTATGCCTAGAAAGTTGTCTGATAGACAAGAAAATCCTTTTATTTTCGGTAAATTTTGGGTAGTCACTCCCAAAATTTTACCAGATAAGGAGGTATAAAGTTTAGAGGTTCTCCTTCTCTTAAGCTAACTTTCCACAAGGAGATTTCTGAACTTACGACTCTCCATATATATTGTCCGACTGGTAAGAGGAAAGTAATAATGCTTGAAATAATCAGGGAGCTTGTAATGCTGAACTTTTAGAGTAGACTTTATATGAAGCAGGCTTCCAGAACAGTGAGAAATCACTTAGGTAATTGGAAATGAAAAGTGTTGGAAAAGAACCTGATTCAAGAAGAGCCGTGTGATCCCATTCACGGTGATAAGAGGCAGAGACCAGAGAGAGAGAGAGAGAGAGAGATGTGGGAGAAGAAGGAGAAATCACTTTAGAAAGAAACTCTCTTTGGGGCACCTGGGTGGCTCAGTGGTTGAGTGAGTGTCTGCTTTTGGCTCAGGTCATGATCCCGGGGTCCTGGGATCAAGTTGCACATGAGGTTCTCCGCAGGGAGCCTGCTTCTCCCTCTGTCTGTGTCTCTGCCTCTCTCTGTGTGTCTCTCATGAATAAATAAATAAAATTTAAGAAAAAAAAAAAAGAAAGAAGGAAGCCCAAGGAATTGAGCATGCAACTTAATCAAAATATCTCTGCAGCACTTTGTTCATGTGATTTTGACTCAAAAGATCCCCAAAGGCAACACTTCATTTAGGACATTGACCACTTGAATCAAATTTCATCCATTTTTTAAATCTCTGGGCCTAAGCAGTAAGCCATTCAGCCAAAACCCACCATCTCAGGGCTCAGAGCTCCGATGTCACCTCCATCCTGAGACTGACACGGCCGGGCTTCATAGTTCACACACCAGGCCCCCAGTTCAAAGCTAACAGTGTCTGACGTATGAAGCAAACACATTTTGCAGGCTGTTTGTTGCAGCAAGAAGGCCCACAAGCTTCTGGGCCCAGCCCGTGTGCTGGGATCCCAGGAGCAGAACTGGCCATGATGATTAATGAGAACGTGGAATCACCATGACCCAACTCCCAGGATGGTGGCTGTTGAAAGAATTCAGTAAGAAAAACAGTAAAACAGAACATTAAGGTAAGCACTGGGCTCAAAAATACCTCTGGGAGGCAGGGAGGGGGCTGGTGGTGGGGTGGGTTAATTTGTTTTTATTTGCAGGTTTCATTCTAAAAGGTGATGTTTGCTGTTACCTCCAGAACTGGTCCAGGGGAGGAGACAGGCCCCCATGAAGCCGAGGTGGCCTTTCCAGGCAGAACCCTGAGGAGATGTTTGTCAGAGTTCCAGATGCAGGTAAACAGCCCCCTGGATTCCCTGAGCTTGTTGTTATTAAAAGTGGGTTGAAGGCCGATGAAAGCTCCCAGGTCAGTAGCCTCTGAAAACTGTAGTTTAACAGCAGGGAAGATACAGCAAGGACATCCTCCAGTGCAAAGATAACCGCCCCCCCTTCCTTCCAAGCACTGCCTCCAGCCGAGCCAGAGACTTTGGCAATGGACCTCAACTTTGATTTGCAGGATCCTAGGGGAAGAGAAAGTTATTCAAACTCCAGGACACCTTCATGCCAGACCCTCATTTCTACAAAAAGACCACTGCTTGTCAGTGACCCTTACGGTGTCTAATGAGGAGCAGGGAAATGGGGAGCAGGAGTTCTCATACATGGAGAAATGAGCAAAATGGGAACTGAGAGGGCCCCGCAAGAATGAACGTGTGTCACAGTGTTTCCAGAAAGACAAAGAGGCCCTCCGTCATCTTAAATGCTGACAAGTTCCTCTTGCATTAATCCAACAGATCATTTCTTATATGATCTCCTGAGTAGACTGTAATCCTTCAGAAAAATTAATGATGAACATCATCTTTCCTCAAACACAGTTTAGTACTTCAGTGGCTTCCAAAAATGGTTACGGAGTCACTTGATTACAAAGGTTTTATCTCTGTCTTGTTTTTTTTTTTTTAAGATTTTATTTATTTATTTATTTATTTATGTGAGACAGAGACAGGCAGAAACATAGGCAGAAGGAGAAGCAGGCTCCCTGTGGGCAGCCCGATGTGAGACTCGATCCCGGACCCTGGGATCTCACCCTGAGCCAAAGGCAGGCGCTCAACCACTGAGCCACCCAGGTGTCCCTTTATCTCTGTTTCTTTTGCTCTTTTCCCAACTGGAACTGGGTGTCAACAATATTTCCTGAATTTTGGAGTATCTTCCTTTTAGTGCTTCCTTTTTAAAGTGTCCTTTCTTCAGGCTTAACAGTCTGGGTCTAGCAATCTTATGTGCTGAGTAACTGCTCTGTTCATATTACTTGACTCCCAATGTGAGACACATTAGAATTGATTTCAAAAATCCTGACTCCTTTTCCAGAAGGCTGTGGTTGATATTATTTCTATTAGTTACTATACACCTGATTCATTTCATGAGTAATGATGGATTGCAACCACAGAAGGAGCGTGTGGGACCTGTGTTCTGGAAGTCCTCAACCCAGTAATGAACGATCTATAACACATGTGACTGCCCGTCCTTTGCTCCAACATGCTTTTGCACACACACGCCACTCCCCAACACACATGCACACAAGCCTCGAGCTATCATTGCTGTTGTCTTCTTCATACTCCCCATGTCTTCGCGAGACCAGGGCAGTACATATCCAACCACTGGAATGATATGTGGCTTGCTGGTTCCAAGTAGAATGGGAGAACTTATGTAAAATGTGATCTTTGTAGAGAAAGAGACATTTGAGGGATTCAAGTACAGAAGGCATTTTGTAAATGATGTCAGCTGAAGCAATTCCTAGGAACTGACTCCTTAAAAGTGTTAGCCTGTTATAGAATATTTCTAGAAGGAGTCTATTTTGTGTCTAATGGAACTTTGTTTAAAAACCTTGGAAAAGATCCAACATGTAGATATATATCTAAGTTAGCACAATTGTAAAAATGCAGTGTCTTCAAGGAACCATGGCCCAGACACCTATGCTTTAGCGAAAATGGGTTATATCAGTTCTTCCAGCCATCAGATGAAATCCACTGAACTTGGAGGGTTGGAATTTTGATGCTAGCAATAGAGATAATGTTCATGCAATCAGGTAAGCTGAAGCCCTGGGTATGAGTAGTGAGAGCAGGGTATCTGTACCAAGGATCTCCAGTCACTATAGCAAGAGATGAGTGCAGGAAGAAGCATGAATTATCTCTTCTAATCCCCTTAAATCCTTATTTTTGTATACACCCCATCACTTTGAGGATTTAGTCTTTCGAGCACCGTCAGTGATGTACTCAATTTGTTGAAGGCCATAGACTATAAAGGAGACCAAGAAAACAGAGAAGCCAGTGCTCAACCTAGAGAGAATTTCACCCACTAACTTAAGTAATCAACTGCTGAGTAAACAAGATGGATTTAACTGCCCTGGAAATATCATGAATTTTCTAATGTGCTCAAAATGCTAATCCCCTTAGCAAAAGTGAAATGTTGGCCAAATTAAGGTGCAAATACATTGATACACAGAGAAAGCTTTTTTTTCATTTTTTCATTTTTCTCTGATTTTCAATGTATTTAAATATATGAACACATTCATTGTCTCGAGGCAAGCAAGGTTATGTTATCTCTGGTCATGAATCCAGATGAGTCCCTATGTCAGAATACAGGTAGCCATTCCGTTAATATTCCTCTGTTTATCTGTCAGATACATTGCCTTTTACACTTAGTTTTATCTGGATTATTTCACTTACTTGTTCACTCTTTTGATTCATTCAAAATTATTTGTTGACCACCAACTAGGTACAACATACTATGTATTAGGCTGCATACCCTGGAAAACAGCAGGACGGTTAAGGCTTTCATTTCCATGGCACTCACAATCTAGCGGGAAGCTTATAATCTATACTTGTCATCTGTCATTCATTTCCCAGAACTTAATGCAGCAGTATTTCTAGATATGGACAGTTTAACAGTATTTTTTTCTCCAAGCACGTGAGATTTTTTTTCTTGGTACTCTAAATCAAAGAAAATGTAAATGATGTTCTACTATTCCTTTTGTTAGTATCACAAGCATTATGATTTGCAAATATTTGTAAAAAACACTACTTCTATGAACAAGAAGTGATTCCTATTTATTTTGAAAAGTGTTCCTCCTTCCTTGAGAGGTTATCATCAAGTTACAGAGACTAGATAATCTCACCAAATGATGATGAATCATAAACCAAGAAACCAAGATGAATCATAAACCAAGAAACCAGTCACTGAGTGCTAAGTATATGACTCAAACAAGGAGTCATATTAAAATGAAGGAAAGTGAATAAACTCTGGAGAAATCAAGGAAAAGTCTGTGGATAGGATGGTTCTGATGGAAGATGGAGCCTGGGAATCACTTAGGATGTAGCAAAGAGCGAGGAGTAGAGCATAGCCGGTCAGAGAAATGATTGGAGCAAGAGCAAAATGTAGAATAATACTGTATTGACAAAGAAAATAAATAGGTCACCTTAATGGAGGCGGGGTTTCTGGGAGGGGAGAATTGAGAGAAAGTAAGTGTGATAAAAGTAATGATAGAGATATACAAATATGCACTTGAATTTGCCCAATATTGGTGGAGGAGCTCAGGCAGGAGGGATGATGCTTACAGAATATAACTGTTAACATTTCCTAAGAAACACTTAGCTCTGAAAATCTGTGTTAGTATAGGGCTAATAAATATTGTCGTAAGAGAAAAAAATGAACACGTGAATCTGAAAGCAAGTTGATCGTAGTAATTCAAGAAGTCACAAATGGAAAATTTACCTCTCTCATTTAGTTAAATTAAAATTCTCAGAGGCATGCGCGAGCGTTACAATAAGCTTTGCGCCCTCTCACTTTCTTTCCTGCCACTTCCTGCAATTAGATTCCACAAAAGGAAATGAGTTACATGCTTGTTAGGAAAATTTCTGTTTGATTTATATATGTTGATTAATACTTTATTTTTATTTACGTGTCTCTGATCCTAACACTGTGGGTCTCATAGGTCAATGCTATCATAATAATCTATCAGAAAAATAGAAGTCTCTTGAAATTCAACAAATATGTGCACATTACTCGTGTGCCAACTTTTCTTTCGTGGGAGTTCCTCAGTTCACAAGAATATTCAGTTAGCAAGGAAGGGGGTAGATGAGGAACCTCCCTTTTTATGAAATGTATCAATAAAGGGAAGGCTGTAAGAATCTTCAAACATGGGTTCTTGTAAAAATGTCTAAAGATCTTTTACCTTTCCATGTTATCAAGATAATGATGATTTGTGATAATTATTGTCCATCTCCAATTCAAGAATCTTTAACCAGGATGGCAAAAATTCAACTGAGGAGGAGGGTTAATCCCTGTGGCACAGAGGTGGACAGTGAAGACTCTTGATGGTAGAGCTGAAATAATTTTCTGTGCATTGAACACAAGTCAAGAGGAAGGAAGCAGAATGTGTTCTTATTCATCCAACAGACTCTTTGGGTGAAAGAGGTTAAACTCATGCTCCAGAAATGACAAAAGCTACGACTGGATCTTACCTTAAAGAACCTACGTACGCTCTCCTAGAACAGAAGGCACAATGAAGAGAGTGCCGTGGGAGAAAAACAGTGAGGTGGAGTTATTTTGGCCACTGGGTAAGGAGGAATGAATTCATTTGTACAATTTAAATGTGAGGAAAGGGATTGCTAAATCTTGGTGGTCTGGGTGGGCTCAATGTATCTGGTATCCATTAAGATCCAAAATTTACTCGAACCTACGGATTAATTCTCCTGCAGGAACTGAGGCAAACCAAGAGCAGCTGAAAGTTAATCAAGCACTGATCTCCCCCAATCCTCCTAATCACCGCCAGCTGTGGTTTCAAACCTCTGCACTGAGGTTCCCTGGGGCAGTTCTGCACGAGCCCTGGAGTGAGCACCCTCGACTTTTGAAGGGCAAGAAAGAAGTTAATAAAATAAAACTTAATGCCTTCAATCAAGGAACTGAAGAATAGGACTGGGACAGTCCACAGCTTTCTGTGTATTAATCTCTTTCCTTCTTCCCAGCTGCCTATCCCTGGAAGGCATAGGATTTCTTCCGAACGTTTGCTGGGAATCCTTTATTTAAGAGAGTAAAACAATTGGGAACAGTTGGTTGTCGGTTCATTGGGGAATCTCTATCTGTGTCATGAGAAGTGATTTTTTTTTATAATGCCTAACTAAGCTTTGAAAATTTTATTGATATGATAACAGAACTTTTGAGTTTTTATAATAAATGTCACCTAAGTTGATAGGAGCATCACTGGCCCAAGCTTAAGGAAGTCAAAACATATTTTGAGTACACGTATCTGAGCCCAGGCAGTTAGTAAATTCTAGTACTTTAACTGCAAAGCCATAAAATTTGCAAAGGTGCTTTCCATAAGGCCGGTAGTTTTGCAATTTTACTTTTAGTTCAGCAGGATGAATAAAAGATAGTGTGACAGATAAAATGCTATAATTATCGAGCTCTTCCTCCGGTCTCCTATCCGCC
The DNA here is from genome assembly GCF_048418805.1 of Vulpes vulpes. NCBI lineage: Eukaryota > Metazoa > Chordata > Mammalia > Carnivora > Canidae > Vulpes > Vulpes vulpes. Next base: position 9,718,233 of record NC_132781.1, read on the forward strand.
TCCAAAGTTTTGGTACCTAAACTTCCTTTCTGAGCCAGTTCTCTTCCCCTGGGATTTACCTTTCTCTTTGCTATCATAGTTCAGCTCAGAAACTTGGGCCTTCCCTCTCTGTTGACAGAATCATGAAACCACTTGTCTATCTTCTTTTCCAAGTGTCTGTAATATTTCTGGACGTCTATCTCCTTCAGGGTTATGCTTTGTCATTTTTGGCACACTTCTATGCTGGGGCTCTCTGGTGTAGACAGCAAAGTACAAATGTCATTCATTGTTGGCCTTAAGTGTTAGAAACCATATTTTGTCTACTAGGAGGCTTTCTTCTATTGTTAAAATACCACAGAATTCACAAAAGCATCACCCAAGCACGCACTGAGCCACCTGCAATTTAGGATTAAATTATAAAATGAAGCCATAATGGATAAACTGATGTCTAAGTTAACTTCTCATAAAAACATAGAATAGATGTCATAAGCATATTGGTTACGTTAACATACCAGAACTGCTCTGTGACATGGTGATTTGGGCACAAATGTTTAATCTCCATCTTTAACTCACGCACAAAGGAATGTATGGAGAGGAGAGTACGGAATCCGATTTAGAAATAAGGGAATGCTTCCATCCATCTATAGAAATTTCAAAGAATGACTTGATCGTGTAAAAATATTAAAGGATGGATCAATGAACCCATAATACACTGAATGCAAGGTGGCTGATTAAACTGAAATTGCATGGAAGGTATGACTCCTGGAGAGCCACACAATGATCTCCTATCTCAAAACTGCAAAATGTGTGGGGGCCATGGCAGGATGTGGGACCATTGGTCAGCCACAAATCCAGATCCTTGCCAATATTTTGGAAAGTTCTCCGGCACAAGAGTATTGAGAAGGAGGGCAAGATCCCACAGAAAACTTACTCCTGCTTTTCATTTGATGCAGACAGAAGTGGTAGGCAAAGTAAAGGTTTGGCTGCACCTGTTTTCAATCATAGACACCAGGCCTAACAGATAATGAGGGCACTGCCCCCAAGAATCTTTGATCACTGCAACAAACAAAAAAAATCCCCTATGTAATCTCCCAGTACTTTGCAAGTAGAGACACATGGGGATGAGTAGAACAAAAAGGAACCAAACGCATAGCAAAAGGGCACTATAAAACAGAACTTTCCAAGTCAGGATGACAGACCAAACACATGTATTTGCCTAATTTTCTTCACCAAATCCCACTGAACTAGCAATAAAGCTATTGAAAAATAATGAGGCCACGGTAGCAGTAAGAACAAAGGATAAAAGGTGCTGTCAGTGATTTAAAATACTAGAAATCTTTTCTTCTTTCTTTCTTTTTTCTTTCTTTCTTTCTTTCTTTCTTTCTTTCTTTCTTTCTTTCTTCTTTCTTTTTTCTTTCTTTCTTTCTTTCTTTCTTTCTTTCTTTCTTCTTCCTTCCTTCCTTCCTTCCTTCCTTCCTTCCTTCCTTCCTTCTATTTAGAGAGAGTGAGAGAGAGCATGCAAAAGCAGGGCAGGGGGAGTGGCAGAGAGAGAGAGAGAGAGAGAATCTTAAACAGGCCCCATGCCTGATGAGGAGCCCGATGTGGGGCTTGATCTCAACCCTGAGATCATGATCTGAGCTGAAATCAAGAGTCGAATGCTTAACCAACTGAACCACTCAAGTGACCCCCAAAATCAAAACCTTTCTTAAGGAACAAACTTGTCATGTAATTGAGAGAAATACACTATAGAAAAAGCAAACCTAAAGCTGAAGTTATGTTGGAGCGGCTGACTGCAAGGTAAGATCCGGTCAACATAGAGACAATGGCTAGGCTGTGCAGCCCTAGGGATTGGAGCTCACTGGAGGACAGCTGCACGGATGAGTCCCTTCCTCTCTTCCAGGGAAAATGAAGCAGGTACCTGCTGCCTTTTTCCCAGCAGAAGCCCTAGCAGCTGCTCTCTAGGTTATACAGAGCAATTTTTGGAGATGGCATTGAGCCTGGAAGAAATTCAGAACAGAGACATATATAGTTCTCTACCTTCCAATAGATCAGTAGGGAAAATTCTCCATCTGGCAGGGAATGACACCAAAGAAGCTTCATGCAGTCTGCATTAGCTTCCTGTTGCAATTGTAGTGAATTACCATATACCTAGTGGCTTAAAACAATATATATTTACTATCTTACAGTTCTTTTTCAAAGATTTTTTGAAGGTCTTTACAGAGTGAAATCCAAACTCTAGATTCAGCTGCCGAGGAGACCCTGTTATGCTGTGGGTACTGGCTGTGGCTTGGCAGGTGGCTCTGGCTTCCAACCCTTCTGTTCCATGATGTGGGTGGTGGGCAGTACGTCATCTTTGGGTTCCACATGCTCATATGATCAGGGAGGGGCTTCTTAGGGCCAATCTTACATCTTGAGTCCCAGGGAAGCATGATTTTCACTTTGATGCCCAGCATACGAAGAGGCTGCCACAGTTAGAATCTGGCTGTGGTTGTACCACTTCCACAATAGGATAGAGTGGAAGGAAGAGAATAGTAGGTTTCTCAATACTACCTCACAGTTCTGAAGATCTGAGGTCTTAAGTGGGTTTTCTTGGGCTAAAATCAAGGTGTCAGCAGGCTCTGCTCCCTCTGGAGGCTCTAGAGGAGATTGCTCCCTTGCCTTTTCCAGTTTATGGAGGCTGACTGCAGTTTTTGGCTTGTGGCCCCTTCCTCCTTCTTCAAAGCCAGGAGGGTAACATCTTTGAATTTCTCTCTGATGCTAACTTTTCAGACTTATAAGAACTCTTGTGATTATATTGGTTTGTACCCAGATCATCTAGGAAAATCTCCCTCTCTCAAGACCCTTAACATAATGATAACTTCAAAGTCCATTTTAACTTGCAAGGTGATATATTTATGGTTTTCAAGGATTAGAACACGGGCCTCTTTGAGAGGGCTTGTCCCACCACTCACAACTTAGCAAAGTGATCTTTAATCTGGGGGGACTAATGCCTTAATTCTCTCTGTTCATATGATATAAATGGAAATCTGACTGTGAATAAGAATCATGATCTTTGAGATAAACAGGATCTATGCATCAGCAGAAGAAACTCAGTCAAGTTGCCTATGCCGATATCATAGCTCATCATTCACATATGATTAACCTCAAAGCAGAAACAGTAAATTTAGATTGTAAGATTAATTTATTAATATATCGGAGTCCTACTGTATGCCAGGAATAGGAGATAAATGGGGAGAAATATAAATATCAGGTCTCAGTATCCTGTAAGTTATAGAAGAGAAAATTGATTTATTCATTTGCTCCTTCGACAAAAGTTCTCTATGGCAAGAACTGCCTTAGCCACTGATATTTAACAGTGAGCTAAACAGAAAAGCTCCTGCCTTCATAAGTTCACATTCTAGTATGGGGAGATAGACATATATCTTAATATATAGGCATATATTATATATAATATAGTAAATATATTTCTGTATTTGTATGGACACAAAGTCTACTGTAGCAGGTGATGATCAGTGATGGGAAGGAAAATAGAGCAATATAAGAGGTGTTTTAAACATTAACATATAATTTACCAGTCCAATCTAGACAATTTTGAGAAGACTAGAGGATATTATTAATCATTATGCCATGACAAGGGGCATAATCTGAGACTAGCCCAGGCAAATTGGAAAATAGGATCATTGTAGATGTGTGTACATATGTGTGTGTGTGTGTGTGTGTGTGTGTGTAGGAAGATAACAGAGTGTGTTACATACACAGAAGATCTTATTGACTCAGTCACTTTACTTCAGAGATTTGAAGAAAGAGTAAAGAAAACATAGGCTGTGGATAGTGCTATGCATGGTCTTAAAATAGAATGTTTTGTTTTGTTTTGTTTTGTTTTGTTTTGTTTTGTTTTGTTTGAGAGAAAGAGTGTGCTGCGCGCACTCAGTGTAGAGCCCAATGCGGGGCTTGATCTCATGCCCTGAGAACGTGACGTGAGCTGCAATCAAGACTTGGATGCCTAACCAACTGAGCCACCCAAGCACCCCCAAATAGGCTGCTTTTTTTATACAAAGAAGTTAAAAGCTACTTTAAATTACAGTCAGAAAAAAAAACCTTAAAGAGATGACATTTAGGCTGAATCTGAGCAACAAAAGGAAGCAGCCATGCAAATATCAAGGAAAAAAACTTCTATGAGTTTCTACTTCCAGTTTCGACTGATAAGCTTTTATTGGACTAAGTGTCCTAGAGATAACAACTAAAAGCTCTGGACAAAATACAGAAACGATTACCCAAAGACGCTGGAGCATAACTGCAATGTGGCAGAAATTAGTTGGGGATTGACACTTGAAAGAAGGAAATGGGATTGAAAGTTTTCTAGTCATTGGTTCCAGACTGAGGACATGTACCATTCTGGGTCTCAAGTGGAAGCTGTGGGGGCAGCAGGGAGGGCTAAAGCTTCTATAGAAAACTCATAGTGATTCTGGTTTGAAGAACCAAAGGATGAAGTTGGGGTGTTTTCTAAGATACACAGAATTCCAAGCGTAAATTAAAGGCGCCGTGACTTACAGTGACAAGTGGAAGGCAAAGAAAGAAAACTTGCTCTTAGCATTTGGGACGTGGTGGCTTCCTTCCCTCCTCCTTCTTGGGAATGGAAACTACAGGTCATCCAGATAAAGATCACCATTCCAGATTCCCTGCAATCATACATGGTCATGTAATTTATTTCTGATTAATGGGGTGTAAATAGCAGCAGTATGACAATGCCAAAAAGGGCCCTGAAAGGGTAAGAGCCATATATCTCCCCTAACACCTGTCCCATCTTGCTGGGTGAAAAGTGAGTATGATAATCAGTTGGATTTGAACATGAACTGACCTATCTCTGGATTTTGTTTATGTAAGAAATACATTTCCGTTTGTAAGGACACTACTATCAGGGGTTCTCTGCTACTCACACAACCTCCGATAACCTTCATTTTTTTAAGATTTTATTTATTTATTCATGAGAGACACACAGAGAGAAAGAGAGAGGCAGAGACACAGGCAGAGGGAGAAGCAGGCTCCATGCAGGGAGCCTGATGTGGGGCTCGATCCGGGGTCTCCAGGATCACACCCTGGGCTGAAGGCAGGTGCTAAAAAACTGAGCAACCCGGGCTGCCCCGATAACCTTCATTCTTAAATTTTTCCCACACGTGCTTTTATTAAATCGATTCTAAATGCCAAGGACAAAATTATTATTCATATTATGGTAACTATTAATATTTTTCTCCAATGACCATTGTGGTTTTGAAAATGCTGGGTTCCAGAGAACCTTCCAGTGCTACACAAGTTGTTGTAGTGATTCTGCACACATGGCATTCCGCATTTTTGATATGCATGATTTATATGCTTTCTTTGACACCATTACAAACACAATATTTATCTACAAAGTGTTTGCATTTTAGAAACATGTTCCTTTGTGCTGTAAATTGAACAGATCATGGTGAAAATTTCACAATGAGATATCGCCATTCTGATACTTTTCCTGAAACTTGAGGGCAGAGCTTTAAATCGGTCACCATATTATTATTTGGTTTAACAAATCAAGGTTTTCTGAGTATTGTGCAACCAAATAAAAATACAGGAGCAAATAGTACATTGAAATGTAAGTAAAATTGCCATTAACACTCCAAAGCTATTATTTCAAGGATGTCCATGTTGAACAAGGTGATCTTGTGGTTTCTGTACAATGCCTCAGCCATCATTGGAAGTTAATCATTTAATAAACATCAAATTTATAAAATAAATATACTAATAAGATAATTATTTACCTATTTTCATGTATTAGGATTTCAAGTAAGATTACATGGAAAATCTATTTACTTATGAAGAATTTGAAAATCATGGAGCTAGCATAGATAGAAAAATAAGCTTTAAATATTTAATGGTTGCTTGCTTACTAAAAAAAATTCTAATGTGGAATGACTCTAACAGATTACTTTTTAAAATAAAATGTTTTTTTCTCTAATGCGCAGTACTCACGTGTTTATATATTAAACTTCAAAATTTAGCTTCCTTGAAACCCACTCGAAATGAATAGAAAAGTTGAGTATACATGTGAATGTAAGTATATTAAATCATGTTGATTATGCCAAATCTATAAAATATAGAGTAGTTATATTACATTACTTGTAACACGAATAAAAAGAGTAATTTGGATGATTTAGTTAACCTACTAAACATACAATATCTGTCTGCAAATTTTTCTAAAAAGTTGCCAAAACCTAGTTATGTCATTTATGGAATCCTATAATTATCTTCCAGATTCCCTTTCAAATAGCCTCTGGCTACATGCTTCACAATGACTGTTTCTATTTTGCACAGATGCTTATTAATAGTAGCCAAGTCATCTTTTTTTTTCTCTACACATCAAAATCTCAAAGAAATCAGGGTTATCAACAGTGAGTCATCATCTCATTGGAATTGAGGGGCTTGTCTTGATGGTAACAGAGTCCCTTTTAAATTGTTGGCAGCTAGCAACATTTTTAGTAAAGGGGAGTTAAAGCCATTACCCTAAATTACTTCCTCTTGGAAATGCTACAGTGTTATATTTTATATCATTTAAATCATACTATGCAGCTGTAAGCATATTATATTTAACAATTTGAAGTCATAGCTAGGCTATGCACTTGATTTTCTCATTAATGCTCTATCTGAGCTTTTGGTTGAGAAGGGGGTGACAGTGCTTCCATGTAAATTCACTCCAGGCCAATCCAGTTTCTCGAGTTGTACCATTTGTTTCCTTCTGGCCTAACCAATGCTGACCTTCTCTAATCAAATATTCCCTAAGCTAGAAAGAATGGTACAAAAGAATGAATTAAGCTCCGATTTCACAAAAAGTTCTTATTAAAATTGTGATCAGACTGTGATGATCTAAGATTTGATCTCCTGATTCTGTCCATTGGAAAAAGTGATCAGTTTCTGTTCATTTTAAGGTTCGTGACTGCCTGGTCATTCTTTAATTTTTTAATTTTTTTTAAAGATTTTATTTATCCATGAGAGGCACACACACACAGAGAGAGAGAGAGAGGCACAGACACAGGCAGAGGAGGAAGCAGGCTCCATGCAGGGAGCCTGATGTGGGGCTCGATCCTGGGTCCTCAGGATCACACCCTAGGCCAAAGGCGGCGCTAAACAGCTGAGCCACCCGGGCTGCCCTGGTCATTGTTTTAAAATGTAAGAAAGCTATAGAGTAAGCAGAGTACAAAACTGACAATTGGATGAAAAGTGTGACATTTAGAAAGTATAAGATTTTGGTGGGTCCTACTAGGCCCCACTTGTAATGAAATTAAAATAAAAAATTTGAATGGCAAATGTTCATTTTTGAAATTCCAGTCACGTCTCAATTTTCATCCTTCTGATGATTCAGAGCAAGATGTGGAAAATGGAGCAAAAATCAAGTATTGTACTAACATGGGTGTGTGTTCTTTGTTTACCAAAGAGCCCCTCGTTAAAACTTAAGGTCAACACAATGCTTGGTTTTACATGACAATCAATAGCAAGAGTCCAGATCTGTTTACTCAGATGTATTCGAATATCAGTTCACTTGACTTTTGGCACTTTACGGAAAAGAAAAATACTTTTTTTTGTTTGCTTAATTGAAGTCAGAGATATTAAAATCCAAAATGGTTTTCATTTTTCAGATCCTCGGGTGTTTTAGGCTAAACTATGAATCGGTCTGCAATGTCGAATGGGTTAATACAATGTTTTTCTGAAATGTAGATACTTTGATTACTTATAGGGCATGCACACAAAATTCAAATCTAATAAAACATTCTTATATAATCTTACTGCACATCAGCCAAATATCTTACCATCACGTTATTTGCTCTATGGGAAAAGCAATTTAAAATGAAAAGTGGTCGATGTTAATGCAATTGCATTACATTACATTTAGGCAATACAATACTATGTTAAGTTTGGGTGAGAAATGGAAAATCTTTGAAGGTAAAAGAACCTGATTATGACTCTTTATCTTATAAACACATTATATTTATTAAATTCCCATGGTTCTTTTAAGCATAGCTAAAAGAGGATTATAAGGGTTTCTCCCCCCCATGTAGCAAAGTAATTTATATTCTATACCAGAATGCAGTTACTGTAGGTGATGATATTCATTTGTGAATAAAAGGGAGTTCATAGAGAGTTAGACCTGCCCAGAGGTCTGATAGAGGTAAATACGGTCTTATTAAAGAATCATCCTAGTTATAGTATAAATGTTTTAAGTAGGTAGTCTAGGTTCCAACGTTGCCAAAATATGCCTTTAATTTAAAAGAACTTATTTTCCTTCAGAATGAGAAAGTCTGCTTCCATTTATTTCAGGCGACCGAAAGACAACGGGGCAGAAGGAAAAGTTTAACACTGGCACTGCAGTGTCTTGGAGCTAATCGTTTTTCACCAAACACACACATGTAGCAGCAAAACATCCTTAAAATGTAAAACATCTTGCTTTTTTTAATAACCCCTCATGGTATGTTTTTGCTTTAGCAATAATTGTATTTTCTTTTTTGCACATTTTATTTAACAACATTGCAGTGCCAGATAATCGGTTCCATGTGTTCAGGGTACTAGCAAAGTGCCTAACGGAGAAACAATTAACTTTATTGGGCTCCTGTTATTGGCAGACACAGCCTGACACCCTTACTTTTTCATGGTGCTGAGCCACATATGAGCTGCAAAGAATTTGATGTCCTAAGTAATCACACAGCAACCTGAATTGAGAGCCAAGTTGTCGTTAAAAAACATCATGATCATGAGCTAGAAACAGAAGTTAAAGTCCATGACAAGATCAGAAGATAAAGTTCACTTTGGTTACAAAAAGCACCATGATTAGCGGAGGGCGTGTAGCCAGTGGTTGATGAGCAAGTCTGGACTTTTGCAGAAGAACGTGCAGCATGGTTGGAAGCCAATCCGAGCTCTGTGATTGGAATGCAAGCCCAGCTCCTAGAGTTATAGGCATTGAAACAATGGTTAAATGCAGTTAAGTGCAAGGAGTAACATAGTTAGGTTTTATCAAACATTAACACTTGTGCTGGAGAGTCCATAAAATTCTAATTGCCCTCTTCTGCAGAAAGCAGCCCCAAGAGGTTCTTTATGTACAAAACAGCTCTGACTTACCCCAGGAGTACCAGGAGAAATAAACCCTGCTAGCCTAGCAGCTATTGGTTGGTCAAGGAAATGATGCCAAAGCTGCAGCCGCGATAAATAAGTTAGGCGTGAGATGGAACAACCAGCTCTGCTGTGACCCAACCCAAAACTCTGCATTTCTTTGGACAAACTGAACAGAATGAATCCTCTCTTACAAAGCAGTGAGAAGGGGAGGTATACCCAGGGAGGGAATATCATCTGGTGGAGGATGATGTCCTAAAGAAACCTGAGCTATGGGTCTGCTTCCCCATGCAACACACGATACATCCCAGACTTAGAAGTGCTGGCACCCAGGGTACGTGTTACCCTGCCACTCCCTGTGCTCCTATAATAAACTCCCATTGTTGGACAGATGCTAGATAGCTCTTTGGGGTTAGGTCTACTCAATTCACATCATGTGTTCAACCCATCCATCTGGATCTTAGAAAATGGCTATTAATGAATGAAACATAAGATGAGATTGTGGAATCTGACGGGGAAAGTCTCATTGATAACGTGTTGCTCTAGTGAATCCTTAGTGGAAGGAAGCAGCACAAAATTAAAAAAGGGAATTTGAACCACTGAATGAAGATGAGCATGTGAGAGAGGAAGAAAGTGGTGGTGAGGACATATTTCTCTTTACTTTTGTTCTAGATGGTTCCTCTTGAAGGGGCACATCAGCAGGGCACCATTGGCACATCATATATGTATCAACTCTTAAATTCATGAATTTAATTTTTTTTAAATGACACACATAAGCTATCCCACTACTTATGAAAATATGGCCCCACTGAACTCTGAAATGCTTGGAGATGAGCCAAGGACTATTGTCGCTAATGCTGAATTTAACGTTATTTTCCCATGTTAAGAAAAACAAACAACTGAATAAAACTACTTCAATTTTAGATTTTTTTTTCTTGAGTTAGCCTTGTGTAGTTAGTACCTGTCTTATCTACGTTAGCATCCAATATGTTGGAATCACTCTTGTGATATGATTACACAGGTAATTTCTTTTCATGTTTACCATTTCGATATTTCACAAATGAGATTCCGAAATTGTGGCAACCATGGGATATAGGGCTCAGATTGTGCCTCAGGAGAGAATCCATGGAGACAAATATGGATGGTTGATAGCCTCCAGCTGCCACCTTTTGGGAAGGCAGGTTACGCTCCTTCCAGCCTTATCCCAGATAATGCCTGAGCACAGCTGGGATATTAGAGCTCAGCGTCTCCTTCTGAATGAAAGATTCTTCTTACAAATGATCTTTCTTCTGTTGCTCCCCATCAGCCTGGCTAAGATTTTGTCAGAGCAGTCCTACAGGGTGAGGCCCATCCTCCTTCACTTCCTTCCTTCCCTCTCTTCTTTCAAAGATGTCAGACCTCTATCTGCTGTCTTCAAGCCTCTTCCCCCTTTTCATCCTTCAAAGATGTTTCTTCAATTAATGTGCTTATATCTAATTCCATTTTTATGTCTGTTTCTTGGAGAACTCAGATTGATACTCTGATATTCAGGTACTCTGTTTCATAATGTTAAAAATTATCTTTCTAGGGGCACCTGGGTGGTTCAGTGGGTTAAGCATCTGATTCTTGATTTTGGCTCAGGTCATGATCTCAGAGTTGTGAGACCGAGCTCTGTGTCAGGCTCTGTGCTGGTCGTGGAACCTGCTTAAGATTCTCTTCCTCTTTCTGCCCCTCCCACTTCCTCTCATTAAAAAAAAAAAAAAAAAAAAGAATTATCCTTCTACAGGATACGTGAAAAGTGGATGATATTACCTATATGGCTGAATCAACTATCACTTGAAAAAAAAAAACAACTAATGTCACAAATAAGCTCGGATGGACTAGTACAGAGTAATTTACAACTTGTAAGGAACCTGTTTGGGAAAAAATGTAAAGGAATATATATATTTGTAATAGCAGGGCTTGAGTCACATTATGGAAAGATCTAGAGTGCACAGTTTAAGTATAATGTTTCCTATCATATACTAAAAAGAGGCATAACTTATATACCGCAGCAGTCTCTGAACAAGAAGTCTTCTTTATTTCTATGATATATTCTATTAATGAAATGAATAAAATGTTTTATATGCCATCCATGTTTTCAAACATTACCGTGGTTATAGTTACATGGAAATATAACCACGTCCTCAGGCATAGCATGGTGTATGAGCAATTAAATGCAGTTCAGTGTATTTGCCACCCATCTCTGCCGGGGGACAGAGTCATCTAAGCAGTTACGTCACCATGTTCAAAAATCATTCTAAGTGGTTAAAGTTGGTGCTGGAACATAGTTTGGCATTCCCTTTCTTTAGCCACTAATACATTTTTTTTTTTTTCCTGAAAGTGGATCTCATTAAGCATAACCTCTCTCTCAAACTACTTCACCCTATATCTGGAAAAACGATCTCACTCAGACTTCTGTGATCCCGAAACTAACTGATGAAACATGCACTCAATCTGTCTCAAAATGAAGTGCCTAAACTAATTAAGCTAAAAATATTCTTAAATTCTCTGGGTCTTCTGTTCCAACCACCCAGAAGACATTTGGATTTTTAGCAGCCCCAGGAAAACAAGAATCTTTTTTTTTTTTTTTATTCTCAGGGTCGTGTGAGAAGGGAAATTGATTTCATATTATATTTTGCACTTCATTGCTTCTGCCTCCCCTGTTGAGAGACCCTGTTAGATCTAAACAAAAGACATCACTTTTATGAACTGCCTATAACTCTAGGTCTTTGTTGGGTTATGGCAAAGTCTGCCAGTGGAGAAAGCTCGAATTCAGAGTGCTCAGTGAGGCTTGCCCAATGGAGGCCAGCTCCGTAAATCATATCTGACAGCCTTTTGTTAGAGGACTTTCTCAACTCATGCTGTGGTGCTCTATATGGTCCGAGGATACAACCCCCACCCTTACCCCGCACCATACCCATCGCTATTGGAACCCACGATTTTTATATGTGAAGATTTTATGGTGCCTGCCAGCACCAACCAATCTAATTCTCGACTAGCCTAGTTACAGACTCTACTTTTTGAAAATAATTGAGAGAGCCTCAAAGGTCTTCTCTCTCTTTCTCTCTCTTTCTCTGTAGATGATGATACTATTATAATTTACCTTTGCATCTTGCTGATAAGAGTTCAATAAATGGAGTTAAACTTCAAATGGCACTGTTTTGCAGGGACTATTTCTAACTTTTGATAGGCAGAAAATAATGTCAAAAATAACGTATGGCCTTTTAAAGCCCAGGAAGCCACTTCCTTGCACCTCGGCCCCTTTCGTGAATCTCAATAGTTGAGATTGTCAGGGGCTCAAGTGAGGGTACCACCACCATCGATTCTTAAATAGATTGAGAAGTGAACATCGCTTCCTTGAATGGCATCACTCTTTAGAGCCAAGAAGAGAGTGACTCTGCCTCTTTATGAACTTTGAAGGGAATAGGGTCACTGTCAGATTTCTACCCTTACCTCAGCTCTCCCTCTCCCACTTGACATTACTTTGTACAGCAAAACAGATGCTTGCATCTGTCAGATTGCCTTTTCATTTTACACTTTGGCGATACCATCTTTGTTGTGTGAAGAGCTGTGCCTCCAACTGCTCATACTTCCCGCAGACAAGTCATTTTCACCTAACTTTATATTAATGAGGAGCTTTAATCTTAATATTTATGTTGTTTTAGCATCAGCAAAGCCTTCATAAATGGCTGACATTCTCAGATGTCATATATATGTACAACTGTGAAAAAGTTTAACTTGGTTTTCCCTAAAAGCACCATTTAAGAAAAAAAAAATTAAGAATGGAAATTGTAAACCCTGTGATCTCAGGCCAATGTGGTAAAGATATTCAGACAGTTTCTCCAAAACATTTTGCTCTTATTGGAGAAAAACCATCAATATAGATGAAAGTTAGAAGGTAATATTATAAGGTGACTTGTTCTTAGACAGACAAGAGAGCTATGGACATAATCCATGAGTGCAGTTTCTGCGCTGATGGCTCAATGTCTATATCAAAAATCCTAAAGCAGTGGTTTATCTCTTCTTTGAGCTTTTCATGTAATAAAAGTTGTAACAGTAAAATTGTACAGAAGCCAAAAGCGTACATAACAACTCCTTCGAGTGCCAGTTGGCTAGGAGCAAATCAGTTTAGAGTCTCTTTTTGAAATGATGGAGTCCTGCATAAAAGGCTATTTAAGGTGTTGTCTCCACAGGGAAGCCAAGGGGATCACTGAGGCAATTACCTTTATAACACAGGCAGAGAAATGCTGTTATTAAGAGGAAAATCAGTATTTGAGGCTGGTTTCTATTTTTCCTTAAATTATTCATTCTTGCTAACTTCATTAATCGAATAATACAGAAAATATTTACTTTCTTTTTCACTTCCAACAGTAATTATGCATCAAGAGCTGCATTCGGACCACTTCTACGCAAATCAAAAATTACCCCCAAAAATCGAGTCCCCAAGTGGCTTGCTGCCCCAAATAAAAGTTTTGGTGCCCAAACAGAAGGTTGAAAATCCCGATTCTACATGTAGCATTTCTGACCCTGGGTGAGTCATTTAACTTCTTTAAGCTTTATGGGGCTTAAGAATCATACCTGTTCTTTGTAACTCACAAGGTTGTTACCGGAATCCAATGAGATAAATTGCGTGGAGGTCATTTGTCGCACACCACGTAAATATCACCTGCTATATCTATATAAAATACATTTTGGATTGTTCGAGATCATAAATAACTGCCACATTTTTATTTTTACTCTTTCCTCATCTCTGGTAACACTTTGTAATTTTAATAGTCAGAAAGGGAATAAGAACTTAAAATGGTGCGTACCGTGCTATAAATAAAATACGTTGAATGATGGCTTAAAGCAGCCCATGGACCAAATTCTCCTTGCTGCCTGTTTTTGTAAATACAGTTTTATCAGATTGGAGCTATGCCTGTTCATGAATGTATTGTCTCTGGCTGCTTTCACACTGTAAGGGCAGAGTTGACTAGTTGGGCCAGAGACCATATGGTTTATAAGCCAAAAATTCTATCTAGCCTTTCACTGAAAATTTTGGCCAGCCCTCGGCTTAAAGGGACAACATGGGAACAAAGCTGTTTCATAAGACATACCTTTTGTGTCTATCAAATATTTCGTAGCCCTTTGCTTTACAAATCTCACTAAAGCTACTGGGATTTGGCGAGCAAGTGTATTATGTTACACACGCGCACACACAAGAATGTGTGTTTGCCTGAAAATGTGCACCTTGTCTGACTACAAATTTGGTTACATTCAATGGCTTAAATATTCTGACACCCAGCCAGAATGATTCCATGGTGATAGTGAAAGCAGTGCTTGCTTCACAAATGAAACCAATTGCAGCTGTCATCCACTGTCACTTCGACTTAATTATTAATATAAAGACAATTGGTTTGGAGCACACAGAACATTGGAGATTTGAAGATAATTGTTATGAAATAATTCTGCCTAGAAAACCAGTAACAGTACATGATTTTTATTGTGCGCCTGTCAGTGCAAAAATCTGACTGTCAAGCCCACTTTAAACATGGATACAAATATAATAGGAGGTTTGCCTCTGCCTTTGGATTGGTAAACCGAAGCGAGAAACACACACACACCTGCGGACTAGTGGGCAGACGAGCTTTAAGTGCAGATACAAAGAGATGCTACTTCTTTAAGCGAAAAATTCAGAGCAAAAAAGAGGGAGCTTTTACAGGGGGAGAACTCTGCACAGTTATTTCAATGTTGAAGAATATCACCCTTGGCTTTCTTTTCTCGGCACAGATGTTCATCTGCATCCCATCTGATCCGAATATTCGGCTCTCTTGGCACACATCTCTTTATCTCAACTGTGTGTTCTTCCTCTGGGCCAAACTCCAGTGTCACAGATGTGCAAAGAGAGAGAAAGGAAAGAGAATATAAGGGATGGAAAAGCCTGAGCTCAAATTTATCAACAGGTCCTTATGGGTGCTGTTTATTTCCCTAAACTCCCACCTGTGCTCGTGCAAGTCTGATAGACCAATCTGGCCACAAATCTCCTCTCTGTGAAAGAATCCTTTTTCAAGAACTAATGCCTTACGGAAATAAGTCTTAAAAAAAAAAAAAAAAAAAAAAAGTTGAACACAGGATAAACCGACCGCAAGTCCTTTATTTATTTACTTAGTTTGTGTAGAAAGGGGGAACATAATCCAAAATACCCTTTGCCTTGAAGTGAACTTAAAAACTGATAAAACCAACAGAATCTTACTTTTTGTACCACATCTTGTCTCTAACTCTGGGCAGCATCAAAGAACCATTGGCGATTCTTCTGTCCTGGCGGATGCATAGACTCTGGGGAGAAGCCTTTTAGTTAAGGTTCATACATTTTTCACTTTTTCGATCTCTCAATTCCCCAGTGAAAATCTCCAAATAGCCTGATTTTTTTTTTTAAACCCTGGGTTTCCTCAATGCATTAATTTGTGCTGTAGTATATTGTATTTTGTCCATGGACAAACATTTTATCATGGTTTCCACTTCTTATTCTCTATGATAAGACTTGGCAATTTTTTTTTCCCCTGGAAAGTGCCAGATACCATCTCTCACAATTCAGCTCTGCAACTGCAACACAAAAGCCACCATAGACAGTATGCAAATGAATAGGTGTGGCTCCGTTCCAATAAAACTACACAAACCGTTGGCAGGCCGGATTTGGCTCACAGGCCATAGTCTGATGATCCTTGCTGTACCCCGTTGTGGGTTTCTCAGGAGAGTGTATTTCCCTTGTGACTGTTTCCACCAAATGACATTTTTCTTCAATCTGAAGAAATCCTTTTCACATCTGTAAAAAGTTGACAGCAATTAATTCTCCTCTATTGTTTGGCTGGGATTCTCTTAATTTCATCATCATTTTTTGAAGGGTATTTTCACTGAATACAAAATTCCAGGTCAACATCTTCCCTCACCACTTGAAAGACACTATTTGATTGTTTTCTAGCATCTGTTGACATCGATGAGCAATCAGTCGATTTCATATAATAAAATCAAATTTCTCCAGCTGTAATCTTTCTTTTCCTTTGGCAGAGTTTAAATTTCTCCTTCTCTTAGCTTTGAGCAGTATGATTGTGATACACCAAGGTATGGCTCTTCTGGTATTTATTCTACTTGGTTTACCTTGAACTCCTTGGGTATGTAATTTGTTTTTTTCCCCCTGAGAATAGGTAATGTCTTCAAAAAATATTTTCTTTTCCTTAGGATTTTTTAAAAATATATTTTTATTCATGAGAGACACATAGAGAGAGGCAGAGACATAGGCAGAGGGAGAAGCAGGCTCCCTGTAGGGAGCCAGATGTGGGACTTGATCCCAGGACCCCAGGATCATGCCCTGAGCTGAAGGCAGACCCTCAACCACTGAGCCACCCAGGTTCCCCTCCAAAAATATTTTCTGCCCCACCTTTTTCCCCTTCCTATATTGATCTCCAATCACCTATATTAAACCAGTTTCTATTTTTGCACAGGCCACTGAGTCTCTGTTCATTTTTTTCAACCTTGGTTTTTTCAAATGGTTTTAAACTTTCCCTCTTTTTGTTTTTTGGAGGCTGTCTTTTTATTTTATTTTTTATTTAAATTCAATTTGCCAACATGCAGTATAACACCCAGTGCTCATCCCATCAAGTGCCCTCTTCAGTGCCTGTCACCTAACTAGCCCCTACCCCCACTCACCTCCCCTTCCACAACCCTTTATTTGTTTCCCAGAGTTAGGAGTCTCTCATGGTTTGTTTCCCTCTCTAATTTTTCCCCAAAAAGAAATAAAAGGCATTCAAATGCAAAGAAGAAGTCAAACTCTCCATCTTCACAGATGACATAATACTGTATATAGAAAACCCAAAAGACTCCACCCCAAGATTGCTAGAACTGATACAGCGATTCAGCAATGTGGCAGGATACAGAATCAATGCAAAGAAATCAGTGGCATTTCTATACACTAACAATGAGACTGAAGAAAGAGAAATTAAGGAATCAGTTCCATTTACAATTACACCCAAAACCATGAGATAACTAGGGATAAACCTAATCAAAGAGGTAAAGGATCTGTACCCTAAAAACTACAGAACACTTCTGAAAGAAATTGAGGAAGATGTAAAGATATGGAAAAACCTTCCATGCTCACGTAATGGAAGAATAAATATTGTGCAAATGTCTATGCTACCCAGGGCAATTTACATGTTCAATGCAATCCCTATCAAAATACCATGGACTTTCCTCACAGAGTTGAAATAAATAATCTTAAGATTTGTGTGGAATCAGAAAAGACCCCGAATAGCCAGAAGAATATTGAAAAAGAAAACCAAAGCCGGGGGCATCACAAGGCCAGATTTCGAGCTGTACTACAAAGCTGTGGTCATCAAGACAGTGTGGTACTGGCACAAGAAGGACACATAGATCAATAGAACAGAATAGAGAATCCAGAAATGGGCCCTCAACTCTTTGGTCCACTAATATTTGACAAAGCAGGAAAGAATACATTTTTAAAATGTATTTATTTATTTGAAAGAGATAGAGAGTGAGACAGCAAGCGGGAACAGGAGGGGCAGAGGGAGATGGAGAGAGAACCTCAAGCAGCCTCCAAGCTGAGCATGGAGCCCGACTTAGGGTTCGATATCACAATACTGAGATCATGACCTGAGCTGAAACCAAGAACCTGATGCTTCACCACCTGTGCCACCCAGGTGCCCTACAATTCTAGTAGTTTTTATTATAGTCTGCACATTATGGCAATACCTTATAAAGCGTCTGTATTATGCTATCTTTCTTAAAATAATGGGGTGTTTTTTGGTTTTGTTTTTATTTTTGTTTTCAGTTTTGTTTTTTTCCTGACAGGCAGTTAAGGTGCTGGCAGATCCTATTATTCCTGTGAGGCTTGATTATTTTATTATTTCTGAGAACACTGTGATTTCAGTTTTCAATTGAGCCCTAGGGCATGGCCTTTATTCTAAAAGACAGTCTTTATCACTAAGCTGTGACTTTTCTGGGCTCTTACCTGAATGCTTGAGCTTCTCAGAGCCATTTCTCCAGTTTTCCTGGGCCAAAATTCCATTTCCACTGTTGAAAAACCTTTGGTGTCACCGTTTCTCTCTCATCTCTGCAGGAAGCAATTTCTGCTGTACCTCACAGTTACTTGCCCTGCATCAGCACAGATTCTCTCAGTTGAGCTCCCTTGATAAATCCTCCCGTAGATCTGGACCTTCCTCTCGATGCAACTCTTTAATTTCCAGGATCTGTTCTGCAAATTCACATTGCTGCAGCAGCCTGAAACTCCCTGTCTTTATCTCATCAACTCAGACATTTCTCCTCTCCCTGGCCTCCACTTTGCTCTGCCATGAAGTCCGAACATATGTCCCCAGGCAAAACACGAGGGAATGTGTTTACCTTCTCTTGGGTAGTTCCCTGAACTACTGATTGCCCAATGCTGGGCCACATTGCGTTTCTTTATAATACTTGTTTACATCAGGAGGACAAATCACAGACAAACATGGATGGGAATTTAGTATCCAATTTTAAACTAATATTTATCCTAGGACAGCTGCCTCTATGCAAAATAAGTGGCCAGATATTTCAAAGAGCAAATATAAGTTATAAAGCAGTTATGGTGAAGTGAGAAAGCTCACCAGTTGTTCAATCAATCAATAAATCAATCTTTCCTAAGAGTTTGATGACTGTTCATGAGCAAGTTGAGTGATGAGAACTTGTAGTAAGTGCATTGTTTTCATGTCTGCAAAAGGAGGCTCGTATCTACCTGCCCCATCAGCTAAGTATGTTTTTAGGACATGAGTTGGCATAGTTCAGATAGACATGAGTTTAATTCCCCGTGTGATCTCTTACAATTGTGAGAACTTAAACGAGTTACTTATCCTCTGTGAATCTGAAATTGGGATGGTGGTAACTCTCTCATACCAGTGTTAAAGAATTGAATAAGATAATTTATATAAATTCCCTTAGCATTAATTGACACATGGTAAATACTCGAGAAAATGTTAACTAATAATAATAATGGTTGTTAATAGTAACACATAGCAGTGTATAACCAGACAAAGTGAAAATTTGAAGGTTATTAACATCGCATTACATAATCATGAGACTAGTCTCTTGTGTTTGAAAAGATGGCTGGAGATAAATTTTTTAATGACCCTGCTTTGATTCCATTCTGGTTAACTGAATATATACAATTACACCATAAGCTATCCAAAAAAAAAAAAAAAAAATGCTTTTTGGATACTTTTTACACAGGCAAAATGAAGAGGGAAAAAGTCAATGAGTGGAATCACCATAAACAATCAATATGAACCAGCCAGGAAAAGAAAGATTTTATCAAAATATTCTATTTCAAAAATAGTTTTTCTTACGTTTTGTCATTTTTTAAGCTTGTTTGTTTATTTTATCTGCTCTAAAGAGGTAATGCTTCAGCTTAAACCATTCTCTTTAGCTTTCATGTGGAAACACAGAAATTGAAGAAAAAATAAAAACATTTGGGATCCATTAATATGTCCTATCAGTCCATTTGAAATTTTTCCAGCTGTCATGTTGTTATTCTAATAACTTCCTGTGCTTAGTCTCTTTCTTTACAAATCTCAATTCTAATTAAAGCGGAACTTTATCACTGAGAATTCCTGAATTACAGGGGAATGCTGAATTTTATCATAAGAGGGAAACACTGAAGGTTGCATAAACAAGTAAAAAATCATCATGTAATGGAATATGTATGAGGCATTATGAATATATATGAATATATACTTTGGTGATCCCTTTTAAAATGTGATTTCTGTTTAGGTCTTATTGAGGACACATTTAGTGCTACATAATAGTTAACTGAGACTTGTTCTACATTTTTGAGGATTCAATATTAAGAAAAAACCAATTAAGATTCACTGTGAAAATGCTAAGTTACATATTAAATGAGCAGAATAAATATTAAAACTCATAGGATTTTACAAATTCCTCTAGAGAACTACTCAGGTCACAAAATGGTCAGTCTGGAGATTTTGTCAACATCAAGCTAATACTGTACAAAGGTGAAAGACTGTGAAAGTATGTCTTTCAAAGTATGTCTTTCAAAGTATATGGTAGTTCCTTGGACTTCAGTAATCAATCTAAGTGTTAAGACTTTAAAATCAAATAATGCACTTTTTATTTGTTTACTTTTTTTTTAATGTCTCGGTGCTCTCTTCGTAGACAAACCATTTCTTTTTAAAATAATCTCATCAAGGATGCTGGGTTTTTTTGTTTTGTTTTGTTTTGTTTTTGTTTTTGTTTTTTTTCCAAGCAATGTCCTTGTTTTTGTCAGAGATCGAATTCAGTAAAAAGCATTATCAAGGTTTCCGGAAAGTATGAATATATATCATGTATTAAGTCAGGATGGAATCTCATTGCCAGATTTTATTTACAAGTTTGCTGAGAGAAAAACGAGTTGAAGTTTTACATCATCAATAAGAACTGAAGATGCTTTATGCTGCACTCACTGAATTGTAAATGTATTGCCATGCTAAATTACAGCAACGGTATTACTATTTCTTATCATCTGATCTCACATTGTGAAAGCACTAATTTTGGAAATTCTCAAAATAGTTTTGTGGGGCAGGCATTAAGTTCAATTTCCTCATTTGCAACATGCAGAATAAAAGAATTTATTCATGCCACTAGAGACAACATATGCAGCAAATCACTCTGCCTTTGGATTCCAGATCTTCATTCTCCTCTTCTATGTTTGTGTTTAGCATGGCCATTATTTCTTTTGTATGATACCCAGCACTTAGCAAAGGGCTAATTATACAGTAGATTCTTAGGAAATATGTGTTCCTTGATACACTCCTTTTGATACAAATAGAAAGGTTTTGAAACATAGATTTAATTAACTGAGAGTGAACACGTATTATTCATCAGGTTTCAATAACAAAAACAAATTGATTGTGGAGTTTTGTGTGCAGGTGAAGAGATAAACACATAAGAAACGTACAACATGTGAGAAATGTGCTTGGATATACAAGCAAATACAAGGGTACTTTGACACTGCAGAGTAGGGATGCTTAATTAGCAAAGCCTCCCATTATATATTATTAATGAGTTTTGTTTATATACACATAAATGGATTATACTTAGCAAAAGAGAGAGAGAGAGAGAAATACACAGTCATGTTTATAAAGACCATCAGTGGACAGTGAGACTAGGAGTGACTTTTATTTTGTCAGCATATCCGAGGGTCTCTATTTGTGAAAGTCTGTATAGACTGTTTAAAAACCCAGGAGCAGGTGAGGCAAAACACGGTTAATCAGAAGAAAAAGATGTCATGATGAAGTTGCAGAACTAAAGTGATCAAAAATAGTAAAATAAAAAAAGAAAAGAAGACAGAAGAGTGAACGGATTCAGTACACACCACCCTCAAATATGCTGCATGAGTCCAACTACACGACATTTGGAAAAGGAGAAACGATGGAGATGGTAAAAAGATCAGTGGTTGTCGAGGCTTCATATGGGGGAATAAATAGAGCACAAGGACTTTTAGGGCAGTGAAAATATTCTGTATGACATCATAGTGATGGATGCATGTCACTATGCATTTGTCCAAATCCACAAAATGTACAACAGCAAGAGTGAACTGTAATGTAAGCTATGGACTCTGGGGGATGTTGATGGGTCACCATAGGTTCATCAACTGTAACAAATGTACTACTCTAGCAGGGGAGGTTGATAACAGGAGATGCTATTCACAGGTGGGGACAAGGGCTTCTGTCAGATTTCTGGGGAAATCTTCATACCTTCCCCTCGATTTGGCTGTGAATCTAAAGCTGCTCTAAAAATAAATAAATAAAATAAACATCAAGCAAACAAAAACACACCATATAACATTTAGCATAAGAGTTTGTAAAGAAATATCTTCTCAAAAGGGCTTGCTTAGTCTTCCCAAAGGCTTTTCTCGTATTTCCTTTAAAAAGAGAAACATTTCCAATTGGACTCTGCTTTTGTAATGATTACGTCATTCAAGTTGTCTACGGAAATGGGAAGCCTTCCTAAAACTCTCAGACTATAAATGCCAAACTTGGATTTCAAATTCATAAATCCTCAGGTGTTTGGGAAATCATCAAAGAACAAAACTAACCCTGGAGTTTCGGGATTAGACAAAGTAGTTAGTGAATAAATTGAATAATAAGAAAATTTTCTTATACCTCATAGAAACCCCTATTAAAAATTCCTCAGAGATACCTACTATTTAATCATGTCATATTCCTTAATGGATTTCTGCAATCAGGTGACCAATAGAAGCCATGAATCCT
This sequence comes from Vulpes vulpes, assembly GCF_048418805.1. NCBI lineage: Eukaryota > Metazoa > Chordata > Mammalia > Carnivora > Canidae > Vulpes > Vulpes vulpes. The sequence continues at coordinate 9,740,648 of NC_132781.1, forward strand.
TAACATCCATTTGCGTATTTATTCATTGATTCAACAAACATATACTATGCTTGTTTGTTTTTAAGGGAAAAGGAAAAACTGATGGAGAAAAGGGATAATATTAAAATAAAGAAAGGGATAAGCACTAGTAGAAAATTATTACAAAACTGAAGTGAACATATGTCTCTGGAAAAATTAGAAAGGAATGAAACCAGAGGAGTCAATGAAGGATTTACACCAGAGAAATAGATCATTCTCTACTAAAATACAAAATCAAACAAACAAAAATGAAAGAAAACAAGAAGGTAAATATGCATATTTGCATGTTTTTATCAGACTTATTGGTATTTCAAAAAAATCCATAACACAAAAGTCTACTATATAGAAACTTGGTAAGAAGTAGAAGACCCAGGTGAACAAAGAAGCAGAACAGTATTTTGTCATAAGGTCAAAGGGGTGTTGAGAAGTCAGGTGTAATTTTATGATGATCAAATTACAGCATTTGAGGGGAAATGGGCACATGAATCTTGTGGCCTAATTTAGAATCTAACTTAAAATGAGTTAACTCTTCAAAAAATGTTAATTAGGAACCTAGATGAATTTTTTTAAAAAGTCAATGAAAACAAAAACTTCAAGTAAGTCCCAAGGGAGGAGGCAAAGATCAAACAACATGACAGGTAAACCAGTGACCAGAAGAATGCAAAGAATGAAATGAAAAGAGTAAGACAAGAAGGAAGCCATTTTGTACAATAGAAAATATTAAAAGATGATAGATGTTCATTGGGTTATTTCAGGAAGAGGCTGGTTAAGGTTGGAATATATTATCTTGAAATTATTGAAAATAATCTTCATAAATGTCAAACTGATATCAATAAATATCAAGGGAAAATAATATATATATTTCTGTCAACTCCATTTTTGCCCAATCTTCACATCAGTCTTATATTGTAGACACTGACATTATTAAGGTTACCTGCATTTCAGAGATGAGGGGACCTGAGCACAGAGTGTTAATGGTTAATTGCTGAAATTTCTATAGCTATTAAGTGACACAGCTGGGACTTTCAACTCCAAAACCTCCAAAACTTACGCTATCCTCTCAGCAAACACTTTCTACTCCATCTGTCCCAAGGAAAAATTCTACTATCTTCCATCCCAGTGACAATCACAACTAAAATTATATGCACGCCCTTTCTCTCTTGTATTGTACATTACTTAATTACATTACATGCATCATATATAGTGTCCTGCTTTGTAGGTATAGTTCCGTATTAGCAAGGTATTCCTAACATTTCCCGATATCAGTGTTCTTCATCAAAAGGGACCTCTATAGTACTAATTGTAGAAAATGTATTGCAAGCAAGTATGTTGGCTAGAACAGGTTAATTTGATCGTACAGAAATCTCCAAGAAATTATTTACCTCCGCGGAATTTAACTATTACATGGATGAAAAGCAGAAAAAAGCATTCAGCACTGAATTAGAAATGTCTAAGTCACAGTTAAATACATAAGAACTTTCATAGAACGAGTCAAATAGATGCTAGCTCCCATCCCTATGACAAATTTCTCAACTATTCCATTGCCCTGGGTCCCATTATTGCTGTATCTCTCAGCATGATCAGTAGTAGAATGAGTTTAAACGGAATTGGGTAAACTGTATGCAATTATATTGGAAAATTAGTTCCAAACCATTTGATGAAAACTCCCATTTTAGTAACAAACAAAATCATAGGTTAAAATTCCTAACTATAGAACATAGGAGGGCAATATATGTTGTTTTCTGCTGTGTGCTGAAATGAACCACTTTTTTCTACTAAAAAAAAAAAAAAAAAAGAAGTAGCTAAGCTCTAGGTTCACACATATGGGGATCCATCCTTCAGCTATGATTTAAATTCGTAATAGCCCTGTAATAATAATAATAATTGTATCTGTCTAATGTTTATTTTGTGTACTGACTGTGAGTCAGGCCCTGAACTCCGCTCTCTAAACGCCCGGTCACTTGGTATGCATGGTTTTCGATTTTCATAATAGTTTAAAGAAACACATATTATTTTTGTTTTTTTTTTAAATTAATTAATTTATTCATGAGAGACACAGGCAAAGACATAGGCAGAGGGAGAAGCAGGCTCCCTGTGGGGAGACTGATATGGGATTCTATCCCAGGACCCCAGGATCACGCCTTGAGCCGAAGGTAGATGCTCAACCACTGAGCCACCCAGGTGCCCCACTATTTTCAGTTTTAAAGCAAAGAAACACAAAAATAGAACCTACAAAATGAATCAGACTTAAATTGAGTAAGTTAGTTGCACTGACAGTCAAATCCACCAAGACTTAAATTTTGGATTTTCATCATCCATTTTATTTTCTCCTCACCTATTACGGAGTTTACAATACTGACATATTAGAAATAGCCCCTCCAAGAAATGTGTCCGGGGATGGTCCATCCACCTTGCCATCATTCCTCCAAATTCAATCTAGTCAAAAAATTTTAAAAGCCCTAGGGAGAAGCACTACATAAGAGGGGTCACGATTCAAATGAAAGAACACTGGTTTCATCCTGTGCTCAGCAGCTTGAGATTTGATAATTTGGTGTACAATAGGCCAGTTGCATATATCCTTGCAAAATTAATGGTGCATGCATGTCATATGTGGATGCATTTGTATGTGTGTGTGTCGAGCAGGGCAAGGGTCTTCTTTTTCTTCTTCCTCTTCTTTTCCTCCCCTCCTTTCTTTTCCTCTTTATTTTCTCCAGGCAGGAGTTTGATGCCAAGCCTATTTACAAAGTTCAACGTTGGGGTCATGAGAATTTTGCTGCACACAACTGAGAGTTTTATGTTCCTGAGACTCAACAGAGCTTTTATGCTCTTCCTTCTCTTTCTTTGCTGTCCTGTATCTTAACCTCTTCTTCTTGACCTGCCCCAACTGTTATTCAGAATCAGATAGTGAAGTGTGGACGCGGACAGCGAGACATTCAGCTTATTACCTGAGAGTTACTGCGGAAACGCATTTGACAATATTTTGGTGAGTTTTTGCCGCAATGGGATATATTCAGCTGGTTAGACCACAGACTTCCTTTGAGCAAGCTTGATCTCCAGAGAGAAATAGGATTAGGGATTGTGGAGAGGCATAGTTCATATATATACATCAGTAAGTTTGTGATTTCAATCGATGACCTTAAAAATAAATTAATAAAGAAAGCCCCCTGGAGGGAATGCTCTTTATAGGACCAGAATCTAGAAAAAGGCTTTCTTCACTGGAGATCAAAAATAGTCCATGTCACAATTTCTAGCTGTGGGTGCACTGTACCCTCAGGAATTAATGACTTCAGAGCCAACTTGCTTTCAGTAGTAAAAACAAGAAAAAAGAGCACCCGGGTGGCTCAGTCTAGTTAAGCTTCTGCCTTCTGCTCTGGTCATGATCCCAGGACACTGGGATGGAGCCCTGCATTGGGTTCCCTGCTCCACGGGGAGTGTGCTTCTCCCTCTCCCTTTGCTGCTCCTCCTGCTTGTGCTCTCTTGCTCTCTCTGTCAGATAAAATCTTAAAAACAAATAAATAAAAACATCCAAAAAGATTTCAAAAATATTTTTAAAAAAGAAGAAAAAAATATAAGCAATTTTCAATGTACAAAGAAGCTGTGTTGACTTTGTTTTTATGTCAGCTTTTTGGAAATTGAAACACATTTTTCTCCATGGAACAAATGATATAAATTGTAGTTAGGTTCTTTAAAAAAAAAAGATTTTATTTATTTATTCATGAGAGACACAGAGAGAGAGAGGCAGAGACACAGGCAGAGGGAGAAGCAGGCTCCATGCAGGGAGCCTGATGCAGGACTCGATCCTGGGTCTCCAGGACCACACCCTGGCCTGAAGGGGGTGTTAAACCTTGGAGCCGCCGGGGCTGCCCTGTGGTTAGGTTCTTAAGTTGGTCAACAAAAAGTCTATTTAAGTAATAATATATTTGAAATCTAGTGTTAATGGCACTCACCTTAGGTCCAGGTGTTGGTGGCCAAGGGCCAGAGAGAATTGGATGGAGGAACATGTGAAAATAGATTCCCCCCTCCCTTTAAAGATCTGATATCAAATCACCTGTAGATATTGCAAAAAGGCATTTAGTGGTAGCTTTTTCTTCTAAAAACAGAACACTTTTGTGTGTTTTGGAGTTTTGAAAAAGAATAAAACTTAGCATCACCATAAAATCACACACAAGAAGTAACCACTACTAGGATGCATTGAATAAATGCAGAGGCTGGTTGCAAACAAAATACATGGTATGAATTATTTGTCTGTCTACCTATGAAAATTTCTGAAGATACATAAATACGATTTTTATTTGTGCAGACTATTTTCTGCTAAAATAGTCGTTCGGAATACCTAAATGCTTTTCTTGGGATAAATGCTTCAAATTGTTCTTGCTGGGCCAGAGTATGTGCAATGCAAGCCCTTGATGGGTATTGCCATTGACCCTTGAGAAAGGTGGCTCTATTTTATGTTTTCACCAGAAGTATGTGCAAGATGCTGTGCTAAAATTTTGAAATAAGTTTTTGTCTTTGGCATCATTTCATTTTCTTTCCTGTGCTCTTTCTAAACCCATCCCTGTTGGTTGCTCTTTCTGGGTTTCTTCCACACCAAAGGCGGTGGTCCCTTGTGCACTGTACACTTCTCTAGCAACACAGAACTACTCATCCTATTGCATTATTACTTGGAAAGCGTTCTTATCCTATTGCATTATTACATAGAAAGTGCTCTTTATCCAAATTACCACCAGGTCTCCAAAAATCGCATGGATGCATCCGTGAAAACCTTCCCAGTGAGTGCATCTGCAGAACTGGAAAAGGTTGGTTTTAGGAATGAACGGCACATCTTAAGGAGCAAGGATTTTCTACGGCGTGCCATCATTCAAGGTGTATGAAAAGCCCAGTGTCAAAAGAAACGCTAAAATACTGGATTTCTGAATACATGGAGGCTGGAGATGATGAATTACACTTATTAAATCATTAACAAGAGCATAAGAAATAGCTACATATTTTGACTTAGATGAGCCCATTTCTAAGATGTAATCAACGGTCTGATGATAGATTTAAGTAAAAGGAGTTCATCTAGGGTTGTTTAAATACAGAAAAATAGGGACACCTGGGTGGCTTAGTTGGGTAAGTGTCTGCCTTTGGCTCAGATTATTATCCCTGGGTCCCAGGATCTAGCTGTGCTGGGCTCCCTGCTCACTGGGGAGTGTGCTTCTCTCTCTCTCCCTCTGCCCCTCCTCCTGCTTGTGCTCTCTCTCACTATCTCTCTTTCTCTCTCTCAAACAAATAAAATCTTTTTTTAAAAAAGAAAATAAACAGAAAAATATTAGATACAAACGCCAATCATAACACATTCATGTGAAGGAATAAACACTCTTAACGTACCACATGTGAGAGATGTCAATGGCATACAGAATGATGGTAATAGAGTTAGATTATAAAAGTTAAAATCCTGGGGTGCCTGGGTGGCTCAGTTGGTGGAGCATCTGCCTTCAGCTCAGGTCATGATCTCAGGGTCCTGGGATCCCCGTGTCTATCCTGCTTCTCCTTCTCCCTCTGCCCCTATCCCTGCGCATTCTTGAGCTCTCTCTCCTCTCTCTCTCTCTCTCTCAATCAAATAAATAAATAAAATCTTTTCAAAAAAGTTTGAATCCTCATAAATTTGTTAAAATTGGATTCCTGGGTCGATCAATCAATCAAACTGCAGATACTAGTCATTTTGATATTGATCATAAATGGCAATTTCAACTTTCTTTTCCATACCTTGCTGCACGATGAATTTGCACAGCTCTCAGAGCCTGAGTTGGGAAGTTTGTTTTAATAATGAGCTCTTACAGTCAAAAGTCAATAATAAACTCTCTGAGCCTGTATTTATGAATTTTTGTCAGTGGCAAACAAGCTGCGGAAAAACACACATGCAAATTAGAGTCCCCAGATCCTTAAAGAAACAACGGCCCTATTTTTGCCCCTGCCACTTCTCATCTTCAATAGTACAGGTGCTGGGTTCTTTTTCCCATCTCTATGGCCCAGAATAAAAAATAAATAAATAAAGACACACAGTCTCCTTGTCATTGCCATGCTCAGCAACAAGCATTTCAACTGGGGTTTATGAGGCAATAAATTATTGTTCCCTGTCCTGGCAAGTAGCTTTTCTGAAAGGCCACATCCGGTCTTTGGGGCACTAGCTTTTATTATGCATTTCATATTGAAACAAAGGTCAAATTAATTGACCTTATCTATGTGAAAAACCAGCTGGTTGCCTAGAGAAATAAAATCTTTTACAGAGACTTTGGGAACAAGTAAACAACAGGAAAACCCAATCCAATGGCAGCTGGAATCTGCAATTAGAAATAGAATAAATTTGGAGGAATTTAATTTTTAAACGATCAGTTAAGAATCAACAATTACACTTTCCCCAAGGAACAACAGAGCCAATGAGACTCCAAATGTTATCTGCACCTACACAAAATGTTTCCCAAATTTCTTCACGAATATTCACGTTTGAGGGAGGGACACAGAAAAGTTACAAGCCTTCCATTCTGTGGACAAATGTTGCAACCCTTTCTACATGGTTAACTAAATTATTCAGCATTCCAAAGAAATCACTTTTCCATCTGAAAGAATCAAAGTCGGAATATAGTTTTATTTTCCCAAAAGAAATACAAAATAGATACTCTATGCCCTCTGAATCTCCCGTAATTATATGTACCCACCCAAAGACTGAAAATTTTAATGCAGAGACCAAATAGAATAGAAGAGGAGGCTGAGTTATTTTTCTAAAGCATCTGTTCTTCCATTTTTTCATCTGGTAAATGGGATGACAATTCTTGCATCTCATCACGTTAGGGAAAAATCAAAACAGAAAATGTAAATAAATATCTCAGCACTTAGTGTCTGGCAATGCACAATAAACATGTTAACCTTCAGTGTTGCTTTTAAAAAGGTCCAATAATGATTCAGAACCACAAAATGCAATTGTCCCCACTTGTCATACACACAAAAAAATAAGCTTAGGTCTCCAATTTCTTAGTTTACTGCTTTTCTCCTTTCTTTCTTAGTTTAGATATGCAAACACAGCCCTTGACACGGTTTTGTGTGAAAAATGATTTAGAGTGCTGTGCTAGTGGACAGGCATTTTGAGACCATAGATAGTTGTGACTCTCCTATGTGAATTTGACTCACGTGTGAATTTAACAAGTGTGCAAAGAAATAAGGGATTGGTGAGACCTGAGAGACGTGCATTCCCCATGTCTCCAATTTTAATTGCCGAGCAAACTTATGACTCTTTGCCATGCAAAATAAGTATTTTGAATTTATCATATGCAAACAAAATGGGCACGTTGGATTTGATGGATGAGATTTTCCTGCTGTCACAAAGCCCACATCGGGTGGAGGCCTGCCGTATCATCCAGTATGGAAAAGATTAAGCCAGAGAAGGCACATCTGCATGGTGGGACGCTGAAAAAGTTAATGGCTGTGAAAAAGGGTTTGAACTTCTAGCTGAGGTCAGAAGCAGGGTGATTTAGTGACTTTAGTAAACAGACTCGCAATGAGGTAAAATGAAATTTGGTTTCATTTTGGTCAGTACCTAGAGAAAGAACATCAATAAAGTTTTCAGTGCTCAAAGGTAAGTTCAAGGCCTGCTTGGAAAGGGAATGACTTGCAAAAATCAGTTCATTGTTCTAGTCGATCGTAATCATATCTTTTTTATTTCTCCCAACTCAGGATGTAATTTTAGAAATGAGGCACAGAGATAATGTGAGTCAGTCAAATTACAAAGAATTCAAAAAAAAAAAAAGAAAGAAAGAAAGAAAGAAAAAGAAAAAAGAAAGAAAAAAGAACAAAAGAAACAAAAGAAAAAAAAGAAAAAGAAAGGAGAGATAAGTGCCCCTGGACATTTGAACGTAAAGGTTGGACTGAATCTTCCGGAACCAGAAGAACTGACTCTTACTTCTTCCTTAAATTCATAGGTAAGGCAAATGCTAATCAATATGCGAGGCTGATTTAACATAACAACACCATGTTCCTGAATATGCTTTTTAAAATTCCTGGTGTTTGCTTGTGAGGTGATATCTGAGGTTAGAGCGAAATAAATTCAAAATGAAAGAACAGGTCAGAAGTCAGTAGAACAAAGCTACTGATTTTGGAGCTGGGTGTGGAGAGAAGAGGGACAGAGACAATGAGATGCCTCTGCAAAGAATTTTCTTTCCATTTCTCTAAAGATGTAATAACCAAAAATGATCTCTACTTAGTAGAAAGGACTGATGGCTCGTCTCCAGAAATCCGTGTACAGACAAGGGCATAGACACAATCTCACAGGAAATATATTACTGGATCTTGGGCCATCAGGTAGATCCATTGGCTTATCAGATTTTTGGAGGGATGTGAGATTCAGACACAGTTGCTGGTATTTCACAGGCATTCATAGGAGTCTTGGAGGAGTGATCCTATGTCCTTTGCTGCATAAGAAGGCCAGTTTGGGGACGGAAGGCTGATCAGATTCCTGTGGCCTCCAGGTCTCCAAGCTTCCTGGTGGAAAGCAAGAACGTGCGTGAGCTGCTTTGACTCCAAGTACCCCAGGAACCGCCAGTGAACCTGAAAGCCCCCACATCTGGCTACAGCTTGCCCTTGTTTGCTTTACATTCTGCACACAGACGACCACCCTGGCTGTGAATTCAGGGATGGCCCAGCCTTCTTGACGCATGGCCAGGGGAGGTGGGGAATCTGTAAACTCACCTGGTCCGAGGGTGAGGCCCACCACATTTTTTTTCAACCCGCCTTTGTTTTTGTTAGTGTTACTCCTTTGGAAAAGGGTTTCTGCAGCAGCGAGCACACATTCATCATCCTTTCTCCTTTGCTTATTCCTTCTCCATCAGGTATAAACTGTGTCCTGGCCAAGAACTGGTCAGTGCATTACAGGGACGTTCCCAAACACATACCCCTACAGAACAGAAACTTCTGGGTAAGATGCCTCCAGTGACAATCCACTTTCTGCAGATTTTGTTTAGCTGTGTGGCCGTTCAGACGGTTTCTTCTCCAAAATTATCTTCTATCTAGAAGAAAAAATTAAATACAAGAGCAAACTCTCAAGGAGCGTAGACGTGATGAAGTCCAACGTGTCGCACTTAAAAATCAATGTTTGGGAATAAAACAGAGATTATATAAGAGAACGGCAACCTGAATGCTCTGGGAGTTAATAGACAACATAACAAGCTGCTCTTTTGTATTTTCAGAAATTCATTGTTTTTTTTTTTTTTTTTTTTTTAATATTTTTTTTTATTATTATTTATTTATGATAGTCATACAGAGAGAGAGAGAGAGAGGCAGAGACACAGGCAGAGGGAGAAGCAGGCTCCATGCACCGGGAGCCCGACGTGGGATTCGATCCCGGGTCTCCAGGATCGCGCCCTGGGCCAAAGGCAAGCGCCAAACCGCTGCGCCACCCAGGGATCCCCATTGTTTTTTTTTTAACGGTGTATATACAAAACTGAAAAGGAATCAGTCAAGAAGCAGTTCTTAAAAAAAAAAAAATCAAACAATGGAATCTTTAACCTCTGTTTCTTTTCTTTCATAACAAAAATAGGACTGTTTTTGTGGGAATTCAGATTCCAGGGACACAGCATCAGGGAAAGTAGTTGAACAGTGAAAAATTATATTGGAACATTTGTCCTACCCCACACTAGACATATTTCTGGGCACAAATGACAGGATGAAATGCTATTTTCTCATTTATTTGTCCTAGGTGCCTTTAAGTATATCATCAAGTAACTAAAATTTTCTGCTATATTAAGAAAACCCAAACAAAAACAGTACAACAAAAAAAAATCTAGATTCACACTTTTTTCCTTTTATATGTTAAATATGTAAAATATAATGTGTGTAGGAAAAATCCAGATTATGTCAAAGAATCACAATACCACTGCATCTGTTGCCACCCTCCTGGCCTCTCATTCATTCTTCTCCTCGCTGAAGGGTCAGTAGGATTGTCTCTTCTCCCTTGTGGAGGTGGTCGCCCCATAGAAGCCCATTGATCTGCCTCCTACCCACAGAGTAAGGCTTCGCAGAATTTTTCCAGAGCATATCTTACATCTTATCTTTCTCAATCATAAGTGTCCACAAGTCATTATCTAGGTTTTTTTAAAAGATTTTATTTATTCATTCATAAAACACCCAGAGAGAGAGGCAGAGACACAGGCAGAGGGAAAAGTAGGCTCTGCGCAGGGAGCCTGATGCAGGACTTGATCCCAGGACCCCAGGATCACAACCTGAGCCGAAGACAGAGGCTCAACCACTGAGCCACCCAGGTGTCCTTATCCAGGTGTTTTTCTTTTTTCTTGTCTTTTCTTTTCTTTTCTTTTCTTTTCTTTTCTTTTCTTTTCTTTTCTTTTCAGAAAGGTGTCCTTATCCAGGTGTTTTTCTTTTTTCTTGTCTTTTCTTTTCTTTTCTTTTCTTTCTTTTCTTTCTTCCTTCTTCCTTCTTTTTTTTTTTTTTTACCAAAAATGCTGCCTTATAATTGCCTAATGGTTGGGAGAACTTGATTCACAGAGTGGTCTACATTTCTGATGAACAGCTTTCTAACTACACACTTAAGTCTGCAGATATTATAGCACCGGCTCTATTAAGCCTAATCCCTGAAAATGCCACTTATGGGAACTGCTGCTCCAAATAACCTGGATAAAGATTAAATAGGTGGATATGGACATAAAGCAGAGGAGAGTATAATGGGGAATGTGGTGGTTGGACATCACTAACAAGGAAACGAAATGCATCTTTTTGAAATGCACACCATTGCCATGGCTGTGGTTGGCAGTGTATGTGGGAAGTGTTGCTCAGACATTGTCTAAATTTCAACTGCAGAAAATATGTGCGCAAATAAATAAAAGTAATTAGACCCTATTGCTAGAGACAAATATTGTATGTTTAGCACTAAACGTTCAATGTCTCAACTGTGGATGGTAGATTTTCTCTATTTAAAAGAGGCAAATTGAACACCAATAAAAAATAAATTTATTATTTAAAAAAAAAAAAAAGAGCCAGTAGAGGGCACCTGGGTGGCTCAATGGTTGAGCTTCTGGCTTAGGCTCAGGTCGTGATCCCGGGGTCCTGGGATCGAGTCCTGCATCAGGTTCTCCTGCATGGAGCCTGCTTCTCCCTCTGCCTATGTCTCTGCCTTTCTCTCTGTGTCTCTCATGAATGAATAAATAAAATCTTTAAAAGAAAAATAAAAGAGCCAGTATAGATATAGATTTTCCTGACAACTGGGACAGGAATAAATTCTCAGATTTCTAGCATCTTTTAATTTGAAAAGCAGGTAAAGATGTATTTTACACACGACACATACCTAAAGAGCTTTATAACTTTTGTGATAACTCCAGAAAATGGACAGCTCATTATTTGTGTATTTCAGTACCATCAGCATCTAACCTAATGTGGTCCGTGGCAGTGAGTCCATAAATATTAATTTGTCAAATTATGGCTGAATCACTAGGTTTCCCTTTGTGCCGACTTATGTCTCATATAATCTTTCTGAAAACAGTCCTGGTTGCCTCTCCTACCTGTATCAATCTTTTGGGAGAAAGTTTACACAGACAACAGAGAATTTGATTGGCCCAGTATCCAAGTCATAACAAATATCTGATTGCTCAAACTAACAAATGAAATTAATGAATTGGAAACCTCAAAGTCAGCTTTTTTTTTTTTTCCCCCTCTTGGAGATAGGAATCTATTCTTAATTCCTCTTTTTGGGTTTTAGAGATCGCCTTCCTAGTGACACCTTGCATTGGCCAATAGCAGAAAGTGCTTTTATTTCCTGAACGATTCAAGGTGCAAAAAGAAAGTGGTAGGAAGAATGCAGATTGGTCCTGTAAATGGCAGCATCCAGTCTAAATGGTTTGTCTGTACTTAAACACATCACCCATACTGAGGCACTGAAGCATCGTGCTGATGGTTTTAGACTTCCGTGCCTTGGTAGGTTCAGACATTGCATGCTACACTTATGTCTGGGGAAAGATAGATGTCTGTTAATTCTCCAGATGTGCTATCGGTCCAACTACACTTATATTCACGTCTGGAAATGTTTAAAATAAATGGCTGGATTTTTTTTTTCCACTTTATTTCTGGATATCTTAGTATCCTGGATTCCTGTCCACAGCCAGTTTGTATCTTTCTTGATCTTCATCACCATACTAGGAATTCTCCCTCCGACTATCTATATAATAATGACATATCATAGCATTTTTCAAAGGTCGTTTGTTTTCAAAGGGTTGGGTTGGATTTTTTTTTTTTTTTAACTTCGGATGGAAGAATGGATTTTAACTGATGTGCTGATACTTCCACCTAGTGGCCACAGTGGAGGGTACAACTGTCTTCTGTTGGGACAACTACAAATACATTCCTGGATCTTCTATAATTCAATCAGTTGGCAAATATTTCTGGAGTTCTCTCCATTCGCTACACGCAACGAACAAAACATGATGAATAAAACTGTCTCGCTTTAGAAGTAAAGATAAGATAATGAATTTAAAAATACTCCAATATACTTACTGAAATGCATGGTTACGTATTGAATTTTTAATAAGCATCGTATTTTTATTTTTAATTTTTTAGCATCATATTTTTAGAATGATTGTATATTTACAGCACAGCTGAGGAGATAATACAAGGGTTCCTGTATCCACTTCATTCAGCTCCTCCTTATCTTAACATCTTACTTTTTTCGTGGTGCCTCTGTCAAAACCAAGAAATTGACTTTGGTACCTTATTATTAGCGATTAGTAGTGTCTTCAGACCTCATTTGGATTCCACCCAGTTTTCTACTTATGTTCCTTTTCTGTTCCAGAGTCCAATTCAGGATACTACATCACATTTCATTTTATGTCTCCTTGATCTCTTCTGGTTGGTTCTTTTTAATATATCAAATTATTGTACTCTACTGCAATTATTTGGGTAGCAATAAAAAGAACACAAAGAGAGTACAATATGTGTATCTGTGAGCGAATTAACTATTATATTCCAAAGAGATTATCTTCAAGGTTTGAAAGATGTTAAGAATTGGGCAAATGACAATGTTTGGAAGAACAGAATGAAAATGTGCTGACTCCTTTTAAAAATAAGAATCTGGGAACAACATTTTCTTTGTTCGTTTCTGGTTGGCCTTTGAGCACTTCTCACAAGGGACCAGTGCTACCCTGAGCTGGTAGGTGACCAAGCTGCTACTTAATGGGAAAAAAAAAAAAACAATAATTGGAAGAAGAAGCAACAAATACCACATTTAAGAAGATCAGAAGAGGGAGCTTCATGGTTAAAAAAAATATCAATATCCTTTCAGAACCCAGATGTACACCTGTATCTAGCGAGTGTAGACTCCCTTAGCCCACAGTGACTTACAATTCTCCAGGTCATCACAGTCTACACCACTTGATTGGCAAATAATAACTTCTAATCTGAAGTTATACTAATGCTATAGTATAACTTTTATATTTAACTCACAAATACTATTTGTGGGACTGTCCACCCAACCACTTTGTAATCACTCATAATAAAGAATAATGTATTTTACTTTGATCCTGTTATGTGCTTCACATAAATATAAACTGAAAGACAAAAATCATCTACTCACCCATTCACTCATTCATTCGTCCCACAAATATTCAATGTCTATCACAGGCAAGTCATCCCTCTAGTTGCTAGGTAGGCAGAGAAAAATAACAACATTCCTGATTTTATGAAACATCACAGACTCTGCATTGGAAATAAAAATTTCCTGATTGGCCATGAGAGTAAGCATCTCTCTACTTTTCTCTTCTGCATTACTTTTTCTCTTTTGCAATCCACTTGTTCTGTTGCTACTTTCTATGGCCAAGCTCAAGAGTCTTATAAAAAGCTGCTACAGGATCAAAGGGAAGAGCCAAAAGCATGCAGCTATAAGATAAATAAGCTGAACGCCTCTGGTTGTATCAGAGCTCAATTTCTAAATTATGTGAGACTGTTTAAGAGAGACTCCAGTGGTAAGGGGATGGCAGTTTGGTAGCAAATGAGCACCTGCTTTTCCAGAAAAAAAAAAAAAACTTATTTTAAATGCAAAGAAAACCATTATTAAGTACTTCAGGTAGAGTCAAGAATATATAAAAATTTAGTTTATGATAAAGATAGCTAAATAAGTAGGGAAAGAAAGAAAAATTTAGTTTCTGATAAAGATAGTTAAATAAGTAGGGAAAGAAAGACTCGTTCATAAACATTGAGGAAGAAATTTTCTTTCTTTGAGGAAAAAAAAAACAGATTTCTCCTAAATCACAAAACATACTGAAAAAAAAATAGATAAATTAAATGGTGTGGAAGGAAGAGGACGCTGTTCAACATTTGAAAAAAAAAAAAAACTGAATTCACTCCTTACATTGTAAGATTTTTTTAAAGTATTCTCTACACCCAACATGGGGCTTGAACTCAAGACCTGGAGATCAAGAGTTGAATGTCCCACTGACTGAGCCAGCCAGGCTCCCTGAATTTGTTATTTACTTAAGGAGGCAAAGCTGTGCTTTTTTTAGGCATGGTTTCCCTGATTGCAAGGCAGGAAGCTTATCTTAATAGGGATTTGGAAAGGGTAGAGTTCAAGGCTTTTATAGGCAGGAGGGGATCTATGTCAGCTATGGAAGTATGGGAGTGTGCTTCTCCAGGTGGGCTTATCGTTGATTGACTGACTAGCTTTCAGAAATGGTTGTGGTGGCCGTAATGCACCATCTGAGCTTCAAAAATGTGTGGTTTTACCAACTGTCTGGCTTTCAGAAGCATAACCATGGACTAGAATTGTCACCAGTCTTTAAACAGACTCTGCAGATAACATAATGAAGAATGGGCAAAAGATTTGATTAGGCATAGTATATATATATATATATATAGTAACTATATATAGTAAATACATATATATAGTAAATATAGTGTGTATATATATATATATATATATATAATAACGAATAAGCATAGGTAGGTAAAAAATAAAGATGTTTGGTACCATTAGTCCTTAGAGATATGCAGTCTAAAACCACAATGAGAAACCATTACTTGAATTAGGCTACAGTGAAAAAGATTGATCATAGTAAGTGCTGGAAAGAAACTGGAATCCTCATATACTCTTGGTGGGAACGTAACATGGTACCATCTGTTTGGGGAAAAAAAAAAAGATGGTTTATTTAGGAAGTTAAATATACATCTGCCATACATTCGTGCCATTCTAGTTCTACATTTTTAACAGAGAGAAATGAAAGCATGCGTCCGTACAAAGACTCATACACAAATGGTCATCGCAGCTTTATTCGTAATAGTCAAAAAATGGAAACAACACACACAATGTTTACCAAGAGAGGGTGGATTACAAAAAATTAAGCTATCTCCATATGATTAAATACTACTTGTCAATGAAAACGAATGAGCTATTGATACACCTAACAACGTGGATGAATCTTAATAACTTGGGCATGCTCTCTCTCTCTCTCTCTCTGTGCGACTATCATAAAAAAAAAAAAAAGAAAAAAACTTGGGCATGCTGAGTGGAAGACATCAAAAAGGTATATACTTCAACCTTCTATTTTTATCAATTTCTAGAAATACAAACTAATTTTTAGTGATAGAAGGTGGTTGATGTTTACCACATGAGTGGGGGTGGTGGTGGTGGTAGAAATTACCAAAGGGTCTGTCTAGGAATGACATTGGTGAGTAATATGGTAAATCCATGCTTAACCTTATAATAAGCTGACAAAGATTTTGTATTCCCACCAACAATGAATGAAAATATGCCTTAAAACTTTATATAATATATCCTTGTTGGATTTCAGTATTTTCATTTTTTTCTTTTTTTTCTTTCTTAACTGTAGCCATTCTAATAATTGTATAGCAGTATTTGTTGTGGTTTAAATTTACATTTATTTTAAGGCTAATAATGTTGAGCATCTTTTCATATGGTCATTTGCCATCTGTATATTTCCTTTGCTGAGGTGTCTGACTATATTGCTCTCTCTTTTTAACTTAAATTATTTTTATATTGTTATTTTGTAAGAGACCTTTATATATTTTGGGCACAAGTCTTTTATCAGACATGTATAACAGAAAAATATTTCTTCCCATTTTATGGCTCGTTTTCCCATTCCCTTAGCAATTTTCTTTCACAGAGCAAATATTAATGGAGTCTTTAATTTGAATGGAGTCTCATTTACTTTTATAGATTGTGATTTTGGTTTTATATCTTAAGATCTCTTTGCCTAACCAAATGCCACAAACATTTTCTGCAGTGTTTTGTTTGAATTTTTCTATATTTTTGTGTATTAACTAGGTGCATGATCCATTTTGAATTAATTTTGTATAGGGCATGAAGTATACAGTATATCTCTTAGTCTCTCTCTCTCTCTCTCTCTCTCCCTCTCTCTCTCTCTCTCATAGAGGTCTAAACATTACCATCACTATTTCAACGTGTTGACTAGGATTGGTGGTGGTGGACTGTGTCGCCATATTTGTGATCTGGGGATAAAAATAACCATTAAGTCTATGCCAGTTGTAGTTTCTTATTATTGTCAATGCTTTCCAGGAACTTAAAGAAACTTCTAGTGAACTAGAAGTTGTTATGATAGATAAATGTTGAATTTTAAGTGTCATCTGTTGATGCTATTAATTAGGTTGTTTTGGTTGTCACATCTCCTATATTCTTGCTGACTTTCTGTCTACTCCTATCATTTGATGGGAGAAGAATGTTAGAGTCTCTGAGGAAACTGATAAGCTTGTCTGGTTTTCTTCTCAGTTGTATTATTTTCCTTTATGCATTCTTGAATACTTTTGTTGGGTAAACATTTAGGATTCCTATGTTTTATTGATGAATTGACCATTTAATCATTAAAATGTTCTTCTTTTGTTTTTCCCTCTGTCATTTTGTTTCTGAATTTGTTTCATATTAATATAGCCACTGCATCTTTATTTTGATTAGCATTTACATGTTATATTGTTGCCATTGTGTTTTGCTCTTAATCCATCCATGTCATTATATTTCAAGTGTGTTTGACAACTCATTGGAAAAAATGATAATGTTTCTCAAATAATGGGAAACAATCCTAAAAATTAGGTTTTGTTAACATTATTCGGTCTGACAATTTCTGACTTTGAGTCCTTGTCTTTAGGCCATTGGTATTTAATGGGACATTGATATGATTAGACTGGGTCTCACACTTTTAAAAAGTTTCTGTTTATATGTTCTTTTTGTTCTTCTGTATACCCTTTTATTATAGATTATTTAAATATGTTTAGTATTCTATTTTAATCAGTCTATCTATTGGTTTAGGCTCTCTCTACTTGTATTATTAGAGGTAACTCTAGGGGTGATAATACACACATCTAATTTTTCAGTCTCTCTGTCATTATTATTTTACCAAATCTATTAAAGTTTGGAAATATTACAATCATAGAAGGGCTGTTACTTTATACAACCCTTGTGTCATAGTTGTCATATATATATTACATTTGCAAAACATTGAACATTGTCAAAATTTTTGCTTTCAGTACACATCATACTTTGAAAAATATAGGAAGAAAAAAACATAGCGTTTTCTTTACTCAGATATTTTTCCTTTCCATGGCTTTTCCTTTGTTCTTAAATCTCCAACTCTCTCTATGGTATAGTTTTCTTCTAGACTACATAATAATATTAGCATTTCTTTTGGAGCAACTAATTCTATTATAACTCCTACAACTCAGAATGTTTTAATTCTCCTTCATTCTTGAGGATATTTTCATTAGATATAAAATTCTGAGTTGATAGTTACTTTTACTATTACATTGAAGATGTTTTCTACTGTCACCTGGACTCCATTACTTCTGCTGAGTAATCTCTAGTCTTTAAATCATGGCCCCCAAATATATATGACACTTTCACATTTTTCTCATCTTTGGTTTTAGATGGTTTGTCATAATATGCCAAGCATGGTTTTCTTTGACTTTTGGTTTAATTTTATTTTTCTGTTGTTATCCAATACCAAGGTTTCTTTGAAGCAAGTTCAAGTAACATGAAGACAGAAAAACAAAGCAAGAAAGCAGTGTAGTTTACCCAGAATTTTCTTTCAATTTTTCCCTACCAACTATAATCATTTCATCCCTTCCACTCATTCCATAACTGACTCAAATTATGATTCTTCTCTTCTACTCCATAAATAATACTTTTGCCAATATTTCACATAATATCTATTTCAATAAATGTAATGGAAACATTTTGGTCCTTATGTTTATGGATCTCTCTGCTGCAGCTTGTAACACATTTGACCACTCCATGCTTCAAGAGAATTATACTGGCTTATGGAACACTACACATTTGATTTCCAGTGCCCCTTCCCCTTTTCTAAACCAGTTTCTCTTCATCTTTTAGTTCCATAAATGCCTCATAGTTCTCTCTCAGTCCTTATTTTAATACCATTCACAAGCAATGTAATCAATGTCATGGTTCTCTTTATCCCATAAATGTAACTCACAAATATACATATGTCCAACGTGTATCTTTTTGCTGAACAACAAACCAGTCTAACCCAACCATCTATTGGCCATCTCTACTTGGATAGCTCTCAAATATCTCAAAGTCAGCATTGCCAAATTTGAATTTGCATTTCCCACAAAGTATGCTCTTCTGCCACTATTTAAAGCACTTTCCAATAAATAATAATATACTGTGCCCAATCAGAAACCAGAAATCTTAGTATGGGTATAAATATTCGTCTTAACGTGCTCATCTGTCGGGTAGCACACCTTGTCAATTATCCCGCCTAGATACCTCTTAGGTGAGTGGACATGAATCTTTTCTCACAGCTGCCATGTGCTCTAATCCAAATCACCATTGCATATTAGTGCAATGCAATAGTCCCTCTCACATGTCTCCTTGTGTCCACTATTGCTCCCACTCACCAATTCTCAGTGAGGCCAGTTGGCATGATCTTTGAATATGCAAACTGGACGATGTCATCTTCTTTCCTGAAACCTACAATAGCTCCCTGTTGGCCACAAAAAATAAAATCCATAACACAGCATAGAGAGCTGCCCTAATCTCCCCACTGACAACACATCTAATGTGTTAATTTTCTGTTGCTGCCCAAGCAAATGCTCACAAGCTCAGTGACCTACAACAGCCAAAATGTATTCTGCGCATTCTCGCATACTTCTTTAAGTCAGAAATCCAACACAGATCTCACTGAGCTAAAATCAAGAAGTGGAGCTGGGTGTGTTCCTGTCTATAGGCTCTACAGGAGAAGCCACTTCCTTGCGTTTTCCAGCTTCTTGATGCCACCCAAATTCCTTGGCTCATGACCTCCTTCATCCATCATCAGATGCAACAGTGATGCGTCAATTCCTCATCATTTCTTAGATTTTTCCTCCTTCTTTAATCTCATCTCTCTACCTTACTCTTTTCCTCCCTCTCCTACATTTAAGAGCTCACATAATTAGATTGGGATCATTTCTGTATTTGAAGGTCAGTGGATTAACGATCTTAATTCCATCTGCAACCTTAATTAGCTTTCACCAGATAAGTGTTCACAAGTTCCAGGATTAGTATATAAATCTCTTGGAGAGTGGACATTATTCTGCCCATCACATCATTACATTACTGTTGCATTTCCTGGTCTACTCACGTCCAATTTCCTTCTGTTTCTTGGGGAAAAGGCTAATTAATGGTGAACGCACGTAGTTCCAAGGTTCACATTGTCCCCAGTGCCTAGTTCATCCTCTTACCCATCCTTCCCCTGCTCCCTTGTGTCCCTGATTAACTGTCTTTTTTACTTCGTTCTTTAAATTAAATTTTAGTTTGTCATCTTGGTCTTCTCTGACTTTCAAAATCAGAGCAAATCCCTTTGTTTCAGGACAATCTACTCCCCCTTTTTTCTCACTCATCTCCCATATGTGACCTCCCTTATAAGATACTATTTGCATGTGTGCCTTGTCTCCTGTGACACCCTGGCACCTGGTGGGATACCAGGCAAATCAATCATAAAGACATTAGAAATCTGACTAAAATTTTTACTCCTCCTCTCTACCCATGATATTCCCTCTGCTTTGATTTCACTTCTTCCCGTACCTTATTTCTTCCCAGTTTTCCTCTGGTTGGGGGGGTTTCTAGACAGATTAATCTAGGCGAATCTAGATTATTTTCTAATTTTCAATATTCAGTTCTCATGTTTTCTTTTTTTCAAGACCCCCCCCCCTCCGCCGAGGGCACTATTCTGAGTCCGGTGGCTGACCTTGGAATTTCGGTAAATCATTTGATCATCACCCTTACATTGTAACAATACTTACCTTCAGTTAGATCTTGAGCTGTTTGAGGACAGGCACATATTCTTGTTAAACCATGTATCTCAGGTCTAGCACAGTGCCTAATATATAGAAAGCACTTAATCAATGATGTTAAAGAATCAATAAACGGGTTTAATCTTAAGAAAAAAAATTACATTCATCCTTTTCCAAAAAAGAAAAGCATCAAAGTTGCTAAATAAGTATACGCCGAATGATGTGTATGCTGATAAAAACCCTTTTCTTTCTTTCTTTCTTTCTTTCTTTCTTTCTTTCTTTCTATTTATCTATCTATCTATCTCTATCTATCTATCATCATCTACCTCTTCTGCTTTCCTTATTTTGGGGAAAGGTGCCCTGGAACCATGGCATTAAGATAAAACCCACTACATCAGGGGAAATAATATGACTGTCAAATGTCACGCTACCACAAGATGGCAGGATCGTATTATGCTTACCACTTACTTATAAGTATTTTATACATATATAAATACTTTATCTGGTATATATATATATACCATATATATACATACATGTGTATATATATATACACATATATAAAATAATTTGTGTTTTTTCTGAATAATTAACATGTTATTATAGAACAAGTAAATAGTAAGTTGATCCTGTTCAAAATAAATTATACAGAGGCAAATTCTGCCTAAGCTTTCATTCTTATTCCTTCAGCTAAAATCCATGATCCAGCCACTAGCCTCATAATTTCATTTTCCTTCCTAGCACTAGTAGCTATAATTTGACACATGGCTGTATGAGCAAGTGGTCAGTCTATAGGTGGATAACATCTCTATTTTTATAAGGAGAAACTGAAGCGAGGAAATGTTGACTACCTCATGTAAAAATATCTGGTACAATTGTGCGCTAAAATGTAAACTCAGGCCCTTAGATCTTTTAAATTCAAAATTACCAAATTTTCTACTAGACTCTTCCACCTCCATAGCTTTGTGTGCATGCATGTGCGTCTAAGTCTGTGTGTATGTGTGTATGCGTGTGTTTTCTCCCATGTGGGCCTCTATTCCTAATACTGCCTGGTTTTGAAAGATAGGATTATAGCCTAATCAATAGATTCTTCTCCAAACAAAACGTTAAATTAGACGTCCCCCTCTGTGCATTCCTGATGCTCTTAGGTTCCCCAGCCATTCTGGGGTAGGCTGAGCCACGGGTCTCCCTATGGTTCCTCTGAGATGATCATAGTACTTGAACTGATCAGATAAGAGCCTTGAAGTCAAAGAGTTTGTAATTAGCAAAGACAAAAAAAAATTATCACTTTGAAAAGCAATTCCACTTAAACATGTTGAAATTGGGAAGAGCTCTCTAATAAACAGATATAATTAATACATTTGGTACCCAGGCATTCCCTGCAACAGTTATAGGATTTAAAAAAATTTTTTAAAGATTTTATTTTATTTATTCATGAGAGACACAGAGAGAGAGAGAGGCAGAGACACAGGCAGAGGGAGAAGCAGGGTCCACGCAGGAAGCCTGACATGGGACTCGATCCCGAGACTCCAGGATAATGCCCTGGGTCAAAGACAGGCACCAAACCACTGAGCCACACAGGGATCCTGTTATAGGATTTTTAAAGTAAGAGTTGGGTGAATGGTTCATTGGAACTATGCAAGTTTGGGACATATTCAGTTAAGTCTGCTTTAGAAACTCAAGGCACCATTTAACAGAGATGCTGAATGCTGCCTCCTTACTTTTTAATTTTTATTTATTTTTAAAGATTTATTTATTTATTGTAGAGGAGGAGGAGAGAGAGAGATTGAGTGTGCAAGTTAGGAGAGGGGCAAAGGGAGAGAAGGCATTTTAAGCAGACTTCATGCCCAGCACAGAGCCCAATGTGGGGCTTGATCTGAGCCGAAATCAAGAGTTGAACACTTCACCAACTGAGCCACCCAGGTGTCCCATCTACCTTATTTTTAGTATACTTGACTCAAAGTCTCTAGGATTTGAATAACTGGAAGAAATAATTCATATATTAGGCAGATGTCAATAAGCCCGAGAGCTGCAGTTTTGTGATTCTAGATAAAAAGATTGACACGTGTGGATAGCAGGTGGCTGTAGAAGAAGCCCCAGGCTGGTGCAAGTACAGCAATTATCCTTAAAACAAGGGCAAAATATGTCAGTAATGCTGCACCATGTATAAGAAGCAGTCAGAAGGGTCCTTATTCCATAGGTTAAGTCAGATACATTGACACAACCAGATGAAGCCCTAGTTTACTCATCTTCCTATAACTGGTTGAAGTTATCATCAGGGCGTTCTAACCAACTCCGATGACAGACACACAAAGTAAATCCAGGGTTGATTAGAGAATAATAATTTCAGTAATGTGTTATTGAATAATAACAATTAAATGAATGTATAATGTTGCTTCATCAGTAGGGAGGAGAAAGAAAAAAACCTCCTCACTAAGAAATTTACTTACTGAATAATGGAAACTTGCACTTAAAATTTTTAAAGGGTATCTAATAACATTTCTTTAATTTAAATATGTAAATTATGGATCTAATAATAAGTGTGGTGACCAAGACAATAATTATAATTAAAATAGAATGTTGAGGGCAGCCCCGGTGGCGCAGCGGTTTAGCACCGTCCAGGGTGTGATCCTGGAGTTCTGGGATTGAGTCCCACGTCGGGCTCCTTGCATGGAGCCTGCTTCTTCCTCTGCCTGTGTCTCTGCCTCTCTCTCTCTCTCTCTCTCTGTATGTCTCTCATGAATAAATAAATAAAATCTTAAAAAAATAATAAAATAAAAAATAAAATAGAATGTTGAGTATTCTAGAAGTTGTGGGTTTTTTCCCCAGGAAAATAATAATAGACCAAATTTTAATCTCAAAAAAGGTTTAATTGGCCCTCAAATCCCCCAAACCCTACAATGATCTAATAAATTTTCCAAGTGGCAAATGAAGCTATATTCATTTCTCCTTGAAGAGGGAAGAAAGCAGGCGGTTTCACAAGCAGCTAACTTTCTATAATATGGAATTCTCCGTTGCATGCTCAATAATAGCCTGGTGGATGAATTTGAACCTCCAGCTGCCCAACATTGGGCCAGAGTCATTCAAGGTGTGTTGTGGAGATGGGGCAGGTGCGAGGGCGGGCCACCATGCTCCATCACCTCTTCAAAAAATGATGACACAGACCATATGTTTCTAGTAGTCTAGCTTTTTCACTTTCTTGACAGCTGTGCAACCAGCATGCAGGCTGACTGAAGCTTTATCACTCTCCCCTTAGCAGGAGACACATTAGCAGGAGCCTCAAGGGAAATGGCTCAAAGGAATTGAAATTGTCTTTGTGGAAGCCGGAAGTTCCCTGAGCACCCTTCAGTATCAGAAAAAGTTTCTGGCTGACACAGTGCAACTTGAGATAACTCAGTGAAGGGAGTATCCAAAGAAACCTGGCACGACTTTTAAAATTTAAATTCATCACTCAAAAAAAAAAAAAAAAAAAGTACAGCTAGAAATGGGATGCTAATCATTTTCAGAAGCAAGACTCCTCTGCATTGGTTATTAATTTTAATGACTTCTGTTTAGTGCCACTAGCTAATGGGTCTCTTCCAAAACACGAGGACCTCTGCTGCAGTGATTACTTAAATAATATCATACTGTTGAAGGAGGAAAATAATGAAACACTGTTTTTTTTTCCCCAGATCATTAGCATTGGAGGGAATAAACCAAACAAGGCAAGACAAAATCCTAAATATCCTCTGATGATGTCTCTTTATCTTTTGTCTGGGATTAATAAAACTAGCTATTTATTAATAGTAATGAAAACATTGCTCCTGGGAAAACACATCTAATTTGTAGCCGTGAATGCGATCACTGGTGAAAAGAATCACTTTGGGACTTCCTCATTGTGATTACAATAAATAAGTAATTATAAGTAATTTTGATAGCTTTCTAGTGAAAGAACAGCTTAGATTGACCCAGAAATATTTCAGGCAAAACTTGCCACTAATGACTTTGAGTTGTCATATTAGTGCCCCAAGAAAGATCCAGAAGGAGTTAACTTTGGGACACAGCCATGTTTTCTAGTCAACTCTGTTACATACGCACACGATAGTTTGTTGATGAGCTTGCCCAGTTGCACTGTTGCTCAGAACTGCATGTTCTAAACTGTACCTGAGTCTTTTTGCAGTAAAAATACTACCATTTAGCATTATCCTTACTTGTGCTTAAAACTGTTAGCCTTAGGAAGTCATGTTTCCAGCGGTGAAAATAATTCACAGAATGACCGTACAAATGGGCCCCCCTCCCAGGCTAGAATATTGCTCCTGATTTTCTCCTCCTTTCCTACTTTCCATTTCTTTCTAACTCATCCGTACTGAGATCAGTATGCTTTTGTGCTTCGAATTTTTTAGTTTCTGAGAATTTCTTTTCCCCTAATCCAGAGCAATAACTGTTAAAGTTATTTTAAAAGTTATTTAAAGTTATTTAAAATAACTGTTAAAGTAGGTACTTTTAAAAAATTTAACCCTCAAAAAAAAAATTTAACCCTCAAATTTTTTCTTTTTTTTAAAGATTTATTTATTTATTTAAGAGAGAGAGAGAATATGAGCAGGAGGGGAAGAGGGAGACTGAATCTCAAGCAGACTCTGCAATGAACACAGAGCCTGATGTGGGGCTTGATCTCATGACCCTGAAATCACAATCTGAGCCAAAAGTTAGAGTCAGATGCTTAACTGTACCACCTAGGTGCCCCAACCCTCAAAATTTTTCAGTCAGGGTAAAACCAGAAAACTACCGGATTTATTTCAAATTCTTTTTTTTTTTTTCAGATAAGAAATACAATACATTATGCACAACTTTATATAGTTTTGTTAGAAGCCACAGTAAGGATAAAAACAAAACCCTCCCCTCTAAATTGTATTGTATATTACTAAAATTAATGGAAGTGTTTCCTACTTAAGAATTACAATTAAAGAGTATTCTTTACATACCTTACAATGTATGGAGATTTTCTGGCGCTAATTACTCTCTGAAACTAGCCAGGGTTGGACTGCCTCCAGGGCATATGAGAAAACTAGTTCTCAGTCTGAGAGGACAGGAAGATAGGCAACCAACAGTAAGACTGGCCAACATACAGTGGGGAATGGGAGTTCACACCACTGTGGTTATTTCCAACTGCAATGCCAAGTGAAAACGGGTTCATGTGATTGTGACACAGACCACTCTGGAGGAACTGCCAAAGTAGGTATGAGAGTCTATTCCATTCCTATTATACCTCTGACCCCCTTTCTAGGTATAAAATGTGGGGATTTGTCAGGATTCTTTGGAGAGAACTAATGTCATGACTGTGAGGGACTGCTCATTTGCCCCCAGCCCAGGGAGGATAGGCTTCAACAAGACTACTTGGAAAGTCTAATATATGTCTTGACATTTGAAGACATGGTAGTCCGGGGTCTAACTTCCACCCAAGGAAATGTGAAGGGCAAGAAGAAAGTTTGGGAAGTTGATTTGGCTGGTAAAATGGGAAAATTGCTTCTTGGTTTCAGAAGTAACTACATTTCCATTCCATAGCAGCCCAAAGAATATACGACTAAGACCAGATATGGGCTTGGGTAGGATAGAGAGCTGGCCTAGGGGCCACTTACGTCCTACCCAGAAGGTTCATCAGGAGGGGGCAAAGGAGATCCAACTTTTGAGAGGGGAGACGAGGTATAAAGTAAACCTCCCAAAGATAGGGTCTTAACGGGGGGGGGGGGGGGGGGGGCACCTGATGAAGAGGCAACCTTGCACACATCCAGAGTTTGAAATGGGGAGGGAAAATTAAATTTCCCCCAAAGAACCTGGGAAAGTACCTATACTGGACACCCCCAGTGTATCATAACAGATCCATTCAATCTCATTGTTCTCTGATTTTTGGCCACCACTTCAGTGATGAGTTTTGCACAGGCTCTAAATAGCTTCCTGCAGGTGCATCCTGGCACCACCTCACTTTAAGCCCATGCTGCATTCCTCTTACCTGCCCCTGGGCCTTTTTGTGACATGGTAGCAGAAGCTCACTTGGCACTCATGCATGTTCACCCTTGAACTTTAGGAGAGATAATGTCCTATGAAATTGACCTTTAAACAAAAGTGGATAGAAGCCAATGAATAAAAGCTTCTCCTCCCTCTGCTGAATAATTGTTTCAAAGGCTTATGCCATACAGCTTCTCAGAAGGTCCCACTGGATCGAACAACCAGTTATCCTGGCTGACCTGACAAAAAACATCTTTATTTTGGTTCTCTCCCCTGCCTTGTTTCATTATCCCTGTCCATCACTTTTGCTCTAAGGTCATAGTCCCTAATAAATTGTGCAGGTTCAACTTTCTGAGGAACCACGGTTAAAAAAAAAAAAAGAAAAAAAATTCTTGAGATAAAGAGAATTCTAAGCCAACACAGAACTCATTTAAATACATTTCCCATTCTTTTTTTACCTTTCATACACTCTCTCATGCTCCACTTTCCAGCTCTTACCTAATAACCATTCCCAGTCCAGCTAATAACTGGAAGAAAAGGTGAGCAAGAAAGGAAATGTACCATGGCCCTCCCTTCTTCCAGGGCTGTGGCCAATTCCTACAGCTCAGCTGTAGGAGGGGAGAAAATGGAACATTAGATCCATTCAGGCACATGAATATTACATAAACCTGAATATTTCAGCTTTCAAGTTAAAACTGAGTTTGCAATCTATAGTGAGTGAAAAACTCCCTGATATCAAGGCCTCTTCAGGTTTTCATCCAGAGTTATGGAAAGGCTACACAACAGAACAGGTTGTAAAGGGACAGTATGGAACAAAAATAAAGGTCTATATGTTCATATCTCATTGATAATTCTGACTCAACATATAGGTTATGTATCTTAGATTGACTTGGTTAATATCTCTAGGTTTTTTATTATCCATACTTAGGAATGAGTTAAAAACACCCTATCTTATTAGAATCAGGATAAATGAGATCATGTAAGTAAAATACCTAGTGAATGCAAATGGCAGGCACACAGTCACTGTTGGCATCTTTCCTTCTCCAAACATTTGTGTCCTGTCATTCTTTGATCTAAGAGTAACATTGAAGAATTATTAGATAGGTCAGTTTATTAAGTAAAGGTAGAATGGATAGAAATCAATGCTTAGAAATCAGCTTTGGTTGGGAGGCATTACTGTTTGATTATTAGGCAAACCACTTAACATCATTCTGGGCCATGGTCGTGGCTGGATTCATGGGTGTGAAACCTGTGCAGTGACACACAGCCTCACCCTCTGAAGGGCTCTAGTGCTTGCTTTAATGCTCTACTTTCACCTGTCCTGAAATTTTTAATAATGCAATCTTGGAACTGGTGTTTTGTGAGTAAAGTCCAAGGGGACGACAAATCCTATGTGTAAATGAAGGAGATCTGCATAATGTCTATGTCCACCGTGTCTTCTTACTGCACTCTTTACCTGCAGCGTCTGCAATGCTCCATGACACAAAATTCTAGAGGACCCTCAAGACATGGAAATTCAAGTGTTGGGGAGTGTTATCAAAAAGACACGACCACCAATTGGCCAATGAGCTACACCCTCGACCTTCACAGGTTCCTCTCCCCCTCCACTGTCTTTAGAATGTGAGTTCCACTTGGCTTTCCCACTCCCAGAGGCTGCTCCAAGGACATGGCCTTGAGATAGTAACGTGGTGCAGAACACACCTGCATGGCATATGTTACTGCACCTAGTGAGAGCCCTCTAAGCTTTTCAGATTTGGTGAGCAGGTGTGGGGATCCATTCATCTCGCTGCCATCCAAGATAAGCCTCTTGTGCAAGTTGCCCTTGCTTATTAAAACTGTCACCTACCAGCTTGGAGTGGCCTGTCTTTTTTTTTTTTTTTTTTTTTAGTCTCTCTGTGTACTCTGAGGACAGGGGTCAGTTTCAGATTATACCAGGGAAGTTCCTGAGAAGGGTGTGAAGAAACAATGGGATTACAAAGTGAGCGTGTTTCATCTCCAAGTAAGGAAGGGCTCTGATATACTGAGTGGCCACGTTTTCTATTCAAATCGGAAGTTGCTTTCCAATGCAGAAAGAAGGTAGTGACATTCTTGGAAACATAAATGACCAAGGAACCTATCATGTCTTGTGTTACTTCTTGCTTGTGTTATTTCTCGGTACCAGCCAAACATTTATGCTGAGAAGGTGTCCACCAAGGTGAAAAGATAGTAGCATCCACAGTTCCCTTCCTTTCACCCCATCTTTACTCATTAATAAGCCACAGTGTTGACAAAACGTGTGTCAAGAAGTGACAAAACAAGGGCTCCTGGGTGGCTCTGCTGGTTAAACATCTGCCTTCGGTTCTGGTCATGATCCTGGAGTCCCGGGATCTAGCCCTGCATTGGGCTCCCTACCCAGCAGGGAATCTGCTTCTCCTTCTGCCTCTCACCCTGCTCATGCTCTCCCTTGCTCTCTCTCTCAAATAAATAAATAAAATCTATTTTTTTTAAAGAGGTGACAAAACAGCGGAAGTAGTTTTCTATGACATTTCCACTGTTGTGAAGGAAACACATATGCATATATGACCTACAGAACACAAATTGTATAATTTACGTGAGTCTGCATACCAGTGAAGTGCTCTTCTACTTGTATTTAAAACTGGCACTGGAGAATATAAAGATGAAGTAGAAATTCATGCTAATAAACACATTTTAAAATTTTCTTGCTGAGGACAGCATTCAAGAAATGACACCAAGCAAATTAAAAATACTATGACAAGTTGAGAGAGCTCTCAAAATAAAGTAATTTTAGTACTTTTAACAGTACCCTTTCCTGTTTTCTGAACCAGGGGTTCCCATTTTCATTCTGTACATGGCTGCACAAATTATGTAGCTGTCCCTGGTATTCATTCATTCCCTTGTCTATAAAATTAGTATTTCTACAAGAAGACCTTCTAGGGCCCCTGGGTTCTAACATTCTATCTGGAGTTTCTGGTAGAAAAATGGGCTTTCCCTCTGGCTGACCACAAGTCCACCAAATAAAGTAGCCCCCTATGGGTTTGGCCAACAGATGGCGCCTTTGTGTTGACAAGCAGTGGCTTGGGTCCTGGGTGCTCAGGATATAGCAGCTTGAGAAGAATTTAAAGCTTTTATTTGCCCCCCTGGCTGGGTGCCTTTATGCAGAACAAACTACACGGCAGTCTTGATTTCATCTGCTCAAATGTTTTCCTCTTCCCACTTGCAAATTTGAGTTTGCCTTCTCTTCTTCTAGCCCATAGTTAATGAATCGTGGTTCAAAGAAATGCTGCTACTAATAGGGAACTTGTTTCTGCGCTAAAAGCAGAATAGACCAGTTTGGAACGAAGCTTCTCGCATTGTTATCTGGGTTTTGGCAATTCTAAGCAAGTGGTGGTTGAGCGAAACGTTATGAACTTTTGGAAAAAATAGTAGGAATTGTACAAAAACATAACCCAGTTGACTTTTATTCTTTGCTGTTGGTGTTCTTTTGTCGTCTTGTTTTGACATAAAAGTCATCAAATTAAAAAAAAAAAATTGCTCCTTTGGTAGTATGTTCAAAACAGAAGGACTCTTTAAACGATAGCATTTAAATGTGTATCATTGCCTTTCAAGAAGAAGATGAAACCGAAGACCTGTTTTGGTGATTTCATTAAAAATTCAGTCAGTGCCTTCCCCTTTGGAGTAGATCCGTTGACTAATTAGATGCCCTCGATTCTCAATGATTGTCTTTTGCCCGGGTCCCTTACCCTCCCCAGGGCAGTTTAATTTAAGTGCATTGCTCTTCCCTGTTTTCCTCCCACACTGTTGTGAAGTGTTGCTATGAGGCAGCTGAACAGCTGCTCCGCCTTTCCCCAGAAGTGGCTGCGTTCCAACAGTGGGCAAAGCAAGTTATGTAAAGATCATCCTTTTCAGGGTTTCCTAGGAAACTAGTGATACTGGTCCAGTTCTGATTTGACATGGAAACAAGAAACTGAAGTCTAACTTTGAGGGGCCTGGGGGCTGGCAGGGGGCAGGAAACTCTAGAGACTACTTCCATACTAGTCTGCTTCCTTTTTCACTTTGAAAGTCTATAAATTCAGCTTAAAGGGGCTTCAATAGTCCCAATAATAAAAATAGCAACACAGGCCTGCAGTTCATGGCCTCGTCCACACATCCACAGTGACCTAAATTGACTTCATCCATTAAAAATGGGGAAGAAATAAAATCCAGAATGTTTCCCCTTCTGAACTAATAAAAGCTGAACTGAGTAGAGGTTCCAACGACCATCTGATTATTTCAATATATGAAAAGCCAAACTGGGACAATTCAGCCCTAACTTTCCTGCAATGTATTCATTACATTTAACTGGTAGAGAGAGAGAATTTCCTTTGCACTCAGTGCTGTGTTAGACCTTGAGAAAACAGAAGGATTGAAAATCAGAGTCCTTGGGAAATCTGGGTGACTTGGTCAGTTAAGTGTTGAACTCTTGGTTTCAGCTCAGGTGATGATCTCAGAGTCCTGGGATTGAGCCCTGAGTTGGACTCCACACTCTCTCCCTCTGCCCCTCACCCCTGCACATATTCTCTCTTAATCTTTCTCTCATAAATAAGTAAATAAATAAATAAACTCTTTAAAATCAGACCCCTTGAAGCACCTGGGTGGCTCAGTCAGTTAAATGTCTGCCTTCAGCTCATGTCATGATCTCGGGGTCCTGGGATCCTCTGCTCCTTGCTGGACAGGGAGCCTGCTTCCCCCTCTCCTACCTCAATCCCCTGATGGTGCTCTCTCTCTATCTCTCTCAAATAAACAAAATCTTTCAACTCCAAATAATGGCTGCATTTCCTTAACTAAAACAAAACAAAACAAAAAACCCAAAAAACAACTACAAAAATTAAAATCAGAATGCTTGTTAGAGCTAATAGGAAAGGGAATAAGAGATGCTGAAATCTTACTGTAATGTAATAAACACCTCAGGAGCATATGAGGACCAATGACTGTATAATAAAGGCTTGCTGATTCTCCCTGGATATTTCTGGAATGCCTATTATAGCATGATTCTTGCTAAATATTCGAGAAAAGTTATTTAGAGTTGGTTCTAAAAATGACGACCCACATGATACCAAACAAAAAAATGTCAAACAGCTAGTTGCTTTGCTACATTATGCCAAATAACTCATTGTCCAAAATATATTTCACTGAAGCAACTGACCTCAGATAGGCTAGACTAGATGTCTTGGAAGTGTACACAACTTATAAGGCAGTTTTGATTCTTTGAGAAACTCTCATCTAAAGAAATGGACCTTACCTACAAACACTGACTTAAAAAAAAAAAAGAAAAGGAAATTCAAAAGATTATAGAAATGCACAAAAATTGGATTTTTATAAAGCTGTGATACTTTATGAATTTCTTGTTATGGGATATTATGGTTATGATATTTCAACTCTTTTAACAGCGTTTAAAGATTTTATTTTGATGTGTGTTCTCAGTGACCAAAAATTTGCTTTTATATACAACTTCTGTTTTCTTTAATAATTTCAATCATTAAAAAATTAACTTTTTATATTTTTGGTAGATTGGATTTGTTATTTCTCACCTAAAACAAAAAGAATTAGACATTTACAAAAAATCAATCTTGAGGGATGCCTGGGTAGCTCAGTCAGTTAAGCAACTGACTCTTGATTTCAGCTCAAGTCATGATCTCAGGGTTCAGGGATGGAGCCTTACATCCTGCTCTGCACTCTGTGCAGGGCCTGCTTGAAGATTTTCTCTCTCCCTCTGCCCTTCCCCCTGCTCATGCTCTCGGTTTCTCTAAAAATAAATAAACGAATCCTTAAAAATCAGTCTTTTAATAAGAAGAATTAGAGTTTAAAGGTCTTGACTGAGGAAGGCCTGAGTGGCTCAGTGGTTAGGTGCCTGCCTTCAGCCCAGGGTGTGATCCTGGAGTCCCAGGATTGAGTCCCATATGCGACTCCCTGCATGGAGCCTGCTTCTCTCTCTACCTGTGTCTTTACCTCTCTCTGTGTCTCTCATGAATAAATAAATAAAATCTTAAAAAAAATAAAGGTCTTGACTGATAGATATTGTAAACATATTGATTTTTTTTCTATGACCCTATGTTTTAGTTTTTAATTAAAAAAAAGGTTACCATTCAAATCTATCACATGATATTGTGGGGTGAGTCATATCTCCTTTGTCATTTCTAAGAATTGGTCAAGACCATTTGTTTTTCTCCTCTTTCTTTTTTCCTCTTCCTGCTTGTGGACCTCACAACAATCCTGTAGGTATTGTCTTCATCCTCACAAATAATTTAGCCAGAGAGTTGAGTAACTTTGTGAGGATGTTATGGCTCTCCTAACAAGGGCCCACAGAGTTCTCTCCCCTATTATATATTTCTTTTGGCCAACACCCATGGCCTAAATCCAAGGGCTGTAGCCATTGCACTTGGGAGATCATATTCTCATAAATTATACCGTTTCAAAGCAGGCCAGGCGATGTGTGGCTTCTGGTTTGTAAATACGCACTGTCAGTTCTCCTTGTCTTGAAAATGTGAATTTGTTCCAATGTGATTGGTACTTTAAGGACCAGTTTTAGAAGAACACACATTTCGTATGTGCTGATGTGCTTTTCATGAATGGGGTGCACTGGGGGGTAAACACCAAAAACTTCACTCTTACGAACAGAGCCATCTAGGAATACACAAAGCACACAAACACACAGACCTCACCAGACCACGAGCCACACCCATCCACATCTGGTGTGATGACTCTCTGGTGTTCCTTCTACCACTTCACAATAACTCCCAGCTGCTAAACCATCCCCACTTCCACCAGCAAATTTCCCCAACGTGCCATATTTATCATAGTAGTTCAGTAGTTCTTCGCCATTTAGCAAGTGCTACCATTTTTATGAGGTTCTTATCAGGTTTTTTTAAGTATCACTGGTTAAGTTTCTGGATGCTGTACCCCTTAACTCAATGTATCCGAAACTCCGTGGTTTTTATTGTGTGATTTTTTTGCATGAAGTAGTGATTTTGAGGAGCATGTGTGTCGTACTGTAGCAGAAATGATCATACGTGCAAGCTGAATGGTGAAGAGTAGAGAGGGTGTGTGTAATAAACAGTTGGAAAGATTGTCATTAAGTCACTCACCTACATGTGCCATTAGTTATGCCAGTATTGATCATAGACAGTAAGAACACTGTGCTAACCCTTTCACTTCCATGACCACTTCAATCCTCATGGCAAACCTATTAAATGGGCATTTTCTAAGTAGGGAGAGTGTCTTTTGTTCACTCTTGATGCTACCATCCACATGAAGGAAATGATAGGAGTGGGAAAATTCTAGTTGATCACCACACAGGGTATTAATGCTTGTGCTCTTCTTGAGCCCTGAGGAGTTCACCTCCAGCTTTTCCCCCACCCATCTTTCCCTTCTTGTCATCCCCATTGGGTGTGCTCTATTGGACTAGACAGTTCTCATCAGCTCTCCCATGTACCCGTATCAGGTCCATGAGAAGTAGTGATGCTTTATTGTTCTTGGAAATAACTGGAAGAGCAGGGCAATCACCATGGGGCAGCATCTCCTGTGTCTCCTAATATGCAGACTATTTGGAAGATTGTTCATGCTCTAGGTTTCTCAGGTGCGAGGCAGATCCCGACCCACTCTGCCCCTGACCTGTTGGAATCATAAAATAAACTGTCCAGATAGCCTCTTGGAAGCCCTTTGGAAGTCTAGAATAGAGATAGGTGGCCAGACCTCTCCTAATTGGGATGGAATGGGATGAAATCCATCCACTATCTTCTCAAAATGCATTTTCATGAAATTTCTTCCTCCCCACTCTCTTGGTCCTTTTTTATTCTCAAAGTAGGCAAACAGAATCAATTATCCTAGACCATGTTTGACATTTCTACTGAAAATTTGCACACAGTGATTTGGGACTTCCTGATGTCCCCTGTGTATATGAAGAATATGGAAGAACTAGAGAAGCTAGATATATCCACTAATTGGGTTTTGTTCTGGCTGAGACATATGTTTTGGGGCTGTGAGCACAGTGTATGCGAAGAACATTCTTATCTCAGTGGCTAATAAAGGCTTATGTTAACCCAGGCAAATTTTTACCCTCATGCATTTGGCTCTTTGCTGCTGTGGAAAGGCCATTTAGCTTTTAATTGGCTGTGCTCAGTGCCTGGTGCTATGTGTGCTGCCTTAGTCCATAGCGAACTATTTCCATAGATTCAGGGACACACGTACAGGTAGCTTCAAGTGAAAGTTGTTTGCACTCTATCTGCCTCAGTCACAGGGGTATAGCCTTCAGCTGAGGTCCTGGTTTTGGGCCATGGAGCAGGAAGGCTTCCAAGGATGTTCAGGTCACTCAGACCTCAGGCAGGGTATACGGGCTATTGAATAGCTTCAGTAAAATCATGGCAGCCACACAACATGGTCTCCAAAGACAATGGCCATC
Organism: Vulpes vulpes; assembly: GCF_048418805.1. Taxonomy (NCBI): domain Eukaryota; kingdom Metazoa; phylum Chordata; class Mammalia; order Carnivora; family Canidae; genus Vulpes; species Vulpes vulpes. The sequence continues at coordinate 9,775,362 of NC_132781.1, forward strand.
CAATGGTCAGCCCCAACAAAGATGCAGGTTGTGCGAGGGCCTCATCTGAGCCACCAACTTGCAGTTAGCAGGTGTAGAAAGCCTCAGCATCAACTCCTATAGCTTATCTCAGAAGTATACCTTCTCCTTAGCAAAAATCAGACATAGGAAAAGAATCATTCTGTGCACAAGTCTTTAGGTATTAGGGGATCAAACCACATTTCTGGTGCTAGACTGAGTTGTGTGTACATCGGTTAAGATTCAGTCTTTAGGGATCCCTGGGTGGCGCAGTGGTTTAGCGCCTGCCTTTGGCCCAGGGCGCGATCCTGGAGACCCGGGATCGAATCCCACGTCGGGCTCCCGGTTCATGGAGCCTGCTTCTCCCTCTGCCTGTGTCTCTGCCTCTCTCTCTCTCTCTCTCTCTCTCACTGTGTGCCTATCATAAATAAATAAAATAAGAAAAAAATTAAAAAAAAAAAGATTCAGTCTTTAGCATAAATGTTAGGTCTAGATCAGCCAAAAAAAAAAAGAGAAAGAAAGAAAGAAAGAAAGAAAGAAAGAGAAAGAGAGAGAAAGAAAAGAAAAGAAGAAAAAAAGAAAAAAAGAAAAGAAAAGAAAGAAAAGAAAAGAAAAGAAAAGAAAAGAAAAGAAAAGAAAAGAAAAGAAAAGAAAAGAAAAGGTGAAAGGATAAATCTTGCATCATGTGTCCACTGACTCCATCACCTCCTCATGTTGGGGTTTAAGTTGGGTCTTAATTGGGGAAGAAATTTTCCCTAGAAGGCAGGTGTCTTGGACTTTAGCAACTCAACAACAGAAGTGGGTCAGGTCACTTTGATACAGAATAGAAAATGCAATGCCTCCACTCAGAAGTATGGGTGCAGAAGTGGACTCAATTTAGAACGAGGGTGGCAGAAACATGAGTCTCAAGGGACAGATGGAAATTAATAGTTTTCGAATATGTAGATATAAAGAGAAAAAGAACACCAAAAGAGCTGAAGGTTCAGACTGTGCCGTTGCAAAATTTTCATTTGGCAAGAAAGCAGTGATGCCTAAGAGAGTAACCAGTAAATTTTTCCTCCCAGGTGGAATAAGTGAGTAGTGCCAAAAGTAACCATCTGCAAGAAGCTTACTCTCCACCAAGCAAGTTTACAGATTGTAGATTCTAGATAACTGGCACGGACTGAGAGATATTCCAATAAAGACAAAACTAAGGTGTTCTTTTGTTCAGATAACATTGTTTTCTTCTCTAGCTTTTGGCAATACCAAGTGCTAGGTTCTGAGACCATGCTCTTTCCTAGGATAAAGCTCTCATAGCTGAGGACGATCTCATTTTCTAAATTTGTTGGCGATAATTCTGTGGGTTTATTTCTATTGGAATCTGTAAAGAAAGAACATGGGCATCAGAGTCTCAGTGTTAAGCCAATTTAACTTCCAAAATCCTGAAGGAACTACCCAGATTCTTGAGAGAAACAGCCCAGGCTACAGCTACTGAATAAAAAGTAACTCTATGTTGACATCAAGTGCCCCTTAGCTAAATCTAAGCAGAATGAGAAGCAGGGTTGGCTGCATCTTACTCTGTGTGTGTGTGTGTGTGTGTATAATATAAATTAAATAAATATAAATTAAATAAATATAAAATAAATAATAATGAAAAGAAATAATAAAATAATGTAAATAAGATATTGAAATAATATAAATAAATAATATAAATAAACGACAAAATATTAAATATATATGCATATCTTTGATTTGAAAAGGGAAGAGAATTTAGGTGAGGGTTAGTTCTTTTGGACACTGATATATTATGCTTAAGATACAATCTTTGACTTACATGGGGAGATACTGCTTGAATTCATTCCCTCCTGGAATCTCTAGTTTGAAGGAATTTTATTACTGAATATAAGACTGTCATTTAATCTTTTTACAGTGTCCTGATATGCTCCAGTGGATTATATGGCTGGACACAGTTCAAGACAGAAATAAAGAAATGGGCAGGGTGTGAATTTTCAGCCTTGGGTAAAAATATAGCCTAAGAGTCCATTTATTTTACATTCTATTCTGATCCATTTCAGAGCCTCCTGGGAGCAAAACGTGGACCCCCTCCTTCCACTTGTGGGTCTAGCAGGAGGTCCCAAAGAAGTGTAGCTGGCATTGCAGGAGCCCGTGAAACTGAACATAAGACCATCCTGAAAAATCACTGCTCTCCTCTCCTGAGGTGGTGGCTGCTTCTCTGACTGATGCTTGGCATCTGAGCACAATGGGTTAAGACTACAGAAACCTGGAGGGATATTGTGAGGGAATGGTTCTTTCCAGCTTCAGAAGTTTTCCTCAATATGGACACTTCTGACCCTTTGTCACCTTTAATCACTATTCCAGCAGAAGAAATGAAATGATTTATTGGACCAATAACTTTGAGAAGAATAAATTAGTCATACTGACTTCAGCTCTTCTTCTTTTCATGCATTCTTTCTCTTCCTTCCCTCCCAGGACGTGAAGCCCCTCCATGCCCAAAGTGTGACCCTGGTGGTCTTGGCACGTACAGGGTGGTTATCTGTTTCATTCTGAGATTCACATTGGCTCGGATACGAACTTTATCATTAGGCCGGGTGATAATTTGGACTCCATCTGTCACTTCTTTATAACATTTTCTCAATTTTGTCAGAACTTGGGTAAGGAAGAGGGGTGCTATGTATGAAGCCTGTCAAATCTTCAGACAACTAGCATGGATCCCAACATGCAGATGAGAAGACTGAATCTTTGTAAGAGGAACAGACTAACCAAGTTCATATCATTAACAAGGGAACATGCCAGTATTCTGTAGTCTCAACTTTCACCCCTTGCTGAGTTTTTGTTGTTTGTTCCTGGCTTGAATGCATACTTTATTTTCTGTGCAAAAAGAGATCAGTCTCTTTCAATTAATTAAACAATTATTTAGTAACAAGCAGAATGAGTCGAAGTCTCAGACTCCTTTGTCCTTTTGAAGTAGTGTTAACCCAAAAAAGAGAATGTAGAGGGAAAGGAGGAGAAAAAGAGAGGAGAGCAGAAGAAAAGGTGGTGGGGAGAGAGAACATCTGGGAGAGAGTGGTCTTACTGCAAATGTCTTTCCGTGCTCCTGACTCTCCATGGCAAGAAAAGGATCACGAGAAACAACAAGAATTTGTTCCCAAATAATTTTCATGGTGAGGTGGGGAAAATAAGGTACTTGGTTAAGTATTTACATATGTTAGTAATTATTATTTTTACATATTTATAAGAAATGATGTATAATACATGATATTTCTGGCATGGATATACATTTTAAAGAGGATTCCTTTATGGTATATGTTCACCTTCATGCATTGAATGAGCTGGGCAAAAGTGTTCAAACTCAATACAAGATTGACCTAAATCAAACAAAAGGAGACACATTTTCAGCCTCATGGAGCTGCTGGTGCCAGATACCTCATTAGAAGTCGATTAACTAGAAACCACCAAGAATTTAGAGTAAGAATTTTTCTTTACTCTCGACACAGAAGAATGATTTAAGTAGTTGGAGAGAAGAGCCAATAACCATTTTTTTCCCCAGTAAAATCAGCATAGTTGCTAAGTTTTTTTGCTGCTTGAGCATTGGTAGAGAAGCCAGGATTATAATCCCCTTTCAGTGAGGGCTTGTAGAACCTCCTTAGAAAGGAGGCTTCAAGAAAAGAGAAACAATATAATAGAATTGCCCTGAAAATACCTGGTTCATCCTACATGTGCTTATTTTCTAAGGTTCTAGATCTTTCTAGTTTTGATTTTAGTGTCTTTGTCTCAGCTCTTAGGAAATGACCCATCTTCATATATAGCAGATCTCTTTTATACTAGAGAGTTATTCTAGCACTAATTGTCATTTGAATTATTTGAGCTTCTCATAGGGAAAATGTGACAAAATATATTTCAATTGTGTCCACAGGTGCCTACTAGAAGAGCACAATGTTTAAATTGTAAGATGTTGCTGGCCCTGATTCCAGGAAAGGGAACGCTGACAGCAAGAAAATTCTTGCACTGTCGTCTTGTTTCTTCTTGTTTTTACAAGGACATTCCACCAACATTTGAAGAACGAAGTTACCTTGATAAACATAGTCCTACAGTCCCTTCCTTCTAGCTTAATCCTGTTTAGGAAGAAAAGATTCTTGCCTAATTACACCAACACTTTTGTAAAAGAAAAGGAGTCTTTCAGATAACTGGATTTGGCCAAAAGAGAGCAAGTAGCAGCATTGGAAATAACAAACACATCTTAATTGCTAAATGTGTGGGTTCTAATACCAGTTACTAATTTCTAATCCCATACTTATCCTTACCTCAGCCAAGGGATCCTGGATAAGTCATTTTAACCTGTCCATGTTTTGTTTTCCCATTTAAAAATATCTTAATAGCAATAATACTTACTCATATGGTTGATATGAGAATTACATGAGAATTATGTAAGATGCATTCAAGAAGTGCCCCAATGAAACATGTGCTCAGTGTTATCTGTTTTTGCTAAGAAAATAAGTATTCATTTGCCAATATATACATGAAGAAAATGAATATAAGATTTTTTTCAATATAGTCTGGACTTTAAAAATTCAACATTTGAATGTTTGGAGAAATTGTATTTCTTTGGATATTTTCAAAGAAGTAGAAAATGATTTAAGTCCATTTTTATATTCGTCATTTATGCTGAGTAATATGTAATAGTTCCAAACTCTGTTCTTAGGCAAGCCTGGTTCTTGCCCTGGCACCTAGTGCTAATCAACCAGCTGATTGAAGCACAAATAAAATCCCAGGCACAGAGATAAAATAGATTTTGAAACAGTATCCCATTGAGGAGCACATTATCATTCATCTATTCATTACAAAACAGAGTGCTTTATATTCCTTTCCTAACAAAAAAGACAAAGTACAATAAAGTATTGTTCTCAGTTGTTGGTTTGTTGTTTTTTTAATGAATCGAGAAATATTTGTCAGGCTATCCTCGCAAAAGAGTAAACAGCTAAATTTATCGTAATATTTTGCAGGCTCAGGAAGACTGAAATATAAAATGGGATCACAATAAGAAACGCATAAACATGCTGACTGGAGAAGTCAAGGAAACAAAAAGTCTGAGGGGATTTTTATTTTATATTTTTTTCATGTTTGCATTGTTATTGCAGATCCAGTGAGGCTACCAAGTGCATTAATTAACTCATTTCAAGCGCCTTGCACCATCTTCTTAGTTGTCATTTTTAATTGTTTTGGCCCTATTTTCATGTCAAGCATCCTGCTATATGTTCAGTTTAATTTTCATAAGTGACCATGAACAATAAGAACTCAGGCTGAATCTCTCAGCCTCTTTTCCTTATGGTACTAGTGGCTCCAATAATGACAATGAGTTTCTTCAAAAGATAGCATGAGGCTTTCATAGTGTGAGTCAAAGGACTTCCAGGTGCTGATAGGAAGATCAAGTTACAGTAACTAACCAGGCTCCAACGGAGCTGACTCCTAAGAAAGGGTATTATATGGGATATGGTGGGGTGGGGGTGGGACGGTGGGGGGAGCTCAGGAAACTGGAGAGGCAATCTTATATTCCATGGGACCTCATTTTTCTTCTCTGTGAAAGAACAGAGACTATTTCAAGTATTCTTTGAAGAACTGCAATCCCGGATATCTTAAAGTATGCTTTAAAAGAATAAGAAATTTGCACACTTTAAAGCATGTGATAGGGTGAAAAATAGACAGTGTTTTGAGCAAGACAAGTTTAAGTTCACTCACGTCCAAGCCTACTATTTATTGGCTCAGTGACCTGTCCTAGGCTTTTTGCTCATCTGCAAAATGGAGACATTTTCAGGTTTGTCCCAGGGCTTAAAAGGTACATGAAGTACCTAAAAAAGTGCTAATACACATTAGCTACTTAATAAATACTAGTCTCCATCTTCTTCTGCCATTATCATGTAAGGGAAACACACAAACAAAAACCTTTACAAATAAAAGATGTGCTTAGTCATACACCCTTCTTATTGCTAGAGCCCTCAGAAATATCTTGCACATTTTCCCTGACCTCAGAAAAAGAGGTGAGGAAGAGAAGTCTAAGGCTCAGAAAAAAACTCTTGAGTGAGCAAGTATTTTAGAGAAATGAAAGAAATATTGTGTGACTGTAGTTAATAAAGAAGCAATTTTAAAAGCTTCTATCTGTAAAGCATCTTCCAATTCATGCTCGCTGACTGGCATGGAGGAAGGTTACTCAGACTCAGGGTTATGCAGAGTTTGTAAATGCTTCTGCAAGTAGATAAGAGAGATTTTTAATTAGGATATTAAGTACTCACAAAAGAACTAAAAAAATATGGCATTCACTGAGCTGCTGTCGCCTCCATGATTTTAATTTGCTTTATATATTCCTTTTTTTTTTCACAGATATTACAAAAGTTAGTTTCACCAGACTCCTTTAGCATGTTGAACTAATCAGAATTTAGCATTATTATACTTCAAGTAAATGAAGTTTTGGTATATGGCATTTATTATCAAGGGTTTTTTTTTGCACATATCAAAATTGGCAATTGCAAATTTAAAACTTTACTTTTGTGTTATGACTTGTCTCTGTATCTTACTTTAATTTAACTTACACTGAAAAAGTCAGAAATAAAACATTTGTTCCTGAAAAATATATATATATATGACAGTTAAACAAATGTGTTTACTTTTAAGTTTAATTATTATTTAATATGAACAGTTGATCATGTCTTTTCATCTCACAGAGATAGTTTTACATTGTTCATTAGGATACGAAATAATATTTTCATATAAAGTATAAAAAACTTGTGTTCAGTAAATCTTTATTGTCACAAACTAATAAGCTCTTAATTTGATAAACATTTCTAAAACTGCTCATTTATAAAAGGCAAGAATTTTCCTAAGTGTGTTAATGGTCTCCTAAGCTGTTAATGAATGTTTGGTAAGGAAGAGTTTCTGTGGTCTGATAAATTTGGGAAATACTTGACTTAAGAAGATGAATAAATGTATTTTGGGGATTTATATGAATCTTTAATCTGCTAACATATATTGTGATAGAGAATCAGTTACAGTATGTGATGTTTTCCAACTTCTTTGATGATGGAAGTACTTTTGAGCATTCTGTAGGGTTAGTGGTCTTTAGAACACACTTTGAAAATACTGCTCTGGGGCTCTAATTTAAAAAAAAATCATTCAAAATAGGGGCACCTGGGTGGTGTAGACTCTTGATTTCAGCTCAGATCGTAATCCCAGGTCATGGGACAGAGCCCCCAGTTGGGCTCTGTGCTCAGCGTGGAGTCTGCTTGAGTTTCTCTCTCCATCTCCCTCCATTCCTCCCCCAAGCTTGCTCTCTTCTCTCTCAAATGAATTAAAATATCTTTAAAAAAAATCATTCAAAATAGTAACATCAGATAATAATAGTCATTTGCATTGGGCATTTCTCTAAGAAAAAAGTCATACTTCATTTGATCAGAACCATCTGTGGACTTAGAAATTAATCAATGTAATTTTCCATGCTAAAACGTAAAGAAAAATGTTTAAACATAGGAATAGATGCAGAAAATTTATTTGGTAAATTCAACACTGACTCACATAAAAATCTCAGCAATCAAGAAAATATGAAATCATTATACTATAAAATATATTCGTATCTATAATTTATATGTACAAATACATTTTTAAAAACTGTCATGAAGGCTAAGGTTACCTGGTGAAAGTTTTAAGAGAACGAAGATATAGGTATAGTCTCAAGGTATTTCTCCCAAGGTGTTATTTACAACAAAGAGAAAAATAATAACTTGACTGTGGAGAAATACATCAAGTACCATCTTAACCAAGCAATCCCGTAATGCCATATTGACATCATCTGCCCTGAGAAAAGCACAATGCCCTTTCTGTGGTAGTCTTGTCAAAAACTTATGACCTCAATCTAAACATTAAAAAAAAAAAAAAAAAGTATTGGGCAAACCCAAACTGGGTTTTTCAGAAATTTTAAAATTTAAAAATTTTACAAAATAACTGACTGGTACTCATCAACCACGTTGAGATTGTGAAAAACAAGGAAGCTTGAGGATTTAGCTGTCACAGATTGCAGAAGACCAAGGGGCTATGGTAACTAACCATTAGGTGGGATTCTGGAGGGGATCCTCGAAGAGAAACAGGATATCTGTGGAAAAACCAATAAAGCTTAAATAAGGTCTGTAGTTCAGTTAACGGTATTGTGTCAAAGTTAACTTCCTGGTGTTGATCACAGAAGTATTTAAGTTATCAAAATTAGGGGAACTTGGATGAAGGGTTCTGCACCATTTTTGCGAACAGAGAGTTTTAAAATAACTGAGACTTTTAAAGCATTATTTGGATGATTTCCTGATTTCCTCCTGTGCTTTTACACAGATAGACTCAACCTTGATCTGGATATATTAATATGAAATTTTGGACATAATTCAAGACAGCAATGAGTTCAGTTCCATGGCTTGGGTTTATTTTGTATTTTAATGTTTATAAAACACATTTTATTTACAAGCTCATAAAAGTATAAAAATTCAAGTCATTTATCCAAAAAGTTATCTCTCCTACCTTAGATTTACTTGAAAGTGTTTGTACATTATCATAAGTTTTGCTTTGATTATTTTTTATTTGTTTTTGTTGTTTTGTTTTGTTTTCTGTTGACTTGGATAGTTTTCTAGGAAAAACCTAGAGTATTCGTGGGGAAACTTTTAACAGAGGAGTTACTTCCAGTCATTTTTAACACCGAGTCCTTCTTTTCCAAGTACAATGTCAGACACAACTACAAGGTACAACTCAGAGGCTAAGCTACTTCGTTTCTAGGAGGGCCATGGAGCTAGAGCCCTACTCACTTGGCTTACCTCTTAGTGTCTGCAGGGAGTGAGCTTTAAGAAGCTTCTGCAAGTCGCAAGGTTATGGCTAACAAGGTTTGAAAACCATTTGTGCAGAGAAAGTTTTAGAACATGAAAATGGGCGGAGGGAGCTCAGGAGAGAATTGCTTGGCTCAGAGAGTCTTCATTTCCTTAATGGAATAATAATATGTGCTCTGTTCCCTTGGGGATGATGGGAATGAGCAAATTTATGATTATAAAATATCCTGCAGTTTGGGAGTATTTTGTTTTCAAAGTCTTATTGGCAAATACAGTTCTTAAAGTTGAATCAGTTGAGTTGCTTTATTTCTTCTCAAGATGTGTGTGGGAAAAGGAGATAAAAGGAATATAGGCAATGTGCAAATGAGAAAACAGAGAGAGAGAGTGAAATTTTAAACTGGAACTCTATTTGCTCAAGCACAAAAATGCTTATGCTGCTTTTGGGGACAAACATTCAGCTTGAAAATCAGAAGCCAACTGTGTTAGCATACGTTGGGCGCAGACAGGAAAATGGCAGAAGGTTGGATTGGGGTGGAAATGGAATTTGCATGTAAATTAGCTGAGATATAAAAACATATTTATATCCAAGGCAAACATTTAGAAAGGGTAAGGGGGAAGCTCGGGAGGCATATCCAACCCGTGTAGCTCCACAGTTTTTAAGGGAAATGAAGATCCATTTAGAGCTTTCAGAATTAATTTTAGTCACAACTACAGCTACTTCCACATTATAATCCATTGTAATTTAAATGCGTTGAAATTTTATATTAGATTTTGCTATCTTCATTTTGAAAGTTAAGAAGGAAAATCTTTGAGAAATAAAACCATCTTATTAGAAAGTAAACACACATCCAGAATGGAAACAACATGACTAATGTGAGAGAGAAGAATGAACTAGGTTGGAAAAATGTATGATAAGCTGAAGAAATAACTATTAAGCTTCAGAAATTATTATTAAAAAAATACCAGAGGGAGCCAAATGGACTGTGAGTTGATCAAAAGACCTAAGGAATTGAGAAATGCTTTGATGTTCTGAAGGGCATTCACTTTGGTTCAGTTCTGTGGGGATTTTCAATTAACTTCCTGCAAGTTGAAGCTAGTTCTCTTGCTAAAGGAAGTGAGATCTCTTGAGAAATATTTTTTATACCTTTGCTTGTCAGGGACCATTGTTTTTAGATATTGCATTAGGGTTATTTGAATCGCATCTGTTAGTATTCCTAACCCAAACTAGCTTTAAAAATAAAAGGAAGCTCTACCCACACCTGAAAATTCTAAAGATAGAGTAGCCTTCTAGACTGATTTGATCCAAAGTTTACCAGGACTTGCAAATCCATTTTGCTGCCCTGCCTTTGAAGTCTGGTTTTTCCTCTAGCAAGATCGTTGCTAACAGCAATGGAACCATCTACATATTTCCGTGTTTAATTTGACAGGAGAAGAGAGAGTGCTTTCATTCCAGGGACATTACAAAGTATCCAACCGCATGGAAGAAAATAAATGCAGTGTATTTCTTTTTAAATTAGCCTGTTTTTCCAGATAGTGGAAAGATGCAACCTTCCATTATTTATGGTACAGTAAAGAAAGGTCAAGCATTTAACTATTTAACCAGTGGGGACAAGTCTATTGCTACTGATGAAAAAAAAAAAAAGAAGAAGAAGAAGAAGAAGGAGGAGGAGGAGGAGGAGAGAAAGAAGAAGAAGAAGAAGAAGAAGAAGAAGAAGAAGAAGAAGAAGAAGAAGAAGAAGAAGAAGAAGGAGGAGGAGGAGGAGGAGGAGGAGGAGGAAGAAGAGGAGGAGGGAAAGAAGAACAAGAAAAGAAGAAAAAGAAAAGTTTCCACAAAGTGCAGGATAGATTAGGACATACATATTCAAGACTAAGAGGCAAACATCTCAAGAATTTTCAAAATTGTTGAAGGTGATCCAGTTTTGCTGATTCAGTTGAGAATATGTTGTTATCAGAAGATCTCAGTAATGCATGGCACTAAAGTTTTGAATAAGAAATGGAATACCAAAAGACAGCAAGCCCAATTCTATTTTCCCTTAATTCTGTATTATTTGATACTTAAGGTGCTCTATGCAATGTATATGGATATTGTGAAGCAAAATAATATACAGTGAACACTTGCAAATCTGCCAGTCAATTTAATAACCAGAAAATTACCAATGGTATCAATACCATTGGGCTGTCTGATCCTATTTCCCCACCTCCTTCCCACAATTCTTAATCATGGTTTTTCTCTCTTACACATGTGCACACAGACACAGACACATACCTACAGTGGAATAAACAATAAACAATCTACAACTGCACACACACTAATTTTGAATCTCATAACCAAAATGTTTAGCAAGCTAAAACAAACCAGAAATAAAAGCACGCACACTGTACAATTCCATTTAAAGAATCAAATAAATAAAAACTAATCTGTGCTGTTAGAAGTTAGGACCTTAGTTGGATGGGGGATATGAAATCAAAAGAGAGCAGGTGAGGCTTGTTTAGGATACTGACACTCTTTTGTTCCTTGGATGTTGTCTGTGTGACATGCATGGTTAGTAGTAAAACCTCATCAAGATCTAATCTTACGATGGATGTACTTTATTATATGTATGTTAGCCTTAATAAGAAGCTCCAAAAGTAAAATGGAACAAAAATTTCAGAGAATGACCTGAGAAGTAGAACATTAAGAACAACAGCGACAGGCTAAGAAATGGCAATGTGATAGAAAAAAGAAGCTATTAGAGGAAAATGATGGAATGTCAGTATGCCCGACATAAATATAAGATATTAAAGATGAAAGTAAAAGTGTAGAGCACATACACAAGGCCTGAAAGAATAATAACTTTGGGTCTTTCAACAGTAATACCGACATTTTCAAAAGACAAAGGATAAATGCCTTGAAAATTGTGAGGGGGAATGATGTCCATCGCAGAATTCTATATTCAACTGAACTGGGTAAAATAAAGGTTTCAAACAAGCAAACTCTCAAAAACGGTCCTGGGGTAGGAAATGGCTAGATAATATGCTCTTCTGAAACAAAGAAACAAATCAAGGAAAATGAAGAAAATGGGAACCAGGAAACAGAAGATCGCAGTTAGGAGTGAGGCAAAAGGTACCCCCAAAATGAAGACCAGACAAGAATCGTGCAGCAGATGTGGGGGGCAACCAACCCAAACTGCATGAGGAAGATAAGAGGGCTCCAGATGGACATCTTTGGGGAAAATAATTAACCAGATGGGTTATCTTCCAGGATAGAAAAATGATTTTCAGAATTGTTGAAGGAGGTGTGAGCACTTAATGAGAAAATCAATGAAATACATATATCATTACCTCCACGAAAAAGATAATGTGCAATAAATGACCGATGACTATAATATATAAAAGGCTCAGTAGTGGATAATTTTCATGTAGTTGAAATAGCAGAAACACTGCATGGTTTTAAGGAGATTGAATTGTTTGGAAACATGGCTAAGACCTCGTGTATGAAAGATGCAACATATACTTATTTTTGTTCAGGACATGTTGAAGCAGATGACAAAGGGATAGTTAAACTGTGAAAATGGTTGCCTGGTGACCAGTTTTGGGAGTGGGGTCAGGAAGGGGACCACTAACTTTTGCATATGCTTCTTAACAATATTTCAATTTCAAGCATAAGCAAGACTTGCTCTGATAAAAAAAAATTTATTTAAGGGTAATAACCATAAATCAATAAAAAAAAAATAAATTGAATGGATGATGTCAGGCTTTGGCAAAGCTATGTTAGCAAGTTCTGACATTAAACTCTCCAACTTTCAATGGAGAGCAGACCAATAGAAAACCAGGTATCCTTGGGCTGCTAGAACTAGTCCGTACATAGTCTGTCTTAAAGAAGAGAGGGGGGAAAGATGCAAAAAAAAAAAAAAAAAAATATATCAATTCTCTTGTCTTCTGGTCACATCTTGTCCGGAGAGCCTCATGCCAGTTTGAGCCTCCTATTTGTCAAGCTGAACTTTGATACATTACCAAAGGACCCAGGATCTTCAGGGGTTCTGGACAATTTACTCTCTGAAGAATGGGTGTGAAAGATGGTGATGTTTGGCTCGCAGGAGATATAGTCATACACATTTTTTATTGTGCCAGATGCCAGAACCAGGAAAAAATGGATAAAAAATGAAGAAGGCAGCTATGAAACAATTCAATTAAAAACCCCAAACAGGAAAGTATACTTTCCCATGAAAAAGTCTGCCTCCCAGCACTTCCACAATGCCCTCCACCAAAATGTGCTGAAAGCTGAGCCCGCACTTCCTCCCCAGGCTGTATCCCCACAAAACAACACCTGTTGGACAGGTCACAAACCTCGCGGTTACTTATGACCTCATGCATGTGACCACATGCAATTTGTCACAACACTTTGAGAGCTCCTCCTTCAAAACATTTCCAGACTGTGACCTCTTCTGACCACCTTGCTGTTCCCACCCTGGTCTAACCACTATGATCTGTCACCTGGATCATGCCCAAGGTCCCCCTACAGATTTCCCTGTATCTGCTCAAACAGTCAATTCTCAATGCAACAGCCATTGGGGGGGTCCTTTCAAAATATAAGCCAGACAGCATTCCCAGATTCACCTTCAAGATGAAAAGGGGTGTAAAAAAAGGGGGGGGTGTATTCAATAACTAAATAAATATAAAACTTAGAGTTTATTCCACTTCTAGATTCACTTTTGTTAAAAATGAAGATAGTGAGTAAGGATGGGGGAATGGCTCTGAGACTTCCTCTGATTTAAATAATTTGTTTCTGTCCTGCTTGGATGTGCCTTCTTCAAAAATGCCAGCCAGGTCCTCGAATCCTGGTCTTGAGGATTCAAGGCAGGAAAGGTTACTTGAATCTGTACTCTGCTAGGGTACAGATACCCTCCCCTAGGGAAGGGTAGTCCCTACACAACTAGCTACAATTTGGTTTTACTTCTAAATCTTGTGTTTATACACATTCTTGCCTATAATCAACAGTATACAACAACTTTCTCCTTGCCTATACCTATAGTTTCACCCTCTTCCAGCAAGTAGGGAAGTTGTTCACCAAATAGAAGCAAGAAGAGCATACGGAGAGAGTTGCTTCTACTGTTTCCTATTTGAGCATCACAGAAAGCTTGGAGATGGCTTGGATTTGACAAGGGGCAAAAAAAAAGTCAACGTAAGGAATATAGATGAGCCTTCCAATTGGCCAAAAAATGTCATATGTACTAATGGAGAACAAGAATGTAAGTGGTCTTGAAGAAGGATGATGCCAATGACAGTGGAATTCCTTAATTTAAGCAACTGTTTCTTATCACCCCAGACTTCCGACACCCCAGCTGGAGTTAATATTCCTGGTTTGCAAAGCCTCTCCTCATCAGAGTTCAAAGACATCTATGAGCTTTCAATCAGTTGTTAAAAGAAGGCAATGTGGTGATTTGTCATGAAAATCACGATCTTATGCTTATGTTACAAATGGGGAGCATTACCCCGAAGAGCATGCTTTGATTGATCACCACATCCATACCAGTTCCCCAGACTACAGAGACATGGAGCTTTGCAGTCAGCAAACATATTACTTGTCTTGGTCTTCTTTTATCTCTTGCTTGGTTCCTCATGGATATTCTATAACTCCATCACACACAACACAGCTTGAGTTTCTTCTTGTCATACAATTTCAATTTTGTAAGAGCAGCGTATTTCTATACAGTGAACAACTTTAGTCAAGTTTGGGTTGTTAGGATTTCTGTAATTGTGTTCTATCTGCAGGTGGGGACACAGATGTCTTTGCCATAATGATGTCTTGACACAAAAAGGCTTGACGCAAAGTTGTCAGAACCGCACAGAACTATCCTTTTCCAAAATTTTTTTTATTTTTTATTTTTAATTGTGCTTGTTAGTTTTGCTTTCCAATTTATCTGGCACTTATCAAAAGGCACCAACAGTGAAAATAAGTTTATGAGGAGAAATCCTCAAAGATGAGACATCCAAAATGGGAAGCTTTAGATATCAGTAAGTCTCCATTCCATAGAATGGATTACTCTTGGGTAAGCTAACTGAAGGGGGTGTAACTAGAAAGAAATGATAGAACTTGATTAAAATTTATCCTGGAATTTTGTCCTTGAGAGCTTCAAAAGCCTATTCCTGTGACACACTGGACTTCCTTAGACCATATAAACTTCCAGAAGATCTAACAAGCTAAATTGATCTCTGTTTTAATTTGCCAGTCTTAGCTGTGGGATAAGCAGCGTATATGTGTGTAATTGAGGAGAGAGGAGCTCTTTGTACCCCTAAGGGTGCTTTGCGTTCTGTATGTGTCCCCTCTCAAGAGCATATTAGTTTTGGAGACTGATAGAAGTTGAACCGCGGGTAAGGGGCTTTAACTCTGAGAAGCAGGTAAGAGGAGAAACGAGTAATCAACCAGATTATTGCTAAGACTCCTCCCCTCTGTCAAACCCCTTTCTGTTTGCTCTTTCTTGTATGGGCAAGTTCTTTCTTTATGCTGATTCTGTCTTAGGTAGGCAAACATGCAAGCCCTCTTCTTGAGGAAAAAAAATACTACTTTTCATTCTGGGACTGTCTGGAACAAACATTTTATTTTTATTTATTTATTTTTTTTAATTTTATAGCCCGATTTCTCCACTGTATTTACTCAAATAGTGTCTGTCTCCTTTTCATATGTTCAAACTCTAGTTTGTCACTAAGGTTTTCACTCCTGTTATTTTAACAAAATGACTATGAGTAAGATCGCCAATGGTGTCCTAACCATCAGACACAGAGTCATTTGTCCACATCTCTATGATCATGTCAGTAGTTATAAGCAATTTCTTCTTAAAATTGTGGGGGTTTTTTGTTTGTTTTTTGTTTTTGTTTTTGTTTTTGCTATTGTTTTTGCTGTTGTTTTGTTTTGTTTGGTTTTGTTTTGTTTTGGGAGGGGGTATTTTATGTCATCGTGACCTGGCCATATCTACCATTTTGCTTTCTTTTCTCTCTCCCTCCAAATTCTTCCCTCTCCTAGGTCTGTTAGTGTGTAATTGACACATGCAAGTTGTATATGCTTAAAGTATACAATGTGGTGATTCAATATATGCACACGTTGTGAGGTTCTTGCCACAATCAAGCTAATTAACAAATGTATCACCTCACATAGTTGAGTGTGTGTACGTGTGTGTGTGTGTGTGTGTGTGCCCTGAGAACACCTAAAATGTACTCTTAGCAAATTTAAGTATTCAATACAACTTTTTTTTTTTTTTTTTTACCATACAACTTTATTAACTAAAGTCACCATGCTGTACAGGAGATTCCCCAGAGCTGATTCATCTCATATCTGAGAGTCTGTATCCTTTGACCAATATCTCCACATTTTGCTCACCCCCAACCCCAGGCAACCACTGTTCTACTTTCTTCTTCTATGAGTATGACTTCTCTAGATTCCACATATAAGTGGGCTTAGGTCGCATTTGTCTTTCTGTGTCTGGCTTACTTCACATACTGTAATATCCTCCAGGTTTGTCCATGGTGCTACAAATGGAAGGATTTCCTTTTTTTTCATGGGTGAATAATATTCCATTGCATATATCACATTTTCTTCGTCTATTCATCTGTCAACATTTAGGTTATTTCAATATTTTGTCTGTTGGGTTAATATCCCCCTTCCAAATTCCAAAGTTCAGACTGGCACTCTTGTTTTCTCCATTGAATCTGAATTTATCTGGAGAGCTCCATAATTCTCAAAACATTTACCATCCTTTACTTGGATAATATTAAATATATTTTCTTCCATACACAGTAAGAATGAGAGATTCATTGATTTCTTACTTTTATCCATCATTCCACTTTGAGTTAATCACCGAGTTCTGATTTTTCCTATATATTATTTCTCATAGCTGTTTTTTTAAGTGTTATTGCTTATTTCTTGGTCTGTGTTATTATATCATAGAGCAATATAACATCTGTCATAACTTCTATGCTCCCTTTTATGCTGATATATTATGTCAGAATCATTATAGATGTCTATAGTTATTTAAATTCCTTCTCATCTAGACAGATTTCCTTATTATGCAATAGAAATTACTTAATTGCTGTTCAATAAACAATTATTTATTGAGTATGTACAAAATGTCCTTCCTGAGTGAAATGGTTACTCATGTATAATAATTACAACCTTGAGTTTGGATCTAAAAACTAAGACATGCTCCCTTAGCATGTAAATACAGATGTCTAATGACTCATTTTGGCACTTATTGTTGGTGTTAACTATTACAACAATAAACCCTTCTGATGGTTTCATATTGGTTATGATCCAACATTTCATGGGAACAATTTTAAGAGGCTGCTTCCAGGAATAGCATGAGGAAGAAACCACGGATTTATGAAGTTCTTTGGTTAGACAAGCTTTGTCCAGTCATCATCTCCTAAGTAATCCTTCCTTTATAAATAATATTAGTTTCAAGTAGAAAGAAACATACTTCTCTCTCTCTTTCTCTGTGTTTTTTTTTTTGCCATAGACAGCAACTGCTTATGCCTTTTATATTGGTAAAAACGAAGTCCACTCTCAGTAGCTCAAAGTAGCCTACATAATTTTCAATAAACCCTTCAATCATTAACCCCAATGTGAAATCTATTTGTCCCAGCTGTGCAAAATTACAACTCTCTAGTTACAAAATAATATACCAGAAATTTGTTTTCACCCACAGAAAAAGAAGTGTACCAGCAAATTTGGCATTCAGCAAAAATGCTCTTTTAATGTAAAATCCATAAAAATTTGCATGTATCTAATGAATTTCTTGAATGGCGATTAAATTTACAAATAAGAATTTAAGAGAAATAATAAACTCTGGATTTTGTGTTGGTTTGGTAAAAGAGCTACTTTATAGCAATAATTAACATTCACCCTTATGTCAGGCAATATTCTAAGTCAGGGCAGCAAACTGTTTCTGTAAAGGTCCAAATATTAAGTATTTGTTATTTTGTGGATTACACAGTCTCGGTTACAACTGTAGCTACCTTTGCAGTAGGAAAGCAGACATATTTTACATGTAAGCACACGGATATGGCTATTCCAATAAACTTTCCTTAGAAGAATAGATAGCAGATGACTGGATTTGGCCCATGGGTTATATATATTTGCTGTTCTCTGGTCTAAGTGGTTCACTTCTATAATTTTTGGATTCCACTGCCTTTAACACCTGCCTTAGATAGGAACTATTTACTTATTCACAAATTGTATTTTTTGTTGAGTAAATGGTACATTTGAGAAACACAGAATCATACAAGTAAGGCAAAATTTAATTAGGTAGCGGCTATTTATTATTCTTAGTTCACACATGAAGAAACTGAGGCTCTGAGGGATTAGCTAATTTACCCACATTGAATGGCTTATACAGGGTGGAGCTAGGATGTGCATTCCTACTTTACAAAGAGGTGACAAGTGACAATGCAATATCAGATAGATGCTTGAGTGTCTAAGACTGTGACTTAACACATAAACAGGATGAGAAATGAGGTGGTAAATTCAACAGGATCAGGAAAGTTGATATGACAGTGGATATCTAACAGCACAAGAGCAAAGCTGCAGATTCCAAAAGCCAAATAATATATTGTAAAATTTCTATTTTTAATTTAATTTTTATTTTCAATCAATTTAGATAAACCATGTCAACTGGAAATCTGTTTGGCAAAGTATTCTCTTTCTTATTTTAGTGCACAGCTGACTACTCTACAGAGTGAAAAAGAAAGTATTCAGTTCTTCCCCCCAACTAATTGGGTCATGTTGGTTAGCAGACCCATTGATGGTGTGCCCGTGAATAGAATGTGATGGAAAACTAAAGCATTATCTGATAGAAAACCACCCGGGTAAGTCTTTTAATCCCTTCAGAACTCATAAATAAAATGAAGGAGACTGGGATAAATCATCCTTGCGATCCTGTTCAGCTTAAACTTTTTCTGATTATAAATTTTGAAGGGATTGAACTCAGGTTTACTGCACATTTCAAATAATTATGGCAATATTTCAGATAACAATCATTTTAATGTTACCTGAACAATGGCATCATTTAATATTTCAAACTATGTGGTCATTGAGCCTGAAGAAGCACTATGATTACATTATGCCCCTCATCTCCTAAGTGTATTTATGATTTTTTTCCTTCAGTTCTTCTCTCTTTCAGATTGTATATTTTATACAGACCTGATCTCCAGTTCAGAAATCCTGTCATCTTCTCTGTCCAATCCATTGTTAGCCTATCTTTTGTGTTCTTCATTTCATAGGTCTTATTTTTTCGTTTTAGAATGCTGCTCTAATCTAATTTATAGATTCAAATTTTCTGTGGAGGTTCTCCATTTTTTTTCTCTTGCTTTTCTCTGTTCTCTTGAGTAGATTAATTACAGGTATCACAAAGTCCTTTTTCTTGGTCTTTGATCTTGGCCATATGCTTCTATTTCACAAACCTAATGATTTCTTACTGTATGTTGTTCATTTACTACAAAAAAGTGGAGGCATGGGATGATGGAATTTCCATCAGTCTCCCCCATAGACTGGGAAGCCCATCACTTTAACCCAATGAGAGACTGAGTTCAGCAAGCTGGGTACAGTACTTAGGACTCCTTCTGCCTCTGGTTTACCCTTACTCCCTAAGACATGGTCCTTTGGGGGTTTTAACTGAGAATTTGGGAAGGTTTCTTTGTACCTCCAACACTAAGAAATGGTAAGAATCTTTACTGTGCTTTTCAGAATTTTTTGGTTTAGTTAGCCTCCTGCCTCTGTGTTTTCAGCCCCACAAATGTCTATTTTATCACTCTAGTCCCACACAACCATTAATAGTTCTGCTGACTTCATATTCCCTGAGGGGAGTCTTTCTGGACCTGGCCAGTATTCTCAACTGTTACCAGTTCTGAAGAGACAACCACAAGAGACAGCCACAAGTCCTCATTCACCTCTGGAAAGGTTTATTTCCTCTAAAATGTAGTTCTTGTATTCCTCATTGTTTCTCTTGTCCTCTGATTCTTCTAGAAATACAATTTTTGTCATTTACTCAGGGTTGACAACCTTAGAAACAAACAAGAGACAGCCACAGGTCCTGCAAGAGACAGCCACAGGTCCTCATTCACCTCTGGAAAGGTTTATTTCCTCTAAAATGTAGTTCTTGTATTCCTCATTGTTTCTCTTGTCCTCTGATTCTTCTAGAAATACAATTCTTGTCATTTACTCAGTGTTGACAACCTTAGAAACAAACAGAAGTCAAGTTTTTGTTTGCTTTGTTTTGTTTGTATTTCTTAGTTTGATGAAGGTTACCTACAAAAACCTATAAGCATACATCATGCCATGTTTTTAGAAATTCATCTCCTGAAATCAAAAACTAGACAAGGATGTCCTTTGTTACCACACCTGTTCAATATTATCTTAAAGGTCTTTGAAAGCACAGTAAAGCAATGCATGCATACATAGATGTATATGTGTAAACATATAAGAACAGGAGAGCAAAAACAAATCCTTATTTGCAGGAGAAATAAAGTTCAAACTAACCTTCAGGTAAATTACTCAGATTAATACGTGAATTTTGAAACTTCCTGGAACCAAAATTCAACATAAACCAACTATATTCCCATGTAGTACTAATAGTTAGAAAATGAAATGTCAAAAACTGCAACAATATTTATGATAGATTAAAAATCATCAAAGAATTTGGAGGGTGACTTGGTGACATGGTTAATAAGTTCTGATTCTTGGTTTTGGCTCAGGTCCTGATCTTAGGTGCAGAGCCTGCTTGAGGCGCTTTCTCCCTCTCCCTCTCTCTCTCTGCTCCTCCCCCTGTGCTCTCTCTCTCTTTCTAAAACAAATAAGTCTTTAAAAAAAAAAAATCATCAAAGAACTAAAAAAAGTCTCTCCTGATAGAGGTGAAAGAGCTCTACACAGAAAACTATAAACCTCAGAGAAATTTTAAAAGACCCAAGTAAATGAAAGGATGACTTGTTCCTAACTTGGGAAATTCAATATTGTAAAGATGTATTTTACCTCACAGGGACCTATAGATTTAATACAATCTCAATCACAGTCCTGGCAGGGTTTTTTTTTTTTTTTTTTTTTTTTTTTTTTTTTTTTTTTTTTGCATGTCTATACAGAAATTGACAAGTTGAGCCTAAAACTTACAAAGAAATTCAGCAGGCCAAGAACTTTGTAGAACAGAGTTGAATGAGTCATCTCACAAGATACCAAGACATATTAAGAGTTAACACCATGTAGTACAAAGAAAGGAAAAGTAGACCAATGGAACAGAATAAAGAATCCCCAAACCCACAAATGGGCAACTGATTGACTGCAAGGTGCACCACTAAGTAGCAGGGGGGAAATGGTCTTTCCAATAAACTGCACTGGATCAACTTATGTTCTATATTCACATAGAAGAACAAACGCTGACCCCTCCATATCTCACAGTTCAAAAAAGTCATCAAAAATACTTCTAGAAGATAACATTTTCTTCATCATCTTGAGGATGTGCAACTATTTCATAAAAAGGACAGGAAAAGCACTACCATAAAGGAAAAGATTGTGAAATGAAACTCTATTAAAATTAAGTACTTTGTTAATAAAAAATATAATATTAAAAGTAAAATGCAAGGTATAGACTAAGGCAATACATATCTAAATATATATAAATAGATGTTTAATATATGAATAATATAGAAATACTTCCTACAAATCATTTCAAAAGTAACAACTCAATTTTTTTTTAATTTTTTTTAGAAAGAGTTAAAATGTTGAGAGCACATTTCACAAAAAAAAAAAAAATGGACAGGACACGTAAAAAAATGCCAATGAGTACATGAATACTCATACTATTAGTTATCCTAAAAATAATGAGAAAAATAGAAATTAAATACAACTCAACCATAATTGCTAAAATTAAATAAAAATTGACAAAAAATGACAATTGTCAGTTTCATGTACTGCTGGTGGGATTGTAAATTGGTACAGCTACGTAGGGAAATTATTTGATAGTAGCTAAGTAATTTGAACATATTCCTACTCTAGAGACCCAGTAATTCCATATATGTATGTGTATACCATATATACCACAAAAAGATGCCTAAAAATATTTGTAGCAACATTATTTATAACAGTCCCAAACTAGAAACACACAAATGTTCATCTGGTATAAAATGAATATACTGCTATACAGAGACGATGAATTATGAACTAACTCTATACACAGCAACATGGACTAATCTCAGAGACATAATGCTAAGCTAAAGAAACCACACAAAAATGTACACACTGTTAGATTCCATTTATATAAAGTTTAAAAACAGAACAATCTAATCTCTGATGACAGAATTCAAAATAATGGTTACTTTCCCTTGGTGAGGGAGGGGCTTGAAGAAGCGCTCTGGGGGTATTGGCGATGATTACGATATTTTGATTTTGGGGCTTACTCAGTGTGTTCACCTGGTACAATTCGCCAAGCTGTAATTTAAAATCTGTACATTTTATTTATGTATGTCATAATTCAATCATGAGGATCTCCTACAAAATGAGCCAGAAAAAGTGTTTTACCTATATGTCACAGACTCAGTGTGTAATGAAGTAGAATTCATGGGCTCAGCCCTCATTTTGACATTAACAGAAGTGACTCAGAGTCACCTAAAATCAACTCAAGAATAGATGCATATTAAAGGAATCACATGAATGATTACAAAAATGTTACTTGACAGCAACTACTGTCTAAATTTCTTTGTACCCTTTTCCCATAAATGCAGCCTAAAGATGTCAAATAAAAGTCTATTTAGTTTTGAAACACGAAATTAATAGTCATTTAATAAGTGGAAAGAGTTAAGAGGATTTAGCAAAATCTTAAAAGGACTGAGTAATTTTTTTAAACACGTGAATATCTGCGCGTGCATGTGTGAGAGAGAAAGCGAGAGAGAGAGAAAGAGAGAAACTGAAACATTATTCAACAGATTTTTCTTGGTAACAAATACTAATCAAATCAGAGACGAGTACAAATATGTGAATATGTAGTTTGAATGATCTGCAATACAATTTTTACTGAGCATTAGAAAACTAAGCATTCTTAAATTAATGCAAAAGAAATTGATGGTACATGACATTAGTAGGACTCTTCATATTCTTTTTTTTTTTTTTTCTACAGAAATCAAGCAGCTGTGCAATGTTGCCATCATTCTATATTCACTGGGGTCTAACTGATAAAAGTTCACTCATTCCAAAATGCCACTTAGTGATTTCGGTTCACTTTTACAATAAAATGTTTTTTTCTTAGTAAAGACAAACATCAAATTTGATTTTACCATACTTTTTAACATCTAGTTTTTTTTTTTAATGTGGTTTTAAAGCCATGAATAAAACATTCTAGGAGATCAAGTTTTCTGGCACTACCAATTTCAAAATTTCATTTTAATTAGAAAACAATGAAGTCTCATTCTCTCGTCTCTTTGTGCCTAATTAAAAGCTAAGTAATGGATTTTAAATGAGCCTAATTAGTTGCAAACCTTTTACTGTTCTTACAAAGTCCTTACCCTAATTTAGCTAACAAATACATGTTTAATACTTTCCCATTTATCTGTAGGTAAAAAGAACATTTCTCATCTTTTGGAGTGGCGTCCACCCTTTTAGGTTTTCAAATAGCATTTATGGGTTCCATGGAAACCCAGGGAGACTCAAAAGGCAAATATATCTTTTTAAATGGACTATTTCTTGCTCTTCATAATATATCCTACAGCTTTTGCTGCAGATGTGTTCTATGTTAATTCTGCTCTATCAGAAACTCATGAAAATTCAGGAAGAGGCACGAAAAGATGTTTACAACTCGCTCATTGTAATAATGTTAGTTAACATTTACATATCCCTTATGCTACATTTATGCCTTCCTAAACATTCCACACATATTCACACAATTATTTCTCTCGATAACTGAATGAGAAAGGTATATTTTATAAGTGAAAAAATGGAGGCATAACTAAGTTAATTTGTCCAAGATGAGAGAGCTAGGAGTCAGCAAAGTTTGGAATTTGAAGCTGTGATCGATTCCAGATACCATCAGGTATAACAACATCATGTGAAGAAGTGGCGAAGGGGATTCCATGCAAGCAGAAATCAAAAAAAAAAAAAAAAAAGGAAATCAAAAGAAAGCAAGAACAGCTCGTTTGGGATCAGACGAAAACAGACTTTATGCCAAAGACTATACATATCTTACTTAAAGCCATATATATACATACATATGCATACATACATGTATATATACACATATGCAACTGTACATATATTTACATCTATATACATATAATCATCCTTCTACAAATTATCTTTCTTCTGGTGAAAATCTCCCTCACCCCAATCGTTGAGTTTAGCCTTTCCCTCATGCTATTTGCATCCTGCAACTGTTTAGTGGTTTTGGATTGTGCTCTAACCCTTCCAGATAGTCGAGCCTCATTCCCTCTGCTCTGTACTCTTCCTGTGAAAGGACTCAAAGCAGCTGCGGACACTGGAGTTTCTTTTAGTTTTTAGTCAATGCTTGGGCCATGCGGACAGTGCTGCGGGTGGGGATCTAGGGAGAATAATCCATCCATGTGGAAACTTTCTATTTCTCAGGTTCACCAAGTACCCTATTTTCTCAACCAAGCTTCTGTAATCACTGACTGCATTCATGTGCACAAATCCAACCACTACTGCCTGGCCCATAGTGCTAAGTGGGGCAGGGGGAATGGGATAGCCAGTAAGCAAGGTGGATTCTTAGCTGAACCCTCTTATTTGATGCTGGACCTCCTGTTCCTCGTGTCTTCTCTCAGCATCGTTGCCCATTAAAAAGTTCATCCTGTTCTGTGCCTCTCCTTCTCCAAACTTCTTTACCCTAGAGAATTTTAGTGTTCCAGACATTTCTCACAAATCTCTCCTTCCTTATTTCAAAATGTGTAGCACATACTCTGTCTGCCATTTGAAACCAAAACAACACCCCTTTCTATATTTAACATATGTTATGCAAATAGAACTCTGTGTAATGAATCACATTATCTCCCTCAACTACCTTCCTTTTATATCTCAGAACATCTGACTTGACACTTCAATTCCCATCTCCTTCCCACCCTGTGCTCTTGGAAATGGACTTGTGTTTTCTGCTACTAGTAATAACTTATAAAATACCCATGCTAGTTGTCTCATGATGAAACCCGAAAACAGGCTTTTAGAGTCAAGAGTCAGGCTAACATACACCTTTGCAACACATAATTTAAACATATTTTCTTGCATCCTTATTCATGTGCAGATGTGTATCTTAACAAATACATTATGCAGTTTTGGGGGACAGAAACAATGCCTTCTAAGTTTTGGGGTTTTTTTTGTGAATCTTTTCCTAATTTTTTTTCTATGCCTAACATACCTTGGACATAGGAATCTCTCAGTATATATTACCTGCTTTACTGGTAGCTCTCTGTCTTGGGAGCCAATAATATCACAATGACTTAAAAACAAAATCCCCCAACACATTTTGTTACTAAATTTCAGCAAAGGAAAAATTAAATAAAATACATGTAAAATGATTACAGTGGGTTCTTGTTTTAACGTCAATGCCAGTTGCATGAATTTTATTTTAAACAATATTTTAGATATTTTGTTCTGGGAAAGCTTGGACTCTGCCTGTCTCCCTTTGTTTTATGGTTAATCTAATATCAAAGCAAATAAAATGTTGTGGAAATTATTTTTCTTTTTGTTTTACTGTGACAAGTAAATGGAAATCGGAGACAATTGAAAAATAAATGTTTGACTATAAATACATATTCCAGTATTAAGAATTTAGAATATAGATTTACTAGATACCTCTATGATTTAGACATTTTCTTATTTTTCTCCTTATATTATTTATATTTCATATATATATATATATTTACCTATTTTTGGTCCATGTAACTGGAGAGTAGAGGATTTGAGGCTTTAGGACCTTCTTCCTTGAAAAATCACAGACTTGTGTAATCCTGAAAATTTGCCAAAAGTTAGAAGAGTGTTTGCTAGAAGATGTAGAATGTAGAATTTAGGTTGTAGAATGTTAGGGGACTGGATTTTTTTATATATATCAAATCTGGAAGGCTTACTTGGCCTTCTCATAGCCTTTGATTTTTGAAAAAAAAAAGTATCTTATTGACAGTACATATTATTTCTCACTTATTTCTCAGATAACATGTATATAAAATAGTATGCTTCAGCCTGTTGTTCTAAGGAGCAAATTTAGCCTTACAAGCCTTATAAAAAGCAGTTTGTCCTTTGGGTTTAGTGAGACACAGGGTTGTATTTGAAGGTGGAGATCAGAAAAGAACATAGCTCAGAGAGAAGCTTGGCTATTATCACAAAATTCACATTTCTTGGACTAATCCTTCATCTCCAAATAAAAAGTACAGACATAATAAACAAAAAGGCTTGCTAGCCATTGCCAAGTTCAAGTTCATATTACCTGACAAATGGAGTGGGAAGTATTCTTTCTCCAGATTATAAAGGAAGAAAAAGTGATTATGATTATGATCTGGATTTTTCAAGCAGCAGCTGGATGAACAGGAGGCAATAAAAATAGTTTTCCAATTTTTTAAAATTTAAATTTATCCTGGCATGGAACAAGATAATTTATTACTATATTGCTATTTATTTAAAATAACTATATTCATAGTCAGAAAGCACAAAAGGAGAGCCTTGTGTTGAATTTTATCAAAATAAAATTGTCAAAATAAGAGATTTTTTTTTTTAAGAAAGAAAGAGTATGAGTGGTGGGGAGAGGGACGGAGGGAGAGAGAGAGAGACTCTTAAACAGGCTCCATGCATTGCCATGGGCACAGAGGGGCTCAACCTCACTACCCTGAGATCCTGACCTGAGCTGAAATCAAGAGTCAGAGGCTTAATGAAGCGAGCTACCCATGTGCCCCAAAATAAGAGATGAGTTTGAGACACTTTCTCAGTTTTAATGTGTTTGAAGTCTCAACACCTTTTGATGATAAAATGAATTTTATATAATATTACAAAAGTCATCTAAAATGATATAATTGGTATGTGAAATCTGAGAAATATTTTAATCTCTAAAGTTTATGTTATTACCTATAAAGAGAGAAAGTCTCAATGTGAAGTCCTTCCAAAACTGTTATTTGATTAAGGTTTTCCTAAAATGGAAAAAAAAAAATGTTTTGTGAGCACCTGTTAAACCTTATCTATGTGCTTAGCACTGTTATCTCAAGATCCACACTTTTATGATGCTGGACTTAGTGAATATTTGGAATGAGACTTGACTCTGGAGATTAATACCTGTTTACCTACCCATCTACCCATTGCTGGTTCCTTGTGCTCATCACCATGGAGTAGGCAACAAGCTCATTCCTCAGACCAGTGCTTGTTTGGAGAGTCTTCATAGCCATACTAAATTCTCACCATAAACACTTGAAACAGAGAAATAGAGAAAGAGAGAGAGAGAGAAGCTGGAGGGAAAGAAGCAAGGGAGAGAAAGAGAGGGAAAGAGAAAGAGAGGACACGTAAATTTGGTAAGGTTTATTGACTCTTCTCTTTCCTTGAATTACGCTAATACTGTTTCATTAAAATTCCCAGTGACCTTCATGGACAAGTTGTCCTCTAGTCAAATTCTAAATTGAGGGGTTCCTGGGTGGCTCATTCACTTAAGCATCCAACTCCCTTCAGGTAATAGTCTTGGGGTGGTGAAATCGAGCCCCACATTGGGCTCTGTGCTCAACCTGGAGTCTGCTTGATATTCTCTCTCTCCCTTTCCCTCTGCCCCTCACCCTGCCCATGTTTGCATGCACTCTCTCACTCTCTCTCTTTCTCTCTCTCTCTCTCTCAATAAATAAATAAGTAAAATCTTTTAAAAATTTTTTTAAATTGAATAAATGTTTATGGAAACAAATGGAGAACTTTGATTTGAAAGTTCCCTCCACATAGCTACTGCATATGACACCCAGGTATTAACCTGGATGGGGACTTCTAATAGCACTCACAGTTAATATTATATATGTTAGTATATTTCCCTTGTTCTTCTAGATTTAACCTCTTTTATAAGAGACCACAGAAAAAAGAGGAATTATCACCAGCATAGATGCACATTAAAGCATTTACTAACTATAATGCCAGATTCAAGGTCTGTATACTGACTCTAACTTCATCTCAGATTGTCTTTTTACTCTATCTCTACCCAAATAGACATTGATGTGCAAGCACACAGCACACATTTGTTTGTTGCTGTTGAGATATTGACAGTATTAGGTGGAAAGTATAAAGGAGAGATTTTGAGATTCAAGGAAGTTTCTACAAATTGTTAGATTATCTTGTTAAGTAGAGTTCCTGATGGTTCATATGTATACTGACTAGCAAACATCCCATGAGTCCTCATCTGGAATTCAAAATGATGGTCAATGGTACCACTATGATATATTTGTTCACTTGTCCCTTTTTGGGCCCATGACATTTTTGCAGATACGTTGTTTTTGTGAAGGGAGCAGAAATACAACAGCATGTCACCTTTAACTATGTAGATTGATTGACTGGTTGATGGTTTCTTCCATTTTTCAATAAGCAACTAGGCTCTGGGAATTCAAATTTAAGTAAAGAATGACACTTTACTGGAAAATCTTGGTCCCATAGGAAATAAAACATATCAACCAATATTTAGTATATAGTAATTCTGAACATCAAGAAAAAGACGGATATTAGAATTAATGAATATAAATAATGACAACATACAAGCTAAAAATGAAAATATGTCTAGGCTAATGAGAGTGATAGGGGAACGTTGAGTGGATTCCCTGATGGAGAAGAGGGATGCTCAGAATAGAAAATTTTCCAAAGTATTCTACAGAGGACATGGTGTTTGCCTTGTTGTTAAGCTGGGGAAGATTTTCAACAGAAGGCTACCTTGACCTATTTAAAACATATTCTTAAAGCTGCACATTTTTGGGGAAGGGCTATATATTACTCATTGTTTTACATTATTTATGTGTTCAGCACATTCCCTTATATTAATAGGTACTTGACAAATTCCTATTAAGTATACTCATAATTAAGTTAAATCTATATTTTAAAACATACCTATTAAATAATTTACATTAAAAATTGATATAAATGCTCCTTGCTCAGCAGAGAGTCCGCTTCACCCTCTCTCTCTACTCCTCCCCGCCCGTGCTCTTTGCTATCTCTCAAATAAATAAAATTTAAAATATACATATATAAATGCTATTATCATTAGTGGAACAACTCAGCCATCTATCACTTGTATTAGTAAATGTCTTTTGGGGTATAAACTGATAGGTTTAAAAACCTTGCATTGGTTAAAGGATCACTAATAAAGCCTTCCCTTGCTTTGGGGAGGGGGCACTGATTTGTTACATGGCATGGGCTCTTCAGTGGTCAAAGTATCAGGGTGTTGAAGAATAAATTCTCTATTTAAATGCATTTAATTCTTTATCAGTCACTTAAATTCCAGATAACAGAGCAATTTCTTTCAGTCAAATTTATCACTGAGGTAATTATCGTCAGGTGGCTTGAGGAGATAATGTGAATTAGCGTCGCAGCTGATTATTCAACTTTCAGAAAGATACACTTAGTTGTAACTTGACATTTCTTTTAGTGCAAGAAAGTGCAAGAGTATTTGTAAAATTTCTTCTATAAACTTAACAATGAAAGTATCTTGCTTTTCAACATATTTTAAAATTTAATATTTATTTTTGATGACAAGGATTCACAAGGGATTCACTTATTTATTTATTCTTTCAGCCAGCACTACTTATTGGGGGCTCTGTGCTAAGTAAGCAGAAACATATATACCCCTTGCCTAAATGGAGCTTACAGGATGGAGGCAGTTCACATCTAGAGAGTGCAAGGCGCTTGGATAAGATGGTCAGAGAATTAGAAACTTAAATACCATAAGCACAAATCAACAGGCAGCATGGCCTTAGATGAATGCTTCCCTGACTATTTAGAAAGAAAGTGATAACAAAAATCAGTGAGCTCCTTTCCTTCCCAGCAAGGACATTTGGAACATTTTGAAAATGAAGAGTGTATCATGAAAACCAACCATTGAAGATGGTGGGGTGTAGCAGGCTCCAAGACTCAGTGAAATGGATTGAAGGTGCTAAAAGATGGATAAGGAGAACACCAACATGCCAGCAGCCAATAAGGATATGCACATGATTAAACAAATCTTGTAAAATGAAGGGGAGGGGTCAAAGAAAGCCATAGAAGAGTCTGATAACTTCTTACAGTAGCTTCCTAAATTCCAGACCCAGTACAGAGGAAAGATATTTCTTAAAAAAAATAAATAAAAATAATGATTTTATTTATTTATTCATAAGAGACACAGAGAGAGGCAGAGACACAGGCAGAGGGAGAAGCAGGTTCCCTGCAGAAAGCCCGATGTGGGACCCAATCCTAGGACTCTGGGATCACCACTTGAGCCAAAGGCAGACATTCAACCACTGAGCCGCCCAGGTGCCCTGAGATTTTTCATTTAGAGTTTTGGTTCATAGAAAGGAGAAGAGAGAGAGAGAGAGAAAGAGAGAGAGAAAGAAAGGCACAGATAGGCAGCCTTAGAGGAAAGCCAAGAGAA
This sequence comes from Vulpes vulpes, assembly GCF_048418805.1. Taxonomy (NCBI): domain Eukaryota; kingdom Metazoa; phylum Chordata; class Mammalia; order Carnivora; family Canidae; genus Vulpes; species Vulpes vulpes. The sequence goes on from NC_132781.1 coordinate 9,805,777, forward strand.
GCTTTCTAAGTAGATTCACTCTACTTTCTATCACTAGGCTACAGTGACTGGAATGGCTGTCAGGAGTGACCATGTTACCATGGCACTGCCCTGCCCGGAGAGACTGAACCATAGCTGAAGAGAATGGAATGCAGTCCTGACTGTCTGCCATGAGCTGTGGCACAGGATGTTCAGACTTCAGAAAAAAGACTAGAACAAGTGTCCCTGAGCAAAAACTCAAGCAGTTTTGAAGGATTTCCCTCGACACCCACCCCCATGTCTTAAGAAAATGGAATGAAGGTAAAACAAAACAAAACAGACCAAAACCCTAACGTCCATGTTGCAAATGTAGTGCAGAATGGACACAAGTGGTCCAGTGTAAAAATGCTTGGCATCCTCAATAGAAAGCATCCAAAAAATGCAGCCGAAGAAACTATTCTGAGTATTTAAAATAGGTGATTGTCTTTTTAACCAAGGAGAAAAATGAACCCTCAGCTAGGAATGGTACATTTCATTCTATGTGGAAGGAAAAGAAAAGAGAAAAAAAAACATGAAATAATTGGCATTAGAACATATTCTGGTTAAGCTTTTGAATATCAGTGATAAAGAATAGGTTTCAACACAAATAGAGAAAGCCCAAGAATCAGTTTACTAATTTTTTTCTAAGATTTTATTTATTTATTGATGAGAGACAGAAAGAGAGAGAGAGAGAGAGAAAGGCAGAGACACAGGCAGAGGGAGAAGCAGGCTCCATGCTGGGAGCCCACGTGGGACTCGATCCCAGGTCTCCAGGATCACGGCCTGGGCTGAAGGCGGCGCTAAACTGCTGAGCCACCCAGGCTGCCTATTAGTATACTGAGTTTTTGATGCCCCCACAACTTTCAGTGCCAGAGGTCATTAGATCACTGTCTATAAAGTTCAACAGAGAACAAGGTATGACCAAGAATATTTTAACCGGCAAAGAGTCACTTAATAAAGAAGACAAAATGAAATAGTCATCTGTCTATCTATCTATCTATCTATCTATCTATTTATCTATCATCTATCTATCTATCTATCCATCTATCTATCCATCCATCTTGATGTTAATATCCACCTATCCAAGAGATTAAGATAAAGAAATTAGGGGCACCTGGGTGGCTCAGTGGATTCAGTCACTGACTCTTGATTTCAGTTCAGGTCATGATCTTAGAGTCATGAGATCAAGCCCTGAGCAGCGCTCCATGCTGGGCATGGAGTCTGCTTCAGATTTTCTCTCTCCTTCCCTCTCTGCCTCTCCCCCCTAAAAAAAGAATAAAGAAATTATTATCAGAGAAAAATTGGATGAAAAATCTCCTGGTAAGCACTAATTCCATTTAACTATAGAACGTAGGGTAAAAATTGAGGCATTATGGCTAATGAATAAAGGTAACATTAAAAAAAAAAAAAACCTCTTGATGAATTAAAATGATTACAACAATTGAAATGGGAGAGATCAGACAAAGAAACTGTACAAGTTATCCCATTGTCTCCTAGCAGGGAATCGATTGATGATACTCAGAAACAGACAGATGGAGATAAAGCTGTAGATAAATATTTAACATCATGGTAGGCAGAATTTTCAAATGGCTCCGAATATTCCCTCCCAAACTAGCCTCTCCTCCTGAGTGTAGGTATGATGGGATTTCACTCATGGAATGAGGTTATGGTATATGGAAAAGGTGAAAGGATGCTGTAGATGTAATCCTAGTTCTCTGTTGAGATATTTATCTGTTCTGTGTCTTCCTCACACTGCCCAAAGTAAAATGATACATATTGGCATAGTTGTTAGTAGTGGATAAAACAATACTCAAATCTGGACCAAAATCAAATGTCATTTTTAAAAGCTTTATCCTTTCTGTGTCATTATACATCTAAGCAGCCAATATTCTATGAGAAGAGTAAGGTTTGAAGATTAATATGTTCCTTAGTATATATTGACTTGGAGACAAATAGATGGGTATGAGGATCTTAGGGCCTTCTGGGGATGACGTCACCAAGTTTTCAATTGTGACTTCCTAAATTTTTTGGGTACGGGAGCCTGATGGGATGGCCCTGATTGAGAGAGCTGCTGGTGGAGGAAAAAATACCAAGATTTAATGAGGCACTCACAGGAGGGAGGGATTCATAGCTGGTTCTCCAAGACTTACCTGCTTGGAGTTCTCCTCATTGTTGAAGGGGATTAAGAGGTAAAAAATCTCCAGTTTTTTTCCAAGACTTACACTAAAGTTTAAGCTTTGTGGCTAGTCTTGGCATAGGACGTGGCTGTGTTTGGAAGCGTTGGTTTCAGCAGTTTATAGCTGAGACTGAAAGCTCCTCTGAAACCCTCCCTTCTGGCTAACAGAGTGACAAGGAAACCAGAAGGATGAGCATCAAAATGTGAACCAAAAACTCTGTCATTTTGGAACACTGTGTGAGCGTTATTACTATTCTCACAAGGGTATAGATCAGCAAGGGCGAGCCTGGGTTAATAACTAAAGCAAAAGCACCACAAATAGATTTGACTTTGCAGATCTCTCTCTCTTTGGCCTTTATTCGGGATTTGGAAGTAGAAATAATTCCTTTTAGATAAAGAAAGGCCTGGGGCTCTTAAACAACTTGAATGACAAAAACACTGTAAAAGAAGAAACACAGAGATTTACCCGAACATGCGTGTATACACATGATCATTTTTAAGTTTATTTATTATGTTTTGCACTGAAGTATAGTTGATATCAATGTTATATTAGTTTCAGGTGTACAACATAGTGATTTGACAATTTTATACATTAGGCTATGCTCACCATGATAAGTGTGGGGGCCATTTATCACTGTACAATGTTATTACAATATTATTGACTATATTCCCCATGCTGTACTTTTCATCCCTGTGACTTATTTATTTCATAACTGGAGATTTTTTTTAACCTCTTAATCCCCTTCAACAATGAGGAGAACTCCAAGCGGGCAAGTCTAAACTTTCTATCAAATGGGAGTTCCACTAAGCAATACAATATGTGACAGTGTTTGTACCTGAAGCTCACAAATTAGTTCCTATTGGTTACCTTAAAAAAGTCAGAATAACTGTCACTCTGTTTAATTCAAATCTGCACTATCTCCACTCTGATATGCAGAAGCTTTGCCACTGTCCTGCCTCCTCCATACATCTCAAACTTCTTTTAACCTTGAATTTCCCTTTAAGGAATTGTATTTGCTAGCTCCTTTGCAAGTAAGGCACTGCTAACAGCTCCAGTCTCCTTGCCAATCTTTCCTGATATTTTAAGCTTTAGCAACACAAAATTTCTTACATTTCTTTGAAAGCAATTTGACTTATCTGGGTGCAATTTCTTGGGCTGTCCACCATGCCAGGAGAAGGAGGAGTAATCTCCCCTTACTGTGAGGCTGGACAGCTCCCAGCACATTCTGTGATGCACTCAAGACAGACCCTCTGTTAAGTGTGTCCCGAATTGATTGCCCCTTCCCACCAGGGCTAGATTTCATGCCTTTTTTGCTAGTTATTCCCTAGTGCATAGGATCTCTACCACTGCATAGAATCATGTTTTATTTGTGTTTGCATCTTATACACAGAAAACACTTAAGCTTCATATTGACTGAATGAACAAATAAATAAATGGCTCATGACATTAGCTTTTCCGGGCAAATTATTTCACTACCTTTATACCTGTCATACAGCTTACTCATTGTGTCACTGAAAGAAATATGCAACTCAAAATATTGCCAGTTCTATCTTTTTTGGAAGCCTTTTTCATATGCAATTACATTTAGTCTCAATAGGAAGAAAATTAAAAACAAACTGAAATGGAAGAAAATTAAAAACAAATTAAACAACTCTTTGTGATTTTTTACTATTAGAACATGTGGAATGAAACCACATAACTCACTCGTTTGTTTGTTAAAAACAACTACTTTTTAATTTCCATCCATTTTTCACTTTGGGTAGTTCTACTTGACTGTGACACTCAGTATGTTATTTTATAAATTCAAGAATTACTGGGACAGCCACTAACATGATAAATGCATTGTCACATAATTGAGGTTGTCTGCACTTTGGTGATAATGGTAGTTATTAACTTTTCTAAAAATGCTGAAAATATTGTAAGAAAGCACTTGTGTGTGCATTATCATTTTAGATCTTTATGATTTTAAGTTTTCAGTGTATAAGCTAGTGGTAGGAAGAACCAACCTATCACCTTGCAAGATCAATGTGTAAGAAATAAATGCATGATGCCAAGATTTAGCAAGTTTAATCTTTAGACTTGCTTCTCTAATTACTTTGAAATATTAGACAAATTAGGATAGCTTTCAGGCCAAAGTAACCATATAACGACCATGGCAAATCTAACTTTTGTTAGAGGGGGAAAAACAACACTGTTTTACAAGGAAACAAAGTCTAGGCAAATTGAATCAGGTTTAGGATATCTTCAATTTTGAAAGAAACGTAAATCATAGTTATCTAAGCCTTCAACAATATGATCTTTCTGGAGGTGGCTGATCAATACTTTACAATCCTGAATGAATAATTAAAGCTCACTAAATGATATTAGTGTGTGGGTTAAGGAGGGCTGTAGGGAAGCAGGAGTTCATAAAAGAGAAAAATAACTATTTTTTCTTTTTTTTTAAAGATTTTATTCATGAGAGACACACAGAGAGAGAGAGAGAGAGAGAGAGAGAGAGGCAGAGACACAGGCAGAGGGAGAAGCAGGCTCCATGCAAGGCACCCTATGTGGGACTCGATCCTGGGACTCCAGGACCACGCCCTGGGCCGAAGACAGGCGCTAAACCACTGAGCCACCCAGGGATCCCAGAACTATTTTTTCATGCTCAAAAATTAAGAATTATAATTTTGTTACTTCCAAGGCATATGATAGCTAAAAAAAACTATATAACAGTCTCAGGTAAATCTTTATGGGATTTATTTCGATTATTACAAATATTTTTATTTGTATCATTATACATAGCATCATACTGTTGAAGTCTTAAAAATATTATTTCTCAAAACGTGACCCATAGAACCTCTGGTTCGGAATTGCCTGGCATGATTAATTACAATGGAGAGTCACAGAATTTGTCCCATATCTACATAATAAGAATCTCTGGAATTAATTGGAAACGTGATGTTTAATAAGTTCCTTCTGCACACTGAAGTTTAAGAATTTTCTTAGAATGAATGAAAAGAGAGCCTGTCATCTTACCTTAACACCCACAAGCACATAAGAATACATGTACATATATCAATCTCATCTATGTTACTGTAATGTCATTCAAATAATTAATTTTTAAAATAAATCAGAATGCCTGGATTTGAATTGTGGCTTTGCTACTAAATAACATAATTTAAGGTAACGTAACTTGATATAGTGGAAAAAGGACTTTGTTGGTGTCGATTCAATTCTCACATAATGTGTCTAACTGTAAATATTTATATCAGAAAGACAGACATCTATAGTCAACAAGATTAGATCTAAATCCTTAGGATACCTTCAGCACCCTCCACAATTGGCATGCCCTGCCTAGTTAGAAGCTTATTCCCTATTATTTGACTCATATCAAACTATTTTGTATTCCATGAACATACCATGGGATTTCAAGCTCTTCTTTCTCTTAAAATGTCTGCTAATGTATTTTGGATTATTTTGGATCCTCATTCACGCTATCTGATTCCATTCATGTATCCCTTCTCCTGAGGCTTTCCCTAATACTCCTGCTAAGTATTAGTTGCACATTATTCATCCTTCAAGGCATTTTTGCTTTTATAACTATAATATGACATATATTGCATGATGATTGACAGTATATGTTTCTAGTCTCCAGTGGCCTGTGTATTCCTAGAAGTCAGGAATTATAGAGTTATATATATTAGTTCTCAGTATGAGAACATATTCTCACCAGTAAGATGTCCATTAGATTCTCATTCAATAATGATGAAATTGAATTGGAAATCATTTTTAGTAAGCCACATCATTGTAATATGCTATTCTCCAACAAAGCTTTGCAAGTGGAGTATTGAATGTGTTGTGAAATCTAAGACAAATAAATCACTTTCTTTACCGTAAATCTAAGAGACCACTGAAATAGCACTAACGGAAAACGTAGACTTATTTTATGAAGCTAGATTTTGCAGGCCTGAACTACATGTTTTTCTTCTTTATGGAGTAAAACTCTTAGAGAGTTTAGAGCAGCTTAGAGCAGTTTTAGAGCAGAAATGGTATCACATCACACTTAAAATAGATGCCAGACACAGAGGTCTAAATATCTTCCTTCCTATTCGCTGCCATACACTCTTGCCCACCAGTTCCTTTTTAAATTTGTCTGCTGAAACTAAGATATGTTGTGTAAGGGAAAAGGAGACATGGGAACATCATCTCTTGCAGAGTCCTATCTTTGCCAACTGCCATGCTCTGAATTACCATTTTGTTCAAAATGATTTTATAATATTTGTCTTCAATATCATAATAACTGCATTATTCTGATACAGAAGGCCATGCTCAGTACATGTTAGATCACACAAAAAAATTTGGAATGAAAAATCATGTGGAAGATGGCATTGTTCTTTGCATTTTCTTTTGGAGTCAGATACATGTCTGTGTAGTTGGGGAAGATGCAAGATATAAATATTATAATTTCTACGGTGAACTTCGAGAGCAACAGGATCCGTTCCATTCTTCAAAGGTCAAGGAGAGTTGTCATGGAGAATAAAGATTGAATAAAAGCATTAAGAAATTCAGAAGAGTTCATGCACGGCCAGGGAGGAAGCTTTAGTTTGAGAAAAAAAATAGAGAAAAATCTTCTTCTAAGCCATCGGGCAGGGCATTAAAAGTGATGTATCTTAAATTTTTTCAATATATGAAAAAAATTAGTAATAAGCACTCTATTCTTAGACATGCATGGCAGCAGTTGGATTTTTAGTAACAGCCCAGCCATTTGTACATGTTTGTCCAAAAAAGCATGAAATTTTTGAACACATTTGTTATCAGGACCAAGGTCCACTACTAAAATCTCAGGGAACATTGTTTTTCTCCAATCATGTCATTTAACAGGACTTTAATATTTCATCACAGGAAATGAGTTCAAAAAGAATATTACAATATTTTGCTTTCCTTCCCTTCTTACAAATTAAGCCTGAAGTGTTAACGGTTAATCATTTACCAAGAGGAGGTACACTTGGTACTAGTCTGAGTCATAGGATAGGGACGGTGGTGGTTCAAAAAGTTCGTAAAACTAAAATAATATCAGTGTAGATGAGTAAATCAGAAAATACACATCCATTTTAGGTGGGAAAATTACTATTTGCTTAATAAAATGAGTAGTTCCTGTCTTTTGTATAAAATTATCTTGATAATGCTACCCAGTAAAGTGCTGTTAACATGAGGGTAGTTCCATCAACTGTCTCTCTTTTTCCATGGACTAAATACACTCCCTATCTTTAAAATACCAGTTACTTAAATTTATAATAATTGAAAGACCTTTCCCAGAAATTTGATATTTAATCAACTGTGCATTCATTTAACTGGGTGCACATAGACATCTGAGAAAAGTGGTTCCATTGAAAAGAAAACTCTGCTGTGTTTATCTTTTCACAGACTGAGTCTACAATATATTTTCTTCCACTGACATGTGAACTATGTGAGAATGTCTATGTGAACATAGGGTAAGGATGGCTGAAAGGTAGCACCTGTGGAAGCAATTAATTCACCCTACAATATTCAGTCGATCAATAGGGCATAAGGACAGTTTTTGAACAGCATTACGGTGTCTTTGATTTATGGTGTTTACAGCAGAATCTGATTTGCTGTCCTGGAAAATGTTTCCTCTATAAAGTATGACTAATAATATATATCAATCTCACTCTTTTGCACCATTCATGCTTGTACACTATTTAAGTAGACAAAGTGCCTTAATGTGAAATAGTGAAAGATCTCTGAAAAAATATGTATCAGATTTCACCAGCCAATTTCACTGGGTTTGTTAGTTTCTCAATTTGTTGACTTGGCTTCTTATTAAAACATAGACTACAAAGATGGGTTTAGCGGTGATTAATGAGATGGGAATCACAGATGCTTTTTGTCTGTTTTTTTCCACATCATTTCAAGCCCAAACCCTTTAAACATGTTTTCTAGTTTAATGGACTGGATATCTCACTCAAGGTAAGGTACACATAGTTTTTTAAATTATTCTTCCTCTGATTCTTAACATGAGAATTTTTCCCAGTGGAAAGGTAGAGATAAAGTAAAAGAAACCAATTATTGTCACCTTTTGATGGGGTCCAAGTTAGCATCAACACACACACACACACACACACACACACACACACTGGTACATTGATATAGGAGAATTATCTCAACAAAAAAAGCAATTTAGTTATATTTAAATATAGTCTATTAGTTGTTACCACTGAGTTTTTTTCCTCTAACACCCAGAACACGTCTCCAAATGATCATGAATCAGTTATCTGAAGACATCTCGAAAGTCTATTAATTAGATCATGTGTTTTTACATCTTTATTTCTTAAATGGGAAAAATAAGATTCAGAAAATTTAAGTGACTTGCCCTTAGAAGTTCAGCATAAAAAGATCGTAAATCAAGATCCCCTGATTATTTCTGCTTATGCAATGACTCTGTCATCGTTCAAACAATTTTTATAATTCCTCCTCTGGATTAGTCTCTAGAGCCGTTTTAGAAGACAAGCAAGAATTCTGGTTTCATAGGTATGATCTATAGACTGTTTTGTTTTGTTCTTCTGCCACAATTGTACTACTTAACTTTATCCCCTGACTAGTCATCAAACTTGGCTGTGCTGTGACCTCCTTGGAGGCAAGTATCATACTATATTCCCACAGTACTAGGATTATCCCCCAGGATAATACCTGTTCCATTGTTGAATTGATTATATATTTATTGATAAAATATATGCAAAATGTATGTAATTTTTTACATATATTCATAACCAAAAGCATAGTCTCTGAAATAGACTCTGACTAAACTATTTTGAAGTCTCCTTTTGCCAAAACCTTGAAATTTGATCTATATATTTTTGTCTTTAGGAAGTCCTTACTATTATTATTGTTATTCATAGATTAATTTTGAGACTCTAAAAACAGCGTGTGCTAATGGTATGCTAATCCAACTGTCTAAACAATTAAAAATGTTAATGATTGGATTATAATAATTTTTTTCTATTATTGTTATTTCATGACTGAAATATTCGGTGCTTGGGTTTGTGTTTCTATAAATGGCACAAAAAAGAGTCTTTATAGCAGATCCTAAAATGACTGTGTGGATTTCAAAGAATGTTTTCCAATGGAAAGAAAGTGTAAATCTTTTATGTAGTTGAGTGCTAAAACAGCTTATTGATCAATGTCAACAGGTGGAGCCAAGACAAATGGTCCTAATCTGTGCCTTTGTAAATATGCTAACCACGAGGAGACAATTTTTCCAATGAATCAAGAAAATGAATATGAATTTTTGTTCAACCATTCAGAGTCTCAGCTTGTAAGCCAGGAAGTCTAAGGGGATCTTCTATGGTATATTTGAAAAGTCTAGGTTATATATTTTGCATGGAACTACTCATAGAGAACTATGATAGCCATTTTTAGAAAATCACTGTGGTTACTTGGGCCAGTGTCAAGGTAACACTTTCCAAAATACTACGACCAGGAAGATTTACACGTCTCAAAGATATTTGAAGTTGATGGAGTCGGTGGTTACTTAAAGATCAGCTGCTCTTATTGGATTAAGTAGAATTGGGTTATGATCTGGACACTGATTGTGAATGTTCTGAACATACTCCTTCCTTACACATGATCTCATGTGCCGTGATTTCTGACCCTCCCCATCCTAGTAATTCTTCCTTGGGAAGTACGTTGTTCAGCCTTTTAAAACTGTGACTTAACTATTGTATATTATTCTCTGGAGGTTGACTAACAAGCACAAGATATATTGACAATATTACTGTCTATTCTTAAATGGGTAATACATTAAATTAATATAGAATATGTCAAGCCCTCATTAAAATGTCAGCGTTAGTCATTATTGCGTACTCTTCAAAACTTTTGCTTAGCCATTGAATTAGCCTTTTAAATATACTGTTTATCGTCAACTAAAATCTTTACTGAGTTTTTAGCTTAATTTTTGTGCACTTGTTTTGTTTTGTTTTCTTTCTTTGGTGGTGGGAGGGCAGGATTATTTGCCTTCTTAAACTATTTTTGAATTCAGTCTTCTCCTTAATCTGCATTTCAGGGAGATGATTCTCGGGACATAAAATGCAGAAATTTTCATTTATCATTCCTAACTTGTAAATAAAGACCAAGCAATACAAGTTTTTAAACTTATTTATCATCTTGATTTTCTAAAGTAGGCTTTACAGTAGAGATTTATGATGTCTTCCTAAATAGGCTTTTTTGTGTGTTTTCTTATGGATTCCTCTATGATACTTATAAGGTAAGTTATATAATGCACTTTTATGAACATGTAAGTGTTGGGTAGAAAATAAAAGGACAATGAAAACATGAACCAAGAGAGCAAAGAGAATTCCCTATAAGAAGTCATTCAGATGAGTAACAGATTGTCAGAATCCTAAGTAAAATTTTCCTGAGCAGAGATTTATCATACAAGAAACTGATATGGCCACACTGTTTTAAGATACAGGGAAATTCTTCAGTTCTATTAAAATCAGAGCAAAAGTGTTCAAGACATTCTCCCCTTTGATTTCCCTATGTGCCTTCAAAATTCTTTTCTTCTTGCCTTTTTCATGTATTTATTATTGAATGCATTCTCTGGGGTAAACTGGATTATTAAGAAATGTTTTCTCCCTATAACAGAGAATGGAGTACAGTTAGAGCAAATATAAATGCTGATCCCCACAAACAGAAAAATAAATGAAACATGTTTCAAAGAGTTCAAGACAAGAGGTCTTGTGCTGTCTGTCAGAAATCACTTTTAGCTGATAGAAGACTGAAAAACAGTGGCTTATGTAAGTTGGGAGTTTATTTTTCTCTCACACAGAAATGTAGAATAGGCTGCCCAGAGATGGTATGGAAAATACGTAATGTCATTAAAAATTCAGGATCTTTCCAGCTTCTGCTGTATTAGCTCTTATCTTTTCAAATTGGAGTCCATACCCCAAAAAAGCAAAGGGAAAAAGCCATAAGAATTTGTCATGGAGTCAGTCCTGTTACAGAGCTTGCTGGAAGCCCTCATTCAAGGGCCTTCCACTTACAGTCAATGGCTAAATCTTAATCACATGGCTACCTCCATCTGCAAATGAGGCTGAGAAATGTAGTTTCTAAGGTAGGTCATTATCACCTCCAACAAAACAAGGGAATGTTAATTAAAATGTCAGAGGAAAATGGGAGAAAATGTGTCTCTCACATCATCTGTCTTTAATATTTATATTAATCCTTCCCCCCTCCCTTTATTTTTCCTGGGAACTGCAATTTTTTTGAATAAGAAAGCTATTAGGGAATCTGCTTGCCAACTTACTTAGTCCTATGCAGCCATACAGGTTAACCTGCTGCTGAGTACCAAGCTTTTGTAGGAGTGTCAAACATTTTCTTTTTTTTTTTTTTTAATTTTTAAATTTTTTAGATTCTATTTACTTATTTTAGAGAAGGAGAGAGCGAGCACATATGTGTCAGCAGGGGGAGGGGCAGAGGGGGAGGGGAAGGGACAGAGGGGGAGGGAAAGACACAAGCAGACTTGCCCCGAGCAAGAAGCCTGTGGAAGGGTTCAATCTCAGGACCCCAAGATCATGACCTGAGCTGAAACCAAGAATTGGATGCTTAACGTACTGAGCCACTCAGGTGCCCCAAACATTCTTCTCTTAAATTATGCTCTTGTTTAAATTACTCCTCATTTCTCAAACAAATAAATCACAAAATAAAAAATAAACACCACAAGCACTATGAGATTATTTCATAACATGTTGTTCAACTTTTCCAGTCTCTTTCCTTCTGTCCCCAATTTATTTGTTAAATTGTCAACTCCATAGGACCACTTTTTTTTTTTCAACTAAAAAATAAGCAGGGAGTAAATTAAAAACTAGATTTTCTCAGTGACAAATAGAAAATGGAAACTCTGCTTGGCTTTCATGAACCTATTTCGCTCACATACCACAAATGTCCACAGTTAAATAATTTTGAGTTATGATTTGTTCAACACTTTGGAATCACAAAGGCCAGCCAGTCAAATTCCATACCCAAAGTACATATCTCATTCAGAGAGTCCCAGACTCCTTTTCTAATACTTCCAGTTTAGATTTGATTTGCTTGCTACTTGAAGAAACAGAAAATCCCATTTGGGGATGTTTCATAATTGGAAATTTTTCTTATATTACAATCCACTGTTGCTCTATAACTTTTAACCCCTCACCTTGCTTTTATTTTTCTACTGGATGTTTGACTGAACTAACTCACATATTTCCTTAATATGAGATCACATTAAAAAAATTACCGTGTCTGAATAAAGGCCTATAACCTATAATATCTATATTTTTTACATAGAGTATAAGGATTGTGTATCCTGCACAGAGTTTTAACTTCTCCTCTACTAGCCTTAAACAAAACCAGAAGTCTTTGTTCTCGTGGTCGAATTTCTTGAAACGACATTAAAAGTACTTCATTGTTCGTAATGTTTCAAGCCAAAAATACAGTGGAAAATAATAATTAAATTCTATGTGAGTATTTTCACTTAATAAAAACATCTTCACATCCACTCTCTCAATATTTCAGGCCTACCCTACTTCGTGACATTTATTATGTGTAAATTGTTCCCTTTATCTGACCTTTTAGGTGTAAGATGCCTCCACAATGGAAAATATGTCTCAAGAAAGAGAGGAATGAAGCTACTTGGCTTTCCTCATCCACTGTATCTCATTTCTATCAAAAATTTAACATGAGTTGTAAACTTGGAAACAAGTTTATTCATGTGTTATCTATATATTTGGAGAAATGTCTTATTTTTTTCCAAAAACAATCACCATTTCTAAACAACACAACAACAAAAATAGTCCCTCCAGAGTCTTTGAATTCTGTTTTTTTGTGACACAGCGTCCTTACATGTCCCCTGATGGAACTCACCCTCTTTTACTAAGTGAACCACAGTCACTTAGGTAATCTTCTTAAAGACTGAATATGAGAACAGATGGTCCAGGCAAGTATGAAGTTCAGCTGCCCATTCCATAACAACTGTACTGCTTTAAATGATTAGGGGAATCACAGCAGCCAGGAAATGTTTATTGTTTTGGAAAGAGGGTGGGTCAGGATGGGATTTCACTTTCACTCTTTCCTGGAGGAAAATATTCATCCAACAGATCTTATGTGACATATCAGACCTACAGTCTCCATTTGCCAACTGTCAAGACATCCGATGGTTAAGGCAACTGGGAAGGGTAGCAAGAAAATAAACGGACTCTCAGCCAAGCAAATGCCAATTATAGTTTGTTTAAAGTGTGCTAGAAAGGATGGCAGGAGGCCAACAGCATGGTGGATGGACAGGGGTTGCTTAAAGGGCACATAGCAAAGGCTATAGCCTGTGGAATTCCAAAAAGACATGACTGGCATGGTGACAGATGGAAGAGGGGTGGCCAAGCTCTTTCAAAGATGACTTATAGTCTGTGCCAATCAAATTATTCTTTCACATAGCGTTCAAAGCCTCTATGTATGATGGCAATTTTGAAACAAAGAGAATAATTTACTGAAAATTTTGGCATGACTAATATGATTTTAATCAGGAGAGTCCCCATGTCCTCGTGACTGGCGAGGCTTTGTCAATAGGCAACCTAAACCCATTTGCAGAAGACAAAGAAAAGGGGGATTTTCTTCAGTGTGATCAATTTTCTGGATCAGAGTTTAGATGGGGTGCAGGGGTGAAAGAGCACCTGGATCTGAGGATCCAAACAGATGAAGTTTGGCCACTCTTCCCTGACAAAATCCAAAGACAGAAAGATGAGTAGTGGTAAAATAGGAATTTATTTCATTGAGGCCAACACTGGTAGGAAGACAACAGACTAGCATCTCAATGATTGTCTCCAAAGTCCTGAAAATACTTCCAGGTTTATGAGAAAAAAATGTGGAGCAAAGTAAGGGGTACATGCAGGTGGGCAGTTAAGGTCAAATTGATCATTGTCATGGAGTCAATCATTGAGTGGGGGGTCTTGCTGGCTCAGGGCAGTTCTTATGCTTGAGGGGGTAGTTTCAGTTCCCATGGGGGATGCTTTGTCCTCAGAGTCTTCCACTTGAACCTAGAGACTAGCTGGAGAGAAGAACCCAACTAGAAAGCTTGAGGTCAAAATGAAGTCAGCCAAGGCCCTCTTTCAAGAATAAAATGAAGTTACTTCTTACTTCAAATAGAACTTTGTATCCAGTTGCTTAAGTCATTAAACTTAAGTAGTAAAGACCCAAAGGTTCTTACCTGGATATTCAAAACCTTTTCTTCACTAAAGTGAAAGTAAGTTTATTTGGTGTTGTAGGGGAGAAAAAAATAAGTTTTCCTCCATCCTTCTAGTTTCTTGGCTGAGACCCCTTTGTAATAAAAGAGAGCTTAACAGAGGAAAAACAGATGTTTAACACCATATATACCTCCTGTATACATCGGAGGTACCCAGAAAAAAATGACTAACACAAGAAATGGCCCAAGCCATCACCTGAAATAACCATCTCCAGGTAAAGACAAAAAAAGATATTGGTGTGGGAGGTGGTGGGGAGAGCCAGGTTTTCAGGCAAAGCACAGTCAACGAAGATATGGGTCTTATTCAGATTTAAGTCCTCGTCTTCCACATTGATAACAGTTTCTACAGATTTAAGTCATTCTCCTTTTCCCTGTACCTAGAGGGAGGCCCCCTTACAAATGGAGATTTTCCACATCAATGTAAATTGCTTTTATAACTTCTGTTTGGTTTCAGAGCTTCTCTGGTGTTTACTGTTTTCTAAAAAAATAATCAGTCTAAATAATCCTTATGCCAAAAAGGCATATTTTAAGGTGACAAATTCTGCCCCCTATCAGTTAGCATGCTGGAATTCCGTGGCTTCAGTGGACTCATGTAATTGTCTGGATACACTCCACCAAATTATTTCATTGAAGAATAAAATCCACTTCCTTGGGGGACAGCAGTTATATGTGAGCATGACAGGCACAGAAAGTTGCATTGAGAAATACAAAATAGAAACAGTCTTTAAGCTGCTGTTTAGGTGAATTATTATATGGTCGAGTCGATATTAGCAAATTTAAGAAGTGGAAGGTTAGCATTAAAGTAGAAATCCAATTACGTGTAGCCGAAATGCACTTTATCAGGTACGTTTTATCGAAGTAAATTTACTGAATAATTTACTGAAAATTTTGGAGCAAAGGGTAAGTTCACAGAACAAAGGAGGGGAACTCTATTTTATAAATGAAAAGGGGGAAAGTGGCTTTTCTTAACGTTCCTAATGGACTATCCTAGGAAGTTTTCCCCCCAAAAGTGCATTTCACTTCCTTTGAAATATATGCATTCCTGAAATTTGAGTATATAATACACTTCCACTAAGTAAGCCACTGCACGGTAGTGCATTAAGAAAGTTCAGCATTTATTCACTTTATTATTTCTTTCTTTTCTTTTCTTTTCTTTTTTTTTGGAAAAAGTCATTATTTTAAGGTTTTTATAATGTTTTCAGGAAAGCTGAAATGGCATGCCCTTCAGCTGCTTGCAAGCAAAGAGGTCTTTATGCGGCACATACTTCAGATTCGAATTCTTTGGCTTAACAACAACATTCGTGTTGATGCATGGATAAAATTAGGAGGTGAGATGATATGAAAATTTAATAAAGGGAGGTCTCGCAAAAATGGGGTCGGGAGGCCAGCAGGGGGAGCTCTCATGCCCTACCTCTAGACCTCAATCGCAGACTCCACAGGAAGAGCTGGACCTTGGCAGGTGCATAGGACTTTTTTCTGCCCTGGCCAGAGAAGAAAGGCTTTCCTCCTGCCCTGACAACGACTCTGCCAATGAGAGACAGTCACACCTGAGTCCATGAAAAGCCACTATGCTTTGAACTCCTGGCTCATACTCTAAACTTTCTGTTTATAACAGCCTTCTCAGCTTCCCCCCTTTTCATTTATAAAATAGAGTTCCCCTCCTCTGTTCTGTGAACCTCGCTTGTCCTGGCCAGCAATCCTGGGCTGCTCCCGAATAAGCCCACTTTTGCTGGTAAAATAACCGGCAGTTTTATTTTCAAGGTTAACAAGGACCACCTAGAGGACTTGTTAAAAGGTAAACTGGGGAATATTTAAAATCCAAAGTGTTCATCTGAGCAAAAATCGATTCAAATCGGACAGCATCCCATCTAGCAGATTGAAAGGAGCTCCGAGGAGCTGTATGAAATGAAAGATTTGTATAGCCAGAGGGAAAAAGGAACGAGGAAGTTATACTAGACAAAAAGGGGGCTGGTTAGGTGATAGTAGGTAGGGCCCTTCAGGTAGGTGACCTAGCTAGAGCTGATCAGATGATTCCTGACTGACGGGCGTAAGATCCCATTTCTGGGAGAACTAAAATGAGAACTAAGTTAAAACTCAGTTTGTCGACTTGAGGCTTCACATTAGAAACTGCTTTAGGTCGTTGTTTTTTTTTTTTTTTTTTAAGATTTTATTTATTTATTTATTCATGAGAGATAGAGAGAGAGAGAGGCAGACACAGGCAGAGGGAGGAGCAGGCTCCATGCAGGGAGCTCAATATGGGACTCGATCCCAGGACCCCAGGATCACGACCTGAGCCAAAGGCAGATGCTCAACCACTGAGCCACCCAGGCGCCTCCCTCCTTTTTTAAAGGGGTCTATTGTCTTCTTTTTAACAACATACATACTATTTATTTTTGCCATTCAAAGCATAGATTAACTTCTAAAGATGTGTGATTTTTCACAATGAAGTAAGATTAGGGCGAACAAGTATAACAACTCCCCTGAAGAGTTATGCCGAGTCAACGTTTCTACCTGAACCCTCTCCAGTATCTTTAGGATGATGCAGATGTACAACAGGCCAGAGGTGCAGGTAGTAGGGCCCTCAACTGGGCTAAACATGGCACAGAATAGATCAGGAGTTCTCAACCCTGACTCACTAGAACCATCTGGAGAGTCTTAAAGAATATGGATGCCTGGTGCCTATGCCCAGAGATTTTGGCTTAGTTGGTCTTAGATGTGTGGTGGGTTTGCTGATTTTGAAAACTCTCCCTGAAATTCTGATGTGCAGAGTTGGGTATCACTGCTCTGGACTGATCCAGTGGTTCTTAAATTTCTCTGGTCATAAGGGTCCCCAAGGTGCTTGTTAAAAAGTGTATCTAATTTGGACACCTGGGGGGGCTCAGCGATTGAGCATCTGCCTTTGGCTCAGGTTGTGATCCCCGGGTCCTGGGATTGAGTCCTGCATCGGGTTCCCTGTGGGGAGCCTGCTTCTCCCTCTGCCTATGTCTCTACTTCTCTCTGTGTGTCTCTCATGAATAAATAGATAAATAAATCTTTAAGAAAATAAGTGTGTCTAATCAGCTACTCAGGTGATTTGATTCAGGTGGTCCTTGAGCCACACTCTGAAAAAAAAAAAAAGAAATCAAAAAACAAAAAGCAAAACTCTTGTTTTACCTTATTTGTTTAAGCCCTGGGCTCGTCACCTGGCGACACCAACTTCAGCTATGTGAGAGTTCACTCAGAGTACGTAATTCTTAATTTTGGCAGTTCTCAACATTCATGGAAACAAAAACTTTCACAAAGCTTCTATACAATTGTGTTACCACACGCAATGCCAGGGGCAATTCCAAATTCCCATAAGTCAGACAAATCTCCAGCCAAGAAAAAAAAAAGAAATCTAAATAATGCAGTAGATGACACTCAGAAATAGACTAAAGCTTGGGCAGCTCAGGAAGGATCTTCTCTTTTTTTTTTTTTTTTTTGCCCTAACATACACAATTTTATTTTAAATATTTGTCTATGACCCCACAATTCTATTTTCAGGGGTTTATCTAGAGAAATGAAAACATGTGTTCCTAAAAAAGACTTGGGCAAGAATGTTTACGGCAGTTTTATTTACAATAACCAAATGCTGGCAATCATCTAAACACCTATCGACAGGTGAGTGACCACATAACAACACAGGAGGGCACATGGAGGCCTCGGAAGGCTACACTGCTTATCCACCTTGCAAGTTTGTTTAGGGAGGTTGAGTTAGTGCCTGAAATATTGCTTTAAGCACTTTGACATGTAATATCTCCTGCCTTCATGACATGTACTGATAGACAAATAGGTCATGCGTACACACACATATTGCGCGTGAGAAGATAAATATTATGTCAGTTATTCTCCCTTGTATATTGTACACCGTCTGTCATAAGTCATAATTTCTCACCAAATAGATGTCCCGAGTGAACCATGATGAAAAACCTTATAAATAGCAAAGACAAAAGAGAAAGAAATAACAGTAAGAATTTCAAACACCTCATTCATGATATAAATTAATTCAAAGAGCGGTACAACCAACACGTATCCAGAGCTTGTGATAGTCCAGGCCCAAGCTCTGACAACGCGCATAAACAAGGTCCTTGTCCTCAGGCTTTGGGTTCGGGTGGAAGATACATAGAAGTTGACAAGCATGGACAGAGTAATGTGGTAACTGGTAGATTAAAAGAAATATATGGTACTCTGAGAGGTCCCTAACCAGGTTGGGGAGAGGTCAGACGTCTAAGGAGGAGACCAAGTGAAGAATTGAATTTAAAAAAAAAAAAAAATGAAATCATAGAGGTCCTGAGGCATCAAAGTCAGCTGAGTATACACGAATATAGAGGAGGTTGGGAAAGGAAAGAAGGGGAGGTCTTAAGAGTAGAGGAAGATGAGGCAAGAGACTTGAGAAGAGTCAACAATGAAAGGGTGGGTGAGCCATGTTAAGCATCTTGGGGTGGGGGGCATCTTGTCAAAAACAGGAAGGTGTCAGGCACAAGACTTTTAAACTTGATATTTTTATGATTGTGCTTCTGTTTAAGAAAGAGCATTCTGGATGCTGCCTTTCAGACGATGTCACACTCTGGCCTTGCTCACGAGCGAAGAGTGGTTTTGCACGATGGTGGGCTTCGTACAAGGAGTTTCATGCAGCATGTACGCTCTCGGGTCTGGCTTTTTTCACTCAAATATGTGTTTTGTTGCATGTACTTGAGAATCATTCGGTTCTGTTTCTGTATATTCTTCTCATGTCTGTATAGACCACAACTTATCCATTCTACTGTCCATGAACATTTGAGTCATTTCATTTCTCCATTTCATAGTTGATGTTCAGAGCTATTCATTTTAGTTCTTGAAATAAAAATCAACCTCGTATCTCATAATGTACATACATTCAAAAGTTTCCTAAAAATATCACCTTAGATTTAGAATAAGTCAAGTGTATCATTCTGTTTAATCTGAATGAGCTATCATAATATTTCTGGCTACAAGTGACCCATAAAACATGATTAAAATTAGTAAATTAACTTGGACATTCTTTGGTGTTCATATGCAATAAAAATGACATTGAAATACATCTTAGGTGCTTAGTAAAGCAACCGTGATTAATATTACTCATCATAATCATATCAAATAATACTTTCTTCACCATAATCAATGTGGATAGGGTAAATCCTAAATGAGTTATATATGATCTTATACAGAGTGATTCATAGATATAATATGTGTCTGAGTGTGTGTGACAGAGGGAGATTATTGATAATTACTTATGGTCACGAATAAGGTGGTGAAATTTCAGTTTTTAAGTTTCCATAGACTTGTACTGATAGCTCAGTTCTGATGCTCAAAATACCAACTCCAGTGTGTAAACCCGGTGAGGCTTTTGTTTTTATTTCATGGGCATATTTATTTTCTGCACTGGGAACAGGAGTTCAATTCAGAATTATTTAATGTGAACCTGTTGTATGCCAAGATCTGTGGATCTGTGCTCGGCAAATGTGTGAGAATAAGGTGTATATTTTGTTTTTTAAACACATATCCTCTGATCTTCTAATCTGTCTTCCTCTTTCCCCCCTCCCCTTCTTTCTTTCTCTTTCTTTCTTTCTTCTTTCTTTCTTTCTTTCCTTCCTTCCTTTCTTCCTTTCTTTCTTCTTTCCTTTCTTTTCTTTCTTTCTTTTTCTTTTCTTCCCTTTTTTTTCCTTTCTTTTCCTCCCCTCCCCTTCCTGCCTCTCTTTACCCCTTCTGTTCTTTTGTGTTTTTCTTTTCTTTCTTCTTTTCTTTTTTCTTTTCTTTTCTTTTCTTTTCTTTCTTCTTTTCTTTTCTTTTCTTTTCTTTTCTTTTCTTTCTATTTTCTCTTCTATTCTCTCTTTTTCTCTCTCTCTTTTTAAATTTGAGAAAAAGATCGATGCCCCTGTGAGTGTATGTGGAGCTGTTAGGGGCTGAAGTTGTTTCAAAAGCCATCATTATCATTTTAAACCGAGATTCTTTTGTTCCTGAAAGCCAAGTAGAATGGGCAAGTTACATTGAAGTCTAATGCAAATCAAATATTACTAACCCCAAAAGATTGCGACCAAAGGTTTTCCTGGTACCTGGGAAATCATTGGCACATCCCTTCCTGTAAGAGTCAGTTGCTGAGTAAATAAAAAGGCCTCGGAACAACGCAGAAAATTACACTCACAGGAAGGACAATTTGATTTAAAGTTTGAGTTTAGAGTCATCCACTTTAAACTGCAAAATGGCAGGGTTTTCAAGTCATACTTCATAGTCGTTTTAGAATATTGAAGTAGGTCCAGGAAGGTTCCACTACCTGTATTTCATAGGAGCATTGACCTGTGCAGTGGCTGTTAAAATGAGCACAATCCCCAGGATTTGCACAATATAAACTTTTTAATTAAAAGGTTTGAAAATAACTTTGATTTTACTCTGAATCTAAATGTGGTCCAATTAAACAATATTGTAGGGGTTGCCAAGAAGTTTCTTTTTGAAAAAAAAATCCAGGTACAAGTTATAAAACTTTTTCAGATTCTTCATTCCTTAGTTCATTCATAAATATTTATGAAACACATGATTGCTTATATTATATGGAAATATATAACTATACATATAATATACTCGTGTAAAACATATCCCTGTAATATGGTGGCTGGTTTTCTTGAACAAATCCCTCACATATCAAGATTAAATATATTAATTTTAATATTTTTTTGCAAAAGAGAAATATATTAGCCAATGTCTTCTTAGTAATATATACTATTTGGTTATATATATATATATAAAATATATATATAATATATATAATATATATTTATATATGTGTGTATATATTAGAATTGTGACAAAATTTTACATATATAGTAGAAATATATATAAATATATGTATATACATTAGAGATACATATATTATATATAATACATTATATACATTATTTCCTATATATTTGTATATATATATCAAATTGCAATTGTATGGAATCTCTAGGCCCTTAAAAATCTCTTGCTGGAAGAACACTGATCTTCATTAAAGTGCTGTTTTATTCCTGGACTCCCATCCTTTGTTTGCTGGTGTTAGTCACAACTATTTGCATTTGATGTAATTTAATGACAGTTTGCCCTGATAATGGTCAGGCTCTTTTTCTGTCTCCCAGAAACAGCACAGAGGGAAAGAGACAAGTTGGTTAAATTCTGGTCAAGCATCATTGAATGTATTACTGTATAATCACCTGGTGAAAGTCACCTGCTTAGTTTCTTTTAGAAATGCCCCCTTCATGTCATAAAATGTTCTTTCTTTCTTCTTTCTTTCTTTCTTTCTTTCTTTCTTTCTTTCTTTCTTTCTTTTTCTTTTCTTTCTTTCTTTCTTCTTTCTTTCTCTCTTTTTTCTCTCTTTTTTTCTTTCTTTCTTTCTTCTTTCTTCTCTTTTAAATACTTCATTTATTTATTTGAGAAAGAGAGCCCAAGTTGGCTGGGGGGCGGGAGGGTGAAGGAGAGGGAGAAGTAGACTCCCTGCTGAGCAGAGAGCTCCACTCAGGGGCTCAATCCATCCCAGGACCCCAGGATCATGACCTGAGCTGAAAGCAGACACTTAACCTACTGAACCCCACCCCAGGCACCCCATAAAAAGGCTTTTCTATCGAAATATTGAGAAGCAGCAGGACTTCAGAGCCATCTGAAGGGAAGTCAGAATTTGAGGAATCTCCGAAGCGTTCCCATATTGGAAGCATGAGGGAAACATTCCAGAAGAATGGGAGGGGAAAAGTTGGGAGAAAGCAGACTTCCCAGCCCATCTGCAAAACTGATGTGTGTTTTCCTTTCTTGTTCAAGGGCTAGCACTCTTAATGAGGGAGTTGAGCATCATCAGTGCAGCTCAAGCAAGTGAACCTGGTGATACCCTTTAGTGCTGTTTTCCCCAAGCTGTGGGGAAAACATTCCATTTTCCTACTTAAACTTGAAAAAAAAAATGTAACCACCAGAGGGCAGAAGACATTACATTTCAAAGTACCTAAGGTAATATTTCAGCCACTAACTCCATCTCCCTAAGCAAACTTGCAAGGTGGATACACGAGGTGGCCTTTCGTGTTCATCCATGTCGATCATAGATCCTTCATCTAATCTCTGAGCCTCCATCAGCAGTTATTGCTCTGCCCCTCGCCAACTAAATTACACCATTTTTAACCTACTTTCATCAAATTAAGCCATCCCTTGTCCCTTTGGGTCCCTTGGAGTTCAAGGAAATAGTGAATTACTCAGAAGAACTTTAGGTGATATCTTGACTCCTCAGGCCATTTTTCTACCAGAAACATAGAAATAAACTGTGGAAAAGATATTTGCAACATGCTTACTAGCCAAGTGAATTCCTCTGTGCCTCCCTTTTCTGTTTCCATTCTTTATGAATATTCTCACCTTAGCTCCTGTGACTTCACTTTTTTTTTTTTTTTTACATCAACTCACCATTGCTATATTAATCTTTTGGACTTAGTGATCTAGTTCAGGCTTACCAGCCAGCATTGTGACCAGATAAAGATAAATCCTTATCTGCCATGATGCTCAAAAGTGACTCACTTCCCACTTCCACATGACCTCCTCTAGAGTCTTCAGCATCTGTATCTGAAGGAGATCCATGGCATATCGAAGGTGACGCCATCCTTACTAGCGTTAAATTTTGAAAACTTGATTGTAGCATGCAGGGCACTATTGGTGGCCTATATTGCAAGCCTTTGGGTAATGTGTTATGGCAACTGTGTTTAGATGAATGACAAGCCTGAGTGAACTGAAGGCTTCTTGCTGTCTTATTTTGAGGATACTCCCCTCCTCTCCATGACATTTCGTGTCACATGCTCATGATACCAGCCAGGTGATGGTAGACAGCATCTCTTACATCTCCTGTCACCTTCGTCAAGACTGCTCTCACACTCACCCTTAAGGTGGTTTCTGCCTCCAATACCTTCTTTATTTATTTATTTATTTTAAAGATTTTATTTATTTATTCATGAGAGACACGCAGAGAGAGAGAGAGAGAGAGGCAGAGACACAGGCAGAGGGAGAGGCAGGCTCCATGCAGGGAGCCCGATGTGGGACTCGATCCCGGATCTCCACGATCACGCCCTGGGTTTGCTAAACTGCTGAGCCACTAGGGCTGCCCTCCAATACCTTCTTTAATGTCTAACACATCAGTGCTCTGGAGGAGCATAGTAAATTGAGGATCTATAGGCTGCTGCTTTATGATACTTTGCAGAGAAGTTACTCCAAAATTCGGAATCATTAGAATCATTTGGAGTGCTGTTAAAGAGTAGACACTTGTGCCTAATTCAGTAATCCCGGGAAAGTATTCAGGGCTTCGTATTTTCAAGAGATAGCCCCACACTGCTCATTTGGGGTGATAGACACCTTCTATTGCTATTATAATATCATGCCCGCTTATTCCCCGCTAATGGAGGCTCAATTAATGAATCAGAAGCAGGGAGACACCTACGACTCAAAGGAAGTAGTCTCTTACGCTCCCCACTTGGATGAGTCATGACAGGCCTAAACCAATGCATCAGTTAGGGTAAGACTAGCTCTGTAACAAGTTGACCAGGAAAACTTCATAAATCAACAAAATGGAAATTCATTTCTCATTCACATAGGAGTCAAAGTGGGTGTATATCAGGTGGTGTTCTATGTGGTAATTCACGGACATCTTACAGCTTGACCATGTCTCCTGGCCTTAGAGTACTTAGCCTCCATCTAGGAGGGACACACACACACACACACACACACACAGGGAATGCAGAGGGAAGGGACGCCTCCTTCCCATTTCCTTGTGGAAGAGACATGATTACTACCATGTACATTCTATTGTCAGGATCTGGCCATATGACTCCATCTACATTTTAGAGAGACTTGGAAATGCAGCTTGCTCTTATGGAGGAAGGGCTTTCTCAGCAACCATTCTCAACTATGAAAGGGAAGCAACACTCTTTGATAGGCAGCTGGTAGCCTTGGCCATGACTGGTCACCATAATCTTATTCACCTTTGCCAAATATGAATTGACGGTAGCCATGTGATGAATCCTGCTTAGTGACATGTAAGAGGACAACTTCTGGAAATAATTTTGTTTTTTTCATAAAGGTTAACATGAGCTTGTTTTTTTTTTCATAAAGGTTAACATGAGCTTTCATGTTCAAGTCAACCATGTAAAGGATGTTTAGTAGAAAAAACTGGCAAGAGCCTCATCCTTCACTGTTCTTCAACCACTTATTCAGTCTTAAATGTTTTGTTCTAGATGTACTATTACTTAAAGCATATAACCCCAGGGCACCTGGGTGGCTCAGTGGTTGAGCATCTGCCTTTGGCTCAAGTTGTGGTCCCAGGGTTCTGGGATCGAGTTCCACATCGGGATCCTCACAGGGAGCCTGCTTCCCCCTCTGCCTATGTCTCTGCCTCTCTCTGTGTGTGTCTCTCATGAACAAATAAAATATTTTTTTTAAAAAGCATATAACCCTAATATCTTCAAGCTATTTTAGTTTCCTAATCCTGGTTGATAGTGGTGTACAGATCACAATTTGAGAAACACTGATCTAAAGAATGCCCACCCCGTCCCCCCTGAGCCTTACACAGGAGACACTGTGTGGAAAATGCTACCTGCCTGTTCTTCTAATAAACATGCAGCACTATGTAGATATGCAGATACGTAGATACGCAGATAGCTCATATGACCTAAAAGAACCATCATAGTGACAACAGTCATAAACATCAGTTCTGGTTTCTATGCTCTGACATCCTCAACTAACTTGTCCTGTATGCTGCCCTTTATTATAACAATCCACTCTGAAAACCTCAGATTGGGAGGTTGAATGCATTGTCAAGAAATGGCGAGGCTCATGAAAACATATTAAGTACTTGGTTTGTTGGGAAGGATTCAGGCACAAACTGTTAGCAGTCATGGGAAAAAAAATATTTTCATCACAGAAAATACCTGCTGGTGCCTCTGTCCACTGAAATAACTCTTTCAGGGAGGGGAGTTTTGAAGGGAAGTTTAATTCCCAGCTAATGTGCACTGAATGTGTACTCCAGTTTTTCCAGGATGGACCAGACTTGTATGTATTTCCTAGTTTTGCTAAATGCACCCAAAATACAGTCACCCCGTTTGTAACCTAACAGTATGTCATACGTATGCAAGGAAGACTTTATCTGTATTTACAGAAACTATTTTCAAAGATATTACAATCACATGTTCTTCAACTCAGAGAATTCTCCTGGCCTCTCACTCACTTGGTTTTTGCAGTTCCAGGTGCTTTAGGCTAGGGCTTCCCATAATGTCAAAGGGCACGAAGCAAATGACCCTAAGTGCATGGTACTCTATACATTGGGGGGAAAAAAGGAGACTCTACAGATCCCTGGGCTACTCAAGCTCCAGCCAAAAGGCAAAGTATTTTAGAACCTCAGCACATCTGAAACCTAATATGTGTCAACCAGTGCACCACACATGGTGCATGAGAAGCACATCTTGGCTTCCCTCCCTTCATGTTTTCAGCCAGTAGTCTTACTCCTGAAAGCCTAATACACGGTTAGAAATCCCTTAGGATTCCATTACTAGGATAATACAGAGACTTCAAACCACTCAGAGTACCATATCATCTGTAATCCACACGGGGCCTCCAGCTCTGAAGATAACACTCTGAAAGAAGGATCCACTCAAAGGTTGTTATTTTGGTTGCCTTCCTTAGGAAAACTGGAAGTGGCTAGCATCATTTACATAAAGCTAAATAAAGAGTTGTTTTCCTTCCCATCTATCAGGACAGTTTTACAGTTGAACTTCCCAGAAGGCCAGGATCCCATTGGTTGGCTCTAATGAACTTCCCTGTTTCTTGTTTATTTCACCAGGCCCCAGGTCTCAGTTCCTCATCTATAGACCTTAGGTTTGAGTTCAGCTTTGCCCTTTACTCAGAAGCTATGCAACCATGGAAAGTCACTGAAATTTAAGCCTCAATTTTCTCTCTGGTAAAACAGGGATCACCCAAGTATTTTTATCCCATGAGTGTGTAAGGATCATGCAGATTTAGTAAATTGGCTGAAATCGGTAGAACACAATTGGGAAAGACCATTTTAATTAACACTGTGCAGTAGATTTTTCTTATTTCTTTCTTGTATTTATCATTACATGTATCTCGAAGAATAATATTATATTTTTAGTTGTTAGAAATTCCCATCCAGTGTAGAAAAAAAGTGAGTGAATATATAAATACCCCCCCTCAAAAAAAACCACACATACATGCTAACTCAGGCCTCGTCTGTGATGTGTAGTTATTAAGCAAAACTGTAACCATTCCAACCCTGTTTAACCCAGAGTAACTCCATTTTTAGCTGTTTTACATTTAAACTCCTAGGAAAAATGTCATTTCCATAAATGTTTTTGCAGCTAGAAATATTTGGAATCGAGAGGATTACGTAGCATCACCATAAAACACGCCATCTAAGCCAGATATTTTTGAGATTGATGAGCCATTGTAGGGACATTACAGTGAAGCCTCACTGTAATCCAGGAGTGTCCTAGGTAAACTGAAAATGTGCATCTTCTAAGTTTAAATGAAGGCATCAGAATAATATTCAGTGGTGAAGGCTAAAAACCCAGCCAACAGTGGTTTAAAAAAAGAAAAAGGAAAAAAAAAAGAAAAAGGGAAATTTCTCTGCTTTTCTTTATCAGTTTTTCATACCCCCTTCCTTACATATAGGTTATATGTATATCCATGGCTGATAATGTGAATTCATGATAGTATGTCCCCAGGCTCCTTCCTGGTCCAAAATGGTTACTCGTGCTTCAGCTGTCAGGTTGCTATTAGAATAGGTAGAGAGGTTCTTGCCTTCTCTCTTTAAAGACTTATCACAGGAATTGTACACAGCACTTCTGCTCACATCCCATTAGCCAGGTCTAGTTACGTTACCGCATCTAGCTACGTGGAAGTGGTTCTCTGGCTATAAAAGAAAGAAAAAAAAAAAGAAAAGAAAAGAAAAAGAAAAAAAAAAGAAAGAAAGACAATAAAGTGGAAACCAGCATTTCTGCCATTGCAACTTTTACTCTCAGGTATGTGAATGGGCCAGATGTCTATTCGACATCACACCACAATGGTTATACAAGAAACTTCAATTTGATTCTTTCATCACTTGCTTTGCAATGTTTGCACCAACATATTTTGCTACTTTTGTGTAATGAGCACTCAGTGGGTAGTAGCTACTATTGAAATATGGTCCTTTTTGTTGAAGAAGCTTGAAATACTTGTGATGGAGAAACCAAAACAAGTGGAAAGAAGAAGCGCGCGCGCACACACACACACACTACGTACAGAGTGCATGGTGTGTCCTAATGCTTCAGAGGTGAGACAACACGTATCCAGACAAGGAAGGCTATGGGAAGAACTTGGTCTTTATTTGGAACTTACAGATGGTATGCTTTGGTTGGAAGGAGAAGATAGGAGCAGGCAGTCCAATTGGGGGCAACGACTTGAGCAGAGGTATAAAAGCAAAGTGAGAGCAACGAGAGAAAATAACCGACGGAGAGCACAGTACTTGTTAAAGAGGAGCAGAGGGGGAGGTGCAAGGAATATGTGGAGACAGCAGATTTTGATTCTCCCACACGTACCTGTTGGCAGAGCTTTTGCATATATCTACATAAATCATGCAACCATTTGTGCTCATTCTGGGCACCGAGATGGAGAAAAATAATTTATCGAACATTGAAATGTATGAGAAGATTCTTCATGTTTTTGACCAATGGGACTCTGTGCCAATTAATTTTTTTAAGGATTTATTTATTTACTTATTTTAGAGAGAGAGAGAGAGAGAGAGCATGAGCACATGCAAGAGGGGGAGGGGCAGAGGGAGAGTGAGAGAGAGAATCCTCATGTAGACTCCGTGCTGAGTGTGGAGCCCCACGCAGGAGCTCAATCCCAGGACCCTGAGATCATGACCTGAGCCCAGATCCTGTCTGCTCAACCAATTGAGCCACTCAGTCACCCCTGTGCCCACTATTATACAAATGACCTTGTGTGCAGTAATCTTACCCAAATTCTTCAAATTAAACATTCCTATCTCTTATTTTGGGAGATTTATTAAGTGTCTTCAAAGGAGTGTCTGAGGTGAAGGAAGAGATTGATAGTGTTTCTGAGATCAAGCTCAGATTCTTTTGTCTTTTCCCGGCAGTTTGTTAGATTAAACATGTTTTGTAAAGAAGAACTCAGAATGTGGTTGGAGCTACTGGTTTTGTAGAGGAAGCAAAGAGGAATAACTCCCACATTGAATGATAAGAATAGTTACTTCAATTCTCTCGGTCTTCTTCTTGATCATCTTGCCAAAATCAGGAAGCTCCAAGAAATAAAGACATTTAAAAAACACAAATAGAGATCTCTTTCTCTAACCCCCACCTTGCTTCTTTACATTCAAAGTGCATCTGCATCTTTTCCTTCACCAAGTAATTGAACTGTAACATACACGGATAAATCTAGGCTGATACTTTTGGTCACTAAAATCCAAAATAGGAGAATTGAATACAAATGCTTACTAATTTTGAGGTCATGCTTATGTCCTCTCTGAATATTTGTCTATAGTTGCTCTTGATTTCTTCAATTCACAAAAGCTGGTCAGGTTCTTTCCTCAATGGATCATATACTTTCCTAATTATTTGCCACCAACAAATACAGAAACAAAATGTCAAGGAATCTCAAATAAATTACAATTCTCTGCTGTAGATCAAATGAAAGTAGGTTATTTGACACATTGCATTCTTCCTGCCACTTAGTCAGCAGGGATTATGGCCCATAGTCTCCTCATTCCCTGGCCCAGTGAGACTTTTATAAGGAATATTACAATACTGTCATTCTTATGTACATATTTGTTGTATAAGGGGCAATTATAGAGTTTGCTTCTAAATGCAAATGGGTAATGTACAGAAGAGCTAAGCATATTACCCCTCAGTTTCAAAATACATACATTATTTTGACTCCTCTATTCAAAGACAACTATTTTTCCCAAAAAAGTCCTTAATGGGGAGGGATTTAGTAACAAAAATACTATGCACATAGAAGCGGTAAACCCTCAGCATTTTCTTTTAGGTATTAGGTCAAGATATTTCACTTCCTCCTATTGAATTGTCACCTAAACCAGCAGTGTGATTTTTCTGTTTTAGAAACTAAAAATACATATGTTTCAAAATATGTATCTAGATTCTGTTTTACACAAGGAATTCTGAGGCCTTAAGGTCAGAGAAGTAAACCAAAATGAAAATAATTAATGAATATTAGCCTGATTTCAAGTACAATACATATGAAATACTGGGGCGTAATGACCTCCCTAAAGGAGGCTGACTACCTTCTCAAACTGCCATGTCATACGGTATAGTTTACTGAAATGGCAACACACACTGGCTTTGTGTGGAATTTTGGATTTCCCCTCCACCACAAAGCAGCTTCCACATAATCCTCTGGGGTAATTGAACCACGCAGCATAAAACTGACATTTTCAGTGGATTCAAAAGCATTTGCATTTTTGATTGAGAGACAGATACAAAAAGCAGAGCTTGCAAAAGAAAGAGAGATACAAGCATGGAAAGAAATCAGGAGGGACCACCTGTGTCTTTGGCTTCTAAAAGAGAAGTTGGATCTGGAAAGGACTGCTGCCAACAAAAGGGACGCCAACAAGAATCTTGAGGCTATTACTACCTAAATACATCTACATCGGCCACCACTATGGTGAGATAGTAAATATTCCAGCTGATTCCAAACTCCAGGGTTCTGGCTTCCCTTTGGCTCTGTCTTCATGTCTTTGTGACTTTACAATTGTTGAGGGAAAAAAAAGAATGATGGTTTACCTGGCCTTGACTGTTCAGGAAATGAAGACTCTGATAAAGACAGAAGTAGAAGAGACCCTTCTTGGATGACATTGGCAGCCAAGTCCTCAAAAGAGGAAAAAAGAGGCTTATGAACTTAACATTTTTTTCTTGAGTATAATTCCCAGAACACGTTCTTGACCATGGCCATTTGCCAGTTCAACAGTTATGTTTGCCACCCAGCTTCTTTTGAATTTACCATAATGGGTTCTGTCAAAGCCAATACATAAGCTCATTTTTCCCCAATTCTCTTTTGTTTCACAGGAAACTACTATCA
Organism: Vulpes vulpes; assembly: GCF_048418805.1. NCBI lineage: Eukaryota > Metazoa > Chordata > Mammalia > Carnivora > Canidae > Vulpes > Vulpes vulpes. Next base: position 9,836,347 of record NC_132781.1, read on the forward strand.
AATACAAATACACTCACAGGATATTAAACATCACTCTTACTTAGCCCAAGATTTCAGAGTCTGAGAGAACATGGAAAAGGTTGTTTGACTCATTGAATCTACTGTAGTCAAAGAACCCTGTGATAAAGGCTGACAAACACGATGCACATTCAGGATTCTGTTTTTATTTTTTGTCTAGCTGAGAATGTATCAATCTGCTGAGGCATTTTAAGGATTTGAATTGCTTTGCCAATATTTATTTGAGATGTGACTAGAAGCTACAAGTTGATTATGAAGCCAGGAAGAGTATAACAGGAACATTTATTGAGCTAAAGACATTGGCAGCAACTCAACCCACAAGAGGCAGATAAAAATAAGTGAAAATAAACAATTAGTAATGTGTCATTTAGCTCACAACACAGTATATGTTTTCTTGGATATGAAACATTCTATACCTGACTATGCACATATCAGCATATAAAGGCAATAGGGCTGAATAGTAGGCACACTTAAAATAATTGTATAGTGGCAAAAAAATGGTCTTTCAAGTATTCTTTGGGTATGAAGGAACCCTAGATGTCTCCTAGGCATGAGGTTCTATTCTTTCAAAAATGATGAGACTGGTATTTAGACATCTTTTTTGTCTTATGATTGCATTTCTTTTTATTTTTTAATTTTTTATTTCAAGTTTTTCTTTATTTTTAATATTTTCTTTTTAAAGATTTATTTATTTATTCATGAGAGACACACACAGAGAGATAGAGAGAGAAGCAGAGACATACGCAGAAGGAGAAGCAGGCTCCCCACAGGGAGCCAGATGCAGGACTTGATCCTAGATCCGGGATCATGTCCTGAGCCAAAGGTAAACATTCACTGCTGAGCCACCCAGGCATCCACAATATTTTTATTTATTTATTCATGAGAGACACAGAGAGAGAGAGAGAGAGAGAGAGGGAGGGAGAGATATAGGCAGAGATATAGGTTGAGGGAGAAGCAGGATCCCTGTGGGAAGCCTGATGAGGGACTCAACCCCAGGACCCTGGGATTATAACCTGAGCCAAAAGCAGGCACTCAACCACTGAGCCACCCAGGTGTCTTCAAGTTTTTATTTAAATTCTATTTAGTTAACATATAGTGTAATCTTGGTTTCAGGAGTAGAATTTAGCAACTTGTCACTTATATGTAACACCCAGTGTTCATCACAGTAAGTCCCCTCTTTAATGACCATCACCCATTTAATCCCATCCCATGCCCCCTCCCTCCACCAATCCTGTTTATAGTTAAGAGTCTTTTATGGTTTGCCTCCCTATTTTTCCCCTTTTCCTTATGTTGATCTGTTTTGTTTCTGAAATTCCACATATGAGTGAAATCATATGGTATTTGTCATTCTCTAACTGACCTGTTTTGCTTAATATTAATACATTCTAGCTCCAACCACATCATTGCAAATTGCAAGATTTCATTCTTTTTGATGGCTGAATAATATTCCTTTGTGTATATGTGCCACATTTTTTTTTTTTTTTTGGAGTTCAATTTGCCAACATTTAGCATAACACCCAGTGCTCATCCTGCCAAGTGTCCCCCTCAGTGCCCATCACCCAGTCACCCCAACCCCCTGCCTACCTACCTCCCTTTCCACTACGCCTTGTTCATTTCCCAGAGTTAGGTGTCTCTCATGTTTTGTCATCCTCACTGATATTTTCACTCATTTTCTCTCCTTTCCCTTTATTCCCTTTCACTAATTTTTATATTCCCCAAATGAATGAGACCATATAATGTTTGTCCTTTTCAGATTGACTTACTTTACTCAGCATAATACCCTCCAGTTCCATCCACATTGAAGCAAATGGTGGGTGTTTGTCATTTCTAATGGATGAGTAATATTCTATTGTATACATAGACCACATCTTCTTTATCCATTCATCTTTTGATGGACACCGAGGCTCCTTCCATAGTTTGGCTATTGCACATCTTCTTTATCCATTCATCTCAATGGACATTTGGGCTCTTTCCATAATTTGGCTATTGTGGATACTACAACTTTAGACATCTTGAAAACAACAAGCATAAAAGACTCTTTTTCCACTGTTGATATTTGCTCATGTTTTATATTACTTTAATAGAAGAGCAATTTAACAGTAGACCCCCAAAGCACCATGGGAATCTAACTTTGCTGAAAGAAATAGAAGGTGCCCTGAGGAAGGAAACGGAGGTAAACAGTGATTGGCTGAGGTAAATCTTGTGCCTTCTGGGAAAATAGGAGATCATGATTTTTCTATGTCTGAAATTGGAATTTGCGGGAAAAAAATGACTCTATAAGAAATAGCTTCTGCCTTAACCTGATATGTAGATGTAGTTACCCTGATTAATATCCAGGACGAGGTTTTCATCCAGTTAGGCAGGACAGAAAAAAATGAAGCTAGAGCACCACGTGGAGTTCAGCAAAGCAGTATTTCCTGCAGAGCCCGTGGTGCCCAACAAGAGAAAATAACTGATTTAGAGGATGGCATCCTTATTAATGAGAAATGGAGAGAGCTTCAAGGAATGGGTAGAGATGAAAAGAAAGCAGACTTTGATTCTACATGCAAAACAAATAAATAAGTGTGGACACACACCTTACATCCTTCACAAAAATGAACTCAAAATGGGTCATAGACCTAAAGCTGAAACAAAAAAACAAACAAACAAACCCTATAAATCTCCCAGAAGATAACAGAGGAGAAAACCTAGTTGAGTTGGGGGATGGTGATGTCCTTTAAATACAATACCAAAGATACAATCCACAAAATAAATAATCGATAACCTGGAATCTACTAAAATTAAAAACTTCTGCTCTGCAAATGGCACCATCAGGAGATTAGAAGATAAGCCACAGAGGAAATATTTTCAAAAGACACATGGGATAAAGGACTTTTATCCAAAATATACAAATAATTCTTAAAACTCAACAGTAAGAAAATAAAAAAACCTGATTAAGAAATGGGCCAAAGACCTTAACAGACATCTCACCAAAGAAGACATATAGATGGCAAAGAGGCATATGAGAATATGTTCCACATCCTATGTCATCTGAGAAATGCTGATTAAAACAGTAATGACATATGGCTACACACCTATTGGAATGGTCAAAACCCAGAATGCTGATAGCATCAAATGCTATGAGGATGTGAAGCAACAGGAACTCTCATGCTTTGCTGGTAAAAGTATAAAAACAGTTCAGACACTTTGAAAACACTTCAGAGATTTCTTACAAAACAATCATGCTCTTACCATATGATCCAACAATCTCACTTCCTGGTATTTACCCAAAGGAGTTGAAAACTTATGTGCACAAAAACCTTTTACATGGATGTCTGTAGTAGCTTTATTCATAGTTGCCCAAACTTGGAAGCAATAAATGCATTCTTCAATAGGTGAGAGAATACATCAACTGTGATACATGCAGAGAATAGAATATTATTCAGTGCTAAAAGCAAATGAGCTATGGAGCCATGAAAAGATATGGAAAAACTTTAAATACATAAGTGAATGGAGCCAACCTGAGAAGGCTGCATGCTGTATGATTTTAACTGTAGGATGCTCTGGAAAAGACAAAAGTGTGGAGAGAACAAGAAAACCCATGGTTGGGGCACCTGGGTGGCTCAGTGATTGAGCATCTGCCTTTGGCTCAGGTTGTGATTGCAGGGTCCTGGGATCAAGTTCCACATCAGGCTCCCGGCAGGGAGCCTGTTTTTCCCTCTGCCTGTGTCTCTGCCTCTCTCTCTGGGTCTCTCATGAATGAATAAATAAAATCTTGAAATTAAAAAAAAAAAAAGAAAAACATGGTTGCTGGGATGGGAGTGGAGGGAGGGATGAAAAGAGCACAAGGAATTTCTAGAGCAGTGAAAATACTCTGTATAGTATTATAATGATGGATAGATGTTATTTTTTCCAAACCCATAAAATATACACCACCACGAGTGACCCCTTAGTTAAACTACAGACTTTGGGTAATTGTAATGTGTCAAGTGTAGGTTTGTCCTTGGTGAAAAAAAATGTCCTATTTTGGTAAGTGATGTTCATAATGGGGAAGGCTGTGTGGGGGCAAGGGATATTTGTAATCTTTGTGTCTTTCTCTCTGTTTTGTCGTAAATCTAAAACTCCCTAAAAAATCAAGTCTTTGAAAAAAAAATAAGAGCATTAGTAATTCTTATCTTAGATCTACCAAGATAACAATTATTTGAGGTCACTAGCACATACATATTTATACATAAATATATAAATTAACTGCCTCACTCGCTGCCAGCCTAAAAATCTGTTTGAAAAACAATAGTCAGGGAATTATGCTATAAGGATTCCAAACTGTGGATTACAAATGTTCTTCCTAGTTGGATATCCTTTTAAAAAGACAAGTGATAAAACTTCTATTTTCAGACAGGTTCCAAGGGGTAGTTCTGAGATGACTCCTGAGTTGGTTTATGTTAAAATTGACTGTTTTAAACAATCCTTCCTTTATAGAGAAAGCAAGTAATAAATATGGTCCCAGGGGCTTCTTCTTCTTTTTTCTTTCTGTTTACTTAATGCACAATCTTTTTTTATTAAACATTTTAAATCCCCCAAATGGACAATCCAACAATTGTATTTTCTCCTAAATAATATAATTAGAAGATAGATTTGAAACCAAAGATGATCATAACACTTTCTTTTTCTTCAAGCTGATATTGGCACTTATGCATTAATACATTTTCACAGAAATACAGAGCTCCTCTATGTCTGAGTTTTCATCAGATAAAAAATTTCCTGAATTCATCTTTTCTTTAATCAATTCATGAGATCCGATATCTTTTTTTAAAGATCTATTTATTTATTTTGGGGAGAGCAAGAGAGAGAGAGAGTGAGAGAGAGAGCGAGAGAGAGAGGAGGGACAAAGAGAGAGGAAGAGAAATCTTCACACAGACTCTGGACTCAGCATGGAGCCCAACGCGGGGCTAACTGAGACCATGACCTGAGCCGAAACCAAGAGTCAGACCCTCAACCGCCTGAGCCACCCAGGAGCCCCAAGACATCTGATATCTTAACTATTAAGTATCCTCAAGAAAAGCAATGGATGGAGTATAAAAGGTGTTTCTTTTTTTTTAATAAATTTATTTTTTATTGGTGTTCAATTTGCCAACATATAGAACAACACCAGTGCTCATCCCATCAAGTGCCCCCCTAAGGTGTTTCAATCACCACAAGACTTTCAGAAAACTTCATCATCTATAACAGCTTGTTTCTCTGAATGTGTCTATTTTATTCTGATTTACCAGTCATCCTTATCACATATACCTCCTCTCCTCTGGTGATATCCTCTTCCAAATGAGTTAATACCATATGTAGCAAAATTACACAAAAATGTCGAGAAAAATAATTCCTATTACATACCCACAAAGCAAGCATATTACATATGTTATATAAGCCTTACAAAAAAAGGAAAAAAGAGAAATAAAAGAAAGAAAGAAGAAAGAAAGAGAAAGAAAGAAAGAAAGAAAGAAAGAAAGAAGAAAGAAAGAAAGAAAGAAAGAAAGAAAGAAAGAAAGAAAGAAAGAAAGAAAATCTTTTTGCATGGTAAGTTGTATATACACTGTTAACTTTTAAGGAAATTGAAGCAAAGTTTTAAGACATTAAGTGATTTTCCCAAAAATATTCAACAAAAAATATTCAATATCCCAAAAGAGTGATGAAACCAGAATTTGAATCTATGTTTGCCAACCTCCAAAGACTAAACTTTTCAATAATCTTAAATGGTCTTCCACATTTGTAAAACAATTATAATATTTCCCTTGGATAGTTGTTGAGATAATTAATTAAGATGTATACGGAGTGCCTGGAAGATGGTAGCCATGATTCAACAAATGGTATGTCAGTGACCTGGAAGTGGGGTGAGGCTGTATGTAAGATATACCTAAAGATGTAGAACTCACTTTCAGATTGGGTAAGAGGCGACAGCTGGAAGAATAGGGAAGAGCATAGTAGGAAAATACAAAAAAACAAACTTCTGTTATTTTAGAAAATTTAAGATCAGCATAAACAGATCATTGGTAAAAATATGGGCATTCAAGATACTGCTGGTGAGCACTCAGAAGGAAATTAGAAGAGCAAAAGAGAAAACCTATCTCTTTCTAGACAATAACTACGCCATCATAAGAATAATTTTAGTAGAAATACACGTGTTAAATCATTGCTATTCAGGTTCAGAAGGCAATGAGGACAAAATTTTCGGAAACTGGAGGGAAGAAGACCCCTGTTATCTGGTAACAGAAGACTTAGCTGGATTTTCTCCTGAGATGAGGTAGAAAGCAAGATTTGCAAAGAATGAATTTGTGTATTTATCCGAGGAAATTTCCAAGCAAAGCGTTGAAGGTGCAACCTGATTTCTTCTTGCTGCTTATAGTAAAATATGAGAGGAAAGAAAAAAGTTGAAGAAAGAACCATAAAGCCCAAAGGAACCAGAACTTACTGACTTGGGAAATTCTTAGCTTATCCAGATTTCAGAATATGCTAAAATTAAGAGATTCATGGCCAGCATAGTGCTCTGGAAAGAAAGCCAAGGATGTGGCTGGATGACGTTCTGTTGGTGCCTGGCAGGGACCAAAAGGTCAGGATGTTCAATCACATAGAAGGCTCTTAGAAGATATTAGGTGTACGAATGATGAATTTCATCAGACAGCTCAGTAGAGGCCAGGAATAGAGATGTGTTTATCCAGGGAAGATTTGTGAAGGAGCCTCATGGGTAATGAAGTAAATTCCCCAGACACAAATGGGAGACCCACAAGGCTTTTAGAATGTTATATCAATGGAAACACCATAAGTTTGGACTCAAAAGCACAATGACAAGTTAAAATAAAGGAAGGCTATCTTATCCCCCAAATCCTACAGTCAGGAAACAGGCTGATGAAACCACTTACCTCTTAGGAGATATTAGGTGTACGAATGATGAATTTCATCTTACCACTATCCTTCAAGAAACAGGAGGGACAAGTCTGAGGGCAGAGCCACAGGTCCAGAGGATGGATACTCAATTCATGAGCCTTGAATTCTAATTTGCCCTGCTGAATTTGTGAAATTCCTCAGGACCTGTGATTATGTCTTTCCTTCTGTTTTATCCCTTTGGATCAGGGATTTCTATCACTATCCACTCTTGTCCTATACCAGTCTCACCAGTGTATCTTGGGAGCAGATGACTTATTTTTTACTTTCACAGGCCCAACAGATGGAGAGGGATTTTGTTCCATGATGGATTAGACCCAGAGCTTCATCTATGCCTAATTTAGATGATTTAGATGATGAGATTTGGGATTTTGGAGCTGATAGGACTTAGATGAGATTTGGGATTTGAGCTGATGCTCTAATGGGTTCACGGTTGGGGGGATCTTGTGGTGAGATGAATATATTGTGTGTGTGAAATGGAGGTGAATCTTTGGGAACCAGGTGGCAAACTGTGCAGCCGAATAGGGCTTCCTGAGGATGCCATACCCTATTCTCTGGAACTGGCAAATATATTACCTTACAAGGAAAAGGAACTTTGCAGATGGGATTAAGTTAGGATCTTGAGACAGGACGATTATCCTAGATTATCCAGATGACCTGGATGTAAGAGGCAGGTTCTAGAGTCAGAGTCAGAGAAGGGGATGTGGTGACAGAAGCAGATTGAAGTGATTTCCTTTGGCTATGGATCATGAACCAGGGAATGCAGGGGACTTCTAGAAGCTGGAAGAGTTAAGGAAACATATTCTCCCCTAAAGTCTCTAGAAGGAATGCAGCTTGCAGATACCTTGATGTTAGCCTATAAAGCCCATTTAGGACTTCTGATCTCCAGAAACATAAGATTATCAAATTTATATTGTTTTGAGCCACTAAATTTTTGGTGATCTGTTACACCAGTAATGGAAAACTATTACAGTATCATAATAAAAACTATTAATATTGTGCCTTTTCATTTATATATTTAGCCATGGTGATAGATATCTTTCTTATATGCATTGTTCAAGTCAATTTCTTAAACAGAAAACACTAAGCAAAGGGGGACATTACATCACAAAGAAGTCTTCTCATTTTGCCTAATGCCTGATGTATCATGTTATAATGAAGAGAAATAAATATTAACTGGACCCAAATGGACTATTTTAAAGATTTAATATTTGCTATTTATAACGGGTTTTTACAGTATCTTGATCTGTATCAGTTCAAATGTCTAGACAATATTATTTGGCCTCCAGAAGTCCCCTTTCCCTTATAAATTGCAACCCTACCCTACAATTCGCAATCTATAATCTACAGTCTTGAGCTACTACAATAGCAGATTTGCTAACAATTTTTCTAGAGTGTGCAATAGAATTGATTTTCACTTGGAGATTTTTATTTGGCTTAACAAAATTGATAAAAATGTGCTGAAAGAAATTTTTGAAATATATTTATATATATATATATATTTTTTTTTTGGTTGGTCTGAATCTGGGGACCATATGGCTTAATAGTTTGAGCATTCTTTTCCAAACTTTTTAGATTGCACATTCCTATCATTACATATTTTAAGCACAACCCACAGTGTATGTAAATTTTTATATTTATATACTATATAAGCTTACTATATTATTCATATTGTATATCCTATACAAAAACAATTTTTAAAGAACAAAACACAAAAATTGAAATGAACCTCTTTCAGATTTTCTGCTTATACCCCAGCAGGTCATTTTATATGTCCACAGAGATGTGCACAGCCAGTTTGGAAACTGCTGATGGCAAAGCTTGAGTGGTAGAGGCAACCCAACTTTGTTGGAGGACCAGCTCCTCTTCAGGCATTGTGATCTCTGGCAAATTAAATTGGTTTGTTGAGTGAATTGATTCACTTAAGCACATCAGATAGGTAGCCTTGTTCCTGGAAATTAGAAAGAGCTTAACCAAAAATTGTGGTTATTATTACAGTATATGATAGTATTATTATATTATCTATCTTCTATATATTATTATAGTATTATAGTGTTTATAATACTTGCTGAAATATCATATTAGACTTTATGTTTGTGTTTCTTCTGGGTTTCAGGTTTGCTTGGGGAAAAAAAAAGTGACTTTTTGATAAGCAAAGAGTTGTCCTTCTTGAGAAATGAACTTGTTTTTAACTTCCACGGTCTCTCTCTACCTACGGTGCTTATCTCAGTGGCATTGTGTTCTGATGGCTCTGCTTTGCACCAGCCTTTGAGCTTTTACTGGTTGGCCCTTGTTGATTTGGTAATGCATGTTTTATGTTTACATGTGTTCTGCTATGACAGACTTCTGTAGAACAGAAAAACATTTTCTAGTCTATGTACCTTTAGTCCCATGCCTTATATTAGCTGGAAAATAAATGCTTCCTTAATCACAATTTTTATTATAAAGAGCATTCCTTAAGGTGATAGGATACCTTCGGTTCCGTGAGGGGCACAGCCTCTCATTTAGAGGAAACAGGCTTTATAGGGAAAAGGCAGTTTCTCATGTTTTCTTCTCCATATCTCGCCTCCTAGGTTCTTCTCAGCAAGCAGGATGAATGAATCTTGTACTTCTTGATGAATATTACATTCCCTTATTTGTAATTAACCAACCCTTCTATAACAGTTTGCAATCTATTAAGTGCTTTTCTAATTGTGGAGAGAGTCCCGTAAGTTGGTTTAATTGCAGCAGAATGATTTCGTGGGAAGAGAAACGTTGGCTTTTTATACTTGAGTCTAAGAGATTTGTATTCCTTTGTGTTTTTAAACTACCATTTCCTCCTCTGACCCCCTCCCCATCCTGCACACACCCCTACTCAGGGCAGTCAGGTGTAAAATTAGAAGGGAAAGAAATAATGCAAGCATGGAAAATATGAGATAACATTTCTAAAAATAATTCTGGTAACAGAAGCAGTCCACTTTGAAACCAATAAGAGGGTGTTAAGTCCTCTCCAGACTGTATTTCTCAATCGTTCTTCATTGGTGCTGCCTTCCGCAGCAGGCTAGGACCTCACATTTCTCAATCGTTTTCCTGGGTCACTTACCTATGATTTTAGAAGATTGCCCAACGTTTGATGCCAAGTTTCTTTTTATAACCCAGAGAAGTGCGTGTTCCCACCACACTTCCTCCATTGCTTATTTCCTCCTCTTACTGTCTTGTTTACTTCTGCCCACTATGGGGGGCCAGCCTTTGGTTAAGTTGTGAAATTTGTAGAATGTTCTATAGGCTTCTCCAACACCTCTCTGCAGCAAGCTGACGAGATGTCTTGGAGAATTATTAAGCCCAGTCTCTTTACCTCCTGACAATTAAAACTAGGACAGGTTGGAGAGAAGTTATAAGAAAATATTTCAAACTACAATGAGGAAAACTTGCTTAAGAACAAAAGCTGTTGAAGAATAAGATGACTGACTTGGGACAGGATACAAAATCTTATATGTATATATATATATATATATAACATATATATGTTATATATATATTATACATATAAAACAAAAGTAATACATTCTCATTGTAAGAAGTAAAATAAATCAATCAGAGATGTAGAAAGAAGGAAAAAAACATGAATTTACCTTTTTCGGTACCCTTAAGTCCTACTGTAAAGAATTTAGCATGTATTATCCCATCCTTTTTCTTTTTTTCTTTTTTAAGATTTTATGTATTTATTCATGAGAGACACAGAGAGGCAGAGACATGGGCAGAGGGAGAAGCAGGCTCCCTGTGGGGAGCCTGATGCGGAACTCGATCCCAGGACCTTGGGATCAAGACCTGAGCCAAAAGCAGATGCTCAACCACTGAGCAACCCAGGTACTCCCATCCCATCCTTTTTCTATGTCCTTTTTCTTAGCTTTTTTGGGAAGAGTTCCTACGAATATGTCTTATTTCGGCAGAGGGAGGGAGCTATTAAACATAGTTCACCACTCCAGTGCTTAAAACCTTCCAATGAATCTTCACATCATGCAGAGTAGAAGGTGAAATCCTGGATGAGTGACCTCCCCATCTCAGCTTTGACTTCCTCTCCTGCCACTCCTGATTTCCTCTGCACTAGCCACCCTGTTCCCCGAGCTCTTCCTTGAACACACTAGGCTCCTTCCAGCCATAGAGCCTCCTGGAAGTGTCTTTTCTCTGTCTGGATTACACTTTTCTCTGATACTCATGTAACTAATTCCTTCATGTTCTTTATGTTTTTGCTCAGATATCATTTTCTCAATAACTTAGTAGTCTTGCTACCATTGCTGCTCTGCTTATTTATAGAAAGGGATTCGGGCCTGGTTAGTACTTGGATTGGAGAAAGAGATTCAAGGAGATGAAAATCCTACACCACTACTGTAGCATTCTTCCGGAAACCTACTGCATGTTTGCTTTTAATTCAACAAATAGATAGAAGTTATGCTTGTATAATTTCTGTTCTTTTTTTTTAAGATTTTATTTATTTATTCACAAGAGACACACACAGAGAGAGAGAGACAGAGACACAGGCAGAGGGAGAAGCAGGCTCCATGCAGGAAGCCTGATGTGGGACTCGATCCCAGGACTCCAGGATCACATGCTGGGCTGATGGTGGTGCTAAACCTCTGAGCCACCTGGGCTGCCCATAATTTCTGTTCTTAAGTCCTCTCTCACAGTATACCCCTTTAAAATTATTTTTAACCTTGAGATTTTATCACTGACTCTTCACTTAAGAGATCTCTTCTTTCCCCTTTGTTACTGGGATTCTTGAGTTGTCATTTTTGCTCCCCAGAAACCTCGAACTGTGTGCCCCTCTCTAGCTTGGCTCATTCAGGATTATGCCTTACTCTCCTCTCGTGTCTTAGCAAAATCTATTTGGTTTTGTGGAAACTTCTCCTAAAAGGCATATTCACTGAGGGGAGGAGGGGAAGAAGCTGGAAAATCCATGTATTTCCTTAATAACCCAAAGGCGTGCATTTCAAATGGTGGGATTCAGACATTAAACATAAGCAGGTCTCTTGCTTTCTGTAAGATATGTCCTGTACCTAACCGCCAAGGATTAGAAACCTTCGGTCTTGGAGATTATTTCTGTTTTTCATGACAGTTCAGGGGAATTAAAAAGAATTTAGAATCCACCACGATAAAACAAATTTTATCACTTATAGTACAGTTGCATCTAGATAGGGAAGATCAACAAGAAAGTTGGCTTTCCAGCCCTTGGCTCTTTTGGAGTAGTGACTTTTTCATACAGTTCCTGAAAGCAAGAAACTAGAGAAACTAGAGAGTAAAAAACAGTATGCGCTCCTGACAGCTGCAATGCCAAGATAACTGCCATTTCCCAGGAAGGGAAATGTCATAAGAACTGGGACACTGATTGGAATTAAATGAGATAATCTTGATATTGATGATATCTACTTAGAGTTACATATTGCTGAATTCCTTGTCTGTTCTCTCTGTTTTTAACTAATTGAGTTAGTACTTTTTCTTTGCCTTTGCTAGCTCACAAATAAGGAGGGCAGAGTTTTCTTCGACTCCTAGCATCTTTTTCACTGTTCTCTCTGTTAATGTTTGTGTTGGCCTCCATCGCACACCTATAAATGGACAAGTGAAATAAAAGATCTAATAATATTGGATTAATATCGGTGAAATTGCTAAAGAGAAGCAGTATTATGGGTGGAGAGTAGTTAGAAATTATGCAATTTATAATTTTTTTAAAATTAAGCAATAGCGTTTAAGATTACTTTTCCAATAAAAACATAAAGCTAATAGCCTGATTTCCTATTATCAACTCCATTGTTTTTTAAATGCATCTAATGTCAAATGTTCCTGATGTGTTAGTTCAAAGTGAATATTCACTTGTTTCATGGTCACGGGATTCTCTAAACATTCTCTCACTATTTGTTTCACTAATATAATAAGTGTTGACGTCAATACTCTTTCCTTGCTTCCAACTTTATTCACTCCATGATGGTATCAAATAGTTTCCTGGATGAAAGAGAGGATCATAAATATTTTATTATGATACAATCATTATGTCAAATACTTCCTGATCTTCTCTTTGAACTGTTTATTTTTTGCTTTCAATGGGACATGGTTTGAATGACAGTTTTGGATGTTGACGTTATACATGTTATTTGGAATATTTGACATGTGAATTTAACCATACTTTGACTTTGACATACTTAACCACTATAGATATGTATGCATGGTTAGAAGTATATTACTTCTATTACAGAGCAAATATTTACTAGTATTAATAGTTGTGAATTTCACTTTTATTCTACATCTACCCTAAAGTCCACTGAGCTGACAATTATTTTAGAAGTACCATATGCAGAGGTCTGTGCTACCTAAAAAGATCCCGTCCTCCAGATGTTTATCATTCAGACATGCTATCTCATTCCAAGAAATTTTGGAGCAAAAAAGGCTTCCAATATCTTGGAATCTTCTTAATGAGTTGTTCAGTGTAATGAATATACTAGCTTTAGCATTTTAAGTCAGTTTGCAATGATTTATAATGATTCAGGAAGAGACAACTTAAAATGCAAATGTTAAACACTAGTCAGCATTTATCCCAAATTAATTCTACCGTTAGACTCCAACGAGAAAGTCCAAGCAGCCAAAGTGGATTAAAAATGCTTGCACAAAAAAAAAAAAAATGCTTGCACAATATTCATCATACAGTTAGTAGCAAAACCTCCAAATCTATTTTGTAATGCCCCCTTTATTTTCAAATAACACAATAAGCAGAATCGAGAGCTTTGTTTGAAAGGGGGTACAGTCTTGGAATCATAGTAGTGGCTTATTCTATGGGAACCACAGTTCAAACAATGTCCACATGTCCAAGAAATAAATTGGATTTATGTATTTTATCTGGTTTTCACTTTATTGATATAAACTTTCAAATTTGATAATTTAATTAAATTAACCCATTGACAGAAACCCTGCTTGTTAGGAACTATATCTAAATTAGTGATGTCCTGTTTGACAGAAAACTGGGCTTTTTACTGTTTAAAAGCAGAATCTAAGTATTTCAAGGTTATGCTCCCAGGGATTCTGAGATATCAGTATTACGATATAGCTGTAAGTCAAAGATCCAAGCTCCAATCCACAAAGCTCCAGGGCCCCGCAAAGCAACTTTAGAGGTTCTTTAAATAACAAGTGCTAAATCCTACTTTCATAATACTGGCAAGAATCGAAGTTCATGAAAAATAAATTGTAAATCTGGTGTTCTGGTCCACTAGCATTACTCTCTGCCCTTCCAGATTTATTCTCAGGCTTGCTTTCCATCAAGGGAGCTTCACTATAGGAACTACAAAGCCTACGCTCTTTCCTCTGGCCTCTGGCTATGCTCTTCCAGTGAGAGTTATCATCAGAGGCACAGAATGTGGGCATGTAGCCCTCTGTCACTTTCTTGTGGGGCTGTCACTTTTCCACCATGGCTTTTGCAGGGTGACTCCTCGTCAACATCTACAACTCTCTCTTGGTTCTAGTAACCCAATTTTCTCCTTCTCTCTTCCAGGTTTAGAGGATTTATGTCTGGACTGGTGAGCCTCAGAAGGTACTTCTGGGCACGGTGCCATCCCTTTATGATTCGGTTAATCCTGCCCTACCTCAGCAAATATTCCCTTCATTGAACTCTCTCCAATTAACCATTTGAGTTAATTGTGTTTTCAGTTCCCTGCCAGAGCGCTGCTGATACGCGTGGCTTCATCTTCCTCCTTGCCATGAACCTATCAACAGGTCACTCCACTCAGCACCATTCTTTCTCATGGCAGTATGGTAACCACTGCCACCACAGACAAATATTAATAGCTTACTACATGCCAGAGTGAATGCTCAACGCATGCTGGAAACCCCAGCAGGTATTTTATCTGTATCATTACCTCAATTGTAGACTCACAATAGTCCATCAAGTAGCTGCAATTATTTCTATTTTACAGATGAAGTTAAGGAACCTGGCTGAAATCTGTCAGCCACAAAGTTGTGAAGCAGACCAACGCAGGAACATTCGCTATGGAAACCCTACTTTCAACCACTTGAGTTTGTTTCTTTTCTGTAGATAGCTGCCTAGTTAGTTGGCATGAGTGCCCAAACAAGGAGCTTTTTATCTTAAAATACCTAAATGTTCCCTTTACTTTATCTGAGTCTGAGATACCTACCTTGAAAGTCTAAACCTCAAAAACTATATATTATATCCAAAATACTAACACTGAGAGAAGCAGCATGTGTACCGTGCATGAGATGTGTTGCCTGTGGGTGGTTTGCAACTGGGAAGCACAGAGTGACCGGCATCAAGTCTGAAGATTTACATGCCGTTGGACAAATGGGATGCCTTAGGAAATGGGTCTCTCTCACGTCAACACTGGTGGCAGCAAGAGGACTCAGACTAGGCAGTGTAACTAAGGGACCCCAAACTGGGCTTGGAGTTTAGTGGGAAGAGGGAGGACAGACCAAGAGAGGACCCACCAGCAGTAAATCTTCAGCATTTGCTAGCTGGGTTCTGGAGATACACATCACCTGTTTCACATGCTTGACTAAGGCCTGGCTTTGTCCTTTAAGCTTCCATTTCATCTCCCCAAATACGATTCACAACAGTATTTTAAGCTTAATGAAATGCCAAAGCACCTCACCTCACCCCCGCCCCCAGAGTAATGGTCCTGTGAGATTTGGATTATTATCATCAAAAATAACTCTCTGCCTAAGAGTTTTAGAAGATACAATCAAAATAACCAATCCACTCCTTGGGTTATCTTACTATCCTCTTTTTAATGGGCACTGCACAATTCTCTAGTTTGAATGTAAACTTTCCTTATTCATTTTATTCTTTCAATTTCCATTTATTTTTCTTTTTTTTTTTTTTCTTTTCCTAACTCACTTATCCTTTCCTTTGTAGGATTTTCTTTCTCTGAACTTCATCTATTATTAGTTTTAGGAATCAGGGCCCCTACCAGTTGAACTCTTCACCTGGAATAAGAATAATCAGGCAGCGAGCACCTGGAAGGCAGGTACTCCAAGGTGAGTCATGCTATCCCCTCATTGTGTTCTGAGGCTTTCATGCCCTCCTCTCAGGAAACAATGTCTCTCATTCAATTTTAAAAGTCAACAGATTAGAATGGAGTCAGACAAAAGCAAAGCTGTGCAATTGTCCAGTTCTAACCAAGGTTTTATGATGAAGCCTTTGTACCCCTTAGACAAGAGTGTCTCGTGTTTGAGAAACACACAGTGCCCGCACTAATACCATCTCCAACTGATGTAAACAGGCATCGTTCCCCAAAACAGCACTTTCCTTTAAAACAAATATTAGCCTGATATATGTAAGGATTGTTTTATACCTTTACTATTTAGAACACAAAACAAAGAGTTGCCTCCATAGTCAGAAAACAGTGAGGCATCTGTTCTTACCAGTGAAACCATCTATTTTCCTCCTAGTGTATATAAAACAAAATTAAAGACTTTTTCATCCCTTTCCATTTCAACCTGATAAGGTTTAAGGCTTGGAAAGAAAAATGCCCGGGACAATTTTTAGGACACATTGTCACAAATGTTCAAATGAATAAAAACAAACCTCAGAGTACTGTGTTGAGGAAAGTCGAATGGGATTATAGACCAGAATGAGGGGAATCACAATCACGCCTTTAACATCATGTTTTGTTGAAAATATGTTGATGGAATCCTGATGGAAGGAAAGAACTGGCAGCTAATGGAGAGGAGAGGAAAACTATTTGTCCTGAATAGTTCCAGGGGCCACCCCATTCTCACTTACCCCCATGTAGAAACGTGGGGGAAAATGCAGACTAATAGACACTCATCTAAGCTGCTTTAGCTGGAACTCGATGATGGAAATTTCATAGAAGTGTTCTTTTATGAATATTACCTGTCTTTTCATTTACTGAAGAGGCTACACATTCTGCTAAATAGTCTCTCCCTGGAATTTTAGAGTTTGGATGCTTGTCCTGGAAGCAGGAAACATCAAGCCTGATTAAAGTGAAAAAAAAAAAATCTGAACATATATTAACCAAATTTTGACTTTTATGTCTTACCCAAATAGTTCCATTTTAATCCATCCCATTCAAACGCTAAAGTATCCTAAAAGATTTTATTTTATTTATTGGCCTGAGGGGAGTCCAATTTTCATTGTCTATTTTAGATGACATGAGAAATAGTCCCAAGAAGTAAAATGTGTTTAAATTTATTTTTAAAAGGTACTTACACTTCCAGAATTACTTCCAAAAATGCATCAGGCTTCTTTCATTTAGCATTTTAAAAGATAGTATGATATTTTAATTTGTGATCTGTGACTACCAGAGCCTTTTAGAAAAACAAACACAAGTCATGCCAGCATTTTTATCAACACGGCTCTTCATTTCAACAATCATTGATTTTTCAAACTTTAAAATTTCCCAACACGTCCATAAAATACACTCTCTCTGGCATGAATCATGTTATTACTGTGATTCAGGAAGTTCTTTGCAGGACTAGCTAACGACACCCAACTTATAAAATGAAATGATATGCTAGCTTCAACAATTGGTGTTAGGAAAAGAGAACACGATAAGTTTGTCATATGTAAGCAGTAGTCTCAAAACATAGGTGCCCATTATTTGGAGAGAGTAATCATTCCAAGAACTATAAAGATGGATGAGAACTAAAACCTTTCTGTCCAGCCTTGGACAATCATTTTCCTAAATCCTTGAGAAAATTAGATGTTGAATGCTAAGAGGAGATTAATGCTTTATAGGAATACCTAACTTTGTTTTTTTTTTTTTTAATTTTTTTATTTATTTATGATAGTCACAGAGAGAGAGAGAGAGAGAGAGAGGCAGAGACCTAGGCAGAGGGAGAAGCAGGCTTCATGCATGGGGAGCCCGACGTGGGATTCGATCCCGGGTCTCCAGGATCGTGCCCTGGGCCAAAGGCAGGCGCCAAACCGCTGCGCCACCCAGGGATCCCCGGAATACCTAACTTTGGATCCGAAAGTGATCTTAGAATTTTTTCACATGAGTCTGTAACTGTCCTGTACTTTTAAAAATTCAGCTACTAAAAGCTGGAGCGCCTGTGTGGCTCAGTAGGTTAAGCATGCGCCTTTGGCTGAGGTCACACTCACAGGATCTGGGATCAAGTCCCACATTGGGCTTCTATTCCTAGTTTGAGATCATAATTTTTTAAAAAAAATGTATTTTCTAAAAGAAAAAATAAAACAAAATAAACAAACAAAAAATAAACAAACAAAAATGTATTTTCTAATGCATATCACCCACTTATTCTTGGGATAAACCCCAGTTGGTTTGATGTATACCTTTTTCTTTTCTTTTTTTTTTTAAGATTTTATTTATTTATCCATGAGAGACACAGAGAGAGAGAGAGAGGCAGAGACACAGGCAGAGGGAGAAGCAGGCTTCAAGCAGGGAGCCCGACGTGGGGTCTCCAGGATCACGCCCTAGGCTGAAGGCGGCGCTAAACCACTAGGCCACTAGGGCTGCCCTGTTGTTTCTTATTTAATAGGATAATGAATCTCAACTTATTCCCCTAATGTATTTTTTCAAATATTTATTTTCATAGGTGAATTTCAGAATTATTCTATCAATTTGAAAACAGATGAGGAGAATTTTTTATGAAGGCATAATTCATATATAATAAAATTCACGTATCTTAAATAGGTAGGGTTATTTAGTGATATAGTCATATTATGATGTATATTAAAGTATAGTCATATTGATGTATAGTCATATTTGATGTATATTAAGTATAGTCATATTTGATGTATATTAAAATATAGAGAACTGTTTTCCAATCTATAATCAGAGTATGCCTTTCTTTCTTTTTTCATTGTTTTCTGTCTTGTTCCTCAGTGGATATTTTTTCATTTGTTAAATTAAAATTTGTTACATTTATTCCTATTTTATACCTTGCTCCCACTGTGAGTGAGATTTTTGTTCCCGTTATTTTTCCAAACATTTATTATTATTCTGCAGAAAAGCTATGATAACTTTTAAAAAATGTGTTAGTGTTTATGATCGTTGAAGATTTGTGCCTCTTGGGTTTTCAAAATAGACAACTCTATCATTTGCAAATTATGATAATCTCATTACCAGTGTTTTATTTTTAACTTTTGAGTAAATGTTAAGTTCTAATAAATTGATTAGTACGTTAGGAACAGTATTAAATACAAATGTTTACCATCAGCAACTTCCTTGAGTTGTTTAATTAAGAGGGGACAATAATAATAGCAAACACTTCTAGAGCACTTCCTTTCCCATCAGGCATTTCTGTAAGTACTTTGCATATGTTAACACATTATTCCTGAGCCTAGCTTTATGAGATGATCACTCCCACCCCTACAGTGGAGATTCCGAGAAATGCAGTAATTTACCAAGGGTATGGATAGCCGAAACAGGAATTCAACCTTCATAATCTCATTCCTTTCTTGATTCCCTTAGCTCCTAGCTATGTCACCTTTAAAGAGCCCATCTCTGAAATCTTTAGAAAGGCACACAATTCTGGAATTAGAACTGAGTAGATGTGGTGTAAAGAAGCGAGAACTTACCCCAGCTTCATTACAGAGCTGATCCTCATCTCTAAGACAGCATCTTAGATCAAAAACTAAAGCTGAACAGGACCACTGAGGCCAACCAGTCCCACCCTCTGTAGGTTACAGAGGAGGGAAAACAAGAAATCTACAGAAAACTCCTCTTCTGATGTTACCCAGGTACCTAATAGAAGCTACCAGCCTATTAAAAACTGAGTAAAAGAAGATGGAATTATGTAATTCATGCCTTTCTGCTGACATGTCATTAGATACTCCTCCCTTCTGTTCACAGTGATAAAGGACCAACAGGAATAGGTTGCAGAAGTAGAAGTGTTTGAATCAATGTTCCTTCGATTCTTAGACTGGGCAGCACTAATACTCTTTGACGTTAAAATGGTGGCATACTCCATTTGTGTGAAAAGTAGGGGCGGTTTTCAAAGTCTGTCAATGTTTATTGTATTGTAAGCAACAGATACAAATAGAAACAAAACAAACAAACAAACAAAAACCAGATCAACAAACACAAAACCTTAAATGCATCTGCAAAAAGGCCCTGGATTCGTTTAGATTTTTCAAACAGAACTAAGCCTGGTATTCCAGTTTTCAGGGGGTTCGGTGTCGGTTGTTTTCCTTTTAAACATATTTTCCAATTTTTTTCCCCTTTTTAAAAAGTGTTGTTGTTATCCTTTTATTTTATTTAATATTTTTTGAGGAGGGGGACTTTTACCAGTCGTACTGGCAAGAACATGTTGTTCTTTCATAGACACATGGAAATTCTTATTTTCACTAACTTACTTTTTCTTTCCATGGAAGACTCTTTGGAAACGTAGCATCTCATTTGGAATAGCAGCGAGTGGTGAAAATCCGTTTTTAGCATTTTGCCCATCATTTCTGCAAGGCCAATATTGTACTCTGGAAAGATGGCACTAGCTATGTCCTCAAAAAGCAGTCCATATTCCTTAAAATAGTTCTAGGTTAGCAGTCTCAAGTTACCCTTTATTCTTACAAGATGGAAAGGGTTAATGATTTGTCTCTGTTTTCCTGGAGAGTCTTTCCAATTCCATTTCCAGGTGTCCATAACTGGCCCTTCACAAACAAAATACTGCAACAGCTACTGGTCTTCCATAATCTGTTTCTCTCTTTACTTGTAATTTGGATTATAAATTCAGTAAGAAATCTATCACTAATCTCACTAGCAACAAATGGAAAATGGTCAGATGACGCACAGTTTTGAGTGCTTCGGTGCATAAATTAGATCTAGTACGTCAATTGATTGGAATATTCTGACCTTTTCCCCTTTAAAAAAGTATATTAGGGAAAAATAGGTTTGGATGACATTCTATGTTTAAAATATTCTGCATTAACAATTTAGGCAACTTCTTTGGTAAAAAGAATGGAAAGTTGGCAGCGAACACCAATGCATATACTACAAACCATGGCAAAATATCCAAGGTCTATTTTACACATTGTCTACATATGGACATGCAGTATGTTATCGAGATGGTTTCACGAAATGCCCAACAGTAGAGGAAATGTATGTTTTTTTAAGTGACAAGTAATAAGTCATTCTCTGCATATATTATGAAAAAGAACCTTGGAAGCTGGATACTGTTGTTTTTGTGTGTGTAAAAGTCTGTTTGATCCATATAGAACTGCGGTACATACTCATGCATTTTTTTTGTTGTTGTTAAAAGTTTACTTCCAAATGAACAAAAGTAAACCACAGAATTGAAAATTAACAGGAAAATTAGAATTATGTAGGCAATTGATCCCGTCTTTCAAGTGTAAAAATCTTTTGAACCACATCGTTTAACCTTTTAAAAATACGTGCACAGTGTGTGTATGTGTGTGTAGATTTTAGCTAATATCTTCATATTTTCAAAAGTAGGGACTTATCTTTGACTTGGAAAGAATCTGTTAAGCAACAAATACAATTAGACAATGCATCGTCTTAAATCAGTTATAAATGCACAATTATAAATGCGCGTGTATTTAATCTATTTGAGACTTTGTTGGTATGTCAAACCCTTAGTAATATTCACTTTGTTTCAATTACTTGTTAGGAGTCCTATATTTTCTGCAAAAGATAGCCCTTTGTTAATATTCAGTTGAAGATGTGATGAAGAGTCTGCCTATGGACCAGTTGCAGACCCTTCGTATAATGATCCCTTTTGCTAGACAGTGGGACACAGCAAAACAAATACTTCCAGTGTTACATATAAATGTATATTTAATTTTCCATTGAAGTTAATATGCATGTAGCTGTTATCCCTAGTCTGAAATAATCTGTAACACACCCTCATACAGAGTTCATACAGAAGCACAGAGTGCAAAAGAAATATGGAGACGCATGAATGGAGGTACAGTGAAAATAATGCCCTTTTCCTATGCTTTGGAGGATGGCTGACAAACAAACAAAATGCTATCAGTGTCCCTAATTCTATAAACATAACTGGCAAGATACAAGTGCTAACCTCAGAAGTGGCATCCAGTTTATAGGGGATGGGAATAGTGAAAAAGTTCTTAACTTCCTAACATAGCATCAATAAATTAGAAAAATCAAGTAAATCAAGTAGCAAATTCAATCTCCTACCTATACAAAGTCTTATTTTATATTCCAAGATGCTTTTACATATGCTGGTTATTTTGTATCTGCTTTCTTAGATAGGTAATATGGGTATGATCAACATCCCAGATATGAGGTAGTGTGAGGGATAGAGACATAAAGTAGAAAAATGTGACAATAGCAAGCTGACTATTCTAACAACCCTGTGGCATTGACAGGGAAGGTAATTTTTCTGATCTTAGGAGAAGAAAATGGAGGTGGTGTGTACATCCATGTTTCATGGCAATAGGTGGCCGGGCTATGATCTAGTCTTCTTGGGGCCAACTGAATTTCCATTCTTCCAGGGCATACTCAAATTCCATTCCATGTTTTTCTAAAAGTGTGGAATTTATGTTAACCAAAGATAAATTGGCTTTTCCTCAGGATCTTTCAGAATCTCAATGTGCTTAAGAATTTCCAAGAGGGGCGCCTGGGTGGCTCAGTCAGTTAAGTGTCTGCCTTCAGCTCAGGTTATGATCTTAGGGTCCTGGGATGAAGCCCAGGCTCAGTGGGCAGTCTGCCTCTCCCTTTCCCACTGCTCTCCCCCCACCACCCCACCCATGCTTTATCTTTCTCTCCCAAATAAATAAATACAATCTTTTTAAAAATTCTACAAAAGAAGCACTTATCATGAAATATTCTCAAAGTTTTGGGATCCTGAAATTTTTCCCTTTCCATTTTCATCCTCCTGTTAAAATCTTCTGGAACCATTGTTTAGCAAAATATGGTTTGAGAAACATACATAGCACTCTACTTTTGTAAGTAAAAATAGAATATTTTTCCTTTAAAGTATTTGGTTAAGGTTTAGGAAAAGTAGTACCTGATGTGCTGAAAGCAAAGAATGATACCCCAATGGCACTGTTCCCACTTGTTCCTGGGCAGTAGTTCCCTGGGGAATCATGAGGGTCCTTTGGAGTTACCCATTGCTTCGCAGACCAACTCTAAAGTCCAGAGAAACTCCTCTCTTGTCGAGATGATGATAATGATGATGGTTGCATTTCTGTATTAGTTTCCTAGCACGGCCAAAACAAAGAACCATAAACATGGTGATTTAAAACAACAGCAGTTTATTCACTCAACTTCCAGGGTCTAGAGGTCTGAAATCAAGGTGTAGGCACTTCCAGGGTCTAGAGGTCTGAAATCAAGGTGTAGGCAGTCCATGGCTCTAGAAAGGAATCCTCCTTGCCTTTTCCTAGTGCATGGTAGCTCCTGGGAATTCTTGGCATTCCTTGGTGTGTAGCTATATCCCTCCGTTCTCTGCCTGTATCTTCACATGGTCTTCTTTCTCTCTGTATCCTCTCTTCTTCTTCTAAAAACATTAGTCCCTGGATTGAGGACCAGTTCTAATCAAGTACAACTCATCTGAACCTAATCACACCTGCCAAGACCCTGTTTTCAAACGAGGTTACATTCTGAAGTTCTGAGCAGACATACATCTCGAGGGGACACTGCTTAACCCACCACACCTGCCAAAGCTTTTAGTTGGAAGGAAAGTTTCATCTACTAAAAAATAAAGCTTAAACATTTAGGTTTGAAAAAAAAAGTAATAAATAAATAAATAAAAAATAAAAAAAATTTAGGTTTGGAAAGAGGAGCAGTGGTAACCTCTTACATTATCATGCAGCAGAATGAAAACAAGGATTCAAAGAACCAGATAAAGAAATGGAAGAGACATCATTGGTTATAATTTGATCCCTATTTTGCATAAAAGCGCACAGAGAAATGTAAATGCATATGCTTTTTGTTTTTATATAGTTGGATTATTATAACATACATATTTCTATTTTTACCTTGAACTTCTCACTCAAATATTATGACAACTTTGCTGTGACAATTGATATAAATCTACAAAATTTGCTTAGCTTCATTTTTTAATTTATTTATTTCAAAATGTTCTTAAATTTTTTTTTGAGGGGGAGAGGGGGAGAGGGAGAGAGAGAATCTTAAGCAGGCTCCACATCCACTGTGGGGTCCATTGTGGGACTGGATCTCACCCCCCTTGACATCATGACCTGAGCCAAAATTGAGAGCTAGACGCTTCACCAACTAAGTCAACACAGGTGTCCCAAAGTATTCTTAATTTAGTAGAAGTGCCATGATCTTTATTTTTATGTAGCTATTATTCACCTCATTTTTACTAGTGTTGTATAGAAGCAATCTGTATCCAAGTGAGGGCTTGTAAAAAACGAAGGATGTCTCCCTTCTCTCCCACCTCCATCCTGACCATTTGCTTCAGTCTCTCATCCCCTGTAGAAGCAACCACAGTGCAAGATTATTTTTCTTTTTCTCTTTTTAAAAATATCTTGGTGGTTATCCCATGACTTTAGGTGGTATACCTTTATTTCATGATTTTGTGGAATTTTAGCCAGCCAATGTTGGCTTCATTTAATAATCTCTTCTGAATGGCAAGATAAAGGTCATCTTACTCCACTGGAGAAAAGCTGCTAATTCCAAACAAAATAAGCTGCATACATCACCATGTCAAATGAGACAAAATCCTTTTTTTTTTCTTTTTTTTTTTTTGAGACAAAATCCTCTTTGAAAGATACATTTCTAATGTAGAAAGAAACAAATCAACCTTACTTTTAACCACCCAAGCAGTTAAAAGGAAGGATAAGCTGTGAATTATACATTAAATGTTGTTGATAAACTTTCTAGATGGGTTTATGCACAGGACTCGTGTGAATGAGAGGAAACAGAATCAGGCTTTTAAAAAACACGATACAAGTGCCATTCTCAGATTGTGTTTGGCTTCCAGAACCTGGATAACAATTACACTGTGGCAGACTATAAGTGCTATCAATCTCAACTCTATTTCAAGTTTAAACTTTCAGCCAAACATGGCAAAGCATAAATGTAATTTCTTTCCAAGCCTTAAACCTTATCGGGTTGAAATGAGAAAGGGGACAAAAAGTCTTTAATTTTGTTTTATATACACTAGGAGGAAAACAGAAATCTTTCATCTGAAATCATTCTGACATTTTGACAATGTATAAAGTGAGGTCTTCAGATGCATGATTGGAGTCCTTTTCAGTAAATTGAAGGTTTACACATGTTCAAATGGCCGAGAGTCTCAGCAATTCTCTTGGTCACTTGGACTTTCATTGTACTCTGATGACCAGAAACCAAGCTTCCCACTATGCTTAAAGAACTTAGGCAGCTGAATTTCCTTGAAATTTCTAGATGTCTTTTCTTTTTCTTTTTCTTTTTCTTTTTCTTTTTCTTTTTCTTTTTCTTTTTCTTTTTCTTTTTCTTTTCTTTTCCTTTCTTTTCTTTTTTCTTTTTTCTTTCCTTTTCTTTCTTTTTTCTTTTCTTTTCTTTTCTTTTTTCTTTTCTTTTCTTTTCTTCTTTTTCTTTTCTTTTCTTTTTTTTTTAACATCAACTACAACAGAAGCTTTTCACAGCCATTCTAACCTCTTTATTTGGACCTGTCTGGGGGAGAAGCTTCACATCTTGAGAATGTCAAGTCTGGGTTTGAGCAAGAAGGAAGAAAAAGATAAATCAGAACAGGATGCTACCCATACTTAGGTGAAGAAGACTCTCAGATTTAAAAAATAGCAACAGCAATAACAACTTAATATTGCAGACCATGGGGCATCTGGGTGGCTCAGTGGTTGAGCATCTGCCTCTAGCTCAGGTCCTGGGATCGAGTCCCGCATCGGGCTCCTCACAGGGAGCCCACTCCCCCCTCTGCCTATGTCTCTGCTTCTCTCTCTGTGTGTCTCTCATGAATAAATAAATAGCATCTTCAAAAAAAAATTGCAGAACACAATAGTTTAAAGCCAATATTTTAAATAAAGCTTTTTCATTATATTTATTTTCCTGCCCAACAACATTGTATAGCTGTTGTATAGCCATGTTTTTTGTTTTCATTTTGTTTCTTCCTATGATTTTGTCCTCTACTTTAATTGTTAAGAATTTCCATGTCAGGAAAAACCACCCAGGCCTTGGAAATAGGTGAGTAGTTTTCACTGATTTGCCATTGAATTTGGCTATATCACAACTTTGAACTTTGAATGTAAATGTTTCCTGTTCGCTGCAATGTAAATTATTTTTGTCTATTTGAGAATATACATTTCTGTGGGTCAAATTCTCATTGGAACTACTTTTAACATCTTACTGGATTCCTCATTAATTAATAAGTTGAATAAAATATTTGATAGGTGTTTACTGTATGTAAGTCACAGTTCTGAGTTTTGGAAAACATTTGTACTTTGACAGTTGTCATTCATGAAGGCTCCGTATGTCTCGAAGATTAGAAGCTATTTTATAAGCAGTCCATTCCAAGACATATAAATCATACAAAATTGAACTTCTTACTCATAGTTGGGACTCAGAAATTCTTGTCCTTCAAGGAAATAGTAGTCTAACAGAGGTTATATTTGGAAGCAGTGCAAATCTTAATTTCACGTCTCTAGGGAAAATGCAAAAGGGAAGGGAATGCCTTCCTAATGCACAGCTAGACTTAAATACCATCTATTTTTCTTTTTTTTTTTTTTTTGTAAGATTTTTTTCACCCATTCATTTGAGAGAGAGAGAAAAAAAAACACAAGTTGGGGGTGGGGAGAGGCAAAGGGAAAGGGAAAAGCAGACTCCCAGCTGAGCAGGGAGCCTGATGCAAGGCTCTATCCCAGGACCCCAAGATCATGATCTGAGCCAAAGGCAGACACTTAAACGACTGACCCACCCAGGTGCCCCTCTTCTATTTTTCTATGTCTGCCACAAGAGTAAGATATCTGCCCCGTATTCCAGAATGGGGACCCCTCCTAATATACTCAATACTAAGAATGTATGGAAGTTGCAAGAAACCACCACTGATTCCTCCTCACCATGGATCAATATGCATGCTGCTGAGAACACCAAGTCCCATCATACCTGAGAAAGGCATTGTCTCCTGGGATTTGCATTGAGACTTCCCACTGGGAATGGTGAGTTACTTTGTACCTCTAGATGAGAGGGAACTACTCAATCTCCACTGGGACCCCATGGTCCTGCCACAAGCTGGACCTATTGAAATGCACTATATCAGGAATAGAACATGCACCATTGAAAGAGAAGAGAAGGTAGAAGGATTCTGGACTGAATATCTGGCTCCAAGTCCATCTCCTCACATCTGATATTGCTGCTTCCCGCAGCCAACATGTATGGTATTTACAACCCAGTCAAGTTCCTAGAGGTGCCAACCACCCTCTCCTTGAGACTAGATGGGCATATTCTCTTTTCTTCTGCTAAGCTTGTTGCTGTCTTTACTCCTTCCATTGACTTGGTGGACATTATAGCACACATAGAAGTCATTACCAAATTCACCCAACATGTCTTAAATAATAGTAGACAAAGCCTGTCCTTACTGAACTCTGAAATATCTCTAATGGGAAAAGTTGTCCTTCAAAATAGAAGAGCCTTGAACATTACTACTGCCTCTCAAAAAGTTACCTGTGCCAGTATCCAATGGTGTATATTCACTACTGATAATATTCACTGATATTATCAGTGATAATATTTATCACTTATAAATATCACTTAATATTTATCACTTATTAAAAGCAGACTCCCAGCTGAGCAGGGAGCCTGATGCAAGGCTCTATCCCAGGACCCCAAGATCATGATCTGAGCCAAAGGCAGACACTTATCAATTTATCTTTCTGCCAAATAAATAAATAAAAATCTCTAAAAAAATATATTCCCATCTGTTCTTATTAGTAGAAGGGCCCTAAGCCACAGCTCCCCCTCAAAGTTCAATAGGTCAAGTGCACAATCAAAGTGCACTTAGGTTTATCAGCTGATTAAAGCCGATAAGTTCACTACTGATAAGTTCACTACTGTATCATCTTTATTAAATCACATGAGGTTGCAAGTGAATGTCTTGAGGCATCTGACCCCCAGCCTAGGGGGCTTAATAAATCAGTGGTTTGGATTATGGAGCTCTTGGAGGAAAAAAAAAATTGGTACTTATTTTGAATCATTACGAGAATGATTCTCGTAAGCCGTGTTTTCTTTTGCATGTGTCTCTAATGTTACTGTGACATCTGCCGCAATGCAGCCAGACGGCCACCAAATGAGCCACCTCCGTGTTGACAAAACTGCTTGCTGATTGCTCAGGGCACCTTGTGGAAATGGGGTGCTGCATAAGAGATTCTAGGAGCCAGTCACTAGGGGTGTTGAAGGAGGTCACGGAGAGGACATGACCACATGTGACCCAGGAGCTGGGCTTGGGCCACTGGAGGTTCCTCACCCCTCCCTGTCCTTGAAATGTACAATGTATATTCCACCCTCTGGGATGACAGTGGGAACCGGTTCCAAGGACACAGCCTTGAGAGAGATGGTATACATGATGGAGCCTCTTTAAGGCCTTTGTAGAAACACTGAAGATTATGGTGTTGGGTGTGGAGATTTACTCCTTTGGCAGCACCAGAGACAAGTCTCATAAGTTAACTCCCCTTTGCTTCTTGCACCCACCACCTGCCCACCTGGAGTGGCCTGTCTGTGTTTCCCATCTCTCCTGGCTCTCCGTGTGTGGGGCCAGTTTGTGAATCAACACTATTGTCTTCTTGCCTCTTCCTCCTTCTTCTTCTCCTCTTCCTCCTCCTCCTCCTTCTCTGGATTCAAGCCTGAGGAATGGTAGCAGGACAGTTTAGAATTCAAGAACCAGATCCAGGATCCCACGTTCTAGGTCCAATTTGCAAACTTAGAAGCTGTGAGCCTTTAAAAAAGCTGCTTCATCATCCTCTGCCTCAGTTTCCTCTTTGGTAAAAAGGGGATTGTCATCATCATAATAATTGTTGTCCTCTCAGGAGGATTTAATCAGCTGATAAACCTAAGTGCACTTTGATTGTGCACTTGATCTATTGAACTTTGAGGGGGAGCTGTGGCTGAGGGCCCTTCTACTAATAAGAACAGATGGGAATATATATTTTTTTAGAGATTTTTATTTATTTATTTGGCAGAGAGAAAGGGAGAGAAGCACAAGCTGAGGGAGTGGCAGGCAGAGGAAGAGGGAGAAGCTGATGCGGGGCTTGATCCCAAGACCCCAGGATCATGACCCAAGCCAAAGGCAGATGCTTCACCCACTGAGCCACACAGACACCCCTGGACAGAAATATATTTTATTTAAATGATCTTCTAATGTTAAATCTCTGAATATCTGACTTTATGAGGCATCTTCCACATTCATCAATATTATTACTGACTCCAGAATAAAATTTTGGAAGATTTTCTCCTTATCTTTGGCTCTTCTTGAGTCTTGCACTCTGGCTTTGGTTCTTTAACTTATATTTAAAATAAATAGAGTTTTAGTCACGTTAGTCCCTCTCATTTCAAATGTTCACTATTAACTTCTCTGGGAGTACTTTGCTATTTTTCCACTCTTTTCACTGTGCTCCCAGAAACCTTTGCACTTTCTTAACTCAAGTGGATATCACCTTTGTTACCATTGTTCTGCTGCATCCTCAATACATTTTATCCTTGTTTGCTAGGGTGGGGACTTTTTTGTTGGGGGGGGGGGGACTTTGGTTGCTCATTTTTTTTGTCCTTGTGAGGCCTTAACAAAAATATCTGGTATGTTGCGTGTACTAAATACATGTTTGCAGATTGGATACATAGAGGAAAAAGTGGATAAAGGTGTTGTTGAATCAGTATGATTTCTGTTCTTTATCGCCTATGAAAATTCCAACCTGGGATGCCTGAGTGGCTCAGTGGTTTAGCACCACCTTCAGCCCAGGGCGTGATCCTGGACACCTGGGATCGAGTCCCACATCCGGCTTCCTAAGTGGAGCCTGCTTCTCTCTCTGCCTATGTCTCTGCCTCTCTCTCTGTATTTTTTCATGAATGAATAAATAAGATCTTTAAAAAAGAAAAAGAAAGAAAGAAAGAAAGAAAGAAAGAAAGAAAGAAAGAAAGAAGGAAGGAAGGAAGAAAGAAAGAGAAAGAAAGAAAGAAAGAAAGAAAGAAAGAAAGAAAGAAAGAAAAGAAAAGAAAGAAAAAGAAAGAAAAGAAAAGGAAGTTCCACTCTTTCCATCCTCTCTTTGATGTCTTGTTAGAGTTTCACCTGGTGAATGAAGCCCTCCTTGATTATCCCAGACGTAGGAATATTTTTTTTTTCCTAAAAATTGCTCCAGGATTAGAATCCTACTACTACTACTACTGCTGCTGCTGCTACTACTACTACTACTACTACTACTACTACTACCACTACTACTTATTCCCCTTCTCCTCCTTCTCCCTCTCTTCTTCTTTAGTTATTATTATTATCATTATTATTTAATAATTACCTTTTTTGAATTGCTACAAAGTCTTGGGGTAAGGACAATGTAATACAATCTGGTACCACCTTCAGGTCCTCACACAGCATTAGATTCATGTTAGATGCCTAGTACATTCAAGATTAGTGAAGGCTGCTATGCTTTTCCCAAAAATTCACTGGGGGCAAGGAGCCTCCCTGAAACTGAGAAGGCAAGAACCCAAAGACCCTCCAGGGAGTCTGTGGTTGAATGAACCTGTTTGGGCTTCAGAACAGACAAACGAGCGGCTGGCCAGCTCTACTCCCATTCTGAGTTTCCAAGTTGTATGCAACAAGGACTATAAATAACTAAATTCTTAGAAAAGGCAGAGGAAGAGGGACAGGAAAACACTGCCGAAGCAGGGGAAGCAGGGACATACAGGCGCTGAGAGCAGCTCAAAACAGAGCCTTGAGACATAACGCAGGTGCCTTGAAACAAGTGACTGTGGATGGAAACAGATGTGTACCAAGCCTCGCTGAGTAAGAAAGAGAAAGTGCCCTTTGGCTGTAGTAACTCTTGTTTTGCAGGATTGTCGCACTTTTGAAAAGCCTTTGTTATTATGAACAAGTATACCTAAATGGCGTAAAAACAAAATGACACCTAGGGATAAAGGTTGGGAAACCATCTGGCAGCAGCTTCAAGTTCTGCTAGCGGGGCCTCTTTTCCTTCCTCGGGTTTTGATTGTTTTGCTTTCAACCAAGGAATAAGAAAGAATAGCAGGCAAGTTTCCAGGGTTTGGAAAATTGTAGGACACCCCCATTACTATTAATTGCCATATACTTTCTACATTCCTTTTTTAAGAGAAGTGTTGGATTAGGAAATGTACAGGCTCATCAACCAAAGACAGAATGCTGGCTACCATTCGGACCTCACAGGAGATTTTTGGAAAAAAAAAAAAAAAACCTGGAATGGTGAATGGAAAAAGGACAATCTAAGAGCAAGGCCCACCATTGAAAAGCAATCCGCAGGCACGTTTGATTCTGAAATCCCATCTCAGGTCTTTAAACTTGGAAAAAATGTGTTTTCTTTAACTCTTGGACTGTGTCAATCATTTGTAAGACATCAGAAATTAATTAACCTTTATATTTTCAGATTTTTCTGAAATTATGAGAAGAGAACTGAATAAAATAACAACAGTCCGGATATCTGGCAGAGGATAAAACGTAGCTTTAAGAACCTTAAGATCCTTTAAAAAAAAAAATGCCGACATTAAAACAAAAGCTAGATGAGGGTCGAGACACGATCTCTCAGAGATAAACGATTTCATGGATTTGATTGCTCTGCTGTTCATCATTTTCTTGAGTTGTGCTTATAATGTAATGATACCATGATAGTGTAAAACCATGTCAGCTTTGCAACAAGATATGATTTTAAGTTAAAAATGAAATTGTTTCATGTTTTGGTTCTTCATTTGGCACAAATGGCACTGTACCTAGATTCAAAGGACTTATTTCATGTTTCAGTATATTTATCACTCAGTACCCATTGGTGCTATTGTTATGTAATTGGAGTAGACTTGTAGACAAGCGTCCCTTCCAACCATTATAAGATTTCTTATGCAACGATGCTGAGTTGGTTAGAAATGTAAAGTTTCAACATCATCACCATCACGATTATAATTACTCTCTTTCAAAAGTTAAGAGCAGCTCAATATGAAAAGAACATTCATGAAATAACTCTGAGAAAGCTGAAGTCGTTGCTTTGGGTCCCACTTTGGATGTTTCTTATTTGAGATGCTGGCTGTAAAGGTATATTTTTCGGTTGTTATTATTTCTGTTTATTCCTTTGCAATTTCATATACAGGGAGGCTGAGGTCCAGTGACCTCTTCACCTACTCTTAAAATAGCTTCTTTATATTGCTTTCAAAGTAAGAAGTAATAAGACTAACATAATGGGAAAAAGGATGTGCTGTGGGGCCAGACAAACCTGGAAGCAAAGCCTAGCTCTGTCTTTTAACAACTGTATCACCTCTCTGAACCCTTTGTTTGTTCATCCATGAAATTAAGATATTAGGACTGACCCTGCCTCTGATGTTTCAAGGATTTAAAACAATGTAGGTAGGTCTTTAGTAAATATTGGCTAGTGTGAAACAGTATCTCATTTGTTTTGCTCTAACAGTTGACAGATTAGGTAGGTCTACTGTCCCAGATGACTCCTTTATGACTATGCCCTATTTAGAGCCTCCTTGCAGATAAAGTCATCAAACATTCTTTTCTTACAGATGGATTTCCTCTAGAGATGTATGGATATGCCTTCCTACACACTGGTACCTTCAACTGCTGATGGAAGGAAAGGTCAGTCTCATTTTATTAGAACAATAAAAATAATGTAATTTAGAAACAATTTGTGCTTTCTTCCACCTCTCTCTCCCCAGAAGAGATGAAAACTTTGCCAAACTGGTGGTATCATTCACAAATCATGATTGTGGGATGGAGAGAGCTCTCCAGAAGACATTTTCCAAGCAGTGGAATCACTTGTATTATTTTCAAAATGAAACACAAGATCTGCACTATTCTAGCAAATTTATTTTTGGATAGAAATATTTAACCCGTTAATTGAACGGATAGCTTTGACCTTTGCATAAACCTGATGAAAAATTATGCTGCGTGCTTGAATTCTCATGTAGAAAATGAGGCAAAGGGATCATTTAAACCTAACCTTGCATTGTACGTGAGCAAACTTCAGTAAGAAGAACTATGTGTATCTAAAGTAATACAATGTAGTGCGTTTTATAGCATATACTATGTGGATCTTAAAAAATGAAAGTATTGAGAATTGCCCAACAACTATAAATACCTGTAGGATTATCACAAAGAAATAGCAATATTCCCCCCCCCCGCCTCAATTTAATGATAAGAAGTTAATTGGCGGCAGATGTCACCCTCAACAAGCATAACTGATTTGTCTTTTTTTTATTTGCCTTTTAATGATTCAAATAAGAATGAAAGTACAATTGTCTCTGTTTAATTCACATTGCTCTGAAATGTTCATAGACAGGTATATTGCCATTGTAAAGCAGTTAATTCAAGTGTTTGTTTTTTGTTCTAGTACCATACTGTTTTGATTACTATGGTTTTATCCTGTATCTTGAAATCTGGCATTGTGATAACTCCTGCTTTGTTCTTCTTTCTCAAGATTGCTTTGGCTAATAGGGGTCTTTTGTGGTTCCATACAAGTTTCAGTATTATATGCTCTCATTCTGTGAAAAATGCTATTGACATTTTGATAGGGATTGTTTCTAACCTGTAGATCGCTTTGGGCAGTATGAACACTTAACAATATTAAATCTTCCATTTCACGAGCATGGGATAGCTTACTATTTGTGTTGTTTTCAATTTCTTTTATCAATGTTTTATCATTTCAAGAGTAAGTATTTCAGCTCCTTGGTGAAGTCTGTTCCTAGATATTTTATTCTTTTTGGTGCATTTGTGAATGGAATTGTTTTATTAATTTCTCACTCTGCTACTTTGTTATCAGTGTATAGAAACATAACTGATTTCTTAGTATTAACTTTTTATCCTCCAACTTTACTGAATTCACTTAGAACTTCTAATTTTGGGGGGTTTTCTATGTACAGTATCATGCCTTCTGCAAATAAGTGACAGTGTAATTCTTAGAACTGGTATAGCCTATTGAATGCCCCCCACAAACTAAGATATCACAGCTGGAAAAAATTAGAAGCAACTTAATTGCAGGGAGATGCCTGGAAATACTTGAAGTGAAATGGGTTCATAAACAAAAGAGGTAAATTATTTTATTGGGTAAACACAAAGTGTCTGAAACCCATGTTGCCAAAAAACCATAAGTTCGTTTACCTATTCATTTTGCTTAACATAGTTTTTTTAAATGATAAGTAATTTGAAAGCCTGAAGCAGACATGCTATATAACTATTTTTTAAATGTGGTCCAGGAAAGGAGAAATCAAATGATGATTGTATCATGGTTAAATGAAAAACATGCATAAAAAAAAAAAGGTAGTGGAGGAGAAGAGTAAGTTCACTAGAGCATACAATTTATTTGAATATGTCTTTCTGAGTTTATGACTTTATGAATGGTGCAAATGGGAAAGATTACCATTTGAAGTATCCACGCTAGTTCTCAGTATAAAGGGACCTGTTCCATAAGGAACTCTCCTCTTGTATACAGATTTGTATGTTCTTTCTTATTAGGTCACAATATGTTGTGCTTTAGTATGGCTGATGCTCTTATTGTGTGTACAAAATACATGGTACAAAAATCTAAACCTTCACTTTGAACCTGATTCTCTCTGTTGTCTCAGGTTTAGCATTAAGACTCTTTGGCATAAATCTTCGAAATGCAAATAATCATGTATCCATAAGACCTAGGGCCTATTCAAAAGAAAAATGATACTCTTTAGTGCCACAGACCAGGACCATCACTGAGAAAGCAATCCCCGTCACTGCTTCAAATGTTTCCTTTTTTAATAAATTATGTTTTTCCTTCATAACATTTGGATGTGTTTTTCATTTTGCTCTATGGACACTCATATTTTATAAGTTTTTTCCCACTTCTAAATTCTGGACACATGATCATCATTCTCCTTGACTACTGAGGACATTTTCTTGAAGCCATTTATAGATACAAACACTTCCTCCCAGACTCTTCATAGAGACTTCACTCCATGATAATAATGCCTTTTGAGCAATTGAATGCAAGGACTCCTAGATGTAATGTGGAAGGCAGAAAGGAAATACACCATGGATGGAAAAGAAAATGAACCACCAGAGACAAGATAAATGCGTACAATAAATATAATATTGTACCCCAGGGGATGAGAGAGTCACTGTACCTAATGGCTACAGAATATGGTTAAGCCATAAAGATAACATAAAATAAAATAGTACACTATTCCCAGTTGCCACTCTTCTAAATGTTGCCATAAACCTAGCAGTACCACCGGAAAAATTAACGGACATTTCCATGATGCATGGACCACCAACGAGGCTCAAAGAGATATGACTCAATTGTAGTTTTCTGGTTTATCTTTTAAAAGCAGTTTGCACAGGAATGTAAAGTAAAGACCAACTTCAATTTCCAAAAGAAGCCTAAACTGTACATAATTTATAAATTCACATAAAGGGGTGTGTATATACCACTATTAAGGCCCAGGTTGGCATTATTAAGGAATTATACAATTATGAAGAAATAATTATAAGTAATGAGGAATTATTGAGACTGTTATTAAGGAATAATGACAAAATTCATGAGTTTTAGGGATAATTACCTATTTTAAAGAAATTATAGTTTCCAAATATAATGTATATATTATTTTTTAAACTTTTAGAATTATGAAATACAATGAACAAATAGTGCATAAACATAAAATAGTGTCTTATTCAGCTGAATGAAGTGTAATAAAAAAAAACACCTGGGTTTTTTATGCCTAAGTCAAGAAACAGAATGTTGATACATCCCAGAAGCTCTTCTCTATCATAGACTGCTCCCTTTCCCCTAAAGACAACTACTTTTCCAAATTTTTTATAGCTTTATGGAGGTACATTGTCTGCACATATTTAAAGTCTGCAATGTGATAAATTTTGCTTTATTTAGATGCTTGTAAAGCAGTTATCATAATAGAGTCACTGAGCATATGTGTTAGCCCCTCAAATTTTCCTGTACCCTTTTACAATTCTTCTTTACATTTTCTATTGCACGCCCATCCCTAGGTATCCAATCTTGTTTTTTTTCTGTTCCTATATTTTAATTTGAATTTTCCTATAATTTTCCAGAGATGGAATCATACAGTTGTATTCTTTGTCTTTCTGCTTTCCCTCTGCACATTTGTTTTGAGATTCAGCCATCTTGTGATGTTTATTAATAACTCATTGTTTTATATTACTAATAGTCCATAATATATATGTTAAAATATAATAGTATGTAATTATATAATATAGAAATAATCATATAATTATCTATATTGTATATATTATTTTATAACAATATATTATAATAGAACATTATAGAAAACAATTATTTTATCCACTTGCCTGTTGATGGACAAATACATTTTTGTCAGTCTGGTATCCTTTCACATACAGGAGCATCAACCTTCTGTGAACATTCCTGTACATGTTTTTATATGGGTACATGCTTTCCCTTAAAATACCAAGGAGTAGAATGGCTGGGTTATACTGTAGATTTATTTTTAAATGTTTAGATAACTGCCAAATGATTTTTCCAAAGTGGTTCTATCTGTTTACATTCCCACCAGCAGTGCATGAGAGTTTTAATTATTCCACATCTTTGTCAAAACTACGTATGGTCTGTCTTTGAATTTTAGCAATTCTATTAGGTAGGAAGTCATATTCCATTGTGTTTTTAAAATTCATTTTCTAAATGACTAATAATGTTGAGCCAATTTTCATGTGTCTATTCCTCATCTGTGTATCTTCTTTGGTAAGGTGCCTGCTAAATTCTTTACCCTTAAAAAAAAAATCCACTGTTTGCTTTTGCATTTTCAAGTTCTAAAAATTCTTTATATACAAGTCTTTTATCACATATATTATTTGCAAAAATCTTCTGCTAGTCTATGGTCACGTTATCCCCTTCACAATGTCTTATGAAGAACAGAGATTTTTAATTTTGATAAAATATGATTTATCAATTTTTGTGGTTCATGCTTTCTGGGTTGAGTCTAAGGAATTTTTACACAGCCAATTTTAACAAGCCATTTTTTCCCCTAAGTATTCTTTAAGAAATGCTATAGCTTTACATTTTACATTTAGGTCCATGATCCACTTTCTGTTTATTTTTGTATATGGCACAAGCATGGCTCAAAGTTCCTTTTTTTCCATATAGGCATCCAATTGTTCCAACAGTATTTATAGAAAATTTTAAATAGCCTTTGCTCAATAACTTCTAAAATAACTAGAGAGACAATTAGTAAACATATAGAGAATATGTAGGTAATATACTTTAAATCAAAATAAAATAGTGTGGGTGACAGAGAATTGTGATTTTTAGCATTCTAGAAGTGAGAAAGAGATAGACTAGGAAATTTTATTCTTTGTTTCCTTTCCAACAGCTCTGGGCTCATTGGAAATCTGTCTTCCTCCCTAGTGTAATGCCTAGGAAATTATTCTGTCTCAATATCCTGAGTGCCCAATTGCCTATTATCAGTATGATAAAGGTTGTGGATTATTGGAAACAGTCAAATGCAATATTTCACTATGTAATTAATTTCTGGTGGGAGTTTCCACCAGATGTTGACAATGTTTCTATTATGCATTCAGAATATTTGGGATAAAAATGAAAATTTTCTCCCAATCAAGAAAAATTATATATATGTATATATATAGAATTATGAATTATATATATATGTTATATATATAATATTTTTATATATATCATATATATATATATATATATAATGATGAACATCATAGATTATGAGGACCAGTAGTTTAGCTGGGAACAAATGCTGTATCAGGCAAAATTCAGATTCTAGGCTATTTATTATGATCCAAGATGCCAATGATGACATTAATAAATTACCTTTGGAAGAATATCATTAATAACTATTTTAAGCCTTTATGTGTCAAGAACTGTAATTTTTTATGTTTCAAATGCTTCATCTAGAAAGCAGTGAGGTTAAAATTGAATATAATGTGCAAGGAAAGAGAAGTAGAAAATGTGACTGTTATCTAACCCTGAAATTCTTTAACCACATTAGGCTAAATAGTTACTTTCCCCACTTTGAAAATCACATGTTGTTATGTAACAGAAAAGTGTAGGTTTATATCCACTACTTTAGCTTTCCTGAGAGATAAAACTGAAGCCAGAATTGTCAAATACACACATAAACACACACACACACACACACACACTTAATAAAATAGGTTATAACACAGGCACATTGAAAAGGTAAATCTCTGTCCATCTCTTGTTCAACAAGTTCAAAAACTAGGATATAACTGCAAGACATTCACCTTGAAAACCCTAAGAATATAAACTGTAATCCATGTTGGATGCCGTCTCCTATCCAATTAATACTTGTTCCCTGTCTTGTTACCATGAAAGCTTCATAGCTAGTTCACAAGACATACCTTTGGGACATCTTGACTTTAAAGGTGATGGTTAGCTCCTGTGAAGTACAACCCACTATTTATGACCTCACTGATGTTACTGTGTAAATTAACTGGAATATAAATGCCTTGGATTTACCTAATCAAGAAACATCAAAGGGCTTTTCCTACTTTTGCCATTCACAATTGACTGTAATAAAAATCATACTCAAACAAATTCATTTCTTAAAAACATAAAAGGTGAGGGGCACCTGGGCTCAGTGGTTGAGTGTCTGCCTTTGGCTCAGGTCATCATCCCGGGGTACTAGGATGGAGTTCCACATCGGGCTCCCTGTGGGGAGCCTGCTTCTCCCTCTGTCTGTGTCTCCACCTCTCTCTTTGTGTCTCCCATGAGTAAATAAATAAAATCTTAAAAAAAAAAAAAAGAAAAACACAAAAGGTGAAACATTTCCTCTAACACTTAATATTGTATCTATTATCTGTTTGCATTCAGTGGCTTGAACATCTCATGCTAAGGAATGATACTCCATAAGAAAATAGTTTTTAGAAATAATAACATGTAGAGAAACTAAGCTGTTCACTTCCAAACAGAATGTAAATGACTAAGAAGCAATTACGATCTACTCAGCTTCAAAAAAAAAACTGAAATAGAAATAATGAAAAGAAGTAGAGCTAGGATAAGAGGTTCATTGTTTAATGAGATTGTACTCGCAGTGCTCTGAACAGGGTCCTCAGCATCTCTACTTCCAGATCCAAGCTCTCATTCCTGGAACTCACTCTAGATGCTGGGAGTATCTCCTGCTGACACAGCTGAGTCCCTCTCTAGGATTGTCCTTGGCTGAAGAGAATTTGTCTCCTCCTTGGGTATGGTCTATGTTCAGTGATTTGTCTCTGCATCAGGTCTCACTCCTTTGCCTTGACTTGAGGCATCTTGAAAGGACCATTCCAGTTGCAGAACTTCCCTCTGCATTGCCTAAAGCCCGTGATGCATCTGCTTCTCCTTCAGTCCTTCTCTCCTTGCTCCTTATAGGTGATGGGCTTAAGACCTCTCCCAAGGAAATCTTTTGTACATACATCTCCATGTAGGGGTCTGTTTTTGGTGGGGAGCCTGACTTACAATACGTAAGTATAGAAAACAGCACTTTTCTCATGAATAAACTTGGCTCACTTTCCTTCCAGGATCACCAGGAGCATTTTTGTCACACAACATTAGTCTTAATTAGTACACAAAAATTCTATTTGCAATCATTTTCTACATCATACTTCCATTCAGCTTTTAGAATCATGAGGAATTTCATGAGCACAAGTGAAACCAGGAGACTCAGTAAATCACGTTGGTTAATAGTGGAAAGAGAAAGTGGAGAAATTAGAACTGGTGATTTCAGTGTTTGTGTAATTATACAATTATAGTTTTGCTTTGGGCTACATTCGAAACACTTTCTCTTATTTTTCTTCTTACTAATTTTCATGGATCTGAATTTTATATAAACTACAAATAATGTGGAGATGGTATCTATCAATTTTTAAAGGGCATGCTTCCCTAATATAATTTTTTAGAGATTAGAAAAAGGTGTATATTGATGCTTTTGAGTTAGAGAATCCACTAAGAAAAAATGAAGCAAATTTTAATTTTCCAAGTTTAATTTTTATCATTTCCATTAGCACCATATGTAGCAACATTAAATCATCAAAGCAATCCTAGTATTTTTTTTTTGCATAAAATCAGTAATATTTTAAACACTTCAAATCACCACCAGGAAAAAAACAAGTAAGTCATCCATTGGCACAAGCTCTATGCAAATGTTATATATACTCATGTTTTTAAATTGAACATATACTTATTTTAAATTAAAGCATCTGAGAATCATAGGGCCTGAAATATGAGATATACTGGTTAAATACAGTGGTATATTAGAGCTGACTTGCACTGGCTCATGAGAACCAATTGTGAGCATCTCTTTCCAACTTCGCCTTCAGTGATAGCATGTTGATAACTTAAAATTGACCATTGTGACAGTATTTACGTATAGGAAATATGTAAAAAATATACATTAGGGCTTTAATTATATTTTTTCTGGTTGTTAAACTCTTACCAGGACTCCACAATCTGTAGACCAGATGATGGGCTCCAAATTAAAATATCCAAAAATAAAAATGGCAAATACTTCAAATAATTTTTAAGTATAAATTAAAGAAGAAAGTAGGAGATCAGGGGTTTTCCAATGAATTCTTATTTGATTTCTATATTCCAGAGAAAAGATCTGTAGAGTGCCTAATTACTACACTCTCTCTATTTTTTTTAACACATGCTGCAAATCATCATTAAAATGTTATAATTAAGGGGCAGCCCCGGGGGCTCAGCGGTTTAGTGCCGCCTTCAGCCCAGGGCCTGATCCTGGGGACCCGGGATCCATCGAGTCCCACGTCGGGCTCCCTGCATGGAGCCTGCTTCTCCCTCTGCCTATCTCTGCCTCTCTCTCTCTCTCTCTCTCTCTCTCTCTCTGTCTCTTATGAATAAATAAAATCTTTTAAAAAATGTTATAATTAAGAACTTTTTTATTAATTCAATATTTCAAAGAGTATTTTTTCTCAGAAAAACACATGAGTTTTCTCTAAAGATGAGAAACAGAAGTGCAAGTTTTTGTGAAGATTCAACAGAAAAAAAGGAAGGATTTTACTATCTGTCTTTACTTGTGATTAGCCAATCCTCCAGCAGTTTATGCTTTATTGGAGGTAAGTTTGACAAGTAGTGTTCAGAGAAGATTATAGCAATGCTTATAATACATTTGACATATGTTATCACAAGGTAACGTTTAAAAATACCTCCTTCAGGAATGTCTAGCAAAACTCATTTCATTTATCCTAACATTTCTTTCAGCTCTTGACTATCAGATTAAAAATTACAACTTGGTTGTATGTTTATTTGGCATTAAAAATCACAAAGCTTTGAAAAGATTTTTGATTTAGATCTCTATAATGACAAAATGAAGATGATTGAACTAGCACTGGTCCTCGAATCAGGAAGAAGTAATAAAGGAAAAAAACATTTATTTTTCTGCCCTTACAAAGAAGTTATAGTACCTAGCTAACAGATGATCAAAAGTAATTGAGCATCAAAAGTAATTGATATCTGAAAATAAAAAGGATCTGACATGTTTTATAAGAACCTGAATTCTAATTTTCTTGCCTTTTCTTCTTTTCTTTCTTTCTTTCTTTTTTTCTTTCTTTCTTTCTTTCTTTCTTTCTTTCTTTCTTTCTTTCTTTCGTCTGAATTGCCTCTGTTTTCTCTGGACACCTTTAATTTGTTTGTTTGGTGTCTTCAGATTGGAAATTCTTATTCGAAATTCTGGTGATCTCCTGGTATAACTCTAGAAAAACCTTTGGAATTCCATAACATACATATAATGTACAAGATGCACATTAGTTAATGGGTTTGCATGTGGGGTGATCAGACTGCGGCTGGCCATTTAGTTAGAAGTCCCTCTGGCAAGTAAATCACACCTCTTAGGTTTTAAAGCAAACAATTTTTTAATCTTCTTGAGATGGGGATCTACTCTTAGTTGCTAAAATTCCAGGTGGAGGATATGGGAAGGAGTTTGAGAGACTGTATTGGTTTTTTTTTTTTAATATTTTTATTATTATTATTTATTTATGATAGTCATACAGAGAGAGAGAGGCAGAGACACAGGCAGAGGGAGAAGCAGGCTCCACGCACCGGGAGCCCGACGTGGGATTCGATCCCGGGTCTCCAGGATCGCGCCCTGGGCCAAAGGCAGGCGCCAAACCGCTGCGCCACCCAGGGATCCCCTGTATTGGTTTTTGATGCTGCATAGCAAGTTACCATAAACCCAGGGGCTTAAAACACATTTATGATCTCTAAGTTTCTGTAAGTCAGGTGCTGGCATGACTCATCTGGGTCTTCTTCTCCAGGTTCTCTTTTCACAGACTGAAATCCAAGGCTGTGGTCTTATCAGAGGCTCCAGTGAAGATAGATCTACTTCCTGGATCCCTCACATTGTTGGGAGATTTCTTTTCCTTGTTGTTTCAGAACAGAGGCTCCCATTTCTTTCAACTACTTTGTGTGTACTCAGCACTCCACCTTACCTCACCTCTGGGTGGTAGCCATAGTCTGGAGTCTAACTCTTATGAGATTTTTAGGGCCAAACTTTTAGGTTGCAAATTCTTCCTATCTGCCAAGTCTTTCCTTTCCTGAATCTGCAGTTTTCTTAAAGTCTGTTGAAATTTCTGAATTGTATTTGAGTTCTCTCTATTTTTTTGTCTTTGTAGAGTTTCTCCTTCTTTTATATTTTTCTTTTTTTTCTCCTTCTTTTAATGTTAATTTTATTGTTATTTTTTTTATTTTATTGTTATTTTAATGAGGCTGGGGAGGAGAAGAAATCTGCCATATTTAACTTGCTGTTTCTCCTTAAGATTTTGGATTTTTCCTTTCCTTTTTTTAAAAAAAATCTGTTTATTCATGAAAGACACAGAGAAAGAGGCAGAGACATAGGCACAGAGGGAAGCAGGCTCCCCACAGGGAACCCGATCCAGGACTTGACCCCAGGACCCTGTGATCAGGTCCTGAGCCAAAGGCAGATGCTCAACCACTGAGCCATCCAGGTGCCCTGGATTTTGCTTTTCCCAATGCTATGCCTGCTCTCTCATATCCACAGTATCTCATGGGAGGATAAAACCAGAGCAGTGTCTCTGTTTTCCCAAATCACATGAAGCATCTTTTCAGAGTTCTTGCATCAGAAAATACAGAAGGAAAATAAAATAGAAAGATTAGCTAATGACAACAGTTAGATACAGGAACTCTTAGGTCCTGGAATAGCCATGGTCAGAGCAGGTATCCTCAGAAAAGATCTGATGGGGAGCCTCAAAGCCTGGAGTGCCCATGGGCCTCAGAGAAACCCACTTTTTAGCCAGAGAAGTAGCCTTGCCCTCTGGCATCCCTTAGGCCACTCATTAATTAGTACACAAGAGGAAGTACC
The DNA here is from genome assembly GCF_048418805.1 of Vulpes vulpes. NCBI lineage: Eukaryota > Metazoa > Chordata > Mammalia > Carnivora > Canidae > Vulpes > Vulpes vulpes. The sequence continues at coordinate 9,879,711 of NC_132781.1, forward strand.
TTGGCATATTTCACAAAGATAGGCCACACAGTCTTTGCAAGCGCAGTACATGCGACAGCAGCAATGTGTGGAACTGTAGCCATCTCAGTTCATTCTTTTCTAAGTGTGTCACCCAGTAGGAGAGGAAGGGCAGGATTGCATTTTCATTGTATCCATGTGTCTCTCCTTCAAATCACTAAGGACCAAATGCATTACCTCCTAGTGACACATTTTCGCCCCCCAAAAAGGCATTAGAATTTGATAAAGGGAATGCAAAATCAAACAAGAGCAAAGAAGAATGCTGTGCAGACTTAGATGTTAAGTATAACCAATTTAAAATACTAGAAAATCTGCATCAGGTGTCGGAACACCCTCCCCCTCCCAAATCAAACCCAGGTCCTAATATTAACTTCTATAACTAAAATCCTGTTGAAGTGGTTATTCCACAGTGAAAAAGTAAGCTACCCCTGAATTTATTCACATTTCCACTCTTTGGGATGGAGATACTGCTTACAGGTTTGTTATGTGAGTATCTCCTAGTTGCTAGCCTTAAGAATTTCCTAATATACAGGGGCGCATTCTCATTTTTTGTCTTGAGTTAACTCTAATAGATGCAGCATACGGAAAGTATGCATGTAACGGTGGGAGTGTATGTGTTTCAAGGAAAGTTTTTGAAAATTATCCTAAAAATTTTAATTTTAAAATTAAAAGAATTTAATTATTAATTGCAGAATATGCCCGACAACAAGGATGGATGTCTTGGGGGAGGACAAATGAAAGACCTCAAGAACATAATTTGACCAAATTGTTGCTACTGTGATTCAGTTCTCTCCCCTAAACACTAAATATTCTCGACTGTCTCACATAGTTTGGTGACACGGAGCTAAAAAGAACACTAATCTTCTTTTGTAATTAACATGGAGTGGTAGGGACCATTCATTATTCTCTTATCACCCAGTGAGTAAATGATACTGGGCCCTTCCAGTGGACCCTGTTTATCCACCTGCAGCAGAAGCTCAAACTGAAATAAGCAATTTGGGCCTCACATTCTCTTCTCTGTTAACTTGACAATGTTCTGTTTTGTATTTGCTGCAAGCCACACCCCGAGACTTCAGAATGCACTTAAAAATAAAAAATAAAACACTTGCCACATCCTTATTCAGCAATTTAGAAATCCTCTAATTATTAATATTATTTTTTCCTATCGAGGGATATTGGCTTCAAACAGTGAGCACTAATCTTTGTTTTAGAAAAAAAATGCAAGTCTTAGCATTTCTTTAATCTATGTCTTTTAAGGGTAAGCTGTTGAAACTTAGAAAGGATGAAAAAAAAAAAAAAAAAAAAGGACTGCATCCAGCGATTATTTGGAAAAAAAAGAATGACCTCAAAAATTTGAACTTAGATGCATGAAAGGAAATACATCATATATATTTTTTTCCTATGGGTGATGACAGGGCTTAAGATGCAAAATGCTATGCTTGCCTGGAAAAGCTACCTATTTTAAAAAAAAATTAGAGTTTAAATGATCTCCTGGGTACTACTATGTTACTCAGGACTGTCGACACAGAGAAATGAGGCATTCCAGTTACTGAAATGTTGAGAAATGGCCCAAACACTGCCAAGTGCATGTCCCCTACCGTGAGCCATTTCTACTTTCCCTGGACACTAGCCCAATTATGGAGTGATAGTCATTCCAATGCCAAATATGGAGAGTCAGGATGCCAGGCCAGAAATGTCCCTTGATGTTTTCCCCTGTACTCATTCAAGAGAATGAACATATAATTGTTAACTGTGATAAGATAATACTTCGCTCACTCTTGTAAAAGTGTCTAAAAAAGTCTTCAGATTTTCCAGCAACATTTGGATAGTGATATGTAGTATATGGTGTGTGCCAAACTCAAAGTTACAAAGCCTTATTCTTGGCAACAACTACAAACAATTTCCATTTTACTATGAAAACTAAAAGAACACACAAAGTTACAGTCTTCTTCTCTGGGGTATTTCCAACGTGTTATCCTAGAGTAAGTATGTTCTTCTTTTGAATCGTTTTTCCACCAGAATCACAAGTAATGTAAAAGGACAATTAAAATGATTATTCTAGAACATAAAACCCTCACAAAAGAATATTAAAATGTTACTTATTTTATTTTGGCTGATTATAAAAAATCATTTAGAATGGGAAATTTAGAAAGTAAAGTAAAAATATGATAAAATGTCACCTGTAGTTCCTATATCCAGAATTAGAAGTAATGTCATTGTTTTTGTGCATGTATTTCCGGATAGATATGTATGCACATGTATTTTGTGTCTATGCTTTTGCGTGTTTATTTTATCATGATTTGTGATCATACTGTGTAAGTTACTATTTAAGTTTTCCCTTATCATGAACATTTTTAAGGTATCTGAAATCACGAGTGCAGATAAATTTTACAAAATGCTTTGGTCAGAAAATATTTATGTGTCATCATAAGCAATAGCTACCATAAGCAATATAATTGTAGAGTGACATATCTGGAATGGTTTTTAAAAGTCTTTAAATCTTAAAAACAATCTATCCATAAAGGAATATTGGATTTACTCTATAGAAGTTTGGACCTTCATTTACCTGCTTTTGTAAGAGAAATGCCATAGGCTCGGACTATCATATTTTTTTTTTTATGTGGATGCTGTAATCTGGGGTTTCCATTTTGACTTACTTTTCCTCTTTGAAAGAAGTGGCAACCTAGTTTTCTTGAGTATTCCATTGAGTCACTTCATGTATTTTTTTGTACAATTTATGTTCCCTGTTTAGAACTGTGTTACACAGGATAAATATTTTGAATAAAAATATACTATGTACATCAGTTTATATATTCCTATTGATTTTATTTTTGAAATTAATTTTAAGTTCATTTATGAATCAGGTGTCACCTCAGGTATTAGATTCCTTTGTCCAAAGCGTGGCCACCGCCTTGGCTATGCTAGGAATGTAATCCTCACTGGACTAGATAGTTTCTATTTGTTCCTCCAGATTCACTCTGCCCTTCCTGTTTTCCTGTGCTCTGTCTTAGGAAGCTGGTCTTTTGGGGTTCAGACACTGGGAAGTTTGTGTCGAAGTCAGGAGGTGGGAGAAGAGTGAGGCCAGATGCCTCATCCACAGGTTCCCTCACTGTGGGGGTCCCTCACTCTCTCACTCTCTCTCTCTCCTCTACTTGTGACATCTTATCTGCTTTGTCCAAATCCCTGTCTTCTGGTCTGCCCGGAAGCTGGCTCTGTTCTTCTCCTGTGTTTTATTTGGTAGAGAGGAGTAGACTTAGAGTCACAAGATTTAGGGGAAAAAAAAAAAAAAGCAAGAGAAAATGGCCTATTTATACTAAAACATTTATAACATTTATTTTTTATTTACTTGAAATATAAATTTAATGGAGCACTTTATATTTTTTCTGCTGATCCTAGGAGTGTTATAATCATTTTGCTGCCCTCTCATGCCGTTTATCTTTGTGCTTTCCTCACGAGACCCCCACATGGGTCTTTTGTCAACCAGATGTTCTCAAGTTTTCCTTGTTTGATTATTCCATTTGTTTCCTATTGGGAACCTCACTGACACACTGTCTCATCAACTTTTCCATCATCAAGCTAAGTTTAAGATAAACCAATTTTAGGTGTCTTTTCTTGGTGTATCTTGATTTGTACCTGTATTAAAAGGAAAGGATGTCTGTCCCATCTCAATGTAAAAACAAATAGTCATGAGCTCTTTTAGGTTATAGAATGTAATACATTATGTCAAAAATGACAGAGAAAATAGCATCTATAGTGACCATATGTCAGAAATCCCAACTATGCCAGGTTAGATCTGGAGTATATATGACCCAACTTAATTATTCATACAGTTCTCTTTCCATCCAAGTTAGATCTAATATATTACAGGATCAGCCCAAACATCATGGTGAAAAGCTAAGGAAAGTATACATTAAATTCCTGGCATATTCACTGTATAACTGTGTGTCCTTCAGAAAGGTAGCCAGCTTCCAGGGGCACCTGGGTGGCTCAGTTGGTTGAGCCTCCAACTCTTGATTTCAAATCAGGTCATGGTCTTGGGGTCATGAGACTGAGCTCAGCATTTGGCTCCACAATCAGTTGGGAGTCTGCTTGAGATTCAATCTCTCCCTCTCCCTCTGCTCCTCCCTCCACTTTCTCTCTAATATAAATAAACAAATCTTAAAAAAAAAAAAAAAGCAAGGTAGCTAGTTTCCAGAGTCTATAATTTACCTATAAGTAATGTAATTATAATAGTGTGAAGGCCTTAGATATTTTTTTTTTTTACAAAGTAAAGGATATTTTTACTATCAGAATCTTTGGGTTCTGTTTCCTCATCTTTAAAACAAAGAGAAGGAAATGATTTGGTATGGGCAGAGCACACAGAGGATGTACTAGTTGTTCGTAGCCATTGCACACATAAAATAATGCGTTACTTTATTACCAAATCTGAGTGTGAGATGCTATTTTGACTAGATTTAGGAGTAAAAGAGCCATATGATTTATTATCCAAAGCAGGCAATTAAAAAAAAAACCCACCCTGCTTTATTATTATACAATTTACTTATACTCAAGTGCACCCATTTTAAGTGTATCCAATGAGTTTTGACAAATCCACACACTTATGCAATCACCACCCCTATCAAGATATAGAATATCTCCATCATTCCAAATGGTTCCCTTATGTCTCTTTGCACAGTTTCTACCCACAATTAGCCCAAGGCAATTCTAGGCTATTTTCTGTCATTGTTGATTAGCTTTGCAAAGGACTTGTGAAATACAGTTTATTTTATAAATAGTCCCAGATGGACCTCTAGTCAAGAAAGAATTTCAGTTACAATAAGAAGTCACTCTGGAAATTAAATCATAAATGTAAAGAGGAACATCAAATTCCTTTTTTTGTCCTTCCCAACTTCAGAGATTAGCCATTGCAGAAAATTGCCATTTTATGAATAAGGGACAAAAATGTACATTTTTACTTTTTTTGTTACTTTTTAACATTTTTTTACACATTACATTTTTATATTTTTGCTATTGTCATACTTGTAGCTTCATTTAATAATTAATGGTGACCCACTGCATTATTCTAATACTCTACAGAGAACATATGATCTTTGTTTCTTCTCAGTAAGTTGGATTTTGAAATTTGATTTAGCAATTTAAATTATTATATTAGGCAATGGTAGGAAGGCATGTTTTGCCTCTGGCTTGTTTAATTTTATCTTCAGCCTATACATTCCTCAGCCTCAAGACACACACACACACACACACACACAATTCCCTAAAATAGGAAGCAAACCCTTCATCAGTGAAAAAAAAGTTTGTTAGTTTTTAGTGCAGGAAAATAGGAATCTTATTTACATTTTGATTAGAGAATTGTTTGTTGGGGTAGGGGTGGCCCGTTCTTTGTAATTCAGCATGTTTACCAGCAGGCCTGACCTCTACCCACTAGATGTCAGTAGTAAACCCCCTCCAGCCAGGCTAATCAAAACTCTCCAGGCCTTGCCAAACGTACCCTGAGGGGCAAAATCACCCTTTGGAGAATCACTTTTGTAGAGAGTATTGGGATGTATAACATTTTTTACTCTCCTACTAAGATAGCAATCAATTAGAAGTTGACCTAGAAGATTCTCCTGCGGCTTAAATCATTGTTTGGCATTAATATTGCTACATATTAATGTTATGCATTGACATTTTTGCCCACTAACATTACACCCATAAAAACGACGTCAATATGTACTGTGGGATGATAGGTAAAGCAGGAATCATGGCATTTATTATTTTTAAAATTAATTAATTTTTTTTTAATTAGGGCAGGATGCAATGGACAGATTTACAATTAATTAGGAAAAACTTCCAAGGGGTGGAAGATTTTTTTTTTTTGAAGCAATAACATGCAATAAAACTATCATAGGTTACATTAAATTTTAATTTGTATGTGAATTAGCTAGTTTGCCTGAAACGTCGAAATCATTAACCCACTGTTGTTCTGCTTCCTCAGTAGAGGAGCAGTGAGAGCGGATTTCCCCAATTGGCTCGCTTTGTACAAAGGTAACAGATCCAAGATCTGCAGTGCAAAGAATTTGGAGAAACAAACAAGCGAGCAAGCCATCAAAATGTGAGAAGTAGGAAAAGCCCTCATTTGGATCACGAAAGCATGTATCAGCCGTTTATATTTAGTAAATTGTTCAGAACACAGCTCGTGGCTTCCTATCAGTACGAATTAGAGATAACCTTTCACTATAATAAAAAAAAAAAAAAATTAGATTGTTGCACTCGCTGAAATGCACACATGTGACTAAGATAAGTTCCCAGGTTAATTCCTCTAATTCATCTCTCTTTCTCCATGGACTCTCAGAATCCAGATTATTTAACCCTGAGAGGAAGTATGTCAGGACGGTTCTCACCCTTGTGCTTGAGAACTAATGTATTCGGAGATCCCACAGAGGACAGTTTCCTTGTGATTTACCAAGTGAATGAGCAGCGTGGCTGAGAAAAGTACTTTACCCTTCTACTTGGATGGCCACACGTCTTGGCCCTCAGCTCTTTGCAATTTATTTAGAATTTACTTATAACCTGTGTTCTTGCAATAGTGGCCATCTCTACATTCATGGAGAGGAGAGGTATCCACAGCATGGATTTACCAGAGCAGCTTTTTAAGTGAGTTCCCAATTTAAGTCTTCATCATCTTCCTAACCTGCCATTTGTGAAAGAGTTAAATTTCCTAACCTAATTTTTCTTTAAATTCCTGATAGGATTCTATTTATAAAAATAATTTTAAGAGCATTTCAAATTTCCACCTCCAGCCACACACACACACACACACACACACACACACACACACTTCAGAATTCAGTTCAATAGCCTGTTTTCCTTGCTCAATGCTTTTGCTGATTTATACTACTTTTCAGTATTAAATTCATAAAGTATAGAAGGTATGCCTTAATAGATCTATTAATTATTCACTCTTTTCTGAGCAATTAAGAGCATTGGTTTTGCTCTTAAAAGTATGCACCCCTACATATAATGCATTTATATCAAATATCCTGAGACAGATTTTCCACAGATTACAAACTCATTTTGCATATCTCGATTTATAAACTTTGTTAAAAGATACCTCTCTCTTAAAATATGGAATTTTTATAGTAACTTTCTCTTTTTGCTACTACTGTTGACACTGGGGTCTCCCAGCTTATAGTTGGGTGCAGAATGCTTCTAGATAAACATCTAGCTTTAATAAGTCTAGGTGGGGAAAAATGGTTATTTCAAATTATCTTAATCACATCTTCCTTGAGCAGACTTACAAAGTGACTTCTGTTGCAGCCTAAAAAGCCAGTTAAGAATGTGTGTGTGAGAGAGAGAATGTGTTTGTGTGTGTGCATATGTGTGTGTATGGGGAAGGTCAGAGGTTGGGCAACGAGGAGAAATTTGTGTCAGGTTATGAGTATGTAAATTCAACACATTTTCAATAGTTTTTTAGAGAGTTGTCCCCATAAAGGATATTCTGGGAGATTTGGTGTGCTGTGCATTCAGGAGCTATGTAGATTCACGCAATTGAAAAAGAATACTTCTAAAATCAAGGGTATTCAAGTAGTTGAAGACCCTAGTTGTTGAAAGGAGCATACCAATGTAACTGTGAACTCTCCACTGGAGGGGAATAAACTTTTCATTACTAAGTAATTCCAAAGATGAATATTCCCTCTTCTTTTTGACATGCTTGATTTTCTTTCTTTGTTTCTTTGTTTCTTTCTTTGTTTTCTTTTCTTTTCTTTTCTTTTTTCTTTTCTTTTCTTTTCTTTTTTTCTTTTCCTTTTTTCTGTTTTCTTTTAGTATCAGTTTGGGACTTTTGATGCTTTAACCTAACAAAACTCCTTGAGTCTCCAAGCCCAGTGGGTTCCTCTTTCCATGTCAGGCAGCAGTTGTTTTTGTTTTTTTCTTTTGGTGATGCCACATAGTCACTTTAGGCTCTCGTAGTTCCCTTCAGTGCTCCATCAACAGTCCCCATCTCCTTTCCTTCAGTCTCTTCCTTATCAAATTAACTAAATCTGCAACAAGCTGTCTTTTGAATGTGACACTTTAATTCTGGTTTTAAAACACAGTTTCTTTCATTTCCTCAAGGGTAAACCCTTAAATTCTTAGCATGCTATTCAGACCTTCTACCGTCCAACAATCCATCTTCCCTTTTAGTCTTTTGTTTTGTTTTATTTTTCATCTTTCCTTTTAATCTTGTCTGCTCTTTGCTGCTAGCTAGTCAATCCAACAATCCCTGCATTATCTTACTTCCTTTCCTTTCTTCATACTTACCTCTCTTGCCTAAAATGCATTTGCTCCCATTTCAAACAATTCTTCTAGGCCCAGAGAAAAAGTCCCCTCTTCTATGCAGTTGTCTCAGTTCATTCATGATGAATGTAACCTCTTTCTTCTGTGAAACTACATGAGCCATTGTCCTCACCAATGGAACATACCTTGTCTTGTGGCACTGTATACATATATCTTCAATTATTATTTAACTAACCTATGTTGATAGCTTGTTTGCCCAATATGATGTCATGCTTTATTTTTTAGCTTAATTATCCATTTATTTATATTTATTTATATTCAAGAAATGATAATGGATTATGAAGAAAAGAAGGATCTAATTAAAGGAGAGAAAAAGAAATTAATCCTACAGATTTCATGTATGTTCAGTAGAATTAGGAGCTATTTAAGACCTAATCAAAAGAAGACTGGCTCTGTAAGACAAACATAAGTGTTTTTCAAAGCTTACTTGGGTGATGGCAAAGGAGAGAAGATATTGTTATTGTAATTTCTGTACTTTGAGGAATCATTCTATTAGTTTACCAAATTAGATAAATGAGAGATGAATTAGAAATTATAATAGACTAAAAATATCTACCAAAGAGGAACCATTCATTAATAAATGTTTATTTCTCCTTGTACCACTAAATGCCAAGCATGAATCCTATTATGATAAATCAAGTATGGGAAGAAGTAGCTGTTGCCTTGAACTTTGAGAAAAGTTTTGTTGAGGTCTTATGTGAGCCTTGAAGGTTCACAGAGATTACAAATCATGGAGAAAGGGGGTCAGGAAGTTTTGGAAAGTGGCAGGCAAGAAGGGGAGAATAAAACAACACAGAACTTCACAGGATTCTAAGAAAACTGCTCTAAGAAGATATTAAACTAGAATTTAGTACTTGGCTTATGTCATAACCTGTTCATGATAAGAGGAAATCTTTTTAAAATGAAATCTTCTAAGGATAGGCCTTGCAGATGTGAAGAAATGTTAACAGGATGATATTTTAAATTTCCTCTTGGTTAAACTTGCCTACTTGTAGCCAGTATTAAAAGAAAGCAAGAGGAAAGAAAGAAGAAAGAAAGAAAAGAAAGAAAGAAAGAAAGAAAGAAAGAAAGAAAGAAAGAAAGAAAGAAAAAAGAAAGAAAGAAAGAAAGAAAGAAAGAAAGAAAGAAAGAAAGATCTTTTTCTCTCTAGATCTAGCCCATTGTTCTCTCTTCTAACAAGTGGTGACCCAGAAGTATAAAAAGGTACCCCCTAGTGTAACATGTTTTGCATCATTTTGGTACATATATAAAATGAAAAAGGAAGTCTGTGGCCTAGTGACTAATGTTTATGCCAATATGGATTTTATGATACCACATGCATTAATGTTAAAATGACAATAGAACTCTACCCATATAAAGATTTCTACCCCAGTCTCCTGAAACAGACAGAAATTTGTCCCAATTCAATGGACTTTGTTATTAAGACATTACATTTTTGAATTAGATGTTAATATTAATAACTGGGAAATTGAATTCAAAATAAATCACTTTTGAAATAGAAAAACATTTTAACAAGGACCTATATTAGTTTCCACTACGTAATGTCATCTACAAACTGTGGAAAATAGGTTGCGGGACTTGAATTTAAATTAACTCTTTTTATATGCAAGTAACTAGTCAAGAGAGACCAATGCCACACAAGCCAGGAGTTAAAACAAGGGAAATTATTCTTCTGGAAAATTTAACACCTGGGAAATAGATCCTATTAAATAAAAGACATTTTATAGGAGAAATAAAAGCCTAACCAACGTTGTGATGATTCCAATTGGAGAAAGGATAATATGTTGTCTTTCTACACATTCTGAGAGCAAGAAATTTCAGAGAATATTGGTTGAGAGGGAAAAAACTCAGAACTTTTCACACTAAGTAGACACAAACCAGATTAATATTAAAATATTTCCCCAAAGCAGTTTGTGATTTGACATGCCAATTAAACTGTGGCTTTTTCAAGATACCCTAATCACATACATTGTTAAAAAAATTTTACCCCTTAAATGAGTAAAAAAGATTAAAGAATTATTCAATAATCACTATATGCAATGTGTCAATAAAAACTGTAGTATGTTCTTTAGAATTTCTATTTCTCAGAATTGTCATCACATTGTTACATTTCATTTTCATTTCTAAAATTATGTATAGTTAGGTTAAAGTAGTTATTATATTCTATAGTTACCTGTATGAGGCAGGAATTTGGGGGTATAACCATTCAAATCAATTTTTGTTCATTTAAGTATCAGAAAAGAAGCTTATTAATAGTGAGCAATGTCTCTAGAAATCAGGGTTAGAAAGTAGGCAACAACTGGAATGAAGAAATGGAGACTTTAAGGAGCCCAGGTTCAGATGTTTGTAATCTCTCTGGACATATCCGTCATACCTTTTCACGGAATGGCATTATTTGCCAATAGTGAATTCAGGTGAAATGATTGTGCTAACCTCGGAAATTTTCTCTCTCTCAAGCTGTTGAGAACCACCACTTAGCCATTCTGTCCACCTTTTAGGGGAAAGGATCTTATTGGTCCCATTTCTTTCAAGTGCTTACCCTTGTTCAATCAACTATGTTCAATTTTGGCTGCCGGAGACACATTCCATTGGGTGTTGTGGGCAAGAGAAAAAAGTCATTTTGAGCCAAGCAAACATCACCTCTGGGTATCAAGCTGAAAAAAAAATAGTAAGATTCAAGCATTTGCATTATTAAGATCCCCATAGTCAGTGGTAGAGTCAATTTTAATCTAATTAACCTTTCTCACATAACTTCAGCTGCAAGATCTCTATCGATGAGAGAAATATTCAAGATTGTACCTGACTTAGGATCAGTTATCATTCCTATTTTCTTTTGTCCAAAGGGTTGATATTTTAATACTGTAAGCATTGACTTCTTATGTGAGGTGTTTTAGTGGTTTTTTTCCCCCCTCCTTGTCTTACTCCTTTTTGTGTATGTGTATATGCTCTGTGGTTGTGGAACAGGGACATGGTAGTACTGGCAGAGATTTATCACTGAAATTATATTTACCATGGCATTACTAACAGATGACCAGGTAGGGGTGTTATTACCACTATGTAATTCAATTTCCTTTGAATTTTAATATGAATCTGGACTTTGTATCCTCAAAATGGTATTTCAAAACATGTTTGTATAGCTCACTACTTATAAAAAAAAAGAAAACTCTTTGGCAGCACGATTTACGTTTCCAAATCCTAAAGATGTGATCCTGAAGCTCCCTCCTGAAGACAAGATTTTCAGAAGGATTTTAGAGTATTTAGTAAATCCTCTCTGCTTTCTCAAATGAAGCATGATTCCATATTTCTTATAGCAATTCTGCTTCTATGTAAAGTGCAGTTCTAAGAATGAAAACATAGGAACAGGATTAAGTACAGTTTTTAAATCTCCAGATCATGAAAGATAATTGTGAAAGATTATTCTGTCCATTAGCAAGTACTTCTGAAATGACACAGCAGACAGGAGATAATTGATTTGGAAAGTCATTCATTTATCCCTTCCCCTTAGGTCACAAGGTGTTTAAATAATTTTGTAGAGGAAGTAGGAAACAGCTGTGGTAAAATTGTGGATTTTATGTCTTTCACTCTTGGGTGTGTAGCTGCCAAAATTAAACCATTAATAAGATTGAGACTAGATGAGGTTAAAATGTACAAACCTGAGCCCCTTCTTTGGGTGAGGACTATAATGTGCTGCTTTTCTATTCCATTGTTCCCACAGAACACTGAAGGTACATGAGTTAAGGATTTTTTTTTTTTTTTAGCTTAACTCTTTGCTGGAGTCACAATGGAGCTAAGCAAATAGAAGAATTCTGTACAGGGTCTGGCCAGTAGTTTATGTTCCCCATGCCTCTTCTCACCACCAGATGTAAATTGAACACTTGAAGATATTTTCAAAGGTAGATGGGGTATAATAATTTAGCACACTGAGAGAAGAGATTGTTCTAAATAAAGAAATAAATCTTAAGGTACTCTAGGGCTTAAGAACAGGACTAAAGAGATCCTATTCTGGAATGTTCTCAAATCATATTCTTAAATGTCCCAATCTAGAAATTGATATAAATATAGATATAATATAGATTCACAAATATAAGATGAATTAGTGGGGAAGTTCATGGTACAATAAACTGATTATTAATGTGAGGCCATAACCAAATGAGGTCCCAATCTCAAAAGAGATTAGTCTAGCTGCCTGGAAACTTTAAATCGTATCCCTGAAAATAACATCCAACACCTAATGGAACAAATGTACCAGAGAACTTTAGGCATAATCAGGCAGACAGCAAATAGCAGCATTTATTTTATAAATTATTTAAAGACACCATAGATAAAATTCAGACCAATGTAAGAGGATTGCAGAGTCATAGCATTTTATCGGCAATAGGAAACTTCGGGATTAAATAATCTCATTACTGAATAGAAGGGAAGCAAAATTCAGAGAAGTTGATTTACTTAACCAAGATCATACAATGAGGGCAGGACAGAGAAAACTTTGTGTTCCATTTCCACTTCAATTCCAGTGTTGTTTCTACAAAGCCAGGTTGATCTTTGATGTCTGATACTCTCTCCTATGAGAGAGGTAATAATTCAAGGGGAAAATAAATCATGTCTCTTACTATTAAGAGTTAATAGTCATGGAGAAAAGCAGATTCATTTTTCAAAATTACGGTAGAGGTTTGTCAAACTCACAATGTATTTGGCCATACACATAAAATGAAATGTATATAAGCAAGATGCAGGAAAATGGATATATTCTCTGAATGAGACTATATTTTTCTTTGCTTCACTTCCTAGTCGTGACCAGTACTTAGAATTGAAATACTAGTCTAGTAACTAGTTGTGGTTGAGTGAATTTGTTCAGAGAAGAAACACTGAGAGTGCTGTAATGATATTAATGCTATATGTAATGATATTATAACTGACCAAGAGAAAGATTGGGGGGGGGGGGGGGAAGGGAAGTTCCACTAGAATCAGTTGGTTTGGAATTTATCCCACAAAAACTAACATGCATTTTATCCCCTTCATTCCGTCTTCCTTGTAACACTTAGAAAATACTGCAAAAAATATATATACAATGGTTATCTAAAGCAAGACACTGGGAATATAGCCTAAGAAAACTACCAAAAGTACATTTGCAAACATAAATCAACATAAGGCTTGTAAAAACACAAGAATAGGGCTGCATTCTTGGGCATCAAACCAGAGGGGTGTTGGTTGCTTCAGAAACCATTTCTCCATTGTGTCTCTTGAATTACCAATAATCCTAGCTATGTACTTTTTAAACATCAATAACCAAATACACGATCTAATGCAGTTTTTAAACACCAAACATAAAATCAGGCAGTTACACATAGCATATGCTTATGGAAAGCAAAGAGAAGGGGTATAATAAAAAAAAAACGAGCATTCATTAAGTACACATTATAGCCAAGGCATTTTGTCTTTACAAAACCCAGCTAAGATTCCTGTTTTACAGAGGAGGCTCAAAGAGTTTGAGTGTTTTTTTTCCAGAGTACATATAGTAGGAAGTTATAATTCCAAGATTCAAAGCAAGGTTCATTTGAGTTGAAAGGGCAAGATCTTTTTGCTGAAGTGTTGTGAAGTGATACATTTTCTGGATCACTGATCTCTCTCTCTCTCTTTTTCTCTCTGTCTCTCTCTCTCATCTTCTGTGTGTGTCTCTTTTTGCACAGGCTTGAAACGGTAAAGGGATATGTTGAAAAGAAGTTATATACTCTAGATAAATTTATAGTTAATAAAATTTCCTTCCCAGCATAATGGGATTAGGAAGCCAACTATCTTCTAACTGAAAGGAACCATAAAACTGGGCAAAACTGTCAAATACAATCATTTCAGATTGCTAAAAATCTAGAAATCACCCAACATCGAACATCAGTATAAACAGCATCTATTCATGAATACTATGAAACTTTGGGTAAGAACAGCATGAGCCTATGGTGTTCTTGCCTAGGATGGATCCCATGACCTCACTGGCTCTGCCCATGATAATTCAGCCAGGGAGAGGCAGGCTGTCACTGTCACTGCTAGTAAGATTACACAGAATTTAGAACACTATTATTAAAGTGTTGTGATGATTAATTTTATGTGTCAGCTTGAGTGGGTCACAGGATGTCCAGATATTTGGTTAAATATTATTTCTGGGTGTGTCTGTGAGAATGTTTCAGGCAGATATTAGCATCTGGACCCATAGACTAAGTACGGCAGATTGTCCTCCCCAAGTAGGGAATCTGCCAACCTGTTGAAAGCCTAAAATAAAATGGAGGAAGACAGAAGAAGAGAGAATTCTCTTTCTCTGACTTACTGCTTGAGCTGGAGGTTGGTCTTTTGCTTTCAGACTAGAAGTTACATCATGGACCCTCCTGGTTCTCAAGGCTTTGGACTCAGATTAGAACTAACCACTGGCTTTCCTGTGTCTCAGGTGCCTTGCAGATACCTGATTATGGACTTCCTAGTTTCCATAAACACATGATTAAATGTAAATATGCAAAAATACCCATGTATTTTCATATATATGTGTGTATGTGTGTTTGTAGGTGTATTTGATTTGTTCTGTTTCTCTGGAGAACCCTAACTAATACAAGGGCAATCCTGATGCAAGTGAAAAGAGAGGCTAGGAGCTCTATTTGCTTAAATTTGCATAGCTAGTGATTAAACAAGAGTTCCAGTAAATGAGCACACACAGGGGGTTTGATAAGCTTTCTACACATCTGGGATTGGCCAGAAGCAATGTGGGTATACAGCAGAGATCAAAACGGATTTAAGCCGCTTGCACATCTCTGGCCTTTGGTGCCAGGGCACACGCTCAAAGGAGACACAAGAAAGTTCTATGGATAGTAAAAAAAAAAAAAAAGGAAAGGAAAAAAAAAGGATAAATCTGAAGCAGCCTGTTTGAATCTGTTCCTTAACTTGCATACAGATTGTCAGCAGAGAGTAGAAAGACTCATAAGTTTGAGGTGTTTGAAAATAATCTTTAATCCTGTACTGAACAGTAAGCTATTCCTAGGAAATACACATAGGAAAGCAAACTTGAAAATAAAAATAAAATAACAAGAACAACTCAGCAGGAACATCCACAGCCACACATTTAGAGGGAGACATACATCACAGATTTAATGAAGAAAAACAAAACAAAGCAACAACAATAACAACAACAACAAAACAAAAAGCCAAAACAATTCTCAGGAGAAAAAAAGCCAGTATGTGAAGCAATAGGAAAATGTGCCTCAAACTCAGAGAAAAGAGGGGTAATCAATAGAAACTGTGTGTGTATGTCCCCCCAGCCCTGGTTTTAGATTTAGCAAACAACTTCAAAGGAATCCAAATAGCTAAAGAATGCCATACTGAAAGAATAAAAGGAAAGTATGATGACAATGATTCAATGAACAGAAACTTGCACTAGCTCGTATTAAGGAGACGGCAATTGTAGAAAAAAATGGGGATTTGGGATTTGGAAAGTAAAATAATTAAAATGAAAAGTTCACTTGACAGTTACAACAGAAGAGTCATGTGGGCAGGAAAAAGAAAATAAAAAAGAATCGATGAAGTTGAAGATAGATCAATGGGAAAATGAACAGAACTTCAGAGATCTCTGAAACACTACCAAGCATACATGTCTGTGTAATGAGTGTGCCACAAGGAGAGAAGAGAGTGAAAGGGGGGAACTAGTGGAAGAAATAATGGCCAAAAACGTCGCAAATTTAATGAAAGCCAATAATCTATAGATCCAAGAAGCTCAGTATACCCAAAGGTCTTTTTCTTTCATTCTTGAATTTTAAATTCCAAATAGTAAAATAAGCCATTCAGGCATATACTTCAGGGTTGTAATTGCTGTTAAAAATATGTATGTAAAAAAAAAATATGTATGTAGAAAAAAAATATGTATGTAGATATATTGAATTGGATACTTAAAGTGAAAGAAGCAGGATCATGGTACATGCACTTGACTGTTTTCACTGGACATCACCGCCACCAGCTCCTTCTCAGGTTTTCCTGTAAGTGCAGAGAAGGAACTGAGAGCTACAGTTTCTAGAATGTGCTCATGTATCTGATTCAGGGTTAACAAGTAAGAAAGGCAGGTATTGGAGTCCAACTGGGAAGTCTGGACAGAAGGATGAAAGGCCTTGACAGGATGTCTGAAGCAGAATGTGTGTTCACTGAACTTTTGATAATTATCCACATAGGAACTTCAGACTGATATAAATCATTAGGAGATTCCCAGGGGGTTCTTATTCTTTTTTTAATCTCAGGGATTCTTGAGATTTGGAGACACTGTAAGCAAGATCCTGAGAATCCGTTCTAGTGCTGAAGCTCCCACTTGGGTGCTGGTTTCCCTGACCTTCACTTCCCTACTAGCCCTTCACTATAAACCTCTAATCCCAAATATTAAAACCATTCATAATTTGAGAAAAATATAATGAGGCTTCAGTATTAACATGATGCTAAATTTTACATTCTGTGATTCAGGTTTCCTAAATATCTTTGTCACCATTAGGAGAATAACCACTACCATACCCCCCAAATAACTGTTCTGATTCTTCACTCTAGCTCGCTGTGTAAATTTTGGTCAGAGGGGGTTTTATTTTTTTAATTCTTTATTTAAATTTAAGTTAGTTAACATCTAGTGTATTATCAGTTTCAGGGGTAGAATTTAGTAATTCATCAGTTTCATACAACACCCAGTGCACATTACTTTGAGTGCCCTCTTTCATGCTCATCACCCAGTTACCCCATCACTCCACCTACCTCCCCTCCAGCAACCCTCAGTTTGTTTCCTATAGTAAAGAGTCTCTTATGGTTTGCCTCCCTCTCCCTCTCCCTTTCCATTTTCATTTTATTTTGTTTTTCCTTCCTTCCCTTCTCCTATGTTCATCTGTTTTGTTTCTTAAATTCTATATATGAGTGAGATCATATCATATTTGTCTTTCTCTGACTGACTTATTTCACTTAGCATAATACCCTCTAGTTCTGTCCACATCATTGCAAATGGCAAGGTTTGATGACTGCCAACGGCAAGATTTCATTCTTTTTGATGGCTGAATAATATTCCCTAAGAAGTATATACCACATCTTCTACTCCATTCATCTGTTGATGGACATCTGGACTCTTTCTGTAGTTTGACTATTGTGGATATTGCTGCTATAAAGATTGGGGTGCATATGCCCCCTCAAATCACTATGTTTGTATCCTTTGAATAAATACCTAGTAGTGCAATTGCTGGGTAGCTCTATGTTGAACTTTTTGAGGAATCTCTATTCTGCTTTCCAGAGCGGTTGCACCAGCTTGCATTCCCACCAACAGTGTGAGAGAGTTCGTCTTTCTCTGCATCCTCACCAACATCTGTTGTTTCCTGCATTATTAATTTCAGCCATTTGGTCAGAGGAGTTTTAAGAAACACTTGAATTGACCCAGAGTTGTTAATTTTCGACATGGCTGGGCTAGATATCAGCAGTAGAAAATGCAAAAATTCCAGTTCCACAAATGGGACAGGTCTTACCACAAAACCTAGAGTGAACATTCAAGTTTGCTTTCTGGAATATTTAAAAATACTTTTGAATCTCTAATGTTCCAATCTACAATCTCTTTTTCACTGCTAACTCTTTATTAGAATGCAAATGAGGAAAAGGCGGAAAATAACCACATCTGTGCCAGAGAGATGGATAAGCGATAGCCAGAATAAAGCCTCCAAAATGTACATAGCACATTGCCTAGTTCCCTTAAGAGAAATGCCGCTATTGTATTGTGTTGTTTAATAGTTTTGAATTATTAATGATTTGTAATGATTCCTTCATCGTTAAAGCTAGTCCTTTATTTTTTCAACACAATATGGCACAGATTGAGGAAATAAAAGGGATTTCTAATGGACTCAAGGACAATGCCGAAGGATAAACGTGTTTAAAGCACTTGGATTTAGAGAAACTGGTCGTTTTCTTTTAAGAGCTGTATTGACAGAGAAGCCAACATTCTCCTGTACTGCTACCTTCTATGAGCATATTTTGAAAGTGATTTCCCCCTCTTTTTAAATAGGATTTATTACTTTTTTTTTTTTGGTGCAGCTTTAGGTTCACAGCAGAATTAAATGAAAAGCATCATGAATTCCTACATAATGTGCCACAGCATCCTTTACTGTCTACAACCCACCCCACTACCCAGAATAGAACCTATATTCCTATATCTTTATCAGTCGAAGTCCATAGTTTATATTAAGGTTCACTCTTGGTATGGTATATTTTATGGGTTTTATTTTTTAGCAAATGTAAATGTCACATATCCACCATTATAGCATCATACAGAATAGCTTCACTGTCCTAAAAATCCTCTGTGCTTATTCTCATCATCCCTCCATCCTTCCCCTGTAACCACTGATCTTTTTACTGTCTCCCTAGTTTTGCCTCCTCCAGGATGTCATAGTTGGAGTCATACAGTATGTAGCCTCCATATTCCATACAAATGACTGATTGTCTTCTTTTACTGAGCAATGTGGACTTAAGATTCCTCTGTGTCTTTTAATGGCTCCATAGCTCTTCTGTTTTGTTTTGCTGTTGTTTTTAAATGCCGAATAATATTCCATTGTTCGGATAGATCAAAGTTTATTTATTCATTCACCTCCTGAAGGACATCGTGGTTGCTTCCACGGTTTGGCAATTAAGAATAAATCTGCTATAAACAAACCATCTGTGTGCAGTTTTTGTGTGGATGTAAGTGTTCAACTCCTTTGGATAAATACCAAGCCGCATGATTGCTGGATTATTTGCTATGAAGATGTTTAATTTTGTAAAAGACCATCTTCCAAAGTGGCTCACCTGCTGCTCTATATCCTCACAGGTGTTTGGTGTTGTTAGTGTTTTGGATTCTGGCCATTCTAATAGGTGTGCGTAGTGGTATCTCAGTTTTGTTTTTTTTTTTTTAAGATTTTATTTATTCATGATACACAGAGAGAGAGAGAGAAAGGCAGAGATGCAGGCAGAGGAAGAAGCAGGCTCCATGCAGGGAGCCTGATGTGGGACTTGATCCCGGGTCTTCAGGATCACGCCCTGGGCTGAAGGTAGCACTAAACCGCTGAGCCACCCAGGAATCCCTCATAGATGTTTTGATTTGTCTTTCCCTACTGACATATGATGTGGAGGATCTTTTCATATGCATATTTTCCATGTGTATAACTTCTTTACTGAGGTGGCCATTCAGATCTTTTGCCCATTCTTTGAGTTATTTTATTTTTGTTTTAAGAATTCCTTTTATATTTTGGAGTGAATGCTTTTGACATAATTCTCAAGGATGTGGTCTGGGGCATAAGGAAATACAGAAGGGTCACTGATAATGATTTTGGTGAGGGGTCTCCCCACAAATACCAATACACGAGACATTAATTCCTTCCAGGGAGAAGAGTACCACTGCCACGCTAATGACTTTGGCTTTTCCAAATGAAATATTATTGGAATAGGAGAAGTTGAGAAATAATCATTACTTAGGTTTAAACACACATGAAGCATGAAAAATGAATTCTAAAAGCTGCCAAAGTCTGCCACTTTTCTATTTTTTTAGCAGAGAATATGTCCAATTATAGAATTATACTGTTCTCAATCATAGTTATATATAACTAATAGATGATCATAGATAAGTAGGTAGAATATTATAGGAAATGCATTCCTTCCCCCAGGAATCCAGAAAGCCAAGTTACTGTGGTTTGGTTATTTGGAATTTAAAACCAGTTTGCTTTGTATCCTTGGTGATAGATGACTGAAAACCTTCAAATTCTAAAATGTTTACATGAAGAACAGGAGCTTCAACCTAAAAAAAAAAAAAAAAAACTAGTCCACAAATGATTTAACAAAACAATAATGATAAGCATAACAATGGCTGTTCTGAATTAGTCTGCAATTCACTTAAGGTGTCAGCATCTTATCTTCCCAATCATAAATAGCTCATCCTGCAGGAAAGTAATATTAAGTTAATACCAGTTTAAAACAAGAAAGCGGAATACAAGAGAATCTACCTAAATTCTTTCAAAAAAAAAAAAAAAACACAAAACCTTGAAAAATATACTACAAAGATATCAGAAACTAGCTGGCATTTTGACCACTTCATCCAGAAATAGCATGGTCATGCGTTTTAGAGGCCCTTTTAGAAACATATTTGTACAGCCATGAAAAATGCAGATTTTGGGATGGGGGTGGGTGGGGGTGGGGTGGGCAATAACTTCATTCTTCTTCTTTTCCTAAAGTTCCTGATTTGAAAACGCTACAGAAAGTTAATTTTTTCTTCTTTTGCCTCTAGTTACCACCATTGTTATGCTATTTGCTGTTACTTCTATAACTTTTCTTTTACCTATAAACAAGGTTATGATAATTCACCATTAGCATGATAGTGTCACTTTGGATGTGGCCATAAAGACAGGCTTTCTCAGGAGCACCTGGCTGGCTCAGTCAGTTAAGCGTCTGACTTAGGCTCAGATTATGATCCCAGGGTCCTGGGATAGAGTCCCACATCACGCTCCCTGCTGAGCAGGAAGTCTGCTTCTCCCTCTCTCTTTCTCCCCCTGCTCATACCCTCTCTCTCTTTGAGACAAATCAAATCTTTAAACAACAACACCACTGAGCTGAGATACAGGAAGAAGCATGTGGCTGCTCAAGACACTTACAAATCTTTATTTATTAAGACATAAAGGGAAAGAAAAATCTCACACCATAGAATTTTGGTAAGTATAAAATTATGTCCTAAAATTCTCAAGGCCGAGCTGAAAATCTTGCTTCCTCAATGTATTTTTTTTATTTTCTTTCTTTCTCTTTCTTCTTTCTTTCTTTCTTTCCTTTTTTTTTTTTTTTTTTTTTTTTGGTTTGGATGGTGGACTTGGAGAGGTGGAGAGAACATGAAGCAAGTCATTTAAACTAACCTTCAGTTTCTGCTATTGTAGAACAGAGCTAATAAAACTCCCTCCACACAAACTTGTTATGAGAGCCAGTAAACCAATAGTCGTGAACACAACATCTAATCCAAGAAAAAATGCCATTTGTGTTACTCATCGTGACATGCAGTTGGAAAACAGAGAGAACCAACACTCTGTACCTCTCTGACCATGCTCTTCTTGAACAGCTCCAAGGCTATCAAGCAAGTGTCCAACCAAAGTGTCCAAGGCAATATTTTTAAGCATAATAGGTTCCCTAGTTGGTATTCAGCAGACGCTTTCCCAATGTTTGGTCACTACTGATTACATGAAGGGGCAGCTATGCCCTCTGCATTTCTGCAGGTCTCTCTGCCTGCTGACAGCAACATGCACACATCTGGTTGCTCCCTGTTCATTTTATAGATTCATCTGTATTTGT
Source organism: Vulpes vulpes (assembly GCF_048418805.1). Classification (NCBI taxonomy): domain Eukaryota; kingdom Metazoa; phylum Chordata; class Mammalia; order Carnivora; family Canidae; genus Vulpes; species Vulpes vulpes. The sequence goes on from NC_132781.1 coordinate 9,901,377, forward strand.
GCCTTAGAATATGCCTTCAAACATGAAAGTCCTACGAGGTCTCTCTTCCCTCATTCATAAAGTTCATTATGTGGTATTTGCCAATGTGTAACCCACCCACCCCCAATCCCCATCTTGCTGTTTCCTCAATCAGAGAGGATGCCTTTACTTTTCAGCGAAATTCACCTCTAATTTGCTTTGAATGTCAATTATAAGAACCCCTGCAAAATGTTTTATTTTTCAGAATTCTTTTTTTTTATTAATAAAATCTGTTCCTGTGTATCCATTAAAAATGAACAGAAGAAGGTTTTGGAAACATTTAAGTTGATTACAACATCTTTTACAAAGTACATAAAATTGTTTAAGTGTCCCTAAAAATATGTATGAAACAATTGATTCCGCTCACCCCCCACTCCAATCTAGCTAGCTGATTTCCTTAGTCAACTACCAATAGATTTCATTTTGGTAGCAGCAGAAAGGAACACATAGTTCTAATTATTTAACAATTACTTGGGTGAAGAGTTTATTTTTATGCTACAGGAAGCCAAGCATATCTATGAATATTGAGCACAGATACTCTTAAAATATTTTTCAAACATGCAAACTGTTCCCATTTTATGGATATTTGGCTGATATTTTTACTTAAGACATGGGTCCTCCTACTCAAGGGAAATGGTGGAGACACAGCCATGACAGGGGGGTGTTATGTGATTTTTGTCCCATTTAGTGCCTGTGGCTCTCGGTCATGCCACTTGGAAGAATGAGGAGGTAGATCAAATGAAGAGTGGTGGGCAGCAAAGCAAAGTTTATTAAGCAAGAGTACAGAGTTCCTGGAGAGGCAACCCAACCTAAGTGGGTTGCCCCCAGAGTTTCTAAGTATTGGGATTTTTATGAGCTCTTTGCAGAACTATCTTAAGCAATCAGGGTGTGCTGAGTTGTGCCAATCAGGGCTTTGGTCATATAACCTATTAGGTTAATGCCCACATGCTGATGGTGTTCTTTTGCTGACATCTGGGGGTGTAGTTTTTAACGCCTCTTGCCTATGATATTGACAAATGCTTTGTGGTTGTCTTATTTTAGGACATTTTGCAGAAGTCATTTATGTAAAGGCTGCAAAGCAGCATATCAGTGCTATTTTATCTTAGCTGCCCTGACTCCATATTTTCTTGTTGGGGATCCTGGCCCCAACTCCCTAACTGTCCAATTAGCTCCTAACAAGAGGACCAGCTTGGATGGTGACCCATGGAGCACTGCATTTGCACGGAGGACTGGAGAGCCTTCTTTAGCATAATATATTTCCCTAGTTTTCTTTGATGAAAGGAGATAGACCAGTAACAATTGAGATTGAATATCGTATCACTCATTCAAGGTGAATTTTAGCTTTATTTAGAACCTTTTTTTAAAAGATTTTATTTATTTTGAGCGAGAGAGAGCAAGCACACAGGGGCGGGGCACAGGGAGAAGGAGAATCTCAAGCAGATTCCATGCTGAGCTTGAATCCCTTCGCAGGGACCCATCTCACAACCCTGAGATCATGACCTGAGCCGAAATCAAGAGTAAGATGCTTCACTGGCTGAGCCACCCAGGAACCCCCTAGATCCTTTCTTATTCATGTGTGGCAGTGGTGAATTCAATTATCTTTTTCTTTTTCTTTTTCTTTTTTTGTTAAAGTGTTCAGTTGGGAACCCTGATATCACTCTTTTACAATTATTACTGGTATAAGAAGAAGCATAGCCTAATGGATACAAATGTAGACTCCAGAGTTAGTCTAACACAGTCTGAATCATGATTTCAATCATTTATTGGCTATGTGACCTTGGGGATGTTATCTAACTTCCTTGCCTAGCATTATCTTACACCTGTAAAACTGAATACTAATAGTACCCTGTTCTTGGGAATTACACGAGATCCTAAATACCTGAAACACACAGTATAAATGTATAGTAAGTGCTCAAAATTTATCATCATTGGCAATATTCATTTTAAAAGCATAGCCTTATTTTTTTTCTCTTTACAGTTGGTAGTAATATTGTATTTCTTGCTAAGTAATATGTCACGAGTTTTACTTAAATTCTAACTCAGTCTTCTTGGAAACTCTGAAGAATGTACTATAATTGTCAACATTTTTTTTTTTTTTTGAGAGAGAGAGTTTGATACATGATGTGCCCAAGGTCATATGGAGAGTAAGTGGCTGAAGGGAAATGGGGATCCTTTCTTTATCAAAACAAAGCTAGAAAAATCACACAAAATGTAGATGTTGAAGGGCAAAGGTTATGAACTCTGAAATATAAAAAGAAAAAAAAACAGAATCATAACATGTTAGAAAAAAATGGAGTAATTATTAAATTATGCAAAACTCTGGGAAGCTAATAATAAATTTTGTTCCTTATTTCTTTCTCATAGCTTACGTTAGTATAAATTAAGAAATAGTTTGGTACCATCATGGGGATAAATATCTGATTTGTGGCCTGTAATTAACTATCGGTTGTATTCTTGAATAGTTCATACCATAAAATTTTCTCAGAAATAACCATAAAAGTGTACGATGTACTTGTTTATCTCCTGGCTAATCCAGAACTAATAGTACCAAGCAAATCAAGTCTTTAAAAGCACTGGAACCACATAATGTTTAAGAGATTGGTTGAGTGATTGGAAATTGTATAATACCTCTAAATATCTTTCATAGGAATCTAACCAACTTTTGAATCTTGGAATTAAAAACTCTTCAGTAGACTTGAAGAATGAGAGATCTGTTATCTGCATAAGAAAGCCCAGGAACATAAAGGTTAGTAGGTTGTGAAGGAGAATGATGAAGCTGGGTGTGACATAAAGTTCTGCATGCTAGAGATAATCCACAGAGCTCACAGATAAGCTTCCAGACCCTGATTGATTATTCTTTAGAAAGTGAACATTTTGACAGTTTCCAAGTAGGTAAATCAGAGATTCTGCAGTTAGTTATCCTGTGCTTATAAACAACGAGGGAAAATTGATCTGGACATTCAGTGCCCTTAGAATATATTCTTTATCATCAAAATTAAGATGTGCTGCAGAATTCCAAAAGCAATTATTTGAACTCCCTAACTTATCCTGCTGGGATACTAAAAAACAAACAAACAAACAAAAAAAGCTCTGAAAAACAAAACAAACAAAAAGTGCCTTAAGTGGCATGTGTGAAGTGGTTCTCTATCCACCTAGACACAACTTGTTTTATATAATTCCCTGTGTCCTCTCTGCTCTTCAATCTCTTGAAAAGCAGTAAAAGATCTCAATCCTTTGCCCCCAAAAAACTTTCCCATCCTTAATGTCCCCCCCTTTTTTTTCTTAATGTCCCCTTACAGTGATATTGAGGTTCAACTGTGAGGGAGTGTTCTTAGTCTGTCTTTAATTGTCTAGAATTACTGTGCTCATTTATGTGAAGTCCTGGAGTAGGCCTTGAACAGAGCTCACAGAACATCTTGTTCTGTCTAAAAGACTTCAATTAAATGCTGGCAATGTCAGAGCAATCACCTGGTTCCCTTCGGCATGGAAGTACACATGGCTGTGTGGCTGGGCCAGCTGTTTGCTGGTACATAATGCTGTGCTTGCAACAATACAATTCCCAGGGTTCTAAGGATTGATTTAATACAAGACTGCTTTCATGAATTTGTCGAAAAATGAACATCTCAAATGTTCTGTTATTTTAGGAATATTCAAAATTTAGTCTCAATAGGGGGAAAATTAAGTTCAATAAACTCAATTAAATTCAGCATAGGTCTTGAGGTATAAGCCTATCTAATATAATATTGGGAGAAAGAGAGAAAGTGTTCAGGAGTCAAATAGAGTTGATTACAATATGGACTCCAGCAGGTTGACCTCGTTTACCAGGGAATGAGTGTCCTGGCAAAGACCTAACCAAACCAGGTCAAGCTGTTGACTCTATTTCTACCACTTGCTTGGGCAAATCATTTCACCCCTCTAGTTGCAACTAAGACCTCATTTATTATATATATTATATATATGAAGATAAGGTATGTTTTCCCTAAGGCAATTCTGAGGATTTTATGGGATCACCCAGCTATTTATTAAGTGCTATGTGCCCGATCTTGTAGTAAGTATATCATGTACCTGATTTTATCGAATCCTTGATGTTCAATAAAGTGGCTAAGAGTACTCTCTCTGCCTGAATTTGAGTTGTGGCTATATGACCTTTAATCTCTGAAACAAGTTTCTCAGCTTTAAAATGGTAATAGTTTCAACTTCCAAGAGGTACCATTAGGACAATGTCTAGAACAGAGTAAGCAGATATGGCCTCTACTTTTACAGCCCTTGCTTTCTCATGGCGATAGGGGGAATAAACCAGAAAAATTTTTTAAAAAGACCACTAGATAGGTGATTTTGGAATTCACAAGTACCTTGACAATAGGGTGTTTTGTAATAGAAAACTATTTCTAAAGATGGGGCCAGGTCTACTTGATAGGGAGTTATGCAGAGAGAGTCTGTCTGGGGAAATAATATTTGGACTGAACTTGAAAATGAGGAAGGAACCAGCCATGGGAAGAGCCACCAGATAATTCCTGATGGGAGAAATGGCAAGTGCAAAAGGCCTAAAGAAAGAATAATTTTACTGGTGCAGAGGAATGGAAAGGAGGTTGGAAAGGTTAGAACATTGATCAAAGAAGGGGATGTCATGGCACCTGGGGTTGTATGGTTTGGCAAACAAAAGGAGCACTGGTATTTAATGATACAAACCAAAAGCAACCTGAATTCTCTTCTGATCTCTCCCAGGCAGTGAAAAAACTTTCATAAAATCTCTGTAGCCAAGTGTTAGCAAAATCTATTAGAAAATGACCCAGAACATATCTTCAGAAATCATTATCTGAGCATTTGGGGGAGGAGAGTGGATGGAGTGAGTGGTGAGGGTCCAGGAGTTCTGAGAACCCTCTCCTTTCCCTCATTTAATACATTTCTCCCTTATACCACCTGGCAAAATAAGCACTAACTACTTTTGAAGGAATAAAAATAAACTATTTTTTTTGTTTTACTTTCTGAGAAATGTTTCTGATTTTATAAACTGTAGAGTTTAATGTTTCAAGATCCATTTTTTTTTCTGAAAGAAAATGCCATCCTATTGCTGTTCTGTCTCGCTGGAGGAAAAACAAATCAATTTTCAACAAAAAAGAAGCAATGTGAGCTTTTTTTATTATGCATATGTGTCTTCTTGGGGCTAATCGGAAATAATTATCCCTCTCTTCAGAAATCCACATCAGCCAAATATTATGACAACCTGATATTCTACTATTAGTAATTGCCTTAGGCTAACACCAGATTCTCCACGAAAGTGTGCTACTACGAAGATAACACCTAAATTCCATTTTTGGTTTTTATTTTAGTGAGCTAGTCTCTGATGACAATATAACAATGGATAATAAGTTCCAAAGAAGTTGAGGAAATATAAGAAGCATCTTAGATAGTTTAGAGGAAGAGTTGCATGAAACATGCTTCAGGAAGTAAAGGTAGAGAGTGAAGTTAGATGTTGGTTAAAATGAGGACAGTATATGGGCGATTAGAGGAAAACTAAGCAATTGTTATTATATAATTATTCTCGTGAGATATTGTATTGGCCAGAGGTTCTCCAAGGCCCCTGCCAAATGTAGAGCTTCTGATGCTGTGATTATGTAAATTATACATTTGCATTTCCCAAAATCTTCACTAGGCTTTACCAATGATGCTCCTGTCCTGCAGGAACCATTAGCAATAGACATGATCCCGCCATATGCAAATCACATCCAAAACTGCAGACAATAGTTTTATTTTATTTTATTTTTTTGACAATAGTTTTAAATATACGATTATATACATATCCTCAATATCCATCATTCTAACACTTGTTTTGACTCTTCCATGTTGTTTTAAAATTTTTATCCAAATTTTGAATACCAAGTTTTTAGTTAGCCATAGATCTGAGAAATCATAGTATAGATTCATTCTTCAAGGTTCTAAATTTTGATCTAATTTTAGAGTTACGGAAAAGTTACAAAAGTAACACAAAGATCCCCTTAAACACACTCAGCATCCCCCAACATTAGCATCTTATAAGATGTGCTAAAATGATCAAACTAGGAATTAACATTAGCGAAATACTATAACTATAGACCTTATTTGCATTTTGCCAGTTCTTCTACATATATCCTGTTTATATTGCAGAATCTGATTAAGGATCTCATATCATACTTAGTTTTTATGTCTGTTGAGTTGCCTCCAATCTCTAACAATGCCTCAATCTTTCCCTGTCTTCTAGATTTTGACAATTTTGATGACTACCGGTCGGCTGTTTTGTAGAAAGTCAATTTGCGGTTGTCCATACTTTTCTTTCTTCCTTGGACTGAAGCTCTATATTTTGGGCAAAAACATCATAGAAGTAACGTTGTGTTCTCCTCAGTGCATCTTATCATGGCACTCATGATGCTGTGTGTTACTACTGGCCTTCATGATACTGTGTGTTACTACTTGATCTCTTGATTTAGGCGAATTTATACACTGCAAAATTATCATTTCTCCTTGTGTATCCAGGAGAATGTAATAAATATCCTGAGGAAGATACTCTGAGGCTGTGTGAATATAGTATTCTCCTCAAAAATACATGATTTTAATAATTTTAGTGTTCATTGGTAGATGTTGCCTGCAACAATTATTACCGTGATGTTTACCTGCAGGTGATATTCCGTTCCCTTCTTTTTTCCTAATTGTATTGATAGAAATTTAATGGGGGCACCTGGGTGGTTCAGTGGTTAAGCCTCTGGCTCTTGATTTTGGCTCAGGTCATGATCTCAGGGTTATGAGATTGAGCCCAGCATAGAGCTCCATGCTCACATGGAGTTGGCTTGAGGATTCTTTCTCTCTCTCTCTCTCTCTCTTTCTACTACCATCTGCCTCTCCCCCTGCTTCTGCTCCATAACTAATTAAAAAAATAGAAATCCTATGTAAGAAGGAACTGTCCCTTCTGAGACATTCATTTTTCATTTAATTGTTCAGTTTTGTATGGGCTCATGGATGATTATTTTGTTCCATGAGTGATAGTCCAATGCAATTATTATCATTATTTTGCTCAGATTATTCTATATTTGGCTATTAGGACCCCCTTCAGTTTGGATGCTGTGACCTTTCACTATGCTTCATCCTTTTCTGAACACACTCTTATTTTTGGTATTACAAACACTCCGGGCTCATTGTGCATTTTCTCTGCCCTAGACCTGCCATTGACCACTTTCTCAAGGAAGCCTGGTTCCTCTGATTGAAAAATGATGTTTAGGAACCAATGTCTGGGTGCTAGTGGTGCTCATCATTATCAGGGTTTCACTGCTCTCAGGCCCTTCTAGAAGACAGAGCTGGGAAATGTATGCCATATGCTAATGTCGACATATACACAAATCTGTGTCTGTGTGTACGTGACCATGTGATTTCATAGTGATAACTCTGGTTCCAATCCAATGCCACAGGGTTCATTTTAGCCTTCCTCTTTCATTATTTGTAACTTCTTCTTCCACCAGTGACACATTTAGCTCTCATTACACTTAAAAAGGCTTTTGTTCCTTCAGTATGATACTCACATAAAATTTTTGTTATGTTATGATACTCACAAAGGTGAGAGATAAATTTACTAAATGGAATTAGTATTTATGTATAATTCTTTTGATTTATTTTATTTATTTATTTGATAGAGTGAGCAAGAATGGGGGGAGGAGCAGAAGGAGAGGGAGAGAGAGAATCTCAAGCACACTCCAAGCTCAGCACCAAGCCCAATACAGGACATGATCCCATGACCCTGAGATCATGACCTGAGCCAAAACCAGGGATTGGATGCTCAACCAACTGAGCTATCTAGGAGCCCTCAGTTTTTTTCATCTTTAGAGTAGAGGATTCAGTCAACAAATTGTTTCCTAAAGTTATTTATGTTACTTATTTCCTTCCCACTCCTCCAGGATGGTTTTATAATTTATTTGTGATACAGTTAGGTTCATTTGATATAATTTTATTACATTTTGAGGTTTTCCTAGTACATTCTGGTTGATTTTAATATTGCATTAATTAGGGAAAGTGGTTAATTACAATGGCTCTAAAAGTCAGAGCTAAACAAAAGGATGCACACAATGTCATAGCATTTCTGCTCACTCTTACAACCCCATTCCTGTTTACTCCTTCTTTCTACTTCTTTCAACCATCCCTCTGTAAGTGACCCATCTTCTTTAGTCCCTATCTTTTCTTTATGTTTTACAAATAAAAATATACAGGTCTAGCTTCTTATTTCCCTTATTACACGAAGACTAGCATATTCTAGGTCATCTTTTGAATATATTTTTTTCTTACCATTATATCATTCCACAGAGATCTTATCCATTTTTAACAGCTGCTTAGCTCTCCATTAGGTGGATGTACCATAATTTATTTAACCACCTCCCTAAGTATGGCCATTTAGGTTTGTGAGTTATTTCCAATTACAAACAGTGCCAGAAGGAAGAGCCTGGACATATGTACTTTCATACTATCGTACATGTATTTTCAGGGTGGGTTCCTAGAAGTGAGATTGTTACGTCAAAAGACAAGTGAAAATATAGTTTTGTTGAGTGATGCTGTTTTTTTTTCAGAATGTGCAAAACTGCACTCTTGCCAGCAATGCATGGCAATGCCGATTTTCCCAAGCTTCTCCAATGCAATACATCGTGATTTATTTTTTATGGTTAGTCCATTAGGTAAAAAATAGTAGCTCAGTATTTTACATTTTATTTCTTTAATTATAAGTATTTTTCAAATGTTAGATGCTCATTTTTACCTTATATTATGAATTCCTTGTTAATATTTTTTCCTGTTTCCAACAAGTCATTTTCCCAGAAATATTTGGTTTCAATATTTAAAAATATGCAAAATATGCAAATATTTCAGTGATACATGTTATAAATATTTTCTCCTTGTCAATTTTTTAATGACTTTATGGTGGTTTTGTCATGCAAAATTTTTGTTTTCATGAAAATTTGTTAGTTTTTATTTTATTGCCTATTGATTATGAATTGTAGAAAGCTTCTATTATCAAGGTCAAAAAGGAATTCATCCATGTTTTCTTCTATTATTTGCATAGTTTATTTCTATTTTCTTTTTTTTTTAATACCCACATTTATATCCCCAGTCAGTTGGGCTTTACTCTTATGTATGGCATGAGGTATGAATACAATTTTATTGATTTTATTCAAATGGTTACTTCATTATTCTAGGACCATTTATTAAAGAGACCATCTTTCCTAAAAAACAGTGGAAGGGATAACCTTGGACATATGTAGTTTCATACTATTGTACATGTATCTTCAGGGTAAGTTCATAGAAGTAAGATTTTGTGTCAAAAGGCAAGTGTAAATATACTTTTGTTGGGTGATGCTAAATTTTCTTTCAGAAGGTGCAAAATTGGATTCTTGACAGCAATTCACGGCAAGGCCAATTTCCCCAAGCTTTTCCAATATAATACATTGTGATTGTGTTTTTTTTAAGGTTAGTCCATTTAGGGAATTCTGACATTCTTGTAATGTCTGATCTTCCTATCTAAGAACAGAAAGTACTTTTCCGTTTTAGTCTACTTTTATGTCTCTCAATAGGGTTTAAAATTTTTCCTCATATTTCCTTGTATATTTTTTACATTTATTCTAAGGATTTAATCTTCATTGATTCAATTTCATTTCATGATCTTCAAAATGTATAAGCATTTGCCATATTATCACAGGTATACATAATAATTAAGCAGTCATGCAATATTTCACTGGAATTATGTGGTTTTAGTGTGAGAATTTTCACTTCCTCTATTCTTATTGCATATCAAAATGCAATAAGTCACTTCATATATTTCTTACTTTGGGATGATTTCCTACAAATGTGTTGTTTCTCTAAATGTAGCTCAAAATGTATTTCTCAAATGGTTTAATCAATTTATAGTGTCAACAGCATTAAATTACTTTGCTAGCTTTATCACATCCTTTTTTTTAACATTGATTGAGGATGAATTTTAAATGTGTTTTTTTAAGAGGGGTGAAATGTTATTTCCTTTTAATTTTGAATGGTTTTAATATTTTAAATTGTTTATCTTATTTATGAATTTTACTTGTTCTAGTTTGAATTATTAACAGCCTAGTTTTCATAAATGTTTTATTATAGTCAGTATAATTTTGAAGGTCTAGCAAATGTATTCAATTTACCCAATATTTTTGTGCTAAAAATTTCATATTCTCCCAGATATATCCAAGCAGTACCTTCATTTAACATGTGTGCTCTTAGATGTGTGATTTATATTTATATTTTAAATATGCGGTTCTAGTTTCAAACTAAAATATAGCCTCTATTCTTAACCCTTCTTGACTGCAAATGTCTAGCCTTGTCTTTGGGTTTCGCCTTTCCATTTCCTACTGGATTCTCTTGTGCATATAAATGACCTGGAGAACTTGTTAACATGAATTATTTCAGTTTATTCTGAATTTGGGTTCCTTCCTCAGCTAACTGCCAATGTATTGGAGATAAACAGTTTTCAATAATTTATCATCCTGTGCAGAATCTAAACCACACCTAAAGTGTAAACACCTTGAATATACACTCGCCCATTACATGCCCATCTATTCAACATCATCAAGGTCAAGTTTTGAAATGTCCTATTTCTTTGACTCCTGGGCATTCCATGCCAACTGTTCCACACTCTGTCTGCTCCTTAGCTCAGTGGTCCTCCAGCCTATCAGAATAAACTGTGTATCTTTAAAATTGAGTTAATGCAGTTTTTATCTCTTTGAGCTGAACTTTGCCTAAAACCTTCCCAATGCACACTCTTAACAGGAGGAATGATCTGTTCCTGAAGATAAGGGTATTTCTGAACTGAATAATATGTATTTTTCATTCCAAAGGATGGAAAATGTCATCTCTTCAAACTGACATTTCCCAGTCAACCACACTGGTAAGCCAAGATTTTTCTGTCATACACAAAGATGAAGATACTCTGTTCTATTCCCCAGCATGGAGGAGAGATCAAGAGTTGTACATATTTGCTAGAAGATGTGTGTCTGTATGTGTGTGTGTGAGAGAGAGGGGAGTGAGAGAAGGGGGGAGGGAAAGAGCAAGCACTCACAGGAAAATTCAATTCACACAGAAGGAACAATAGTTGGAAATGGCCACATACACAATAACATGCAGTCACCCACCAATGTCCTTAATGAACACTTTCCCATGCATTTTACCAATGAAGGCTGAGATTTTTAAGCTACGTGCACAATAAATGAACATAATTATCTAAGCATTGGAGACTTTATTACTGGGTTCTATGCATTATCAGTGATGTGTCACCAGATGGCCTGTATTATCAATGCTAGACTGTCTTTTGTGTAGGTCTTTACTGTTTGGGAATGGGTTTCACATAATTAACTTCACTTCATCTTAATGAAACTACTTAGTCACTCTATAAACTTGATTTTTCAGGGAAAGTTATTCGTTCATTCACTCATTTATATATCTATGGAAACATTTCCTCATTTAATAATGACATGCATTCACTCATTCTTTTGTGAATTCATTTATTTGCATTATGCCTTGTCTACAACTGATTTAAGATAGTTGGAAATATGGATTATGTAGACTGTTGCCTTGTAAACTTTAATGTACATATGAGTAACCTGGGGAAACTTGCTAAATGCACATTATGTTTAAAGAACTCTGAGTGGGGGCTGAGATTTGGCATTTGTAACAAGCTCCCAGATGCTGCCAATGTTACTGGTCCACCAAGCACATTTTGAGTAGCAAGACCTCGATGGCCTTCTCTCTTCCTGAGGAGACATCAGTAAGGGAAAAGAACACATACTGGACATTAATCAATTAAGAGTAGCTTCCCAAGCTCACACTTGTGTCTGAGGGAGTATGTCTTGGGACACACTCAGTGTTTAATGCTCTTACACAGGATGAGCAATGTTTCTGTATAATAAGAACTTGATATTTAATTCTATTTTCAAGAAGAAAGTATCCTTTCCCAACTAAATATGTTACACTCACGCAGTTCGTCTTTAGGATGTAGATGAGCAAGGATCCGACAGAGAGACCACAATCCTGCAATGCTCATCTGCTGTATTGATCTCAGAGATCAGAGATCAGAGATAATTAGGCAAAGAGCACATCTGTGATCACTGAAAATGATTCTGAGGCCAGAAACAGTGCTTCCCAAAGCAACTTGAATGTTCCAGAGCCACTCCATTTCTCATGAGGTTAAGGATTAAAGAGGGAAACTAATTCTGAAGTCATCTCAATGTACCTGCCATTTGTTTTCAATAAATGTGTGTAGTTTTCATCATAGCAGATGGTTCAGTGAACTTCAGTGAGTTTCAAGCAATCTATTACTTAACCTTCCTTAAATCTTATTTTTGTTTCTTCATAAAACTCTAGTTTAAAGAAAACCTCTAGGTATCTATATCTATATACCCTTATTTGGGGAGTCATATCCTACCTGAGTTTAGAGTGAAACTCAAGCTCAGCATTTGAGAAACTATACACTGTAGTCCAAATATGACCAGCCACCTTTTTTTATAAATAAAATTTTATTGTAACACAGATACATTCATCCATTAATATATTGTCTATTGCTGCTTTCACACTACAGTGGCAGATCTGAGTAGTTGCAACTGAGATCATGTGGTTTGAAAAGTTGAAAATATTTACAATCTAGCTTTTATAGGAAAAAGTTGCTGCTCTTGTTTAGTAGAATTGTAAAAATCTAAATACTTCCTTTAAAAAATTCCATATGATCAGGGCAATTATTGCATGGTTTTTTGATGCATTAACAATATCTGTGGAAACATGCACACCTCAGGGGGACAAAGAGAAAATTAGATATGAATTTCTAATAAATAAGAATTGTATGGATCTTTCTCTCATTGTATAAATAAGATATTTCCTCCCAAGGACTCATTTAAAGCATAAAATATGGGACACACAGGGCATATAAAAAGCCCCCTGACACTGAAAACAGTAAATAAATTATTGCAATACAAACAGTGTTGCCTGAATATTGATTATCATGTAGTTTCAGCAATTAAATACAAGAATGAAGGTACAGATGCAACAGATGTGGAAACCTGGGATAAAATTTAAGCTTAATAAATTTAATACAGGAAATAAGGCAAAATTCTTCATGCCCTCTTACCGACTCCTCTTCCCCTTTCCCACCTTCCTATCACCTAAAAAGTGATCTTGACTCATGTTTTTTAAGGTGTCTGGGAACAAATACAGGAAGGGTAATAACAACAAACAACAGGAGAACAAGAAACATAATTGAGGTGCACTAACCTAATTGGAACATGAATGAGGATTGTGTCCTTTCTGTTATGTGATTGTTCGTGTCCTTCAGAGTATCCTGAAAACATAACCAGGGAAACTCCATGCCAAAGAAGGCAGAGTCCCATGAGGTCAGAAAGAAACAATATTGCCTTGCAAAGATTAATTTAAAAAAAAAAAAAAAACAAAAAAATAGGACCAAGAAATGAGGAATACAATATGATCAAGAAATAAGAATTTCATAGGTCTCTGGTCATTGTCAAGTTCTGGTTGGAGGTGCATGCAGTGCTACATCAGTCTTCAGCTCATCCATGTAGTTATGTCATAGCACAGACTGGATCTGATCTGTGATGTTTAAGTAACTAAAAACATCGGTTGACTACGTCAATAGTTTCTCTGTTCCAGAGTTGTCTATGATTTTTCTCTTCCCTTCCTAATGTCAATATTTTTGAGGTCATTAAATCCAGTAATAGCTCTGTGTATGAGGTTTTAGAACACCTTTCAGGGCATCTTTTGGACCGCTTGAATCCAAAAGTAGTCAGTAGTCAGGTATAAAGACCAGCATTGCCCTGTGCTGTGCAAAGGTGAAGCAGGGGTTTGAATGCCATAGACATCTGATTTTTTAATCTGCTGAGAACAGTTTGCCTATCGTCCATCGCCTTCTGATGAGAATGAGCCACAATATTGATTAATCAAGGCCCACATCAGGCACAGTCTTCTCAAACCATAGCCAAATGAAAGAGCAAACTTCTTCAACTTTGCCTAATTTCAAAGTCATAGCAAGAAATATCTAAATCCTCAGAGCACTGAGTGGAATCAGTAATGCCCCTGACTATACTCCATCTACCTGGCATCTACCCAGTGTCCACTTGACTGAGTGATCCCTGTCATCCCACAAGCTTCCTCATTCCCAGCTTGCTGGCTCAGGCTAAGAGGCAAATATTCTTGCCTGGTTTTCTTGAAACTATTTGGATCTCTACTGGCATTAGAGCAATGTTGTGATGTCATGCTTGCCTGCCAACTCTTCTGAGTAGCTGGATTCTGCTCATTGTGCTTCCAACATTAGCTTTTCTTCTGTGAATTACTCAATTATCAAGAAAGATGTACCTAAAGAAACCCTTCTCCTTCAGGGTCCTGCTATTTTTCACATCCTGGATTTACTTCTTTAGTTAGGAAGATTGGCCCCATTCAATCCCAGTTCTATCATTGTCTCAAAATCTGTGCATTGGATTCTCTTTTCATTGCTATAAAGGGGAGTCCTACTGGATTATCAGTTCTTTTAGCTCCTACTTGACCAATTAAGCTATCTTATCATTCTGACAACTTAATCTGTGTTCCCAGAGTCCCCTAACTTGTAAGTTAGGCTGTGTTATGGACAGCAAGATGTGGAAATGAAGTGAAGAATCTTACCCCAAAGAATCCCTGTCCATGAAAATTCTTAGTTTTGAGCCACAGAATTTGACCATGGCTAGCTTAAGAAAAAAATGAATGAAAGACTTGAACACAATATCTGAAGCAATAAAACCCCTAGAAGAAAACATAGGGGATAAGCTCCTTAATATTGGTCTTGGAAATACATTATTTTTTTAAATTTTTTTGGAAATACATTATTTTTAACTTGACACCAAAAACAAAGGCAACAAAAGCAAACTAAACAAGTGGGACTACATTTTACTAAAAAGCTTTTGCGAAAGAAACCATCAACAAAATGAAAAGGCAACATATGGAGTGGGAGAAAATATGTACAAACCATGTATCTCATAAGGGGTTCATACGTAAAATACACAAGATGGTTTGACAACACAACAGCAAAAAAAAAAAATATATATATATATATATATATATATATTAACCAATTAAGAATAGGCAGAGGACTTCAATAGACATTTTCTCAAGGACAACATACAAGTGGCCAACAGCCAACATCAAAATGTGCTCAACATCACTCATCATTAGGGAAATGCAAATCAAAACCACAAAATCACTGGAAAAGGACAAGAGATAAGCATTGGTAAGGATGTGGGGGAAAAGGAATACTTTATACTGTTGGTTGTGAACTGGTACAGTCATTATGAAAAGACAATATGGAGGTTCCCCAATAAGTGTAAGCTAGAACTACTGTGGGACCTATCAATCTAATCTGTGGGGTTCCAAAGGGAACACAATCATTATCTCAAAGAGAACTGTAATCTTATGTTCATAGCATTCTTCACAGTAGCCAAGGTATTATGGGAACAACCTAAGTGTCCATTGGTGGATGAAGGGATAAAGAAAATGTGGTATAGTATATACAATGGAATATTATTCAGCCTTAAAATTGAAAGAAGTCCTGTCATTTATGATAACAAAGATGAATTCAGTAGCAATTGTGCTAAGTTAAAAAACCAGAGGAACACAAATACCGCATGGTGGTATCTTAAAAAAAAAAAAGTCAAACTTGTAAAAAGAGTAGAAAAGTGGCTGCCAGGGGCTGGGGTAGAGTGAGAATAGCTAGAGGTTGACAAAAGGGTATAAAATTTCAGTTATAAGATGCCTACGACCTGAGGATCTGATAGAACATGGTGTTTATAGTTGAGAACACTCTATTGTATAGTTGAAATTTGCTGAGTGTAAAACTTAAATATTTTCAACAACAAAAAAAGGTAAATATGTGAGGTGAGAAATGACACAAAATAGAGAGGTAATGTGCTATAGTGAAATGGTTTGAGATGGGTTTTTCTTTCTACTAGTTTTTCATCACCAATTCTTCTTCTTTTTTTTTTTTCACCACCAATTCTTCTGAGGAGTAATCATCTATTGTATATTGGAAAGTGATCTTCAGATTTGAAGTGTGGGGACCTGAATTCAAGTCCAATTTTATGTGATTATAGGTTCTATCTCTAGTTGTTAGATTTATCCGTGGTATCTGTGAAAATGTGAGCAGACCTGGTGCTTGCTGAGCCCTTTCTGACTTCATTTCTGTGTTAGTATGATTATAGCCATATCATTTCTGAAAGAGGGATAAAACTGTTAGAAGTTTTTATTGAAGAGTTTCCTTGCTGTATCTTCTGCATGCCAAAGAAGAGAAGTTTAAAAAGTACCCAGTGCCTGACTTTCAGTTGAGAAACACACAGAAGAGGGTTAACACATATTCTTACTTCTCTTCCCTCTCAACTTCTGTGTCCTTGTCCTTCTTCTCTTTTCATTAACTGAAAGATCACAAAGATCAAGATCTATTGCTTCTCTCTCCATTGAGAGAAATAACCAGTACTGATGCTCAGTTCCACCTCTGGAAACTCTTGAGTTAATTGGTGTAGCATACAGCTTCGACATCACAATCTTTAAGGTTCCCTATGTGATTCTAATCCACATCCAGGGTTGAAAAATCCGTATCTGAGAAATGGTCCCTAGGCTGGACAGACAATCAGCAATATTATCCGGAAAGATTCAGGTTTAGAAAGAAAAGGTACAGATTCCTAGAGGCTCTTATGATACCTACTTGTTCAGACTCTCTCAAGGCGATGTCAGGCATTTTCAAATGTAAAGATTATAGAAACATTTGATATTGTCCCATGTTTAAATACCTTAAAAACCAAAAAAAAAAAAATACCTCAAAAACCTTTAAAAATCTTAAAGGAAATGAAATATGTACCAATAATTACTCCTCTTCGCTCTTTCCATGTATTTCCTGCATTAAACAATAATTTGGTTCATGCACTGACGGATAAAACAAAACAAGTTGGAGAAGTTGGCTCAAGACTTTAAAATATTAAATTATCTGATCTGGTTATGAAGGAATATCAGGTTCTTCTAGGAGAACTACCTGTCAGCCTAGGCAGACTGAGTTATTTCCATGATGCAAAGGAGAAGGGTAAGCTCATTTTATTTGAATGTAGCCTTCAGGAGGAGTGTAAGACAGTATAGGAGAAATTGAGAAGAACAGATAGAAGGGCTTTCTGGAATATATGGGTTAATCTTCCAGGAGAAGGCAAAATGTATCCTACTGAGTTAATTATCTTAAAACATATTGGATTTTCAGTGTGTTGAGAAAAAAAAAATTTCACATTGTGGGTACCTTTCTTATATTTTTAATTTAATCATAGGGTTTTATTCCACTTGCAAAAAGATGCTGTAGGAGGAGGACAAGGCAAATGACTCTCCATTCACTTCTCTCATTACCAACTTCCTTTCAACTCACACCACGTATATAACTACCAAGGAGAGAACAAAGCAACTTGAGATAAACACTGCTCTTTTGCATTTGGAAAGACCAGGCACCAGATCTTACTCACTTCTGGATATTAAGCACCTAGAAAAATACTGGAGCATCATAGATATAACAAAGGACTATTGAATGAATGGCTATAGGGAGGAAGAAGTCCATGTAGAGGACAAGCTGCATTTTTAGAATGCCAAAATTCTGGAAGAGGCTTAGGGACTAAGTCATGAGGACTCCTCTGTCCAAACTGCAGGTTTCTTAACAAGTTCCAGGCATGTGTTCCATTGTCCTTTGAGGAACATAAGCCTCAGGTTAGATTATATAGATACAGCAATACGGTCCTCCTCTCTGGCATTCCCTGGAGATCCTCCCCCAAATCATTTCCCTTTCTCCCTCCTCGTATCTTTGCAGATAAAAATATCAACTCAAGATTCAGTGTGAAGAATTCTGCAGAGCACTTATTTGATTGAATAATACAGAGTTTACAATTATTTTCATTAGGTTTTCCTAATTGGGTGGTTACAGCTCCCTTGCCTTCAAACTGGAACAGTAGCTCTTTCCTATTTGGGTCTTGAATCATAATGAAGAAACTGGCCCATTTTCAGAATTTCAGTGCCTTAGTTATTTATGGCTGCCCATAAACCCATTCTTCTTCCACCTCCCTGGACAGCAATCATGAGGCTCAGATGCCAAGCTGGGAAATGTATTTTTCCAGGAGCAGCTGGCTTCTTGGCCAGCACTTCTGGCAATGGTGTGGTCCCCTTTGAAGTTGTCTAGTGCTCTGACTTGTGTTTTTAAGATGCGTGATGAACTGTTTGGGCTGCTTTATCGTCCGACATGCTATTTTCCTTTTGACTCACCTTTTAAATAACGAGGGATTTATATCCATTTAATCCGCATGGAAAAAAAAAAAGCTACTAAAGCAGAGTATAACTTAAAAAAAAAAAAAAAAAGCCCATATATGGAATTTCCCCAAAGTTAAATCTTGTTGCTGGAAGCAACGTGAGAGGTCATCTAGTCCAACTTCCTACAAAATGCAGGAATTTCCTCCGAAATGATCCTCAGCAGAAGTCAACATCTGCTGAAAAGCTTTTGGTGACAGGGCGATTACTACTTCTTGAATTGGGCCACTCTATCACTGGATTGCTCTAGTTGTTTCAAAGTGCTTCCTAAGATGGAGATGAAATCTGCCTTCCCAAGGGTCTTAATAGTGGTCACAGTCCCACCTGTGGAACAGCACAGACTAAATCTGATGCCTCTTCAACACAGCAGCCTGTCAAAAGTGCTTCCCTTTTTCATCTTCCCAGGGATGACTTCTCCAGTTGCTTCGAGCCTTGCTACCCTCTAGTCAGAAAAGCCTGTCTGTGGACATCTTAAAAGATGTCTTCATCTTTCAGAATGGCTCACTGGGGTTTACTACAGTTCATTCCTGGAACATAATTCTATCAACACTCTTCTCACTTCAACTTTTTTTTTTTTTTTTTTTTTTTACAGCTTCACCACATTGTTGGCTCACAGTTGACCAGGAACTGCAGTCATTTCTGCATATCCTTGACACTCCAATAGCTTCTCAGTGCCCTCAAGACAGGTACTCTAATACTTCGCAATTGTGTTTGGGGAAACTGAAGGTCAGAGGGATGAAGTCTGCTCAATGCCACACAGCTAGTTCTTTCTGATGGCAAAGCCCTGAGTAAACCACCTGTCTCCCTTGAAATAAATGCCAACTAACTCTGTAGAATAAGTTTCCATCAAACCAGGCTTTCTTTCATTTTTTTTGTAATACAGTAATAACTCTCATCACCATCCCCATGACTTATTTACAGTTGGAGGTTTGTACCTTCTGACTCCCTTCATCCATTTCACCCACCCCCAACCCCTCCATCTCTGGCAACTGCCCACCTGTTCTTGGTACCTATGAGCTTGGTTCTCTTTTAGATTCCACATGTGAGATCATATAGTATTTGTCGTTCTCTGGCTTATTTCACTTAGCATAGTGCCCTCGAGGTCCATCTATGTCACAGATTGTAGCATTTCATTATTTTTAATGGCTGAATAGTATTCCACTGTGTGTGTGTGTGTGTGTGTGTGTGTGTGTACCACTTTAAAAAAATCCATTCATCCATCAATGGACACATCTTATTTCCATGTCTTGGCTATTATAAATAACATTTAATGCACATAGAAGTGCATACATCTTTTCAAATTAGTGTTTTCATTTTCTTCGTATACCAGAAGTAGAATCACCAGATCATATAGTTCTATTTTTATTTTTTTGAGGAATCTCCTTATTGCTTTCTATAATGGCTGTACCAATTTACATTCCTATCAACACAAGGATTCTCTTTTCTCCACATCCTTGCCAACACTTGGTATCTCTTGGCTTTTTGCTAATATCCATTCTAACAGGTGTGAAGTGATACCTCATTTTCATTTACATGTCCTACATGATTAGTGATGTTGGCCATCCATAGGTCTTCTTTGGATAAATGTCTATTCAAATCTTTTGCTCAGTTTTTAATCAGATTTTTTCTATTAGGTTGAGAGTTCTTCATATAGTTTTGGTATTAACCATATGTCTTATCATATCTATGATTTGCAAATAGTTTCTCCTATTCAGTAGGTTGGCTTTTCATTTTACGGATGATTTCCTTTATTGTGCAGAAGCTTTTTAGTTTGGTGTATTTCTTTTTATTGTTTGTTTTCATTTTTGATAGGATGATCATATATAATTTTATCCTGATAATCAACTTTTAAATACAATTAACACATTTAGTTATTATAGCAACTCTGTGGGGGTTGAAAACTGAAGCTCAGAGTTGCCCAGTCACACTGTTTAGCAACTGGACCACCTCTGAATCTGTTTCGATTGACCATTTTACTTTTTCATTACGAATCACTGCTGCTGCTTTAAATATAGACACTACTTTTTAGTGCTTTCTGGATATTGTAGGTGATACAGTATAGATGCTCTGTATTGCACCATCTTTCTATAAATATCATTTTGTTCTGACAGGCAGATAAATTGTTGATGTCTTGGTTTTAGATTTTAATAAGGATGCTACATTTTGGCTTAATTTTTTTTTTTAATCTAGAAAATTGTCCCTTCTCCTAAGCATGTGGTTTTTCTGGGTCCTCAACTAAATTTCCAGGGGAGGTTCACCAATATGTCTCTACCATGGCAATGACCGAACTCCATTTCTCACAGACTCTGTAGCTGTGAAGTCTCTGCCCTGCCCTCTGTCCTCCCACACTTATCCTCTGGGGACCTGCTGATTATCACCCTGAGCAGGTACATATCTGTAGCTGATTAAGTACATGAAGTGAATTTTTACAGCATGTTGGAAGCTCTTCTCTGCCACTCCAACCTGTTCAGTAGTCTGCTGCTCCCCAAGCCCTAACCTTTGCCTTCAATATCTATTTCCTTTGTTCAGAAATAAATCTGGTTTCTCCTTGTGAATTACAAAGTGCCTTCAAAGAGAAATGAAGCATGAATATGGGAATCACTTGATCTCTGCCTTCTTTCAAGAATCAAGCATCATTTCTCATTAGCAAGGGCCAATAACACCCATTGTGTTAGTTTATCTCTTTTCCAGCCTCACTTTTTCTGTCTCCTTCACTCCTGGGTCAGGAGCTATCTGTGTGGAAGCCTTTGTCACAGGCTCTGCTTTTGAGGAACCTCAAGATGTTCCTAGTTCTATCTTCAGTCCTCAATCTCCCTTTATTATAAGTATCTGCATATAAGATAACAGGGTGCTCTACCAAAAGCAAGACATACTACCTGTCGGATTTCTCTGCTATAGCAACCTGAAAAGAATAACTAGGAAAAAAATTAATGAATCTATTATAAAGTTATAATGTATGCATTATTTCATTACATCTATGTTTATTGAGTTGATTACAGTGTTATGTACTAAAGAAATGAACAGGGCAGCCCGGGTGGCTCAGCGGTTTAGCACCTCCTTCAGCCCAAGGCTTGGTCCTGGAATCCTGGGATCAAGTCCCACGTCAGGCTCCCTTCATGGAGTCTGCTTCTCCCTCTGCCTGTGTCTCTGCCTCTCTCTCTCGGTGTCTCTCATGAATAAATAAATAAAATCTTAAAAAAAAATAAAGAAATGAACACAATGTAATGCCTACATTCAAATATCTTATTGCATATGGTGGAGAAACATGTACTTTATACAAAGAGGTACAATAAAAAACTATATGCAACACCATGGAATTTTGTGCAAGTGTAGTAGGTACCGATTGAGGAGAGTTTCATAAAATAAGGACACTGAAGCAAAATTTTAAAAGATGAGTAGGCATGGGCCATGCAGTTAATGGGAGAAAAGTATCCCACACAAAAGAAATTGTTTGAGCCAAGGCATGGAGACACCCATAGCATATTTACTCAGGGAACATGCCTCACTTGTAAGCAGAGAGGTTGAGAGGTAAAGCTGGCAAAGGAGATAGAAGCCTAGACACGGATGAACCTCTCTCTCAAAGACGTCTGGAAACTCTTTAGAATAGTGATTTAAAATCTTTTTATCATTATTCCAGTTCTCTTTAAGGAAAATATTTTATATTGTGCTTCAACACACATACACAAACTCCTACTCACAAAATAAGCTTTACAAAATAGCACTTACTACATAATGCATTCTTAAATTTTAATTTCAATTCTATTTTACTCTAATTTACATCAAAAATAAATTGAGAGCTGCCAAAATGATTTCATAACCAGCTCCTGTAAAAGTGCTTCTGTAGACAATTACAACCATCCTATTTGTCACTTATCCAATTGGCAAATATCAAAAGGTTTGATAACATTTTGTAGTTAGGGTAGAAAAACAGACTTTTTGCAAACAAAAGTGTGAAGGATGCAAAAGGTACTATTGTTACAGAGCAGACTTTGATAAAACTTAATAAAACTACATATGCACTTATCATTTGACAAAGAAATCTGAATTCTAGGTATTTATCCCAAATATATGGTGACAAAAATACGAACTAATGTATACAGGGAAATTTGTTGTGACAGTCTTTGTGATATGGGACAGGTTGAATAAATTATGGTACTGCATATCATGGAACTAAATACTATTTATTTGTAAAAAAGAAATAAATACTTTTCTGGCATAATCTCCAAGCTATAAACTTAAAAGACAGAAAACAAGGTAAAACAAAATGTATACTGTGTGATACTATTTACCTAAGAACCGAAGGATAAAAGCATATCTGTATATAAATAATCATGGTAAAAATCATGGCTAGATTTCTCTAAATTATTTTGTCTTTATATTATTTGTCTTGATTTTGGAAATTACATAAATATTTGATATAACTAAAAATTATAGTAAAAATTCCTAAGAATGAAAAGAAAAACGAAATCGGAATTTTCTCTATTTTGAGTTGGAGACATAAATGCTCAGTGAAGAATTATTCCAAATGACTTAAAACACAGTACCCTGGACATTCTGAGTGGATTGGAAAAAATCTGAAAATAATGCTTATTTTCAGTAATTTCATTTATAAATCGGCATTGACATTTTAAAACATATGA
The DNA here is from genome assembly GCF_048418805.1 of Vulpes vulpes. Classification (NCBI taxonomy): domain Eukaryota; kingdom Metazoa; phylum Chordata; class Mammalia; order Carnivora; family Canidae; genus Vulpes; species Vulpes vulpes. The sequence goes on from NC_132781.1 coordinate 9,924,410, forward strand.
ATATATAAGTATTCTAATGATTACTATGCTATCATACATTAATAAGTGATTATATTAATTTTATCAGGAAGCAAAATTTTGGCATATGACAAAAAATATTAAACTCCAAAATCATAGGATACAAGTAAAAAGCCTGTGTCTCAATTTTCACAATTTACTTTTTGCTAAGAAACCATCCGTCTTTTTGGCAAATTGAACACCAATAAAAAATAAATTTATAAAGAAAAAAGAGAAAGAAACCATCGTCTTTAAGATTTCCACTTGTTACCATAGAGTAGCAGATAATATTCTTTAATTTCCTTCATTTCTGTGACTATATACCATGGAAACATACACTACTCCTGCCACTGCTAGCTGCTCCATGACTGTACCAAACACATTTCCACCTGAGGAATGGAAAGCTTACATAATAATAAGAAAATCTTTAAAGCGCAACAACAAAAAGGGGTTTTTTTGTTTGTTTGTTTTATGTGAGAGGAAAAATACAATGCATAGAGAAGAAATCCAGGTGGCCCAACCTATAAATAACAGGAGATCCAGAAAGAGAATAGTGAAAACACAGAACAGAATATTATCAAAGCAACAATATATAGAAACTAACAGAAGTTAGTTAAAGATAGGAATTTTTAAGCAGAAAGTTCCCTTTGTCTACCCCATTGTTATTTCAGAACTCAAAGAATAAAGAGAAGGCCCTCCAAACTTCCTCAAAGAAGAGAGAGGAAAAAGTTGCCTACAAAGAAATTGAAATGAGATTTCTTGCTAAACGACAAAACTGTTGCCTCAATATTTCCATGATATACAGCTCTTTACTATAAATTTTAATCTCCAGCTAAATAACCAATCAATCATAAGGTCAGAAAAAAAAAATAATAAATAAATAAATAAATAAATAAATAAAATCATAAGGTCAGAGTAAAATCACTCTCAGACATCCAAGAACTCAGAAAGTGCACTTTTTATACTTATCCAGGAAGCAATAAATTCTACCCCATTGGGTAATTATAGAAGGTCCAGAAATTAAATGAAAATATGCCATCTATCTATATGAAAACTGATCAGCTATTATACTACTATTCCTTCCCCTCAGATGTGTCGAATTCCTCTCTTTTCCTTCCATTTTTATTTTATTTGAGGGATTATTGAGGGCTCTTGGGATGAGAGAGGGAAGAAATCATGAAGAAGAGGGGTGTGAGATACAGCACACTCCACTAGAAAAACTTAAGAAGGTAAAGTCTGATAGTGTCAAAGGAAGTCAAACAATCAAAACAGAATACTGAAAATAAAATTCATAAGAGAATTCAATATGAAGTTACAAGGATAATATGTCGATAATGAAATTCAACCAATCAAGTGATCACTGCCATTAAGAAATTAAGAATGATAAAAAAGATGTTCATTAGTATTATACTCATTTAAACACAAAAATTTTAAAACCTGGGAGATTATAGAAATGTATAAAACTTGAATATTTATAAGACCAAATCTCAGGATGCCTGGGTGGCTCAGTGGTTGAGCATCTGCCTTCAGCTCAGGGCGTGATCCTGGAGTCCCAGAATCAAGTCCCACATAGGGCTCCCTGCATGGAGCCTGCTTCTCCCTCTGCCTGTGTCTCTGCCTTTCTGTCTCTGTATCTTTCATGAATAAATAAATAAAATCTTTTAAAAATTTAACAAAATAAAAGATCAAATCTCAAAGTTCTAAAAAAAAATAAATCTATATTTTTAACATTGGGGACATCTTAGAAAAACTAGCAACTTTTATGCTGAAGAAATGTTTATCTGAAATTATCAAACCCTTCCATTTTACTTCCATTTTTGTTCCTTTTATTAAATTCCAGAAAACTAAATTTATTTTATTTTATTAACTATTTTATTGTTAAAAATAGCAAAAACAGAGGTGCCTGGGTAGCTCAGTCAGTTCACCATCAACTCTTGATTTCGACTCAGGTCATGATCTCAGGGTCATGAGATCCGTGCTGGGCGTGGAATCTGCTTGATTCTCTTTCCTCCCTCTGCCCCTCTTCCCCCACTTACACATGCATTCTCTCTAAATAAATAAATAAATAATAAATAAATATTAAAAAAAATAACAAGTACAGATTGTTGGGCACAGTCTTCCTTCTTCCCCCTTCCTCCTTCCTTATTGCAGATTCCTAACCTTGTTCACCTCCTTTGGGAGGGCATAGTATTGTTCTGGGGCTATTGGACTTTTTTCCCCCCTGCTCCATGGTAATCCTTGTTTGATACAAGTCCATCATGGTGGTCTCATCTTCCTTGCCAACTGATAAGATAGATGCAATTCTGGAAAATTCTGCTGGGAACCTCTGGGAAAGTTTTCTTCACATTTGAAAAGAATAAAAGGTGAGAAACTCTATTTTTTTGTGTTTAGAATTTGCAACTCATTCTTAACTCAGCTGACACCTTCTAACATCTTGGGTAAGTTGGGACTGTTTAACTTCCTTATACTTTAGTTTCCTTTATGTGTAAGCTGGGGATAATAGGTAAAACCTACCTCATGAGGTTGCAATGAGCATTAAGAATAAGAACACTTAGAACTATGCCTGACAGATACCGAGCCCACTGTGTTTGCTGGTATTACTATCAGCGTTACTATTTGAACTAAAATTACTTGAACTGAACCTGATCAGCTATTATTACTATGTCCTCATCTCAGGTGTTATAAGTTCCTCTCTGTACCTTCCATTTTGTTTATTTTTTCCTTTGCTTAAAGTGCCAAAAATAAAATCCAGGTTCAGCTGCTCTGCCTTCCATCTGTCACCTGTGAGGCAGACACCAGCTTCTTCAAACTGTGAGCCTCTTCCTACCTCGTTCTTATTTCCTGTTCATTGCTTTTAAAGTCCTATCACTCTCTTAAAGAAATTTTTGGATCTTTTTGGACTTTTCTCTAACTGGATTCCACCTCCACCCTTTCAATTTATCTTTTTTTTTTTTTTTTCTTCGTGTATGGGATCAGCCTGTGCTTGGCATGTCCACTGAAAAGTTTTTCAGAATTTATCTACCAGCTATGATGACTAATCCTTCTGTCCCTAATTTTTTCTCATTGGAATTGTGATTTCAAAATCAGAATTTTTTTTTCAAAGAATCTCTCTGACATGGGATCATACTTATTTTTTTCTCTATGAATATTTTGAAATCTGCTTTCCCAAAGCCAAGGTCATATCCAAATCTGCCAGCAAATATAATTATAATGATTATAGAAAAAGCAGATGTCTGAGAAAATAGAAACAGTTTCAGGGAGCTATCAGTTTGCCTACCAAGATGGTAAGGGAGGAATATGCCTGCCAGTTTAATCCTGTTGGCAGGCAAAAGTTAAAAGATAAATGAGTATTAATCTGTTGACCCGTTTGGCTTTAAAAAGAAATCCTAAATGGGTGAGACACTCTAGTTATTCTTTGTTTCAACAAATTCCTTTAGCAACCAAAGTTAGGAGGTCTGTTGCAATAATAGCAGGGTTCTCTCTATTCACAAGTGAATGGAGAGGATACTCACCTCATTTACTATAGGTCAGGCACTATACTGAATGCCTTAGATCAATAACTCATCTAAATCATTTTACAGGGGGCACTGATAGTAGTTGACAAATGGATTCAAGGGCACAAGATTAGTGAATTTGGGTCTATGGTATTTGAACTCACTAACTGTTTAATCCAACATCTGTGTTCTTTGCCTCATGTGTTTTATAAAATGCTCATCTTAGACACACTCTCAAAATGAAATTTTTTTCTGAGATTGATGGAAGGGCCAAAGATTCTGTACATCCTATGTTGTCAATTTTTCATTTTCTATTTCTGACACCAAGTTTGAATTTTCCAGCATGGCTTGGTCCAATTGTGAGCGTGTTGTATACACCATTTCCTGCTCACTAAATTTATATATGCAGATTGGGATGTCTCCTGTGCACCACCAGCAATTAAGAAGGAAAATGTGGGGATCCCTGGGTGGCGCAGCGGTTTGGCGCCTGCCTTTGGCCCAGGGCGCGATCCTGGAGACCCGGGATCGAATCCCACGTCGGGCTCCCGGTGCATGGAGCCTGCTTCTCCCTCTGTCTGTGTCTCTGCCTCTCTCTCTCACTGTGTGCCTATTATAAATAAATAAAAAAAAAAAAAAGAAGAAGGAAAATGTGTGATATTTCCATTCATGTAACTCGACTTCCTGACTTTGAAATCATGCTTTTTCCTGATTATCTTAAGAATAAATTGATTTTATCTGGACACATCATTCACAGGGGTGATTACCACACTATCACAAAGCAGTCATCTGCAAGTTTTCATTTCCTAAGGGTTATACAGTAAGTGCAAAATAATAAAACATCAAGTCAATGAATACTATATAAGTAAGTCACATGCCTTTGAAAAAGTACAAGAATTAAAATTATATGAACTACTTATGCATTTTGATTATGGTGTATTTGTACGATATCCTCATGTATTAGTATATACAACCATTTTAAATTGATATAAGGGGGAAAACTAGCATTTAGAAGCTTTTAAAAACACCCAGTACTTCTGTTCATTTTCTACCTTAGACATCCACGGCCAGAAAAGTAAAGCCCTGGAACTGCTATTACTTGTCTAGAATCTCAATGCCAATTGTCAATTGGAAGTAAGAAAGGTGTTAGTACCCGGGTCATAGGAACACAGTTGACATTCATATATTAAGAAAGCACTTTTCTTTTCCCTGTATTTAGGCTTCTTACATTTACCAGAGTATAATTATATAAGTCAAATCATCATTGTGTAGCACACTATACTCTAGCTGGATTATGTTATGTATTTGTTGTCAAAGAGAGAAAGAAATAGGATAGAAAAAGAAGAAAATAGCATAGTTAATTTTGAAATAGTGATGCTGCCCTTTGGGCAAACAAAAACGATCTTTATAATTCCATTTGTCCTGAAATCTGGTTTTAACTGAGTGGTATCTGTCTCTGCTAGACAATTTGTTGAATTATTTCTCAGCTACCTTCTCCTGAATGCTACAGTAATCACAAATAAGCGATAACTTGTCTCATACTTGGAGTGATCGCAGAATTTATCATCTGAAGGGGACGCTTTTGAGTGCAAACAAGGGGGTGCTATTGTCAACTACATCAGGAAAACAGGCTTAAGGGGAGAACACCGAGCACACTGTCTCACCCCAGTCCTATTAGAGCTTGGTTAGGGTACAGCTCATCTGGCAACATAAACCTGCAAGAATTAGTTCATATTCCCCCTCATGTCTGCAAATACACGTGTGTTGTAGTGTCTGTGGGGGCGTCTTGATATGTTTGTAATGAACTGATGTCATATATCCACAGCATATAAAAATAGATGAACAGCCACATAAAAATACAATGCATAGGTAATTTTTTCCTAAGCCTTAATTTAGCTAGTGGGCTGGAAAATGTCAGCAAGCAGGGGGTTAAAGGACAGCTGATCCCTCATGGAAACTTTGTAAAACATTCTATTTATAAACAATTCTATTTGGATATCACATTTTCTATAATGCTATTGGCTTGTTTTATTTTTATACCTTAGAAAGTTTCCATGAAAGGGGATGAGCTCAGGGATCATTTTCTTTTACAGCTTGTACCTATTTCTGCTGGAGGTTTAAGGGTTGTAAGGACTTGGATGTAAATTCTACAAAAGAGAAACAAACTCTCGAGGAGGAATACCAAGGACAGTGTCGAAGTCATGTACCTGTGTTATCATTTTGACTGTACGGTGTATCATAGCAGGGGCATTAGAAATCTTTGAAATGTGATATTAGAAATACATTAAGGACAGCTCCTGATTAAGCTTCAGATAAAAAGTATACTTCTTAGTCTTTGTGAAGAAGTCAGCCCAAAAGAACAGAACAAGATGAAATGTAACCTACTGGTTAGGGGAGGAATGTTGGGGTCTCAGGAAACTGCTAGAGCTGTTTGTTTGTTTGTTTGTTTAGGCTAGACAAATACTGTGATCTCTTAGAAATGCCTATTATCAGCGTTCTTTAAAAGGGCCTCTGGAAATTTGGCAACTTGTAACTGGAAAGCCACCCCTATGTGATTATAACATTCCAATTCTTGAACAGATCCTGGTGGGTTGGAACTTTAATGAGGAAGACTGTATTTTGTTGCTTTGAGAAACTGGGGGATGGGGTGGGTAGGATAGAATCACCCAGCTTTTGGAGTGTCTCTTCATTTTTTTCCTCCATACAGACCATCCATAGAGTCTATTGTACCTTTGGATCTGTGTTCTCATTTTCCACTGTACTTCGTATTTTTGGTATGTTACATTATCTTCACAATCTGGGCCCAGATCCTCCTCATCTTATTTCTATTGCTTCTGTTCATACACCTAACATTATAGATAAAGTTGGACTTACCTTAATTCACAGATGCTACTGTATCTCTAGGTCTTTGTTCAACCCATTCTTTCTACCCGAAAATCTTTATCTCTTCAGATTCTGCTTTTATCTTCATGTCAGGATTCCTGGAATTTGTTACACGTTCCCCCTTCACAGTCACAGTACTTGTGCTTCCTCTGGGCCCATCTTCATGGTAGATGGGTTGAGGAACCCCAGGGACATTAATGGGAGGAAGGGAATTATGACATTGATACTGACAACAAAGATCAGGATTCATTTCCTAAAAATGTGAATAAATCATGTGGAAGGTAGGTGTCAACTGATTCCACTTGAAACTAGAGAAAATGATTATTAGAAAAGCATGGTAAACATGGAGGCCTGATGAGATAGATCTGATATATAGAAAATCACCCTTCTTAAGGGAAAGGGTGAAAAAAGGTGGAACAGAACCAAAATTAAGATGTAAAAGAAATGTTTCCCCAATTTAAAAGCCAGATAATACTAAGGACTTATCATGTTGAAAGAGAACAATGCTCTCCCTCTCTTTCTCTCTCCAAACACACACCCATACCCACACACACACATACATGGTGGAGATGGGCTGGGGGACGAGAGGGAAAAGAAGAAAGACTGTTTTGGGGAATATTACACCATAATGTTAAACAATAGCAACAACAACACTCTTTTTATACTGGTGATACTGCTTGGTCATCTTCTCTTTATGTATCTATCTATCTATCTATCTATCTATCTATCTATATATATATATATATATATATTTTTTTTTTACCTGTACTAACTTCATTAATAAAATTCAAAGGCTGCTTTAGATTTTCCAGACAGTGCATCAATCAGTATTTACTGTAAAGATACTTCATCCCAAGTCTGATTTTCTATTCAGTGCTGCTCTTTGTCAAAGCCTCTACAATCCAAATAAATATCAGTCACAAGACTTTGCTTTGTATTCCTGTGTGGTCACATTTGGAAGGAAGTCCTTTGGTCCAAACTCAGACCCTTTTCTTGAGGGAGTTTTAAATGTCAACACTTTTTATATAGTTTCTTGATGTGAGTTAATTTTTATTCTTTAACAAGAGTCATTCTTTGGATATAGATTCTGTTCAAGATGAATTATCTTGCTGCCAATGCTGTTATTCTGTATGACTACAGTATTCTCCCTTGAGAAAGCCTTATTGTTTGACACATTGTTCTTTTTATTTTAGGTAGATTTCCCTTTGCTGGGATCCCAAGGGCTCAATTTAGAGTTGGTAGGAATTGAATGAAAATTATTTGCCAAATAGGTAAAAGAAAATACATGGAAAATAAATGTGTTACTTCCTGTCATAAAAAGTGTTGGTGCCTTCATATACTCTCAGAATTTAACCTTATTGACCAAAGGCCATTTACTGTAATTCCCTGTGAATCATCACCTGAGGTTTTATTTCTGGAACAGGAAACATGATTGGCCTAACCTAAGTTGACATGATATATCATCAGGGATTGGGGGTATTGGGGAAGGAGGAAGTTGATAAAAACAATTTTTTTGAGTACCGTCAACACACAATGTTATATTAGTTTCAGGTGTACAACTTACTGATTTGAAAAGCTTATAAATTATGTTATGTTCATCATAAGTGTGGTTACCATCTGTCCCTTTACAACACTACTACGAGAATTTAATGAGATAAGAGATCATGGCAAAGCAGGTGGGGTCAGGAAGTGAGAGATGTGGAGAGGGAGGAGGACCCCAAGGGTGGGATGAGATACCAGAGATTAAGAATCTATAGGTAGGGATCCCTGGGTGGCGCAGTGGTTTAGCGCCTGCCTTTGGCCCAGGGCACGACCCTGGAGACCAGGAATCGAATCCCACATCGGGCTCCCGGTGCATGGAGCCTGCTTCTGCCTCTGCCTGTGTCTCTGCCTCTCTCTCTCTCTCTGTGTGTGACTATCATAAATAAATAAAAAAATTAAAAAAAAAAGAATCTATAGGTAGAGTAGTTTTATATTATAACAAATATCTAAGGTGTAGCCATAAGAGTGGGTGATTGCTTTTTAACACTTATTCAGTTTCTTTAATTCCCTATATATAATAACTTAAAGATAAAGTTTAATTGTAAATATGGAATTAAAGGAAGTCTCTGGCCAAGGAAGTATTGAAAAGTCAGTTATATGAAATGTCCCAGGATGTTAAAATTGGTTTGGCAAAGTTATAAATTATCGCAACCTATCAACAGACAATGGCATGATTCATCATTTAAGAAATTATACATTCATCAAGAAACTATCATTGATCAATCTTAGGAAACTCACCAATCTTAGAAAACTCCAATTTAATTCAAGTTCAATGGACAAAGCATTGTATTTAGGACCAGGAGACCTAGACTTCATTGCTCCAACTCAACTGCAAATATCAGAAAATCAAGCAAACTTGATATTCTGATAAAATATTATGGCTAGTGGCACCTAGAACTCTGCAAAAATGCCTTTACTTCCTATATAAAACTCAAATACTCATTCAATTGGAAATCCTTTGAAGATAGGGATCATGTTTTATGCATCTTGATGATGCCCCCTGCCCTGAGCACTGCACCTGACCCATGGTGGGTGCTCATATATGTTTGTTAAATCAGTTGAAGATCATCAAATCAAGCTTCACACAAGGTCATGGGCTTGAATCCAGATGCAGACACTGCAATGTAAACCTCGTGGGATACTGTCAAAACATAGCTCTCATACTTTGGCATAAGGATTCTTTGGAAAAATGACTTTCTCCATGACCTCATGCCTTGTTTGTAGAAAGGGGAAAACCAGGTGTCCTGACTTCTGTTCCATTGTCTCCAAGAGAAGTATATCACATACATTTCTCAGACAATGACTTGGAAAGTGGCTGCCAAAATCCAGTTCTGGGATAACATCTTGGTTCTGAGATGTAAGCACTGAGATGAGATGCACAGATAAGCCAAAATGACAAATTTAAATCCTCTCTTTCTAACCATCCATTAGGATGGGTATCAAACGGAAAAAAAATCACAAATCAATGATTTTATGTCATGTGTGTCAAAAAACTAAGAATCACGCAACCCTCTCTACCTAAAAGATTAGTAGTGGAATATTGAGTAGCTATAGCTTTAACACTTGCATTGCACATAATAAGTAGTATAAGTGAACCAGTTATTTCTAATGATGAATGCTTAGGTTTTCCAAATTTTAATATAAACACTCATAAGATATAAATAGCTTTACAAATTAAAAAGAAAAAAAAAGAAAACATTAATGCTAGAGAAATATTGCCATAAAACTCTATGCACCGATGTGAACATTTGTTCTGATGGGTCTGTAGACAATACTCTAAAAATATAAATGTGGGTCAAGAAATATTCACATTTTAACTGCTCTTTAGAAAAATTCTTCTAGAAGAGCTTGTATTCTCATTCCCTCACCGTATCCTTTTATTTTTGTCAATTTGATAGACTAATTATTCTTTCTTTGATTGGTTTCACTTGCTTTTATTTGGTTACCACCAAGGATGATCATCTTTTCTTCGGGTTCTTGTTCAGGTCTCTGCTCAGATATCACCTCCACAGAGAGGCCTTCCCTGCATTTTCATCTAGAGCAGCCTCTAATGTCATTTTTTTCATTGGTTGAATTGCATGTCCATGTTTAGTTCCCTCAAGCATTTATCATGACCACCATTTGAAGAGGATTTAATCGTTATGCCATGTTACCTTCAATAATGATAGGCTCACATCATAGGACAGAAAGTCTTATGTGCTTCTCAGTGTATCACTTCATATCATCCACATCACAGATCTATAGGATGAGTACTATTTATTTTATTTTATTTTATTTTATTTTATTTTATTTTATTTTATTTTATTATTTTATTTATGCATGAGAGACATGGAGAGAGAGAGAGGCAGAGACAAAGGCAGAGGGAGAAGCAGACTCCATGCAGGGAGCCCAACATGCGACTCTATCCCTGGACTCCAGGATCACGCCCTGGGTTGAAGGCAGCACTAAACCGCTGAGCCACTGGGGCTGCCCTAGGATGAATACTATTATGTCCATTTCACAGATGAAGAAACTGAGGCTCCAAGATATTAATTAGGTGACTTGCCAAAGATCACAGGGCCATAATACAGTGCACATGCAATTTTAACCTGGAGCTTAGAGAATTTGCCCAAAGGGACACATAGCTAATAAGTTGAAAAGCTGCAGTTCAAACTCCAGTATGGGTTCTTAAGCTCCAGTTTAACCCACTCACTGACTAATCACTACAATTTGCATACAGCTGTCTCTTTGTAGTATCTCTACTAGGTTTCAGAAGCAGGTTCTAATGGCCACTTCCAGATTTTTTTCTTCTCACTTTAAACTACAAGGTTCTACTCAATTAGGGCCTAATAACAGACTAGGAAAAGGAGTAAATACAAATGCTTTACTTAGCTCAATATTTTCACAAGTAAAGAGTGGAAAAGAGTCATTAGTTTATTCCATCGAGCATACCCTATTGTAAATGATGGGTGTGTTGCATTTAAAGTTATAAGGAAATTTTCAAATGGCGATACTCAACAGGTCCTACATACGGCTTTCTCTTTATTTTTCTGCTTTCTCTTTCACCAACTGCTTCACTTCATTCAAAAGAAGCCTGGGAAAAGTTAGGGTTTTTTTTTTTATTATTATTATTAAAAACCTATTAATCATGGAGTTAACCTTAGGGGTTAAAATAGAGTATTTTGACATGATTTTTTTTCCTAATCAGGGGGAAGGCCACAGGAGCCAGTAAGGCTCGAGTTCCAAACACAAAGAGTATAAATAAAATCAAACATTATCTTCCACATCAAATTTCCATAAATCTTTTCTCAAATCATGCTACCACATTTCTTCTACTTTTCAAAAATTTGTTGCCTGCTTCCGCTTAAAACAGTGCCTATAATTTGCCTCTGTTACTGACTCTGACCATTTCTACGTACAAAGAAAATCCTATGTGTATGGTCTTTCCAATTTTGTGACTTATTGCCTGGTCACGTCTCCGCCCTCTGACATCTATAAGAAGTCTTTACATTTAAATCTTACCATCATTCCCCAGTTGTGGCCTCTTGTACCGCCTCAGGCTCACATGGGAAATCAGTTGGAAAAAGAAACTTCTCTACACTTTAATTTGTCATGTCACTTTTCAAAGCTTCTTTTGGACACTACCTTGAAGGACTGAAGTAATGTGACAATTCAGAAGTCTGGAAATCTCACATAGTATATTCAGTACTTACAGTGTTAAAAATCCTTATCTTAAAAAAAAAATCCTTATCTTGGGGAGTATAGAGGTTCCTGACCCAGGGATGAAGGATTCTGGTATCTTGTACATTCCTTTAGATTGCCTTTTTCAACCCACCTGGGCCACGAAGAAAGAACAGTATCCCCTAACCCATCCCTTCTTTGTTCTAGAGTTGAGTGTACATTGAAATCTTTACAACTATTGGGAAATATTTAAACTCTCCACTGAAAATACTATGTAGGGACACCTGGGTGGCTCAGTGGTTTGGCACCTGCCTTCGGCCCAGGGCATGATCCTGGAGACCTGGAATCGAGTCCCGCGTCGGGCTCACTTCATAGAGCTTGCTTCTTTCTCTCTGCCTCTCTCTCTGTGTCTCTCATGAATAAATAAATAAAATCTTAAAAAAAATACTATGTAATTATATACTTTATAACAGGGACTTCCCAGGTGAATGGATGAAGGGGATTTGCATTGTAAATCCTGGAAACTGAGTGGAACAGACCGGTAAAACCACCCAGAACCAAACCGTGGATATTTCTCCAGCTTTTTCAGTGGGACTGCTCTAGTCTTGATATAGCACAAAGTGCTCCAAATCCCCAAAGATAATCTAAAATAAACAGTAAATATTCTCCATGAGTAATTTCCATGGATCAGTTCTCTGGATCATATGCTTTCCAGAAATGTCATTTGATCTAGTTTATAGTTTAACTTATCCATCCCAGGAGAAACAGGGCTTCTACTAAGCCTTCAAAATAATGCTTTTTGCTCCACAGATTCTAGATTCAAAACAGTGCAGCCATACAGGAGTTTAGATAAATCAATGCCCTACAACGGACAGTGTCCAAACTGTGATTATTATAGAAGTTTATCTCAAATAAATGTCTCATAACCCTTATATACAGTTTGGCTCAGTTCTAGTGGGAACTGTGACATGGAATCCTGATGGGTACTAAGTAGATTAGTAGATTAGATGGTATCTATTTGTTCATCTTTCTACAGTTTAGGGAAATACTGTGCAAAATTCATCCCTAAGAATGTAATGATTGTGTCGCATTCCACCCCCCCCCCCCCACCCTTTGCCTGTAACACCAGAGAGCACCACCTCATTCCTAACCCTTTGCCACCTTTCAGTGGATTCAAGACTATCACTACCTCCTATGTAGAACTTCTTTCTGAGTATCCAGGGTATTGTTTGTTTTACCTATATACGAATATCTAGTTATCCGCAGCAGCACTGCTTACCTTCCAAAGCTCCTACCTTTCTTCCTCTGATTTGTAGTATTCTATGCTGACCTCTTCAATCCCACATCCAATGTCCCGGACTCATCTTGAGGTATATCAACAACTGGAACCCCCTTTCTTCCTTCTCTGGGTTGGCCTTTTGGAAAGATAATTCTGTAAACCTCATAGCATGTTAAGTAATAGCCAAGCACACAGAGAAGCAACTGACTCTGAGAAAAAGTCAATGAAAATAGTAGGTGATAGGGCGTAGGACCAAGAAAATGAGATTGCCATCTCTCTTGCCTCCATTCAATGTCTGGTTTTGCGTCTTCCTGGCTATGTGATCTTGAGCATGTAATTCATTCTCTCTAGAATTCAGCTTATTCATGCCTAAAATGAGGGTAGCTATAGAAACGATCTTATAGATTAATGGAGCTAAAGGAAATCCTTGTGAAGTATTTAGCAGTTTCTGGCACATAGTACACCCTTATTGTTTTTATTAATAACGGTAGTATTTGCAATGCATAGAAATTTGGGGAAACGGCACATTTATCCTTGCCAGCATCTTCAATTTTAAATCTGTTAAGTATCTCTCTGTACCAGTTACTTGTAATATAAATAATAAAGAGAAAATAGATTTGGCTCCTGTGGGTTTTTTCTTTTTTCTGTAGAAGTTTTCTTGCGAGGGCAGAAGAGAAACTGATATTAATTCAAGATTTCTTTTTTTGTGCCACACATCCTTAAGCTGCCAAACTCAGAGCAGGGAACACGGAACATGTAGAATGTGTTTGAATATTAAATTGATTTACTAGCAATAAATTCATGACCTGAGCTCCTCAGGGATCTTGGGATTTCAACAAATGCAACTAAGAAAAAGAACAAGTTGACATTTAAAAAAGCATTTATGCTTGCTAGTCTTCAGCAATATTTTGCTGCACTACATCTCTAGCATTGCCTGCAGTAACCAAATGCAATATATATATATATAAGTATTTAGGTTATTTATGTAGTAGGCAAATTAGCCACTGCCCAGTTAATTTGTTCTTTGAGGTGGAAACGACAGGAGAACAAGCTGGTGTGAAGCCTGTGGTGCTTTCTTAGGGATACTATCATTAACATGTGATAATAAATGCTACCTCTATTTGATGGCTATTTTAATTTATAATTCTATAATTGTTAACTGCAGTGCTAATTTGGGCTTTCCTATGCCTAGATGCTACATATTCTTGTTAATACCACCCCCTCCTCTGCTAAACAACACATATTCTCCAAAACAATATTTATAGGGGCACCTGGGTGGCTCAGTGGGTTGAGTGTCTGCCTTCAGCTCAGGTCGTGACCCCGGGGTCCTGGGATAGAGTCCCACATTGTGTTCCCCACAGGGAGCCTGCTTCTCCCTCTGCCTATGTCTCTGCCTCTCTCTCTGTATTTGTCATGAATAAATAAATAATTAAAAAAAACAATATCTATGAATGCTGTGACCTAAAAGAAAATGTAGAAGGAAGTGAAGATAAAATCTCACCCAGTTAAATCAAGAGGTATTATGATAATAATATTTTAGGTTGTACAGAACTGAAACGGACTCTATTAAAATAGTGCTGGTCTACACCATACAAGGAGACAATCTTTTTGTTGTCTTGAATTATCTCAGAATCCTTATCTGTTTTTCATGGAGATAGGCATTTACATAAGCATTATCCCCCCCCCTCCCAAAAAAAACCCTAAAATGTTATCGGTTTATAGCTGGGCACTACGTCTTTGTCCTTTGGAGATGTGAATGCTTTTAGGACCTATTAATTACCTTTGTCCACAACCCTCTTGATGTAATGGACCTTTTCTACTCTGTTATGTGTCAGTTTTTTTTTTTTCTTCAAGTTTCATCCAGATATTTGATCTTTAAAATATAAATCCAAACTACCTGTTGCCCATTTTCAGGACTATTAGAATTGGGTCGTTAAAATTTCTAGAAAATGCCTCTAATTGTCAAGTTAATCATTGAAAACAACATAATTGTCATGTTTAGGGGAGAAAAAGGAAGTCGTTTACCCTTGTCACATAGAGACCTTACAATGACCCCAGTGTCCATTCCCAAATAACACCAATACCTCAGGTTAATTGAGGAGGCCTCTGAGTGAAGATTATGAGGTCACAGCCCTGGTTGCTTCCTGTTTGTAAATACACAGAATAGACTCTAATTAGACTCAAGAGGAAATGTTGCCCAGGGAATGTATTTGGAAGACATGGAGGTGCTTAAACTATTCAAGTCTGTGCAGAAAGAGGTTGGCATTGTTATGTGATATGCCTATTTTTATTTCCTTCCAAAGCTTTACCAAATAAATGTAACCCTAATAAAGAAGATAGACAGAAGGGTGATTTCAGCTACATGTCTCAGGTATAAATGAGATGAATTGCTGTAGCGTAGTGCACCTGTTTCCCTCTGCGTGATAAACAAACTGCTGAGTGTTATTAAAGTGCATTCACTTTAATTGTAATTGAGTGAACATGATCGGGTATGGTATTTGCCTTTGTATAAAATTTTCCCCTTGTAATGATACTTAATCATTTTGGCATATAACATTTCAGGGGACATTAAATTACCATGCTGGAAGGTTGACAATGATCCCTAAGCAAAAACCAGAAAATATTCTTCAAGCTACTGGATTTTTAAAATTCTGCTAATTAAAGAGAATTACAATCATCTTCTGCTATAAAGCATAAAACCCACTAAAGTAGAGTGAGTTAAACTTCTCCTGTAATTATACGTACTTCAAAGACTAATACCTCCCTGTTAATAAGTAGTTTTGTGACTCCAGGATACATGCTTCGAGGTATAGAAAAGGAATGAATACATTTTCATTCCATGTGGCATTATTAAGTATGGGATTAAAAAATAAAATGTTTCACATGGCCAAATTGCATTGCACAGATGCAGTTAGAAATCCTCTCACAACTGTTGCTTGCCCACTACATATTAGCATACTGCTTTATTACATATATGTATATGATATACAGAAGAGAAAAAACACACATTTTATATATATATATATACACACACATATATATATGCATTCATGTATATGTGTGTGTGTGTGTGTGTGTGTGTGTGTGTGTGTGTATGAGTTCTACTTAGAACTCATCATTAAGGGACGCCTGGGTGACTAAGTGGTTGAGTGGCTGCCTTCGGCTCAGGTCATGATCCTGGGGTCCTGGGATCGAGTCCTGCATCAGGCTCCCTGTAGGGAGCCTGCTTCTCTCTCTGCCTATGTTTCTGCCTCTGTGTCTCTCATGAATATACAAATGAAATCTTAAAAAAAAAAAAAAGAACTCATCATTAAAGCTCAACAATTGTTTGGTTTTCCAGATACTTGGAGAGTGTTGAACTTTTTAAGTGATCTGTTTAATGTATCTTTGATCTCTCCAAAACATCAATAGCAAAATTAGAAGTTTAATCTCATGTACTTGGATCTTGCTAATTAAAAAAAATTATAAAAATTCAGAAAGGCTAGGCTAAAAATTTGCCTTTGTGCATACGTGGAGATGATAGTTTTCAGTGGCAGGCAGGATGAAGACGGCAGGGAGACATTTGATCTCCATCACAAAGGCTTCTTAGCTTTTAAAGTTTGAGTTAATAACATGCAATGACATGTTCACAATGAATATAGCCTTAAAATTATTCTTATCCAAAGCAGGTTTAGCAGATAACGCTTTTGGCAATGACTGTATTTAACTTTGTAGAGTTAGAAATTACTGCGTAGTTTGAAAATGAGAGAAATATAAAAATATTTTAAACATATGGACATCGGTAATTCAAGCAGGATATCTATCTCAAATATCACTTTAAATAAATTAGATGTAAAATTTATTTTATTTCTTTTAAAGATTTTATTTATTTATTCATGAGAGACACAGAGAGGGAGAGAGAAAATGAGGGAGAGACACAGGCAGAGGGCGAAGCAAGCTCCATGCAGGGAGCCCAACATGGGTCTCGATCCCGGGTCTCCAGGATCACGATCTGGGCTGAAGGCGGCACTAAACCCCTGAGCCACATGGGCTGCCCTAGGTGTAAAATTTAATTTCGTGGTTCAGTCTATAACCTATCTCTACACAGGAGATTGTAAGGATTAGGACCACACCTACTGCCAGACAAAATCAGATGACCCGAATTCAAATCCTACCTCTGACACTGGCTAGCAATTTAACTACCAAGGATGTTACCTTTTCTGTCTGGATCTCACTTTCTCAATCTATAAAGATAATTATAATACCTAATCCAAACCTTATCATGAAGATCACTTGAATTAATAGGGGACAGCCTTAGAGCAATAACTGAAATATAAGAATGCCTGGGTTTGCTATTGTTGTTAACTATTAGGATAAAGTATTAGGGGGGAAGAGAATACAAGAGAGCAAGAGGGAGGGAAGATGAGAGGGAGGAAGAGAAGGAAAGACAAAATAGCATTACTTTGGTCTTGATATTAGTAAAAGCCTAAAGGAGGACTCATGCCAAGATCGATATCCTTTGTTGGAATTAGTCTCAATTTTCCATTTTATTTTGCATTTAGAGACTATGTCCAGGTTTCCATCAGGTGTCTTAAGTGTCCAAGGC
Organism: Vulpes vulpes; assembly: GCF_048418805.1. Classification (NCBI taxonomy): domain Eukaryota; kingdom Metazoa; phylum Chordata; class Mammalia; order Carnivora; family Canidae; genus Vulpes; species Vulpes vulpes. The sequence goes on from NC_132781.1 coordinate 9,941,847, forward strand.
AAGCAAATTAAAAAGGTCTGCTGGATTCTGTTTTTCAATGGAGTGCGTTTATTAAATCAGAGCAATGGTTCATGACACTAATCATGCTGTCATATATAAATGGATTACAGCTCTGATCAACCATCAGAAAATATATCTAATTTAAGGGGAGTGTTTATGTACACGTGTGGGGTGTGTGGGTTACTCCATCTACGCCCTCTCCCTCGGATTCTTTCTTCGGAAAACAAAGATTGCATCTGAGAAACATCCAGCAGGGGTGAGAGGTACACCTGGACTGAACCTGCAACCCTATACTCAGCGTATATTTTCCTATTCAACTAAGCTAGATGGCCACAAGCAATAGAATAGTAATCTGATTTGCTACAATTTATTGTACGTCTTCTGCCATTAAACCACGTCAATAAAAACATGTAATGATCAATGGCTAATCTCAAAATATAAACCAAATTCTGTAATAATACGCTTATTATTAATCTTCCCATTAATAGATCACATGACATTCATGTAGTCAGCAAAACATTATTACAAGAATGTAAGTTATTGCATAATTTGGGGCATTCTGTGATCATAATCCTACTGCATGGCAACAGAGAGGCAGATACCCAGAGAAATTAAGTGGAAACTCTGAATACAAGCATGGATTTCTGCTTATTCTTGCATAGAAATCATGTCCACTGTCAAAGTTTAAATGCTAACACCTCCAGATAAAAATATGGGTAGGGGTTGCTTTAGTATTAATATTTACAAAAAAAAAATAAAAAAAACCTCCAAGAGGGTAAAATATTCTTCATGCTCCAAAACCAATAATTTTAACTAGAAGCTACATATAAAGAAATAGAGACACATATAATTTTTTTAAATAAGGAAAAATTAGTCAGTAGGAACTGTCCTTTTCTGATATCTTTATTTCAATGTTTCTTTCCCTTCTACTATGCCCCCTCTTATGTGCATTAGAAAAAAATTCTTCACCTCCCTTGTAGATAAATGGATCTTAATAAATAACATAAATTTATATCATCTCTTCAATATTTAAAACATATGAATATTATCCATCTAACTTTTTTCCTACTATTCTTCACCCAAGTATGGCTCTGATACCAAATCTTTTTTAAAAGCTCTGAGGCATTCAGATGTAAAAGAAGAAAACCCACTCCCCTAGCAATGTAACTTGTAACTAACCAAACTTATAATCAATCTGATTATTTGCTTCTTTATTTTCCTGTGATGGAAACTAATAACCAAAAACCCTTGGCTTTACTGCTTCTAAATGATTTTTCTTTTTCTTCTTCTTTATTGCCAATACAGAATCATCAACAACTGAACATTTCGGAGTGTGTTAAATGGCTCAAAACTCATCTATCCAAGTTTACATATGCCCATAAAACCTACCTTTAATCTAGGCTTATTTAAGTTTCTGATAATACAAGTAGACTTACAAAGAAAATAGGCAAGGGCAACGTGCCATTTTGATTACAGAAATTAGAAAATTTTAGTAAGAATCCATCCTCCGGTCTCTGCAAACGTCCGTATCTTAGAGAATTTGAAGGGCAAAACCACAATCACTTGGCCAAGAAAAGAAGTCAGACTACTATTTCATTATCACTAAATAACATCAATGGCATTAAAAAGTGTTGCCTGAATAAGCTCCTAGACTAGGTATTAGGTTCAGTATGACCTAAATGTTCTGTAAACTTCCCATAACCATAGAGAGCTGTGTAGATATTATTTAGGTCTTGTATTTTTCCACAAGTTCTTTTCCCCCTCAATTTTTATTCTTAGAAGATGAATATTAAGGAGGGAACCTGTTGTGATGGGCACCAAGTGTTATAAGTGATGAATCACTAAATTCTACTCCTGAAACCATTATTACACTATCTGTTAACTAGAATTTAAATAAAAATTTGCAACAAGAGGCACCTGGATGGCTCTGTGGTTGAGCATCTGCCTTGGCTCAGGGATCGAGTCCTACATCAGGCTCCCCATGGAGAGCCTGCTTCTCCCTCTACCTACCTGTCTCTGCCTCTCTGCGTGTGTCTCTTATGACTAAATAAATAAAATCTAAAAAAAAATTTTTTTGAAACAAAAAAGGAGAAATAAGTGAATATAAAAATCGACTTTTTACAAAATTGGCTTGGAATTTAAAAAAAAAAGAGTTTGAGATAGATGGAAGGTTGAGAGTAATTGTTAACACCAGTAATAGCACCCTTCAAGGAAAATACATGACATGGTTGACAAAGAACATTAACGAACCCCCGCCCAAACACCAGGCATAGCTAGCAGATTTATTTTATTGTGCTCTGCTCTTAGAGTATTAGTTGCTTACTGTTTCAAGTCACCTCTAAGTTATTATCAAGTTCTCTAAAGAATGAGTAATAGCTCTCTATCTAATATTTTCCCACTGGGGTAATGAGGAGTTTAGTCCCAGCTCATAGATCCTGCTAGATGATGGCTTTCTTGGATATCAGGTTACATTTTGCATAATTGGGTAACAAGCTACTTCTCAAGGCATTAAATCAATTCATTCTGTTTTACTTAGAGCCTGAGTCACCATGTACCCTATTGACTCATCCTCTACCGAGGGTTCTGCTTAAAGAAATGGATAGTGGCCAAAAGAACATATTTCCCAGAAAAGGATCAGGGCAGATCACGTGACTCTAGGTTTAATAATTATTGACTTCAGAACAAAAACCTGTATTTTGTTTTGTTTTTATGATGCGGATTTTTAAAAGAATGGGTCAAATTTTGGGTCTTAACCTTTGGGTTAAGGGTAAACATGGGCTTGGCCTTGCAAAGTTACCCAGAGTGAACCATGAATAGTTAATATTTCTCCAACAGGCATTGTTTAGACTCTATTAAACAATGTCAAAATTGGGCACAGTTGACATGAGTAGATGGATGGGCAAGCCATCAAGCTTAAAAAAAAAAAAAGGCTAATGAGGATGGATTTCTGGATTTGTGATGGACATTTAGCTTCTGATTTTTGAGGACAGCTTCCCAGGAAATTATATTAAATGCAGCTGGAACCAGTAAAACATTTTTTCCTTTCAAATGATGCAGAACGAAAGCAATGTACAAAAACTTGTCTGGGGCAGCCTGGGTAGCTCAGTGGTTAAAGCACCCAGGGTGTGATCCTGGAGTCCCTGGATCGAGTCCCACGTCGGGCTCCCTGCATGGAGCCTGCTTCTCCCTCTGCCTGTGTCTCTGCCTCCCTCTCCCTCTCTCTCTGTGTCTATCATGAATAAATAAATAAAATCTTTAATAAACAAACAAACAAACAAAAACTTATCTGCATGCACGTTGGTAGCACCTGAAGAACCTTGCAGAATGCTAATACCTGAGTCCCACCCCCAGAGATTCTGTTGCAGTTTGCCCAGAGCACAATGTGGACATCAGGAGGTTTAAAATCTTTCCCAGGTGATTTTAACAGGCAGCCACGGATAAGAACTTCTGACCTAAAGTAAGGTGGGAATAGATAAAATATGGTGAGTAGAGAGAAAATAGGTTGTGGGACTCCTGGATTTAAGGAAAACATTTTTAATAATAGGAAAGAAAAAGCGAAACTACCAGGAAACCAGTCTCACATCCTCTGGCAGCAAGTATACTAGTCAACTGTTAATTGTCCCACCATGTCTTGAAAAAATATCAGTGTTGAAAAAAATGAATGGATTGCAACGTCCTACTCTGCATCAGTGACTCTCACAAACAGAATATTGATTGGAAACAAACTACAGGAGAAAACATTTAGCATGATACATGCAAAACAAAAAAATGCAAAACACCTATTTTAGGGACACATACATTTATTTTCAGGCTAAAAGGAAAGCAAGAGACCAATGAATACAAAATTCCAGGGTAGCAGTTACCTTTCAGAGAAGGATACTCAAGAACTTCAAAGCTCTTGGTCATATTCTCTTTCTTCTGCTGAGCGGTAGGTATAATTTTTTATAAAGGAAATTCCTCTAGAAAAAAAAAAAAAACCTGCTATAATTCCTTTGTGATCACTTTAATTTACTTCACCTTAAAAGCCTGATGACTCACTCAAAGTAGGAGTTAACAGAATGAAGGTGTGTTAATGCAGTGAGAGGTGTGACTGTAAACAAGGGGAAGAATTTCAAGATGTTATAAAAGGTGAGGGAATATAAATTAAAAAACAGCTCTCAGGGCAGCCCGGGTGGCTCAGTGGTTTAGTGCTGCCTTCAGCCCAGGGCGTGATCCTGGGGATCCAGGATCGAGTCCTGCGTGGTGCTCCCCGCATGGAGCCTGCTTCTCCCTCTGCCTGTGTCTCTGGGTCTCTCATGAATAAATAAATAAAATTAAAAAAAAAAAACAAAAACAGTTCTCAGGAATGCTTACTCTCCTCATAAATTATTAGGTGGGAGTGGAGATAGAAAAACAGAGGAAAGAGGGAAGCAGAGAGAGATTGGTTTTCCCTCCTTCAGGTTGAAAATGAAAATAATCACCTGTTATATGTTAATTAACTGAATGTAAATAAAATAATTTTTTTTTTCTACAGAAAAAGACATTTTTTCAGCTCCTGGATGATTGTATGTAGTCTTTGGGCTTTGTAGGTGAGGGTTTGAAAGCAGGGGTCTTAGGTCTTCTTGTATTGAAAAACACTATAGTAATAGAAGAACATGCAAAGAACTTAGGTGGCTGACACAGATAAATATGCTTATGGCTGGCAATTATCCCTTTTGGTTTGGGCACTCAGGTGTCACTGGGCTCCTTAGCTTCCTGCTCTTTTATCCTTGGTTTCTTCCAGGCCTACCTGAATGCAAAACTGAGAACCTCTTAGTTTTGCTGTGGACCTTTAATTGAATATGTTTTATGAGCAACTGGAAGAGGATTTTCCATTGCATCCCTGAGAGCAACAGCTTAAGTAAACATTCTTAGTAACCTAATGCTGCCCCACTGAGCCTCTTCAGTGATTCCGCTCTGGTGGGCTTGCCCCAAATCACTCTAGCTTTTCTAGTATGCAGAATAGGTCTTCTGTTACACAGGATAATTCACGCTCTTCCAGTGTCTACCCCAAAATGTGCAGAGAAAATTAAATCAGTGCTTTCTACAAAGTGATGCCCTTGGGCTAGCAGCTTGGGCATCATCTGGGAGCTTTATCGACCCCAGGACTCTGAGCTGTACCAGCCATACTGGACCAAATGTATATTTTAACAAACCCCTGGGGGTTGCCTACGCATGAAGCAAGGCTCTGCCCCAGAGACTATGGCAGCCACGCAAACAGAGGGAAGATCATCACTCTCCTTTGACTATTTCTCAGCTGTTTTTTTTTTTCACTTTAATATGCAATTGCAGTCTTAGTCATAGCTCTAGACAACTTATCAAAACACATTTTCTAAACAAACATAATATTCTTCCCGAGAGGAATTCTGAAAAATAGATTTCTATCTGACATTTATCATCATCATTTGAAGCCTGTTGTAGAACCTTAAGTACTGAATAAAATAATTACTGGCCATTAATTTTTCTTCTTCCTCTATCTTGCTCACTGACCCTGTGTTAGGATCCCAGCAAAGCTAGGAGGACAATCTTTACATTTAGAAGCAGTTCAGGCTAGATTCAATTTGTTTCCCTGATCAAAGCTATGAGACAGCTCGGTTTGAAAATCCTAATGGAAGGGGCTAAAGTTTGACCTGCTTATAGTATAAATATATTATAGGTAGAGAAAGAATGTGGAAAATTCTATCTGTAATACCCTTAGTATACAGAATCCTGTTCAGAATGACTGCAAAACAGTCCTTATTTTTCAAGAATAGGGGATTTTGAAGATTCTTAGTCAATAAATATCACCATATCATATTCGATGGGAGTTTTATCTCTGATTACCCTTACCCTTTGGCTGTCTGTCATCTGCCTTATTTCTTCTTCTCTCTTCTCGTTGTTAGCAACAATAAGGATTATCTATGCCTAACCAAGATCCAGTAAGGCATTTATCATTGTGCTATCTCAGATATTAAATGAAAAAGAAATTTCAGGGTCGATTCAAGAACCATAAACATACTTCACATTTGTAAAAAAAAAAAAAAAAAGGGGGGGGGTATCTACTTGCCTTCTGTTTTATCTAAGTTCTTGAGATATTTCTTGCCTTCCATTGATTCTGAAAAGTATAAGGTAGTAAGCGTTTCTAGAGAGACTCAAATTCTTTAAGGGCATCCTTGTTCTTGTGATGATTGCTTTTGTGATGATTCCTGAACCCTGATTGTATCAAGATTGGATTTCACTTCTATATATTAAATTTTGAAACCAGGTTATTCTTATGTAAAACCCTTTCTTAAAGAGATCATCCAATATGCTGTTCTATCACTTTTCACATTGAGAACAACATGACCCTGAGGCCCCAGAAAGTTATTTTAAGTTTTGCAGAAGGACTTGTTTCTTTCCTCCTAGTCATACAAAACAAAGAGCTTGCTTTTTTTTTTTTTTTTTTTTTTTTTACTTTTTCCAAAACACAGAAGCTTATTGAATATCTACTATGCACCTGACCTTATATGTTAACTATAAAGGTAAACTTTTGCACCTTTCCCATTCACTCCGATTCACTGCTGGTGGACACTTCTGTGTGGCTTGAAGGTTTTCACCTTGCACTAGAGCTATTTTAATCTCTGGATGTTCTTTTTTTCCACTGAACAAGACCATGACAGGCTGGTGGGAGGTGTGTAAGGAAGGGGATGAGGAGGTTATGTTGGCAGCTTGCAAAGCCATTGGTATCCTGGGACTTAACATCTCCTAAATAAAGTGGGCCTTTAGCTCAAGCCTTATTTAAAAAGGAAAAAAAAAATTCTTCTGCAGATGAAACAGATGCCAGATGGAAACTACTCTGCTGACTTGCTCCAAACAGGCCTGCAGCTGTTACTTCTTCCATAACTTTTTCCAGTGAAATTTTTAGGCTTCACCTGTTGATGGACACAACAGGATTTTTCTTCCCTCCCCCACCCTAGCCTCATCCTCTCCCCAACTTCCCCTTAAAAGGAGAGCAGCCTGAACACTTAGAAAGCACAGGCCTGGGTGAGAGCTCATTATATCTATTGGAGATGGACAGGGGACACTGCCTATGGGGCGGGAAGGTTGTGGCTACTTTCAGCTCTTGGTCCTTTGGACCTACTCCTTGTCCTAGAGGGACAAGGCAAGCAGCAGAAAGGTAGATCCCCTGCCTCTACTGTTTCTCTGTATTGTTCTTGAACAACCATTATTCAGAACTAAGTTGAGGCTTGCCCAGGAGCTGGGTAATAACCACCACTTGGCTATAACAGAAATACGGAATCTCAGATTAAAACAGACCAGTGAAACACAAAGTTATAAATCATATCCCAGGTATAAAGGGTAGATTCTCTCTTCAACTGAAATGGACTTTAAGAGCCAAAGAACATAAGGAGAAGATTTTCAGCCAGAGGAGGGAGCACTTTCTTGCTGGCTGGCTTACACAGATGGTTGCTTGCTTTTCTGTAAGGTAATTAGGTCTATTGACACACAGGATTTGACATTCAAAAATGATCTCCTAATAGAGCTCCCAACATCTGCTATCAAAGAAGCATAAGATGGCACTGAAAGGTGAAGAACTGATAGATAACACATTGAAAACTAGCAATATAATAAAGTTAATTAAAACTCAATCAAGTATTGGGCACAAGTTATATAACGTTTTACATGTTCTACATGCAGCCTGCAATTCTCTAGTTTTTCATGACAAATTCCACCTAGGTTTCTCTGGTTAACTAACTTTGTTTGAGTTGAAGCGGATTTTTTTTTTTAAATGTGTGATGCTTCCCAAATCTGCAAACCCTGCCCCCTAGTCCTCTTCCCTGGGTAGAGGATCTCACCTGCTACTACCCAAACTAGAAGTCTTAAGATGGAAATCTTTCATCTCTGCTCCATCTACTATGTAAACTTGATTACATTGGATCTGCCCTATGCCATCACCATTCCTTTCTTCCCCTTGGCAAATGGAAGAGCTGAGTTCACTATGCCTGATATCCTGTTCGCCTCTAACATCCCAGGAACTTTACTTTGCCAATTTTCTCTACTCTCAGTTGTATGAATAACTTCCTGGGTCAACTGATTCATTCCCATTTGCTTTTACAGTTGATCAGTTTTCTGTTATTAATACCTACAACAAAAACCTTCAACCTGTCATCACCTCTTAGCTACCCACCTGATTTCTTTTTGGCATTTGGGATTGGGATCTTAACCAATGTGTGTATTTGTGTCTTTCTTGATATTTATTTATGTATTTTTTTACAAAGGAAATTTACATATCTTGGCCACTCTCCACTTTTTACTAAGAGCTCCCCACGGAGAAAGGATGAGTTTAGAAGAAGCAACTTCTATTATGCTAGATCATTATTAAATAGAGGAATATAAACTACCTTCACAGAGAAAACACATAGCAGGAAGACATGCTTTCAGGGCCCAGAATATTCAAAAGGTGAGGACAGCCAATGTTTTACAATGCTCATGCCAGGAATATTGGTCCTCAACAGGCTCTAGGGATGAAAGCTGCAGATACATCCCCAGCTGCCTGGCTTTAGGAATCCATGAGGGTAATTGTTCTTTAGCCAAATGGGGGATACAGTGAGAAAAAGCCTTTCCTCCAATTTGCTTTGAGGTATGTTTCATGGGCTTGAATATACACAGACAAATGTGGAACACCAGATAATGTGACACAGATCTAAAAATGCCTGCTCCTGGGAGGAAACAAATCCTGGGTCCCCAGAGAGACAACACACACTGCAGCACCAGGGCACCAGAAAGACAGCTTAGAAGCAAAGTGGGAAAAGGTAACTCCAGTATAAAACTGTCCCCTGCCAACCAGCTTTGTAGCCTTGAGTGAGTTTTTTAAACAATCTGCACTTCAATGTTCATATTCGTAAGACAGGGTTGATAATCAGAGTAGTACTGTGATAATTAATTTTATATGTTAAGCTCACTTGGCTAAGGGATGCCCAGATAGCTGGAAAACATTTCTGGGTATGTCAGTGAGAGTATTTCCAGAACCGATTAGCCTTCGAATTAGTAAATTGAATAAAGCAGATGGCCTTCCCCAATGTAGGTGGGCATCATCATCCCTCAAGGGCTTGAACAGGAAAAAAAAAAAAAAGAGGAAAGGCAAATTCTCAATCTTCTTGAGCTGGAACACCCGTTTCTGCTGTCCTCAGACCTTGGGCCTTTAGACTTTGAGAAGAGGACTTACACCAGCAACCCCCTTCTTATCCCCCGACCCCTGCCCCCAGTTCTTAGGCTGAATTATACCACTGGCTTTTCTAGTTCTCTAGCTTGCAGACTGCCTATCTTGGGTCTTCTCAGCCTTCATAATTTCATGGCCCAATTCCTATAATGAATCTTCTCTCATCTATGTCTGTATATCCTATTGGTTCTATTTCTTTGGAGAGCCTGGACTAACACAACCACCTTCCTTAAAGGGCCATTAGCAGACATATACAAGATATTTAGTGTCTGCCACCTGTTAAATCTGAGCTATATTATTTTACATAACTGCTCCTCTAAGCAAGGAAATAGTATGCATCGACTAATTTTTATCACCCTTTCCCACACACATATTATATATAGTGTCATAATTAACAGAAGAATGGGAGATTTCTCCCAGCAGGGTTTAATTTCAACTCTGAAAATGAGACAACTATCACCATCAGGCTGCACCTTGGTACATCCTGGACAACCTGAAACTTTTTCTATGTACCTCAAGCTCTAGAGTCTCTTCTTTGGCATTGGATGACAGGAGTCTGATGAAATACCATTTTGGTATATCATTGCACGGACTGCTCTGAAGCTGCAGGTTAGGTTGTTTTCTACATTTTATGAGATTGCAGTTGGTGCCCTGGAAACTCCTCTGTGAACTCAGAGCATTATTAAAGTAAACCAGCATCTGAAGCACTGAAAAGAAAGAATGGTACCCACCTGAGGTGGAGAGGCCTCTACTTTATCCTCCTAACAAAGTAAACCTTTGGCTGATTGAGCATAAGATTATTTTTAATTTTAGATTAGTTTATTTGGACACTGACCTATGAGTTACAGACTTTACATGCTATTTGAGCTTTTGTGTCTCCTTATGAACTTTGGTATAAATTGGAGATCATACTGAAATTTCAGAAATCTCTATGTGTTTGTATGATAGTGTGCATTCATGTTCTGCCGTTTAATCTTATTCCCTATAATCTCTCTTGACCTCTAGACAATATGTCTGCACATGATTTGGAATGGGGAAGAAATTATAAAATACTCCTAGAAATCAATAAAGACAAGACCAAGAAGGCAAGAGCAAAATGGGTAAGAGCCTGGAATAGACACTTCACCAAAGAGGATGTTAAATGGTGATCACACGTATGAAGGTATGTTTAATTTCATTAGCCATGAGGGATATAGAAATTGATGTCCAAAGGAGATACCACTGCATGCCCACTAGAATGTGTGAAATTAAAAAAAAAATCAATACCCACTATTGGTTATGATGTTGAACAGCTGGCAGGAATCATACACTGCTTTAAGCATATGAATTGGTGAAACCACACTGAAAAACTCTTTGGTAGTAAGCATCTCATGAGCAACCCATATGATCCAGTGATTTCACCACAGACACATAAAACACAAATACAAACACATGTTCCCCGATCTACAGGAACAGGAACTTTATAGGTAATGCAATGGCACTAAATTCCTATCTTTCAATGATTACTCTGAATGTAAATAGACTAAGTGCTTCAATCAAAAGACATAGGGTATCAAAGTGGACTAAAAAATCAGATCCATCAATATGCTGCTTATAAGGGACTCATTTAAATCCAAAGTCACCTCCAGATTGAAAGTAAGGGGGTGGAGAGCCATTTATCATGCTAATGGACATCAAAAGAAAGCTAGAGTGGCTTTCTTTCAGAAAAACTTTCAGAAAAACATACTTCTACCAGAAAAACTAGATTTTAAAACAAAGACTGAAATAAGAGATGAAGAAAGAGAATATAATAAAGGGGTCTATCCAATAAGATCTAACAATTGTAAATACTTATGCCCTTAACTTGGAAGCAACCAAGTGTGTGTGTGTGTGTGTGTATGTATGTGTGTATATATATATATATATATATATATATATATATATAACAAACTTAAACTCAGTGGTAATAAAACAATAATAGTTGGGGACTTTAATACCCTATTTACAACAATGGACAGATAATCTAAGCAGATCAACAAGGAAACAAGGGATTTTACTGATACACTGGACCAGAAGGACTTCACAGATATATTCAGACCATCTCATTCTAAAGCAGCAGAATACACATCCTTGTCCAGTGCACATGGAATATTTTCCAGAATAGGTCACATACTGGGTCACTAATCAGGACTCCACCGGTACAAAAAGATTGAGATCATCCTATGCATATTTTCAGACCACAAGGCTATGAATCTTGAGGTCAACCACAAGAAAAAATTTGGAAGGACCATAAATACATGGAAGCAAAAGAACATCCTACTGAAGACTGAATGGGTCAATCAGGAAATCAAAAAAAAAAAAAATTTAAATACATGGAAACAACAACAACAAAAATGCAAGCACAAGAGTCCAAAAACTTTGGGATGCAGCAAAGGCAGGCCTAAGAGTGTATCAGAATACAAGCCTTCCTCAAGAAGCAAAAGTAGTCTCAAATATACAAGCGAACCTCACACCTAAAGGAGCTGGAAAAAGAACAGCAAATAAAACCTAAACCCAGCAGGAAAAAAGAAATAATAAAGATTAGAGCAGAAATCAATGATATAGAAAAAAAAAGACAGTAGAACAGGTCAACAAAACTAGGAACTGGTTCTCTGAAAGAATTAATAAGATTAGTAAAACCCTAGCCAGACTTATCAAAAAGAAGAGAGAAAGAACCCAAATAAATAAAGCATGAATGAAAGAGATCACAACCAACCTTGCAGAAATACAATTATAAGAGAATATTATGAGCAATCATATTCCAAAAAACTAGGCAATGTGGAAGAAATGGATAAATTCTTAGAAGCCTATAAACTACCAAAAGTGAAACAGGAAGAAATAGAAAGTCTGAACAGACCCATAACCAGAAAAGAATTGAATCCATAATCAAAAATCTTCCAAAAACCAGGAGTCCAGAGCCAGATGGCTTCCCAGGGGAACTCTACCAAACATTTAAAGAAGAATTGATACCTATGCTTCTGAAACTGTTCCAAAAAATATAAATGGAAGGAAAATTTCTAAATGCATTCTATGAGGCCAGCATTACCCTGATCTTAAAACCAAACACCCCACTACAAAGGAGAATTACAGACCAATATTGCTGATGAACATGGATGCAAAAGTTCTCCACAAAATACTAGCTAATAGTATTTACTGGATCCATGGTATATTAAAAGGATTATTTACCAGGACCAAGTGGGATTTATTCCTGGGCTGCCAGTATGGTTCAACATCTGCAAATCAATCAACACGATACACCACATTAATAAAAGAAAGGATAAGAACCATATGATCCTTTCAATAGATGCAGAAAAAGCATTTGACAAAATAGAGCATCCTTTCTTGATAAAAATTCTCAACAAAGTAGGGATAGAGGGAACACACATCAACATCATAAAGGCTGCATATGAAAGAGCCACAGCTAACATCATCCTTAATAAGGAAAAACTGAGAGCCTTTCCCCTAAGGTCAGGAACACAGCAGGGATGTCCACTCTCACCACTGTTGTTCAACATAGTACTGGAAGTCCTAGCTTCAGTAATCAGACAACAAAAAGAAATAAAACGCATCCAAATCATCAAAGAAGAAGTCGAACTTTCACTCTGCAGACAATAGGATACTCTATGTAGAAAACTTAAAAGACTCCACCAAAAAAATTGCCAGAACTGGTACAGGAATTCAGTAAAATCACAGGATATAAAATCAATGCACAGAAGTCTGTTGCATTTCTATACACCAGCAATGAAGCAGAAGACAAATCAAGGATCTGTTCCCATTTACAACTGCACTAAAAACCATAAGATACCCAGGAATAAACCTTACCAAAGAGTCAAAAGATCTGTACCCTGAAAACTATAGAACACTTATGAAAGAAATTGAAGAAGACACAAAGAAATGGAAAAACATTCCACGATCATGGGTTGGAAGAACAAATATTATTAAAATGTCTAAACTGCCCAAAGCAATCTACACATTCAATGCAATCCCTATCAAAATAACACCAGCATTTTTACAGAGCTGGAACAAACAATTCTAAAACTTGTAGGGAACCAGAAAGGACCCTGAATAGCCAAAGGAATGTTGAAAAAGAAAAACAAAGCTGGAGATGCCACCATTCCAGACTTCAAGCTGTATTCTGAAGCTGTAATCATCCAGACAGTATGGTACTGGCACAAAAACAGACCCATAGATCAATGGAACAGAATACAGAACCCAGAAATGGACCCTCAAGTATATGGTCAACTCATCTTCAACAAAGCAGGAAAGAATATCCAAGGGAAAAAAGTCTTTTCAACAAATAGTGTTGGGAAAATTAGATAGACATGTGCAAAAGAATGAAACTGGATCAGCTTCTTGCACTATACACAAAAATAAATTTAAAAATGGATGAAAGACCTAAATGTAAGACAGGAATCCATTAAAATCCTAGAGGAGAACACAGGCAACAACCTCTTTGACTTTGGCCACAGCAGCTTCTTACTAGACACGTCCCTAAAGGCAAGGGAAACAAAAGCAAACATGAACTATTGGGACTTCATCAAGATAAAAAGCTTTTGCACAGCAAAGGAAACAATCAACAAAACTAAAAAGTGACCTATGGAATGGGAGAAGATATTTGCAAATGACATATGAGATAAAGGGCTACTATCCAAAAGTTATAAATAACTTATCAAACTCAACACCTCAAAAAACAAAAAAATCCATTCAACAAATGGGCAGAAGACATGCCCATTTCTCCAAAGACGATAAATGGCTAACATATGAAAAAAATGTTCAACATCACTCATCATCAGGGAGATACAAATCAAAACCACAATGAGATGCCATCTCACACTGGTCAGAATGGCTAAAATTAAACCACTCCGGAAACAACAGATGTTGATGAGGATGGAGAGAATGATGAATGAACCCTTTTACACTGTTAGTGGAAATGCCAACTGGTGCAGCAACTCTGGAAAACAATATGGAGGTTCCTCAAAAAGTTAAAAATAGAACTACCGTATGACCCAGGATTTGCACTCCTAGGTGTTTATACAAAGGATACAAAAATAGTGATTCAAAGGGGCACAAGCACCCCAATGTTTATAGCAGCAATGTCCACAATAACCAGAATATGGAAAGAGCCCAGATGTCCACTGATGGGTGAATAAAGAAGTGGTGCCTATACACAGTGGAATATTACTCAGCCATCAAAAAGAATGAAATCTTGCCATTTGTAACAACATGGATGGAGCTAGAGCATATTATGCTAAGAGAAATACGTCAGAGAATGATGAATAACATATGGTTTCACTCATATGTAGAATTTAAGAAGAAAACAGATGAATATAGGGGAAGGAAGGAAAAATAAGATAAAAACAGAGAGGCAAACATTAAGAGACTCTTCACTATAGGGAACAAACTGATGGTTGTTAGAGGGGAGGAGGAAGGGAGTGGGGTAATTGGATGATGGGCATTTAAGAGGGCACTTGACATAATGAGCCCTGATGTGAGCTCATATGAGCTCATATAACACGGGGTGTTATATGCAACAGATGAATCACTAAATTCTACCCCTGAAACTGGTAATACACTACATGTTAACTAACTTGAATTAATAAAATAATAAAATAAAATAAAATAAAATAAAATAAAATAAAAATAAAATAAAAAACAGAAAAAGCCCACAGTCCCCCAAAAGACACGTACAAGAATTTTTCATAGCAGCACTATTTGCAATAGTTCCAAACTAGAAACAACAAATTACTTTTTACAGTTATGACCCAGCTGGATCTTCAAGGGACGAACCAAAGTGGCTTTCACTTTAAAAATTCTCAGAGTAGGGACGCCTGAGTAGCTCAGGGGTTGAGTGTCTGCCTTTGGCCCAGGGCATGATCCTGGAGTCCCTGGATCGAGTCCCACATTGGGCTCCCTGCATGCAGCCTGCTTCTCTCTCTATGTTTCTGCCTCTCTCTGTGTGTCTCTCATGAATAAATAAAATCTTTTTTAAAAATTTAAAAATACATAAATAAAAATTCTCAGAGCAGCTCCACTGAGTCTCTCTAAAAAGTCTTGTAAAAAGAGGACAACTAGAAAAAAGAGAGAGAGAAATTGAGAGAGAACAACCAGCATTGTGACTCTCCTGCCCTGATGAATAACCACATCACCAATGAAGTAGCATTGCCCAAATCATCAAACCAGGATCTGATCAAGACTATAAACCCAACCACCAATGTTTGGGAAATGCAGAGGGACATGCGAAATCAGGACTGTGGAGAAGTACAGGGGCCAAAGATCTGATTTCTTTAGCAATAAATTGTAAGGTAATAAGGGAGAAGGAAAGCTTGTATTTTAATAATTCATTAATCTACACAGTTGTTCAGTGTGGTTTTCTGTGTCAGTGTTATATTTCACAGTAAAAACTCCATCAAGCTCTGTCACTGTGCTTGCTGCAGAGAAGCAAACATGAATACGCCAAGATTCTTTTCCTCAAAGGGAATTAAAAATGTAGTCCTTGTGTGCACCATAGTGTTGTAAGCTCTATAAAGGAAATAGTTCTGGAAACGAGAGGAAGGATCTCATTACTTAGAGACACAGATAGAAGATAGATCATCATTATCCATTGTCACCCATTGTCTTAGCTTGGACTACAATAATAAAATAACATTGACTGGGTGGCTAATTAACAGACATTTGTTTTCTTATAGTTCTGGAGGCCAGAAGTCTGAGATTAGGGTACTAGCATGGTTGGTTCTGATGAGAGCTCTCTTTCTAGCTTGCAGAAAACTGTATTTTTTGTGTGTGTGTGTCCTCACAAGGCAGAGAGAGAGAGAGAGAGAGAGAGAGAGACCGACCTGGTGTCTCTTCTTAAAGGAGCACTAATCCCATCATGAGGTCCCCACCACAATGATTTCATCTTATCCTATCTCCCAAAGGTCTCATCTTCACACAGCATTACATTGTAGATTAGGGCTTCAGCATATGAATTTGAATTTTCAGCACCTGGTTATAGAGGTTTGGGGGAAACTGAGGGACATCTATTAGCATATAGTCCCAATTCCTTGGGACACGTGCACCCCTTACCCACCTCCTAAGATCTTATAGGCAAAGATGATAGCTACCCTGTAGGGAGAACTGATGTGCCTTTAAAATTCTATCACACTTAGGGAAAAGAAAACTTACATGTCTAGCCAACCCAATTGCAGTTAATCATAATCCCTGACTGTGGTCAGTATGCTCGTGTCTAGCAATTCCCCTCTTACCTCTCTTGTTTTTCTTAACTGCTTACTTTTAATTTTCTGTGGGTTTAGTGCAAGGACTTTGTTACCTCTATTGTAGACATTTTTTTTCTCTTTCTCGGCAAAATTTTGGTAACGTGACCTTTAGGTCAGTAAGCTTTTCTATTACATTTTCAATGCCAGTGTTCTCATTACCCCATTCTTGTGAGTTGTTTAGGTTCTGAAGTTTCTCTAACATGTATCTTCAATTAGTACCATGTCAGAATTAGAAACAAATGAAATGAGAATTTCAAAATTGAGTTCAAAAGAAACTATTCTCCACTCTAGGCCTCAAAGAAGACTTTACCTACTGACTAAACTCTCCCAATGGTCATAGTGAAGATTAATGCAGTGAGACATATTCAAGGAGACTCAATTATTGGTCTGTAATGAGAAAAGGAAATCTACCAAAGTCCCATGGCTGCCTATGTTCCTTCACTTAGGAGATGCCTGAGAAACAAGTGTGGCCCATATTTCCATCTCTGGGGCTATCTAAATCCTACTGATATCATAATGGAAAACAAACTTTTAAACACACACACAGGCTCTGTTCTTAAAAACATGCCATCATATGAGCATTGCAGAGTAATAAATGGACAATTACAATACAGCATAATATAAGCTATTTTAGAAATGAATCTTGTGCTGTGGAAACCCACTGAATGGGACATGTTCACACAAGGTTTGCAAGGCACGGAACACATAAGCACGGTGTGGGATACAGAAAACCAGGACATGATCACTTCCGCCCTTAAGCTTATAAATGTGGGAGAGAAGACAAAGTCAGGAAGTGGTAAATAACAATTCTGGACAGTACAAGATGAAGTGTAAAATGAGTGGCCAGACCCTTTAAATGTAATAGGAATTAAGAGAAAGGAGAGCCCCAGACTATTGTAAAGATTTAAGACAGGAAGTAGAACTTAAGAAATTTGGGATTGAGTCAGTGGGCAACAGATGAAGACAATAAGGCCAATGGCTATGTATAGAATTATGAGGTCTCAGTTCCTGGCCACTGAGACAAATAGAGTTGTTTTTATTTATAGTTATTTTGATTTCATGCCTTTAAAACCATAAATAGCACTACTAGCTTGACTAGCATGAGGTAAGTTCTAGGTATCAGTTAATGGACACAATATTTACAAGGACAGAATTCATCTTACAGAGATGGCATGCCATGTGTGCATAATAGCCTTAATGTGTTTAGGAAAATATTATTGGATTAAAAACCAGACATTTTTAATTTAATAGAGCTACATACAAAGAGTCATAAATGACTCACCCAATTGCCTCTTCATGGTTCAATGTTTATTTAACACCAATATAAAAATAGTAAAAATATCATGCATAGAATTTAACCTAAGTGCTTTACAGATGGGCATTAGAACCAGTTTTAAAGATGACATGAGGAGACATCAACTTCAAGATACTAAACACTTTGGAGAAAATCAAAGTAGGACAAGAGAAAGGAATCATGATAAGAATGCAAGCAATTAAATAGTGTAGTACCCAATTGGGCATATGGGCTTAAATACGCTGCAGGTCCCTCTCCATCTGGATTTTAATAAGCTTTGAGTTATTGCCAATAAAATACCAAGGAGGCCTCTTCCGGCATTCATGGGCATCTGTCCACATGGTTCAAACAGGCAGCTGATGGGTTACAGTTGCTGTTGAGGGCATGATCGAGAAGGAGGCCAGCATTTCAAAGTGGGCCAACATTTCACAAGCTACCTTTAGCCGGAGTTCTTTGTGGGGCGCTAGCCTCCATGAAAATTATTTGCTTCAGTATCACTTGAAATAATTTTAAAGAACTATGAATTCTCTCTCCCATTTTTAAGTAGATGTGTTGATACATGTAAGTTTTCATCAAAATCTTAAGGAGTGGGGTAGAATATATTTTTGGTGTATTGTAAATATTAATAGTTTAACATGCTAACCCCACTCTTTTCGTTTTGTCTACAGAATCTAAACTCCAAGGTGACTTGATATACATCATTATCTATTTAAGGAATACATGAACCAGCTTTTAATACTCAAAAATATGATAGGATTTCTCATATTTATATTTCCATTCTATTTCTCCAATTTTATCTAAAGTGCAATCATTCATTTGTTTGTTTGTTTGTTTTTTAAATTTCTGCCATTCTGGAAAGTATATGTTATGAGTCATCTGGTGATTTAAATTTGATTTCCATGACTAGGTCTTATCATTTTTTTAAATTCATGAATTATCAATATTTGAATTATTAAAATTATTTTGACATACTTTATAAAAGTCACAGAAGTGGCATTTTATTAGGACAGTTTTTATATTGACTCTATTTTGATACCCCACTCCCATCAAGACCCTTACCTTTTAAGTTTTTTTTTTGTTTTTTTTTTTAGCTTTTTATGTTAATGTATGGTTATGTTAACGTATGGTTAACATCAATAAAAACTTACCAATTAGACTCTCAGACCATCTCTAAACCCTACTTCATCCCTCATTTATGATATTCAAGAATAACCCCCAAGTGACTATCATAGATGGAATGAAGATAGTGGTTTCATACATTATTTGTTAAAAAGAAGATTTAGGGGCTCCTAGGTGGCTCAGTCGATTAGCCATCTGCCTTCGCACAGGTCATGATCTCAGGATCCTGGGATCAAGCCCTGTGTCAGCCTCCCTACTCAGTGGAGAGTCTACTTCTCTCTCTCTCCCTCTTCCTCTGCCCCTTCCTCCACCCCCTCCCACACCTTGCTCATGCTCTCTCTCCTGTCTCTAAAATAAATAATATCTTAAAAAAAAAAGATTTAAATCATATGTTTGGGGTTTTAGAAAAAGATACGAAAATGTAAAAGGCTCAACATCCAATGACATGTTTTGTCATAATGTCCTTTTTAAATCTATGCAAAGCAGACATTTTGTCTGAATATAGAACATTAAATCTCATTTATCTCATTTTTTAAATTAAACAATGATTCAAATTCAGTAGACTTTGGTTTTGATTCTAGTTTTGTCACTAAATAACTTGTTTGGGCTTCAGGTTTATTCATCTGTAGAATGAAGCACTGAAAGTGCTAACACTGCTGATAAGCAGATAATCATCAGTTCTACTCACGTAAACCTAAGGTCATATGCACTAATTTTAGCATGCACTGAGGTTCTTTTTCAGCCTATCCTTCTTTTTTTTTTTTTAATTTATTTATGATAGTGACACAGAGAGAGAGAGAGAGAGAGAGAGAGAGAGGCAGAGACATAGGCAGAGGCAGAAGCAGGCTCCATACACCGGGAGCCGGACGTGGGATTCGATCCTGGGTCTCCAGGATCGCGCCCTGGGCCAAAGGCAGGCGCTAACCGCTGCGCCACCCAGGGATCCCTCAGCCTATCCTTCTAATCAAAATCCAATACTTTTTTTTTTTTAACTTTTTTTTTTAATTTATTTTTTTATTTTTTTATTTATGTATGATAGTCACAGAGAGAGAGAGAGAGAGAGAGAGAGAGAGAGAGGCAGAGACACAGGCAGAGGGAGAAGCAGGCTCCATGCACCAGGAGCCCGACGTGGGATTCGATCCCGGGTCTCCAGGATCAAGCCCTAGGCCAAAAAAATCCAATACTTTTAAATTTTTATTTATTTATTTATTTATTTATTTATTTATTTATTTATTTATGATAGTCACAGAGAAAAAGAGAGAGACAGAGACACAGGCAGAGGGAGAAGCAGGCTCCATGCACTGGGAGCCCGACGTGGGATTCGATCCCGGGTCTCCAGGATCGCGCCCTGAGCCAAAGGCAGGCGCCAAACCGCTGCTCCACCCAGGGATCCCTCAGCCTATCCTTCTAATCAAAATCCAATACTTTTATAATTTAAGCCCCATCTGGAATATTTTATTAATACATTGCATGTTCTATCACATTTTACAAATATAGTATTTATAATAACTCCATTTATTTGCCAATAGGATGTTTTTTGGATTAATCGGTAATACTTCTGGAACCCCCAATATATAAACATACTGAAATTGTTCTTTTTTAAAAAAGATTTTATGTACTTAAGAGAGAGCATGAAGGAGGGAAGGGGAAGAGGGAGAAGGAGAAGCAGACCCCCCACTGATCAGAGAGCCCAATGCAGGGCTCTACCCTAGGTCCCTAAGATCATGACCTGAGCTGAAGGCAGACACTTCACTGACTGAACCACCCAGATGCCCCTATGTTGAAATCTTTCTAAAGGAGGCCAGTTGGACCAGAAATTACAAGGAAAAATAGGATGGAAAGGATGGAAAGGATGGAAATGGGGGGTGGGGGGGAACCCAACTAGCAATGGCTTAAAGAAAAGGTGATGTAGGGGAGACCTAAAGGTAATCTTAGAATATTTGATAGGCTAACATCTGCAAAGGGGAGTGTAGTCAGCATCGAGGCAAAGGCAAATGGGAACTTCCATTCCTGTAAGGTAAGCATGGCCTATAATTGTCCTGTATGAGATTTATAGCATACAATGCTGTATATTTAGGAGGAAAACTGGGATTGCCTCAAAATAAGTGCTTTGGGCCTACTACCCTACCAGTTTACTCACATAGCCTGCAATCTGTCCATTATCACCGTAATGAGGTAGCTCAATTGCCTGTATAAAAATCCAGGTTCTGGATTAGCGCAACCCAAAGAATTCAGGAACTTTTTAGAGATGGAGTAAAATAATCACATTTTTGTGGAAAAAAAAAAGTACAGGTATAAGTGAAACAATAAGTATCCATAAAAAAATAAGCAACTGGAAAATCATGGACTTTAAAATGGCAGTCATTAAACAAAAGACACAGTAGAAAGGTGTACTCGGAAATAGTACCTTTTCAAAGAGAATCTGAGAATGAAGGAATGATACAGAGAATGTTCACCCACAATGGAGGACAGAGATAAAGAAATTTTATTTGAATATGGATTTTTTTTCCAAATAATCAAGACATGAAGAGAGAATCATAGATAGATACACAGGCTTTCATAAAAAGGAAATGGAGAACATGGTAGAAAAACAAAACTCACAAAACTCAGATAATTGCTAGAAATTTCCAATGAGATTGATATTATAAAATAGGGCATTGTGGGGACTGCAGCACTATCTAAAGGCATATAAATTCTTTATTTTTTTTTTAAAGCCGAGTAAAACCAAACAAAACAGGAATACTGGAAAACTCTAGCCAATAGAGTACCTCTTTCCAAAACTTGCAGCAAATATCCTTCTAAGGAATTAAAATGGAAAAGAAACCATACGAGCCCTATAAAAACTTACCATGATTTGTGTAGTTGTAGTTCAAGTGATTCAAACTTGATTTATTCTAAATGTTAGCGTCTTGTTAGAATCACACATATATCCAGCTATTGATAGAGAGCCTTGTTAATGATTGCACAGGATTACCTGGTTCACGTTGAAACATGGGATCCATTCCAACCGTCACGGAGTTTGTGTTTTCAGCAGCAATGAACTATATGTGTCAAAAATGCTCAGGAGTCTGGGATTGCTGATTTGTCAGCAAGGAAGCCCACACAAAATTAGATCTATCTATTTTTTTCAACTTTTTCTCTACCCCTCCTCCATTACGTAATAGAGAACTTTGAAAAGCTACTGGTCATGAACTCTGGGTAATAAAAGAACGCTAAACTTATGTTCAACTCTCTTCATTGATGAATATAATTAATGGCTTGTGCCACCATCACCAAAAAGATTGAGATTTATAGAATGCAATTTACATCGTATTGGTTCTATTTTCCTTTAGTTTATTTTTTTTCTCATAAAAAGGAGTAAAACCAGTGAAAAGGGAGAGTTTTACTAGGAAATTTGGGTCAACCTCAAATCCCTAAATGACCTTCTAAACCAAAAGTACATTTTTGAACTACTCATATGTGGGATTCCAGATTAAGTGAATTCCACACCATAGCTAAGGAACCGATCATTTTACACAAATAATACACAAAATTGTTGATTAGTGACGTATTTTGTAACTTTTTTCTTTTATCAGTAATTTGCTTTTGTTTTCATAGATCTACAGAAAAGATGACAAGCTATAGTTTCAGCTCAGGTTCAACAAATTATCAATTTTTTTAAGAGTGAGAGACTTCCACTGAAATCAAAAGGTTCACAATGATAACCTACAGGTTTTTTTTTTTTTTTAAGATTTATCTATTTTAAAGAGAATGAACACAGAGGTGAAGGGCAGAGGGAGATGGAGAGAGAAAATTTAGGAGAGTCCCTGCTGAACAAGGAGCCCTATAAGGCACTCAATCCCAGGACCCTGAGATCATGACCAGAGCTAAAACCAGGAGTTGGACACATAACCAACTGCACCACCCAAGTGCCCTGATAACCCACAGTTTTAAAGAGTGAAATATAAGTGTCAGAACTCATTTTAAGTAATTTCGAAGATTTCTCTCTGAGAGTACTAGATTAAAATGGAATACTCATGCCAACTTTTGTAGTTTTTTTCCTAAAGAAGAGAGACACTGAACACTGCAAGACATAGATTTTGAGTTGTAACTAAATATACGAATTTTGAGTAAGTTCTAAATTTGAAGAACACAATTCTAGTTACAAAAAAGGAACAAAACAACCAAACAAAAACAAACAGCTCTGCAATGGAGAAATCTTCCCATGAGTGCTTGATGGATCTATTTTCCTTCTCCAATAGGATCACTCCTAACTTTCTAACTAGAAGAATTTAGGCTCTGAGCAATTACCACTAGAGATCATTGTCTACAGGCCCTACCACGCCTTATACCTCCTTAAGAGCATTACTTATTGAACTGAATTAGGAACATGATTGAGATGGAAACTCATTTCATAGCTGCCATATTTCTAATATTGCAAGAAGTACTTAATAAGATTTATTATATCTGAAGGATAAAGCATATTTGTCAGATAAATCTGCATGTACATGCTCATAAAGAGCGCCCACACCTCACTGGAGGCATAGTAGGTGTGTAAGAAAGCATGGAGGAACATGGGCATGTGTATTGGCATGCACATCTTCTTGTCTTTTTAAAAAATTAATTTTCTTCCTAAGGGTCAAGCAGAACCACCCTTAGATCTTGGCTGATGTGGCCCTTGCTGGCCTCGTGCTTCAAACGGTTCTGCATAGCACGAGGACAATGAATGATTGATTGACTAGAGAGCACAATTGCACCTCACTCAGAAGTGAGCACTCACAGGCACAGCGTTTTCTGAACACCTGTGCTCATGACTAACCCCTTTCAGGCTCAGAAAAACACATCTTCACATCTCTCATACTCTATTCTTGTATCAAAAGTCCACTGAGATCAAATGTATTGATCTTTGGGTTTGGGTCCCTGCCAACATAAGAAGCAGACACTGTTTCAGAGTAGGGAGAGGGCTTGAATGCTCGAAATGCTTCACACACAAAAAAAAGACAAATTAACCACCTCATCAAATTTCCCTTTTGAGATAGCATGAGAGCAATACATTATTGGTTAAAGTGTTTTGTTTGTTTTTTTTCTCAGTAATGCTGAGATACTATTTTCTGGCTTCTCATGTTATAATTCACAAGCCTGGAGATATTCATCACAGTTGCATAAATCTTAAAGTTATTACTTTTAAACTTCCAAATATCTACATCTTAGACATAATTGTGAAACTTGAAAGCTCCAATATCAGGTAGGCGTTGAATGCTAAATCCCTAGTTTTATTTTATAAGTTTAACATAATTTAAATTTTCAAAATACAAGTTTCAATTGCATCTCTGTTTAAGGAATTCTGCTTGAAGTTGTGATATTTACTACTTATAAATTAGCTTTTGAATATCTAAGAGAAATAATTTATGAATGTGTTACAAATTAATTTTACTTATAATAGATTTAGATTTTGCTAATATAAGGTTATTAACTAAAATAGTTGTTGAATAATTAAAAGTAGATTAAGACATAATTTTAAATGCTTTCACTACATTTATATTTAAAATGTTAAATCTTATCTATCAATAGTATACCAATTAGGTGAAAATATTGATTACATAAACATAACTGATCCTACTACAATGAAAGCAATAAAAATAAAAGTTATTAAAATATGCAATCATTTATGAATTGTGTATATCTATTTCATTACTCATCCAAAGATTGCTGGCTTATGAACCGAACACCAGGCATGCAGAGTAATAAGTAAATTCACTCATCTTTGGTATTTTGCCAGCTTTCGGTCACATAAAAGCTAAGCCTTTGAACATATCTTTCAATTTTATAATTATGAAGATATATTTGCCAAGAAGAGAGAATAGAACAGATTTTATTTAACAGTCTGTTAGCTTGATATGTAACTTTTAAATATTTGTCATATGGTATGTGAGTCTCTCTTTTTACTCTTGCTTCAGGTGCTGCAAGTGTTCCAAGTGAGCTTGGTATCAAAGACATACTCTAGAGAGTAGGTCTAAGGATGCAAGCCTACAAACGTATAAGCCAGTACTCAACTATGTCATGTGACCAGGCAATTAGAGGACAGGACAGCCTTTTCACAAAATCATTAAATATTAATATGTTATATATTTTATTTTATGCCAGTTTTTTTAATTGAAATTCAATTAGCCGACATATAGGACATCATTAGTTTCAGATGTAGTGTTCAAAAATTTATCAGTTGCATATAACACCCAGTGCTCATCACATCACATGCCCTCCTTAATATGCGTCACCCATTACCTCATCCCCCACCTTCCCTCCAGCAACTGTCAATTTGTTTTCTACAGTCAAGCAGCTCTCATGTTTTGTCTCCCTCTTTCCATTCCATTTTCCCTCCCCTCCCCTATGACCCTCTGTGCTGTTTCTTATATTCCACATGAGTGGAACCATATGATAAATATCTTTCCCTGATTTATTTCTCTCAGCACAATACCCTCCCTCCAGTTCTATCCATGTCGATGTAAAGGGTAAGGATTCATCCTTTCTGATAGCTAAGTAATATTCCATTCCATTCTATGGCTAAGTAATATTCATCCTTTCTGATGGCTAAGTAATATTCCATTGATGGCTAAGGAATATTCCATTCCATTCCATCTTCTTTATCCATCTGTCAATGGACATTTCAGCTCTTTCTGTAGTTTGGCTATTGTGAACATTGCTGCTGTAAACATTGGGGTGCAGGTGCCCCTTCAGATCACTACACTTGTACCTTTGGGGTAAATACCTAGTAGTGCAATTACTTAGTCATAGGATTGCTCTATTTTTCACTTCTTGAGGAACCTAGAGTGGCTATACCAGTTTGCCTTCCCACCAACGGTGTAAGAGGGTTCCTCTTTCTCCATATCTTTGCCAATATCTGTTGTCTCCTGCCTTGTTAATTTTAGCCATTCTGACAGGTGTGAGGTGATACCTCATTGTGGTTTTTTTAATATAAATTTATTTTTTATTTGTGTTCAATTTGCCAACATATAGAATAACATCCAGTGCTCATCCCATCAGTGTCCACCTCAGTGCCCATCACTCAGTCACCCCCAACCCCCGCCCACCTCTCCTTCCACCACCCCTAGTTTGTTTCCCAGAGTTAGGAGTCTTTCATGTTCTACCATTGTGGTTTTGATTTGTATTTCCCTGATGCTGAGTTATGTTGTGCTTATGCTGCTTTAGTTTTTGACAAATCAGACCAATTCTTATAGAATACAGAAGTAGAAGCCGGTTCTACATTTTAGGAAAAACAAAATCCCAATATTCTGTTTGAGATATTGTTTGCTGCTCCAGACCTACTATTTACCCTCGTCCAGCTTGCTATATGCACTAGGGGGCAGACCCATGTAGACTATTGATGGATTCTGTTGACATCTAGCTTCTGGTTGGGTTTGACGACATAGGACATAACAGGGAAGGGGGAGTGTGGTCCACTTCTCTGGCATGTTCCCATAGGCCGGCAGCATCTAACTACTGAAGCTCGCAGCTTCTTTAAGGAGCCCCACTTTATTCCTCTTGAGTCAGAATCTGGTCATGGCTCCATCACCTCCCCCTTTTATGTTCAGGTAACATATTTATGGATCTCTAGCATCCTCAGTGTATGGTAGTACTCCTTGTTACTTTTTCTAAACCTGACCCCTACCTTTGCAAATAGCTCCCCTCCTCCACTTTTAAATTCTATCTGTCCAATCTGGATGTGCCAACTTTCTCCCATTAGCACTGTGATTACTATTCAGTTGACCCTTGATCAACATGGGTTGAGCTCTGGTAGGTCTACTTATATGGGTTTTCTGATATATACAGTTCTGTAAAAGTATTTTCTCTTCCTTATGATTTTCTTAACATTTTATTCTAGCTTCCTTTAAGAATACAGTATAGAATACATACACAACGTATGTCTTAATTGATTTTTAGGTTACTGGGAAGGCTTCTTGTAAACAGGAGGCTACTCGTACTTAAGTTTGAGGTGTGGGGAGAAAAAGTACACTTGAATTTTTTACTGTGCCAGAGTTTGGTGCCCCTGGTCCCCAAGTTGTTCAAGGGTCAGTTTTACTTTCTACTGGCATATGTGTGACTTGGAACATCATCCTATGTTTTTAAAACATAGTCCCTGTTCCAAGTCCTAGGTCACAAATACTCTACAGAAATTTAGTTTAAGAACAAGAGAACAAATATTCTCTTGACAGTATGTGCAACTTCAATACCATTCCAGCTATTTCTTTTGGGAGAGTACCTCTAGCACTGAACACAGTGTTTGTTCATTATAGGCACTTCAATAATTATTGAATATCTAATCAATAGTAAAGGATAAGATATGACCTCTTAGAGGCAATGGTAAAAGTTGCTTCCTTTCTTGAGCTCATTTCCTTCATATATCAGAGTGTCTCTTTGTCACCCGTTGTACTTGCATGAACATGGCTGATTACAGTTATGGTGTCTAGAATGGAAAACTGGTATGGAAAACCGATGGGAGATAAAATTAGAAGGGGATTTTAAATTATTTTTCAAACAATACAATATCACAACATTTGTGAAATCCTCTGTCTTTGAGAGGCTAGTGCTTGAATATTGCCTGACTTTCATGCCATGAGAGTTTTTGAATGGTGTGCAAGTCATATATTCCCTGGTCTTAATATCACATCATTATAAATTAAGATGAGGACAGTTCCTTTAGAGGAAAATTGATCTGGTATCTACTGCTCTTTCTCCTATTGATCTTTTTCCCCCTGTTGCCTTTTCAGTTTTCTTGTTTAATAGCATTTCATATTTTAATGAGGCAATTATGTTATTCATATAAAATTTATATTTTCCTCGGTTATAATCCTGTGCAATCATATTTTCCAATGAAGTTACACATTGTCTCTTATACTTCTGAAAAATATTTTACCAGTCGTTTTGCCACCATTCTTGTTCCTAAATTTTTTTTTGGTATACCTAAAAGTGAAAAACAAAGGGATTTTCTTAGGAATTCCATTTTTGTATGACCTACACCACTAATTCCTCATTTTATAAGTTTCTTCCTCCGTATCTCTTACTCTTTTTTTAAAAACAAAGATTTTATTTGACAGAGCAAGAGAGCATGAGAGGGGGAGCAGAACAGGGAGAGGGAGAAGCAAACTCCTCTGCTAAGCAGGGAGCTGGACACTGAGTGGGGCTCAATCTCAGGACCCCAGGATATGACCTGAGTCAAAGGCCAATGCTTGACAGACGGAGCCACATCCAGGCACCCTATCCCTTACCTTTTTATTCATATTTTCTTTTTAATCCTCAGATAAATGCTTAATTTTTATTTTGTAATTAATGGTGGAAATGGCTTAATGCTATGAATTTTAATGTTGGCTGTAGTCCGCACTGTTCAAAGTGTTCTAACTGCTGCTCATCACTAGAATAGACTGCAATTGCAGCTTTAACTTCTCAGTGATCTGAGAGTCATTTACAAGTATTTTCTAATTTCTACAAGCTTAGAAAGAAGTTGTAATCTATTTATTATTAATGTTCAGCTGTATTACATTTAATTAGATAGCACTGGTTCCATGTTTGCTTTATAGAATATATTGCCATTTCTTTGGACATTTAATGTGTTCTCTCAATAAAATCCTATGGATTTGATAAAATTGACAGATGTATAATTGAACTTTTAAGATTATTCAGATACACATACACACATACATGTGTGCATCATCCATTTATATATTTTATACACTTCATCTGTTCCTTGTGGTTATAGAGATTTAGGTCCCATTTTATTGATGGCTGAAAACTGAGGGTCATTCCCAGCACTCACAGAGGCAAGGTAGTCAATCCATTCAATGAGCAATAAGGACAGAGAGGCCATCAGGTTACCGGACTCATAGGCATCTATAGTGAAAACTAACAGAATGTAGTATTCCAGAGTAAGATAGACAAACATCAAATTACATTACTTGCCTTATATGGCCAGAAAAAAATCAAGAACTGATAAAGTCATTGTTACATTTCTAGATCCAAGTCAGTTCACAGGAATTGAATTCACTGCTTAAAGTTTTCCTTCAAGGAGACCAGATTTCTTAAAGCATGATAGATGCAAGGTTTGACGTGAGCTTAGTAGGAGACTCAATACTCCATCATAGTCTGGTCAGAGTGAAGGTTTATGGGCTCCAGAAAAAAAAAAAATCTGTTCTTGGTCCATGTGATGGTGATTCAAATATGTCAGAAAATTCATCCTGTGATTACTCCCCCTGTCCTCAAGTGCATTTTTAGGTTGGATCTACCTAGGAGCTGATAGAACCCTCAACTTGTAGAATAAGAGCCTTCAAGTGTAGTCCCTGAAACTTTTTCTCCTTTAGCCAAGATACGAAGTTGAATGCAGTATGAGCAATACCCCCCAAGGACTTAAATGATACTGGTGATCCCATTAGATCCTTGTTCACCTCAGTAGTATAACCCCTATGGAAATCAAATACATAGGATTATAATGGACATATATGAATTTAACCAAATGGAAGACTCAGTTATAGTTATGGGGTGGGATGAGTTATCTTCACTGGAACAGATGAATACTTGGCATCCAGCTATTGGTATAGTAAATGTGAATTTTTAAAAATATCCTTATTGACTCTGTTCTGTGATAAGTGATCTTGGTCATCTTGACATTCTGCAGAACATCACAATAGCCGATTGTAGTGTTAATGGCATACTAGCTGAAGCTGGTTGACATGAAGTGGTTAAATGGCCCTGGCAAAACACATGCCCCAAATGATAAGTAGTAGATGCACAAATATTTAGGGAACTGCCTCATCAGGCCAATTGTCTGAATCATGCCTGAATATTACTTTTTTCCCTTTCATGTAAATAACAAGTTGTTGTACCTTGTACCCCTGCCATTAAAACATATGTACCTAAACATGCAACATATCACGAATATGTACTTACATATACTTGCACATTTATACACACAGTAAAAGCAGTATTGAGCAGATGTTAAACTTGTTGGTCCAATGGGAGTATTACCTTTATTTGGCAAACATATTGAATATTCTGTTTCAGGTACAGAAACAGGTTCTGGTAGTAGATGTTAGGGGTGAAAAAATTAACATATAAATTACTCTGTTTCCTCAAATATTTCATTTATTTAATATAAAATTACCTAGTTTGATTAAACTGTATTTTAGAATTTGAATGATCAACATCCATCAACTCCCCCAACTATTCCCACCCATACTCCTGCCTTTAAACATACGAATGGCTCCTTATTTGTAATTTCTTTGTTCTTATGATGAAGTTCTTTGGAAAATGGATCATCTTATGTATGGAACTATTGCTCTTGGCAAATCTAGATCCATTCACAGTTATCCTTTCCAGTGAAACACTGTATTTTGCCCTAAATTTTTTACATTCTATTTAAAACCATTCAATAAAAATGTTCTAAAATCTTGACTTGTTTTTAAGAGTTTTCTAATTTATCTAAATGACCAAATCTGTCCCTTATAACACTAATGAATTTTATTTGCTCAAAGTATGTCCAAACTGGTGAGAATTTTGTCAGAGGTTTTCCAGTACAGAGAAATTGGTTCCAGAGCTCCTTAATGAGGTGTAAACTTTTTATGTACGTAGAGCATTGTTGTTCCGATCTTTATCCTGTTTAAGTCACACTTAGAAAACTCAGCTCCTAATTTCCTCCCTTCAAAAGGAATTGTTGTTGTTGTTTCAATTTTTAGCTAATTTCCTTTATTTATACTGCTTTTGTCATGCGTCGATAATGTTGACCAACTTCAGATATTTACAGATTCGAAACAGCTGCAAACATATAATTAGATCTTATCAACTTTGGCCATATGTTTGTGAACAAAACTCTCTTCCCCTCTTGTCACCAAAGAGCTAAAAACACTTAGGAATTTGGCAAGTTTACAAACTTCTGTATTCTTACTCTTTCTACTAGGATCCTAGATCTTAATGAGCTTCCTAAACTTAATCTGCATGAAGTATAAGTCTAGGAACTGTATTTTCAGAACTAGTTACCTAACTAGCTAAACCTTGTACATCTGGTGGCTTCCTCCATATTAAACACCCTACCTAACCCTACCGTATTCCAGGGAGGCTGGTCTGATAGTAATTTATAAGAAGATCACCCACAGACATCCATGACTCACTTCACAGGAAAAGGGTCTCCTTTCTGAACACAAAATGAATATATTGGAGATTCCTCCTTTCCATTCTTGTCTGTTGTATCAGGCTTTTAAAATTTAGCATTGATGCTCTTCAGTTAGAATATCATAGATCACTTTCCCTTTAATGTTGTAAATACATGTAGCATATTTCAGCAGAACAGATTTTTATGAGACTTAGCTACTTAATAAATTCCATTTTATTAGGGAAACTGCCATTTTCCTACCTACACCTCCTACTAGCAGATAACAACTCTGATTTTAATCAGGTCACTTCTTCTGGTTAAGTTTGTACTAACTGGTGTGAATCATTACTTTGTTGAGATTTCATTCCTTTTTTCCTGTTTAACAATCATCCCTTTAGCAAAACTGAGTCAGTTATGAGCTACATTTGGAAGCAGGGTAGAGATGCTTGATCCTTGATTTCTCTGACTCTATAAAATCTGTACCAAATGAAACCACAGAAGTAATAGAAATCAAGGGAAAGATTATATAAAGAAGTACAGGGAAGCAATTTCAGAAACAAAGAGTTCAATCTAAACTCAAATTAAAAATTTTCCAAGTCAAAATTCTGCAATAAAATAACCCAGAATAAATGTGTTGGATTGTGTCAGCTGAAATTGCTCTTTTCAATTAAAAAAAAAAATGGCATGTGATTTTGACCTGCATAATAAATCTTGCAGGAAGATGACAGATGTTAAAGTTAATAAAATGTTTGTTGGGAGGAACTAAAAAAGAAATGGAAGGAAAGCACAAGAGAAGTACTTTAGCAAAGCTTATCTATATAATTCAGAAATCATGTTTATATTAAATTTCATGCCTGATTCCAGACAGATCACAGAGCCATGGCTATTGAAGAGTGTCAATAAGTGTTTGTAGTAAGACAATCCTCATACTATTAGTCAGACATCAATGAAGTAAACAAAAATCTTATAGCTCATTTTACCTTTAAGCATGAATAAATTCATATTGTCTTTCTTTCTTCCTGGGGGAGTGGGTGGGACGGAGGATGGGGAGCAGAGCAGAGACACTAGGTGGAGGCATACTTGAACAAAGCTGAATTTAGCTTATATTTTAATTCACTTGTGTGGGTGCTCTTCTTCCGAGAAGATAGAATCCAAACATCTCCTGGGAAAATTTAGCCATAATGAAAGCAAAGCAAGGTCTAGAACCACTAGAGCAATTAAGTACCTCAACTGCTCATTTTTCAAATCAAACACCCTAATGTAAAAAGGTTCATCTAATAGTTTTCTTTTTATGTACTTCTCTCTTTTCCATCACAATCGCTAAGTCAGCTGTTTTTGATTAGATCCTCTACTTCCTTCAGGACTTAACTGATAAAGCGATCTTTAGAGAAAGACTCGAAGTTTGACATGTTTCTTTCTGACATTTTCTTTACAAATAATATAATGACACTTCTTGATTCTTCCTAAGCAATTTCAATGCTTGTGACAGAAAACTCTTGGCAAATTCAGAATAGGCCACAATTTAAAGGCAAATAGAAAACTTAAAAAAGTCTGCAGCAAGGGAGAATCAGAGGCTGATGTTTTTATATTAAACAAAGAGTTTGTATGCTTTGGGTTGCCTAACAATCAGTTAAAAGGATGAAGGATAGACTATGCATGTGTTGGGAGATTGCTGGTTCTCAGAAATATCTGGTTCCTCTCTCTCTGT
Source organism: Vulpes vulpes (assembly GCF_048418805.1). NCBI lineage: Eukaryota > Metazoa > Chordata > Mammalia > Carnivora > Canidae > Vulpes > Vulpes vulpes. The sequence goes on from NC_132781.1 coordinate 9,974,547, forward strand.
GCTCTTATGTCTGAGTGGAGTGATTCAACCAGTTTTGACCAGTGAACTGTAAGAGGAAGAGAAGCATGTTCTTTGCAGGCTGAGGCAGTGAAAATCTGGATGGGATCTATTCTGCTGACATACTAACCCTTGGAAGTCGGGGTTCCAGATATTACATAAAGGCAAGCAAGGTAGACTTGCAAGAGGAACAGCATGTCCTGTGCCAATCTTAGAAGAAAGTGCCCAAGAGAGCTGTTGAATCCAAAATGGCTTTACACTGATATTTTGGGGTTAGTACATTTTCACAGCATGACCCAATCCCTCATGACTTATTCAAAACACAAATATAAAATTATAATTAAATTCAGAAATATAATTAGTAAACAGTTATTCAATATGACCTGTTAAAAAGAAATGTGCAAATTATAAGCCATTTTAATTATTTAACACCTTTTTGAAAAAAAAAACTACAATATGCATATCTAACTAGGTATAGTAAAATAGGCCCTCATATATTGCTCCCAAAAATATAAAGGAATTATTTTTGGAATTTTTAATTAAGAGATTCATAGTTTTGATCTAGTATGTCAATGGAGATTAAGACAAAAAATCAAAAGCTAGAGCGAAAACTTTGTACAAACTATTTCACATCATAGTCGAAAAAGGAAACCATCTTAAAGGTGAGGTAATGAAGGATTTCAACAAACAATAAGTCAATTGTGAATAATATTAATCAGCCATTTAAATGGTGTTTCTTAAAGTCCTAGAATGTAGGAAAAAAAGTTTAACTTATAATTCCTCATTTATTTTTAAGTAATAGTAAATGAAGGGTTGTATTCCGGAAAAGTGTATTTACGTAAAACTAATCAAATTTCTCTAAACAGGAAAGAGGAGAAAAAAATAAAGATAGGCGCTGGAAAGAGGGTGCTGGATAACCTGAGTATTGCCTTGGTTGGGAAGTGGTGAAGGGAGAGAAGAAATTCTGAATGGCAAAGATAAGATTGAAGAGATTAATGTGGGGGAAGATTTGAAGCATTTCAAACGTGTAGTACAATGGAAGTCCTTGCCTCCACCTGTCATTAAAATACTCTATCTTGTTTTCTTTTATGTAATTAGATTATTTAAGGCAAAGTGTGGAGAGAGATGCCGAAGTTTATGTCAGGTAATATAGATGTGAAGACAGCACACACACAATCTGATTAGTGCAATGGAATATAAAATTGAAAAAAAAAAGTCAGCATAAACTACATAAACCCAAGTAATACAATAAAGAGAAACTATTTGGATACTAAAGACTGGAGTGAAATATACCACCCAAAATATAAATATATCCCGATCTCCTCTTGGAGAACTAAATTGTTTCAGTGGGGACATCAAATGTAGGGCTGGGATCCAGCTACTGGATGCAATCCTACCAAAAGAAATATAAACCCAGGTGACCTGGGAAAGAAGACAAACAAAAATCCACAAAGGAAGCTGAGAATTGAGAATCAAACAGTTCTAATTCTATGGTCAAATCCAAAGAGCAACCGGAACCACTCAAAGTGGGTTAGAAACTGTCCTGGAACCGAATCTACTCAGCTAGGGCAGCTCACACTCAAGCAAGGACCTTTGGGATTGACTGTTTCAAATGTCAGCAGGTGCTCCATTGGATGAAAGATACAAGGGTTATATGTATTGCTGGTTTTGGTGGGAAGCTATGTTTGTTTTCCTTGGTATGTACTTTTTTATATTTTTGGAATATTCTCTAGAATAAAATATAGCATTTTATAATGGACTATAATTCCAATAATCAGGATTGGGTGAGCAGAGATAAGAATAAAGAAAACAATGAATTTCAGGAGAGAACACTGAATTCGTAGCAATAAAAATATGTTCACCTTCCCCAGTCTCCCCCATTTAAGAACTCGTTCCTCAAATATTCCAGCTTGAAATCCAAGATGATCCTATTTAACCTTTGCTTTGAAAAGGTTTATAGCCCTCTTATTTTCAAAAGCAATCAAAAGCAATTTTAAATGACAGGCAATAAAACATATTTAAAGCAGGGCACTTAAAATAAACAGTCTTTGGTTGAGCTCAGAAACCATTAACAAATGGATGGGTATAAAGATTTGTGTGTCTTCCCAGGTCACCCCAAATCTCCTTTTTCTCTGTTAATTTCCCTTTTTCGTGAGAGGTGACCCCTCACGGATGTTGCTTTATTTCATGACCTGGCCATAACTGAATGGACCACAGGCAACTTCTTGATCCAAACTGAGTCAGTCCACATCTCTCTGCATAGAATTTGGAGTTGGGACTGAGAGGATGTCCACTAGCTTAGAATTATCCCAAGTAAAGAGCAAGAAGGAGAGAAAAGTCAAAGGGCATGGATAAGGTGAAGACAGAAAGCAGCTCAGGAGAAGCAGCAGATTCCAGAAACAGAACCTTGAGACATTTCTAGTATATGCCCTTTGCTGAGACCCAATACTATCACTAATTCTGAGGTATTTGATAAACCCTTTCATATATTCTTGCTCAAGAGGACTCAAGTTATTTTATGTTAAGTGCTGCCAAAGATCTCTAAATCATGCAGAGATAGTGAGAGAATTATATAAGTCACTCATTGACCCTTGAACAACACAGCTTTGAACTGAACAGGTCCATATATATGTGGATTTTTTTTTCTAAATATAGCACAGTGCTATAGATGTATTTTCTCTTCCTTATGATTTTCTTAATAACATTTGCTTTTCTCTAGCTTGCCTTATTGTAATTGTTCCGTATATTAATACATAGAATATACAAAATATGTGTGGATTGTTTCTGTTATCAGGTAAGCCATCCAGTCAATAGTAAGCTATTAGGAGTTAAGTTTTGGGGGAGTCAAAAGTCATGCACAGATTTTTGGCAGCACAGGAATCAGCACCCCTAAGCCCTGCATTGTTCAGTGGTCAACTATAGAGAGTAAAGATTCTAACTTGATACTGACTTAACGGGCAGCCCTTACACAAGAGAGAAAAATAGACTCAATAGTACCTTTAACCTCATACAAGGTAATGTACAAATTAAATTTAATAAATATGGAGACAAACCAAAAAGAAATATTATATCATAGAATAAATTTATGGTGTGTGATCACTGTATTTATTAGTTAATAAAAGAAATTTGCAATGCAAATTTTCATTAATGGAATATTGGGCTTAAGAAATCATTTAAATATGTGCAAAACAAATCAAAAAGCCTTCAATGACACTCAGTGTGTATTTTTAGAGCTTGTTTCTGTCTCTTATAGAATTTATATGTATTGCTTTCCTTATAACAGTGAGCATCCAAACTGTAATTTTCCTAAAGCACTAAACATTTTCAAAAATCAAAACCAGATTTAATTATGTTTATTATACTGAAATTATTGAGGTAAGATCATTTATAAATAACTTAAAATATCTGACAGGAAGGAAGCAGAATTATTTCTTCTTAATTCTTGCTAAGTACAAAGTTCCATTTCCTTCCAGTTATTTTACAACTGGAAGTCTGTAACTCTTATTCTCCTTTATCTGTTTTGCCTTCCCTCCATCCCAGCACCACCCCTCTGGTAACCACCAGTTTGTTCTATTTAGTCTGGGTTTTTTGTTGAATTAACACATATCATGTGGCTATATGTATTACAAACTGTATTCTTACAAAAGCTAGCTCGTGGAAAGAAAATGGTAAGAAAATACATTCACAATACTGTACCAAAAAGAAAATCAGCATATAATGGACTGCGTTCAAATCAGTGTTGTTAAAATGTTCACTGTCCTTAAATTTGAATTAAATCTGGTAACATTCCCATTTCCCTTTGGTTCCATCAGGCAGAGAAAGAAGATGTTTCAGGAAAAGTAGAGAATTTGACATTTTTAGAAAGAACAAAAATGTGACAATGACACTCAAGTAAGATTTTGGTCCTGGGATCATGCAAATACTTCTTTTTGGAAATTGCATACTATGCAACAAATAGTGTTTCAAATCAGAGAGGACCTTGCTTCAGAAGTACTTGGCACTTGAGCACCTTTTAGCTTATTCGTTCTAATGCATTAATACATTTTTCTCATTTACACGGGTGCTGGAAATGCTTTTCATTTGTCCTATAAACTTAGCCTCTTGTTCCTTTATAGGTCACCACTTGCTGGCCCTGCTCCTTTAATTTTCTGTTTTGTTTTTAGAGTTACTCCCTCCCTTTATACTTGTATAAAGCCCTCTACAAATCAGTGTACTTGGTACACAACTTCCTGGATTCAACAATATGCTCCTAACAATGTGGTCCATTTTGAGCATATTATTTAACTTGCCTCTGTGTATTCAAGTGGAAAATGGGGAGACGAATCAAACTTTTCCATGAGCTGTTAGAGTAAAAGGAGACACTACAGTACATAACAATGTCCAGGGAAAGAGGGTGCATAAATATCAAACTGCATGTGCTTGATGCATTTAGCTATTAACAGGAATACACTATTATCAGGAATAGCTAGTATTAGCTGTGATCAACATGGTATGAAGTAATCAGTGACAAAGCTGAAAATATGGAGAAATTAAGAAAAGTTTAAAAGGGGAGTATTTATAGAGATATAGGAGGTTAAGGGAAACTCACAGGGATGGTGACGTACCCCAGGGCTAACTATAGCATAAACTTGTTATAAAACTTAACCACAGCCTCCCTTGGCAGAGAGACTACCAAAGGAAGTAGTGGCTGATCTCTCTGAGCACAGGTTAATGCCCTCATGGGCTGAACCCACCTGAAAGTCAGACTATTAAGGACAGAAGTTGATGAGGGCTACGAAAGTCATCCTCTCAAAGCACCAAGCATGTGTACAGTGGGGAGTCCTGGATCTTGAGGTACCAAAAAAAGCCATCTGCCCTCTACTTGATTTGCCTTCAACATCCAGCCCTCATCGTCTTCCTGAAGCAAAACATGGGGCCCCAATCAAAGGGATCCACAGACCCCTTCAGCATCATTATGAGCAATGGTCATTTGGATATAATGCCACTTAAAATCTCAAACTTTAGTCCCTACAGTTTTGTTCACCTAAAGTACCAGAGATCAGAGAGAAATGAGACAAATATAGACTATTGCTATAGTTCTCACCTCTGCAGCTGGCTGTGGGGTTTCCATGGACCATCCCATCAAGTGTTCCCAGCAACTCAATTTCCCCAGATTCAGCCTGAAATTTTCCCATTTCATTCTGCCATCAAAAGTATTTGCCTGGGCACCTGATTGGCTGGGTAGACTATGCAATTCTTAATCTCAGAGTCATGAGTTCAAGTCCTATAATGGGCATAGAGCTTACTTAAAGAAAAAAAGAATAAAAACGACAAAGTAAATCTTTTTGAAGGAAGTATTCGTCACGTAATGTGATCAATTTATGATAATGGGGTTCTATAATTATTGTACAAAGTTTAAATCCTTAGACTCACCAGATCTATCCCCTCTAATTATTGTACCAGGGTTAAATCCCTAGACTCACCAGATCTATCCAAACATATGAACATTGAATATGTAAGATGACGATTATATCAAGAGACACTGCATTAACCAGAAGCAATGAGTTTTGAGGTGGTGATTTTTAGTGCTGTACAAGTCCAGAAGTTATTTAAGGACAAAAATTGTTTCTGATGTTTCCCAAATTAGACCTTAGGCAGCCAACTGTGCTTTCTGTTTAAGGGAAGCTGTTGAGAAACTCTCAAAGATATACCAGCTTCTAATTTTATCTTGGAAAGGTAGCAGATTTGGTGTTGTCTATGTAAATACTTCACCATCACATATCTCCATCATCAACTAGTGTATGCTCTGTAACAGAGATTGAAAACTCCTTAAAAGTATGTTTTTCTGTTGTGTTCGAAACCATCATTCCCATCTTTTACAGTGACCAGCACACAAGAGGCCCTTAGTAAATATTTGGTGAAAATAGAGACAGGGTAAGCAAACAAAAATGACAAAAGAAAGCGAGGGTCCGTAATAGGAAGTGACTAGCAAGACATCCAAATTTCACACTGACTCAAAGTGTTGAAACACAAATTCTTTTTATTTGTGAACCAAGTAAAATGCATCCATGCATCAAATCTATTTACAGAAATGTGACTACAGCAGTATGACCAATATCCTCACATGGAGTAACCATTGGGCAACTTACATGACCAATCAAGCCTCAGTTCCCCCATCTGTAAATTGAGAAGATATAGTGCTTACATGACAAGGTTATTGACGGTGTTAAGTGAGATCTACCTCCTAGTAATTAGCATTTAATAATGGTAAGTCAGAACATTAAAACTACTATTACTGATAATAGCTAATGTTTACTGGCTATTCACTGTGTTCGAGTCACTGTTCTGTTATACATATATCAACTTAAACTGAACAAACAGTATGTGGTCCCAGGTTAAGAACTAAGACTCCTTACTACTGTACTCAATAAATAAAAATTAGTCGCTGGCCTAGAACTTCTTCCTCCAAAACCATTCTAGGGGACATTGACATCTCATAAGAGCCTGTCTGGCTGGGGTACGGGGAAGTTGCTCCTGGATTTTTCCTGAAAATTCTCTTGGTTTGGAAATTACATTTTATTGATTGTCATCTGTGGTAGCAACTTAAGAAAATTCCTTGACCTCCTCTCTGGCCTTCAAGTCAACCACAAAATCTTCAAGCGGAAGAGAAAGGGAAAGAAATGGAGAGGTGTCAGAGGGAAGGAGGAATCAGGTTTTCTTCTTAAGTAGTATCTCCCCAGTGAGTCTTGGAAGCTGGTAGGATGCTTCCTCTTCTCTCTGGGGCTGATTGCTGAACCAGCTGGGTTCCCTTATTCTAGAATATGTCATGGAGCTTTAGGTCTGACACCATGGTTGCTTTTTGCTTTTCTGATGAGGACACTTAAATATTGGGGGATTTTTTTATGTGAGACAATTAGGAGCCTAGAACACCATTAGCTGGACAGAGGAGTAAAGCCCTTTCCTGGCAGAAATGTAGGCTGCAGAAGATGTTTATTGCCAGCCTCTGACTAATGAGATGCTTCAGGCAGCTTTGCCCTGCAATTGAGATGGAGTGCACACGCAGCCCAATTAGAAGCAAATGACTGCAGTCTTTAGTGGAAGTGATGAACTGGAATTCCAAGATATAAACAGAAATGGAGGATGGATTCTAATGTTTTGAAAGGAATTTTTATCATGGTATTATAATTTTCAAAGCAAAAATGTCAATAAAAAGTCTGAATATTAGCTTCAGGAATTTTAAATCTATTTATGGCAAAAAATAATTAGTTGAAATATCAAGTTATCTCAAGTTTCGAAAGTTTCCTTAAACTATAAACCAAATCTTCTCCTAAAACTGCATCATAGAAATAATTTGTAATATATGTGAATTTTAGACATGATTTTTTTAAAAAAATCAATGGGAAGTCAAGAAACCCAACTACAGGTTCTTAACCATATGTGAGAGAACCCTAAAACCTCCCACAAAACTGGTGTGAGGATTCCAGTGAGACAGTGAAAATAACTACCAAATATTTATTGAGCACGCTCTGTGTTAGTGTTTCAAGCACTTGGGATAGATCTGTGAACTGCTGTGTTCCCTGTCCTGGAAGGAGTTAGATTTCTGGTGGGAGCTGGAAGGTTATTACGAAACAAATAGATAAGTAGATTATTTAGCACGTTAGAGGGTGGCAAGTAAAGACTGAGCAGGATAAGCGGTCATGGGGAATGTCTGAGATAGGTTGAAGAGGGGAGTTTGTTTTTTTAATTGCCACAGACCCTTCTGAAAGGTGACAGTTGGTCCAAACAGATTTAGCAAGATCAGAGAGTTAGCAATGAAGATATCTGGCGGAAGAGCATTCTGGGTGAAGAAAGCAACCAGCACTTAGGATCTAAGTCCCACACATGCTCTGGTTGTTTCTGGAACAGCATGGAGGCCAAGGTATTTGGAACCAAGGGAGAAAGAAGCAGGAGGAGACAGAGTCAAAGAACAAACAGAGAGTCAGATCCTACAGACTTCAAAGGCCATCGAAAGGACTTTGATTTTACTCTGAGTGAAAGAGGAAACAATCACAAGGTTTTAGCAGAGCAAAGGCATGATCTGAGTGAGGATTTTTAAAAGATCCCTCTCGTTATTATCTTGAGAAAAGACAGGACAGGCTGGGCAGAAGCAGGGGATATGTTGAAAACTACTGTAGTAACTCAAGAAAGAGATGATGGGGTCCAGTCCAAGGTGGGGATATACAGAAAACTGAAACTAAAGATCCTGGCCTGAAATCCACACTCCATAAGTATCAGCTCTTATTATCATTTTAAGGAAGTGGGTGATAAGATGACATCTCCCACTACTTGTCTTTCCCGGAAAGGCCGGTACAGTTTGTGAATAATACGAAGACATTTATTTACTGGACCACAAAATTCCTCTTCCCCTCTGAGATTTAGTTCAGTTCAATCCTGAATCTAATCAAAGTAAATGGTGTTTAGATTTTTTCCCCCCTCTAACAACTTTATGATCACTAGTTTTTATGACTCTCTCATAAATCTGCCAATCTAGGAGTCTGTTTTATATGGTATTTTGGCTCTAGACCATTGAAAATAATGGTTTAACTCCCATCCATATTTTTGGCATCAACTACATTTTTCTGTATCTGTTTCCATCCTTTCCTATACACAATTTGCTTTTTCATCATTCTTTTTTTCGACTATAGGTTTAAACTATTTTAATTAATTCATCACTCAAGTATCTTTTAAAGTGGCAAAAATATATGGGGCAGATGTGGTCTCTAAACCCATTTTAGCCCTAACTTTGGGCACAGATAAGGTAAAACTAGTAAGTAGTTAATGCCAACTAACACATGTTAAAATGTGACGTTAAGGAAGATTTTGAAAAATTGAAATGCATGCACCATTTTATACAAATATGTTTAACAGATGTATGAAGCAAAACTAATTATTAAAATTTCCTTTCTGGGAAAAGTTACTTGTGGCCAAGTTTAAAAGGCAAGGACTTTGTCTTGGGCAGGTATTAGCAGCTTAATAAATCTGAATAAATTATATACACATCTTTGAATTTAATGCATTTTCCAGAGGACCAAAAAAGATGTAATTCCATCTCCTAAATTCAAACTCATTCGTTCATTCATTCATTCGCCCAACAACTAGTATTTATTGAGTACTTATTATGTTTCCAGTACTCTGGCAGCACTGACAATAAAACATTAAACAAGCCTGCAAACGATTCCTGCTTTCATGGAGCTTCTAGTCTAAAGGAGTTACCTGGGTGGACATTAACAAATTCACACTAATGAGCAGGTCATGACAAGTGGAGGAAACGTGTTCTGATTAAAAGAATAAATCGCTATTCTGTAAGGATGAGCTTCATAGATCAAGCAAATCTTTTGTCTGTTCTTATCAAATAGGACTCGTTCATTAATCCTTCTGCTCCCATGGTGCTTTCAAGGAACATAAAAGAAAGCAGTTTGACTTGGAGACTTCAAACAAAAATCTTTAAGAAGCTAAAAATGAGGAATACATTAAAAATCTCCTTGGAAGTCCTATAGTTATTCAGGATATCAATGATTTCCCAAGTAGGAGATGCTACTTCCGCGAATGGCATTTTTCTACTAATGCCCTGACAAGAGCTAACTCTGCCTTAACATCTATTCTATTCGTGGGTTGCCCCATACCTTTCTGTACATTTTCTTCATCATTTGCTAAGCTTTCACCAGCAGAAACCTGTGAGAATCCCTCAGATTTCTGTTATTTTCCCCCAATAGACAAAATACACACGGAAGTTAAAATGTGCTTACATCTGCCCAAAATAGACTTGGCAAATCCAGTGTCCTTGTGTCTGAGTTCCTACTATGCGAGCTATATGATGAGTGATGTGCTAAAGACTAAGGGCACAGCATAAATGAGGAAGAGGAATTGGTGGCTCAGAGAAAGTCACTTCCCTAGGGGACTCCCAGCTAGGAAGCAGCAGATCAGAAGTTCAAATCTAAGCGTTGTGACTCCAAAGCTCATGGGTATTCCACAGTTAGCCTGAGATCTTTGTAACAAAAAGTACCATTTTTTTTCCTTTCCAGATTTTAAATATCTGTAGGAACACTTACTCTGATTCAAAAAGCCACACAAACAAGAAACATAGGACATGCACCCTAAAGGACAAAATCCCTTTTGTCCTAAAGAGGACCATGCTGACAAGTGATAGAAGCTGGTTTCAAAAATCCTTCTGTAACAGCTGTTACAGATGCAGTGGTTGAGCATCTGCCTTTGGCTCAGGTCATGATCCTTGGTCCCGGGATCGAGCCCCACATGAGGCTCCCTGCGTGGAGCCTGCCTCTCCCTCTGCCTGTGTCTCTACCTCTCTGTGTCTCCCATGAATAAATGAATAAAATCTTAAAAAAAATCCTTCTGCTCCCATGGTGTTTTCAAGGAATATAAAAGAAAGCAGTTTGACTCAGAAAGACTTCAAACAAAAATCAGAAAACTACCCAATATCTTGCCAATGTCTGTCCATTTTTCAATTCTGTTCATCCATGCCTTATTTTCTTTGCTCTGGAAAGTAAGCTCTTTCTTTAGTACTCCAGTGATGAAATAGGGCCACCCTACCGTTGCTTCTGAGTTTGCAAATTCTTTTTTCTAGTAACCATCACAGACCAACTAGTGTAGCTCGTCACAATTTCAAAATTACATGGGAAGCAATCTGATTAGCCTGGTCTTGGCCAAGGGTCAAATTCAAACCAGGCATCTGTGGCCAGGGAGGGGAAAACATAGTAGGCCATGACTAATAGGACCCAATTTCTATAGGGGCCAAGGATCAAATAAGGAAAAAAAAAAGAGAGAGAGAGAGAGAAGAAATGGACAGGGGCTCCAGTACATGGTCACACGTGGTGTAGCTTAAAATTTTAAAATATATGAAAATGAAAATGAGAGAGTAGCATGTAATTAAACTGAGCTCTCAATTAAATTTGAGACAAGCATTCCTGGGTGAAGTAGGTCAAAGAGAATGAAAGTGAAAATTTGATTTGAGAGAGAAGTCAGGTCAAGATGTTGTCATCAAAGTTTCCAATGGAAGAAGAATGTGCATAACAAGATGCAATGAATGTTCCTGGTGTAGGGAGGAAGAGAAAGCTGAGGACATTAGTAAGGATTAAAAAAAAAAAGTTCATTATAAAAACAATGCCAGATTGATTTTCAAGGCAAAATTATGGCCAATATTAAAAGCCCAAGGGAAAACTTAAAGTCTTAAAGTTAAGAAATGGACGTTGTTGTAAGTTTTCAACTGGAATTATACAATGCAAATGGAATTTTTAAGAAAGATAAATCTGGGAAAAGCATCCCACTAGTGTAGGTAATCTCGTAACACTGGAGTCTACAGGGCGCAAAATTTCAGTATTGGAAACATTAGGGCAAGGGAAAAAAAAAAAAGTCATCGGAAACTATGTGTAACACAAGCTTGAAATGAAGGTCTGTTTGTCAGGGTCAGGATACATTTAAGTGACCATATCATTAAATGGTAAATTGATAACTGAGTTTAGACACAGATTGTGGAAAAATAAATGAGGGAACAAGGAGATCATTGGAATTTTCAGACTTTTTTTTTTTTTAAGTCATGGGGTTTTGTTTTTGTTTTTTTTTTTTTTTAAAGGCAGAACCTCTGTGTAATATACCTCCGTAAGCCAAAAGGTCTATCAAGTTTACCTGGGATTTGGTGGGTATATAATTATGAGCTAGTTTGTATATAATTAAGAGAATTGGTTTATCAGCTGTTTAGTCTCAGAAACACACATTTTAAGATACCGAAATTCTTAGGTTCTCTTCCTTGAGGTTAAATATTTTCTGCTTATTTGCTCTTAACCCAAAACCTCCCACTAAACACTCCAAGTATTCTGAGATGGAGATATAGACATGCCATTTGTGCAATATACTGTGTTACTGTCATTTATATCCTGTTCTAGTTTGTGCAAATCCTTTGTCCAGGACCTTTTTTGCAGAGAAACAACCCTTTCACTTTAAATGATACCTGGAATGTGCCTCTCCAAAGAAAACCTGCATTACCCTCTCCAATGAAGTCATTATTTTCCCCATCTCCCGGGGAGAGAAAAGGTCTGCTCAGGCCTTATTCCTACTTATAATTATTTCAGTGCTCTAACCCAATCATCTTTCCTCTTGTGAAGTCTACAGCAGCTGTTAAAATACTCTTTTTTTTTTTTTTTTTTGTTAAAATACTCTTTAACCATTTGATTATTATGAAGCACCAGGCCCCAAGATACATTTCCACCTTCTTTCATTATTTCAGCAATTAACTCATATTTTTCTTCTATGCCAAGTCCCTTATGATTATCTGCAGTAACTTTGAGGGTTACAGGCCATGACCTGTACCTGAAATACACAGCTCCCTAACTCAGTCTTGAAACCCTTGGTTCTACTCTAATTATATAGTACAATAGTTAATGGTATAGACAGTAATATCAGACTTCCTGGTTTAAAATCTTGTTTTTTTTTTTATCACTTAAGCTATTGATATAAAATGAACCATACTTTCTAATGCACGTACTTGGATGAATTTGGACATTTGCAAAGACCTGTGATACCATCACAAAAGTCAAGGTCATAGACATATCCAATACCTCCCAGAGTTTCCTGGTATCCATATGTGTGCACGTGTGTGTGTGAGTGTGAGTGTGTGATGAACACTTATTGGAGAAGTACATCTTTTAAATAGGGATATTAGTATGGAACTGAATAAGTTATTACAGCAGTTCTCAAAGTTTGGTTTGCAGACTCCTGGGCATTTCTAAGACTCTTTCATGAGGTCCAAGAGACCCAAATATTTTCATGACACCACTAAGATGTTATTTGTTTTCCACCCATGGTGGAAAAATCAAGGGGGGTAAAACTGCTGATGCCTCTGCCTAATTTGTACTGAGGAACTCAACTGTACTTGGAGCCATTATATTTTCACGACCGTACATGCACATGCATTAAAAAAATGACAGTTTATGACAGTTTCACTTAGGAACATCCTGGAGGAAGCAGTAAAATTTGTTAATTTTATTAAATTCTCAGCAGTCAACATACATATTTTTAATTATTTTGTGTAATGGAACAGGAAACCATCCTAAAACACTTCAGTGGTCTACCAAAGCACTGTTGTCTTATGCTTATGCAATTGTTTGAGTGATGAGCTGAACTAACTTCTTTTCTCAGGGAACACTATTTTTACTTGAAAGAACAATTGACAGACAACTATGGTTATTCAGACTTTGCTATTTGGATTTTTTTTTTTTAATGAACAAAATAAGCCTGTCAGCTTAAGGACTTAAATTGGCAGTATTTGCTGCCAGTGATAAAATTTGAGCTTTCATGAGAAAACTGGAATTTTGGAAACCTTATATTGGCCACTGTGAGTTTGCAGCTTAACAATAGTTAAGACGCTTATGGATTTTGATGACATTAACAATGCTTTTATGTTATGAAATAAAATGTGTCAATATTTAGAAGGCCTGTGTAATGCTGTGAACCAATATTTTCCAAATGATCAAGCAAGATGCTAGAAAACTATGCAAAGTAAAAGATACATTTGAGGGGCAGGATAGACAATGGATTTTAACATTACAGAACATAAAATGTTCATTGACAGGGTTTCAGCCTTTATGTTATAAATAACTTTTGAGAAATTATGACTTGCTAAATACTGGTATGAGATCAAATCATATTCCTAATTATCTCAAAGGGCTATTAAAGTTATTCTCCCCTTTCTGATCACATAGTGTGATTTTCTTCATATACTTCTACCCAAATATATCACAACAGATTGACCATAGAAGTAGTATAAGAATACAGGTGTTTTCAATTAAGTCAAACATTACAGAGATTTGTGGGGGGTGGGGGTGGGAGGTAAAACAATGCTTCTCTTTTCACTGTTTGGAAAATACAGGTTTTCATAAAAACATTATATTCACATAAAATGAGTTTTCATTGTACTGGTTTTTTACAATATTTTGATCATTTAGGAAGTATGGAGAAAGGGTCAATAATTATAAGGACAGTGAAATTTGTTGTATGTTGCTAAATCCTATTAAGGCATTGAGGGGAAAAAATGTCAAGCTCAGGTTAGCCAATTACCAACTTACAGCCTGGTAATGAAAGTCAAAAAACCTCTATATCAGTATTAAAAGAAGCCTTCCTTTTTGTAGCTGAGAAGCAGATGAAGCCAAAGGCTGGATCAAGGATTTATTTAAGAGAAAGAAAAATTGAAACATGCTCTAGCCAGGCTAACCAAGTCTCCCACAGCAAAGAAACAGGACCCTGAAATTTGGGATGGGCTACCTAGGTAGATGCCCTCGATCACATTGCATGCCAGCATCTGAATCCCAGATCCTCAGGGACTTCTGGCTCCCTTCCTTTTGTTAAATACCACCATCCACTCACCTGAAGCTGAAGCAGAGACCTCATGCCTTGAATGTCAATGCCTGCTCACCTCAAGATTTACCCACATTCCCTCTCCCCTGGCAATAGGACCTGTCTAGTTAGGGCCAAACATAGGCATGGCCTGACTGGAAAATGTGGGTCCTGCTAAGCAAGGAGGGGATTACACAAACTGAGCTTCACTGTCTACTAATACCTACAGCTCGAAATGGGAGAACAGGTCTGGAAGCTAACCCAAGCATGCCCCATCGGAGAAGAAAGGTACAATATAAAACTGATTGGGAGAGAGTTTGTGGATAGGATGTACTCCCACGATTCAGGATCTAATGCCTTGGCAAGGGCCTTGGAAACCAGTGTAGCTAGTTTTGATAGACAGCTGAGAAAGCCCCCTGGAAGCTCAGCAATGCATTGGAGGGAAAAAAAGGACTCAGAAAAATGGGCATACTAAATCGGATCCATTCTATGAGGCAGAGAATCCTAACCATGTTCATCAGGAGAACTCAGAGGGCAGTCTTCACATATGCCTGGGTATGAGCATTAAGATGTAGTATTATTCTGGATAATGGGTATGCTGTTGTTGGGAAAAAAATGCTTTCAAAACATTGATTTTTAAATATAATTAATATGGAAAATAGGTAAATAACCAAAAATATATAAGAGGTTTAAAATAATATTTATGATACAAGGAAAACAACTGGTATTATTTCAGGTTGCCTCTGTTAATTTTTACCTCTGCAAATTTTATACAATTGGATACTGTAATTACAGATTTACACTCTGCTTTTACTCTAATAACATGGATATTATTGTATAACATAATCTTAATAGCCACCATTACAAGAACAATATTACATTATTTAGGCTACGTGGTTTATTTAATCATTGTAGTTTTTTCTTTACCTACGCTGAACATTTCCTTTACTATGCCATTGGGTATATTTATATGCTTTTTGCTGTAAGAGTGCCTATTTTTTTTTGTCTTTTAAGATTTTATTTATTTATTCATGAGAGACATAGAGAGAGGAAGAGATATAGGCAGAGGGAGAAGCAGGCTCCTTGGGGAGCCCAATGTGGGACTTGATCCCTGGGCCCTGGGATCTCGCCCTAAGCCAAAGGCAGATGCTCAACCACTGAGCTACCCAGGCGTCCCAGGAGTGCCTATTTTGTATCTCATCATACACTCATGAATAGTTGTTAATAATTTTTATCTTTCTAGATTTTTACTAATTTGAGAGTAGAGTTGTGATGTTTTATTAGCTAAGTGCCATTTATTAAATACCTTCCTAAAACTAATTTTTATAGTGATTAGATCTCTCCACAGAGAATGAATCTCTTACAACCTTCATCTTATTATCCACTGAATGTTTCTATTCATTGTTTGTATGAGCTCCACATTTATTGTGAAAATTTCTTATTGCCCCATATATAACAAAAAATTTTTCATTTATTTACCATTTCAGATGATTCATCCTTTTAGCATAGAAAGTCATCTTTGTTGTGGTACTTTGATAGACGTTTAGAATTTAAGAAATAATTATTTAAGTTCAGAGATCTTATCCATCATTTTAACTTTATCTCAGTGTATGATAAAATATCTCCACTTATTTTTGTCCCTCCCAATTAATTTTCCTAGAATGCTATGTAAAATCTTTGTCTCTTTAGATACCTGAGATTTCCTTTATCAGATATACTGTTCCACATTATGACATTGATTTAAAAGAGATACTCATTCTTGCATACTAATTTTTTCATGGTGCTCTTTTGAACAGCTGAGTTTTTCTTGACACAGTCATTGAAGATGGAGACTACTACTTAGCCATATTTATAGCAGTTGCTGCTACAACACTAACATTTCTCAGGGTCTTTAACAGTTCACATGTTTCACATAGTTTTCCTTGGGCACTACACTAATTTGAGTAAAACTATTATTCACACTAATGCCATTCTTTTAAACATTCAGGATTCACAACTCTTATGTGCCTTTGTGCTTTTCCTTTGTCCAGACTCAATGTTATGCTTGCTTCTCAATATAAAAGACATTGCCCTTATAGCATGTGTATTCAGATAGCAAAATTATTCTTATTCAGAGATCAAAGTCAGGTAGAATGGGATGATTTGCATCCACCAAACCCTTCCACTGATGACCACTACAAAAACTATACAATATTTCGCAACAACAGAAAATCTCTAAGGTTTCAAGGAGAAAAAAAAAAAATCAGAAAGAACCTGAAGATTCAAGATGCTGTGAGAGAACATGCACCGAAGTGAATCAGACATTCTTGGCCACTTTTCTATCTCAGACTTATCCGTACACAGCTGAGGGGCAAAGAGAAAAACCAAGAGTGACTTAGAACTTTTACTAGTATTAAAATAAAAGCCAAAGACTGGAACTCAGAACTACCGAGGCAGCAAGGACTTGAGAAGGCAGAGAAAGGGCACATAGAGATCAGAATTTCACATTATGCATCAATATTCTCCGTAGACATTTGCTAATACAAAAGGTGTGCAGGGGAAGAGCCTGAGAAATCAAGGATAAAGTGGCAGCCTCAGCTATATTGCAGCAAGCTATTGGCATTCTCATGGCATAAAGAGATAACAATTTGGGTTTAGACCAGGCTTTAGTAGAGACCCCTCAAGGTCTGCACAACAGGAGAATGAATGCTCTGGAAATAGACCAACTCAGTTCTCATGAATGCTACCTCTTAGGCTGCAATGAGAAAATTAAATATTTTCTGTAGAAAGATAATATCTAGCCACCTGGGTAGATCGGTTGCTTAAGTGCTCGACTCTTGATTTCAGCACAGGTCATGATCTCGAGGTGGTGGGGTTGAGCCCCATGTCCAGCTCTGTGCTCAGCCTGGAGTCTGCTTCAGATTCTCTTTCCCTCCGCCTCTACCCCATCCCTTCTGCTTGTATTTTCTATCTCAATAAACAAATAAATGAATGAAATATTTTTTAAAAAGTATCTTCCAAAGCCTCAATAATTGTTCATATACAATACCAATATCCAATAAAAAAAAGACAAGAGGTATGCCATAAAATAGGATCATAAAATAAAATCTCAGAAAATAGATATAGATTTGGAGGTGATCCATCAATGGGGTTTTCAGATAGAAAATTAATGATAATATATTCAGAAAGCTAGACAATTTCAAAAAAGAGATGGAACTTATTTGAAAAATCAAATGGAAGTCCCTGACCTGAAGAAGAAAAAAATGAAAGTGAAATTAAGAACTCAACAGATTGTAGATAAGATAGAAGAGGAGAGAGGAGGATTCAATTATAAGGTATGTAAAACATCAGACTAAAACCCAGAAAGACATAGAGAAAAGGAGATAGGAGATCCAAGGAACATGGTAGAAAGTACTAAAATATATGTAATTTGATTCCTTGAATAACAAGTGAAGGAGGATGGGTCAGAAGCAATATTTGAAGGAATATTGACCAACACTTTTCCAAAAATGGTTAGTACCCACAGATTCAATCATTTAACAAACCCCAAACAAGAAAAAAACATTTACAGTTCTATTAGTTTTTTTAATCATAAAAACTGCTGAAAAAGGGATCCCTGGGTGGCGCAGCGGTTTGGCGCCCGTCTTTGGCCCAGGGCGCGATCCTGGAGACCCGGGATCGAATCCCACATCGGGCTCCCGGTGCATGGAGCCTGCTTCTCCCTCTGCCTGTGTCTCTGCCTCTCTCTCTCTCTCTCTCTGTGACTATCATAAATAAATAAAAATTTAAAAAAAAATCAAAAAAAAAAAACTGCTGAAAAAAATTTGAAGACAAAACTTTAAAATCACCTTAGAGACCTGGACAAATTCCCTTCAGCAAAAATACATTAATTTGATATCTTACTTTTCATTGGAAAAGATAGCATTCAAAAGACCCTTTCCAGAAAAGTTAACCTCTAATTCTGTGTTGAGCAAACTTTTTCAAAAAGGAAGGTGAAGTAAATACATTTTCAACAAATACCAAGATAACTTACCATCAACATTAAAGTAAATATTAGGGGCATTCTTATGTTCTTTGAAAGAACATAATCTAGCTGGAAACACTAAACAAAGAGCAAAAGAGTAATTACATGAATAAGTCTAAATACTTTAGCAATGCCATTTAGGAGTTCAAATATACATGAAATAAAAACATGACAGAGTATAAGAAAAAACGGAAGTGGGGGAGCAAATGGAGTTAGTATTCTGGAGTCCTTGCTTCGTGCACTTAGAAAAGCACTTACTCATAGTTAGAGAGGCATGTTGCACTCTGAATGTTAGATTAGTAACATATTGTACAAGTAATAAGCTAATAGAGAACAAAAAAAAAGTATTTGATCATTCCAAAGAAAAAGAGAAAACATGGTAAATATACAAATTAGCAATAAAATAGCAAAGATATAAAATACTCCAACTAGAAATGTATTGAAAATACCCTATCACAATGGATATGAAAAATCTATGATAAAGTGATATAAACAATGTTGAGAAAAGATGTCTCACCCGAAAGATTTCATCTGAAGATTTTTTTTTAAAGACAAGCAAAATTAATTTATGAGCTACAAATTAATATAGTGGCTATCTATGGTATGGGTGGAAGAAATTATAGAAAGGCAATCAGAGAGAATTTCCAGGCTTAACATTTTGATCCAGGTCATGGTTTCATGGCTTCCTTCATCTTGTAAAATTTCATTAAACTGCCTACTTGTGATTTGTACGGTTTTCTGAAATTGTAGTTGATACTACAATTGGAAAATAAGACTTTACTTAAAACAAAAATTGGTGGTGAATCTCAACATATTTCACATCCTGTCAAGTATTGCTCAAAATACTGAGAACCAGTATTGTAAATAGTACCTGCTGACAGTATAACCTGCTTTTTTTTTCCCTGCTTATTTATTTTCCCACTTGTAAAAAGTCTGTGAAATGGTTTATTTCTACTGCACCAGTCCTTCCTTAACTCTCTTTAATTTTTAAAAGTATCATAGCTAAGGGAAAACACACTCTCATGAATTTTAAAAGCTGGTAATTGTTTGGTTTATTTGATAAGCCAGGACACATAGACTTTTCACAGTATATAATAATCATGGACACAGAGACGGTGATCATTATTCTTTATTAATGACACTTATTGAGCATTTTATTTATACTAAGCAATGTTGTAGTCTCATACATTATCTTAGCCTTACAACAATCCTAGAATATATGACTATGCTTCAAAGGTACCAGTGGGCCTGCTCTTGCTGGTTTTACATTGATTCAATATACTTAGGACACTTAATTTTTTAAAACATCTATGACAAAATAAATGTGTTTACATGTATAGCAATGATTTTACAGTTATGAAAATTATGTTCACAAATTCCTTTTTATTTCTTGGTAACCATTTATCTTATTCCACGGTATCCCTAAAAATGGTTTATTCTGGGGGTCCCCGGGTGGCTCAGTTGGTTAGGTGTCTGCCTTTGGCTTCAGTCATGATTGGGGTCTTGGGATCGAGCCCCACATAGGGCTTCCTGCTCAGTGGGGAGCCTGCTTCTCCCTCTCCTGCTGCTGCTCCTGATGCTTGTTCTCTCTCTCTCTCTCTTTCAGTGTGTCAAATCAATCAATCAATCAATCAATCAACCAATCCTTAAAAAATGGTTTGTTCTGAATACAAGAGTTTGCTCACTGGTTTTCCTCTTATTTGCCCATCTATTTTTTCTTGGGGGTTTTATTTTCCTTTTTGTTTCAAAACCAGAGGAGGCATTTGGATATTGTAGGAATTTCACATTATATCTATAAATTATAATATGATGATATTTTAAATTGCATTAAATCTTTCAGCTGGTAATGGTTTTCTTTTAAAGGATCTGTTGCTGAGGAGAAAATCTGCTGCCTAACCAAACTATCCATAGTGATCTCAATTTCATAATAACCTTTGCTCAAATAAAATATTTGCTCTCTGAAAGTACTAAGGAATAAACAAGCGCTTTTTATCAAGACATTAAACTTAGTATAATTAGATATTTATGGTTTCGTGGCATTGGGGACAGATGGGAGAACAGCCATTAGTGATAATGGCTATGGGCTTGCTAATCATTACCTTCTTCATCTTTCTCTTGCCATCACTAATGGGAATTTCCCAATGGTGACCCTCTGTAGTTTTGCCTTTAGTGTTTTCTTGATTTGCTTTTTACCCCTCGATAAATTTTTAAAATATTCTTACCAGACCCCTGTTCACTCTTAGCTGCCCTCCAATCCCTCCCTTGTCCCATTTTCTATGTCATTTGTTAATTGACTTAAAAATAATCTGATTTTGTCATGATGGACTGAGTTCTGGAAACAAAGCCCTGCACGTGGTTGTCAGCTCTCTCCATAATGACTGACCACATCTCATGAATGGATCACTTAATGGTTGTTAAGGAAACCAGAATTACTACCTCATAACCAAAGACTTACTTGTACATTACAGCTCCTCTAAACTGTTTTCATTTCACTCTGTTAGGAGGTGGAGGACAAGGGCATGGGTGAACTTGGAAAACATTTAATTATTCCAGGAAAGACATTCATGTATGTGCCAATAGATTACAACTTGATTATTTCAGGAGAGTCAAGGTTGACTTCAGATCTATAGGACAACCAAGTGACTTGATTCTTTGGATTCGCTGATTAGATCCATGTTGTGACAATGCACACATACACTCACTCAGATGTCACTTAGAGAATCAGTATTGAAAAAATAAGAAACATAGAAAGATCTTAATTTGTGGACACTTTATGATCCAAAGATGTGTCTGCCTTAGTCAAAATTAAGTGACGGGTTATAAATTCAATAACATCATTGACGATAGCTAATATTTACCAAGTGCTTCCTGGTCACCAGTCACTATGTATGCTAAATCCTTGATATGCTTTATATAATTTAATCTTCATAAGAAGACCCCTGAAGTTTATAATTTCTGCTATTATTTTCCCCCATTCTCTAGAAAATGCAACAAAGCTGTAAAAAGACAGCTTTGTTTTTTGTTTTTTTTTGTTTTGTTTTGTTTTGTTTTGTTTTTTTTGCAAAAAGACAGCTTTGGAAAATGTCTTGCTCCAGGACACTCAACTGGTAAAAATCAGAGACAAGTACAGACTTAAGATATGCTTGACTCCAAAATCCAAACTTGGATTCTTCCTCTTGTCGGAGACTCTGAACATCCTTCTCAACTTCTACCCAGTTACTGATTGCCAAAACAGAGAATTGTGCCGTGATCATGTGGAAAGCCCATTTGAATTTTTCTTAATCGTATATTTAAAGTGGAAACTGGCAGCTTGGTTCTCTGTTTTGTTTTTCCAGCTGTGTAAGGATTCTTGGGCCCAGGCCCAGAACTGGCAAAGTTGGGTTTAAGTTTGCAGGGTTAGGGTTTGGAGGGAAAATATAGGAAGGTTTTGCTTGAAGAGAAAGTTGGTGTTTGAGGGTCTGGGATCTAAGCTAAATGAGGAAAGTAAGGTGGATGGGGCAATAGAGAAATAGTGAAAGGTCATGGATCACGTACGTAGATGGCAAAGACACCAAGAATGTTGGCAGGCATAATAAAAGAGAGAACAATAGTTGGCCAGATGATAAAATTTTTCAGTGAGGAAGGGGGAGTGACTGGGAGGTCCGTAGGAACTGCCACAAGAAGCATTGCAGGTGTCAACATCTGATGACTTGGTAGGGTATTTCCGGAAGGAGTGAAGAGAAATAGTAGGGAAACAGCTGTTGTGAGCAGCAAGGCAAACACCAAAATCATCTTAAGTTATAATTGCATGTGATGAGTGAATGGTAAAACAGTCACCACTTGAAAGGAATATAGGGGAAATCATTTCTTCAGGGGTCACCAGTTTCTGTCTGAGGACTGGTTCTCAAAGTATGTTCCCCAAACCAGAAACATCAGCACCACCTAGGAACTTGATGGAAATGCAAATTCTGGGTCCCAACCACAGACCTAATGGATCAGAGACTGGAGAGGAGAGCCCCTCGATCCATGCTTTAACAAACATTCTAGATGATTCTGGGAAACTTAGGTTAAGGGTCGCATTAAAACAGAAATGTAAGAGAAATGTTCAGTGAAAAGACTAACATATAGGAGTTTAACCAAAGGCAACAGAAATTTCTAGAGGTCAGAGTGAAGGGTAATGGAATGAAGGAAGATTGAGGCATATACATATCCAGTTCATGATGGATATCTGAGGGACCCAGTTATCTGCTGCCTGTTGGGATGGATGCCATTCATCCCGAGGGACTCTTGGAGGAAGACAGGAAATCAATCATAATTAGAGTTTTAGGAGAAACAAGAACCCATCTCATAAGGATGATGTGACACAAGAAGCCATCTTATATGGATAGGGTGCCTCTTAAATCTGATGTCTTTTGGGACTCCTGACTAGGTTCAAAAGTAGAAGCAGAGGACTGCATAGTAAAATAAAGAAAACACTACTGTGAAAACCAGGACTTCATTGTTCAATGACCTCTTTTGCATTATGCTGATCTACTCATTTACATAACCCCTTAGTTAGAAGCTGCAGAATAATATGGCTACATTGCCCTAACATTCACAAAATATGCTCCAAAACTGATTTAAGGATTTACCTTAAACTTTGGGCACTGGAATAGAATTAACCAGGTGTCTTCTAAAAGGCAGAATAAAGATTTTTTTTTTTTAAGATTTTACTTATTTATTCATGAGAAACACAGACAGAGAGAGAGGCAGAGACATAGGTAGAGGGAGAAATAGGCTCCCTGTGGGGAACCCAATGAGGGACTTGATCCCAGGACCCCAGAATCACACCCTGAGTGGAAGGCTCAACCACTGAGCCACCCAGGTGTCACCAGAAGAAAGAATTAAAAAAAAAAAAAAAATCAAACTGAGAAATCCCAGCCTCTAATCAAAACAGAATATATCAATATTAATAAAAATATGACATGCGGGGGCACCTAGGTGGCTCAGTTGGTTAAGCATCTGACTTTGGATCAGGCAATGATGTCAGGGTCCTAGGACTGAGCTCCGAGTCAGGCTCTCTGCTCAGTGAGGGGCCTGCTTGAGATTCTCTCTCTGTCCCTTTCCCTTCTCATGCTCTCTCTTTTTCAAATAAGTAGATAAATTCTTTAAAAAAACATACAGCTGATCCTGTAACTTAACTTTCCTAGTAACTGATCTCTTATATCTGAGTAAAATTGTCATTTCTTTGGAAACAGTGAACGTATCCAAAGAACACTTAATGACCCAAGAGGGCCATGACCCTGTATCCTATCCTTCACTCCTCACTGCCAAAATACTGATTTATAAAAGAGTTGGTGTTAGTCATTGACGTCCCAGGTATCTTGCCTTTGTGTACCATGTGGATTCCAAGTCAAACAGTTCCATCTTAGCCAATAGTAGTTTGCTTTCCTAGAAGGACCTTGCTTTAAGACACATATTCAGAGAAAGACAGTTTTCTTTAAATATCCTTATAGAGCAAAACACATAGTATATAAGAGAAATGAATTGTGAAAAATATCAGCTAAGACAGAACAAATGCCAGGTCATGAACAACATTTTAATCAATAAAAGCTAAGGATACTGTTTATATACTCCTGGTTTCCAACCATACTGACCATATGCTCTCGTAGCTAATGTGCTCTCAAACCATCCCTCAGAACCAAGTTTTCACAGCCCACAGCTTTTTCTATCATGTCTTCTCCTAGATCACCTGGTAAGAGGGTTTGTGCCTACAGGTGCAAACAAAGTAGACAAGTAGACAAAGTAGGCTGAATCCTTGTCCTCTTTGGTTTTCCATGTGCACATGCCTGTTCATACACATTCATGCATGCATGCACACACACACAACACACACACTGGATTTACCATGAGTGTGCAAAACTTCTTAGTGACTTAAGCTGGCTACCTAAGCACAGAAGGCAATTTCTCCTAACACATATGATTTTACAAAAGGATGAAATATACTTGAACAGCAGGGATCAGGTGATCGTAGGAAAGCTAATATGAAATTATGATTCCCCACAGGCTCACAGTTTTTAAAATTTCATTTCTGTTCATTTATTTCTCTTTTAGAAACTGAACTATGCATTTCCTCAGTAAATTTTACGTTTATTTTTTCCAAAGGGTTATTTCCATTTAGCAACTTCTTTTTTTTTTTTTTAAAGGGAAAAACAAGGCCCAAAGAGCTTCTTAACTTGGTCAAAGTCGCACAGCTAATTACAAGCAGTGAAAGGATGCAGACCAACTCTACTGGACTCCAAAAGTTGTGCACCCTTTCCACACAACATCAGCCTATCCTAAAATGCAGGTGCCCCAGAGAAGAATCATTGTCATCATTATGGGTGAAGTTTTTTGAGAAATTTCTTTTTTGGTTTTAAATGCCTTCCATACACTAACTCACTTATACTCTACCACAACCCAAATCAAATAGTAGACCCGCCTTATAGGTGATAAACGTGAAGCATGGAGAAAACAATGGGTCCAAGACCACATACTTGGAGGGTAGCTGAGATGAGTAAAATGTAGACAGTTCACATTGGAAGAGGTGGTTTAGTTGTTCCTAGTTAAGAACAAAGACTCTGAATCCATGCCACTGAGGTTCCAATCAAGGCTCTACCACATACTGCTGAGTGACCACAGGACCACCTAATTAACCACTCTGGTACTCAGTTTTGTCATCTCTAAAACATGCAGAATAATAGTGTCCACTTCAATAGTGTAGTTGTAAATTTAATATTAAAAATGTTTAGAACAGTGGTCAGTTCCCAAGGGCTGTATGTACATGGGTTAGTTGTTGGTGTTGTGGCTATTGTTATCCCAAGGACCAGTATGTTTTATCTGCAACCATTGTGAGCCCTAAAAACAAGAGGATAAAATTCTTTAGAATTGTTCTACACACAAAGACCTCTTAATTATACTCAGAGCTATCCCAGCTAACTTGTCCTTTCTTTGGTCTTCTAAGAAGTATAAGGTTTTATTCTTTTAAAAGAACAACTTATTTAGGGAAATGCCAGGTACTCTTTTCTAAACCTCACCCCTTGTTTATGGAGTTCTTTTATGCCAGGTTTTCTCAACCTCATTTCTACAGACCTGTCCAGCCAGATCATTCTTTGTTATAGGGAGCTGTCCTGTGCAATATAGGATGTTTAGCAGCATCCCTGGCCTCTACCCCCTCAAAAACAGTAGTACCGTCCCCTACCCAGTCATTACAACCAAAAGTGCCTTTAGACATGATAAATGCCTCCCTCTACACCAAAAAGGAAGTCCTTTCCTTGCTTATAATCCCTTAGGTGGATTCAGTAGATTTGGAAGAGTCATCCATGGAAACTAAGTTGAGAACATGTCTAACTTTCCTATATATGTGTCAATAGGGACTAGCCTTGGACTAGCATCCAGTAAAAACTCAGTAAGTATTAGCTGAATTTTAAATATTGGAATTGCATTAATTATATGTCAAAATAAAAGCGTGGCCGATCTGATATTGAAATGGAAAGAGCATATTCATGTGCCATACCCAACTTTCTGATCAAAGGTCAGATAAAACACCAATTCCTGTTTGCAATAGAAGACAGACCTTTTAAGTAGCTTTGGTTACCTATCAGAATTACCATCCACCCATCCCAGAATTGTGGGAGGCAGACCCATGGTTTTATTCCTAAACCATCATACCACTTCCGTGATTGGGAGTAGAAAAGCAGTTGTCCCTTTGAACAGGTGTCAGTACTTCTGGACACAATAGCTGAAGAAGGGGAGGGAGGGAAGGTGGTTTAACTATTTGCCACAGAAATTTGCATTTCTAGAGACCTGAGCTTAGAACAGTAACTGGTTCTCTAAACCTAATGAGGGGCTGTTCTTCTTTTCTTTTTTTTCCTAACAGTTGCTAATTTTAGAGCTAATTGGTAATACAGAAATAAATGGTGAGAGATGACTGGTATATACATTGCAATACCATCGTACTTTACAATTATGGACATTCTTCCCCGATTCTTGGAGTGGTTGGTTGAATGAATCATCACCCAGAATTGAGCCAAACACTCCTTCCTCTCTTGCTCAAGAATTTTAGGATACTTTGAACGAGTCAGAAGGCAACTGAGTACATGATCAATTTTTAAAGGGACAAGGGGAGGAGAGGGAGAAGTGTCGGATTTGTTATCATGAGTCACACTTGATGTGAGCTCTGCTCTTTTTCAGCGGTTAAGAAATTAGAACAGATTTTTTTTTTTTTTTAAGAAGACAGGCTGAACCATTTGCTGCTTTTGAGAAGCGATTTAATACTGTCAAGCTCATGACATGTCAGGATTTAGTAAAGGCATTTTGTTTTTATAATACAAAGATCAGAGAGTCGAGCAGATTTTGGCGGAATAATAACAGGAAGAGTCCCTGTCTCTAGAAAGTGATCTGCCAAACTTCGAAGCAATTTACATAAACATTGTAATCGGCCCATGCAAAAGAAGTTCCGCCCTTCACAAAGCTAGTTATTACAGGACTTGCCCAATCATAATGTTTTGAGGAAAACAGAACTGGAGCTGAGTAGGGTAGATAAGTGATGATCTGAGATATGAAAGCCTATTCTAGAAAAGCCTTTGAATTTGGTTTTCTTTGATTACAGAAGAGAAAAAAAAAATCATACTTTCAATTTCTATCAAGGATTCAGTGTGTTGAAAAATTAAAACACTTAGTAAAATGTGTGACTCATCTAGTGCTGGAACTCAAAAAGAATTACAGAAATGCCTCATAAAAGAATATATATTGAATAAGAGCACACAAAAATCCATAGAACTTACATTTTGAATTTTGATTAGAAACTAAATCCCTTTAAGCAGATAACTTCTTGTTACCTAAATATTAACCATGGTATGCCCAAACTTCTACCATCTTGTAGGCAAAGGAAATTGTTTATCTACAAAATTAAATGTTAAAAAAAAAACCCACACATTTTTCTAGGGTTTTCGACTTCCAAACATATTTGAATCCATTTGAAAATTCAAAGTAGATTAGCACACTGTCACTGCTGCTTCAGTGTTAGGGAGAGAAATTAAAACAGTGTTGGAAAAGACCGGCCAGAGGGAAGATCATTCTTTGGCACCTTATTGCTTTCTCTTTCTATGCACCAGATTCCACCCCCACGTCACAAGACGGCTGCTATCTTTCTGCTTTTCTACCCTGGTCCCAAGGAACCCACTAGTGTGGCTCCCCATTCCAAACTGCCCTTTCAAAACAGCAATCTTTGTTCGAGATCCATCCCTCCTCCTCTTCATTCCCCTGATTATATACTCTTTTACTATGACCCAGTCTCCCAAGGCAATGCTAGAGAAGTTGACAGAAGTAATTCTAACTGGTGTATCAATTTTCTAGGCCTATAAATAAATAACAAGGATTTAAGTACAACTAAAAACTGAGGGAGTTGTCTTTTTGACTGATATTTATTCTTTCCCGGAGGCCCCCTGGAAACCAGTACCTTAAATTTTATCTATACAACCTAGTGAATAAGAGCCTGCTTCGGTATAAATCCCAGTTTTATCTGTATTAGCTTTTGGACATATTATTGGGGAGGGGGTTTCTCTGTGGGCCTCAATTTTCTCAGCAGTGAAATAAGATGACCATGAAAAAAATGGCCTTCCTCTAAGTTTTTGGGGACATATTCATGTAAGATATAACGGCAAACGACTATAATATACACTAAACAATATACATAATAATTCAACATAATATACACAAAACACCATTTATAAACTGAAGAACTAAGTCATTAGTGGTAAGTGCCAGCCTCTAGGACAGACAAATCAGATATTTTCACAAAGAGGCTTCGTAGTGTCTTCCATCTGATAACATAGTTCTAATCCTCAGCTCTATTTTAGAATGGCCCCAGCTGTAACCTTCAGAAATGTATAATAGAAACTGTGGTAAAGTGGATTTATTGTTTTAATAAATAGTCATACCAGGCTTTGGTGACTATAATTGCATCATATAAGATTATATGGATGGGGGCACCTGGGTTGCTCAGTTGGTTACGGGTCTGCCTTTGACTCAGGTCATGGTCCTGGGGTCCTGGGCCAAGCCCTGGTGTCGGGCTCCCTGTTCAGTGGGGAGCCTACTTTTCTCTCTCTTCCTCTGTCTGCCCCCCCCCCCTTTCATGCTCACATCCTCTCAAATAAAATCTTTAAGGAAAGATCTGAATGGATGTTTACAGTCATGGTAAAGACAGATACTAAAAGACATTACTTTTGTCTTATATTTTTAGATTCAGTCATTATATATGGACTGGGCATATGAAACTAAAAGACAGATCTAAGTGCAAATGATTCTCATCAACATCTATGGGCTCAAAGTTGTGTTTTGTATAAAAAATGAGGAGATACAGCAATAAATGGTATATCTATGTTTGACAGTTATGAGCTATATGAAATTAATCAACTAATTTCCTTTCCTCTATCGGAATATAGAAAGAAAAAATATCCTTTGCTAGACACTTTAAAAAATATGTGCATATTCCACATATTCCAATGCCTCATTTTGTGAAGTGCTAATGAGAAAAAAAGCAGTCAGAAATTTTGAAATAACATTAAGATTCTCTAGTGTGCGTTCCCAGAGCAAACATTAGCAGATAACCGGACCCGTGTGTCCTCTCATGGAGCAACTTCTATTTAAATTTGCATTTAAATATGTCTATTCTTATCAGTTGGCTAGACCTTCAATGGTCTGTGTCACAAGGTGGGTTCTCCAGAAGATGCTAAAGATAGAGTTTAGGGTGAATGATGTTTAATTAGGATCAACCCCTTCGAAATGAAGGGGCAGGAGGCAAGACTGGGCAGAGGGAGAAATCAGCCCAGATGTTAACAAGATAAAGCTTCGCCTGGAGTTTAGGAGTGACTATCACTGGTCACCCCAGCAGTGAGGGTCACTGAGTAAGTGACATTCAGGCGTTGCCTGACCATGGGCAGAACAGCCCTCTGCAGCTAAGGAAGACACTGAAGGAGTTAATGGGCCTTCTTTGCCAATTATGTTCTTCTCAGCAGGTCTTTCCTTCAGGAATCTTCTGGATGGTACAACACTGTGCCTACCACAGACTATTAATTACTCATTTGATTTAAAAATCCTCATTATCACAGAAATTTAGCAAACATTTGCTAAAACCTTTTTCACATTAAACATGCAAAGAATTAAACAGAAGGAGGCTGTGAGGAGTTAATATATCCAGAATTGGAGCATTTGTATCTAAACAAAATTTGCTAGTTTCAACAATAGGCCATAGTGTTCTCCTAATCATTGTTAAAAGAAATATTTCTAAAAATAACTTCCTATTAGGAAGTTCCGTGGCTAATCTTTTAGAAGTTAAGAACGAAGAGGGAGGAAATACCTCAACTCCTCTACTTGGAAGATGCATGAAACAATTATTCAGTTCTATCTTCAGCAATCTGTAATTCTCGGGATAAAGCCAGGTCATATTCTTTCTGGGTTACCTCTGTTCCTGCTTAGATAATCTAAATTGTGTTTTGGCTTATCTGGTTGCTTCACTGAAATAGTCTGTGCTCCAATTTCTTCATGCATATAAAAATCCAAAATAATATGCTTTTAGTTGCACACAAATATAATAGATTCCCGGATAAGAAGAGATACCAGAGTAATTAACACTAGCCGCTACAATATAGAATAATTCAGTGGAAAGTGCAGTCAGCATTTAGCAGCTGGGCTTACACCAATAACCTAAGAATTTTGGCTTTTCTCCTCTCATGATTTGACCACCCCCCCCCCCACTCTGTTTTTATCTCATTACCTTCCAGTCTGCTTGGAGTCCTTTACGGTCCCCTGTAATCAGCCAGCCAACTGGCAAATAGAATAAGCAAAATCAAGTATGGCCAGATCTGGACATGGTATACATCACTTTGTCCCTAGTCTCAAAGCTACCACAAGAGAGGCTGGAAAATGTAGTCTGCTAGTGTGTCTAGAAAAATAGAATAGGATTGATAAACATCTACTAGTCTTTGCCACAGAGGACTATGTGTATAGTAATCCTGTGTCTTTAAGGATGCTAAATTATTTCAAAATCTTATCATTTGAACGAGACTGTCAGAGGGAAATTGGATTGATCCAAAA